>NC_142886.1:20815000-22065000 GCF_051225735.1 Oryctolagus cuniculus
TCGGAGAACTCAAGGGGCTTCCATAGCCTTGGAAACTCATGACTGGAGCATAGGGAGATTACTGATGCCATAGACAGGAGTGTCAATTGGTAAAGTCAACAACAGGAGTCACTGTGCACTTACTCCTCATGTAGGATCTCTGTCCTTAATGTGCTGTGCATTGAGATTTAATGCTATAACGAGTACTCAAATAATATATTTCACTTTGTGTTTCTATGGGGGTGCAAACTGTTGAAATCTTTACTTAATGCATACTAAACTGATCCTCTGTAAAAAAAAAAAAAAAAGAAAGAAAAGAAAAGAAAAGAAACTATCAACTCCCAACTTGACTCTCACTGGGATTAAACATGACAATAGGTCTGATCTGATTTCATCATCATTTAAAAAAATCATCTATTATTTTTCACTTATGTTTCTGTGTGGGAGCAAACTGTTGAAATCCTTACTTAATGTATACTAAGCTGATCTTCTGTATATTAAGATAATCGAAAATGAATCTTGATGTGAATGGAAGGGGAGAGGGAGTGGGAAAGGGGAGGGTTGTGGGTGGGAGGGACGGTATGGGGGGGAAGCCATAGTAATCCATTATTCGTACTTTGGAAACGTATATTCATTAAATAAAAGTTAAAAAAAATAAATAAAAATAAAAAATAAATAAAATAAAAAAAAAGGATTAATAACGAGAATATACAAAGAGATCAAGAAACTCCACAACAACAAAACAAACAATCCAGTTAAGAGATGGTCAAAGAACTTAAATAAACATTTTTCAAAGGAGTAAATCCAGATGGTCAACAGACACATGGATTGGCGGAGCTAAGATGGCGGAATAGTAAGGGCGCGCACCGACAGTCCAGGAAAAGATAGTTTAATAAAAATGGAGTTACGGTAGCCTCAGGAAAAGGATCAGGGAAAAACTTCAGAGGAAACTCTTCCAGATCTAGTGGCTGTGACTCGGAGGACCTAAGGGGAGAGCAAGGTCGCCCACCGCGTGGAAGCTGAGCCGCGGGAGCCACCAGGGCCACTGGACCCACCGGACCCGCCGGAACCACCAGACCCGCCTGACCTGCCGGAGCAGCCGGAACCACCAGACCTGCCGGACACGCCGGAGCCGCAGAGTCTGCGCGCCAGCACTGGAAGGGGAGGTGAGCTAAAAACATCTCGGTAACCAGAGACATTGGCGGGGAAAGGCAGAAAAAGCCTGCAGAGAATGAGGCCTGAAACCCCATTGGGGAAAGTTCACCAGGCTGGCTGGAGGAGAGAAAAAATCGAATAAATAAGGGGAACCTCCACAGACATTTAGCCACTCTCTCCACTCACCTTACAAAGCTGAGCAAGACAAAGGACAGGCGCCATTTTACTTAAGTAAAGCAGTGTGTGCCATTTTGCATATGTAAAGCGGGTGTCTCTCATTAGCCAAGCAGAAAAACCTGACTCTGGTAAGCAAACGAATACCCACAGGGGCCAGATTTCTTACATCAACTACTCTCAATTCCACTCAGCTGTGTAGAATTACTTCCCAAGTAAGTCAAAAGAGAGAGAGAGAGAGAGAGTGAGAGAACAATCAGGGTGAATCACCTTTGGCACACCCTTAACCCTGTAACCAGAGCTCTCTGGCCACACCCATCACAGCCTCTAAGGATCCATCAAAAGCAGACAGTCCTCTTAATCTAGAGTCACAGTATAAAGAGAAAAAAACCAAAGAATATCTCCAATATGACAAACAAACACAAAAGCCAAGGGAACAAGAACAAGGAAGACACTATGACGCCCCCAGATGAAAAAGACACCCCAATTCAAGATTATGAAGATGATGAGACAGAAGAAATGCAAGAAGCAGATCTCAAAAAAATTGATAAGAACACTAAGAAGTTCTCAAAAACAAATTCTCAAACTACAAAAATCCTTAATGGACAAGATAGAAAATCTCTCTCGTGAAAATGAAATATTAAGGAGGAATAAAAATGAAATGAAACAACTAGTAGAAAATGAAACTGTGATACTAACAAGAAATCATAATGAAGTGAATAATTCAATACATCAAATGACAAACACATTAGAGAGCCTTACAAACAGAATGGGTGAAGCAGAAGAGAGAATATCAGACTTAGAAGACAGAGAACAGGAAAGGATACAGTCAAACCAAAGAAAAGAAGAGGAAATTAGAAATCTAAAACATATTGTCGGGAATCTTCAGGATACTATTAAAAAAACCAACATTCGGGTTCTAGGAGTTCCTGAAGGCATGGAGAGGGAGAAAGGATTAGAAGGCCTTTTTAGTGAGATATTAGCAGAAAATTTCCCAGGTTTGGAGAAGGACAGAGACATCCTAGTACAGGAAGTTCATAGAACCCCCAATAAACATTACCAAAAGAGATCCTCACCACGACACGTTGTAATTAAACTCACCACAGTGAAACATAAAGAAAAGATCCTAAAATGTGCAAGAGAGAAACGTCAGATTACTCTCAGAGGATCTCCAATTAGACTCACAGCTGACTTCTCATCAGAAACCCTACAAGCTAGGAGGTAATGGCGAGACATAGCCCAGGTACTAAGAAAGAAAAATTGACAGCCCAGAATATTATATCCTGCTAAGCTCTCATTTGTGAATGAAGGTGAAATAAAGACCTTTCACAACAAACAGAAATTGAAAGAATTTGTCGCCACTCATCCAGCCCTGCAAAAGATGCTTAAAGATGTGTTGCACACAGAAACACAGAAACATGGTCATCAATATGAAAGAAGATAAATGAAGGAAATCTCACACCAAAAGATCACAGGAAGTTCAAAACATATATCAGAAAATATCTTTGGGAAACGGCAGGGCAAAGTTACTACTTATCAATAGTCACATTGAATGTTAATGGCCTGAACTGTCCAGTTAAAAGACACCGATTGGCTGATTGGCTTAAGGAAGAAAACCCATCTATTTGCTGCTTACAAGAAACACATATTTCCAACAAAGACTGAAAGTGAAAGTCTGGAAAAAGATATACCATGCCAACAGAAATGAAAAAAGAACAGGCGTAGCCATCTTAATATCGGACAAAATAAACTTTAACACAAAAACTGTTAAGAGAGACAAAGAGGGGCACTATATAATGATTAAGGGATCAATTCAACAGGAAGATATAACAATTATCAATGTATATGCACCTAATTACAGGGCACTGGTTTATTTAAAAGATTTGTTAAGGGACTTAAAGGGAGACTTAGACGTCAATGCAATAGTACTGGGGGACTTCAATACTACACTCTCAGAAATAGACAGATCAACAGGACAGAAGATCAACAAGGATACAGTAGATTTAAATGACACTATAGCCCAAATGGATCTAACAGATATCTACAAAACTTTTTTTTTATTTTTTGACAGGCAGAGTGGACAGTGAGAGAGAGAGACAGAGAGAAAGGTCTTCCTTTTGCCGTTGGTTCACCCTCCAATGGCCGCCGCGGCCGGCTCACCGTGCTGATCCGATGGCAGGAGCCAGGAGCCAGGTGCTTTTCCTGGTCTCCCATGGGGTGCAGGGCCCAAGCACCTGGGCCATCTTCCACTGCACTCCCTGGCCACAGCAGAGAGCTGTCCTGGAAGAGGGGCAACCAGGACAGAATCCGGCACCCCAACCGGGACTAGAACCTGGTGTGCCGGCGCCGCTAGGTGGAGGATTACCCTAGTGAGCCGCGGCGCCGGCCTTACAGAACTTTTCATCCTAAACAGAAAGAATATACATTCTTCTCAACAGTACATGGAACCTTCTCTAGGATTGACCACATACTAGGCCATAAAGCGAGTCTCAGCAAATTCAAAAGAATTAGAATCATACCATGCAGCTTCTCAGACCATAAAGGAATGAAGTTGGAAATTAGCAACTCAGGAATCCCTAGAGCATACGCAAACACATGGAGATTGAACAACATGCTCCTGAATGAACAATGGGTCATAGAAGAAATTAAACGAGAAATCAAAAATTTTCTGGAAGTAAATGAGGATAACAGCACAATATACCAAAACTTATGGGATACAGCAAAAGCAGTGTTAAGAGGAAAGTTTATATCAATAGGTGCCTACATCAAGAAATTGGAAAGGCACCAAATAGATGAGCTTTCACTGCATCTCAAATATCTAGAAAATCTGCAGCAAACCAGGCCCAAATCTAGCAGGATAAGAGAAATAATTAAAATCAGAGAAGAAATCAACAGGATTGAATCAAAAAAAATTACAAAAATCAGCCAAATGAGGAGTTGGTTTTTTGAAAAAATAAACAAAATTGACACCCCATTGGCCCAACTAACTAAAAAAAAGAAGAGAAAAGACCCAAATCAATAAAATCAGAGACAAAAAAGGAAAGGTCCCGGTTGCCCCTCTTCCAGGCCAGCCCTCTGCTGTGGCCAGGGAGTGCAGTGGAGGATGGCCCAGGTGCTTGGGCCCTGCACCCCCATGGAAGACCAGGAAAAGCACCTGGCTCCTGGCTCCTGCCATCGGATTGGCGCGGTGCGCCGGCCGCAGCGCTCCAGCCGCGGCGGCCATTGGAGGGTGAACCAACGGCAAAAGGAAGACCTTTCTCTCTCTCTCTCTCACTGTCCACTCTGCCTGTCAAAAACAAAAACAAAAACAAAAAAACAAAAAAAAAGGGAAACGTAACAACAGACACCACAGAAATAAAAGGAATCATCAAATTACTACAAGGACCTGTATGCCAGCAAACAGGGAAACCTATCAGAAATGGATAGATTCCTGGACACATGCAACCTACCTTAATTGAACCAGGAAGACATAGAAAACATAAACAGACCCATAACTGAGACAGAAATTGAAACAGTAATAAAGAGCCTCCCAACAAAGAAAAGCCCAGGACCAGATGGATTCACTGCTGAATTCTACCAGACATTTAAAGAAGAACTAACTCCAATTCTTCTCAAACTATTCAGAACAATCGAAGAAGAGGAAGTCCTCCCAAATTCTTTCTATGAAGCCAGCATCACCTTAATTCCTAAGCCGGAAAAAGATGCAGCATTGAAAGAGAACTACAGACCAATACCTCTGATGAACATAGATGCAAACATCCTCAATAAAGTTCTCGCCAATAGAATGCAACAACACATCAGAAAGATCATCCACCCAGACCAAGTGGGATTTATCCCTGGTATGCAGGGATGGTTCAATGTGCACAAAACAATCAATGTGATACACCACATTAACATACTGCAGAAGAAAAACCATATGATTATCTCAATAGACGCAGAGAAAGCATTTGATAAAATACAACACCCTTTCATGATGAAAACTCTAAGCAAACTGGGTTTGGAAGCAACATTCCTCAATACAATCAAAGCAATCTATGAAAACCCACGGCAAACATCCTATTGAATGGGGAAAAGTTGGAAGCATTTCCACTGAGATCTGGTACCAGACAGGGCTGCCCACTCTCACCACTGCTATTCAACATAGTTCTGGAAGTTCTAGCCAGAGCTATTAGGCAAGAATAAGAAATTAAAGGGATACAAATTGGGAAGGAAGAAGTCAAACTATCCCTCTTTGCAGATGATATGATTCTTTATTTAGGGGATCCAAAGAACTCTACTAAGAGACTATTGGAACTCATAGAAGATTTTGGCAAAGTAGCAGGGTATAAAATCAATGCACAAAAATCAACAGCCTTTGTATATACAGGCAATACCACGGGTGAGAAAGAACTTCTAAGATTAATCCCATTCACAATAGCTTCAAAACAATCAAATACCTTGGAATAAACTTAACCAAGGACGTTAAGGATCTCTACGATGAAAATTACGAAATCTTAAAGAAAGAAATAGAAGAGCATAACAAAAAGTGAAAAAACTTCCATGCTCAATGATTGGAAGAATCAATATCATCAAAATGTCCATACTCCCAAAAGCAATTTACAGATTCAATGCAATACCAATCAAAATACCGAAGACCTTCTTCTCAGATCTGGAAAAAATGATGCGCAAATTCATATGGAGACCAGGAGACCTCGAATAGCTAAAGCAATCTTGTGCAACAAAAACAAAGCTGGAGGCATCACAATACCAGATTTCAGGACATACTACAGGGCAGTTGTTATCAAAACAGCATGGTACTGGTACAGAAACAGATGGATAGACCAATGGAACAGAATTGAAACACCAGAAATCAATCCAAACATCTACAGCCAACTCATATTTGATCAAGGATCCAAAACCAATCCCTGGAGTAAGGACAGTCTATTCAATAAATGGTGCTGGGAAAACTGGGTTTCCACGTGCAGAACCATGAAGCAAGACCCCTACCTTTCACCTTACACAAAAATCCACTCAACATGGATTAAAGACTTAAATCTACGACATGACACCATCAAATTACTAGAGAACATTGGAGAAACTCTGCAAGATATAGGTACCAGCAATGACTTATTGGAAATTACCCCAGAAGCACAGGCAGTCAAAGCCAAAATTAACATTTTTGATTGCATCAAATTGAGAAATTTCTGTACTGCAAAAGAAACAGTCAGGAAAGTGAAGAGACAACCGTCAGAATGGGAAAAAATATTCGCAAACTATGCAACAGATAAAGGGTTAATAACCAGAATCTACAAAGAGATCAAGAAACTCCATAACAACAAAACAAACAACCCACTTAAGAGATGGGCCAAGGACCTCAACAGACATTTTTCAAAAGAGGAAATCCAAATGGCCAACAGACACATGAAAAAATGTTCAAGATCACTAGCAATCAGGGAAATGCAAATCAAAACCACAATGAGGTTTCACCTCACCCCGGTTAGAATGGCTCACATACAGAAATCTACCAACAACAGAGGCTGGCGAGGATGTGGGGAAAAAGGGACACTAACCCACTGTTGGTGGGAATGCACACTGGTCAAGCCACTATGGAAGTCAGTCTGGAGATTCCTCAGAAACCTGAATATAACCCTACCATTCAACCCAGCCATCCCACTCCTTGGAATGTACCCAAAGGAAATTAAATCGGCAAACATAAAAGCTGTCTGCACCCTAATGTTTATTGCAGCTCAATTCACAATAGCCAAGACCTGGAACCAACCTAAATGCCCATCAACGGTAGACTGGATAAAGAAATTATGGGATATGTACTCTTTAGAATACTATACCGCAGTAAGAAACAACGAAATCCAGTCATTTGCAACAAAATGGAGGAATCTGGAGCACATCATGCTGAGTGAATTAAGCCAGCCCCAAAGGGACAAATATCATATGTTCTCCCTGATTGGTGACAACTGGCTGAACACCAAAAAGGAAACCTGTTGAAGTGAAATCGACACTATGAGAAATGGTGACTTGATCAGCATAGCCCTGACTGTTAATGAACAGCTTAATACGTTATCCCTCTTAGTATTTTTTTGTCTGTTTTACTTAATATGACTGGTTTAATTCTGTAATTAATACACAGTTATTCTTAAGTGTTGAAATTTAACTGAAATGTGATCCCTGTTAAATACAAGAGTAGGAATAAGAGAGGGAAGAGATGTACAATTCGGGACATGCTCAAGCTGACGTGCCTCAAACGGTAGAGTTAGAATCATACCAGGGGAATCCAATTCAATCCCATCAAGGTGGCATGTACTAATGCCATCTCACTAGTCCAAGAGATCAATTTCAGTTCACAATTGATCATAATGAAAGGACTAAGAGTCAAAGGGATCACATAAACAAGTCTAGTGCCTGCTAAAACTAACTGATAGAATAAATAAAGGGGAGAGTGATCCAACATGGGAAGCGAGATACATAGCAGACTCATAATATTGCAGATGTCCTAAACAGCACTCTGGCCTCAGAATCAGCCCTAAAGGCATTCGGATCTGGCTGAAAAGCCCATGAGAGTATTTCAGGCATGGAAAGCCAAGACACTCTGGCAAAAAAAAGGACCTAAATGAAAGATCTCTGTGAGTGAGATCCCAGTGGAAAGAACAGGTCTTCAAAGAAGGAGGTACCTTTCTCTGAAGGGAGGAGAGAACTTCCACATTGACTACGACCTTGTCTAAATCAGATAAGAGTCAGAGAACTCAAAAGCCTTCCATTGCCTTGGAAACTCATGACTGGAGCATAGGGAGATTACTGATGCCATAAACAAGAGTGTCAATTTGTAAAGTCAACAACAGGAGTCACTGTGCACTTACTCCTCATGTAGGATCTCTGTCCTTAATGTGCTGTACATTGAGATTTAATGCTATACTGACTACTCAAACAGTATTTATCACTTTGTGTTTCTGTGTGGGTGCAAACAGTTGAAATCTTTACTTAATGTATACTAAACTGATCTTCTGTATATATAGAACATTGAAAATGAATCTTGATATGAATGCAAGGGGAGAGGGAGTGGGAAAGGGGAGGGTTGCGGGTGGGAGGGAAGTCATCTATGGGGGGGAGCCAATGTAATCCATAAGCTGTACTTTGGAAATCTATATTCATTAAATAAAATTTTAAAAAAATAGACATTTTTCAAAAGAGGAAATCCAAATGGCTAAAGACACATGAAAAAATGTTCAAGATCACTAGCAATCAGGGAAATGCAAATCAAAACCACAATGAGGTTTCACCTCACCCCAGTTAGAATGGCTCACATGCAGAAATCTACCAACAATAGATGCTGGCGAGGATATGGGGGAAAAGGGACACTAACCCACTGTTGGTACGAATGCAAACTGGATAAGCCACTATGGAAGTCAGTCTGGAGATTCCTCAGAAACCTGAATATAACCCTGCCACACAACCCAGCATCTCACTCCTTGGAATTTACCCAAAGGAATTTAAATTGGCAAACAAAAAAGTGGTCTGTACCTTAATGTTTATTGCAGCTCAATTCACAATAGCTAACACCTGGAACAAATGCAAATACCCATCAACAGTAGACTGGATAGCCAGCACCGCAGCTCACTAGGCTAATCCTCCGCCTTGCAGTGCAGGCACACCGGGTTCTAGTCCCGGTCGGGGCGCCTGATTCTGTCCCAGCTGCCCCTCTTCCAGGCCAGCTCTCTGCTGTGGCCAGGGAGTGCAGTGGAGGATGGCCCAAGTGCTTGGGCCCTGCACCCCATGGGAGACCAGGATAAATACCTGGCTCCTGCCATCGGATCAGCACGGTGCACCAGCGCACCAGCCGCAGCGGCCATTGGAGGGTGAACCAATGGCAAAGGAAGACCATTCTCTCTGTGTCTCTCTCTCACTGTCCACTCTGCCTGTCAAAAAAAAGTAGACTGGATAAAGAAATTATGGGACATGTACTCTATAGAATACTGTACAGCAGTCAAAAACAACGAAACCCGGTCATTTGCAACAAGATGGAGGAATTTGGAAAACATCATGCTGAGCTAATTAAGCCAGTCCCGACAAATATCCTATGTTCTCCCTGATTGGCGACAACTAACTGAGCACCAAAGGGGAAACTTGTTGAAATGAAATGGACACTATGAGAAACAGTGACCTGATCAGCTCTTGTCCTGACTGTTGATGTACAATGTAATACTTTATCCACTTTAGTATTTTTTTTGTTCTAGTACTATTGGTTGAACTCTGTAATTAACACACAATTATTCTTAGGTGTTTAAATTTTAACTGAAAAGTGATCCCTGTTAGGAATCTGGAAAGCATTATGCTGAGTGAAATAAGCCAGTCCCAAAGGGACAAATACCATATGTTCTCCCTGATTGGTGACAACTAGCTGAGCACCAAAAAGGAAACCTGTTAAAGTGAAATGAACACTATGAGAAATGGTGACTTGATCAGCCCTTGCCCTGACTGTTGATGAACAACTTAATACTTTATCCCTCTTAGTATTTTTTTGTTATTTGTTCCACTTAATACTTTTGGTTGAATACTGTAATCAATACACAGTTATTCTCAAGTGTTGAAACTTAACTGAAAAGTGATAGCTGTTAAATATAAGAGTGGGAGTAAGAGAGGGAAGAGATGTGCAATTCGGGACATGCTCAAGCTGACTTACCTCAAATGGTAGAGTTAGAAACATACCAGGGGATTCCAATTCAATCCCATCACGGTGGCATGTACCAATGCCATCTCACTAGTCCCGGTGATCAATTTCTGTTCACAATTGATCATAATGATAGGACTAAGAACCAAAGGGATCACATAAACAAGAATAGTGTCTGCAGATACTAGCTGATAGAATAAAAAAGGGAGAGAATGATCCAACATGGGAAGTGGGATACGCAGCAGACCCATAGAATGGCAGATGTCCTAAACAGCACTCTGGCCTCAGAATCAGCCCTTAAGGCACGCAGATCTGGCTGAAAAGCCTATGGGAGTATTTCAGGCATGGAAAGCCAAAACACTCTGGCAAAAAAAAAAAAAAAACAAAAAACAAAAAAAACAGGTCATCAAAGAAGGAGGTACCTTTCTCTGAATGGAGGAGAGAACTTCCACTTTGACTACAACATTGTCTAAATATGATCAGAGTTGGTGAACTCAAAAGGCTTCCATAGCCTTGGCGACTCATGACAAGAGCCTAGGGTGATTACTGACGCCATAAACAAGAGCGTCAATTTGTTAAGTCAACAACAGGAGTCACTGTGCGCTTACTCCTCATGTAGGATCTCTGTCCTTAATGTGCTGTACATTGTAATTTAATGCTATAACTAGTACTCAAACAGTATTTTTCACTTTGTGTTTCTATGTGGGTGCAAACTGTTAAAATCTTTACTTAATATAAGCTAAACTGATCTTCTGTATATAGAGAGAATCGAAAATGAATCTTGATGTGAATGGAAGGGGGGAGGGAGAGGGAAAGGGGAGGGTTGCAGGTGGGAGGGAAGTTCGGGGGGAAGGCATTGTAATCCATATGCTGTACTTCGGAAATTTATATTCATTAAATAAAAGTTATAAAAAAACAGACACATGAAAAATTGTTCAGGATCATTAGCCATCATGGAAATGCAAATCAAAACCATAATGAGGTTTCACCTCACCCTGGTTAGAATGGTTTTCTTTTTTTTATTTTTACTTTTTTAACTTTTATTTAATAAATATAAATTTCCAAGTACAGCTTTTTGGATTACAGTGGCTTTCCCACCCAATAACTTCCCTCCCACCTGCAACCCTCCCATCTCCTGCTCCCTCTCCCATTCCATTCACATCAAGATCAATTTAGTATATATTAAGTAAAGATTTCAACAGTTTACACCCACACAGAAACACAAAGTGTAAAGTACTGTTGCAGTACTAGTTATAGCATTAATTTACATTGTACAACACATTGAGGACAGAGATCCTACATGGGGAGTAAGTGCACAGTGACTCCTGTTGTTGACTTAACAATTTGACACTCTTGTTTATGGCGTCAGTAATCACCCAAGGCTCTTGTCATGAGTCGCCAAGGCTATGGAAGCCTTTTGAGTTCACCAACTCTGATCATATTTAGACAATGTCGTAGTCAAAGTGGAAGTTCTCTCCTCCCTTCCGAGAAAGGTACCTCCTTCTTTGATGGCCCATTCTTTCCACTGGGATCTCACTCGCAGAGTTATTTCATCTAGGTCATTTTTTTTTTGCCAGAGTGTCTTGGCTCTCCAAGAATGGCTTTCATACAGAAATCAATAACAAATGCTGGTGAGGATGTAATGGGAAAAGTACCCTAATTCACTGTTGATGGGATTGTAGACTGGTAAAGCCACTATGGAGGACACCATGGAGATACCTCAGAAATCTGAATATAGAGCTACCATATGACCTGAACCATCCTACTCCTGGGAATTTACCCAAGGGAAATGAAATCAGTAAATAGAAGAGTTATCTGCACCCTCATGTTTATTGCAACTCAATTCACAATAGCTAAGTCATGGAACAATCTAATTGCCTGTCAACCAAAACTGGATAAAGAAATTATGGGATACGTACACTATGGAATACTACACAGCAGTAAAAAAAATGAAATCCAGTCATTTGCAACAAAATAGATGAATCTGGAAAACATCATACTTGTCATGGGACCCCAAATCCCATTGAGCTATGTGATAAAAATGTCATCTTAAGTGTAAAAGAAATCATATTAAGTTTTAAAGTGAACATATAGATAGGATTGTTATAATGACCATATAAATAGCATCAAGTGTGGGGTAATTATAGTAGATAAAACTAAAAAGGAGAGAACGTTCCAACACGGGAAGCAGTCCACACAGCAGACTCAGAATTACAATTGCTTTAAGGAACACTGTAACCTCAGAATCAGCCCTTAAGGCTGCCTGATCTGGCTGAAAAGCCCGTGACAGCATTTCAGGCATGGAAAGCCAAGACACTGTGGCAAAAAAATATTCTGCACGAAGGATCTCTGTGTGAAAGCGATGGAAACAAGGGGCCATCAAAGAACGATGTAATTTTCTCTAAAGGGAGGAGAGAACTTCCACTTTGCAAATAGCCTTATCTAAACACTGCTGGAGTATATGGAATCAAAAGGCTTCCATAGCCTAGGCAGCTCATGTCAAGAGCCTCGGGTGGTCACTGACATCATCATACATAAGCGTGTTAATTCTTATATTAAACAATAGGAGTCACTGTGCACTAACTCCCCATGCAGGACCTCTGTCCTCAATGAGTTGTATTATGAGAGTTAAATGTGATACTTGTTCCCAGTTTTGTGTTTGTGTGTATGCAAATTATTAAAATCTTTACTTAGTATAGAGTTCGTCTTCTGTGTACAAAGTGAATGGAAAATGAACCTTAAAGGAGAATGGGGCTGGGAAGCGGAGTGGAAAGAGGAGGAGGGGTAGAAGTGTGGGTGGGAGGATTGGTATGGTGGTAACAATAACTACAGTACTAATGCTGTACATATCAAATTTGTATTCTTTAAAAAAATTAATTATTTAAAAATAAATAAAATAAACACTGATTTTAAAAAGATAATTCACATTTCTCACAATTTTCTGGAAATGCCTTCTTTTTTTCATTTTTAAACTTTTATTTAATGAATATAAATTTCCAAAGTACAGCTTATGAATTACAATGGCTTCCCCCCCATAATGTCCCTCCCAACCGCAACCCTCCCCTTTCCCACTCCCTCTCCCTTTCCATTCACATCAAGATTCATTTTCATTTCTCTTTATATACAGAAGATCAGTTTAGCATACATTAAGTAAAGATTTCACACAGAAACATAAAGTGAAAAATACTGTTTGAGTACTAGTTATAGCATTAAATCTCAATGTACAGCACACTAAGGACAGAGATCCTACATGAGGAGTAAGTGCACAGTGACTCCTGTTGTTGACTTAACAAATTGATGCTCTTGTTTATGGCATCAGTAATCAACCTAGGCTCTTGTCATGAGTCGCCAAGGCTATGGAAGCCCCCTGAGTTCACTGACTCTGATAATTTTTAGAAAAGGCCATTGTCAAAGTGGAAGTTCTCTCCTCCTTTCAGAGAAAGGTACCTCCTTCTTTGATGACCCGTTCTTTCCACTGGGATCTCACTCGTGGAGATCTTTCATTTAGGTTTTTTTTCCCCCCAGAGTGTCTTGGCTTTCCATGCCTGAAATACTCCCATAGGCTTTTCAGCCAGATCTGCGTGCCTTAAGGGCTGATTCTGAGGCCAGAGTGCTGTTTAGGACATCTGCCATTCTATGGGTCTGCTGCGTATCCCACTTCCCATGTTGGATCATTCTCTCCTTTTTTTATTCTATCAGCTAGTATCTGCAGACACTATTCTTGTTTATGTGATCCCTTTGGTTCTTAGTCCTATCATTATGATCAATTGTGAACAGAAATTGATCACCGGGACTAGTGAGATGGCATTGGTACATGCCACCGTGATGGGATTGAATTGGAATCCCCTGGTATGTTTCTAACTCTACCATTTGAGGTAAGTCAGCTTGAGCATGTCCCGAATTGCACATCTCTTCCCTCTCTTACTCCCACTCTTATATTTAACAGCTATCACTTTTCAGTTAAGTTTCAACACTTGAGAATAACTGTGTATTGATTACAGTATTCAACCAAAAGTATTAAGTGGAACAAATAACAAAAAAATACTAAGAGGGATAAAGTATTAAGTTGTTCATCAACAGTCAGGGCAAGGGCTGATCAAGTCACCATTTCTCATAGTGTTCATTTCACTTTAACAGGTTTCCTTTTTGGTGCTCAGCTAGTTGTCACCAATCAGGGAGAACATATGGTATTTGTCCCTTTGGGACTGGCTTATTTCACTCAGCATAATGCTTTCCAGATTCCTAACAGGGATCACTTTTCAGTTAAAATTTAAACACCTAAGAATAATTGTGTGTTAATTACAGAGTTCAACCAATAGTACTAGAACAAAAAAAATACTAAAGTGGATAAAGTATTACATTGTACATCAACAGTCAGGACAAGAGCTGATCAGGTCACTGTTTCTCATAGTGTCCATTTCATTTCAACAAGTTTCCCCTTTGGTGCTCAGTTAGTTGTCGCCAATCAGGGAGAACGTATGATATTTGTCCCTTTGGGACTGGCTTAATTAGCTCAGCATGATGTTTTCCAAATTCCTCCATCTTGTTGCAAATGACCGGGTTTCGTTGTTTTTGACTGCTGTACAGTATTCTATAGAGTACATGTCCCATAATTTCTTTATCCAGTCTACTGTTGATGGGCATTTGGGTTGGTTCCAGGTCTTAGCTATTGTGAATTGAGCTTCAATAAACATTAGGGTGCAGACAGCTTTTTTGTTTGCCGATTAAATTTCCTTTGGGTAAATTCCAAGGAGTGGGATGGCTGGGTTGAATGGTAGGGTTATATTCAGGTTTCTGAGGATTCTCCAAACTGACTTCCATAGTGGCTTGACCAATTTGCATTCCCACCAACAGTGGGTTAGTGTCCCTTTTTCCCCACATCCTCACCAGCATCTGTTGTTGGTAGATTTCTGCATGTGAGCCATTCTAACTGGGGTGAGGTGAAACCTCATTGTGGTTTTGATTTGCATTTCCCTGATTGCTAGTGATCTTGAACATTTTTTCATGTGTCTGTTGGCCATTTGGATTTACTCTTTTGTAAAATGTCTATTGAGGTCCTTGGCCCATCTCTTAAGTGGGTTGTTTGTTTTGATGTTGTGGAGTTTCTTGATCTCTTTGTAGATTCTGGTTATTAACCCTTTATCAGTTGCATAGCTTGCAAATATATTTTCCCATAATGTCAGTTGTCTCTTCACTTTCCTGACTATTTCTTTTGTGTCGCTCCCCCTCTTCGCGGAGGAACGACACTGGACTCTGTGCTGTTCTTTTGTCTGCTCGGCCCTTCCCGGGTTTGCTGTTGGTCCTTCCCGGGTTGGCTGCCAATCCTTCCACCTCCGTGGAAGGGCGGCTCCCCCTGCCACTTTCCCCACTTCCGCGGGGGAGCAGCACACCGCCGGCCGGCTCTCACGGGGGCTGCTCAGATGTTATCTGGATGTTCCCCTTAGATGTTTCTGGTGCATGTTGTCTCTCTCCTCCTTTATAGTCCTCTTCCACGAGTCCCAACTCTGCTACCCACACGCCGAGTACGCTGCTCTCCTCCAATCAGGAGAAGGATCAGCTCCTGCAGGTTATTGGTCAAACTGGAGGCAGCTGTGTAAAAGTTGTTTACTCCTCTCCCAGTGCCATATTGTGGGAGAGCAGATGCATAGAATAAGTCTTAATTCCAGTACCTTAGTCTAGTCTGAGTTGCTCCCCACACTTTTGAAGTACAGAAACTTCTCAATTTGATGCAATCCGAATTGCTAATTTTGGCTTTGACTACCTGTGCTTCTGCGGTGTTTTCCAAGAAGTCATTGCTGGTACCTATATCTTGCAGGGTTTTTCCAATGCTCTCTAGTAATTTGATGGTGTCGGGTCGTAGATTTAAGTCTTTAATCCATGTTGAGTGAATTTTTGTGTAAGGTGAAAGGTAGGGGTCTTGCTTCATGATTCTGCACGTGGAAATCCAGTTTTCCCAGCACCATTTCTTGAATAGACTGTCCTTGCTCCAGGAATTGGTTTTGGATCCTTGATCAAATATGAGTTGGCTGTAGATGTTTGGGTTGATTTCTGGTGTTTCAATTCTGTTCCATTGGTCTATCCATCTGTTTCTGTACCAGTACCATGCTGTTTTGATTACAACTGCCCTGTAGTATGTCCTGAAATATCTGGTATTTTGATGCCTCCGGCTTTGTTTTTGTTGTACAAGATTGCTTTAGCTATTCGAGGTCTCTTGTGCCTCCATATGAATTTCAGCATCATTTTCTCCAGATCTGAGAAGAAGCCATGGCATTGCCTGTGTATACA
The DNA here is from genome assembly GCF_051225735.1 of Oryctolagus cuniculus. NCBI lineage: Eukaryota > Metazoa > Chordata > Mammalia > Lagomorpha > Leporidae > Oryctolagus > Oryctolagus cuniculus. Next base: position 20,831,253 of record NC_142886.1, read on the forward strand.
AAGGCTGTTGATTTTTGTGCATTGATTTTATACCCTGCTACTTTGCCAAACTCTTCTATGAGTTCCAATAGTCTCTTAGTAGAGTTCTTTGGGTCCCCTAAATAAAGAATCATGTCATCTGCAAAGAGGGATAGTTTGACTTCTTCCTTCCCAATTTGTATCCCTTTAATTTCTTATTCTTGCCTAATAGCTCTGGCTAGAACTTCCAGAACTATGTTGAATAGCAGTGGTGAGAGTGGCCATCACTGTCTGGTACCAGATCTCAGTGGAAATGCTTCCAACTTTTCCCCATTCAATAGGATGTTGGCTGTGGGTTTTTCATAGTTTGCTTTGATTGTATTGAGGAATGTTCCTTCCATACCCAGTTTGCTTAGAGTTTTCATCATGAAAGGGTGTTGTATTTTATCAAATGCTTTCTCTGTGTCTTTTGAGATAATCATATGGTTTTTCTTCTGCAGTATGTTAATGTGGTGTATCACATTGATTGTTTTGTGCACATTGAACCATCCCTGCATACCAGGGATAAATCCCACTTGGTCTGGGTGGATGATCTTTCTGATGTGTTGTTGCATTCTATTGGCCAGAATTTTATTGAGGATTTTTGCATCTATGTTCATCAGGGATATTGGTCTGTAGTTCTCTTTCAATGCTGCATCTTTTTCAGGCTTAGGAATTAAGGTGATGCTGGCTTCATAGAAAGAATTTGGGAGGATTCCCTCTTCTTCGATTGTTCTGAATAGTTTGAGAAGAATTGGAGTTAGTTCTTCTTTAAAAGTCTGGTAGAATTCAGCAGTGAATCCATCTGGTCCTGGGCTTTTCTTTGTTGGGAGGCTCTTTATTACTGTTTCAATTTCTGTCTCAGTTATGGGTCTGTTTAGGTTTTCTATGTCTTCCTGGTTCAATTAAGGTAGGTTGCATGTGTCCAGGAATCTATCCATTTCTGATAGGTTTCCCTGTTTGCTGGCATACAGGTCCTTGTAGTAATTTGATGATTCCTTTTATTTCTGTGGTGTCTGTTGTTACATTTCCTTTTTCATCTCTGATTTTATTGATTTGGGTCTTTTCTCTTCTTTTTTTAGTTAGTTGGGCCAATGGGGTGTCAATTTTGTTTATTTTTTCAAAAAACCAGCTCCTCATTTGGCTGATTTTTTGTAAACAAATTACAAAAAACATTGAAATGCCTTCTTAAAATATGTGAGTATATTTGGATGTATAGAATAATAATATATGCCAAATTCTCAAAAATAAATATTTTGAAGTCAAAAAATAAATAACTAAAAAACTTAAATAAAATTTTAAAAAGATTTTTTTTTAATAAAGGTACATGTGGCATTAACTATACAGAGCATGAGCAATGTTTAGCATTATGTCAAGTAATCAGGAACAAGTCTGGATAGAATTCCAAAGTGAATAGGTGGCTACCAGATGCCATAAGCAGAAACCAGGAGCATTGGATGAAACCTCTGTCAAAGTATCTCTAATATAGGTGAAACCCAAACACCAGTATTCCTCGCCGTGTCTCTTTTCATCATATCTTTCATATTATTTGTCACATCATTTAGGGTGTAAAGATGAGAACAGATGAATTGGAAGATTATTGTGGTCCATGTGAAGGAGTCAAAATAGGAAAGTATACTGAAAAACACCTCTGTGTCAGGTCAGTCTTTGTCACTAAAGCATTACTCCAAGGGCAATGCTTAACAAATATCACATTCCCAGTAATTTTGTGAACTGTGTCATGGGATTGTCCTTCTTCTGACATGAAAGGAACTTAAACCACTGTCAGTTCATCCTCTGCCACAGTCAGGAACTCTCGGCTATTTCAAGTTCCTCAAAATGCTGTCTGACCATGTTTCCACTCACTCAGTGTCAACCTATTCCAGCATTTTTCAAACTCAGGTCACAGAGTACATTTGGGTCACAAAAACCATTTAGTGCACCACAAGTATGTGAAACACCAGAATATAAACTGCTGCAGCACTTCACACACAGGAGTGACTCTTGCCATTATGGACACCAAGGATCTTAGAGTAGCATATGGCTCAGTTCATATGCTGATTAGCAGTTTTGAACTCCTGATTGAACACTCAAACTTGAAGGGGGAACATTGAACAGAGCAGGTTAACCCACTGCCTTCAATGATGGCATCTGGTATGGGCACCAGTCGAGTCCCTGCTGTTCCATTTACAATCCAGCTCCCTCTAATGCACCTGGGAAAGCAGCAGAAAATGGCCCCTGCCACCCACATGGGAAACAGGATGGAGTTCTAGGTTTTTGGCTTTGGCCTGGCCAAGCCCTGGCTCTTATGGTAATAGGGGAATAAATCAGCTGCTAAAAGATATCTCTTTCTCTCTCGTTCACTCTGCTTCTCCCTCAGTATCCCCGCCTTTCAATAAACAATGCAGTTAAGAAATGGATGAACAGACTTTTGTAAAGGATGAAATACAAATGGCCAATAGACATATAAAAAATGCTAAGGATTGGCCGGCGCCGCAGCTCACTAGGCTAATCCACTGCCTTGCGGCGCCAGCACACCGGGTTCTAGTCCTGGTCGGGGCACCGGATTCTGTCCCGGTTGCTCCTCTTCCAGGCCAGCTCTCTGCTGTGGCCAGGGAGTGCAGTGGAGGATGGCCCAAGTGCTTGGGCCCTGCACCCCATGGAAGACCAGGAGAAGCACCTGGCTCCTGCCATTGGATCAGCGCGGTGCACTGGCCGCATCGCGCCGGCCGCGGCGGCCATTGGAGGGTGAACCAACGCCAAAGGAAGACCTTTCTCTCTGTGTGTCTCTCTCACTGTCCACTCTGCCTGTCAAAAAAAATGCTAAGGATCATAAGCCTAAGCTTCTGGAAATGCAAATAAAAGTCATAATGAGATATTTACCTCATACCAGTTAGAATGGCTGTCATTCAAAAATCAAAAGAAATACAAATGCTCTTGAGGAATGTAAACAGGTAGAACCACTGTTGAAGGTAGTATGGAGAGTCCATAGAAACCTAAAAATAGGTCTACTATATGACTTAGCCATCTCTCTCTAAGGAATATACCCAAGGGAAATGAAGTCAACATATGAGAGTTCATTGTACCCTTATGTATATAGCAACTCAATTCATGATAGTAAGACATGTAATCAACCCAGATATCCATTAACAGATTAATAAAATGTGACACACACACATACATACACAGAGAGAGAGAGAGAGAGAGAGAGGACTACGCTTCATCCATTTAAAAGAATGAAATCCTATCTTTGGCAACAATATGGATGCAATTGGAGCCCATTATGCTTAATGAATTAAGCCAGATAAAAAGTACAAACATCACATATTTTCTCTGACTTGTGATAGCAGAATTTAGAGAGTACCCAAAAAATACCCTTAATATATATGAGGGAAATTGACACCTTGAGACTTGATTATTGTTAATAGCTATTGTGTACATGCCTGTTGAAGGATCTTCCTGCTTTTATTACCGATCTCTTTATTTAATGGATTATTAAGCATTGATTATAAATTAAATTATAATGATGATTATAAAGTAAATTAAAAATCTGAGGGTCAGCATTGTGGCATAGCAGGTTGAGTCACCACCTGTGATGCTCACATCCCATATGGGTGCTGGTTCAAGACTGAGCTGCTCTACTCTAATCCAGCTCCCTAATGTTCTGGGTGAGCAGTGGAAGATGGTCCAACTGCTTAGGCCCCTGCACACACGTGGGAGATCCATAAACAGCTTTGGGCTGCTGGCTTCAGATTGGCACAGCCCCAGCTATTATAATCATTTTGGGAGTGAAGCAGTTGATGGAAGATCTTGATCTGTGTGTGTATGCCTGTGTTTGTGTGTGTGTGTGTGTGTGTGTGTGTGTGTCTCTGTAATTTTGCCTTTCAAACAAATAAAAAATGAATCTTCTTTTAAAATGTGTTATATCAAAAAAATCACATCACATTTGCCATACACTTAGTCAGAAGCAAGATAATGCTCCCAACCATCCAATCAAGTACATGGGAAGTGGTTCCACAGATATCCCAGGTGCGTGGGGATCAAGGGAAAGCATCTTAAAATTCAGCCTACCACAGAAAATAGTCGTTATAAAAATAACATGATTGATGGATTACTCCTAAAAGCCTTTCCTGCACTACAGAAAATGCAGAGAATGTTTGATAGCAAACAACATGCATGAGTGCCAGCACCCTCTCTGACTGCCTACAGATTAGCAATTTCCTACCAATGGAGGAGAAACCATCGAAATGGCTAAATCTAAAATGTTTGCTTAAATTTAAAGGGGTAAGTGTGGGGGCCAGCACTCTGGTGCAGTTGGTTAACACCCTGGCCTGAGGCACCAGCATCCCACAAGGGTGCTGGTTCGAGACCCAGCTGCTCCACTTCCTATCCAGCTCTCTGCTATGGTCTGGGAAAGCAGTAGAAGATGGCCCAAATCCTTGGGCCCCTGCACCTGCATGGGAGACCTGGAGGAAGCTCCTGGCTCCTGCCTTCGGATCAGCACACCTCCGGCCATTGCGGCCAATTGTGGAGTGAACCATCAGATGGAAGACCCCCCCCACCTCTCCTCTCTCTGTGTAACTCTTTCAAATAAATAAATAAATCTTTAAAAAAAGAGGTAAGTGTGAAGGAAATCCAAATGTCTCAGTATAGGAATCCTTCCCTGACCTCAGCCACAGACAAAAACTAAAACAATAAAGGTAGGACTGTATCTACAGAAGACTGACTGAGACAGACTTTAGTAAAGAAACAGCAGGAACACATTCCCTTGGACTTACCTCTAAGGGTAAAACGAAAAACTTACCATGGGACTCCTAATCCCATTAAGTTGGCAGGTACCAATGCCATCTTACTAGTTAGAGTGATTAGTTTAAGTTCATAACTAATCATAAAGATAGGATTAAGTGTCAAAGAGATCACATAAATAAGACCAAGTGTCTTCTAATAATAACCGAAAGAATTGAAAAGGAGAGAATGATCCAACATGGGAAGCAGGACACATAGCAGACTCATAGAATGACAAATGCCCTAAACAGCACTCTGGCCTCAGAATCAGCCCTTAAGGCATTCAGATCTGGCTGAAAAGCCCATGAGAGTATTTCAGGCATGGAAATCCAAGACACTGTGGCAAAAAATGACCTACATGAAAGATCTATGTGAGTGAGATACCAGCAGAAAGAAGGGCCACAAAAGAAGGAGGTACCTTTCTCTGAAGGGAGGAGAGAACTTCCACTTTGATTATGGCCCTGTCTAAATAATGTCGGAGTTTGTAGACTCAAGAGGCTTCCATAGCCTTGGCAGCTCATGACAAGAGACTTGGGTGATCACTGACATCATAAATAAGTGTTAATTGTTAAATCAATAACAGGAGTCACTGTGCACTTGCTCACCATGTAGGACCTCTGTCCTTAATGTGTTGTACTATGAGAATTAATGATAAAACTAGCCTTCAAACAGTATTTTATACTCTGTGTGTCTGTGTGGGTAGGAACTGTTGAAATCTTTACTTAGTATAGAGTTGATTTCTATATACAAAGATAATTAAAAATGAATATTAATGAAGAAATGGATGGGAGAGGGAGTAGGATGTTGGAAGGTTTGCAGGTTGGAGGGTGGGTATGGGGGAAAGAACCACTATAATCCAAAAGTTGTACATACAAAATTTATATTTATTAAATAAAAGCTTTCTTTAAAAAATTTTTAAAAAGAAATGTCAGGAGCTCAAAACAGCAGAAATATACAGAATACCAGTGTAGAGAGAGCAAAAATCCTACCACAGCTCCAATAGTGCCTCCTTGGCCAGGGGAAATCCATCTTACCAGGCAAAGGGCTCTGTAAATCCTACCATCACCACAGATGGGGAGCCCTACCTAAGCAGAATCCTATGAGGCATATGAGGTATGATTAAATGAACAAATATTTTAATTAGAGGAACACTTATGGGAGAAGAAAGGGGTAAAGGCATTGAGGACTGATTTAATAAGATCTTGATTGAACACTTACAAAGTCTTCATAGAGATATGGACAGGGAGGCCCAGGATACTCAAAGCACCCAAACCTGATTCAGCCCAAAAGGATATGTTCCAAGACATTCTCAGACTGACCAAACTTAAGTACAAGAAGATAATCCTGAAGAGAGAAAATGTCAAGCTACATATCAAGGAAAACCCATTAGACTAACAGCTAAACACTTTATAAACATTAAAAGGTAGATGACAAAGAGATGATATATTTAAGTTCTTGAAAGATAAAAGTTGTAAGCCAGAAAAGTATATACAGCAAAGCTATCCTTTAGAGGTAAAGGATAAATTATTTCCCAAACAAGTAAAAACAGAGAATTCATAACTACCAGACCAGCCCTACTAAAAACCTACACGGAGTCCTACATTGGAAGTAAAAGGGCCACTGTCACCATCAGGAAAACACAAACTATAACAATATCCACTAACAGAGCAGATAGAAAAAAGAGAAAGAGCATCCAATATTTCTATGATAAAATGCTACCAATATACATGTTAAATACTGTAAGGCAGAAAAACCAATAATACATATAACAACTAGTAAGCAATCAACAAAATGAAGATAGTTACTTCTTACCTGCCAAAATTCACCATATATAAATGGACTACATTTTCTGCTTCAAAATAAGCAAGTTACTTCCTAAAATAAATAAACATTATTAAAAAGAAAGACTGGGAAAAGAACACAATGCAAATGGAAGCCCACCAGATGCAGCAGGGCTATGCTTATACCAGATAAAACAGACCCTGAAGCAACAAAAAAATGCAATAAGACAAAATAAGGGTGATATATCTAACAAGAGGATCAATTCAGAAAGAGCATAAAACAATTATAAACATATATGCACACAAAAAGGACCAACACAAATGTGTAAAGCAAATATTGTTAGACATAAACAAGGAGATAGATCCAATACAACAATAATGAAGGATTTGGATACCACATTGGCATCAGTGGACATATCATTTGCACCATAAGTCAACAAAGACATAGGAGATTTACCTTACTACATATAGAGCAAATAGCCCTAACAGACATTTATGGAACATTTTATCAGAGGGTACAGAATAAACATTTCTTCTGTTACTTGGAATAGACCATCTGTGGATCACAGATCAATCCTCATAAGTTTCCACAAAACTGACCAGAAAACAAGAATAGAAAATCTACCAATACATGGAAATTGAATAATATACACCTGAATGACCAATGGATCATTCAATAAACTAAAAAGGGAAAAACGTTTCCCTGAAACACATAAAAATTAAAATAAAACACAACATATCAAAATCTTTGAGAAACAGCAAAGTAGTACTAAAGGGAAGTTACAGCAATTGTAAATGATATTAAAAATAGTAAATTTCAAAGAAATATTCAAACAACACAATTCAATGATTAAGACTACTCAGAAAAAAAAAAACCTAACCTAAAATTAACAGGAGGCTCTTCCAGTCCAGCTCTCTGCTGTGGCCTGGGAAGGCAGTGGAAGATGGCCCAAGTCCTTGGGCCCTGCACCCGCATGGGAGACCAGGAGAAGCACCTGGTTCCTGGCTTCGGATCAGCACTGTGCGCCAGCCGCAGCGCACTGGCCGCAGTGGCCATTGAGGGGTCAATCAATGGAAAAAAGAAGACCTTTCTCTCTGTCTCTCTCTCTCACTGTTCACTGCCTGTCGGAAAAAAAAAATTAACAGGAGGCAAGAAATAATAAGGATCAGGGCAGAAAGAAATTATATCAAAACTAAAAAAAAAAAAAATCAATATAGGGGCCGGCACTGTGGTGTAGCAGGTGGGGCCACCGTTTGCTGTGCTGGCATCCCATATGGGCGCTAGTTCGAGACCCGGCTGCTCTACTTCCAATCTGGCTCTCTGCTGTGCCTGGGAAAGCAGTGGAGGATGGCCCAAGTCCTTGGGCTCCTGGGCCCATGTGGGATACCCGAAGGAAGCTCCTGGCTTCAGGCTTCAGATCGGCTCAACTCCACCTGTGGCAGCTGATTGGGGAGTGAACCGGTGGATGGAAGACCTCCCTCTCCCTCTCCCCTCTCTCCTGCCTCTCCTGCCTCTCCCTCTCCCTCTCCCTTTCCTTTCTCTGTGTAACTCTGATTTTCAAATAAATAAATAAATCTTTTTTAAAAATCAATGCAAAAGATCAACAAAAGTTTTATTTATAAAAGAAAATCAAATAGACAAGATTTTAGTCAGACTAACAAGGAGAACAGAAAAAGCTCAAATAAATAAAGTTAAAGGTGAAAAGGGGGACTGGTGCTGTGGCAGAGCAGATAAAACCACTGCCTGCAGTACCAGCATCCCATGTGGGCACTGGTTCAAGTCCTGGTTGCTCCACTTCTGATCCAGCTCTCTGCTGTGGCCTGGGAAAGCAGTGGAAGATGTTCCAAGTCCTTGGTCCCCTGCACCCTCATGGGAGACCCTGAAGAAACTCCTGGTTCCTGGCTTTGGATCAGCTCAGCTCCGGGCAGTTGCAGCCAATTGGGGAGTAATCCAGCAGATGAAAGACCTATCTTTTGCTCTCCCCCACCCCTTCTCGCTCTGTGTAACTCTGACTTTGAAATAAATAAATAAATCTTTTAAAAAAAAGAGGTGAAAAAGGAAACACTGCAACAGATACCACAGAAACACAAGAATACTAAGAATCCACCATGGACAAATAAATATATGCTAACAAACAGGAAAACCATGACGAAACATAAATCTCTAGATACAAGCAACATATCAAGATTAAATCAATAAAACAGAAAATCTGATAGACCAAAACTATTCAAAAACAACTGAAAGGGATGGAACTCTGACAAATTCTTTTTATGATGCCAGCATTACTCTGATATCAAAACCAAAAAACATAAATCACAAAAAGAAATGTCACAACAACACCCTTGATGAACATAGATGAAAAATCCTCAACAAAATATTAGGAAACTGAAACCAACACTACATCTAAAAGATTATACATCATGATCAAGTAGGACTTATCCCACAGATGCAAGGATGGTTCAGCATTTGCAGATCAATAAACATAATAAATCACATCAATGAAATAAGGAACAAAACAATATAATCATATCCATAGACACAGAAAAAACATTTGAGTCCATGGCCATACCACCTTGAATGCGCACGATCTCATCTGATCTCAGAAGCTAAGCAGGGTCAGGACTGGTTAGTACTTGGATGAGAGAAACAGCACATAATAAGATTCAACATCCCTCATTGATAAATACACTCTACCAACTGGTTACAGAAGGAACATTCCTATAAATTATAAAGGCCATATATGACAAAATTACAGCCAATATCATATTGCATGGGCAGCAGCTGAAAGCATTATCCCCTCCCCCCATCCCCAGATCTAGAACAAAACAAGGATACCAACTTTTACTACTCATATTGTATTGGAAATATTAGTAAGAGCAATTAAGAAAAAGAAAGAAATGGCACAGAAATTGTGCAGGAAGAAGTCAAAATTTTTACAGATGGCATGCATGGAAAATCAAAACACTTAATCAAAACATGGTTAGAATTGATAAACCAATTCAGTAAAGTTTCAGGATACAACATCAACATAAAAAGTAGCATTTTTAGGGGCCAGCATTGTGACCTAGTGGGTTAAGCCAAACTCCTGTGACACTGACATCCCTTATGGGCAGCAGCTTGAGGCTTAGCTGCTCCACTTGTGATCCAGCTCCCTGCTAATGCACTGGGAAAGTAGTGGAGGATGGCAAAAGTGCTTGGGCCCCGGCACCCACATGGGAGACCCACAAGGGGCTGCTGGCTTCTGGCTTTGGCCCAGCCCAGGCTTAGCCACTATGGCCATTTGGAGAGTGAACCAGCAAAAGGAAGATCTATTTCACTCTCATCTCTCCTTCTCACTCTGGAACTTTGCCTTTCTAATAAATAAATAAATAAATCTTTTTGTAAAGTAGCATTTTTATATACCAATAATGATCTTGCTAGAAGGGAAATCAAGAAACAAATCTCATTCACAAAAACTACAAAAATGTTAAATATTGTGGCCAGCACTGTGGCACAGTAGGTTAATCCTCTGCTTGCAGCACCGGCATCCGATATGGGCACTAGTTCTAGTCCTGGCTGCTCCTCTTCCAATCCAGCTCTCTGCTGTGGCCTGGGAAAGCAGTGGAAGATGGCCCAAGTCCTTGGGCCCCTAAACCCTTATGGGAGACCCGAAGAAGCTCCTGGCTCCTGGCTTGAGATTGGCACAGCTCCAGCTGTTGTGGCCATTTGGGGAGTGAACCAGCAGACGGAAGACCGTTCTCACTGTCCCTCTCACTGTCCATAACTCTTCCTCTCAAATAATAAATTAAAAAATGTTAAATATTTACAAATAAATTTAACTAAGGAAATTAAAGATCTCTATAATGAAAATTATTAAATGCTGATGAAATAAATCATAAATAATACTAATAATAAACAGATATAATTTATGGATTGAAAAAATTAATGTTGTTGAAATGTCCATACATCCTAAAGCAATCTAAAGATTCTGGGAAAATCCTTTCAAAACAACAATCGCATTCTTTACAGAATTAGAAAAAACACTCCTAAAATTTATGTGGAACTACAAAAGACAAAGACTAGCCAGCTACCTGAGCAAAAAAAAACTCAAGCTGGTGGCATCACAATACCAGATTTCAAAACAAACTTCTAAGTTATAGTAATTAAACCAGCATAATATTTGCATAAAAACTGATACACAGAACAATGGCACAGAATATAGAACTCAGAAATTAAATCTAAACCACCTGACTTTTGACAGATTTGACAAGAACATGTATTAAAGAAAGGATAAACAGTCATTTCAATCAATGGTAATGGCGAAACTGGCTATCAGTATATAGAATAATGAAAATGGATTCCTACCTTTCACAATATGCAAAAATCAACTCAGGATTGATCAAAGACCTAAGCATAAGACTTGAAACTATGAAAAGTCACAAAAAGAAAAGTCAGGGGAACTCTTCCAGACATTGGTGTAAGCGTTGATGTTTTAGGTGAGTGCAGGTAACAGAAGCAAACCAGACAAATGGGATTATACTAAATTCAGAGCTTCTGCACAGCAATCAATGGAGTAAAGAGAAATACAACAGTATTGGAGAAAGTATTTGTATATTACTTATCTGACAAAGATTTCATATGCACAATATATCAGGAACTATAAAAATTCAACAAAAACAGGCCAGCATTGTGGTGTAGCAGATAAAGCCACTGCTTGCACCACCAGCATCCTATTAGAGTACCAGTTCAAGTCCTGCCTGCTCCATTTTTTTTGGACAGGCAGAGTTAGACAGTGAGAGAGAGAGAGAGACAGAGAGAAAGGTTTTCCTTCTATTGGGTCACCCCCCCCCACAATCGTCGCTACAGCCGGCGTGCTGCACCGATCCAAAGCCAGGAGCCAGGTGCCTCTCCTGGTCTCCCATGTGGGTATAGGGCCCAAGCACTTGGGCCATCCTCCACTGCACTCCCTGGCCACAGCAGAGAGCTGGACTGGAAGAGGAGCAACTGGGATAGAATCCGGTGCCCAGACCGGGACTAGAACCTGGGGTGCCAGCGCTGCAGGCAGAGGATTAGCCAAGTGGTCCGCGGCACCGGCCTGCTCCACTTTTTTTAAGATTTATTTATTTATTTGAAAGGCAGAGCCACAGAGAAGCAGAGGTGGAGAGAGAGGGAGAGGGAGAGGAAGAGGCAGAGGCAGAGGCAGAGGCAGAGGCAGAGAGAGAGAGAGGTCTTCCATCTGCTGGTTCACTCCCAAGATGGCCAGAAAGTCCAGAGCTGCACAGATCTGAAGCCAAGAGCCAGGAGCCTCCTCTGGGTCTCCCATGCAGGGGCAGGGATGCAAGGAATTGGGCCATCTCCCACTGCTTTCCCAGGTCACAGCAGAGAGCTGGATCGCAAGAGGTGCCCATATGGGATGTCGGCACTGCAGGCAGTGGCCTCACCTCCTATGCAACAGTGCCAGCCGCTGCTCCACTTCTGATCCAGCTCCCTGCTAATGGCCTGGGAGAGCAGTGGAAGATTGCCCGAGCACTTGGACCCCTGCATCCATGTGGGGGATCTCAAAGAATCTCCTGGTTCCTGGCTTCGACCTGGCTAACCCCAGCTGTTGTGGCCATTTGCAGACTGAACCAGCAAATGGAAGATTTCTCTGTGTGTGTGTGTGTGTGTGTGTGTGTGTGTCTCCTTCTAACTCTGGCTTTCAAATAAATAAATCTTTTTTAAAAATTCCACAATAAAATAAGCAACTAATCAAATTAAGTAATGGGCACAAGACCTGACAACAGTTCTCCAAAGAACTATAAATGGCCAAGAAATACAAGAAAATACAGTTGATTTCATTTGCCTTCAATAAAATGTCAATCAAAACCACAATGAGATGCCACCTCACCTCATGTTAGAATGGCTTTTTTAGGCTGGCGCTGCGGCTCACTTGATTAATCCTCCGCCTGCAGCACTGGCACCCCAGGTTCTAGTCCCGGTCGGAGCACCGGATTATGTCCCGGTTGCTCCTCTCCCAGTCCAGCTCTCTGCTGTGGCCCGGGAAGGCAGTGGAGGATGGCCCAAGTGCTTGGGCCCTGCACCGGCATGGGAGACCAGGAGGAAGCACCCTGGCTCCTGGCTTCGGATCAGCGCAGCATGCCGGCCGTAGCGGCCATTGGCGGGGGGGTGAAACAACGGAAGGAAGACCTTTCTCTCTCTCTCTCTCAATCTCTCTCTCTCTCTCTCTCTCTCTCACTGTCTAACTCTGCCTGTCAAAAAAAAAAGAGTGGCTTTTGTATCAAAAGACAGAAAGTAGGGTCTGGCACCATGGCACTGCATGTTGAGCCACTGTCTGCTGCACCCGCATCCTGAGTGCCACTTGAAAGTCCGGTTGCTCTGCTTCTGATTCAGCTCCCTGATAATGGAAAGCAGCAGAACACGGTCCAAATGCCCTGCCACCCTTGTATGGGACATGTGGATGGAGATCCATGGTCCTAACTTCAGCATGCCCATCCCTGGCCAAGGTGGGCATATGGGAGTGAACCAGCAGATGGAATATCTCTCTGTTTGTCTGTGTCTCTATCTCAACTCTGCCTTTCAAATAAATAAACCTTTTAAAAATATACTAAGTAACAAATACTGACAAAGATGTAGAGAAAGAAGATAGCGTAAATACTGTTAGTAAGAATGTAAATTAGTAGAGCCCTTATGAAAAACAGTATGGAGATTCCTTTAGAAACTAGAAATAGAACTTCCATATGGTCTAGCAATCTACTTTTGGGGAAATATATTCAGAATACATGAAATCATTATATGTAAGAGACACCCACTCCACCATGTTATTGAAGCATTATTCAAAATAGCCAAGATGTCAAAAAGATCTCTGTGAGTGAGATCCCAGTGGAAAGAACAGGTCTTCAAAGAGGGAGGTGCCTTTCTCTGAAGGGAGGAGAGAACCTCCACTTTGACTATGACCGTGTCCAAACAAGATAAGAGTCGGAGAACTCAGGGGGCTTCCATAGCCTTGGAAACTCATAACTGGTGCATAGGGAGATTACTGATGCCATAAACAGGAGTGTCAATTTGTGAAGTCAACGGCAGGAGTCACTGTGCACTTACTCCTCATGTAGGATCTCTGTCCTTAACGTGCTGTACACTGAGGCTTAATGCTATAACGAGTACTCAAACAGTATATTTCACTTTGTGTTTCTATGGGGGTGCAAACGATTGAAATCTTTACTTAATGTACACTAAACTGATCTTCTGTAAAAAAAAAAAAATTATCAATTCCCAACTTGACTCTCACTGGGATTAAACATGACAATAGGTCTGATCTGATTTCATCATCATTTAAAAAAAATCATCTATTATTTTTCACTTAATGTTTCTGTGTGGGAGCAAACTGTTGAAATACTTACTTAAGGTATGCTAGGCTGATCTTCTGTATATTAAGATAATCGAAAATGAATCTTGACGTGAATGGAGGGGGAGAGGGAGTGGGAAGGGGGGGGTTGTGGGTGGGAGGGACGGTATGGGGGGGGAAGCCATTGTAACACATGAGTCGTACTTTGGAAATTTATATTCATTAAATAAAAGATAAAAAAAAGTAAACAAATTAGAAGAAAGGATTTTGCATATTTTCACCATAAACAAACATTAAATGCTTCAGATATTTATACTGGTTGGGCATTACACAATGTATACAAAAATCAAAACATCACATAGTACCCCATAAACATGTATCATTTTTATGTCTGAACTTTTTAAAATAAAGAAATATTTTCCCTAAAAAAAAAAAATAGCCAAGATGTAAAATCAACTAATGGATCCCTCATCAGAAGAACAGATAAAGAAAATGTGCTACACACACACGCACACACACACATGCACATAAACCTATGAGAATATTATACAGCCATAAAAAGGAATGAAACCCTGTAATTTGCTGCAAAATGACAATCCAGATGACATCATGTTAAGTGAAGCAAACCAAATGCAGAAAGACAAACACTGCATGCTTTCCTTATATGTAGCTTAAAAGAAAAACTCAATCTGAACACACAATGCATACCAGAGCCTGGGAGGGGTCAGTGCAGGTCAAAGAGATGTTGGATGATGTGTACCAGATCAGAGTTAGATCAAGGTAAGAAGTACTTAGTGTTACATAGCATAATGGGGTCAGTACAGTTCAGAATAACCTAGTATATATTTTATGAACAAATATAAAAACAAAGCTCCAAGCCTCCAATTACAAAATAACGGTAATAAAGAGAAAATATTGATTACTCTGATCGGATCAGACACACTATATACAAGCATTGATGTGTCAAAATGTAGCCCACACACTGGGATAGCAGGATTCCTTGATAACACGCTAACTACTAACCCTTTCCCATGACTACTACATAGAAAGATGTCTGCCAGCGTCCCCCTCAACAAGTTAACACTTCTGGAAATCACACTGCTCTTGACTCTTGAAAGCTCTTGAATATTGAATCTTGAAAGGTCTCAGTGCAGCATTTATTTTAACTTTCTTATTTAAAACAAGTCAGTCTAAAAAGGAGTGATCTGAGCAAAAAAAAAATAGCTCCTCTGAGACTAAGACCCAAGAATGCTATGACTTTAAATCCAGTTTCTGGTTCCTTGCACCCCAACATAGCATTTTTAGCCTTGATGAGACACTTTACAGAGAAGACATCCAGCGCCACAGAGAGATTTCACGGAGATTTCAGGGGGTTTCTCCCATTCCCCCTTTTAATTTCTTTTATTCATGTTAAGAATCCAAGGTGACAAAGGGTCAAAGAAAAATGTTTCCATCTTGTCCAAAAATTTTAGGCTACTTTATAAAGTAAAACAGCTTCCACTAGGAGACATCAGCCTCCGAAATCTGATTCTTCTAAGCCCCAGTTGTCTCCTTTTGCTACTTTCCTCCCTGTTTTCCCCCAGGGAACCATCAGCATGGATTTGCTAAATGCCTGTTTCTGAAGAGCCCCTCTCCTTCCTAAAGCAAGCAAGCTTTCCTGAGGCTCCTACAGCCTGTTCTTCCTGAGATATTTACCTCATGGTGGTGGTCTTGTTTCTTCACAGGCAATAATAGTTGGGTAAACTAGAGTGTTTTGCAGTTTCTTAGACTTTTTTAAAAATCTGCTTGGTTAGAAAGGCGATTGGAGTGTCTAGTTTGAAGTATATAGGCTGCTTTTAGTTGTATTTATATTGCTATCTTTTATGAATACAAGTACTTAAGACTAGATTATTCTTATTCCTTTTGAAATGTGTGGGCCCCACCCATTCTTTCTGCTCTTAACCAGCTACAGTGCTTCAAATGACACCCAGCATAGGCAGGACATTACACAGGCAATCAAGGGACTATAGCTTGGGTACCAGAGCAAGTCTGGAAGACAGACGTGCAATGAACTCCTACACTCCAGCCTTAAACCTCACCACATATTTAAAGCCCAAGCCTGGAGATTTTTCTGAGTCTCCTCCAGTTACTCCTTCTGAAAAATGAACAGTTCTTTCCACCTTAGTGTTATAAATCCCTACGGAAAAATCTCCCCCTCAAGACCTACTAAGAGACAACGCCACATTCCCACCTTCTGCACATAATCACCAGCTGTAACAGCTTCAAGGCATGAAAAAATTCACTTACTAACCAAAGAATTTCTCTGAAGAAATGTTCTACAACTTGGGCTTCCGCTATCATTAAACCTGAGCTAGGTCAGCCCTAACATCTCCTAAGGAGGGCAACATGTTGGCATAAGACGATAAGCTTTATGAATGGGGTCCACGTTTGAATCCCAACATCATCACAGTGGGAAGACCCCACTCAATTTCCAATTAAGTGAACTGGGGGAAAGCACTCAATAAAGACTTTTAGGAGGTCTAAATGAGTCGTAAAAGTTTTAGCCTCAGGCCTATCATTAAGTATGTACTCCAAAAATAAAAAAGTGCCACTTCCTACTTCCATATGTTTCTTTCTTTTTTTCTGGATTTATTTGTTCATTTGAAAAGCAGAATGATAGGGAAGACAGACAGAACACAATTTTCCATCCACTGGTTCACTCCCTGGGTGGCTACAGCAGTCGGAAGTGGGCCAGGCTGAAATCAGGATCCAGGTACTCCATCCAGGTCTCCCATGTGGGTGAGAGTCCCAAATACTTGGACTGTCCTCTTCTGGTTTTTTTTTTTTTTTGACAGGCAGAGTGGACAGTGAGAGAGAGACAGAGAGAAAGGTCTTCCTTTGCCATTGGTTCACTCTCCAATGGCCGCCGCGGCTAGCGCACTGCGCAGTTCCGATGGCAGGAGCCAGGTACTTATCCTGGACTCCCATGGGGTGCAGGGCCCAAGTACTTGGGCCATCCTCCACTGCACTCCCTGGCCACAGCAGAGAGCTGGCCTGGAAGAGGGGCAAGCGGGACAGAATCCGGCACCCTGACCGGGACTAGAACCTGGTGTGCCGGCGCCACAAGGCAGAGGATTAGCCTAGTGAGCCGCGGCGCCGGCCCTCTTCTGTTCTTCTAGACACACCAGACCCCAAAAGGGTCTACAGATAAAAGGACAATTTGAGCAGATATATTCAGAGAACACATTTCCCAATGACGTAAGTAGTGTTCTGATGAGAAGAGTACCAGCTTCATGAACTGTGCAATGTCAGATCCATGTGGGTCACAGCTGAAAGGAGGAGAATGGAACCAGAGTTTGACTCAGTGATAGCAATGGTGAAAATACATCTCTGATACAAAGTTTGGCAACGCTTAACCATACCAGAGGGCAAGAGGTATTCATTATTATAAAGGCTGAAAGTCAGAATGGCACCAAAGCTCAAGGACATAGTAGAAGGATTTCAGGAACCCTCGGGCTAAAACAGATGATCATGCAGCATAACACTACTTTATGCCCACTGAAGGCACGAAGAACTGATGACTAGGAAGTAAAAAAGATTTTACCCAAAACACTTGATCAATTGTCCCCCTTCTGGAACTAAATTATACCAAATGTGACACATAAAGGCCAGCAGTTTGGCACAGTAGGTTAAGCCGCTCATTGAGAGGCAGGCATCCAGTTCAGAGTACAGGTTCAAGACCTGCGGATACGGCAAGAGGAAACCAGGATCACTGGGCTGAACTCCAGAGAAACCATCTTGAACACCAGTTTTCCTCTCTGTGTCTTTCATCATATCCTTTGTATCTGTCATAAAATTTACAATGCTAAAAGGAGAACAGATGAATGGGAGAGGATTATAATCCATGTGAAGGCATTATAAGCAAAAAATATACTGCAAAACATCTTTGTGACAAGCTAGTCTTTGTCACCAATGTATCACTCCAAAAACAATCCTGAACAAACATCACATTCCCAATAACTACAAGAATGGTATCATGCCATAGCCTACCTATAATATGAATAGAATTACAAGCCTTGTGAGGTGCTGCTTCTTCAACAGTCAGAAACCCTCATCTATCAGATTCTTCAAAATGCCCTTACCATGTTTACACTCACTCAATGTCATCCTATTTCAGCATTTCTCCAACTCATGTCACAGATCACATTGAGCCATGAAATTCATCTAGTGACACAGTACATGAATTACAGGGATTCAAACAGAGTGCCACCTGCCATTATCTTTCACCAAAGAGCTAGGAGCAGCATCTAACACTTCATATGCTGATTAACACTATTAAACTACTAACCCAAAATTCATAATCATTCTGTAAAGTTTGGAATGGCAATCTGCCCATTATTTCGCTTCACTGTGTTCTAGCTCACTAAAGGCTTAACAAAGGCCAAGTGTTTAACCTAATGCATAAGATGGTGCATCAGAGTGCCTGGGTTCACTTGCAGGCTCCAGTTCATGACTCCAGTTCTCAGCTACTGCAGACCCTCTCAGGCAGCAGTGATACCTCAAGTAGCCCATTTCCTGACACATGCACGGGACACCTGGATTTAGTTTCTTGCTCCTGGCTTTGGCTCAGTCAAGTAGTAGCTACTGTAGCTATTTGGGGAATAAGGCAGCACTTGTGAGCTCTTCCTCTCCCTTCCCCACTCTCCACACCTAATGCTCAAATAATTAATTTTAAACTGTCAGTTGTCATTACATGGGATGCTGTGGCACTGGGAAATAAACATAAGAAATGGATATGCATCAGCTCTTTGAAGTGGATTTGCTTTCTATGCCCTATAACAAATTACCACACTCAGCAGCTTAAAACAACACAGTTATTATCTCACATGGGAGAGGAGTGTGGGCATGGCCTACAGAAATAGGCCCTTGGCAACAAGCAAGATGTCACCTGGGCTTCACTGGCATCAAAGGCCGTTTGCAGGAAGATTTGCTTCCTGGGTTACTCAGACGACACTGCCTTGCAGCTGTAGAACTTGAAGCAGCTGGCTTCCGCAGAGCCAGACAGAATGAAACGGCATTGCTTCAAGTCTCACCTCTTAAAAGGACTTACCTGGTAGCTCAGGCCTACCTAGGCAGATCTTTCTTTAACTAACTAGAGTTAACTAGGTAATATCTTAACTATACCTGCAAAATCACATCACATTTGCCATATAATCCATAAGATGCAAGATACGGATCCCACCCAGGTCCATGGGAATGGGTTACATACAGGTTCCCAGGGCATGAGACCCGAGGGAAAGCATCTGAGAATTCTGTGAACCACAAGACATAAAGGGGAAAAGTAAGTAGAAGGAATCAAAGTTTTGAAGGAACACTCGTAAGTGACTTTCATGCACCACAAAAAAGAGTGAAGATCTGAGGGCAAACGACAGGAATGAGTGCAAAGTAGCAATTTCCTGCCAGAGGAGGAGAGAGAAATCCAATTGGCTACATCTAAAAAGTTAAATAAATTTAAAATGATTAATTCATAGCTGATCAAGGCACCTTAACAAAGAGGCCCTACACTCACCTCAGCCACAGAGAACAAAAACAAAGTAAGGACTGCATTACCAGGAGACTGACTGATGCAAATTTTCACTAAAAAAGTGACAGGAATTCCCAACAGCACAGCCTAGTAATCAGACTTGGAGTACAGGTCAGAAAATGGACTGGGGTCTGATGCAGGTGAATACAGGAAGTCCCTGGAAAACAAAGGGTGAGGTATCTGAGGAGGGCATGGTGACCAGCTGGAACTGGTTCTTGGAACTCACAGGAAGTACACACACCTAATCCAATCTGCATCGCAGTCACTGACTGCTACCAGTACCCTCAGGAAGAAAAGGCATGGTTCTAACAGTAACCACAAACTGCAATCCAAATTGAGCAGGGCTACAGGTTGAATAGCCTCAGCATTTCAGAAATGCTAACACAAAGGAAACAAAACTCCCTTCTCCACTCATCTGTCACTCCAGGTTGCTTCTTCTTTCTAAGGGTTCACAATCAAACGTACCACACAGAAGTGAGCCTTGTAGACACACATCCCAGAAATTACCAGTGAAGATGTGACAAGAGGTTCAGAACTGAGAGAGAGAACCTTAAATGCTTGGCTTTTTTGGCCTTAGATCAAGACACAATATTGGGGAAAAATTCATGTTTAAGGGCAAGCCCCACCTATAGGAAGCTCATACCCACCCACTACTATTTTTTATAGAAGGCTTTTATTTAATAAATATAAATTTCATAAGCACAACTTTTGGATTATAGTTGTTCTTCTCTACATACCTGCCCTCCCAACCCAAATCATCCCATCTCCTACTCCCTCTCCCATCCCATTCTTCATGCTCAATCGGACTTGCCCCAAACAGTAGAGTTAGAAACATACCAGGGGATTCCAATTCACTCCCATCAAGGTGGCATGTACCAATGCCATCTCACTAGTCAAAGTGATCAGTTTCAGTTCACATTTGATCATAATGATAGGACTAAGAACCAAAGGGATCACATAAACAAGAATAGTGTCTGCTAATACTAACTGAGAGAATTAAAAAGGAGAGAACGATCCAACATGGGAAGCAGGATACACAGCAGACTCATAGAATGGCAGATGTCCTAAACGGCACTCTGGCCTCAGAATCAGCCCATAAGGCATTCAGATCCAGCTAAAAAGCCCATGAGAGTATTTCAGGCATGGAAAGCCAAGACACTCTGGCAAAAAAAAAAGACCTAAATGAAAGATCTCTGTGTGTGAGATCCCAGTGGAAAGAACAGGCCATCAAAGAAGGAGGTACCTTTCTCGGAAGGGAGGAGAGAACTTCCACTTTGACTATGACCTTGTCTAAACAAGATAAGAGTCGGAGAACTCAAAAGGCTTCCATAGCCTTGGCAACTCATGACAAGAGCCTAGGGTGATTACTGATGCCATAAACAAGAGTGTCAATTGTTAAGTCAACAACAAGAGTCACTGTGCACTTACTCCCCATGTAGGATCTCTGTCCTTAATGTGTTGTACAATGTGAATTAATGCTATAATTAGTACTCAAACAGTACTTTACACTTTGTGTTTCTGTGTGGGTGCAAACTGTTGAAATCTTTACTTAATATATACTAAATTGATCTTCTGTATATAAATATAATTAAAAATGAATCTTGATGTGAATGGGATGGGAGAGGGAGCGGGAGATGGGAGGGTTGCAGGTGGGAAGGAAGTTATGGGGGGGAGCCACTGTAATCCAAAAGCTGTACTTTGGAATTTATAGTTATTAAATAAATAAAAGTTTAAAAATGTTCACTTTAATTATCTTTATATACAGAAGATCAACTCTATACTAAGTAGAGATTTCAACAGTTTGCACCCACACAGACACACCAAAGTATAAAGTACTGTTTGAAGACTAGTTTTACAGTTAATTCTCATAGTACAACTCATTAAGGACAGAGGTCCTACATGGTGAGCAAGTGCACAGTGACTCCTGTTACTGATTTAACAATTGACATTCTTACGTATGACATCAGTGATCACCTGAGGCTCTTTTCCTGAGCTGCCAAGGCTATGGCAGCCTTGTGAAGCCACCCCAGGTGGGTGAGAAACAAGGTGAGAAACAAGGTCTAGAGTCCACAGAGTTGCAGATAGCAGCAGGCAGCAGAGCCTGACGAACTGTGTTTGAAGTTCCAAATGGGAAGAACAGGGGAACAAACGCAGAGGTTGGGCACACCCCTGTCCATCTATGTCTCCTCCTTCCCCCATCCAGACCTGCAGCAGGCTGGGAGAAGCCATATTGTTTGTTTCCATCTTCAAATGTAAGCAGGGGGCTACTGCATTTGCCACCTGTGTGCACGCCTACCAACTGCGGGGTACACTTCACAACACTCCCCACCTGGGAACAAGGATCACATTTCAGATTAATTTCCCCACCACCACCACTACCACACAAGCTGTATAACAAGAAGTCCTAAATATTGAAATATCAAGCTGGTTTCAAGCACCAGTGAGAAGCGAGCCTGGCCCCCCCCAGTAGGCGGGGCTTAGTGCATCAGAGCTCTCATACCTGGCCCCATAATGATCCAAAAGTGAGCAAGACTCCTGGGGGTGGGGCTGCGTACTTCCACTTGCAACATACAGATACATAGCATGTCACAGCAGAGGGAAATCACACCGCAAGCACCAAGACACATATTAAAGAGAAAAGCAACTAAAATGCCAAAAAAAAAGGAAAAAAACTTAATAAGAATAAGGAAGACAATATGAGCCCCTTAATGGAACACTACAACTCTTACTCAATAATAGAAGCTGAAGAAGAATAGATTGAGGCTATGCCAGAAAGGGAATTCAGAAAATTAATCATCAGATTACTTTGAAGCAATCAGAAACAAATTCATGATCTAAACGAAAGTGTTCCCAAGAAATTGAGATGTTAAATAGAAGTCAGAATGAAATATTAGAAATAAATAATTCAATAGATCAAATAAAAAATGCAGTGTTATGCCTTAATAATAGAAAAATGAGACAGAAGAAAGAATATCAGAGCTAGAAAACAAATTTCTGGAAATATAGTGAGACCAAACACAAGAAGAAGAAATTAGAAAACTGAAAAACACAGTTGGAGATCTACAAGATTCTATCAAACAACTCAACACATACAGCTTAGGAATTCCAGAAGGCATAGAAAGAGAGAAAGGATTAGAAGGCCTTCTTAATGAAATAACAGAGAATTTCCTCAATTTGGAGAAAGAAAGAGAAGAACACATAACTCCCAATAGACACAACCAGGAAAGATCTTCACCTCAACAGACTGCAGCCAATCTCTCCTCAGTAAGACATAAATAAAAAATCTTAAAACGTGCACAAGAAAAATGACAAATCACATTCAGAGTAAACCCAATTAGACTCACTCCAGACTTCTCATCTCAAACCCTGCAGGCAAGGATAGAATGGCGAGACATACTCCAAGTCCTAACAGAAAAAAACTTTCAACCCAGAATACTGCACCCTGCAAAACTCTCATTTATGAATAAAGAAAAAATAAGGATCTTCTACAACAAACAGAAATTGAAAGAATTTGTAACTACTCACCCATCCCTACAAAAGATGCTCAAAGATGTGCTACACGCAGAAACAGGGACATCACTACAAAAGTATATGAATGCAGAAAATGACCCAGCAAGTACAAATGAAATCAGTACAAATGAAATCCAAAATACAAAAACAGAACTATTTACAGAAACATCGCAGGGCAAAGTTGGTACTTAACAATAGTTACACTGAATGTAAATGGTCTTAATTCTCCAGTCAGAAGCACAGGCTGGCTGAATGGATTAAAAAACAAAACCCATCTATTTGCTGCCTGTAAGAAACACATTTTACGAACAAAGATGCATGGAGACTGAAAGTGAAAGGATGGAAAAAGATCATCCATGGTAACATAAACCAAAAAAGAGATGGTGTGGCCCTCCTAATACCATACAAAATAGACTTTAACATAAAAACTATCAAAATGCACAAAGAAGGACACTACAATGATTAAAGGAAAATTCAAGAGGAAGATGTGACTATTATAAATGTATATATACCTAATTACAGGGCACCTTGCTATTTAAATGAAACAGTAAGGGGCTTAAAGGGAGATAAAGATTCAAATACAATAATAATGGGGGACTTCAATACTCCACTTTCAGCAACGGACAGATCAACGAGATAGAAAATCAACAAACAACAGAGTTAATTGACACCACAGATCAAATAGACCTAGCAGATATCTACAGAAAGCTCCACCCTAAAGCCACAGAGTACACATTTTTCTCTCTGGTATATGGAACTTTCCTAGAATTGACCAAATGCTATGCCATAAAGCAAGTCTCAGCTAATTCAAACAAATTGAAAGCATACCATGTATATTCTCAGACCACAATGCAATGAAGCTGGAAATCAACAACTAAAAAATCTCTACATCATATGCAAACACATGGAGAATGAAGAACATGTTCCTGAATGAACAGCAGGTCATAGAAGAAATCAAAAGAGAAATCAAAAAATTTCTCAAAACAAATGAAGATGACATTACAACATATCAAAACTTATGGGGGCCAGTTCTGTGGCATAGTGGGTAAATCCACTGCCTGCAGTGCTGGCATTCCAAATGGGTGCCGGTTCAAGTCCTGGCTGCTCCTCTTCCAATCCAGCTCTCTGCTATGGCCTGGGAAAGCAGTGGAAGATGGCCCAAGTTCTTGGGGCCCTGTGTCCACATGGGAAACCCGGAGGAAGCTCCTGGCTCCTGGCTTTGGATCAGCGCAACTCCGGCCATTGCAGCCATCTGGGGAGTGAATCAGCAGATGGAAGACCTCTCTCTATCTATCTCTCTTCACTCTCTTTCTCTCTTTCTTTCTCTCCCTCTCCTTCTCTTTCTGTGTAACTGCCTTTCAAGTAAATAAATAAATCTTTAAAAAAAACTCATGGGATACAGCAAAATCAGTGTTAAGAGGAAGTTTAAAGCAATTGGTGCCTATATCAAGAAACTGGAAAGGCACCAAATAAATGCACTATCTACACACCTCAAGGATCTAGAAAAACAACAGAAAACCAAACCCAAAACCAGTAGAAGGAAATAAATAATTAAAATTAAAGAAAAATCAAGATAATTGAAACAAAAATACAAAAGATCAGCAAAATGAAGAGCTGGTTTTTTGGAAAAATAAATAAAATTGACACACAATTGGTCCAACTAACCAAAAAAGGAGAGAGAAGACCAAAATCAATAAAATCAGAGTTCAGAAAGTAAATGTAGCAGGCATCAAAGAAATTTTTTATATAATTAGCAGAAATTACTACAAAGAGCTGTATGCCAACAAACTGGGAAACCTAGAAGAGATGGATAGATTCCTAGACACATACAACCTAACTAAACTGAGTCATAAGACATAGAAAACCTAAACAGATCTGTAACCAACAGAAATTTAATCAGTAGTAAAGACCCTACCAAAAAAGAAAGTCCAGGACTGGATGGCTTCACTGCTGAAATCTACCTGACATTTAAAGAAGAACTAACTCCAACCCTTCTCAAATTATTCAAAACAAAGAGAGGGAATCCTCACAAATTGTTCCTATAAATCCAGCAGAACCTTAATTCCTAAATCCAAAAAGATGCGACAGAGAAAAAATTCTACAGACCAATTTCCCTGATGAATATAGACGAAAAATCATCAATAAAATTCTGACTGGTTGAATCCAACAACACAAGTAGGATTTATCCCTGGTACACAGGGATGGTTCAACATTTGCAAAGCAAATTGAAGAACGAAAATCATATGATTATCTCAATAGATGCAGAGAAAGCATTTGACAAAATATATCTTTTCATGATGAAAACTCAAAGCAAATTGGGTTTAGAAGGAACATTCCTCAACACAATCAAGACAATTAATGACAAACCCATGGCCAGAGTCCTAATGAATGGGGAAAAGTTGGAAGCCTTCCCACCAAGATCCGGAACTGAACAAGGATGTCCACTCTCACTACTGCTATTCAATATAGTCTGGGAATTTTTAGCTAAAGCCATCAGGCAAGAAGAAGTAAAAGGAATTCAAATCAATAAAGATGAAGTCAAATTATCCCTATTTACAGATGATATGATTCTATATTTAGGGGAAACAAAAGACTCCACACAAAAGAGTTTGATAAAATAGCAGGATTTAAAATCAACACACAAAAAATAATGGACTTTGTATACACAGACAATACCATGTCTGAGAAATTCTTTTAAGATCAATCCCATTCACAATAGCTACAAAAATATCAAATACCTTGGAATAAATTTAACCAAGGATGGCAAAGATCTCTACGATGAGAATTATAAATTTTTAAAGAGAGAAATAGAGGAAGTCTCAAAAATATGGAAAAAAACTTGCATATTCATGGATTGGAAGAATCAATATCATCAAAATGTCCATTCTTCTGAAAATAACTTAAGAGATTCAATGAAATACCAATCAAAATACCAAAGACATTCTTCTCAGATCTAGAAAAAATGATGCTGAAATTCATTTGGAAACACAGGAGAACTTGAATAGCTAAAGCAATCTTATAGAACAAAAAAAAGCAAGTGGTATCACGATACCATATTTCAAGACATATTACAAGGCAGTTATAATCAAAACAGCCTGGTACTGGTACAAAAACAGATGGATAGACCAATGGAACAGAATAGAAACACCAGAAATCAATCCAACCATCTACAACCAACTTATATTTGATCAAGGAGCTAAAACCATTTCCTGGAGCAAGGACACTCTCTTTAAAAATGGTGCTGGGAAAATTGGATTTCCATAGGCAGAGTATGAAGGAGGACCCCTACCTTACACCTTACACAAAAATCTATTCAAATGGATTAAAGGCCTAAATCTATGACCTGATACCATTAAATTACCAATGAACATTGGGGAAAACCCTACACGATATTGGCACATGCAAAGAGTTCCTGGATAAGACCCCAGAGGCACAGGGAATAAAAGCCAAAATTAGCTATTGGGATTGCATCAAATTGAGAAGTTTCTGTGCTGCAAAAGAAACAGTCAGGAAAGAGGAAACCAACAGATTGAGAGAATTAGAAAACCATGCAACTGATAAAGGATTAATAAGCAGAATTTATAAAATGATCAAAAAACTCAGCAACAACAAAACAAACAACGCTTTCAAGAAATGGGCCAAGCTGGAGTTGAAGGTCTCCAGGTTAGAGCAACATACCTTGTTCGCTCTAAGTTGAAAAGCCCTTCACTTAGCCCAGCTTCCAAAGTAACCACTGCTGTCGAGTGGATGGCCAAGTAGAGTCAAAAACATTGCAGGAAGAACTGTATATTAACTAATAAATAGTTTCCTTTTAGAAATGCTGACTACCTTCTCTTTGAGCCAGCTCTCCTCCCAGGCCAGCTAGGTAATGGAAGTCAACAGGGTGCCTCCCTTATGAGGTACCACATGTGAAGAGATAAATAGGTCTGAGCCTCATATCTGACAAGGCCTTAAGCTTACCCCATTATTCTCAAGCCCTTTTTGTCAATTTCTATTTGCCTCTCAATGAAGAAAAAAACTTGATAACGGTTTAGACTCCTTTCTTAGGGCCTCTAATAATGACTCTGTCCTCAGTTTTAGATCATGTGAGTTTAAACTGTGTGTTCGATTTGTTTTCTCCAGACTTAAAAAAGTAAAATTCTAGGTGGTCATGCACATGAAACCGATGGAAGCAGTTTCTGCAAGCTTGTACCATATCCCCCTAGAGAAGCCACTTCCTGCTGAGAAGCCACCTCCTGCTGGAACACTGTCTTTACTCCCCTTCCCAAAGTCTCCCCTTTTCAGCATGCAGCTAGAGCAATCATTACCCTGTTCCCCCTAACAGTTGTTAGGGTTTCCATCTTCAGGAGGGGGGAATGTGAGGAGTCAAATGGGTTTATATTCAAGGGATCCCAGTGGAATTTGGGGTGTAAAATATTTGCTTCCTTCCCCCAAAATGTTATCATTAGCAAGAACAAACAGGCCACCCTCCTTCCTTGGGAATCTCCAAATTTATCATGAGAATTGCAAAGGAGCTCTTCCTGAGCTCACAGCTTATTGGGAAAACAAGTTACCTGTCCCATCCTTAGCAGGCCAGATAGGATGGAGAATTGTAAATGAGGTCTTTTGATGGTTTTTGCCCTGCCCTGGTAACTGAATGCCAATCTGATTCTCAAGTTTTTTTTTCTTTCAAAATTGTACTTAAAAAGCCCACTGCTACCAGTCCCTTTGGATTTTTTCCTCTCTTAGAAGCCCCCCTCCATGCAGCTCTCGCTGGAGGTCCTTGATTCTAATAAATACTTTTAAATCTTAAAAAAAAAAGAAAAAGAAAAAGAAATGGGCAAAGGACTTAAACACACATTTCTCAAAAGAGGAAATCTAAATGGTCAATAGACACATGAAAAAATGCTCAGGATCACTAACTGTCAAGGAAATGCAAATTAAAACTACAATGAGGTTTCGCCTCACCCTGGTTAGAATGGCTTTCACACAGAAATCAACAAACAAATGCTGGTGAGGATGTGGGGGAAAAGGTACCCTAATCCACTGTTGGTGGGAATGTAAACTGGTAAAGCCACTATGGAAGACAGTTTGGAGATACCTCAAAAATCTGAATATAGTCCTACCATATGACCCAGCCATCCCATTCCTCAGAATATACCCAAGGTAAATGAAATTAGCAAATAAGAGAGTTATCTGTACCACCATGTTTATTGCAACTCAATTCACAATAGCTAACACATGGAAACAAACTAAATGACTGTCAATGGAAGACTGGATAAAGAAATTATGGGATATTTACTCTATGGAACATTACATAGCAGTAAAAAAAATGAAATCTAGTCATTTGCAACAAAATGGATGAATCTGGAAAACATCATACTTTTTTAAATAAGCCAGTCCCAAAGGGACAAATACCATTTGTTCTCCCTGATCTGAGATAACTAACAGAGGACGGAAAAGGAAACCTGTAGAAGTGAAATCGACACTATGGTAAGCAATGACTTGAACAGCCCTTGTTTTGATTGTCAAGGAATAGTTCATTATCTTATTTTATTTATTATTTTTTCTACCTAATACCATTGGTTGAACACTTTACTTGACATAGAATACATCATAGGTGTTTTAAGTCAATTGAAAATAGATCCCAATTAAAAATAAGAGTGGGAATTGAGAAAGAGAGGAGCTGTACAATACACATCCCCACAGACTGATTCCTGAGGATAAAGCTAAAAACTTGCCATGGGACTCCAAATCCCATTAAGCTAGGTGGTACTAATGCCTTTTTACGTGTTAAAGTCATCATATTAAGTGTGCAATGATCATATAAATAAGATTAAGTGTCAAAGGGATCACATAAATAAGACCAAGTGTCTGGTAATAACAATAGATAGGATTACAAAGGAGAGAAAGTTCCAACATGGGAAAGCAGTCCACACAGCAGACTCATAGAGTGACAAATGCCCTAAACAGAACTCTGGCCTCAGAATCAGCCCTTAAGGCATTCAGATCTGGCTGAAAAGCCCATGAGATTATTTCAGGCATAGAAAGCCAAGACACTGTGGCAAAAAATGACCTACATGAAAGATCTTTGTGAGTAAGATCCCAGCGGAAAGAAGGGGCCATCAAAGAAAGGTGTACTTTTCTCTGAAAGGAGGAGAGAACTTCCACTTTGCATATGGCCCTATCTAAATACTGATGGAGAATATGGAATCAAAAGGCTTTCATAGCCTTGGCAGCTCATGTCAAGAGCCTCCAGTGATCACTGACATCATACATAAGGGTGTTAATTGTTAAATTAACAATAGGAGTCACTGTGCACTTACTCCCCAAGTAGGACCTCTGTCCTAAATGAGTTGTACTATAAGAATTAACTGTAAAACTTGTTCTCAAACTGTACTTTATACTTTGTATGTGGGGAGGTGAAAGTTGTTAAAATCTTTATGTAGGATAGAGTTGGTCTTCTGTATACAAAGTTAATTAAAAATGAATCAATTAAGAATGGGATGGGAGAGGGAGTAGGAGATGGGATGGGAATGGGGGTGGGAGGCTGAGTATGGGGAAGAACCACTATATTCCTAAAGCTGTACCTATGAAATTTGCATTCATTTAATAAAAGACTTTTTAAAAATTAAAAATAAAAACAGGATGAGGAAATTAAAAAACCATTAAAGAAAGAAATAGAACACAAACATAAACAAAATGCAAAAATCTTCTATGTCCATAGATTGGAAGAATCAATATCATCAAAATTTCCATACTACCAAAAGCAATTTACAGATCCAATGCAATACCAATCAAACTACCAAAGATATTCTTCTCAGATATAGAAATGATGTTGTAACTCATATAGGAACACAGGGGACCCCAAAGAGCTAAAGCAATCTTATACAATAATAACATAGCCGGAGGCATCACAATGATTGCAAGACATACTACAGGGCAGTTATAATCAAAACATCCTGGAGCCATACAAAAAGAGATGGATAGACCAATGGAAGAGAACAGAAATGCCATAAATCAATCCAAGCATCTACAACCAACTTGTTTTTGACAAATGAGCTAAAATCAATCCCTGCAGCAAGGACAGTCTCTTCAACAAATGGTGCTGGGAAAACTGGATCACACATGCAGAAGCATGAAGCAAGATCCCTATCTGACACCTTTCACCAAAATCCACTCAAAATGAACTAAAGACCCAAATCGATTACCCAACACCATCAAATTATTAGAGAACATTGGGGAAACCCT
This sequence comes from Oryctolagus cuniculus, assembly GCF_051225735.1. Classification (NCBI taxonomy): domain Eukaryota; kingdom Metazoa; phylum Chordata; class Mammalia; order Lagomorpha; family Leporidae; genus Oryctolagus; species Oryctolagus cuniculus. The sequence continues at coordinate 20,861,441 of NC_142886.1, forward strand.
ACAAGACATCAACATAGACAAAGACTTCTTGAAAAAGACCCTAGAGACACAACCAATTAAAGCCAAAATCAACAAATGGGATTACATCAAATTGAAAAGCTTCTGACTGCAAAAAAAAAAAATCAATCAGCACAGTAAAGAGACACCCAATAGAATGGGAGAAAATGGGTAGGAAGGCAGGCACTGTGTAAAGAATTGTCAAGACCCTAAAGCTATAATTTTGAAAACCATGAAGGGTGTAACTGCAAAGCAGTTTAGAACTATATACTCTCCTATGGACTCACTTCTAAGAGTACAGCAAAACAAAATGCCATAGGACCACAAAATCCCTTAAGCTGGCTGATTAAAATAGCAGATTAACTGTTATAAAGACCAAATAGATAGGAGTAAGTACTAAAGTGACCATATACATAGGATCAAGTGAACAAGTGATCATATAAATATGACTAAGTCTATGGAAACAATAATAAACAGAATTAAAAAGGAGAGAAGGCTCCAACATGGGAAGCAGTCCATAAAACAGACTCATAGAATGAGAATTGCTTTAAGTAGCACTCCAACCTCAGAATCAGCCCTTATGGCATTCTGGTCTGGCTGAAAATCCCAGAGGGAGCATTTCAGGCATGGAAAGCCAAAACACTCTGGCAAAAAACGTCCTACATAATGAATCCCTCTGGGTGAGACCCTAGTAGAAAGAAGTGGCCAAAAAAGGATGTACTTTTCTCTGAAGGGAGGAGAGAACTTCCACTTTACTTATGGGCTTGTCCAGCTAATGGATCCAAAAGGCTTCCAAAGCTGAAGCAGCTCATGTCAAGAGCCTTGGGTGATCACTGATGTCATGTGTAAGAGTGTTACTTGTTAAATAAACAGGAGTCACTGTGCACGAACTTCCAATGCAGGACCTATGTCCCCAAAGAGTTACATCATGAGACTTAACAGTAAAACATGTTCTCAAGGATCACCTCCTTTTAGTGTATTAAATGGAAGATATTATTATGTCTCATGAGTTATAGTTATGTCTAAGAGTTTGCAAAAGATTTATCATCCTTGGATTCTACTCTAAAGACAATTAAATTTCTAAAAGGAAAGAAGGGGAAGGAAGGAGGGGAAAAAAGCGAAATCACCTTCAAGAGACAATAACATAGAATAGCACTGTCTAGGCTATTGAGAAAGAGTTCTCTCAATTTTTTATTCCAAATTTTCTTCATTTCTTTTGCTTTCTTGGACTAAACAGAAGCAGGAGGAAGGGAGAATGGGTGGGAGGATGGGTACAGTGGAAAGAATTACTATGTTCTTAATGTTCTATTAATGAAATCCATACAAATTTTCTTAAAAAGAAAAAATGTTTAATGTTGCTGAAAATATTACAAAACAAGAAAATGTAGAAATCCCATGCAGCAATATTTAATGCTTATGAACCTACATGAGGTACCATTGAGTTTTATCCAGGAATTAGACATTTCTTCTTTCCTCAATATTAAAAGAAAAATTAGTGTTAGTCTTCCTCTTCTCCCTCTTCCCCTGCTTCACCTTCACCTTCACCTTCCTCTGCTTCCTTACATAGCACAAGGCAGCAAAACAAACAAAAAAGTGTAAAAGGAATGAAGATTAATGCTGATGAGAAAATTGCTCTTCCTGTCTTAGTTGACACTGGCCTTGGAGGTTTCTGACCAGGTGGCTTCTCGTCAGATGGATTCCCCTCAGATGGGTTCTCCCCAGATGGGTTCTCATCAGTAGAGTTGTCCTCAGGTGAGTTGGACCCAGGTGGGTTCTCCTCAGGAGGTTTATCCTCAGGGGGTTTCCCTCCAGGTGGCAGTGGTGGTGCTGGACCACTATCTACACTACCCCCAGGGCCCCTGATAGTACAGTTGGGAGGTGCCCATCCTGGGTGACAGTGACAGTGCTGTTTATTATTGCAGACCCCACTCATGTTGCAATGCTGAGTCTGACAGGTTTCTGATGCTTTAACCATATCGACACATTTCCTGCGGAGGCACATCTTGCCTGGAGCACACACCGTGCCATCTTTCACTTCACCAATATCAGGTACGGACATCCCTAGGTGATAATCAGTGCCCCAGCAAGTGGTGCCATTGAGGTGAAACTGATGCACCGTAGAATGTTCTATCAGTGTTGGAATTGTGAGCACATTTTCACACTGAACTCTCCCACACATGACATCAGGAGCCATACACTTTACATATGTGGTGCCTTCAATACCACAGTGGCCAAAACGAGTTCCTTGGGTGTTCATTTCATTGTAGCAGCTTTTAGACGCGCTCAGGGCCCCTGTGCCAAAAATCTGCTTACACTGAGAATCGTGGTTATTACATGCATTTTCATAGCAGTAGGAATTTGTACTACAGAGGATTCCGTCCTGTTTATATACGTCATCTGGGCACACATGTGACGTCCCGTTGCACCACTCTGGAAGATCACATTCACTAGCCTTCTGTCTACATACAGTCCCTAGAGGAAGGAAGTTGCAGTCTTTGCAACAACCTCCAAATGCACAAGCTGCCCCAGGCTTTAGAACACAGTTCATCATACAACAACGATCATTTCCACACTCTTGTGTAGATCCACAGTCACACTGCTCTCCATCTTCAACCACTCGGTTCCCACAGAATCTCAACCTTACGATGTGTTGTGGTTGTGCAGGAGAGAGAATACATGTTCCATTTTCCATAGTATTTGCCATATATTGGGAATAACTACAGTTGCTAAATCTCCGTGATGGCTGTCTGGAGGGATACATTATGCAATACCGATCTGGACATGCACACCACCTATCATCATGCCACATACCCAAGTTATGACCAATCTCATGGGCCAAAGTAATGGCAAAAATGCTGAATCTTCTGTCTTCAAAAACATCAACTCCACAATTTATAGGACGTCGGCATACTCCTCCAACATAGGCAACTCCAAGTTTGTCACCATGTAATTCCTTTATGAACAGATGTGCAACATCATGGTGAACACGGTTATCAAAAAAAAAAAATTTCCAAACAGCAAAAGTCTCTGTAACTGGATCTAAGTCACCACTTGTATTTATGGGGTTTTGTACATTCCAGATTTCAATCCCAGTCAAAGTTACATCAACCCCCATGTGGTAATACAATTCATCCACTATATTGATAACATTAAATACTTCAGCCTGCACTATTGACTCATTACTTTGAGAGTAAACAAACCTACCATTGTCCACGACCACTGCCAGCTCAACAAACCGCCAGTGGGCCCACCAATTCAGATGAGAACGTGGTTTCAAAGTGAAATTATATGATGCTTGAAATGCCAATTGGCGTGCTATTGACTCTTCTGTTAACCCACATCTCATGTGCGGGGACTCTGTCTCATCACTGCCTACCTGATACACCAGGTGCTCAAATGTGGTAGAGTGCCTGATGGGTTCAATTTCATACATGAGGTCATTTATCTGTAGCATTCCTCGAAATCCCCCAGAACAGGTGCTGAGGGCAACCAGAGACTCGGGGGCCCCCTCCACGTAACCATGATAGTAACAGTCATCAGGGACAAAGGGATGATCCTCCTGGAGGCCATGCTGCTCTGTGTAGGTGAACACAGGGAGGTGTGTGGAAACCAACAGCCTCTTGACCCTCATGTGGACAATGTGCCTCTGGCCCCCAATCCGCATGCGGTAGGAGAGCCATCCTGGAGCCTTTGCACCTCTACCCCTGCTGGTCACCTTCAAGGGGATCACCACTTCCGGGGAGCTGAAATGCTGGGAGGGCCTGGCTTGGGAGAGGCCATGTATGGACAGAGATACCCCAAGGCAGAGCAGCAGAAGAGTGATCCTGGTATGCATCAGGGCCCCACACACTGCCATGCTGGTGCAGTTGTCATGGAGCCATCAGTCCAGAAAAAGCAATGCAGAGTATGAGGAACTGCTGGTCTGGCTCCTCCCTCTGAGCTGCTCTGGGTCCCAGGCTGACCTTTACGGATCTGTGTCCTGGCAGAGGTGGACCATCAGTGCTGCAGGGCTGAAGTGAAGAGAAGAAGAGGAGCTGGGAAAGGGTTGGGGAGGTAGGAAGGGTGGGAAAGAGAAAGAAGGCAGTGAGACTAACATGATTCTTGAAATGGATTTGGTCTAAGCTATGTTTTAAACACACACACACACATATAGAAAGGTAGTTTTCAGTGGAAAGAAGATTGGAAAAAGGTAGATACTGCTAAATGTGGTTCGTAGATAAAGATTCATCATATATAGTGTCTTGAACTTGTATATTAAATAAAGATGTCTTATGTTAAGCTACCCAAATTTATCTTCCACCTTAAAATTTGCTGGCATCCTCTACCTTCAGCATAAATGAGAGTAACTCAGTTTTTGTTCTTTTCTTCTTGCTGTTAGCTCAATCTTTCAATTACACGGACATTTTATATAGATTGTGTTCTGTTCTATTTAGCAGGCACTAAATCCCACCTAAAGGGCTTGTGCAGGGAGACCAACTAAATAATTGTTTTTTTAGGATAATGACTTCTTTTCTGCACAGAAGTCCACCACAGTTAGAGGAAGGCAGGACACTTGTCTCATAACTGGGAGTGGGACGTGGGTTTGGGGAGTGGGCACAAAGCCCACATGCCTCCAGCCACATCGTGGAGGCAGCAGCCTTTTCTCCACATGCATCCTGCACTGAATCCTAACACGCCCATTTAATTAATCAGTGCAGATGATTTTCTGGTTTTCACAAGGCTTATGGTTACCCAAATCTATCTACTTCAATTGCAATATTCCTAATGAACATGCAATGAGGAGCTTAACCATTGAGTAAGTAAATAAAATATTCAGAGGACTACAGGTTGTGTGGATTTCAAAACTTCATTATTGTTAAAATATATGTTTTTGCTAACATAAAAGTTAATTTGTCAATTCACTGACATTTCTTAAAAAGTATCAGTGATCATTTAATATTTCAAATCAAAAGGTAAAACAAATTTGTAGATAACACTAGTGGCCTCAAGATTGTGAATATACTATGTTCCTAAATTTGTATATAAGAAATTCATTATGTTTGTATACCTTAAATAAAAAGTTTCTGGGACAAAAACAAATAAATAAATAAATAAATAATACAAAGTTTATGAATAGATACACATGGCATTAGCTGTACAGAGCATGCACAGTGTTTAGCATTATGATGTCAAGAAAGCAGGAACAAGTCTGGATAGAATTCCAAAACAAATATGTGGCTACCAGATGCCACAAGCAGAAACCAGGAGCATTGGATGAAACCTCTGTCAAAGTATCTCTAATATAGGTGAAACCCAAACACCAGTATTCCTTGCCATGTCTCTTTTCATCATATCTTTCATATTATTTGTCACATCATTTAGGGTGTAAAGAATTGGAAGATTATTGTGGTCCATGTGAAGGAGTCAAAATAGGAAAGTATACTGAAAAACACCTCTGTGTCAGGTCAGTCTTTGTCACTAAAGCATTACTCCAAGGGCAATGCTTAACAAATATCACATTCCCAGTAATTTTGTGAACTGTGTCATGGGATTGTCCTTCTTCTGACATGAAAGGAACTTAAACCACTGTCAGTTCATCCTCTGCCACAGTCAGGAACTCTCGGCTATTTCAAGTTCCTCAAAATGCTGTCTGACCATGTTTCCACTCACTCAGTGTCAACCTATTCCAGCATTTTTCAAACTCAGGTCACAGAGTACATTTGGGTCACAAAAACCATTTAGTGCACCACAAGTATGTGAAACACCAGAATATAAACTGCTGCAGCACTTCACACACAGGAGTGACTCTTGCCATTATGGACACCAAGGATCTTAGAGTAGCATATGGCTCAGTTCATATGCTGATTAGCAGTTTTGAACTCCTGACTGAACACTCAAACTTGATGGGGGAGCATTGAACAGAGCAGGTTAACCCACTGCCTTCAGTGATGGCATCTGGTATGGGCACCAGTCGAGTCCCTGCTGTTCCATTTACAATCCAGCTCCCTCTAATGCGCCTGGGAAATCAGCAGAAAATGGCCCCAGCCACCCACATGGGAAACATGATGGAGTTCTAGGCTTTTGGCTTTGGCATGGCCAAGCCCTGGCTTTTATGGTAATTGGGGAATAAATCAGCTGCTGGAATATATATCTTTCTCTCTCGTTCACTCTGCTTCTCTCTCAGTATCCCTGCTTTTCAAATAAACCTTTAAAAAGTTATCCAAAACTAAATAAAAATTAAGTTTATTCTTCGCACCAGACAGGGATGCCCACTCTCACCACTGCTATTTAACATAGTTCTGGAAGTTTTAGCCAGAGCCATCAGACAAGAAAAAGAAATTAAAGGAATACAAATTGAGAAGGAAGAAGTCAAACTATCCCTCTTTGCAGACGATATGATTCTTTACTTAGGAGATCCAAAGAACTCTACTAAGAGACTATTGGAACTCATAGAGGAGTTTGGCAAAGTGGCAGGATATAAAATCAATGCACAAAAATCAACAGCCTTTGTATACACAAGCAATGCCATGGCTGAGAAAGAACTGCTAAGATCAATCCCATTCACAATAGCTACAAAAACAATCAAATACCTTGGAATAAACTTAACCAAGGACGTTCAAGATCTCTACGATGAGAATTACAAAATCTTAAAGAAAGAAATAGAAGAGGATACCAAGAAATGGAAAAATCTTCCATGCTCATGGATTGGAAGAATCAACATTATCAAAATGTCCATTCTCCCAAAAGCAATTTACAGATTCAATGCAATCCCAATCAAGATACCAAAGACATTCTTCTCAGATCTAGAAAAAATGATGCTGAAATTCATATGGAGGCACAAGAGACCTCGAATAGCTAAAGCAATCTTGTACAACAAAAACAAAGCCGGAGGCATCTCAATACCAGACTTCAGGACATACTACAGGGCAGTTGTAATCAAAACAGCATGGTACTGATACAGAAACAGGTGGATAGACCAATGGAACAGAATTGAAACACCAGAAATCAACCCAAACATCTACAGCCAACTTATATTTGATCAAGGATCTAAAACTAATTCCTGGAGCAAGGACAGTCTATTCAATAAATGGTGCTGGGAAAACTGGATTTCCACGTGCAGAAGCATGAAGCAAGACCCCTACCTTTCACCTTACACAAATATCCACTCAACATGGATTAAAGACCCAAATCTACGACCTGACACCATCAAGTTATTAGAGAACATTGGAGAAACCCTTCAAGATATTGGCACAGGCAAAGAGTTTCTGGAAAAGACCCGGGAGGCACAGGGAGTCAAAGCCAAAATCAACTATTGGGATTGCATCAAATTGAGAAGTTTCTGTACTGCAAAAGAAACAGTCAAGAGAGTGAAGAGACAACCAACAGAATGGGAAAAAATGTTCACAAACTATGCAACAGATAAAGGGTTAATAACCAGAATCTACAAAGAGATCAAGAAACTCCACAAAAACAAAACAAACAACCCACTTAAGAGATGGGCCAAGGACCTCAATAGACATTTTTAGAAAGAGGAAATCCAAATGGCCAACAGACACATGAAAAACTGTTCAAGGTCACTAGCAATCAGGGAAATGCAAATCAAAACCACAATGAGGTTTCACCTCACCCCGGTTAGGGTTAGAATGGCTCACATTCAGAAATCTACCAACAACAGATGCTGGAGAGGATGTGGGGAAAAAGGGACACTAACCCACTGTTGGTGGGAATGCACACTGGTCAAGCCACTATGGAAGTCAGTCTGGAGATTCCTCAGAAACCTGAAGATAACCCTACCGTTCGACACAGCCATCCCACTCCTTGGAATGTACCCAAAGGAATTTAAATTGGCAAACAGAAAAGCCGTCTGCACCCTATGTTTATTGCAGCTCAATTCACAATAGCCAAGACCTGGAACCAACCTAAATGCCCATCAACAGTACACTGGATATAGAAATTATGGGATATGTACTCTTTAGAATACTATACCGCAGTAAGAAACAACGAAATCCAGTCATTTGCAACAAAATGGAGGAATCTGGAACACATCATGCTGAGTGAAATAAGCCAGTCCCAAAGGGACAAATATCATATGTTCTCCCTGATTGGTGACAACTGGCTGAACACCGAAAAGGAAACCTCCTGAAGTGAAATGGACACTATGGGAAATGGTGACTTGATCAGCATAGCCCTGACTGTTAATGAACAACTTAATACATTATCCCTCTTAGTAGTTTTTTTGTCTGTTCTACTTAACATGACTGGTTTAATTCTGTAATTAATACACAGTTATTCTTAAGTGCTGAAATTTAACTGAAATGTGATCCCTGTTAAACATAAGAGTGGGAATAAGAGAGGGAAGAGATGTACAATTTGGGACATGCTCAAGCTGACTTGCCCCAAATGGTAGAGTTAGAAACATACCAGGGGACTCCAATTCAATCCCATCAAGGTGGCATGTACCAGTGCCATCTCACTAGTCCAAGTGATCAATTTCAGTTCACAATTGATCATAATGAAAGGACTAAGAGTCAAAGGGAGCACATAAACAAGTCTAGTGCCTGCTAATACTAACCGATAGAATAAATAAAGGGGAGAGTGATCCAACATGGGAAGCGAGATACTCAGCAGACTCATAGAATGGCGGATGTCCTAAACAGCACTCTGACCTCAGAATAGCCCTAAAGGCATTCGGATCTGGCTGAAAGCCCATGAGAGTATTTCAGGCATGGAAAGCCAAGACACTCTGGCAAAAAAAAAAAAAAAACACCTAAATGAAAGATCTCTGTGAGTGAGATCCCAGTGGAAAGTACAGGTCTTCAAAGAAGGAGGTACCTTTCTCTGAAGGGAGGAGAGAACCTCCACTTTGACTATGACCTTGTCTAAACAAGATAAGAGTCGGAGAACTCAAGGGGCTTCCATAGCCTTGGACTCTCATGACTGGAGCATAGGGAGATTACTGATGCCATAAACAAGAGTGTCAATTGTTAAGTCAACAACAGGAGTCACTGTGCACTTACTCCTCATGTAGGATCTCTGTCCTTAATGTGCTGTACATTGAGACTTAATGCTATAACGAGTACTCAAACAGTATATTTCACTTTGTGTTTCTATGGGGGTGCAAACTGTTGAAAGCTTTACTTAATGTATACTAAACTGATCTTCTGTAAAAAAAAAAAAAAGAAATTATCAATTCCCAACTTGACTCTCACTGGGATTAAACATGACAATAGGTCTGATCTGATTTCATCATCATTTAAAAAATCATCTATTATTTTTCACTTTATGTTTCTGTGTGGGAGCAAACTGTTGAAATCTTTACTTAATGTATACTAAACTGATCTTCTGTATATTAAGAGAATCTAAAATGAATCTTGATGTGAATGGAAGGGGAGAGGGAGTGGGAAAGGGGAGGGTTGCGGGTGGGAGGGACGTTATGGGGGGGAAGCCATTGTAATCCATAAGCCGTACTTTGGAAATTTATATTCATTAAATAAAAGTTTTTAAAAAAAGAAATAAAATAGAAAAAAATTAAATTTATTCTTGGCCTATGAGACTGGAGAACACAATCTCCACATTATTTTTCTCCACTTTGATCTGCCTAAGGGCAGGCATTTCCCCTAATAGTTAAGACGATGAATCCGTGTCTTGTTCACTTCCAGGCTCTTTTTCCTGACTCCAGTTTTCCACTAATGCAGGCATGGAAGGCAGTAGTGTGGTTCACACAAATGGGTTCCTGCCACATACATGGGAAACCTCAATTTAGTTCTTTTCTCTTGGATATGGCTCAGCCAAACACAAGCTGTTTAAGATATTTGATAAGTAAACCAGCACATAGGATCTCTCCCTTTCTCATCCTTGCTCAAATACCTATTTTTTAAACTATCAGTAATGGTTACTTGGAATGATGTGGCACTGAGAAAGCAAGGATGGATCAACTTTTTGAGGTAGAGTAGTATTTTCTATACAATATAACAAATTACCACAAACTCAGCAGCTTTAAATAATATACATTTATTATTTCATAGGTTACATGGGTCAGGAGTATGGGTGTGGCTTACATAATAGGCCCTTTGCAACAAGCAACTTGCCAGCTAAGCATAGTTGGCATCAAAGCCCATATTTGGGGAAGATCTTCCTCCGTGCTTGCTTCTACTGTTGTAGTTTTAATTTCCTTGAATCTGCAGAACTCATGGCAACTGGCTTCTGCTTGAGCCAGAAAGAAAGAAACAGTGTGTGCTTCAAGTTTCACCTCTAGATCTTTTTAAAGACTCAACCAGAAGGTCTTGGCCACCTAGGTAGGTCCCAAGCTGGACATAAAAAGCCCAATACCACATGTTCTTTATATGTGAGAGCTAAAATTAAAAAATAGAAAAGCATAAAACAAAAAAGAAACAAATGACCAGTGTTACTACAATTATAATTTTATCAAAAATTACTTTGTATCTTTATCAAACTAATATTTACAATGACATACTACTATAGTTTTAATGATTTGTGATAATAGTGAAATGTATCATATATGAGTTGAATGGTCATATTTTCATTTGATTATTATTTATACTGCTTGCCTATATTTCCACTGAACTTGGGTCTTGTACTTTTTATATTTTGAACTATTTATTGACTGGCGCATTAAGACTTTGATTATAAAGTAAATTAAAAATATGTTATTTCAGAATTTTTAAATAAGACAAAGAGGGAAGGAAGTAAGGAAAGAAGAAAGGAAGGAAAGGAAGGAAGAATGGAAAAGAGGAGCGAGTGAGGAAGTACATATCATTATACTCTTAAAATTGCATCTATGATGACACTGAATCTCTTCTGTTTGTATTAAATATCACTTTAACATGAGACAAAAAATTTTGATACTAAAAGATACATATATGGCCACCTGTTGTCAAAAACAAATGTAGCCATCACTCAACTACAAACACAAAACTCAAAAGAAAATCTATCAGTTAAGCATCTTAATTACACCTGAAAATCACATTTACCAATACCGACTGCAGCCTTCCTGGTTAAGACTCCAGAAGCACAAGTAACAAAACCAAATTGAACAAATGAGATTACATCGAGCTAAGAACCTTCTGCACAGCAAAGGAAACACTCAAGAAAGTGAAGACTCAATTGGCAGAATGGGAGAAAATACTCAGAATCTGTACAACTGATAAAGGGTTAATATCCAGAATAAAAAGGAGCTAGAGAAACTCGACAACAAAATAAAACAATGCAGTTAAGAGAAAATGACATGAACAAGCTGAAGCAGAAGCACGTGTTGTAAGGCAATATGCTGAGAGGACAGCATGTCATTCCCTGTACGCACTGAACCAGAGTCCCAACAAGGGTCTAGAAACAAAGGCCTAGGAACAGGAGACACCTGTTTTCCAGAACTCCCAAAGATTCATTGAGGTGGTGTGTGCTTCCCATCCCTTACATCTCTGGGCTGTACAGGTGGAGATCTTGGACTTCAAAGGAGTTCTATATTCACCAGTTGCAAAGTTAAGAGTCATAATGTATTATAAGCTTGTACTGTCATGTGGAAAGTTTGACCTCACCATGTCTTTAAATCAGAAACAAAAGAAGGAACACATAACTGAGAGGGGCAATCAACCCCAATAAAAAGAGACAAGGCTGCTGTTATAAGATGGGGATACCAGCACATATGAGTAAACCCTGGGCATTCTTCTCAGGAACCTCTTGGTAGTCCTTGGCCCAGTGGTAACTATAAATGGATGGAGTCAGAAACCCAGTGTGAGCAGGCTGTGTTGATGAGGTGCTCAGGTTGGTGATAAGCACCTGCATTGTAACATACGGTGATGCATAGTAACCATCCAAAGCCATCATCTGAGGGAAAGGGAAATGAGAGTAGATAGCAGAAAAGATACACATTAAGTACGCTTTCATCCCTGATACCAAACATGACCTAGACGTTGTGATTCATCTCACTAACTTTCCTCTTTAATGTTCCCCACAAGAAGAGGCACTCAGCAGAATCCTGCCAGATATGTATGTAAAAGTGGATCAGAGAAGCGCAGATCTCAAACTGCGGAATATCCCCAGAGCAGTCACCTCCAACTGAGCAAGGAGAGGGCGTGAACATCAGACCATTTCATCCAAACTCACACACATCTGCCAAACAATATTTCATTGCCATGTAAAGATGGGTAGCAGGCCAACTACTGTCTGTTTTATATGGTGATCTGTCATCAAAGAGAACCAACAGGTTAGTCCATTGCATTGGTTTTCGATATAGAAAGCCAGGGCAGCTGGCACCACGGCTCATTTGGCTAATCCTCCGCCTGCAGTGCTGGCACCCTGGGTTCTAGTCCCGGTTGGGGCTCCGGATTCTGTCCTGGTTGCTCCTCTTCCAGTCCAGCTCTCTGCTGTGGCCCGGGAAGGCAGTGGAGGATGGCCCAAATGCTTGGGCCCTGCACCCGCATGGGAGACCAGGAAGAAGCACCTGGCTCCTGGCTTCAGATGGGCATAGCACGCCAGCTGTAGCAGCCATTTGGGGGTGAACCAATGGAAAAGGAAAACCTTTCTCTCTGTCTATCTCTTACTGTCTAACTCTGCCTATCAAAAAAAAGAAAGAAAAGAAAGCCAGGGCTTCAGCAGAAGTCAGCTTAGGAAGAGCCCTGGCAGCTCTGCCAGCCAAGAGTTGGGTCTCTGGAAACGGACCTTCCCTGGAGTCAAAGGACTGCAGGACAAAGCCACAGACCTTGTTCTCTCTAAGCTGAAAAGTCTTTCCATCGGCCCAGCTTCCGAAGTAACCACTGCTGTTGAGGGGGTGGCCAAGTAGGATGAACAACACTGCAGGCAGAAGTGTAAACTTCCTGTTAGAGATGCCACCTGCCTATACCTGGACAGCTCTCCTCCCAGGCCAGCTAGGTAATGGAAGTCAACAGGGTGCCTTCCCAAGGAGGTTCACACCTCCCTTAGGGTGTACCCCATGTGAAGACATAGATAGATCTGGGCCTCATAATTGGCAAGGCCTTAAAGCCCACCTGATTACTATCAGGCCCCTTCTGTCAGGTTCTATTTGCCTCTCAATTGGAGAACTTATTCGTGTTTAGACAGCAGCTTTCTTAGGTCATCCAATAACGATTCTGTCCTTTGTTCTAGACCCTGTCTAGCCCACTTGGGGACTCATTCCGTTGTAATCATAACCTCTACTCTAACATCAATGGTTCTACTTCTGACCTGTATGTATTGATGGTCCTCTCCCCCACTAAATGTTATATGATTATTCAGTATTTTCTCTACAGACAAACCCCTCTACCTGCAAGAGACAAGCGGTCCTTCTCCCAGTCTTGGTTGGGATCAGCTTCAAACCACATCCATCAAGCAATCTTCACAGGGGTCCAGAGAACCCCCTCATTTCCTCTCCTCTATGAAATCCTCTCATTACATGGTTAATGCTACTCTTAGGATTATTGGTTGCTATTCTCACTCTTTTATGCTACCATGTCTGCTTAAATGTCTATAGGAGGTGATAATGGAATGAATCAAGACCTTCACCAACCAGGTGGTCAACCAAATCCTGCTACAGGGATATACTCGGTTCCCCACCCAGGAGACAGCAGCTTGAGACAACACCCCATGCCAGCAGGGAGTACCTTGTCACCCCATGTCAACAAGAAGTAGCTCTAAAGACAGATCACCAGGAGCTGACGCTGTGGTGCAGCAGGTTAAAGCCCTGGCCTGCAGTGTCAACATCCCATATGGGCACTGGTTTGAGTCCCAGCTGCTCCTCTTCAGATCCAGCTCTCTGCTATGGTTTGGGAAAGCAGTAGAAGATGGCCCAAGTCCTTGGAACTCTGTACCCACATGGTAGATCTGGAAGAAGCTCCTGGCTCCTGGCTTTAGATCAGCTCAGCTCTGGCCATTGCGGTCATTTGGGGGGAGTGAACCAGCAGATGGAAGACACATTCTCTCTCTCTCTCTCTCTCTCTCTCTCTCTAACTCTTTCAAATAAATAAAATAAATATTTTTTTAAAAAAGATCATTGTCCCTCTACTCCTTCTGGACTTTGGGGGCTAATGTAATCCCACACAACTCTTGCTTTACAAAAACAAAAGGGGGCAACGTTAGTAAAATGACGCAGTCTTATCTATGGTGCAATCTACACCCTGGCAACATCCTAGGCTCTAGCCCCCACTGCCATTGCTGGAAGCCTGGTGACCACATGTCTCAACTACAGGTGTAAGCTCCACCCCCACCCTAATGAGATTAGCTGCTCCTACTTCCCTGCCCGCCTCCCAGCAAAGGTTTAACAAGACCTGTTCCAAAACACATCTCTCTCTCTCCCTCTCTCTCTTATGTTCTCCTTCTCTCTTTTTCCTTCTTTGCCCCTTCCCTCTGGTCTGCCGGGTTTCCCCCACCAATAAACCCCTTCCCTTAAAAAAATATTTCATTGCCAGAATGACCAGGGTGGCAGTGTAATCCAATTTCCCATCCACACCTCTGACTTATCTTCTTTTCCACAGCTGTTGGTGTCTAATAAACTCTTTCATTCTAGACTCCAACTCAGTGTCTGCTTCTGGAGACAACAACCAACAAGGAAGATAACTACAGAAAGCCCCACACACCTCTAGGGAAAGTAAAACAGGGGTAGTTTATTGTGTTCATTATAGCACAGGCCATTACAGAACTCCATGTGAAACAGGGGCTGAGATCTCTAAGGAGAGTGTGACCAAGCTAGTACTGGAGCTTCATGAACTCACAAGAGGAACCCGCAGTCAATCCAAACCACAACACAATCACTGAGGGAGTTGGTGGTCAACAGCTGCTAGTAATTCTAAGGAAGAATATAGGTGGTTCTAACAGTGACCATGAAACTGGTATCTAAACTGATCTGGGTTACCAGGTAAATGTCTCAGCCAAAAATTATGCTTCCAGAAATGGGAAGAACAAAGGAAAGAAAACTTCTTTCTCAACCCATCTGTCACTCCAGGTTAATTCTTCTGTTCTCTTGTTCAAATACAGTTGTGCCAAACAGAAATGAACTTTGTAGATACATATGCCATAAATTACCCAGTAGAGTGAAGATGTGAGAGAATGTTTAATGTGTGCTTTTTCTGGGTCTTTGCTCCAGAAACAATGAGAAAATTCTGAGGAAACTGATGTCCAATGTTGCTTACAACACTAAAAAGTAAATAAGAACATGCAGGAATGCCATGCTTTCATATTTATTGCTTATGGTCCTGACATGAGGTAGCAATGTTTTCTGTCTAAACAGTTAGATGTGTCTTGTTTTTCTATTATGAAAAGTATAGATTCTTTTAAAAGAAGCATGAGTATGAGCCTCCTCTCCCTCATCCCTCTTCTTTCTTTGCTCACTCATCTGTTTCTGTTTCTGTTTCTTCACTTCCTTCCTCCTCTTTTTCCTTTTTCTCCTTTTCTCCCCTACATAGCAGAAAGTAGCAAATTATACATAAATAAATCAAAGGAATAAGGAGTAATAGTGACAACAAACTCAATTTTCTCTTAATTGGCACTGGCAGCTCTTCCACAGCTTTTTCAGGAGCTGGACCGCTGTCCACACTACCTCCATTGCCTTGCAAAGTACAATTTGGAGGTGCCCATCCAAAGTGACAGTGACAGTGCTGTCTATTGTTGCAGATCCCATGCATGTTGCAGTCCTGAGGCTTACAGTAACCTCTCAGGATACCTGTACCTATACATACCTTGCCAATGCATATCTTCTCTGGACCACACACCGTGCCATCTTTTACTCTACCAATATCAGGAATGGACATCCCTAAATGATAATCAGTGCTCCAGCAAGTAGTATTATTGAAATGAAACTGATGCACTGTAATATGTTCTTTCAGTTCTGGAATTTGGTGGACATTTTCACACTGAATTCTCCCACACCTGACGTTACGGGGCGAACATTTTATATATGTTGTTTCATCAATATGACAGTGACCAAAACGGGTTCCTTGGCTGTTCAGTTCTTGGTAGCAACTGTCAGATGCACCCCTGGCCTCTTGGCCAAAAATCTCCTTACATTGAGTATCATGGTTGTTACACATCTTATCAAAGCAGTAGGAATTGTCACTACAGGAGATGCCATCCTTCACAAATACATCATCTGGACACTCATGCGATGTCCCATTGCACCACTCTGGAAGGTCACATTGATTGACCTGCTCTCTACATAAAGTCCCTGGTGGCATGAATTTGCAGTCTTCGCAACAACTTCCAGAAACACAAGCAGCCCCAGGCTTCCGTGTACAGTTCAACATACAGCAGGGATCTTGTGTACATTCCTGTATAGAACCACAGTCACACTCCTCCTCATTGTCAACCACTCGGTTACCACAGAACCTCAACCTTATGATTCTCCGTGGATTTGCAGGAGTGAAAATACATCCTCCAGTATCCAAAGTATTGTCAAAAAATTGGCCATAACTGCAGTTGCTGAATTGGGTTGAGTTCTTTCTCTCAGCATTCATTATGCAAAACTGTTGTTCACACACACACCATTTCTCATCATGCTGCATACCCAAATTATGACCAAGCTCATGGGTCAAAGTAAGCGCGAAACGGGTAAAGTTTCTATCTTCAAAGACATCAACTCCAGAGTTAAAAGGACTCCGGCATATTCCTTTAACATAGGCAGCACCAACTTTTTCACCATGTAGTTGTTTTATGAAAAGATGTACAGTATCACGCCAAAGACGAGGATCAAAACTCATATGTTTCCAAACAGCAAATCTCTGCAAAACGTTATCTAAGTCATCTTTTGTCTCTATTTGGTTCATTACATTCCAGATTTCAACCCCAGTCAAAATTACATCAACACTGATTGGGTGATATAAGGTATCCACTATGTTGACAACATGAAATACTTCAGTCTGCACTAGTGTCACATTTCTGTTAGAGTAAACAAATCTATCATTGTCCACAAGCACTCCCAGCTCAACAATCCGATGGTGGGTCCACCAAGGCACATAAGAACGTTGTTTCAGAGTGGAAATATAAGATGATTGTAACTCCAATTGGCGAGCTATAGCCTCTTCTGTTAAACCACATCTCATGTGTGGAGACTCCGTCTCATCACTGCCTATATGATGTATCAGGTGTTCAAATGCTTTAGAGTGTCTGATGGGTTCAATTTCATACATGAGGTCATTTATCTGTAGCATTCCTTGAAAACCTCCATAACAGGCACTAAGGGCAACCAGAGACTTCACAGTCTGCTGCACGTAACCATGATAGTAACAATCAACAGGGACAAAGGGATGATCCTCCTGGAGGCCATGCTGCTCTGTGTAAGTGAACACAGGGAGGTGTGTGGAAATCAACAGCTTCTTGACCTTCATGTGAACAACATATCTCTGGCCCCCAATCCGCATGCGGTAGGAGAGCCATCCTGGAGCCTTTGCACTGGTCACCTTCAAGGGGATCATAACTTCTGAGGAGCTGAAATGCTGGGAGGGCCTGGCCTGGGAGAGGCCATGAATGGACAGAGATACCCCAAGGCAGAACAGCAGAAGAGTGATCGTGGTGTGCAACAGGGCCCCACCCACTGTCATTATGGAGCAGACGTTATGGAGACATATGTTCAGGGTTAAAGTGGACAGGGTATGAGGAACTGTTGGTCTGGCTCCTCCCTCTGAGCTGCTCTGGGTCCCAGGTTGAACTTTATGGATCTGTGTTCAAGCAGAAGTGGACCATCGGCGCTGCAGTGCTGAAAGTGAAAATAAAAAGAGGAGCTAGGAAAGGAGGGGTGGGAGTGGGTAGGATGGGTGGAAAAGAGAAAGAAGAAAGTGAGACTAAAATGATTCTTGAATTGGGATCACATTTGAAACAATACAAGGCACTAGATTTGGTCTAAACAGTATATATTGGGGGAGGGACATTCCATGGAGTAAAGAAACTGGAAATAGGTGTGTAATGGTCAAATGTGGATGTTGGACACATGAGGATTCACTATATATGATTTTTTTAAACTAAAATCACACAAATTTTCCATCTTAAAAGACATTGGCATCTGACTCAAATTTCTCTTGCACCCTAAAAATTGCTAGGATCTTGCATGTTCAGCATGTATGTGAAAAAACACTTTATGTTTCTTTATTGATGCAGATTGCTCCATCTCCCTTTATCAATAGGCATCTTAGGTATACCACATGTTGTTCTATTTAGTAAGTATAAAATTCCCACTTGAAGGGTTCAAGCAAAGAAAACATCTCCAATTGAACAATTGCTTTTTTAATAATGAATTCTTTTCTGCACAGTAGTCTACCATGGTCAGAGGAAGATAGGCATACTGGTGGGTTACCAAGGAATGAGACATGAGTTTGGGAACTAGACATAGAGTCCACATGCCTACAACCACATCATGGAGGCAGCAGCCTTCCACCACACAGCCTGCATCAGGTACTGATTCTACACTCATCTTGGTCAATAAAGATAGACCATTTTCTGGTTTCAACAAGGCTATGGTTACCCATATCAGTCCATTTCAATATCAATTTTCCAAACAAAGTCACATTAAGGAGTTTAACTCTACAGTAAGTTCATGAAAATGTTCAGTGGAACACAATTTGTACGGATTATAAAAACTCATTGTTTTTTTAACCTAGTTTGGTGGGAATATAGACAATGGTTATAAACAATAATTGAATACAAAAATGATCATTTCACCCATATGCAGAAATCTTTGTGAAATAGTCATTCATAGTTTCTTCAATAAAACAGAACCAATGACAATGTAATATCTAAATATTTCCTTTTGTGGTTACAAAATAATAATTGCATTCATTTAGATTTTAAGCCATTTCCACTCAACAGTTCATACACAGAAATAATTTTATGCAGACTGCAATGTAAATAATTATAAATTATATTTTTTGTACTCATTAGTTTCCACAGATCATAGAAAACATACGGCATTTATTATTTGGGATTAGTTTATACCACTAAATATAATGGTTTCCAATTGCACCCATTTTGTTGAAAGACAGTATTCCATTCATTTGTATAAATGAGTAATATTCCACATTATATATACACCACATATGCTTTAACCAGTCATTGGTTGAGGACATCTGGTTAAATTCCATGTCTAAGATATTGTGGATTGAGCTGCAAAACATGGGGGTAAAGTAAGTCTTTAAAATGCTGATTTCATTGCATGTGGGTAAATTCCCAGGAGTGGGATGACAGAGTCATTTGGTAGATTTATTTTCAGATCTCAAAACAATCTCCAGAGGTCAGCACTGTGGTATAGCAGGTAAAGACGCCGCCTTCAGTGTTTGCATCCCAAATGGGTGCAGGTTCAAGTCTCGGCTGCTCCACGTCTGATCCAACTCTATGCTATGGCTTAAGAAAGGAGTAGAAGACGACCCAAGTCTTTGGGCCCTTGCACCCAAGTGGGAGAACCAGAAAAATTCCTGGCTCCTGGCTTCGAATCAGCCCAGCTCTGGTCATTGCAGCCATTTGGGGAGTGAAACAGCAGATAGAAGACACCTTTTTCTCTTTGCTTCTGCCTCTCTGTAACTCTGCCTTTCAAATAAATCAATAAATCTTTAAAAAAAGAATCTCCATGCTTCTTCCAACAACCTCACCAGCATTCACTGCTTTTCACTGCTGTGTGAGAGCCATTCTAACTGGAGTAAAGTGAAACCTCATTGTGGTTTTGAATTGCATTTCCTTGATGGCTAGTGATCCTGAGCATTTTTTCATGTGTCTGTCGACCACTTGAATTTCATCTTTTAAAAATGCTTATACAAGTCCTTTGCCTATTTCTTGACTGGATTATTAATTTTCTATTTGTTGATTTTCTGGAGCTCATTATAGATTCTGGATATTAATCCTTTACCAGTTGCATAGTTTGAAAATATTTTCTCTCATTTGATCAGCTGCCTTTTCACTTTGTTAAGTGTTGCTTTTGCAACACTTGATATAATTTTTTTGTTAATTTTGGCTTTGATTGCCTATGCTTCTAGAGTCTTTTCCAAGAAGTCTTTGCCTATGCCAATGTCGTGCAGTTTCCCCAATGTTCTCTTCTAGTAATTTGATGGTATCAGGTAATAGATTTAGATCTTTGATCCATTTTGAATTAAGTTTTTATAAGGTGTAAGCTAAGGTCCTTGTTTCATACCTCTGTACACAAAGATCCAATTTTTCCAGCACCACTTGTTGAAGAGACTATCCTTTCTCCAGAGATTCACTGTAGTTCCTTTTTCTAAGAATTGTTGGCTGTAGATGCAGGCATTGGTGTAGTGGGACTCTTTTCTTTTCTGCCCATCTATATGTCTTGATTATAACTGCCCTAGAGTATGTCTTGAAATCTGGTATTGTGATAGCTACAGTTTGTTTTTTTGTTGTTGTTTATGATTGCTTTAGCTAAGGCCAGTGCTGTGGAATAGATGGCTAAGCTGCCACCTGTAGTGCCAGCATCCCAGGTGGGCACTAGTTTGAATCCTGGCTGCTCTACTTCCAATACAGCTTCTAATAATGTGCCATGAATGGACAGAGATACCTTCTATGTATTTTTTATGTCTCCTTCTATTTCATTCTTTAATGTTTTATAATTTTCTTTCTTTTTTGCCAGGCAGAGTTAGATAGTGAGAGAGACAGACAGACAGAGAGATATAGACAGTGAGAGAGAGACAGAAAGGTCTTCCTTCCGTTGGTTCACTCCTCTAATGGCCACTATGGCCTGCGCTGGGCCAATCTGAAGCCAGGAGCTGGGTCTTCCTCCCAGTCTCCCATGTAGGTACAGGGACCCAAGCACTTGGGCCATCTTCCGCTGCCTTCCTGGGCCACAGCAAAGAGCTGGACTGCAAGAGGAGCAACCAGGACAGAATCCGGTGCCCCAACTGGGACTAGAACCCGGGGTGCCGGCGCCACAGGCAGAGGATAAGCCAAAATGAGCCACGGCACCAGCAATGTTTTATAATTTTCTCATAAATATCTTTGGCAATCTTGATTAAATTTATTCCAAGATTTTTTTTCCTGAATATTATGAATAAGATTCATCTTAGAAGTTCTTTCTATACAAAGTTCTTTACTATACAAAGGCTAGTGATTTTTGTGTTAACTGTATACCCTGCCACTCTACCAAACTATTTTATGAATTCCAATAGTGTCTTTGTGGATTCTTTTGGTTTCCCTATATATCATAACATGTTATCTGCAAATAGGGGTAGTTTGGCTTCTTCCATTCCAATTTGCATCCCTTTGATTTTTTTTCTTGCCTAAGGGCTCTGGCTAAAACTTCCAGTACTATATCAATAGCAATGGTGTGGGTGGGCACCCTAGTCTGTTTCCTGATATTAGTGGGAATGTTTCCAACTTTTTCCCCACTGCATAAGATGCTGCCCATGAGTTTGTGATGAATCGCCTTACTGTGTTGAGGAATGTTCCTTCTATACCTTATTTGCTAAAGTTTTTCATCATGAAAGGATGTTATATTTTATCAAATTCTCTCTCTGCATCTATTGAGATAATCATATGGTTTTTGTTCTTGAGTTTGTTAATGTGATGTATCATATTTATTGATTTGAGAGGCTGAACTATCCCTGCAGACAGGTATTAATTTTGGTACACATGAATGATTTTCCTGATGTGTTATTGATCTGATTAGCTAGTATTTTGTTTATGGTCTATGTTCATCAGGGATATTGTTCTATAGTTCTCTATCTTTGTTGTATCTTTTTCTGATTTTGGAATTAAGGTGATGCTGGCCTCATAGAAGGAGTTTTGGAGTATTCCCTTCTTTTCAATTGTTTTGAATAGTTTGAGAAGAATTGGAATTAGTTCTTCTTTAAATGTCTAGTAGAATTGAGCAGTGATGTTATCTGGTCTGGGCTTTTCTTTGTTGGGAGGGTTTTAATACTAATTTAATATCTGTCTTAGTTATTGGTCTGTTTAGGTTTTCTGTGTCTTCATCACTCAATTTCATTAGATTGTAATCTATCCATTTCTTCTACATTTTCCAAGTTGTTGGCATGTAGCTGTTTCTAGTAATTTTGATGATTCTTTTTATTTCTGTGGTATCCATTCGTACATGTCCTTTTTCATCTCTGAATTTATTGGTGTGTCTTCTCCCTGTTTTTTGGTTAGTTCGGATAATGTTGTATCAATTTTGTTGATTTTTTCAAAAAAAAAAAAAACCAGCTCATCATTTCACTGATCTTTTGTATTGTTTTTTGTTTCAATTTTTTCTAATTTTAATTATTTCTTTCCTTCTACTACTTTTGGGTTAAGTTTATTGTTTTTCTAGGTCCTTGAGATGCAATGATAGATCATTTATTTGATGTCTTTCCAATTTCTTTGATGTAGGCACAATTGACATAAAATTCCTTCTAACACTGCTGTTGCTGTATTCCATAAGCTTTGATAGGTTGTATTGTCACCTTCATTTGTTTCCAAGAATTTTTGATTATCCTTTTCATTTCTTCTATGACTCACTCTTCATTTAGAAGTATGTTATTTAGTCTCCATGTGTTTGCACATTTTCTAGAGAATCTTATTAATTTCTAGCTTTATTCCATCGTGGTCAGAAAAGATACATGATATGATTTCAATTTTTTAATTGCTGACACATGCTTTCTGGCCTAGCATATGGTCTATTCTAAAGAAAGTTCCGTGCACTAATGAAACGAAAATGTATTCTTAAATTGTGGGATGAAATGTTCTGTAGATATCTGTAAGGTCCATTTGATCCATAGTATAGATTAGCTATGTTGTTTCTTTGTTGATTTTCTCTCTAGTTGATCTGTCCACTGTAGAAAGTTGGGTGTTACAGAAAGGTAGTCATTATGAAAGAATGTGAATGCAGAAAATCTCCCAGTAAAAGCACAAAGGAAATACAGCACAGCAATATTATTCTTACTAAAAAATGATAGTGTCAAATCGTTACTTATCAATACTAACCTTGAATGTAAATGGCCTAAATCTCTAATTCAAATACGCAGACTGGCTGAATGGATTGAAAAACAAGATCCATTTTTTTTTATTTGCTTCCTAAAAGAAACACACCTCATCAACAAAGATACAAACAGATTGAAAGTGAAAGGATAGAAAAAGATATTCCATGATAACAGAAATCAGAAATGACCAGGTGTACTGAACTTAATATTAGACAAAGCAGACTTTAACAAAAACACTGTTAAAAGGGACAAAGAAGGCACAATCTAATGACTAAGGGATCAATTTAACAGGAAGATGTGACTATAATAAATGTATATGCACCCAATGCCTTGGTGCCTGGCTATTTAAAACTAATACTAATGGATCTAAAGGGAAACACAGACTCCAACACAATAGTAATTGGAGACTTCAACACCCCACTTTCATCAATGGATAGAACAACTAGACAGAAAATCAACAAAGAAACAACAGAGTTAATTGACACTATGTGCCAAATGGACCTAACTGATATCTACAGAACCTTTCATTCCATAATTGCAGAATACACAGTCTTTTCATCACTGCATGAAAATTTCTCTAGAATAGAACATATACTGGACCATAAAGCATGTCTCACCAAATTAAAAAAAAAAACTGAAATCACCCCATGCACCTTTTCTGACCACAATGGAATGAAGCTGGAAATTAACAACTCAAGAATCTCTAGAACATATGCAAACACATGGATACTAAATAACATGCTTCTGAATGAACAGTGGAAGAAGTAAAAAGTCTGTAAATGAATGAAGACAATACAACACATCAAAACTTATGGGATACAGCAAAAACTGTGAGAGGGAAGTTTATAGCAACTGGTGCCTACATCAAGAAATTAGAAAGGTACCAAATAAATGACCTATCAGTCCATCTCAAGGATTTAGAAAATAACAGCAAGCCAAACCCAAAATAGTAGGAGGAAAGAAATAATTAAAATTAGAGAAAAACATTCAAAGTTGCAACCATAAATTTTTGAGTAAGAATAAAGCCAATCTAGCAATTCCCCAACTTTTGCACCAATGTATCACTAACCATTTCATATTTGAAATAAGAAGTTCAAACAAAATTGGACATACTCTTTTAGCACACATTGGAGGCTTCAATATAGTGAATATAGACACATGTGGATTTAGCTGTACAGAGAATGATCGGTATTTATCATTAATGATGTTCATGGGCAAATCTGGGTAGGATTCCAAAACTAATGGGGGCTACTGGATGCCACAGAAGAAACTGGGATCACTGGATTAAACCTCAGGGAAAGTATCTCTAAAGTAGGAGAAGTACCAGCTATATGAAGAGGTTATAATAGAAATGTGTACTGTAAAACATCTTTGTAACAAGTCCGTCTCATCATCAATGTATCATTCCAAAGACGATCCTGAACAAACATCGCATTCAAAATAACTTAATGGATTGGTATCACATCATAGCCCTTCCTCTGACATGAATAGAACGTCAACCACTATAAGGTTATTGTTCTGCAACAGTCAGGAACATTCAGCTATTTCTAATTTCTCGAAACACTCTCCTACCACACTTCCATTTGCTCAATGTCAACCTATTCCAGCATTTCTCAAACTCAAGTCATAAACAATATTGCGTCATGAAATCCATTTAGCCCACCATGAGTACATGAAATACGAAAGAGTATAAACTATCAGAGCACTTAACACAGAGGAGTGTCACTGGCCATTACCTCTCACCAAAGAGCTGAGTAGCATATGGCTAACAGTTCATATGCTGATTAACAATGTTGAACTCCTAACCTTAAATTCATAATTGGTCTGTGAAGCTGGGAATGGCAGTCTGCACATTATTTTTATCCACCGTGATGACTTCATAAAATGTTGACAAAGAGCAAGTGGTTAGCCTAATAGTTAAAGCACTGCATCAAGGTACATAGGCTCACTTGCAGGCTCTAGTTCATGACTCCAGCTTTCAGCTAATGCAGACCCTGTCAGGCAGCAGGGATGGCTCAAGTAATTTGATTCATCCACAAACATGGAAGACCTAGATTTAGTTTCTTGCTCTTGGCTTTGGCCCAGCCAAGTACAAGCTTTTGCAAGCATGTGTGGAATTAACCAGCTTATGGGTGCTCTCCCTTTCCACTCCCTTCCCCATTCTCTGATTAAATAAATATTTTTTTAAACTGTCAGTAGTTAATACTTCTAATGGTGTAGCATTGTGAAAGTGGTCATAAGCAAATGAGATGTGCCAAGTCTTTGAAGTGTATTTGTATTCTATACCATAAAGCTAAACACCAAAAACTCAGCAACCTGAAACAACATACATTTATTACTTCACAGGTTCCATGGACAAGGAGTATGGGCATGGCATACATTACCACACACTTGATAACAAGCAGGTTGCCAGCTAAGCTTCATTGGCATAAAAGGCCATACTGGGTGAAGATCCATTTCCAAAATTAGTCAGGTTTGTATAGATTTCATTTCCTGCAGCTATTCTTTTTTTAATAGAAAACTTTTACTTAGTAAATATAAATTTCAAAAGTACAACTTTTGGATTATAGTTGTCCTTCCCCCCATGACCACCCTCCCACCCACAAACCATCCCATCTCCTACTCCCTCTTCCATCCCATTCTACATTAAGATTCACTTTTAATTATATACAGAAGATCAACTCTATACTAAGTAAAAATTTCAATAGTTTGTACCCATACAGATACACAAAGTATAAAGTACTCTTTGAAGATTAGTTTTACCGTTAATTCTCATAGTACAACACATTAAGGACAGAGGTCCCACATGGGGAGCAAGTGCACAGTGTTGATTGATTTAACAATTGTTAGATTGTTAAATTTATCAACTGTTGTTGATTTAACAATTGACACTCTTATTTATGAAGTCAGTAATTACCCGAGGCTCTTGTCATGAGCTGCGAAGGCTATGGAAGTATCTTGAGTTCACAAACTCCAACCTTTTTAGACAAGGCCATAATCAAAGTGGAAGTTCTCTCCTCCCTTAAGAAAAAGGTACCTCCTTCTTTTATGGCCCTTTCTTTCCACCGAGATCTCACAGAGATCTTTCATTTGGGCCATTTTTGTCGCAGTGTCTTGGCTTTCTATGCCAGAGATACTCTCATGGGCTTTTTTGCCAGATCTGAATGCCTTAAGGGCTGATTCTGAGGCCAGAGTGCTGTTTAGGGCATTTGTCATTCTATGAGTCTGCTGTGTATCCCATTTCCCATGTTGGATTTTTCCTCCTTTTTAATTCTATCAATTATTATTAGCAGACACTGGTCTTATTCATGTGATCCCTTTGTCATTTAATCCTATCTTTATCATCAGTTATGAACTTAAACTTATCACTTTAACTAAGAACTCATCTACAGAGTCAGGATATAGCATCTGTTTTGAGTCCCACATTTAGATTTTTTAAAGAACTCACCCAGTAATTCAGGGCCGTGTAGGAAGACTATTCTTTTGATCATCCAAAAGTATACAAGTTAAGGATTTTAATTATAACTGCAAAATCACATCATGTTTGCCATATATTCAGTAAGAAGCAAGATACATTTCAGGCCCAATTCCATGGGAGCAGTTACACAAACATTCCAAGGTAATACATCTGAGTTATCTGCCCACCACAAGATGTGGAGAGGAAATAGTAGCTATGACATTTAAATCATTGAAGGAGTATTCTTAAATGCCTTTCATGCGCTTCAAAGTTAGTGAAGCATGAATGCCAGCACCCTTTTTGATTGCATGCAAAGTAGCAATTTCCTGTCAGTGGATTAAGAGAGAAATCCAATTGCTGTATCTAAAAATGTTTTAAATTTACAAAGTAAATGTGGGGAAGATCCAAGCAGCTAAGAAACCCTACACTCACATAAGCCACAGAAAAGAACCACAACAATACAGGAAGAACTGCATTTCCAGGAGATTAATTGAGGAAAGCTAGTAAAGAAGTAACAGGAACTCTGAAAAGCAGAGACACAGAAAGCCAACATAGAGAGGGGATCAGAGCACAACACAGCTCCTACCTTGGTACCTTGGCTAAGGAAACTTCATCTTACCTGGCAAAGATAATTGAAATTCCCTGCAAACCTCACCATTACCATAGAAGGGAAGTCTTAATTATAGCAATATTCCACATGCTGGGAAATGGACTTTAATCCAGGCTAGAAAAGTTATTTGGGTCTAATAGAACAGTATAGAGACCCCAGAAATCACTCCACTCATTTATGACCAACTAATCTTTGACGAGGGAGCTAAAATCAATCCCGGGATAA
Organism: Oryctolagus cuniculus; assembly: GCF_051225735.1. Lineage (NCBI taxonomy): Eukaryota > Metazoa > Chordata > Mammalia > Lagomorpha > Leporidae > Oryctolagus > Oryctolagus cuniculus. The sequence goes on from NC_142886.1 coordinate 20,888,598, forward strand.
AGGACAGTCTCTTCAACAAATGGTGCTTGGAAAATTGGATCTCTGCATGCAGAATTATGAAACAAGAACCCTGCCTTACACCTTGTACAAAAATCAACTCAAACTGGACCAAGGATTCAAATCTAATACCTGAAACCATCATATTACTAAGACAGAATATTGTGGATAATGCAAGACATTGGCATAGGCAAAGACTTACTGGGGTATGAGTGACTGCTTTGCTCCAAAATATGAACATATATTGCATCCAACCTAAGGCCCCAGGCCCTGGTTGCTACATAACAGCCACTGCTAAACTCCATTCTGTCCTGCCGCCTACAGTGCCAGAATCTCATATGTGTGCCTGTTTGAATCATTCTGCTCCACCTCTGAGCCAGCTCTTTGCTATGGCCTAGGAAAGCAGTGGAGGATGGCCCAAGTCCTTTGGACCCTGCACTAGGGAGACGTGGAGGAAGCTCCTGGCTCCTAGCTCCAGATAGGCCTGGTTGCAGCCATTGTGGCCATTTTGGGAGTGAACCAGCACATGAAAGACCTCTCTTTCTCTCTTTCTCTCTCTCTCTCTCTCTCTGCCTCTGCCTCTGCCTCTCTGTAACTCTTCTTTTCAAATAAAAAAAATAAATCTTAAAAGTAAATAAATATACATATACACATCATGTTTCTTCTCCAACAATAGACTAAAACTATAAATCAACATGAATAGAAAATTAACAAATACTCATGTATTTTCATTTTTTAAAAGCTTTTATTTATTTGAGGGGTAGAGTTACAGTGAGATGCATATATATTTAAAAATAATAAATATCAAAGAAAAATGTGAACAGTGCATCTCAAGGATTTAGACAAAGCAGAACAAATTATACCCAAATATACTTGGAGGGAATAAATGAAATTGAAACTAAAGAAAAATCAATGCAAAATATTAAAAATAAAAGCAGATTTTTAAAAGATAAACCAAACATGCAAACCTATATCCAGACTAATGAGGAGTACAATAGAAAAAAAACTCAAAAAAATTAGAAGTGAAAACTAGATACTACAACTAATGCCGCATAAACATAAAGGATCCTAAGAACCTACTACGAAATATTGTATGCTAGCAAATTGGAAGAAACTGATAAATCCCTGTACACAAACAACCTAACAAGCAAGATTAAATGAACAAAATGAAGAAAATCTGCACAGACCAAAACCAATGATGTCATTGAAGTAATAATTAAACTCTCCCATTAAAAAAGTTAAATATCTGATAGGTTTAAAACTATATTCTGCAAACCATTTAAAATGGAACTGCAATATTTCTCAAATTATTCCAAAATATTATAAGGGATGGACCTCTGCAAAATTATTATGACACCAGGATTACTTTGATACCAACACACACACACACACACACACACACACACATCACAAAAAGCTAAGATAAACTAATATCCTTGATGAACATAGATGAAAAATTCTCAACAAAATATTAGCACATCAAAGCAACACTACATCAAAAATATGTAAATGCATCACTATTCAGTGGGATTTATCATGGAGATGCAAAGATGGTTCAACACTTGCACATTGGTAAACATGACAAATCACCTCAACAGAAGAATAAAAGTCATGTAAACATCTCAAAACTTGCACAAAAATTTGATAAGATTCAACATGGCTTCATGATAAAGATTCTTAACACCTCTCCTTTGTTGAATGGCTATTAACTGAAATATAGATCAAATAAAAATGTAGTGGAAAACATTAACAACAGAATAGGTGAGACAGAAGAAAGAATATCAGAATTAGAAGACAAATTTATGGAAATATTACAGTCAGACCAAAAAAAAAAAAAGAAGAAGAAGAAATTAGAAAATTAAAAAACACGGCTGGGGGCCAGTGCTGTGGCATAGCGGGTAAAGCCACTGCCTGCAGTGCCAGCATCCCGAATGGATGCAGGTTCAAGTCTCAGCTGCTCCACTTCTGATTTAACTCTATGATATAGCCTGGGAAATCAGTAGAAGATGGCCCAAGTACTTGGGCCCCTTCACCAGCATGGGAAGACTCAGAGGAAGCTCCTGGCTCCTGGCTTCAGTTCAGCACAGCTCCAGCTGTTGCAGCCAACTGGGGAGTGAACCAGCGGATGGAAGACCTCTCTCTCTCCTTCTGCCTCTCCTTCTCTCTCTGTGTAATTCTGACTTTCAAATAAATAAATAATTGTTAAAAAATAAAATGGTTGGAGATCTACAAGATACTATCAAATAAGCCAACATATAGATCCTAGAGGTTTCAGGAAGGTGTGGAAGAAAGAAAGGATTAGAAGGCCTTCTTACAGAAATAATAAGAGAAAACTTCCCCAATCTGGAGAAAGAAAGAGACATCCAAGTACAGGAAGTACATAGAACTCTCAATAAACATGACCAGAAAAGATCTTCACCAAGACACATTGTAGTAAAACTCTCCACAGTATAACAGAGAGAGATTTTGAGAACCAAAAATGGTGATCATAAATTCAAGTACTTAGAGGAGCCAGATAGATAACATAAACGAATGAATAAGTACATATTCACACTATGTTGACAGTGTTAACTAAAAGGCCAGCTGCTTCTCAGTGTATTCCTATTAAGTGTTTCCATGTGGGAACATAGACCTAGCATCACCATGTTCTCCACTTTTTAAGAAAGTTTATATATCTATTTTTCCCAAAATAAACCTTTGATTTAATGAGTACAAATTTCATAAGTACAACTTTAGGAATAGTGATTCTTCCCACCATACCTGCCCTCCCACCCCACCTCCTCCTCCCTTTCCCATTCTCAGTCAAAAGGCAGCAGTTTTAAAGTGGGCCTTTGCTTGAGAAAAACAGGGAGACAACACTGGGAGACTGAATGTTTAGTGTTAGTTAACACACTGAAAAGTAACAGAATGCAGGAAACATGTGCTATCATATCTAACGCTTATGGTCCTAAATCGTGAAACCATTACATATGTGTACCTATAGATAGACAAGTCCTGTTTCTCTGCTATTAAAAGAAAAATTAGAAATTCTTTTTAAAAAAGTATGATTGTTACTATTCCTTTAACTCTTCTCCCTGTCTTCATTCTGTTTCTTCCTCTCCCTTTCCTTCTGCTCTGTTTGTTTCACTTTCTTCATCTTTTCTATCACTTTCTTTCTCCTCTTCTCTCTTTTGTACACAGCACAAGGAAGCAAAATAAACATAAAACAACCCAAGAAATGAGCAGTAATGGTAACAAGAAACCCATATTTCCTTCCATATGGGAACCTTCTAGCTTGATATTAGAAGGCGGACCACTATCCATACTCCCTCCATAGCCTCTGGAACTGCAGTAGGGAGATGCCCACCCACGGCGACAGTGGCAGTGCTGCTTATTATTGCAGACTCCTCTCATGCTGCAATGCAGAGGCTCACAGTATTTTGGCAGATGAACCATACTAACACATTTCCTGCAGAGGCACGTCTTGCCTGGAGCACACACCGTGCCATCTTTCACTTCACCGATATCAGGTATGGACATCCCTAGGTGATAATCAGTGCCCCAGCAAGTGGTGCCATTGAGGTGAAACTGATGCACTGTAGAATGTTCTATCAGTGTGGGAATTGTGAGCACATTTTCACACTGAACTCTCCCACACATGACATCAGGAGCCATACACTTTACATATGTGGTGCCTTCAATACCACAGTGGCCAAAACGAGTTCCTTGGGTGTTCATTTCATTGTAGCAAATCTCAAACGCACTCCTTGCCTCTCGGCCAAAAATCTTTTTACATTGAGTATCATGGTTATTAGACATCTTTTTAAAGCGGTAAGAATTACTATCACAGGGCATACCATATTGTACATATATATCATCTGGGCACTCGTGCGATGTCCCATTGCACCACTCTGGAAGGTCACATAGTTTGACCTGCTGTCTACATAAAGTCCCTGATGGCATGAATTTGTAGTCTTTGCAAGAAACCCTAGAAGCACAAGCAGCCCCAGGCTTCAAACACAGTTCAACAAACAACAGGGATCATGTTGACACTGCTGTATAGACCCACAGTCACACTCCTCTCCAACTTCGACCACTTGATTTCCACAGTGCTTCAACCTGTAGATATTCCCATGAAATGGAGAAGCAAGAATGCATAGTCTAGGGCCGGTGCCGCAGCTCACTACGCTAATCCTCTGCCTTGTGGTGCCAACATACCGGGTTCTAGTCCCAGTTGGGGCGCCAGATTCTGTCCCAGTTGCCCCTCTTCCAGGCCAGCTCTCTGCTATGACCCGGGAGTGCAGTGGAGGATGGCCCAAGTGCTTGGGCCCTGCACCCACATGGGAGACCAGGAGAAACACCTGGCTTCTGCCTTTGGATCAGCGCGATGCACCCACCGTAGCACCCCGGCTGTGGCGGCGACCATTGGAGGGTAAACCAACGGCAAAGGAAGACCTTTCTCTCTGTGTCTCTCTCTCACTGTCCACTCTGCCTGTCAAAAAAAAAGTCTAGATCCCAAAATATTGTCAAAATAATTAGCATAACTGCAATTGCTGAATTTTGTTGTCATTCATCTCCTGGGACACATCACACACCACTCTTGTTCACACACACACCATTCCGTGTCATGCAGCATACCCAAATTACAACCAAGCTCATGGGCCACAGTAATTGCAAAAACAGATAACCATTTGTCTTCAAAAACATCAACTGCACAGTTAAAAGGATATAGGCAGATTCCTTTAAAATAGGCAACGCCAAGCTTCAGGCCATTTAATTCTTTTATGAAAAGATGTGCAGCATCATGTTGCAAATTTGTACTCTTCCAAATAGAAAAATCCTGCCCAACTTGGTCTAGGTCATCATTGGTAGAAATTGGGTTTCTTTTAGTCCAGATCTCAATCCCAATTAAAAATACATCAATCTCCAAAGGGTGATAAAATTCATCTACTATATTGATAACATATACTTCATAGTACACAACTGACACATTACTTTGGGAATAAAGAAATCTAACATGGTCCACAACAACTCCCAGCTCAACAAACCGCTGGTGTGTCCACCAGCCCACGTAGGAACTTTGTTTCAGAGTGGAAATATATGATGCTTGCAACTCCAACTGGTGTGCTATTGACTCTTCTGTTAACCCACATCTCATGTGTGGGGACTTTGTCTCATCACTGCCTACCTGATACACCAGGTGCTCAAATGTTGTAGAGTATCTAATAGGTTCGATTTTTTTAACTTTTATTTAATGAATATAAATTTCCAAAGTACAGCTTATGGATTACAATGGCTCCCCCCCCCCCATAACTTCCCTCGCACCTGCAACCCTTCCCTTTCCCTCTCCCTCCCCCCTTCCATTCACATCAAGATTCGTTTTCAATTAAGTGAGGTCATTTATCTGTAGCATTCCTTGAAAACCTCCAGAACAAATGCTGAGGGCAACCAGAGACTCGGGGGCCCCCTCCACGTAACCATGATAGTAACAGTCATCAGGGACAAAGGGATGATCCTCCTGGAGGCCATGCTGCTCTGTGTAGGTGAACACAGGGAGGTGTGTGGAAACCAACAGCCTCTTGACCCTCATGTGGACAATGTGCCTCTGGCCCCCAATCCGCCTGCACCTCTACCCCTGCTGGTCACCTTCGAGGGGATCACCACTTCCAGGGAGCTGAAAAGCTGGGAGGGCCTGACCTGGGAGAGGCCATGTATGGACAGAGATACCCCCAGCCAGAGCAGCGGAAGAGTGATCCTGGTGTATATCAGGGTCCTACCCATTGCCATTATGGAGCAGTCAGTATGGAGTCACTAGTCCAGAGCAAAAAAAAAAAAAAACCACAGGGTATGAGGAACTTCTGGTCTGGCTCCTCCCTCTGAGGTGTTCAGGGTCCCAAGCTGACCTTTATGGATCTGTGTCCTGGCAGGGGTGGCCCATCAGAGCTGTGATGCTGAAAGTGAGAATAAAAAGAGGAGATAGGAAAGGTTTGGAAGGAGGTAGGAAGGGTGGGAAAGAGAAAGAAGACAGTGAGGCTAAAGGAATTCTTAAATTGGGAACACATTTGAAATAATAAAATGGACTGGAGTCAGAATAAACTGTATATGTTGAGAGAGGGAGTTTCCAATGGAATAAAGAAGATTGGAAATAGGCATGTAATTGCCAAATGTGGATGGTGGATACATAAGGATTCTTCATATACTGTTCTTTGAACATTATTCCATTTTAAGAAACATTGGCATCTAACTCAAATTTCTCTTCCTCTCAAATACAAGCTGGCATCCTGTACCTGCAGTATCTATGCGAACAACCTACTTTTTGAATCTTTATTGATTTATGTTTCTCCATTGTCCTTTCTTAATAATAGATACCTTATAAAGACTTCATTCTGTGATATTTAGGTGTCATATTATCCTGCACTTAGAAGGCACATGCAGGAAGACCTCCTACAAATAAAACATGTGTTTATTGTATAATGAGTTCTCTTTCCCCATATAATCCCACAATAGTGACAGGAAGGCAAGCATACTTGTGGGGTAACAAGGAGTGAGACACATGTTTGGAGTCTTGGCACAGAGCCCACTGCCCAATCACAACATGGTGACAGCAGTCTTCTCACCACACAGCCTACATCATGTACTGAATCCTAATACACTCCTTTTCATCAATCAATATAGTTTAGTTTTGGTTTTCACATGGCTTATGGTTACCCAGATCTATCCATTTCAATTTCGCTTTTCCAAACAAAGTGTATAAAGAAGCTTAACCCCAAAGTTAGTTCATTAAAATGTTCATATGGGGTCTGGCGTTGTGGTGTAGTGAATAAAGCTGCTGCCTGTGATGCTGGCATCCCATATGAGCACCAGGGGAAGTCCTAGGTGCTCTGCTTCTGATCCAGCTCCCTGATAATATACTTGGGAAAGCAGTGGAAGACAACCAAAGTGCTTGGTCCCTGCACCAACATAGGAGACCCAGAAGAAGGTCCTGGCTCCTGGCTTTCTTTGGTCTTGTCCAGTCCTGGACATTGAAGCCATGTGGGGAGTGAACCAGCAAATGGAAGATCTCTCAATCTCTCTATATTGTATAATAATTTGTCGCAAACTCAGAAGCTTAAAACAACATACATTATCTCACAGCTTCCATGGGTGAGGAATATGGCATGGCTCACAGCACTATGCACTTGACAACTAGCACACTGCTGGCTTAGTTTCATTGGCATCAAAGACCACTCCCAGACTTAGGTTGTTGTAGATTTCATTTCCTTCCAGCTATAGAACTCATAGCAGCTGGCATCTGCAGAGCCACACCTCTAGATATTTTTAAAAGGACTCACTGAGTATCTCAGGGCTGCCTAGGCAGATTTCTGATTGACTGAAAGCCTACTACTTAAGGATGTTAATTACATCTGCAAACTCTCATTGCATTTGCCATGTAAGTGGGAGAAACAAGTCACATATCCTACCCAAGTCCAGGGGAGGGAGTTATAGAAATATTCCAAGGGCATTGGCATCAAGGGGAAGCATCTCAGAATTCTGTCTACGACCAAAAGACAAAAAGGAATTAGTAGCTTTAAGAATAAAAATATTAAAAGATTATTCTTAAATGTCTTTCATGTACTATAAGAAAGATAGTGAAAACCTAATGGCAAGCAACAGGCATGAGTGCCAACACTCTCTTTGACTGCATGCAAAGTAGCAGTTTCCTGCCTGTTGAGGAGAGAGAAATCCAATTGGCTACATCTAAAAATTTTTTCAAATTTAAAAAGCAAAATGTGAGGCCTGCACCATGGCACACTAGGTTAATCCTCCGCCTGCGGCACCAGCATCCCATATGGGCGCCGGGTTCTAGTCCTAGCTGCTCCTCTTCCAGTCCAGCTCTCTGCTGTGGCCCAGGAGGGCTGTAAAGGATGGCCCAGGTCCTTGGGCCCCTGCACCTGCATGGGAGACCAGGAAAGAAACTCCTAGTTCCTGGCTTCGGATCAGCATAGCTCCGGCCATTGAGGCCATTTGGAGAGTGAACCAACGGAAGGAAGACCTTTCTCTCTGTCTCTCTCACTGTCAAATTTAAAAAAAAATTTTAAAAGCAAAAAGTGGAGAAGATCCAAGTAGCTAACACAGAGGCCCTGCACTCACCTCAGCCACAGAAAAGAAGCAAATCAATAAAGGGAGGACTGAATTTTAAGATTGACGAAAAAATTTAGTAAACAAATGACAGGAAACCTAAACAGTACAGAAACTAAGAGAGGGAAACAGAGCACACCAGATCTCCTACTTTGGCTCCTTGGCCAGTGTAAATCCTCTTTTCAGGAAAGAGTAGGTGAAAATCTCTGCAAACTCCACCATCACCACAGGTGCCCTAACTACATCAGAATTTCAAAACCTGGGGAGAGGAGGGACGCCAGGGCTCCGAGTCCACACATTGGCGCTGGAAGTGGAGGTGAGCTCAGTAACCGGAGACACTGGCGGGGAAACGGCGGACAGAATTTTAGAGGGAAGCGGGCATTGAAGCGGGAAAGTTCAACAGACTGACCACAGGAGAGAAGGAAAAATTAATAAATAAATAAATAAATGAATAAATAAATAAAAAGGTGGGGGCGTACTGGTACAGACAAGTTCCACTCTCTGCCAACCTTGCAAAGGCAAGCAAGAGACAAAGAGATGGGATATACATAATAAAAGGGGAGAGTTAATGCTACAATTCAGTAGCCTAGGCAACCCAGTGGGAGTCCATAGGAGTAACCGAGCCTGCACTGACTCTTTGCATAGAAGCCAGAGATCTGAAGCTAAATACCATCCATTCTGCTCAGCCTTGCAATATTACTTACCTCCTGAATAAAAAATAAAATAAAATAAAATAAAATAAATGAATAAATAAATAAATAAAGAGAGATTTACCACGCATAACCTGAGGGTGTCACCTTTGCACACCTGTAACCCTGAAGAACCAAGCAGAGCTCTCAGGCCACACCCATCTCAAGCCTCCAAGGCTCCTCCAACAGCAGGCAGTCCACTTAACACGGGCATAGTATAAAATAAAAAAAAAAAAAACTCACAGTAAGGGAAACAGAATTAACCATGCCAAGCAATAAACACAGAAATCGAGGGAACAAGATCAATGATGACACTATGACACCTCCAAATAAACAAAACACACCAAGCCAAGATTATGAAGATGATGAGATAGAAGAAATGCAAGATACGGATTTCAAAAAATTTATAATAAGAACATTTAGAAGTTTTCAAAAGCAAATCCTTGAACTACAGAAATCCTTATTGGACAGGATTGAAAATCTCTCTCGTGAAAATGAAATTTTAAGGAAGAATCAAAATGAAACGCAGAAACTAGTAGAACAGGAAAGTGTGATAGTGAAGAGAAATCAAAATGAAATGAAGAGCTCAATAGATCAAATCACAAACACATTAGAGAGCCTTAAAAACAGAATGGGTGAAGCAGAAGAGAGAATATCGGACTTAGAAGACAGAGAACAGGAAAGGATACAGTCAAACCAAAGAAAAGAAGAGGAAATTAGAAATCTAAAAAATATTGTTGGGAACCTACAGGATACTATTTAAAAAACCAACATTCGGGTTCTAGGAGTTCCTGAAGGCATGGAGAGAGAGAAAGGATTAGAAGGCCTTTTTAAGGCCCTCCCAACAAAGAAAAGCCCAGGACCAGATGGATTCACTGCTGAATTCTACCAGACATTTAAAGAAGAACTAACTCCAATTCTCAAACTATTCAGAACAATCGAAGAAGAGGGAATCCTCCCAAATTCTTTCTATGAGGCCAGCATCACCTTAATTCCTAAGCCGGAAAAAGATGCAGCACTGAAAGAGAATTACAGACCAATATCCCTGATGAACATAGATGCAAAAATCCTCAATAAAATTCTCGCCAATAGAATGCAACAACACATCAGAAAGATCATCCACCCAGACCAAGTGGGATTTATCCCTGGTATGCAGGGATGGTTTAATGTGTGCAAGACAATCAATGTGATACACCACATTAACAGACTGCAGAAGAAAAACCATATGATTATCTCAATAGATGCCAAGAAAGCATTTGATAAAATACAACACCCGTTCATGATGAAAACTCTAAGCAAACTGGGTTTGGAAGGAACATTCCTGAATACAATCAAAGCAATCTATGAAAAACCCACAACCAACATAGTATTGAATGGGGAACAGTTGGAAGCATTTCCACTGAGATCTGGTACCAGACAGGGATGCCCACTCTCACCACTGCTATTCAATATAGTTCTGGAGGTTCTAGCCAGAGCTATTAAGCAAGAAAAAGAAGTTAAAGGGATTTACAAATTGGGAAGGAAGAACTCAAACTATCCCTCTGTGCAGATGACATGATTCTTTATTTAGGGGACCCAAAGAACTCTACTAAGAGACTATTGGAACTCATAGAAGAGTTTGGCAAAGTAGCAGGGTATAAAATCAATGCACAAAAATCAACAGCCTTTGTATACACAAGCAATGCCATGGCTGAGGAAGAACTTCTAAGATCAATCCCATTCACAATAGCTACAAAAACAATCAAATACCTTGGAATAAACTTAACCAAGGACGTTCAAGATCGCTACGATGAAAATTACAAAACCTTAAAGAAAGAAATAGAAGAGGATACCAAGAAATGGAAAAATCTTCCATGCTCATGGATTGGAAGAATCAATATCATCAAAATGTCCATTCTCCCAAAAGCAATTTATAGATTCAATGCAATCCCAATCAAGATACCGAAGACCTTCTTCTCAGATCTGGAAAAAATAGTGCTGAAATTTATATGGAGGCACAAGAGACCTCGAATAGCTAAAGCAATGTTGTACAACAAAAACAAAGCTGGAGGCATCTCAATACCAGACTTCAGGACATACTACAGGGCAGTTGTGATCAAAACAGCATGGTACTGGTACAGAAACAGATGGATAGACCAATGGAACAGAATTGAAACACCAGAAATCAACCCAAACATCTACAGCCAACTTATATTTGATCAAGGATCTAAAACTAATTCCTGGAGCAAGGACAGTCTATTCAATAAATGGTGCTGGGAAAACTGGATTTCCACGTGCAGAAGCATGAAGCAAGACCCCTACCTTTCACCTTACACAAATATCCACTCAACGTGGATTAAAGACCTAAATCTATGACCTGACACCATCAAGTTACTAGAGAACATTGGAGAAACCCTTCAAGATATTGGCACAGGCAAAGAATTTCTGGAAAAGACCCGGGAGGCACAGGCAGTCAAAGCCAAAATCAACTATTGGGATTGCATCAAATTGAGAAGTTTCTGTACTGCAAAAGAAACAGTCAGGAGAGTGAAGAGACAACCATCAGAATGGGAAAAAATATTTGCAAACTATGCAACAGATAAAGGGTTAATAACCAGAATCTTCAAAGAAATCAAGAAACTCCACAAAAACAAAACCAACAACCCACTTAAGAGATGGGCCAAGGACCCATCTCTTAAGGACCCAATAGACATTTTTCAAAAGAGGAAATCCAAATGGCCAGCAGGCACATGAAAAACTGTTCAAGGTCATTAGCAATCAGGGAAATGCAAATCAAAACCACAATGAGGTTTCACCTCACCCCGGTTAGAATGGCTCACATGCAGAAATCTACCAACAACAGAGGCTGGAGAGGATGTGGGGAAAAAGGGACACTAACCCACTGTTGGTGGGAATGCACACTGGTCAAGCCACTATGGAAGTCAGTCTGGAGATTCCTCAGAAACCTGAAGATAACCCTACCGTTCGACCCAGCCATCCCACTCCTTGGAATTTACCCAAAGGAATTTAAATTGGCAAACAGAAAAGCTGTTTGCACCCTAATGTTTATTGCAGCTCAATTCACAATAGCCAAGACCTGGAACCAACCTAAATGCCCATCAACGGTAGACTGGATAAAGAAATTATGGGATATGTACTCTTTAGAATACTATACCGCAGTAAGAAACAACGAAATCCAGTCATTTGCAACAAAATGGAGGAATCTGGAACACATCATGCTGAGTGAAATAAGCCAGTCCCAAAGGGACAAATACCATATGTTCTCCCTGATCGGTGACAACTGACTGAACACCAAAAAGGAAACCTGTTGAAGTGAAATGGACACTGTGAGAAACGGTGACTTGATCAGCATAGCCCTGACTGTTAATAAACAACTTAATACATTATCCCTCTTAGTTTTTTTTTTTTGTCTGTTATACTTAATATGACTGGTTTAATTCTGTAATTAATACACAGTTATTCTTAAGTGTTGAAATTTAACTGAAATGTGATCCCTGTTAAACCTAATAGTGGGAATAAGAGAGGAAAGAGATGTACAATTTGGGACATGCTCAGGCTGACTTGCCCCAAATGGTAGAGTTAGAAACATACCAGGGGACTCCAATTCAATCCCATCAAGGTGGCATGTACCAGTGCCATCTCACTAGTCCAAGTGATCAATTTCAGTTCACAATTGATCATAATGAAAGGACTAAGAGTCAAAGGGAGCACATAAACAAGTCTAGTGCCTGCTAATACTAACCGATAGAATAAATAAAGGGGAGAGTGATCCAACATGGGAAGCGAGATACTCAGCAGACTCATAGAATGGCGGATGTCCTAAACAGCACTCTGACCTCAGAATAGCCCTAAAGGCATTCGGATCTGGCTGAAAGCCCATGAGAGTATTTCAGGCATGGAAAGCCAAGACACTCTGGCAAAAAAAAAAAAAAAACACCTAAATGAAAGATCTCTGTGAGTGAGATCCCAGTGGAAAGTACAGGTCTTCAAAGAAGGAGGTACCTTTCTCTGAAGGGAGGAGAGAACCTCCACTTTGACTATGACCTTGTCTAAACAAGATAAGAGTCGGAGAACTCAAGGGGCTTCCATAGCCTTGGACTCTCATGACTGGAGCATAGGGAGATTACTGATGCCATAAACAAGAGTGTCAATTGTTAAGTCAACAACAGGAGTCACTGTGCACTTACTCCTCATGTAGGATCTCTGTCCTTAATGTGCTGTACATTGAGACTTAATGCTATAACGAGTACTCAAACAGTATATTTCACTTTGTGTTTCTATGGGGGTGCAAACTGTTGAAAGCTTTACTTAATGTATACTAAACTGATCTTCTGTAAAAAAAAAAAAAAGAAATTATCAATTCCCAACTTGACTCTCACTGGGATTAAACATGACAATAGGCCTGATCTGATTTCATCATCATTTAAAAAATCATCTATTGAGCCGCGGGTGCCGCGGAAGCCGCAGTGTCTGCGCGCCAGTGCGGGAAGGGGAGTGCATGTCACACAGACAACAGCGGGGAGAGTTGCGACGTCCAGGGCTCCGAGTCCACACATCGGCGCTGGAAGGGGAGAAAAATGTCGATGCGGCTTTGATGAAATAATGCTGAACCTGTAAGAACTGCCATCTTTGTTCTGTTGAATCCTCCAGCCTATGGTACACCTTGCTAACGGCTTAGTCATCCTTGATTTCTTTCATCGGTGTTTTGTAGTTTTCAAAACATGAGATTCTTGTTAAATTCACATTTAACAATTTTATTTTTAAACAATTTGTGAGAGGTATTTGTTTATTTAAAAATACAGGTTTTTTTTTTTTTTTTTGACAGGCAGAGTGGACAGTGAGAGAGACAGAGAGACAGAGAGAAAGGTCTTTCTTTTTTGCCGTTGGTTCACCCTCCAATGGCTGCCACGGCCGGCGCGCTGCTGCCAGCGCACCGTGCTGATCCGAAGCCAGGAGCCAGGTGCTTCTCCTGGTCTCCCATGGGGTGCAGGGCCCAAGCACTTGGGCCATCCTCCACTGCACTCCCAGGCCACAGCAGAGAGCTGGCCTGGAAGAGGGGCAACCGGGACAGAATTCGGTGCCCCAACCGGGACTAGAACCCAGTGTGCCGGCGCCGCAAGGTGGAGGATTAGCCTACTGAGCTGTGGCACCAGCCTAAAAATACAGTTTCACATGCTCCGTAGATGAAAAACAGGTACCACTTTCCATAAATAGAGAATAATCACAAATATACGTACAATTTCACTGACACAAAACAGATGACAGGGTCTTCAAAAAGTTCATGGAAATGCATGTTATGAAAAAATTATGCATATGGATTTCAAAATTGGTTTTGCACCAGAATAAACTTGACTTTGAATTCCAAAAAAGAAAAAAAAATCATCTATTATTTTTCACTTTATGTTTCTGTGTGGGAGCAAACTGTTGAAATCTTCACTCAGTGTATGCTAAACTGATCTTCTGTATATAAAGAGAATCGAAAATGAATCTTGATGTGAATGGAAGGGGAGAGGGCGTGGGAGAGGGGAGGGTTGCAGGTGGGAGGGACGTTATGGGGGGGAAGCCATTGTAATCCATAAACCGTACTTTGGAAATTTATATTCATTAAATAAAAGTTAAAAAAAAAAGGAAAGAAAAAAAAGAAAGAAAAAAGAATTTCAAAACCTGGGAAACTGACATTAATCCTGGCTAGCAAATTTACTGGGGTCTGACTGACAGATTTACTTTATATAAAGAAGCCTCGCTGCTGCCCACCCAAAGCCCTAGGCTCAAGCCGCTGCAGAACAGTACCTACTAAGCTCCATTTGGTCCTAGAAGACACCAGGCTGCCCCATCTCTGTAACAAATCCCAGAGCTACAGCCAGGGTGTGGGGAGCAATCCGGACTGGACTAAGTTACTGAAATTAAGACTTATTCTATGCATCTGCTCTCCCACAACATGGCGTTGGGAGAGAAGTAAACAGCTTCCGCACAGCTGCCTCCAGTTCAACTAATAAACTGTAGGACTTGCTCCTGATTGGAGAGCAGCGTACTCGGCGTGTGGGCAGCCGAGTTGGGATTGGCGGAGGAGGACTATAAAGGAGGAGAGAGACGGCATGCACCAGGAACATCTAAGGGGAACATCTAGCTGAAGGAACACCTGTGCAGCCCCCGAGAGAGCCGGCCGGCGGTGTGCCGCTCCCCTGCGGAAGTGGGGAATGCGGCCAGGGGGAACTGCCCTTCCACGGAGGTGGAAGGGATAGTAGCCAACCCGGGAAGAGCCAGCAGCGGACCCGGGGAGGGCCGAGCAGACGAAAGAACAGTGCAGGGTCCTGTGTCGTTCCTCCACGAAGAGGGGGAGCGACATAATGGTGCCGTGACTCGGATAGGAAACCTAGGACGGATATGAAACTTAGGAGGGAAGAAACGGGAAGAACTGGGAAAATATCGGAGAGAGAGACTAGCAAACAGCCTAGGGAAAAGCCGGACGAAAAAGGAGCCGGAAGAAGCTATTGAAAGCCTAGGCATAGACTCAGATACGGACTACGGGGGGAAGCTGGGAGAAATCTCTAAGGGCGAAAGCGAAAGTGAAAGCTAGAACAAACAGACTCGGACGCGGACTGTGGGGAGAGGCCAGGAGAAATGAGGGAGGAATATCGTTGGAGGAAAGCTTGGGGAAACATACCTGGTAGAGAAAAATGTTAAGGAAATTGAAGCCGTGGGGGGCAGGCCAAGGCGGACACGAAAGCCACTTTGGGATTCTCAAGTTAGCCCGGGAATAGGGGGCGAAATGTTGAAACCAGAAGCTGAAACGTGAGCCTGGTTGGGATCCGTCTGATTAGCCCGGGGAGCAAAGGACGGGAAGCCAAACCGTGGGGCGGAGACGTACGCTGGGTTGAATTCGCCAGGCTAGCCCGGGGAACTTAGATTGAATGCTAGTGGCGGACACGTAAGCTACGCTGTGTTACTCGCGGAAGCCGCCGCGTGCAGAGAGAGCACGGGGCGTGAATAGATAGGGAACGGGGCTGGCGCGAGGCTGTGGTTCAGACGCGAAAGGGTTAAGCGTGGAGACCGCGGAGCGCGCGAAGCCAAGCCGCGCAAAGCCGGGAAGCTGCGCAGATGAGAGAGGCGCGCGGGCTGAAGCGGCGCAGAGCCGGGAACCCGCGGCGGGGCGAGGTGCCGGAAAGCCGCAGGGATAAGAGAAACAGAAGTTTGGAAGTGGAGTGAGAGAAATGGGAATGCTGGAAGATAGAAGTAAAATGGGAGAAATAGGAATGCCCGGAGATAGAGAAATAGAGAAATAGAAAGGCCTCCCTACAGCACTGCAATGTGAGAGCTTGGATTCGGTCTGCCTGATTAAGTGAGGCGATGAGCACGATGAGCACCTGCGGCGGCTAGCAGCTTATGCGGCGCAGGTCACCGAAGACAGGCACGAATTAACATCAGTAAAGCTTCCCCACAATGCAACAATTAGGAGGCTTGGATTCGGTCTGCCTGATTTAAGGCGGTAAGCGCCAGCAAGCAGCTCGACCAGAGTATGAGCTGCAGGTCACCGAAGATAGGCACGAACCAACACTAATAAGTCTCCCCCACAATAAGGCAATGAGAAGGCTTGGATTCGGTTTGCCTGATAGGTTTTGTAAGCACCTGCACGCAGTTCTAGCAGAGCAGAGCATGCGCTGCAGAGCACCGAACACAGGCACGCATCAGCGCCTAAAAACCTCCTCACAACATGGCGAAGAGAGGACCCGGATTCGGTTTGCCTGATAGGACTTGTAAGCCTGTGGCAACTCTAGCAAGTAGAGCAGAGTGTGTGCCGCGGGACACCGAAGACAGGCGCGTATCAACGCCAAAAAATAAAAAGAAAGGGGGATCTGTGGGGAGCAATACGGACTGGACTAAGTTACTGAAATTAAGACTTATTCTATGCATCTGCTCTCCCACAACATGGCGTTGGGAGAGAAGTAAACAGCTTCCGCACAGCTGCCTCCAGTTCAACTAATAAACTGTAGGACTTGCTCCTGATTGGAGAGCAGCGTACTCGGCGTGTGGGCAGCCGAGTTGGGATTGGCGGAGGAGGACTATAAAGGAGGAGAGAGACGGCATGCACCAGGAACATCTAAGGGGAACATCTAGCTGAAGGAACACCTGTGCAGCCCCCGAGAGAGCCGGCCGGTGGTGTGCCGCTCCCCTGCGGAAGTGGGGAATGCGGCCAGGGGGAACTGCCCTTCCACGGAGGTGGAAGGGATAGTAGCCAACCCGGGAAGAGCCAGCAGCGGACCCGGGGAGGGCCGAGCAGACGAAAGAACAGTGCAGGGTCCTGTGTCATTCCTCCACGAAGAGGGGGAGCGACACCAGGGCACTTCATAGGGCAGACATCAGCTGCAGGATTCATAGGCACAAGCGTCAGAGCCAAGATTACTCTTTGCACATCCTGTGGAAATCCACTCATTGTCTAGACCCAAAACTCTTGGATTTTTGGTCTAGACAGAGACAATGTCCAAGCCCAGAGGTCCAGACCCGAAGAATTCCCCTTTTGCATTGCATATCAAAGGGTGCTTGGTTGCCAGAGAACAAGCCAAATCAACACCCTTTCATGCCCTGTGGAAACTGGTGCATTCTGTTCTCTATACTGTAGTTCTGAGCCATGGCTAACTTGAACTCACTGGTGGGACCAGGAGGTTCTGCCTTCCTCTGTTTCAAACTGGGCTCTGTGAGTGCATAATACCTAATATGACCCACAGTTGTCTCACGGGATTGAGGAAAGTATCCCTCTATCCTTGCAGATCCAATACTGTAACTACTAGCGTTATATTTGTTAGCATGATCTGCATTTGAAATTTGAGACTTGGGGAAGGACTCTAATGCATCCTGTAGCTCTGATCCCATGA
This sequence comes from Oryctolagus cuniculus, assembly GCF_051225735.1. Lineage (NCBI taxonomy): Eukaryota > Metazoa > Chordata > Mammalia > Lagomorpha > Leporidae > Oryctolagus > Oryctolagus cuniculus. Next base: position 20,906,251 of record NC_142886.1, read on the forward strand.
CTGATGGTTCTGTAAGTACCAAGGACACCTGTGCTCACCCCCTGGGACCTGGGAAGGACCCGTCTGCATACCACTAATGCAGGCTTGCACCAACTAGTGCAAAATCAGTAAAAATGATCAGCAGAAGAAAGATTTCTGTGGGCTAGCATTGTGACATGGAAGGTAAAACTGCTGCCTACAATGCCAGTATCCCATATGGCACTGGTTCATGTCCCAGCTGCTCCACTTCCAACCCAGTTCCATACTAATGTGCCTGGAAAAAGCAATGCAAGATGGCCCAAGTGTTTGGGCTCCTGCCTGCCATGTGGGAGAACTGGAAGAAGCTCCCAGCTCCTGAATTCAGCCTGGTACTGTCCCAGGTGTGGCAGCCACCTAGTGAGTGAACCAGAGGATGAAATCAAACAAATCAACCGATTTCTCAATCTCTCTCTCTCTCCCTCCCTCTCCCTCCCTCTCCCTCCCTCTCCCTCCCTCTCTCTCCCTCTCTCTCCCTCTCCCTCTCCTCTCCCTCTCCCTCTCCTCTCCCTCTCCCTCTCCCTCTCCCTCTCCCTCTCCCTCTCCCTCTCCCTCTCCATCTCCATCTCCATCTCCATCTCCATCTCTGTAACTCTGACTTTCAAATGAGTAAATATTTCCTTTAAAAAGAAAGAATTTCTGATCTTGAGGACAAGATTTTTGGGAAAAAAAACAGTTGGATAAAAATAAAGGAAAAAGAATAAATAAAGCCTACTAGATATAATATCAAATGTATATGTATTTGTATTATAGGAATACCATGGAAAAATAGAAAATAAAATGCACTGAGATAATGTAATGGTTGACAATTTGCCAACTGTTAGAAGAGATACAGACAAGGAGATACAGGGAGCTCAAAGGGCCCAACCAGACTAAAACAAAACCGAGATTCTTCAAGACATACTCAAATTGACAAAGTGAGGACAGGAGATAATCCTAAAGACAATGAAGGAAAAATACCAAATACCAATACAAAAATACATATAGAGGAACATCTATTAGACTAACAGAAGACTCAACAGAAACCCTACAATCCAGAAGAGAATGGAATGATATAGTCATAATCTAGAAATTTTTTAAAAATCTTCCAACAAAGTATACTATATCAAGCAAACTACCCTTTGGAGGTGAAGGAGAAATAGACTCTTTTCCAGACAAGCAAAAACTGAGAGACTTCATCACCATTAGATTAGCCCAACAATAAATAATGAAGGGAGTCACAGAATCATAACCACCATCAGGAAAAATGTATAACCAGAAAAAATTAACTATCAGTCACATACACAAAGAGAGAAACAGAAGAGAATCCAACCAATCATGACATTAAGCTACCAAAACATATGGAGAAATAACAAGACAGGAACAAAGCAACAGATACATATAAAACAATTGGTGGCCGACGCTGCAGCTCACTTGGCTAGTCCTCCACCTGTGGCACCGGCATCCCGAGTTCTAGATCCGGTTGGGGCACCAGATACTAGTCCCAGTTGCTCCTCTTCCAGTCCAGCTCTCTGCTGTGGCCCGGGATGGCAGTGGAGGATGGCCCAAGTGCTTGGGCCCTGTACCCGCATGGGAGACCGGGAGGAAGCACCTGTCTCCTGGCTTTGGATAGGCATAGCGCCGGCCACAGCACACCAGCCGTAACATCCATTTGTGGGGTGAACCAACGGAATGAAGACCTTTCTCTCTGTCTCTCTCACTAACTCTGCCTGTCAAAAAAAATCAGTAAGTAATCACCAAGTTGGCAGTAGTTATTTATTTCAATATTCACTTTAACTTTAAAGGAATTAAAGTCTCCTGTGTAATTTGATCGGAATAAAAAAAAAACTAAACCCAACCATATACTTGCCTACAAAACTATCACTTCATAGATGAAGATATATATAGACTGGAAGTAAAGGATTAGAAAAAGAAAAACCGTGGAAAACAAAAGTGAACAAGAGTATCTTGCTCATTTCAGATAAAAACTGACTTTAAATGAAAAATTGTAAAAAGACACAAAGAAGCACATTATACATTGATAAGAACATCATTTTATCAAGATTTTGAAATTATAAATACAGGAGAAAGCACCAGCTGTGGAGAGCAAGGTGAGATCAGACTTCAGTGGACTGTGCCACTGGTGACATAGCTGGAAGAAGAACCCAGTGGACTACACTGTTTTTGAGTCCAGCCCAGAGCCCTGAGGGGAGCAGGGTGCCCACTTACCCAGAGAAAAAGAAAAATGGTACATATCCCTCTCCCCATGCCCCCACAACAGCACCCTGCAACTGGCTGAGTGAGGGTGAGCACCATTTTGGATTTAAGTAGGTAGTAGCTCTTGTGGATACATCTAGCAACTGGCAGTAACAGTAGCCATCTTGTCAGCAGAGGCAAACACAGCTGGTCCAGTGTGCACACCCAGCAGCAGCTAGGAAGTGGGAGCCATTCTGACATTAGCACTGGCTGCAGAGACCCCTATGTGTACCTAGAATGACTGTGACATGAGTAGGGAGGTGGCTGGCTGCTATTGCACACAGTGTGATCCAAGGAAAAATCCACGTTCCCTCCTGACTTTGAGTCTTGCTGGGAGGATTTAAGGAAGAGGGAGGGCAGGGCACCCACATATGTCTGTGAAGTGTCCCAAGCCTCTCAACATATCACAGGCTCTGGGGCCTCTGGGGCCCAAACCTCCTAGGCAGAGCACCTACAGGCAAACAGACTCTGGGAAGTCTCATCCTCTCTGTGGATGGGACAGGATAGAGGGGCAGAGTGGCTCCTGTATACCCCGTGACTGTGGGAGTCCTGAATGCTAAGACAATGGAACAGTAAGGACTCTGACTGCATGAGTAGATGCAGGGTAGAGCTGAGTCTCTGGGCAATCACTATGTATGGCTATACACTCAGAGTTCCCTGATTGCCTGGGTTGGGTCATTGCAGCAGGATCTGTGCTCACACTGAGGACTGCACAGATCCTTTGTGCAGTTCATGCAGTACACAGATGAGTACTGCACCCACTGAGAGCTAATACCAGGCATTGATCACCTTGAAAGAGAGGAGGGAAGGGTGTGACCACACCAAGAAAGGTGACCATATCTCCCCTTATGTGAACAAGAGGAGATCTACCACACCAAACTTGGGTATGGCCCTGGATACTACCCCACCCTGGAGGATTGACCTAAGCTCCCTGGCCACATGAAGAACACACTTCTGGGTATTTGCTGAAAGAGCAGACATTCCACTAAGCCACAGAGGTATAGCTCAAAGATAAAAGCCATCAGAGGAAAAAAAGCAACAAGTATTTCCACAAATGCCAAAAACTAAATGCAGAAATTCAAGAAACAAGAATAAGGAAGAAAACATGATACCCCTCCAAAAGGAACACAATACTCAATATTAGAATATGAAGATGAAGAGATTGTTGAAATGCCTGAAATGGAATTCTAAAGATTAATCAAATTACTCATAAACAATCAGAAGCAAATCCATAAATAAAGAAATCCATACATGACATGAATGAAAAAGTTTCCCATGAAATTGATATTTTAAAGAGAAATAAAAATAAAATAGTAGAAATGAAGAATTCTAGGGCCAGAACTGTGGCACAGTGGACTAAAGCAGCAGCCTGCAACGCCAGTAAACCCATATGGGCACTGATTCGACTCTCGGCTGCTCTACTTCTGATACAACTCCCTGGTAATGCACCTGGAAAAGCAGTGGAGGATGAGCCAAGTCCTTAGGCCTCTGCATCATGTGGGATACTCAGAAGAAGTTCCTGGGTCCTGGCTTTGGATCGACTCAGCTCCATTTGGGGAGTGAATCAGCAGATGGAAGCCCCCCTCTTTCATATAAATAAAATAAACATTTTTAAAAAAAGAATTCTATAAGTCAAATTAAAAAATGGTAGAGAGCCTTAACAATGGACTAGGTGAGGCAGGAGAAACAATATCTAAGCTAGAAGACAAATTTCTGGAAATATTTCAGTCAGACCAAAAAAAATCAGATGTTAGAAAAATTAAAAACAGCATTGGAAATTTATGGGAAACTATAAAACAACCCAACATAGGCTTTTAGGAGTTCCCAAAGGTGTGGAAAGAGAATATGGATTAGAAGGCCTTTCTAGTGAAATATTTACAGAAAACAGAGACATCCAAGACAAGAAGCATATAGAACTCCTAATAGACATAACCAGAAAAGATCTTCACCATGATACATTGTACTCAAACTTTCCATAGTAAAACATAAAGAAAAGGTTCTAAAATGCACATGAGAGAAATGCCGTAAAATGTTCAGAGGATCTTCAAACAGACTCACAGCTGACATCTCATCAGAAACCCTACAGGCTAGGAAACAATGGAAAGACATCATTCAACTATTGAGAGAAAAAACTGTCAAGCCAGAACACTGTACCCTGCAAAGCTCTCATTTACAAATGAAGGTTAAAGACCTTTCATAACAAACAGAAATTAAGAGAATTTGTCAACATTCCTCTAGCCTTACATAAGATGTTTAAGAATGTGCTACACACAGAAACACAGACTGACGGACATCATTATGGAGGAAGAATGTGAAGGCAGAAAATCTTCCAATAAAAGTACAAAGGAAATCCAAAGTAAACATTAGGAATATTTATGGGAAAAAATGGCAGGGCCAAGTCATTACTTATTAACAGTTACCTTGAATATAAGTAATCTAAATTGTCCAGGAAAAGCTACAGACTGACTGAATGAATAAAAAATAAGACCCATCTATTTTCTGCCTACAAAAAAAATACCTCATCTACAAAGATGCACACAGATTGAAAGTGAAAGGATGGAAAAAGATATTCCATGATAACAGAAATCAGAAATGACCAGGTGTACTGAACTTAATATTAGACAAAGCAGACTTTAACAAAAACACTGTTAAAAGGGACAAAGAAGGCACAATCTAATGACTAAGGGATCAATTCAACAGGAAGATGTGACTATAATAAATGTATATGTACCCAATGCCTGGGTGCCTGGCTATTTAAAACTAATACTAATGGATCTAAAGGGAGACATAGACTCCAACACAATAGTAATTGGAGACTTCAACACCCCACTTTCATCAATGGACAGATCAACTAGACAGAAAATCAACAAAGAAACAACAGAGCTAATTGACACTATGGACCAAATGGACCTAATTAATACCTACAGAACCTTTGAACATATACTTGCAGAAGCATGGAACTTTCTCTAGGATAGATCATATTCTAGGACATAAATCAAGTATCAGCAAATTCCAAAAAAATCAAAATCATTCCATGCATCTTTTCTGATCACATTAGAATGAAGCTGGATGTGGACAAAGAAATTGAACAGGTATTTTTCAAAAGAGGAAATTAAAATGGCCAACAGTCACATGAAAAAATGCTCAGGATCACTAGGCATCAGGGAAATGCAAATCAAAACCACAAATGAGATCACTTCACCGTACTTAGAATGGATCTCATACAGAAATCAACAAAAACAAATGCTGGCACAGATGTGAGAGAAAAGGTACCTGAATCGACTATTAGTGGGAATGTAATGTGGTACAGTCACTGTGAAACACAATATGGAGAAATCTGAATATAGACCTACCATATGACCTTGCCATTCCACTCCTTGGAATTTGTCAGCATATGAGTTATCTGTACTCCATGTTTATTGCAGCTCAATTAACAACAGCTAACATATAGAATCAACCCAGATGCCCATCAACAGAAGACCTGATATCGGAAATTATGTTATGTATACACAATGGAATACTACACAGCAGTAAAAAAAAAAGCAAAATGAAATCTTGTTGTTTGCAATAAGATGGATGCAACTGGAAACCATTATACTTAGTGAAATAAGCCAGTCCCAAAAACAAAGATCATATGTTTCCCCTAATCTGTAATAACTAATAGAGTACCTAAAAGGCAATCTATAGGAATGAAATCGACATTTTGAGATGTGAGGATTTTTAACCCCTTGTCTCAACTGTTGAGGAATGGTGTTTTTTTTTCTCCTAGATATAATTTGTTGAACTCTTTACTTAGTGTATGGTTAATCTTATGAGTATAAAGTTAGAATCATAATGCTTTATAAAATGGCACTATCACCTGGGAATTCTGAACCCAGTGTGTCTTCATAACAGCAACAAAAAGAGGGATCAACCCTTGATAGGGGTAACTGAGCCTAATCATCAAGGGCTGCTGTTATAAGACAGGAATACCAAGGTGAAGGTGCAAAACCCAGGTGATCTCCTCAGGAACTTCTTGGTTCACAAACCCAGTGGTAGGTATGAATGCATAGGATCGGCAATCCCAACCTGGGAGGCTACAGTGACTACGTGCTCAGGTTGGTGATAAGGATCTGCATCATGACACATGGAAATCAACTAAAGCTATCAGAATACTTGCCATCACGGTGAGGGAAATGGGAACACTGGATTAGAGAAACAATAAGTATACTTTCATCCCCACTAGCAAACAGAATGTAGACTGTGGTTCTTCCTACTAACTTCCCACTTTTAATGTGCCCCACAGGCAGAGGCATCCACAAGAATCCTGGAGGTTGTTGCCAGGACATGTTTGCAAAAGCAGATCAGAGCTGTGCTAATACTGCACTGTGGAGTATCCAAAAAAGCCACCTAGATTTGCCTTCCAGCAAAGTCTTGATGAGCACTGGCAAGGCTTAAGATCTCCATTAGGGAACCCAGATATGAGCTCTTTGGTTTGACCTCAGTTTAGAGAGATGCCCCAACAGGCTCATACCCTTCCCAGGGCAGCCATATTCATGACTGAGCAAGGACTGAATGAGAAGATCAGATCATTTTGACACAACTCCAAAAACTCTATCAAACAACATTTTGCTGCCTGACTAGCCAATGCGAAAATGTAATTCAATTTCCCATTCATAATACTGAGTTCATAACCATCATTTACGCAGCTGTTGGTGTCAGGATCTTTCACTCTAAACCCCAATTCAGTGTGTGCTTCTGGATAACACAACTTACTACAACAAAGAAGGTGATTACAGAAGGCCCCTAAAACCCTCTAGGGTCAGCAAGACAGAGGCAAGAGATTGTATTCACCAGAGCAGAGGTGTTCACAAGAAGCCCCCTGTGAAACAGGGACTGAGATCTCTAAGGAGGACATGATACTCAGCTGGTTCTGGGGCTTCAGGAACTCACAGGAGGAACACCCAGCCAATCCAATCTGCAATACAGACACTGAGAGAGTTGGTGACTAACAGCTGCTGGTACTTCTAAGGAAGAACAGAGTAACGACAAAACTGGAATCCAAAAACAACCAGGCCCACGAGGGTGAATGGCTACAGCCAAAAATGATGCTGTCAGAAATGCTAAATACAAAGGAAAGAAAAATACCTTCTCCTGCCATCTGTCACTCTGGGTTATTTCTTATGGGCCCTTGTTTACAGCCAACTGTACCAAACAGAAATGTGCTAGGTGGGCACACATCCCAGAAATTAAGAGTGCAGACATGAGAGGAGGTTTAGAACTGAGAGAGTGAGCAGCTTTAAAGTAGGGCTTTTCTAGGCTTTTGCTTGAGAACACAGTGAGACAACTTTGGGAAAATGAATGTTTAATGTTGCTTCAAACATTGAAAAGTATGTAAAAACATGTAGGAATCCGGTGTTGTGATATCTAATGCTTGCGGGATTGCCATGAGTTGTTATTGAATTTTTGTCCAAATGGTTAGATGAGTCCAGTTTCCTTACAATCAAAGTAAAAGAGATCCTGTTGAAGGAAGTATGAGCCTTGGGCTTCCACTTTGTCTCCCTTTCCTGCTGTTCTCTTTTCTTTGCTCTCCTTTCTTCCAGTTTTGTTTCACCTGATCCCTTTTTGTGTGCTCAATATTCTTCTGTTTCTGTGGATTCTGCTTCCTCTGTTATTTCAACTTCTTTATTTCTATCCTTTTCTTTCTTACACAGTACAAAAAGGCAATATAAAATTATAGCAATCAAAGGAATCACAAGTAATACCGAAGTGTAACCCACATTTCCTACCACGCTTAATCCTTCCCTCCTGTTTGTAGGAGGTGGACCGCTATCCACGCTCCCTCCATGGCCTTCATAGCTGCAGTTGGGAGGTGCCCACCCGTGGCGACAGTGGCAGTGCTGTCTGTTATTGCAGACTCCTCTCAGGCTGCAATGCAGGGGCTCGCAGTTTTGTGGCACAGGATTCACACTGGCACATTTCCTGCCAATGCAGATCTTTCCTGGAGCGCACACCGTGCCATCTTTCACCTCACCAATGTCAGGTATGGACATCCCTAAGTGATAATCAGTGCCCCAGCAAGTGGTATCATTGAAGTGATACTGGTGCACGGTAGAGTGTTCCTTCAGATTGGGAACTTTGTGGACGTTTTCACACTGAAGTCTCCCACACATGATATCAGGAGCCATACATTTTACATATGTTGTTTCTACGATACCGCAGTGGCCAAAACGATTTCCTTGGGTGTTCACTTCACTGTAGCAAATCTCAGACGCACTCCTTGCCTCTCGGCCAAAAATCTCCTTGCACTGAACATCAGGGTTATTACATGTCTTTGCATAGCAGGAGGCACCACCCATACAGGGGGTGCCATCCTGTATATATACATCATCCGGGCACTCGTGTGATGTCCCATTGCACCACTCTGGAAGGTCACATTCACTGACCTGCTGTCTACATAAAGTCCCTGGTGGCAAGAATTTGCAGTCTTTGCAACAACTGCCAGAAGCACAAGCAGCGCCAGGCCTCAGAGCACAGTCCAAAAGACAACAGGGATCACGTTCACACTGATGTACAGATCCACAGTCGCACTCCTCTCCTTCTTCGACCACCCTGTTCCCACAGAACTTCAACCCAGAGACATACCCTGTATATGGAGGAGAGTGAATACACATTCCAGGATTCCTGGTAGTATCATAATATTGCGCATAACTGCAGTTGCTGAATTTAGTTGTATTCCGTCTGTAGGTGTACATTAGGCACCACTCTACTTCGCATGCGCACCACTGATCATCATGCCTCATACCCAAATTATGACCAAGTTCATGGGCCATAGTAAGTGCACAAAGAAATAAGTCTTGGCTTTCAAAAACACTAACTGCACAGTTAAAAGGGGGATCACATATTCCTTCAATATAGGCCATACCAACTGTTGCGTTATATTTTTCATTTATGAAAAGATGTACAGTGTCATACTGAAGATGGGGATCAAGATGTGAATGCTTCCAAATAGCAAAATCTGATAGCAGTTCTTCTAAAGCCTTACTGGTTGAAATTGGGTTTCCTTTATTCCAGATCTCAATACCAGTCAAAGTTATATCAACCTGTATAGGGTGATAAAATTCGTCTACTATATTGATAACATGAAATATTTCATACTGCACCACTGACACATTACTTTGGGAGTAAAGAAATCTAACATGGTCCACAACTACTGCCAGTTCAACAAACCGCCAGTGAGTCCACCATCCTGAAATAGAACTTTGTTTCAGAGTAGAATTATATGATGCTTGCAACTCCAGTTGATGTTCTATTGCCTCTTCTGTTAACCCACATTTCAAATATGATGATTCTGTGTTATCATGAACTATCTGATACAAGAGGTGTTCAAATGTTGTAGAGTGCCCAATAGGTTTGATTTCATAAGGGAGGCTGTATATCTGTAGGATTCCTTGAAAACCTCCAGAACAGGTGCTGAGGGCAACCAGAGACTCAGGGACCCCCTCCACGTAACCATGGTAGTAACAATCATCAGGGACAAAGGGATGATCCTCCTGGAGGCCATGCTGCTCTGTGTAGGTGAACACAGGGAGGTGTGTGGAAACCAACAGCCTCTTGACCCTCATGTGGACAATGTGCCTCTGGCCCCCAATCCGCAGGCGGTAGGAGAGCCATCCTGGAGCCTTTGCACCTCTACCCCTGCTGGTCACCTTCAAGGGGATCACCACTTCCGGGGAGCTGAAATGCTGGGAGGGCCTGGCCTGGGAGAGGCCATGAATGGACAGAGATAACCCAAGCGAGAGCAGCAGAAGAGTGATCCTGGTGTATATCAGCGTCCCACCCACTGTCATTATGGAGCAGTCGTTATGCAGCCATTGTCCAGATAAAAGAGTGCAGAGTATGAGGAACTTCTGGTCTGGCTCCTCCCTCTGAGCTGTTCAGGGTCCCAGGCTGAACTTTATGAGTCAGTGTCCTGGCAGATGTGGACCAACAGCGTTGCAGTGCTGAAAGTGAAAATAAAAAGAGGAGCTGGGAAAGGGTGGAAAAGTTAGGAAATAGAAAGAAGACAGTGAGGCTAAAGTGATTCTTGAATTGGGATCACATTTAAAAACTAAAATGCTTTTATTTGTTCTAAAGTATACATATTGGGAGATGGAGTTTCCAAAGGAATAAACAAGACTGAAAATAAGTGGGTAATTGTTAAATGTAGATGGTGGACATATGAGGATTCACTATATAATATGTCTGAAATGTGTAAAATAAAAGTACATTTTTCCATTGATCTCAAAAGGCTTCCATAACCTTGGCAACTCATGACAAGAGCCTAGGGTGATTCCTGATGCCATAAACAAGAGTGTCAATTTGTTAAGTCAACAACAGGAGTCACTATGCACTTACTCCTCATGTAGGATCTCTGTCCTTAATGTGCTGTACATTGTGATTTAATGCTATAACTAGTACTCAAACAGTATTTTTCACTTTGTGTTTCTATGTGGGTGCAAACTGTTGAAATCTTTACTTAATATATGCTAAACTGATCTTCTGTATATAAAGAGAATTGAAAATGAACCTTGATGTGAATGGAAGGGGGGAAGGAGAGGGAAAGGGGAGGGTTGTGGGTGGGAGGGAAGTTATGGGCGGGGAGCCATTGTAATCTGTAAACTATGCTTTGGAAATTTATATTCATTAAATAAAAGTTAAAAAAAAAGATATATTGACATCTGACCAAAATTTTCTTCCACTCAAAAACTGTTGGGTTCTTACACCTGCAGCATGTATGTGAACAGCACACTTTTTCACCCATTCTCATCCATGGACATCTTAGGTAGACTCTATTCAGTTCTATTTAGCAGTCATAAACCGCCCTCTCCAAACACTTAAAGGGCTCATGAACGGAAACCTCCCACAAACAAAACAAATGTTTATTTGATAATAAGTAATGTACTACACAGAAGCCCATGATGTTCAGAGGAAGGAAGCCATACTGGTGAAACAATGGGGAGTGGCACATGTGTTTGGTAGCAGGCACAGAGCCCAGGTACCTCCAATCACATCAAATTCTCACCACACAGAGCACCTGTATCATGTACAGAATTCAAAAACAGATATACTGGACAATCAATGTTGTTATTTTCTGGTTTTCACATGGCTCATGATTACTCAGATTTACCCATTTTAATTTCAATTGTCCAAACAAATTTGCATTGATAAGGAAAGCTTAGCATAGGTTCATTAAAATGTTCAGATAAACACATTTTATATGAATTATAAAATCTTAATATTGTTTAAAACATAAATTTTGGCTCAAATAAAAGCTAACATGGCTAAATCTGTTTGCAGATGACATGATTCCACACATAGAGGGAACCAAAAAACTGTGATAAGAGTCTATTGGAACTTATAAGAGAGTTTGATAAAGTTGCAAGATATAAAAATAACACAAAAGGCCAGCGCCGCGGCTCACTAGGCTAATCCTCCACCTTGCGGCGCCGGCACACTGGGTTCTAGTCCCGGTCAGGGCGCCGGATTCTGTCCCAGTTGCCCCTCTTCCAGGCCAGCTCTCACTGTGGCCAGGGAGTGCAGTGGAGGATGGCCCAAGTCCTTGGGCCCTGCACCCCATGAGAGACCAGGATAAGTACCTGGCTCCTGCCATCAGATCAGCGCAGTGCGCCGGCCGCGGCGGCCATTGGAGGGTGAACCAACAGCAAAAGGAAGACCTTTCTCTCTGTCTCTCTCTCTCACTGTCCACTCTGCCTGTCAAAAAAAAAAAATAACACAAAAATCAATAGCCTTTGTATACACAGACAATGCCATGGCTGAGAAATAACTTGTAAGATCAGCCACACTCACAATAGCTACAAAAAAATTAAATACCTTGGAATAAAGTTAACCAAGAAAGTGAAATATCTCTACAATAAAAATTACAAAATATTGAAGAAATAGAAGACAATACCAAAACATGGAAAAATCTTCCATGCTCATGGATTAGAAGAATTAATACAAGCAAAATATCCGTACTACAAAAAGAAATTTATAGATTCAATGTGATCCCTATCAAAATATCAAGGACATTCTTCTCAGATCTAGAAAAACCAAATGCTAAAATTCACATGTAAATGCAAGAGACCCCAAATAGCTAAAACAATCTGATATAACAAAACCAAACAGGAAGCATCACAATACCAAATCCTTGGGGACCTTGACCATTGGTAGCCTTGTGTGTTGGAGTGTAGAAACACTATGGCTGTGTGGGAGGGTGCAGGATGTGGCTGGGTCTCTGTGCAGTCACTGTAGGTGGGCTCTATGTGCTCAGGGCTCCCTGATTGCCTGAGGTGGGTCATTGTTGTGGGATCCATGCTCGCACTAAGGACGTATGGATCATTTGTGTTGTGCTTGTGGCAACAGAGATGATTACTGCATCCCCTGGGACTAATGTCCAGACATTGATCACCTCGAAAGAGGGGAGGTGAAGGTGAGACTATACACTAACAGAGCTGATCAAACCCTCCCCTATGATTAAAAGAGAGAGATCTACCAAGCCCAACTTGAGTGTCACCCTGGATACACCCCCAACCTGGGGCAGTGAAAGAAGCTCCCTGACCATACCTATCACACACCTCTGGGTTTTCACTGAGAGAGCAGACATTCAATTGAGCCTCAGCGGCACAGGCCACAGATAAAAGCCACCAGAGAGATAAAAACACAACAAGTATCTGCACAAATGCCTAAAAATAAATGCAGAAATTCAAGAAACAAGACTAAGAAAGACAACATGACACCTCCAAAGGAACCCGACATCACACCAACACTAAAATGTGAAGATGAACAGATTGATGAAATGCCTGAAATGGAATTCAAAAGATTAATCAAAGGACTACTCAGAAGCAATCAGAAGCAAAAGCATGAATTAATGAAATGCATACATGACATGAATAAAAAATTTTGCCCATTAAATTGATATTTTTAAAGAGAAACCAAAAGGAAATTCTAGAAATGAAGAATCCAATGGATCAAATAAAAAATGCAATGGAAAGCCTCAACAACAAACTTCATGAAGCAGAAGAAAACAAATCTGAGTTAGAAGACAAATCTCTGGAAATTTTTCATTCAGACAAAAAAAGAAAAAGATATTAGAAAAATTAAAAACAGCATTGGAGATTTATGGGATGGATACTATCCAACAACCCAACATAAGAGTTGCAGGAGTTCCTAAGACAAGGAAAGAGAATGGATTAGAAGGCCTTTTTAGTGAAATAATTACAGAAAACTTCTCCATTATGAAGAAAGAAAGGGATGTCCAAGTACAGGAAACACATAGAATTCCTAACAGACAAAACTAGAAAAGATCTTCACCATGACATATTGTAATCAAACTTTCAACAGTAAAACATAAAGAAAATATTCTACAATGTGCAGAGACTGGCCTCACAATCAGCCCTTAAGGCATTTGGATCTGGCTACAAGTCCATGAGAGCATTTCAGGCATGGAAATCCAAGACACTCTGGCAAAAAAAAAAATGAACTAAATGAAAGATCTCTGTGAGTGAGATCCCGGTGGAAAGAAAGGGTCATCAAAGAAGGTGGCACTTTTCTCTGTAGGGAGGAGAGAACTTCCACTTTGATTATGGCCTTGTCTAATTAAGGTCAGAGTTTGTAAACTCAAGAGGCTTCCATAGCCTTGGAAGCTCATGACAAGAACCTCGGATGATCACTGACGTCATCAATAAGAGTGTCAATTGTTAAATCAACAACAGGAGTCACTGTGCACTTGCTCCCCACGTAGGACTTCTGTCCTTAATGTGTTGTACTATGAGAATTAACAGTAAAACTAGTCTTCAAACACTACTTTATACTTTGGTGAGTCTGTGTGGGTACAAACTGTTGAAATCTTTACTTAGTATAGAGTTAATCTTCTGTATACAAAGAAAATTAAAAATGAATCTTAATGAAGAATGGGATGGGAGAGGGAGTAGGAGATGGGATGGTTTGCGGGTGGGAGGGTGGTTATAGGGGGAAGAACCACTAAAATCCAAAAGTTGTACTTTTGAAATTTATATATTAAATAAAATTTTTCTATAAAAAAATAAAATGTGCATGAAAGAAATGCTAGAGTACATTCAGAGGATCTCCAATCAGACTCACAGTTGACATCTCATCAGAAACCCTACAGGCTTAGGAAAATGGAGAGGCATCATCCAACTATTGAGAGAAAAAAGCTGTCAACCCAGAATACTGTAGCCTGTAAAGCTCTCATTTATCAATGAAGGTGAAATAAAGACCTTTCAAAACAACAGAAACTGAGAGAATTTGTCAATACTTCTCCAGCCTTAAAAAGGTGTTAAGAATGTGCTTCATATAGTAACACAGACAGATGGTCATCATTATGGAAGAATGTAAAGGCAGAAAATCTCCCAATAAAAGTACAAAGGAAATCCAAAGTAAACAATAGGGATATTTATGTAAAAACATCAGGGCCAAGTCATTACTTATCAACAGTAATCTTGATTATAAATAGCCTAAATTCTCCAGGAAAAGCTACAGACTGACTGAATGAATAAAAAACAAGAAAAAACTATTTGCTATGTACAAGAAACCTCACCAGAAAAGGTCTATGCAGACTGAAAGTGAAAGGATGGAAAAAATATTCCATGCTAATGGAAAGCAATAAAATAGCAGTGAAGCCATCCTAACAATAGACAAAATATACTTTAACACAAAACCTGTTAAAAGAGACAAGGAAGAGCACAATCTAATGATTAAGAGATCAATTCAACAGGAAGATGTGATATAATAAATGTATATGCAACCATAGAAAACCTAAATAGACAAATAACCATGATGGAGATTGAACCAGTAATAAAGACCCTCCTAATAAAGAAAAGCCAACCCAGGACCAGATGGCTTCACTGCTGAATTATACCAGATATTTAAAGAAGAACTAATTCCAATTATTCCCAAGCTATTCAAAATAATTGAAAGGGAAGAAATACTCCAAAATTCCTTCTATGAAGCCAGCATGACCTAAATTCCTAAACAAGGAAAAAATACAACACAGAACTAAAGAACAGTTTCCCTGATGAACATAAAAGCAAAACTCAACAAATTCCACACCAATCGAATCAAACAACACATCAGAAAGATTATTTATCCAGACCAAGTGGGATTTATCCCTGGTATTCAGGGGTGGCTCAATATCTGCAAATTAACAAACCTGATACATCACATTAACAAACTCAAGAACAAAAACCACATGACTAACTCAATAGATACAGAGAAAACATTTGATAAAATACAACATCCTTCCATGACAAAAACATTAAGCAAATTCGGTGTAGAAGGAACGTTACACAACACAATTGAGGCAATTTATGACAAAAACACAGCCAGCATCTTATTGAATGGGGAAAAGTTGGAAGCATTCCCATTAAGATTCAGTACCAAACAAGGATGCCCACTCTCACTATTCCTATTCGACTCAGTCATGGAAGCTTTAGCCAGAACCATCTGGCAAAAAAAAAAAAAAAAAATCAAAAGGATACAAATCTGTAAAGAAGTCAAACTATCCATATTTGCAGATGACATGATTCTATATACAAGAGAAACAAAAGACTCCACTAAGTCTATTGGAGCTCAGAGAGAGTTTGGTAAAATGGCAGGATATAAAATTAATACACAAAAATCAATAGCTTTTGTAAACACAGACAATGCCATGGCTGAGAAAGAACTTCTAAGATAGATACCATTCACAATAGCTACAAACAAATTAAGTACCTTAGAATAAATTTATCAAAGATGTCAAAGATCTCTACAATGAAAATTAAAAAACAAATTTTGTGTATCAAAAAAGCATATATTTGTTAACTAAAAAAAAACCCTAAAAAAGGAAAATTACAAACCATTAAACAAAGAAATGTGACAGGGCAACTTAAGAAATTTGTAACTTGGGGCTGGCACTGTGGCGTAGTAAGTTAATCCTCTGCCTGCGGCACCAGCATCCCATATGGGCGCCGGTTCTAGTCCTGGCTGCTCCTCTACCCATCCAGCTCTCTGCTGTGGCCTAGGAATCAGTAAAAGATGGCCCAAGTCGTTGGGCCCCTGCACCCGCATGGGAGACCGGGAGGAAGCACCTGGCTCCTGGCTTTGGATCGACACAGCTCTGGCCATTGCGGCCATTTGGTGAGTGAATCAATGGACGGAAGACCTTTCTCTCTGTCTTTCCCTCTCACTGTCTGTAACTCTACCTCTCAAATAAATAAATAAAAATCTTAAAAAAATAGAAAGTTGTAACTTGAACATTTTTCCACAGGATATAGCATACCTTGTGTGGCTAAGCTCACCTAACTGCGCCAGAGCAGAAACTGTCCACTTGTGACAAACAAGTTATAAATGGGGTTCATTTATCCAGCTGTAACCATGTGGTGTGCTCATCTGGCTGTAAATGGCATATTTCTGGATTCTGTACTTCACTTTTCTTGCTTGTCTGATAACAACAAAGGCCACGAGGATGGGGTTTCTGCCTTTAAAACTGCCACACAATTACAACTCGGGGCTGTCTTCTCTGGACTTGCTCTGTGAGAAAGGTAGTTGCCACGAGGATAATAAAGACTCCCAATTTGACTTCAAAGTCTCACTGTGTTTTAATCAGTGTACCCTGCAACAGAAATAGAAGAAGATACAAAAAAATGTAGAAAAATATTCTATGTTCATGGATTGGAAGAATCAATATCATCAGAATGTCCATACTACCAAAAGCAATTTACAGATTTGATTTGAATTCAATGTAAATATCAAGGACAAAAAAAAACCACAAAGACATTCTTCTCAGATCTAGAAAATACAATGCTGAAATTCATCAGGAAACACAGCAGACCCCAAATGCCTACAGCAATCTTATAAAAAACACAAAGCTGGAGGTATCATAATACCAGTTATCAAGACACACTACAGAGCAGTCATCCAAAAAAAAAAATTGGGTAGACCAAAGGAACAGAATAGAAACTCCAGAGATCAATCTGCTCATCTACAATCAACTTATCTTTGACAAAGGAGTTAAAATCTATCCCTAAAATAAGACAGTCTCTTAAACAGTGCTGGGAAATTTGGATCTTGGCATGTGAGAGTATGAAGCAAGACTTTTACCTTATACCTTACACAAAAATCTACTCAAAATGGATCAAAGACCTAAATCTATGACCTGAAAACACCAAATTACTAGAGAACATTGAGGAAAACCTGTAAGACATTGGCATAGGCAACGACTTCTTAGAAAAAGACACCAGAAGCATGAGAATTCAAAGCCAAAATTAATAAATGGGATTACATCAAATTAAGAAGTTTCTGTACTCTCTCTCTGCCTTTCCTCTCTCTGTGTAACTTTCTTTTTTTAAAAGATTTTATTTATTTGAGAGGTATAGAGTTACAGACAGTGAAAGAGAGAAACAGAGAGAAAGCTCTTCCTTCTGTTGGATCACCCCCCAAATGGCCGCTACAGCTGGAACTACACCGATCCAAAGCCAGGAGCCAGGTACTTCCTCCTGGTCTCCCATGCAGGTGCGGGGACCAAGCACTTAGGCCAGCCTCCACTGCCTTCCCGGGCCATAGCAGAGAGCTGGACTGGAAGAGGAGCAACCGGGACTAGAACCCAGTGCCCATATGGAATGTCGGCACCTCAGGCGGAGGATTAGCCAAGTGATCCATGGCGCCAGCCCCATGTGTAACACTGACTTTCAAATAAATAAATAAATCTTTAAAAATAATTAAATAAAAGGGGCCAGTTGGCACAGCGGGTTAATGCCCTGGCCTGAAGCGCCAGCATCACATATGGGTGCCAGTTGGAGACCCGGCTGCTCCACTTCCGATTCATTTCTCTGTTATGGCCTAGGAAAGCAGCAGAAGATGGCCCAAGTTCTTGGGTCCCTGTACCCGCGTGGGAGACACGGAAGAAGCTCCTGGCTTTGGAGCGGTGCAGCTCCAGCCACTGTGGCTAATTGGGGAGTAAACCATTGGATAGAAGACCTCTCTCTCTCTCTCTCTCTCTCTCTCTGTGTGTGTGTGTGTGTGTGTAACTCTGACTTTCTAATAAATAAATTTTTAAAATAAATAAATAAATAAAAATAAAAGAAGCTTCTGTACTACAAAAGAAAGACTCAGCAAAGTGAAGAGGCAGTTGACAAAATGAAGAAAATATCTGCAAACTATGCAACAGACAAAGGATTAAAATCCAGAATCTATTGAGTGGCAAGATGGCGCAATAGGAAGGGAGCACACTGATAGTCCAGGAAGAGACAGTTTAATAAAAGTGGAGATACTGCAGGTTCAAGGAAGAGTAGGGGAAGAAATAGCAGAGTAAACTCTTCCATAACTAGTGATTCACAGTGAACCTGCATGGAGGGCGTGGGAGACCACGGCTCAGGACACCAGTGGCAGAATCAACGCAAAAGCACTTGAATGCGAGGTGAGCTGAACATCAGTAGCTCGAGACACCGGCGGGAAAGCGGAAAGAGGAGACTAGAGGGAACGAGACTTGAAACCCCGTGGGGAAAAGTTCACCAGGCTAACTAGAAGAGAGAGGGAAAAAAAGTGACCAGTACAGACACGAGTTTCTCTCTCTCTGCTCACCTCTCAAAGGCGAGCAATAAAAAGAGCAGGAGCCATTTTGGACATACGTCATAAGCAGCATGACCTCAGGACTGCACCTGCCCTCAGCCAAGCAGAAAAACCTGACTCTGGGGGTGGCAGGGGGGGGGTGGTGGTGGTGGTTGTGGTGGTGTGAAATAACAGATTAGAACCTAGTGAATGTGTGGTGCTAATGAACTGAGACTGTGAAAAAAGAGACAGTGGGGGAGAGAACTCATGGAATTCACGTAAGTACTCTCCAGAGACACTACAATTCAGTAACCTTGGCAACCCAGTGGGAGACTGCAGGAGAATTTGAGCCCACACTGAGGGCAGAACAGGGAAAGAGCTTCCAATCTCTGGCTCCTGTGGATATATCATTCGCTTGCTAACTACCTTCAATTCTGCTCAGCTGTGCAGAATTACTTCCCTTCTGAATCGAAAGAAAGAGGAAGGGAGGAAGGGAGGAAGGGAGGGAGGGAGGGAGGAAGGAAGAGATTTACAATGCCTAACCTGGGACTGTCACCTTTGGCACACCCTTAACCCTGAGGAACCAAACAGAGCTCTCAGGCCACACCCATCTCAAGCCTCTAAGGCTCCATCAAAAGCAGACAGTCCACTTAATACAGTCATAGTATAACAAGAAAAAAACACCACAGCGAGGGAAGAAGAATCCAAAGAATATCTCCACAATGCCAACCAACAAACGCAGAAAACGAGGAAACAAGAACAAGGAAGACATTATGGCACCCCCAAATGAACAGGACGCCCCAAGCCAAGATTATGAAGATGATGAGATGGAAGAAATGCAAGATACGGATTTCAAAAAATTTATGATAAAAACAATTAGAAGTTTTCAAAAACAAATGTTTGAGCTACGGAAATCCTTACTGGACAGGACAGAAAATCTCATTCAAGAAAATGAAATCTTAAGGAGGAATCAAAATGAAACACAGAAACTAGTAGAACAGGAAAGTGTGATTGATAGTGAAGAGAAATCAAAATGAAATGAAGAACTCCATAGATCAAATCACAAACACATTAGAGAGCCTTAAAAACAGAGTCAGTGAAACAGAAGAGAGAATATCGGACTTAGAAGACAGAGCACAGGAAAGGATACAGTCAAACCAAAGAAAAGAAGAGGAAATTAGAAATCTAAAAAATATTGTTGGGAATCTACAGGATACTATTAAAAAACCCAACATTCGGGTTCTAGGAGTTCCTGAAGGCATGGAGAGGGAGAAAGGATTAGAAGAACTTTTTAGTGAGATATTAGCAGTAAACTTCCCAAGTTTGGAGAAGGACAGAGACATCCTAGTACAGAAAGCTCATAGAACTCCTAGTAAACATGACCAAAAGAGATACTCAGCATGACACATTATAATCAAACTCACCACAGTGAAACATAAAGAAAAGATTCTAAAATGTGCAAGAGAGAAACATCAGATTACTCTCAGAGGATTTCCCATTAGACTCACAGCAGATTTCTCATCAGAAACCCTACAGGCTAGAAGGGAATGGCAAGACATAGCCCAGGTACTAAGAGAGAAAAACTGCCAGCCCAGAATATTATATCCTGCTAAGCTCTCATTTGTGAATGAAGGTGAAATAAAGACCTTTCATAGCAAACAGAAATTGAAAGAATTTGTTGCCACTCGTCCAGCTCTGCAAAAGATGCTTAAAGATTTGTTACATACAGAAACGAAGAAACACGGTCATCAATATGAAAGAAGGTAAAGGAAGGAAAACTCACAGTAAAAATTCACAGGAAGTTCAAAGCATATATTAGAAAATATCTTTGGGAAATGGCAGGGCAAAGTTACTACTTATCAATAGTCACAATGAATGTTAATGGACTGAACTGTCCAGTTAAAAGACACAGATTGGCTGATTGGCTTAAGGAACAAACCCATCTATTTGCTGCTTACAAGAAACACATCTTTCCAACAAAGATGCATACAGACTGAAAGTGAAAGGCTGGAAAAAGATATACCATGCCAACAGAAATGAAAAAAGAGCCATCTTAATATCAGACAAAATAAACTTTAACACAAAAACTGTTGAGAGACAAAGACGGGTACTATATAATGATTAAGGGATCAATTCAACAGGAAGATATAACAATTATCAATGTATATGCACCTAATTACAGGGCACCGGTTTATCTAAAAGATTTGTTAAGGGACTTAAAGGGAGACTTAGCCTCCAATACAATAGTACTGATGAACTTCAATATTCCACTCTCAGAAATAGACAGATCAACAGGACAGAAGATCAACAAGGATACAGTAGATTTAAATGACACTATAGCCCAAATGGATCTAACAGATATCTACACAACTTTTCATCCTACACAGAAAGCATTTACATTCTTCTCAGCAGTACATGGAACCTTCTCTAGGATTGACCACATACTAGGCCATAAAGCAAGTCTTAGCAAATTCAAAAGAATTAGAATCATACCATGCAGCTTCTCAGACCATAGAGGAATGAAGTTGGAAATTAGCAACTCAGGAATCCCTAGAGCATATGCAAACGCATGGAGAATGAACAACATGCTCCTGAGTGAACAATGGGTCATAGAAGAAATCAAAAGAGAAATCAAAAACTTTCTGGAAGTAAATGAGGATAACAGCACAACATACCAAAACTTATGGGATACAGAAAAAGCAGTGTTAAGAGGAAAGTTTATAACAATAGGTGCCTACATCAAGAAATTGGAAAGACACCAAATAAATGAGCTTTCACTGCATCTCAAAAATCTAGAAAATCTGCAGCGAACCAGACCCAAAGCTAGTAGGAGAAGAGAAATAATTAAAATCAGAGAAGAAATTAACAGGATTGAATCCAAAAAAAAATTACAAAAAATCAGCCAAACGAGGAGCTGGTTTTTTGAAAAAATAAACAAAATTGACACCCCATTGGCCCAACTAACTAAAAAACGAAGAGAAAAGGCCCAAATCAATAAAATCAGAGACGAAAAAGGAAACGTAACAACAGACACCACAGAAACAAAAAAGAAGCATCATAAATTACTACAAGGACCTGTATGCCAGCAAGCAGGGAAATCTATCAGAAATGGATAGATTCCTGGACACATGCAAACTACCTTAATTGAACCAGGAAGACATAGAAAACCTAAACAGACCCATAAATGAGACAGAAATTGAAACAGTAATAAAAGCCCTCCCAACAAAGAAAAGCCCAGGACCAGATGGATTCACTGCTGAATTCTACCAGACATTTAAAGAAGAACTAATCCCTTTTCTTCTCAAACTATTCAGAACAATCGAAAAAGAGGGGTTCCTCCCAAATTCTTTCTATGAAGCCAGCATCACCTTAATTCCTAAGCCAGAAAAATATGCGGCATTGTAAGAGAATTACAGACCAATACCTCTGATGTACATAAACGCAAAAATCCTCAATAAAATTCTGGCCAATAGAATGCAACAATAAATCAGAAGGATCATCCACCCAGACCAAGTGGGATTTATCCCTGGTATGCAGGGATTATTCAATGTTTGCAAATCAATCAATGTGATACACCACATTAACAGACTGCAGAAGAAAAACCATATGATTATCTCAAAAGACACAGAGAAAGCATTTGATAAAATACAACACCCTTTCATGATGAAAACTCTAAGCAAACTGGGTATGGAAGGAACATTCCTCAATACAATCAAAGCAATTTATGAAAAACCCACAGCCAGCATCCTGTTGAATGGGGAAAAGTTGGAAGCATTTCCACTGAGATCTGGTACCAGACAGGGATGCCCACTCTCACCACTTCTATTCAATATAGTACTGGAAATTTTAGCCAGAGCTATTAGGCAAGAAAAAGAAACTAAAGGGATACAAATTGGGAAGGAAGAATTCAAACTATCCCTCTTTGCAGAGGATATGATTCTTTACTTAGGGGACCCAAAGAACTCTACTAAGAGACTATTGGAACTCATAGAGGAGTTTGGCAAAGTGGCAGGATATAAAATCAATGCACAAAAATCAACAGCCTTTGTATACATAGGCAATGCCACAGCTGAGAAAGAACTGCTAAGATCAATCCCATTCACAATAGCTACAAAAACAATCAAATACCTTGGAATAAACTTAACCAAGGACGTTAAAGGTCTCTATGATGAAAATTACAAAACCTTAAAAGAAAGAAATAGAAGAGGATACCAAAAAATGGAAAAATCTCCCATGCTCATGGATGGAAGAATCAATATCATCAAAATGTCCATTCTCCCAAAAGCAATTTATAGATTCAATGCTATCCCAATCAAGATACCAAAGACATTCTTCTCAGATCTGGAAAAAATGGTGCTGAAATTCATATGGAGACACAGGCGACCTCAAATAGCTAAAGAAATCTTGTACAACAAAAACAAAGCCGGAGGCATCACAATACCAGATATTTCAGGACATACTACAGGGCAGTTGTTATCAAAACAGCATGGTACTGGTACAGAAACAGATGGATAGACCAATGTAACAGGATAGAAACACCAGAAATCAATCCAAACATCTACAGCCAACTTATATTTAATCAGCGATCCAAAACCAATCCCTGGAGTAAGGACAGTCTATTCAATAAATGGTGCTGGGAAAACTGGATTTCCACGTGCAGAACCATGAAACAAGACCCCTATCTTTCACCTTACTCAAAAATCCACTCAACATGGATTAAAGACTTAAATCTACGACCCGACACCATCAAATTATTAGAGAACACTGGAGAAACCCTGCAAGATATAGGTACCAGCAAAGACTTCTTGGAAAACACCCCAGAAGCACAGGCAGTCAAAGCCAAAATTAACATTTGGGATTGCATCAAATTGAGAAGTTTCTGTACTTCAAAAGAAACAGTCAGGAAAGTGAAGAGGCAACTGACAGAATGGGAAAAAATATTTGCAAACTACGCAACAGATAAAGGGTTGATAACCAGAATCTTCAAAGAAATCAAGAAACTCCACAACAACAAAACAAATAACCCACTTAAGAGATGGGCCAAGGTCCTCAATAGATATTTTTAGAAAGAGGAAATCCAAATGGCCAACAGACACATGAAAAAATGTTCAGGATCACTAGCAATCAGGGAAATGCAAATCAAAACCACAATGAGGTTTTACCTCACCCAGGTTAGAATGGCTCACATGCACAAATTACCAACAACAGAGGCTGGAGAGGATGTGGGGAAAAAGGGACACTAACCCACTGTTGGTGGGATTGCAAACTGGTGAAGCCACTATGGAAGTCAGTCTGGAGATTCCTCAGAAAGCTGAAGATAACCCTACCATACAACCCAGCCATTCCACTACTTGGAATTTATCCAAAGGAAATTAAATTGGCAAACAAAAAAAGCGGTCTGCACATTAATGTTTACTGCAGCTCAATTCACAATAGCCAAGACCTGGAACCAACCCAAATGCCCATCAACAGTAGACTGGATAAAGAAATTATGGGACATGTACTCTATAGAATACTATACAGCAGTCAAAAACAATGAAATCCAGTCATTTGCAACAAAATGGAGGAATCTGGAACACATCATGCTGAGTGAATTAAGCCAGTCCCAAAAGGACAAATATCATATTCTCCCTGATCGGCGACAACTATCTGAGCACCAAGGGGAAACCTGTTGAAGTGAAATGGACACTATGAGAAACAGTGACTTGATCAGCCCTTGTCCTGACTGTTGATATACAATGTAATACTTTATCCCTTTTAGTATTTTTTTGTTCTAATACTATTGGTTGAACTCTGTAATTAACACACAATTATTCTTAGGTGTTGAAATTTAACTGAAAAGTGATCCCTGTTAAATATAAGAGTGGGAATAAGAGAGGGAGGAGATGTACAATTTGGGACATCCTCAATTGGACTTGCCCCAAATGGTGGAGTTAGAAACGTGCCAGGGGATTCCAATACAATCCCATCAAGGTGGCATGTACCAATGCTATCTCACTAGTCCAAGTGATCAATTTCAGTTCACAATTGATCACACTGATAGGTCTAAGAGTCAAAGGGATCACACAAACAAGTCTAGTGTCTGCTAATACTAACTGATAGAATCAAAAAGGTAGAGAACGATCCAACATGGGAAACGGGATACACAGCAGATTCATAGAATGGCAGTGGTCCTAAGTAGCACTCTGGCCTCAGAATCAGCACTTAAGGCATTCGGATCTGGCTGAAGAGTTCATGAGAGTATTTTAGGCATGGAAAGCCAAGACGCTCTGGTAAAAAAAAGAAAAAAAAACCTAAATGAAAGATCTCTGTGAGTGAGATCCCAGTGGAAAGAACAAGGCCATCAAAGAAGGAGGTACCTTTCTCTGAAGGGAGGAGAGAACTTCCACTTTGACTACGACCCTGTTGGAATAAGATCGAAGTCAGCGAACTCAAAAGGCTTCCATAGCCTTAGCAACTCATGACTAGAGCCTGGGGAGATTACTGACGCCATAAACAAGAGTGTCAAATTGTTAAGTCAACAACAGGAGTCACTGTGTACTTACTCCTCATGTGGCATCTGTCCCAAATGTGTTGTCCAATGTGAAGTAATGCTATAACTAGTACTGAAACAGTATTTCACACTTTGTGTTTCTGTGTGGGTGCAAACTGATGAAATATTTACTCTTATATACTAAATTGATCTTGTGTATATAAAGATAATTGAAAATGAATCTTGATGTGAATGGAATGGGAGAGGGAGCGGGAGATGGGAGGGGTGCGAGTAGGAGGGAAATATGGGGGGGAAGCCATTGTAATCCATAAACGGTACTTTGGAAATTTATATTTACTAAATAAAAGTTTAAAAAAATCCAGAATCTATAAAGAGCTCAAAAAGTTCAACAACAATAACAACCACCAAACAGTTCATTTAAGAAATAAGCACAGGACTTAAAAAGGCATTTTTCAAGAGAGGAAATGCAAATGGCCAACAGACAACAGGAAAAAATGCTCTGGACCACTAGTGACCAAGGAAATGCAAATAAACCCACAACAAGGTTTTACCTCATCCCAGTTAGAATGGCTTTCATACAAAAATCAGCAAACAACAAATGCTGGTGAGTATGTGTGGAAAAAGTTATTCTAAACCACTGTTGGTAGAAACATAAACTGGTACAGCCACTGTGGAAGACAGTATGGAGACAGCTCAGAAATCTGAATATAGATCTACCATATGACCCAGCCATTCCACTCCTGGAAATTTACCCAAAGGAAATGAAATCAGCATACAAAAGAGTTGTCTGTACCTCCATATTTATTGCTGTTTAATTCACAATAGCTAAGATATGAAATCAACCAAGATGTCCATCAAATAAAGACTGGATCAAGAAATTATGGTATATGTACACCATGGAATACTACATGGTGGTAAAAAAAAATGAAATCCTGACATCTGCAACAAAATGGATGCAACTTGAAACCACCATACTAAGTGAAATAAGCTAGTCCCAAAAAGACAAATATAGAGTACCTAAAACATAATCTATGCAATTGAAACTGACACTCTGAGATACCAGGATTTTTAACAGTCCTTATCTCGATTGTTGAGGAACAGGTTTTTTTTTTTTCATACTATTTGTTGAACTCTTAGCATAAGGTTTATCCTATGCATATAAAGTTAATTGAAAGTAGGTCTTTGTAAAAAAATTAAATAAGAATGGGACTCCTCCTTGCTTTTGGGGCTGGTGCTGTGGCATAACAGGTAAAGCCACTGCCTGCAGTGCTGGCATCCTATATGGGTGCTGGTTCAAGTCCCAGCTGTTCCACTTCCAATCCAGCTCTCTGCTATGGCCTGGGGAAGCAATAGAAGATGACACAAGTCCTTGGGCCCCTGCACCCATGTGGGAGACCCGGAAAAAGCTCCTGGATCCTGGCTCTGAATCGGCTGAGCTCCAGCTGTTGAGGCCATCTGGGAAGTGAACCAGTAGATGGAAGACACCACTCTCGCTCCTCTCCTCTTCTCGCGCACTCTCTCTCTCTCTCCCTCTCTCTCTGTATAACTGACTTTCAAATACATACATAAATAAATCTTAAAAAAAAATAAGAATGGTAATAGAAGAGGGAGGAGGCAGAAGGGTGGGAGTGTGGGCGGGAGGGAAGGTAAGGTGAGAAGTATCACTATGTTCCTAAATCTGTATATATTAAATGCATGAAGTTTGTATACCTTAAGTAAAAAGTTTCTAGGTAAAATAAAAAGAAAAAGAAAAAAGGAAGGAGTAGTATGGGTGGGAGCATGGGCAGGAGCGAGGGTGGGGTGAAAAGTATCATTATGCTCCTAAATCTGTGCGTATGAAATACATGAAATTTGTTCACCTTAAACAAATAAATTTAAAACATTTAAAATTTTAAAAATCTAAATAATCTCAGTATTACAACTAAAAAAGCTATTTTGTCAACTCTTTGAATTAAAAGTTCACATTTTGGGGGCTGGTGCTGTGGTTTAGTAGGTGACTCCTCTGTGGGCACCAGTTCAAGTCCCGGCTGCTCCACTTCTGATCCAGCTCCCTGCTAATCACGTGGGAAAACAGTGGAAGATGGTCCACGTTCTTGGGCCCCTGCACCAACATGGGAGACTCAGAAGAAGCTCCTGATGGCTCCTGGCTTCAAAGTGGCCCAGCTCCGCCCATTGCAATTATTTGGGGAGTGAATCCGTGGAAGGAAAATCGCTCTCTCTTTCTTTCTCTCTCTCTCCTTCCCTCCCTCCCTCCCTCTCAAATAAATAAATAAATCTTTAAAATAAAATTTTAAAATGTTCATTTTTAAATACAAAGTTAAAACAAATTTGAGACATATTGTTATATACCCTGGTGGCCACAATATTATGATTGTAGATAGAAATGGCATTAGCTACATAGACTATGAACAATGTTTAGCATTATATTGTCTGTCAAGAAAGCAAGGGCAAGCCTGGTTAGGGTTCCAAAACTAATGAGTGGCTATCGGGTGCTGCAGGAAGAAAACAGGATTACTCAAGGACATCTCAGGGAAAGCATCTCTAATTAGGCAAATTCTAAACACCAATTTTTTTCTTGTGTATCTTCATCATATCCTTCATATATGTCATACCATTTAGGATGTTGATGTGGAAGGGGCCAGGGGGTAGCATTGTAGCTTAGCAGATATAGCCACAGCCTGCAAGGCCAGTATCCCATATGGACACCAGTTTGTATCCTGGCTGCTCCACTTCTGATCCAGCACCCCACTAATGACCTGGGAAAAGCAGCAGGTGATGGCTCAAGTTCTGGGCCTCTGTCACCCACAAGGGATACCCAAATGAAATTCCTGGATCTGGGCTTAGGCCTGCACCAGCCCTGTCTGTTGTGGCCTAGGGAGATTCAGCAGATGAAAGACCTGTCTCTTTTTCTGTTCTATAACTCTTTTAAATAAGAAAAAAAATGAGAACAAAAGAATTGGGAGACAATTAAGACCCATATGAAGAGGTTATAATAGAAAAGCATTGCAAAAGATCTTTGTCACCAATAAATCATTCCAAGGACAAACCTGAAAGAACATTTCAATCCCAATAATTTCATGATTTCATAATTTCACAGCCCTTCCTTTGACATGACTGAACTCCAACCACTGTGAGATTCTTCCTCTGCAACAGTAAGGAATTCAGCTATTTCAAATTCCTCAAAACACTCTCTTACCATGTCTGCACTCACTTGACGTCAACTTAACTCAGCATTTCTCAAACTCAGTTCACAGAGCACATTGGTTCACAAAATCGAATTAGTGCACCAAGTAGCACATGAAACAGAGAACAGTATAAACAGGGCTTCACACAGAGGACTGTCACTTGCCTCTACCTGTCACCAAGGAGCTAACAGCACCATATGGCTAACAGTTCATACATTGATTAACAATTTCGAACCCCTAATTTAAAATTCATATTTGGTCTGTGACACTGGGGATGTCAATCTGCACATTATTTTTCTCCAAATGGTCTGCATGCCTAAACAGCTTAGCTAAGAGCTAATGTTTAGCCTAATGGCTAAAATGGTGCATCAGAGTACCTGGGTTGAAGTGCAGGCTCCAGGTTGAGACTCCTGCTTTAAGCTAATGCAGACAATGGCAAGCAGCACTGATGTCTCATGTAACCTTGCTCCTGACACACACACTGGGAGTCATGGATTTAGTCTCCTGTTGCTGGCTTCGGCCAGGCAAGTAGCCACTGATGTAGGCATTTGGAGAATAAGCACCTGGGAGCTCTCCCTCTCCCCTTCCCACTCGCCACATCAAATGCTTAAAAATACTTTTTTAAACTGTCGTTTGTCATCACATGGGATGGTGTGGTACTGGTAAAGTGGTAAAAAACAAATGAAATGTGTCATGTGTTGGAAGTGGATTTGTTTTCTATATCATAAAACAAATTACCACAAACTCAGCAGCTTAAAACAACACATATTTATTATCTCACAAGTTCAATGGGAAAGAACTGTGGGCATGGCCTAGAGAAATAGGCACTTGACAACAAGTAAGATGTCACCTGAGCTTCATTGGCATCAAAGGACACTTGAGGGAAGATTTGCTTCCAAGAATACTCAGAATTCAATTCGTTGCAGCTGTAGAACTCATGGCAGCTGGCTGCTGCACAGCCAGAAAGAACGAAACACGATTGCTTCAAGTCTCACCTCTAGATATTCTTTAAAGGACTTACCTACCTGGTAGCTCAAGGCCACTTAGGCAAATCTACCTTTAATTAACTGAAATTAACTAGCAGTATATTAATTACACCTGAAAATCACATCACATTTGCCATATACTCTGTAAGATGCAAGATACGGATCCCATCAAGGTACATGGGAATGGGTTACATACAGGTTCCAAGAACATAGGAACTAAGGGGAAGCATCTGAGAATTCTGTGAACCACAGAATGGGACCTAAAATTTTCCATCACAAAAGGGTTCTGTCAATCCCTTCACATCATGAGGTTTGGAGCCAATAATAAAGAAAAAATGGTAAGTGGCAAATTCCAACTCAAATATAAGAGAACCCAAATGCACAGGTATCTGAGCAGGTAAGTCAAATTCCACAGCACTGATACTCCTCCTTCAGCTCAAACTTCTTGATGCAAAAACAGGAATCCCACATAACCAGCTGAAGGAGAAGATGGAACAGCTCATCCTGGAGTCATGGACATGTCAGTGCATCATTTGTGAACAAGCCTAAAGCTGCAAGCAGTTTTAAGACACAGTTTTTCTCAATAGAGGAGCTGGATAGGAAGAACTGTGAGGGGAAATACTCCAAATGTACTGAACTTGGGTTGTATAAGTAGCTGTCTAACTTTGGGGGGATTGACGAGGTTCAACAGGATCATATATACAATAATGGGAAATAGCAAATGGTCAGGCCAGTGGTACAGGTGACTGCAACAAATTATCTTGGAAGATGGGGGACCAGGAGAAGTAGGGTAGAAACATACTTACATGGAATGTAAGTGTGAAAGACCACTGAATCACATGTTGATGCTCAACAAAAAGGATCCTGTGTGGAAGATGCAATAAATGGCATAGACAAAACAGCCCAGCAACTGGCATCAGCCATCCTTGGCACAGGCCACTCAGTGTTGGTAAGAGTAGATCCTGTATCAAAGAATGGTCAGGGACTGGACTACTCAGGACTGCCTCTACATGGATTCCTACATATTAAGACAAATCTAGCCACTTCTGCTTTGAGTGTCCAGCCAAACAGCAATGATGGCCTGTCTGACCCCAGATTTGGAACCCTTCCTTGAGAAACACTTAGTAGGAAATTGAATCCATTAGGACCCTATCATTCTGGAAAGGCCAGCATCCCTACAGCAGAACACACAAATTCTGGTGGTAAATGTGCCTCACCTCACTACAGGTGTAACACTGAGCCTCAATAAGCACCAGTAATAGCCAAAGGCATTTGGAATATCTCATCCAGCTATCTGGTGTTCCTGTGTAATACCATACCAGAGCAGGGTACCAACTTTACAGCAATGGAATTGTACAAGACTGTGGTATAAAAGTTATAGCTCAGATAAAATAATACAGGATATCCCAGCCCAATAAAGCATTGGAAACATATACTGAAGGTGCAGCTGAAGCTAAAGCTGAATCACTTGATCTAATGATGAATTGTATGCACTGAATCAGAACCCTAAAAGAGTGTACAAAGAAAGAGCATTCACCACAACTCCCAAAGATGCATTGAGATAGTGGGTGCTACCTGCCCCTATGTAATTCTGGCTATACACGGTTGGAGGTTCTGGCCCTACAAGGAGTCATATTTTTAAACAGGGGCTAATTGAAAGTCATAATGCCTTATTATACACAAACATTGACACCAGGGAATTCTGAACTCACTGTGTCTTTAAATCAGATACCAAAAGAAGGGTCACATCCTTGAAAGGGGTGATTGACAGTAATCATCAACAGGAGGCAGTACTGCTGTATAAGATGGGCACAACAGGGTGTACACATAAAATCCAGGTGATCTCCTCAGGAACCATTCAGTACTCCCTAGCCCAGTGGTGGCTCTAAATGGATAAAATCAGCAACCTCAGCCTAGAAGGGCATGGTGACTAGATGCTCAGGTTGGCGATAAGGTCCTGCATCACGACACATGGTAAGCATCCAAAGCCATCAGAATACTCACCAGCTGAGAGAGGGAAATGAGAGTAGAGTGAAACAGATAGACACTAAGTATACTTTCATCCCCACAACCAAGCACAGCATGGAGACATGGCTCATAATCAACTTCCCTCGTTTAATGTCCCCACAGGAAGAGGGGCCCCCCAGAATCATCTACGAGTTGCTGACAGAACATAAATTCAAAAGTGAATCAGTGCTGTGCAAATACTGCACTGTGGAATAAGCCACCTGGGTCCACTTTCCTGAAGCTCTTGCTGATCAGTGGCAGAGCTCCCCATAAGCAGACAAGTCTCCAGACTTCAGGTGTTCTTCAGCTTCAGTTACAGACATTTGTCCCTTCCCAGGGCAGCCACACCCACTGACTGACCAAGGAGAGGGTGTGAGGAGCAGACCCCCTTGGCCCAAACCAGACAACTCTGTTATACAACATTTCACTGCCTGACTGGCCAAGGCAGCAATTTAGCTCAATTTTCAACTGTACCACTGAATTCCTTTCCCTCTTTTACACAGCTGTGATGTCTAACGTAACCCTCACTCTAAACTCCAACTCAGTGTATGCTTAGGAAACCACAATTTAACACAGCCAGAGAGTAACTACAGAAAGCCCCAACATCTCTAGGGTCAGTAGAACAGAGGGACGAGACTGTGTACATTAGAGCATAGCTGATTACAGGAAGTCCCTGAAAAAGAGGGGCTGAGATCTCCAAGGAGAGCATGGAGACCAGCTGGTACTGGAGCTTCAGGAACTAACAGGAGGAACACCCAGCTAATCCAATGTGCAACATGGACACTGAGAGTATCAACTGCTGTCGGTATTTCTAAGGAAGAATAGGGTGGGGTGGGGGGTTCCAGCAGTGACCATACAAATGGATTCCCATACAAATGGATTCCAAACTGAATGGCCTCAGCTAAAAATGATGCTGTCAGAAATGTTAAGTACAAAGGAAAGAAATCTCTCTTTTCCTACCACTTGTCATTTAGGTTACTTCTTCCTTCCCCTTGTCCACAGCCAACTGTGCCAAACAGAAGTGAGTCTTGTGGACACACATGCCCAGAAACTGAGTGAAGACATGAGAGGAGGTTTAGAACTGAGAGAGAGAAAGCATGCAGCTTTAAAGTGTGGTTTCTCTAGGCCTTTGTTCAAGAAACATAGTGAGACAACTTTGGGGAAGTGAACATTTAATGTTGTGTTAAACACTGAAAAGCAAGTAGGAACATGCAGGAGTCCTGTGCTGTGATGTCTAACACTTATGGTCCTGGCACGAGAGCATTAAATTTCTGGTTAAACAGCCACATCCAGCTTCTCCACTATGAAAACAAAAATTAGAGATCCTTTTAAAGGAAGCATCAGCCTCTGGCTTCCACTTCCTCTTCCTTTTCTTCTGCTCCCTCTTCTTCATTCTCTGTTATTGCACCCTGTTTTCTTCCACTCTATTTTCTTCTGTTCCCTTTGCTTCATTTTCTTCTTCTTTGTTCTCAACTTGTGTGTGTGTGTGTTTCTCTTTCTTGGAAAGTACAGTGAAGTAATAGAAAAGAAGAGTTATCAAAGGAATCACAAGTAATGCCGAAGTGTAACCCACATTTCCTACCACGCTTAATCCTTCCCTCCTGTTTGTAGGAGGTGGACCGCTATCCACGCTCCCTCCATGGCCTTCATAGCTGCAGTTGGGAGGTGCCCACCCGTGGCGACAGTGGCAGTGCTGTCTGTTATTGCAGACTCCTCTCAGGCTGCAATGCAGGGGCTCGCAGTTTTGTGGCACAGGATTCACACTGGCACATTTCCTGCCAATGCAGATCTTTCCTGGAGCGCACACCGTGCCATCTTTCACCTCACCAATGTCAGGTATGGACATCCCTAAGTGATAATCAGTGCCCCAGCAAGTGGTATCATTGAAGTGATACTGGTGCACGGTAGAGTGTTCCTTCAGATTGGGAACTTTGTGGACGTTTTCACACTGAAGTCTCCCACACATGATATCAGGAGCCATACATTTTACATATGTTGTTTCTACGATACCGCAGTGGCCAAAACGATTTCCTTGGGTGTTCACTTCACTGTAGCAAATCTCAGACGCACTCCTTGCCTCTCGGCCAAAAATCTCCTTGCACTGAACATCAGGGTTATTACATGTCTTTGCATAGCAGGAGGCACCACCCATACAGGGGGTGCCATCCTGTATATATACATCATCCGGGCACTCGTGTGATGTCCCATTGCACCACTCTGGAAGGTCACATTCACTGACCTGCTGTCTACATAAAGTCCCTGGTGGCAAGAATTTGCAGTCTTTGCAACAACTGCCAGAAGCACAAGCAGCGCCAGGCCTCAGAGCACAGTCCAAAAGACAACAGGGATCACGTTCACACTGATGTACAGATCCACAGTCGCACTCCTCTCCTTCTTCGACCACCCTGTTCCCACAGAACTTCAACCCAGAGACATACCCTGTATATGGAGGAGAGTGAATACACATTCCAGGATTCCTGGTAGTATCATAATATTGCGCATAACTGCAATTACTGAATTTAGTTGTGTTCTCTCTGTAGGCATACATTAGGCACCACTCTACTTCGCATGCGCACCACTGATCATCATGCCTCATACCCAAATTATGACCAAGTTCATGGGCCACAGTAAGTGCACAAAGAAATAAGTCTTGGCTTTCAAAAACACTAACTGCACAGTTAAAAGGGGGATCACATATCCCTGTAATAAAGGCCATACCAACTGTTTGGTCATGTACTTCTTTTATGAAAAGATGTGCAGCATCATGGTGAAGACGGGATTCGAGATGTGAATCCTTCCAAACAGCAAAATCCCACAAAACTTCCCCTAGATCATTACTTGTAGAAATAGGATTTCTTTTATTCCAGATCTCAATACCAATCAATGTTATATCAACTTGCATAAGGTAATAAAATTCATCCACTATATTGATAACGTGAGATACTTCATTGTACACTACTGACACATTACTTTGGGAATAAAGAAATCTAACATGGTCTACAACCACTCCCAGCTCAACAAATCTCCAGTGAGTCCACCAGCCCACATTAGAACTTTGTTTCAGAGTAGAATTATATGATGCATGCAACTCCTTTTGGCGTGTTATTGATGCTTCTGTCAACCCACATCTCATGTGTGGGGACTCTGTCTTATCACTGCCTACCTGATACACCAGGTGCTCAAATGTGGAAGAGTGCCTGATGGGTTTGATTTCATAAATGAGGTCATTTATCTGTAGCATTCCTTGAAAACCTCCAGAACAGCTGCTGAGGGCAACCAGAGACTCGGAGGCCCCCTCCACGTAACCATGATAGTAACAATCATCAAGGACAAAGGGATGATCCTCCTGGAGGCCATGCTGCTCTGTGTAGGTGAACACAGGGAGGTGTGTGGAAACCAACAGCCTCTTGACCCTCATGTGGACAATGTGCCTCTGGCCCCCAATCCGCAGGCGGTAGGAGAGCCATCCTGGAGCCTTTGCACCTCTACCCCTGCTGGTCACCTTCAAGGGGATCACCACTTCCGGGGAGCTGAAATGCTGAGAGGGCCTGGCTTGGGAGAGGCCATGAATGGACAGAGATACCCCAAGCAAGAGCAGTGGAAGAGTGATCCTGGTATATATCAGGGTCCCACCCACTGTCATTATGGAGCAGTCGTTATGCAGCCATGTGTTTGGGGCTAAAGAGGGCAGGAACTTCCAGACTGACTCCTCCCTCTGAGCTGTTCAGGGTCCCAGGCTGACCTTTACGGATCTGTGTCCAGGCAGAGGTGGATCATCAATGCTGCAGTGCTAAAAGTGAGAATAAAATGAGGAGCTGGGAAAGGGTTGGAGGGAGGTAGGAAGGGTGGGAAAAAGAAAGAAGAAAGTGAGGCTACAGTGATTCTTGAATTGGGATCACATTTGAAAAAAATAAAAGGAACTGGATTCTAATAAATATTATATGTATATATGTATATTGTATTAGATTCCAGCGCCTTTTATCTTATACACACACACACACACACACACACACACATATATAAGAGAGAGGTACCATTTGGATAAAGAAGTTTGGTAATAGGTGGATAACTGTCTAAAGTGAATGGCAAATACATGAGCATTCACTATATGTATTCATCAAAATGTTCAGAAGACCACAACTGGTGTGGAATTAGAACCTCATTAGTGTTTAAAATATAAATTTTGGCTCAGGTAAAAGCTAATTTTGGTCACTCACCACTTTTACCTAGTATCATTAATAAATTAATATTTGAAATAAAAATTAAAATAATTTTTGAGAAAAGGTGGTACATATATTCATGATGCAATACTATTTACCCATACGAAAGAAAAAAATCTTGTCATTTACAGCAAAATTTATGAAACTAGAGGACACCACAGTGAGTAAAATAAGCCAGACACAGAAGGACAAATACCAATTGTCTCTCTCCTATTTGGGAGGAAAAGAAAAAAAAGCCTCAATCTGAATACAAAATATAGATTACTTGATTACTACAGCTGGCAGAGATGGGAGAGGTAGAAGGAATTTGTATTTTAAAAAAATAGGGTAGAGGCCGGTGCTGTGGCATAGCGGGTAAAGCCACCGCCTGCAGTGCCGGCATCCCATATGGGCACCAGTTCAAGTCCCAGCTCCTCCACTTCCAATCCAACTCTCTGCTATGGCCTGGGAAAGCAGTGGAAAATGGCCCAAGTGCTTGGGCCCTGCACCCACATGGGAGACCCGGAGGAAGCTCCTGGCTCCTGGTTTTGGATTGGCGCAGCTCCGGCCATTGTGGCCAATTGGGGAGTCAACCAGTGAAGGGAAGATCACTCTCCCTCTCTCTTTCTGCCTCTCCTTCTCTCTATGTGTAACTCTGACATCAAAATAAATAAATAAATCTAAAATAAATAGGGTAGGGTCCACTTATGTGGTATGCCAGCATCCCATATGGGAGCCAGTTCGAGACGCAGACCCAGAAGAATCTCCTGGTTCCTGGCTTCGGATAGGCCCAGCTCCAGCTATTGTGGCCATTTGGGGAGTGAACCAGTGGATGGAAGACCTCTCTCTCTCTCTCTCTCTCTCTGTAACTCTGCCTTTTGCCTTTCAAATAAATAAATCTTTTAAAAAAATAGGATAGCTAAGTGGTTCATTAACTGTGACAAGTTACTAATATGAGATGTTAATAATATGGGAACAGAGTTGTGGGGTATATGGGAACTTTTTGCACTAATACTTCACCATTTTTGCTTTGTAAATTTAACAGTATTCCAAAATAAAATGTTAAAAAGAAAAAACCACAAATCTGTAAACACATACTGGTGGCCTGAATTTTGTGAATACAGACATACATCAACTGTAACAGGGTATGAGCAAATGTCCTTAGCATTTTGATGTCAAGAAAGCAGGAATAAGTCTGAGTGGATTCCAAAACTAATAGGTAGCTACCAGATGCCACAAGAGGGAAATAGGATCATGGATGAAACCTTCAGGGAAAATAACTCTAATTAATATAGGTGAAATCCTAACACCAGTCTTCCACTCCGTGTCTCTCTTCAACATAGCCTTTGTATTTGTCATACTGTTTGAATATTAAGATGCAAACAGATTAACTGGGAGAGTGTTATTAAAGAACAGAACTTACAAAAATATAATAACCTACATTAAGTATTGTCAGAAATATGTTGAATTTACAATTGAAAATTTGTTGTAAAGCATCTTTGCGACAGATCAGTCTTTGTCACCAATGCATCACTCCAAGCACAATCCTAAAAGAACATAGCACTCCAAATAATTATGTCAACTAGTTTCACTTCACTGGGACTTCCTCAGCAAGTCTTCAATTCTTTTATTTCAAACTCCTCCAAACCTTCTCTAACCATGTTTCCACTCACACAGTGTCAACTCTTCAGTATTCCTCAACTTCGGGTCACAAATCACACTATGTCATGGAATCAACTTAGTGAAGCGCAAGTACATTAAATACAATGTAGTAGGAGGGATTCACACAGAGGAGTATCACTTACTAGTACTTATGATCATGCTAACAGTTCTTTTACAGATTAACAATTATTTTTAAACTCCAAATCTAGTATTCACACTTGGTCTGTGAAGCTGAGGTAGCATTCTGCTCATTATATTTCTCTACCATGAACTGGCTTCCTAATAAATCTTGCCTAAGAGCAGGCATGTAGCCTGCTTTATAAGATGTGCACATCAGAGTACCTAAGTTTAATTGCATTCTCCAAGTCCTGATTCCAGTTTTCTGCTAACGCAGACCTTGGAAGGCAGCAATGATGGCTAAAGCTGGGTTCCTCCCAGCCATGTGGGAGACCTCAAATGAGGTCCTTACTCCCAGCTTCATCCATTTTAGTCCTGGATGTTGTGAGCAAGTAAGTAGTGAACCAAGAGATGAGGGAATTCTCTTTCTCTCTCTCTCTCTCTGTCTGTCTCTCTGTCTCTCTGCCTCTCAAATTAATCAATTCTTAAAAGTTTGCCCAGAAGGGCATTAGACGGAGGCTAAAAGACAAAAAGAGCAAACAGGAGACTTGCTACTTCCTATTTGTTTGCTGTTGCCCTCTGTATATCCCAGCAATGGTTCTTTGCTCTGGTGGTAACATTTGGCTTACACCATATACATAAAGCCAGAGCCACCTAGCCCCTTCAAAAAAGTACCAATAGGCTTACCATTAAAAGAACCAATAGAACTAGACAGACTAGACCATTCTCCAGTTCCCCAGGCAACCAACACCAGCCTGACAATGCCCCTTTCTCAGATGTTCTACTACAAGGTTTATGAGTATCAGACCATGCCACAAATGGCATCAAGTATATAGTACCCTCCCTCCAAAATGAAAGCCACAGTTTTTAGGGGACCTCCTTCCAAGTCTCTAAGGTACCTACTACCTCGGCATTATTAAGAGGTCCAGCTATCAGTTCCACAGCACCCCTTTCCTAAGTTCCTAACTTACCAGCACCATCTAAGAAATGTTCTGTTCTCCACATTCCAGATCTAGATCTCTGAGGCCCATTTTCTTAAAAGCATCTAGGTTATAATAACCCCATCCCCCTGGGAAATCCTACCTCCACGGCCTTCAGTGTTCTCTTTTTATATGTTCAGTTGTCTAATACCTTTACAAATATTTCCTACAATAACTTCTCTTCTTTTCTGAACTGGATCTTGACAGATACAGGATGACTTGATACCTGGGGTGATCCCAACAGGAGAAATTTGAATCTGAGACTTGTTTGGGAACATCCATGGCCTCAAAGACACTGCTAAACTCCCATCCAATGGTGAATGGGCATATAGTAACATCACAATTAATTAAATTACCACTCAGTGTTGATTGTGATGAACTTCCCTACTTACATAAATGTGCAGGGGAACCAAGTGACTGCTGTGATGATGACTACAAGTACATCAAGGACTAAGCAGTGGAACAGCTGTACTTAACTATACTGTAGAACTTACATGATGAGGCCAAAGACCTATATTCTCAAATCAAAGACAGAGCTTATAAGGGAGGACCTAAAAGAATCCCTTGTTTTAATTACAGAGTTCAACCAATAGTACTAGAACAAAAAAAATACTAAAATGGATAAAGTAACACACAATTATTCTTAGGTGTTTAAATTTTAAATGAAAAGTGATCCCTGTTAGGAATTTGGAAAGCATTATGCTGAGTGAAATAAGCCAGTCTCAAAGGGACAAATACCATATGTTCTCCCTGATCGGTGACAACTAACTGAGCACCAAAAAGGAAACCTGATAAAGGGAAATGAACACTATGAGAAACGGTGACTTGATCAGCCCTTGCCCTGACTGTTGATGAACAACTTAATACTTTATCACTCTTAGTATTTTTTTGGTTATTTGTTCCACTTAATACTTTTGGTTGAATACTGTAATCAATACACAGTTATTCTCAAGTGTTGAAACTTAACTGAAAAGTGATCACTGTTAAATATAAGAGTGGCAATAAGAGAGGGAAGAGGGGCCAGCGCCGCGGCTCACTAGGCTAATCCTCTGCCTAGCGGCGCCGGCACACCAGGTTCTAGTCCCGGTCGGGGCGCCGGATTCTGTCCCGGTTGCCCTTCTTCCAGGCCAGCTCTCTGCTGTGGCCAGGGAGTGCAGTGGAGGATGGCCCAGGTGCTTGGGCCCTGCACCCGCATGGGAGACCAGGAAAAGCACCTGGCTCCTGGCTCCTGCCATCGGATCAGCGCGGTACGCCGGCTGCAGCGCGCCGGCCGCGGCAGCCATTGGAGGGTGAACCAACGGCAAAGGAAGACCTTTCTCTCTGTCTCTCTCTCTCACTGTCCACTCTGCCTGTCAAAAAATAAAAATAAAAAAAGAGAGGGAAGAGATGTGTAATTCGGGACATGCTCAAGCTGACTTACCTCAAACGGTAGAGTTAGAAACATACCAGGGGATTCCAATTCAATCCCATCAAGGTGGCATGTACCAATGCCATCTCACTAGTCCAAGTGATCAATTTCAGTTCACAATTGATCGTAATGATAGGACTAAGAGCCAAAGGGAGCACACAAACAAGACTAGCGTCTGCAAATACTAGCTGATAGAATAAAAAAGGGAGAGAACGATCCAACATGGGAAACGGGATACACAGCAGACTCATAGAACGGCAGATGTCCTAAACAGCACTCTGGCCTCAGAATCAGCCCTTAAGGCATTTGGATCTGACTGAAAAGCCCATGGGAGTATTACAGGCATGGAAAGCCAAAACACTCTGGCAAAAAAAAAATCTAAATGAAAGATATCTGTGAGTGAGATCCCAGTGGAAAGAACAGGTCATCAAAGAAGGAGGTACCTTTCTCTGAATGGAGGAGAGAACTTCCACTTTGACTATGACCTTGTCTAAATATGATCAGAGTCAGTGAACTCAAAAGGCTTCCATAACCTTGGCAACTCATGACAAGAGCCTAGGGTGATTCCTGATGCCATAAACAAGAGTGTCAATTTGTTAAGTCAACAACAGGAGTCACTGTGCACTTACTCCTCATGTAGGATCTCTGTCCTTAATGTGTTGTACATTGTGATTTAATGCTATAACTAGTACTCAAACAGTATTTTTCACTTCGTGTTTCTATGCAGGTGCAAACTGTTGAAATCTTTACTTAATATATGCTAAACTGATCTTCTGTATATAAAGAGAATTGAAAATGAACCTTGATGTGAATGGAAGGGGGAAAGGAGAGGGAAAGGGGAGGGTTGCGGGTGGGAGGGAAGTTATGGGGGGGGGGGGGGCCATTGCAATCCATAAGCTGTACTTTGGAAATTTATATTCATTAAATAAAAGTTAAAAAAAAAAGAATCCCTTGTTTTGCCAACAGGACCACACATTATTGCTCACCGAAGTTAAAATCTAATATGATAGCCAGACATTAAACAAATTATTAAATACAATTATGTTAAGCACTTTTGAAAGAGAAAATTAGGTACTATGAAAATGGCAAACTAGTCTGAGAGTCAGAAAACACATTTGATCCAAGAGGTGAAAAATAAACAAGCTGGGAGGCAGATTATATACATTCTTGGCAAAGAGAAGAATATTCGTTAAAACAATCTACTAGCAACATTTGACAGTATTGTCCAATTCTTCTTCTTTGAATTGCTTTTTTCATTTGGTTTTTAGTCATTTTACTAATTACTACTTCTCCTATTCACATGCTATTTTTTCATATTTCTGCAAATCCAAATGTTGGATTATTCCAGGACTCAGTATTTGGAGATCTTTTTTTTATTTAACCATTTATTTCATAATCAATCGTAATATTTGACTTTGCATTGAGAATTTGCTTTCAGATATTGTTAAATACTTTACCAGAGTTAGATATCACATTGGAAAAACTTATTATGTAACTGTTCTAATTAAAAAATATCAGTGGCCAAAAAACTCCCCATATACTCAATCTAATATTGATCACAACATATCTCAACATAGTAAAGGCCATAAATATTATGATCACTCTAAAATGTGTACCTCCAGTCTGGGATTTCTTTAAAATGCAGATTCCTGTTTCCAACTACCTAGAAGACATCTACACTTAAATGTCTAATTGGCATCTCAAAGTAGTATGTTGCAGCTGAGTTCGTTAACACTGCTCTCCCACCTTCATCCCTAAACCTGCTTGTTCTAGAGTTTTCACCTTATTTAATGCCAATTCTACCCTTCAGTATCCTCAGAACAAAAACCTTTCAGTCATCCTTGATTCAATACATGCTGTTGTTTCAACCTTCAGGACTGGATCATTTCTCTCTACTCCTACCATTACTATTCTGGTCAAAGCCATTATTGTTTCCCATCTTATTTATTACCATAGGTTCCTAACATGTCTTCTTTGTTACCCGTATTCACCATATTAAATTCCCACCTATCAGAGATATTGTAATAATGTAAATCATATTAATATTTTGCAGGAACATAGGCAGCTAGGGAAAGGAGCCAAGATCTGACGGCCCCCACTAAACCACTACAGAACAGCTCCAAACAATGCAAGCAGCAGCACAAGTCCCTGATTGACAAATCCAGAAAATCCAGTTTGATTGCTGTGGCTGACCTCTGTAACAGCTGCAGACACCCATATGCCAGCCAGCACAGTCCACATGAGAGGTGCCCTTCTGTAATCCGTATCCAAACTCTTCTCCCTGTCTGTGCTTATCCCAAGCTTTCCTTTCTGTTCAGTCGAGGCCCCCTTCCAAGCACCACCAAGCCCCATCCCTTTCCTATGTAGTGAAAACCACAAGTTTCACAATGTTGCTATCTTGGAACCACACTAGCTGGAAGTATCCAACATGGCTCCAGAATGTGTCCCCATATCATAACATTTAGGTCATTATAATGTCATTATAATAAAATTGCCATGGGGCACTCCAATCACCCACCTGATGCCATGAAACTTTCAATATTTCCTAAAAGGGTACAGAAATGGGCAGAGCTTGAGCTCCCACCCCAAACTCTGCACCCTTTTGAATATTCAATTGGGCTCCACCCCAAACATCACCCGCTATGCATCTGAACGGTATAAAAGGAAAGCCTAATCTTGATGAAAGGGGCTTTTTCTTTGGCTGAGGGCTGTTACACCATTGGATGTATTTCGTAAGTAAGGGGTTTTTCTTTGTTAGAAAGCTTTTTACGTATTGACTATTGATTCATACACTACTTAGTTCTTGAGTTTGCACTTTTGTTTTTCTCTAAATAAATCCTGCTTTCCAATACATTTTTATGCTCCACCTTTAAACTGTTTTCACACATGGAAGGAAGAACCTGCAAAAAGCCTAGCTGGACTCTGGCCTCAGAATCAGCCCTAAAGGCATTCGGATCTGGCTGAAAAGCCCATGAGAGTATTTCAGGCATGGAAAGCCAAGACACTCTGGCAAAAGATCTCTGTGAGTGAGATCTCAGTGGAAAGAACAGGTCTTCAAAGAAGGAGGTACCTTTCTCTGAAGGGAGGAGAGAACCTCCACTTTGACTATGACCTTGTCTAAACAAGATAAGAGTCGGAGAACTCAAGGGGCTTCCATAGCCTTGGAAACTCATGACTGGAGCATAGGGGGATTGCTGATGCCATAGACAGGAGTGTCAATTGGTAAAGTCAACAACAGGAGTCACTGTGCACTTACTCCTCATGTAGGATCTCTGTCCTTAATGTGCTGTGCATTGAGATTTAATGCTATAACGAGTACTCAAACAATATATTTCACTTTGTGTTTTTATGGGGGTGCAAACTGTTGAAATCTTTACTTAATGCATACTAAACTGATCCTCTGTAAAAAAAAAAAAAAAAAAGAAAAGAAACTATCAACTCCCAACTTGACTCTCACTGGGATTAAACATGACAATAGGTCTGATCTGATTTCATCATCATTTAAAAAAAATCATCTATTATTTTTCACTTTATGTTTCTGTGTGGGAGCAAACTGTTGAAATCCTTACTTAAGGTATACTAAGCTGATCTTCTGTATATTAAGATAATCGAAAATGAATCTTGATGTGAATGGAAGGGGAGAGGGAGTGGGAAAGGGGAGGGTTGTGGGTGGGAGGGACGGTATGGGGGGGAAGCCATAGTAATCCATTATTCGTACTTTGGAAACTTATATTCATTAAATAAAAGTTAAAAAAAAAAAAGCCTAGCTGGAAGCCCTATACCCCAAAACAATGATTTTACTTAGAATCATCCAATGGCTTCCCACAACATTCACAGTACAAATCTATATAATGCTGTACAAGATCTTTCTTGGCATACCTCCTACCAACAATTCTCCTTCCTCTCCCTTCCTTACCTCTCTGATACATCACCTGCTTATTTTACCCTCATTTCAAAATCCATTTCAGCTGGTTTCCTTGTTGTTCTAACACACTAAAACATACTCCCACTTCAAAGTCTTTATCCCTGACATTCTGACCTCTGCAGATTGAAAGGGAGGGAGGGAGGAGTGAAATAAATTTTACTCAGATACATACCTTGTGTGTCTCCAACATCAGTACCTAACTGAAGTCATAAGAAGGGTTGAGATTTCCTGTGAGATGAGTAGAAAGAGGAGAGAATTATTGGTAGTGGAAGGACACTGCCAAAGAAAAGTTTACAAAGCCAAACTGAAATGAACAAGCAAAGGGACAATAAAGGTGAAACAAATTATGGTACAACAGAAAGCAAGGATAGCAAATGTTTCTAGGCAGTGCCTCAGATAATTTACGGTTTCCAAGAGGGATAGGAAGCTACCACATCCACCTATATACTGTCCATCACCCAATTATAAACACCATCTTGTGATAGTTATAACCTCCGTTCATTGACATATACATAAAATTTTTCTAAGATACTTTTTCCAAAGAAATTTTTTATTTAATGACTACAAATTTCATAAGTACAACTTTAGGAATATAGTGATTCTTCTCACCATACTGGCCCTCCCACTCCTTCTCCTACTCAATCTCCCATTTCCAGTCCCATTTTCCATTAATATTTATTTTCAATTAACTTTATATACAGAAAATCAACTCCATACTAAGAAAAGATTTCAACAATTTGCACACACACACAAAACTGTTTGAGAACAAGTTTTACAGTTAATTCTCACAGTACAACTCTTTAAGGACAAAGGTCCTACATGGGGAGCACGTGCACAGTGACTCCTGTTGTTGATTTAATAATTGACACTCTTATGTATGACGTCAGTGATCACCTGAGGCTCTAGACATGAGCTTCCAAGGCTTTGAAAGCCTTTTAAGTCCACAATCTCCATCAGTATTTAGACAAGGCCATAAGCAAAGTGGAAGCTCTCACCTTCCTTCAGAAAAAGTACATCTTTCTTTGATGGCCCCTTCTTTCCACTGGGATCTCACTCACAGAGATCCTTCATGTAGAACATATTTTGCCACAGTGTCTTGGCTTTCCATGCCTGAAATGCTCTCATGGGCTTTTCAGCCAGACCAGAATGCCTTACAGGTGAT
Source organism: Oryctolagus cuniculus (assembly GCF_051225735.1). NCBI lineage: Eukaryota > Metazoa > Chordata > Mammalia > Lagomorpha > Leporidae > Oryctolagus > Oryctolagus cuniculus. The sequence goes on from NC_142886.1 coordinate 20,951,188, forward strand.
TCTGAGGTCAGAGTGCTATTTAGAACAACTGTCATTCTATAAGTCTGCTGTGTGGACCGCTTCCCATGTTTGAACATTCTCTCCTTTTTAATTGTATTATTATTACCAGACATTTGATCTTATTTATATGATCTCTTTAACACTTAATCCTATCTAGACAATCAACTTAACACTTAATATGATCACTTTAATACTTAAGATGGCATTATTACCACCTAGCTTAATGGGATTTGGAGTCCAATGCATGTTTTTAGCTGTACACTTAGAAGTAAGCCCATAGGGCACCAGTTCTAGTCCTGATTGCTCCTCTTCCAGTCCATCTCTCTGCTGTGGCCTGGAAAAGCAGTGGAAGATGGCCCAGGTGCTTGGGCCCCTGCAGCCACATGGGAGACCAGGAAGAAACACCTGGCTCCTGGCTCTGGATTGGCGCAGCTCCATCCATTGCGGCCATTTGGGGAGTGAACCAACGGACCTTTCTCTCTGTCTCTCTCTCTCACACACACACTCTCTGTAATTCTACCTGTCAAATAAACAAATAAAAAATCTAAAATAAAAAATAAAAGTAAGCCCATAGGAATGTATGCAGAACTATACAGCTCCTCCCTCTTTTATTACCACTCTTATCTTTTACTGGGATCTGTTTTCAATTGACTCTATACACATATGATTAATTCTATGTTACGTAAAGAGTTCAACAAATGGTATTAAGAAGCAAAAAAACAAAAAACTGTTCCTTGACAGTCAAGACAGGGGCTATTCAAGTCATTGCTTCCTAAAGTGTCAATTTAACATCTACAGGTTTCCTTTTAGATGCTCTGTTAGTTATCACAGGGAAAACATATGGTATTTATCCTTTTGGGACTTGCTTATTTTACTAAGTATGATGTTTTCCAGAATCATTCATTTTGTTGCCAATGACTGGATTTCACTTTTTTTTACCATTGTGTAGTATTCCATAGAGTACACATCCCATAATTTCTTTTTTTAAAGATATATTTATTTATTTGAAAGTTAGAGTTACACAGAGAAGGCAAGGCAGAGAGGGGGGGGGGGGTCTTCCATCCACTGGTTCACTCCCCAAATGGCCGCAACAGCCAGAGCTGCACCAATCCAAAGCCAGGAGCCGGGAGCATCTTCCTGGTCTCTCACGTGGGTGCAGGGGTCCAAGGATCTGGGCCATCTTCTACTGCTTTCCCAGGTAATAGCAGAGAGCTGGATCAGAAGTGAAGCAGCAGGGTCTCGAACCAGTGCCCATATGGGATGCCGGCACTTCAGGGCAAGGCATTAACCCACTGCACCACAGCGCCGGCCCCTCCATAATTTCTTTATTTAGTCTGCAATTGACGGGAATTTAGGTTGATTCCATGTGTTAGCTGTTGTGAATTGAGCTTCAATAAAAATGAGGTGCAGATAACTCTTTTATTTGCTGATTTAATTTCCTTTGGGCAAGTGCCATGCATTGGAGAGAAGAATGTGTATGCTGTAATTGTAGAGTGGAAGACTCTGTAGATATCTGCTAGGTTTATTTGGTCTATAGCGTCAATCAACTCTGTTGTTTCCTTGTTAACTTTCTGTCTGGTTGATCTGTCCACTGCTGAAAGTGGGGTACTTAAGTCCCACATTACCACTGTATTTGAGTCTATATCTCCCTTTAAATCATTAATATTTCTTTTAGGTAGCCAGGTACCCTGTAATTAGATGCATATACGTTTATAATAATCACATTTTCCTCTTGAATTGATACTTTAATCATTGTATAGTGTTCTTCTTTGTCTCTTTTTACAGTTTTTGTGTTAAAGTCTATTTTATCTGATACTAGGATGGCTACACGAGCTCTTTTTTGGTTCCTGTTAGCATGGATTATCTTTTTCCATCCTTTCACTTTTAGTCTGTGTGTATCTTTGTTGGTAAGATGAATTTCTTGTAGGCAGCAAATAGATGGGTTTTCTGTTTTAATCAATTCAGCCAGTCCCTATCTTTTAACTGGAGAGTTGAAACCATTTACATTCAGGGTGACTATTGTTAAGTACTGATTTAGCCCTACCATGTTTCTGTAAATAGTCCTAATTTTGTGTATTTTGGATTTCCTTTGTATCTTTACAGGGTCATTTTCTGCATTCATCTTCTTTAGTAGTGATGTCCCTGTTTCTGTGTGTTAGCACATCCTTGAGCATCTTTTTTAGGGTTGGGTGAGTAGTTACAAATTCTTTCAATTTCTGTTTGTTGTGGAAGATCTTTATTTCTCCTTCATTCACAAATGAGGGAATGCAGGGTATAGTATTCTGGATTGACAGGTTTTTTCTAAGACTTGTAATATATCTCACCATTCTCTCCCAGCCTGTAGGATTTTTGATGAGAAATCCACTGTGAGTCTAATGGAGTTTCTCTGACTATGACCAGGAATTTCTCTTGTGCACATTTTAGAATCTTTTCTTATGTTTTTCTGTAGAGAGTTTGACTACAATGTGTAGTGATGAAGATCTTGTCATGTCTATTGGGAGTTCTTCGTACTGCCTACACTTGAATGTCTCTTTCTTTCTCCAGATTGGGGAAGTTTTCTCTTATTATTTCTTTAAGAAGGCCTTCTAATCCTTTCTTTCCATGTCTTCTGGAACTCCTAGCATCTGTATATTGGGTCATTTGATAGTATCTTGTAGATCTCCAACCATGTTTTTTTAATTTTCTAATTTCTTTTTTTTTTTAGCCTGACTGTAATATTTGCAGAACTTTGTCTTCTAGTTCTGATATTCTATCTTCTGTCTCACCTATTCTGTTATTAAGGCTTTCCACAGTCTTTTTTATTTGATTCACTGAATTCTTCATTTCTAGTATTTCATTCTGATTTCTTTAACATTTCAACTTCTTGGTAGCACTTTTCATTTAGATCGCGAATTTGCTTCTGATTTTTCAAAGTATTCTGGCAATTAATTTTCTGAATTCCATTTCTGGCATGTCTTCAATCTCTTCATCTTCACCTTTTATTATTGAAAAGTTGTAGTGTTCCTTTGGGGGGCTCACAGCGTCTTCCTTATTCTTATTTAGGGTTTTTCCTGTTTTTGGCATTTGTGTATTTGCGGGGGGACAGAGTCTGGTTGCTTTTCTCTTTGTGGCTTTGTGATTGAGTGGGACGTCTACACTTTTAATTAGTTCCAAGAGTTCTGTGATTGACATGGCCTTGGAGCTCTGTTCAGTATTTCAGGGTGGAGGAGGTAGCCGATGTAAGGTCCCCATGGGGCTTTGTATCTTTCCTCTGGCTTTTTTTGTTGTTGTTGTTGTTAGAGGAGGTTGTTTACTTCCGTTAATGTGACCTGCCTTTTCCTCACAGTTGTGGGATGCCCCACTTTTAGTCTATGATGTGTTCAGGGTTATATTGACTTGCTTAACAAACTGCACCCCTAATCCTTGGAGATTTCCCTGTTATGATTTGCCTCACCTGTGGTGAAGTTTCCCTGTTATGAGCTGCTATGCATTTGTGTGTTAAAATAGAAGCATGCAGTCCTGCCTATTGGAGCCCAGCCCATTTCTCGATCGTAGTAGAGGCAGATATGAGCTACGGTGCATAGAGCCCTGCCTACTGGGGCCCAGCTTGCTTCCCAATGGTGGATAGAAGAGGCTCAAGTTTTTGAAATTCAGGGCTTCTCCTTGCTGTACAGCTTGCATGGTGAGGATTAAATTCTTCTGAAATGCTGTGGTCCTCATTCCTGGGTTGGGGGCTGTGGTAAGGTGGCCCCTGCAACTGATGGGCATGTGCACAGGAGCCAAAAGCAGGAGTATCCTGCTTACATTAGAAAATGTAAACAAACAATATGGCTTCTCCCATCTTGCTGCAGGTCCAGTTGGGGAAAGGGGTGGAGGGAGATGGGTAGGGGTGTGCCTGAACTCTCTGTTTAATCCTCTATACCTTCTCTTTTTTCCCATGTGGAATTTCACAAGCAGTTCGCCAAGCTCTCCCTCCCACTGCTATTTATAGCTCTGTGGACCCATGATTTCCCATCTAACCTGGTCTGCTGGGGCTGGTGCCAGCCTCCCTGGTCTGTGCCTCCCCTAATTTATTATTTTTCTTCTTAACATTTTGCCATATTCCTTCAAATGTAGAGATTACATATATACACATATATACTATTTTTCTTGAAACTAATAATATCACACTAAAGCATTCATGACAATGATCATAACATGGGGAAAGAAGAATACATTGCCACGTACATGGTATGACGCAGTGGAACAATATTTATAACTTTATATCAAATGATATGAAATATACATTATACTATCTATGTGTATTAACCATCACAAGTAAGAAAAAATATGTGAAATTTGCTTTCTGGGTCTGGCTTATTTCACTTAGCATAATCTCCAGTTCCATTCATTTTGTTGCAAATGTTAAGATTTCATTCTTTTTTAAGGTTGAGTAATAGTTCATCATGTATATACACCACATTTTATTTATCCAATAACCAAATGATGGACATCTAGGGAAGTATGGGTGGGAGGAGGGTGGGGTGGGAAGAATCACGATGTTCCTAAATTGGTATATATGAAATGCATGAAGTTTGTATACCTTAAATAAAAAGTTTCATGGTTTAAAAAAAAAAAAGGAAAAAAAAAACAGCCTGGTAGTAACACAAAAATAGACATGAGGATTTAACTCACTCTAGTTAGACTGGCTCTCATACAAAAACCAAAAAAACAACAAATGCTGCTGAGGATGTGGGGGGAAAGGTACCCTATTCCACTGTCGGTGGGAATGTGAACTGGTGCAGCCACTGTGGAAGACGGTATGATACACCTCAGAAATCTGATATAGACCTGCCATTTTACCCAGCCATCCCACTACAGGGAATTTTCCCAAATGAAATAAAATCAGCATATGAAAGTGTTATCTGTACTCCCCCATGGTAATTGCAGCTCAATTCACAATAGCTAAGATATGGAATCAATCCAGATGTCCATCAGCCAGTGACTGGTAAAGAACATGTCACACACACACACACACACACACACACACTATGGGATACTACTCACCCATAAAAAAAAATGAAATCCTGTCTTTCACAACAAAATAGATGCCACTATAAACCATTATACATGATGAAATAAGGCATGTTTCACCTGATCTGTGGCAACCAATAGAGTACAAAAAAGACATCATGTATAATCAACTGAATTGCACTCTGAGTAAAATTATTTCTGTGCATAAACTGTTGAGAAAAAAATGGCTTAAAGTGTAAATGAGGGGCCGGCACTGTGGCATAGAGGGTAAAGCCATTGCCTGCAGTGCCGGCACCCCATATGGGTGCCAGTTTGAGTCCCAGCTGCTCCACTTCTGATCCAGCTCTTTGCTATGACCAGGGAAAGCAGATGATGGCCTAAGTCCTTGCGCCCTTGCACCCATGTGGGAAGACTTGGAGGAAGCTCTTGGCTCCTGGCTTTGGATCAGCAGTTGTGTGGCCAACTGGGGAGTAAACCAGTGAATGGAAGACCTCTTTCTCTCTCTGCCTCTCCTTCTCTCTGTGTAACTCTGACTTTCAAATAAAATAAATAAATCTTTTTAAAAAAAGTGTAAATGAACTTAATTATCTCATAACAACACAGAAAATATTTAGATGTTTCAATGTCATTGGTTGTATTTCACTGAAAGAAATTATGAATAATTCACCAAAAAACTATATATGGGTGAAAAGGTCATTTACACATTCAATTATTGTTTATTGCAATTTTCTATATTCCTATTAAGCTAGGGTCTTTTTACTTGCTAAACTTCTTACTTGGTGAAATATTAAGCCTTTTTACTGTAATATAAATTTTAAAAAATTATCTCAAAAATAAAGAAAGGTAGAAGGAAGGAGGGAGGAGGGAAATATCATTATGTTCTTAGACTTGTATCTGCAAATCATATTGAATATTAAAAAGTAATTAAAATGAAAGATACTATCAATAAAGTAAAAAATAATCCTCATAAATAGCAAATATTTGCTAGTAATATATATGATAGGAATATCCAAAATATATAAAGAATTCCTACAACTCAACACAAAACAAAATCAACTTTCTCATTCAAAGCACTTAAATGGATATTTCTCAAAAGGAGATATACCAGGAATCAACAAGCAAACAAGCCTCAGGACCGGAACTGTGGCACAGTGGGTATGTCGCAATCTGCAGCACCAGCATCAAACATGGGCACCAGTTCAAGTTCCAATTGCTCCACTTAAAATCCAGCTCGTTGTTCATATGTCTAGGAAAGCAGAAGATGGCCCAAGTGCTTGGGCCCCTGCACCCACACTGGAGACCAAGATAGAACTCCTGGCTCTGTTGTGGCCATTTGGGGAGTGAACAACCAAATGGAAGATCTCTCCCCCTTTTTCAAATAAATAAATCTTTAAAAAATAAAATCTCAACATCACTATCCATGAGTGAAATGCAAATCAAAGCCACAGTAAGATGCTACCTAACATTAGGATGGTTAATAAAAAACTCACATGTGGTGGTGAGGTAGCAACTGGAACCCTGTACATTGTTGGTTGGAATATAAAATAGTGCCACTGCCATGGAAAACTGCATTGTGACTTCCCAAAAATAAATAAATAAATAAAAGAATTACTACTTCTGGGAATACATGAAGGGACATGGAGTGACCAACACTGTGAAACAGTGTGTTAAGCCATCACCCAAGACACCAGCATCCCATACGGATACTGGTTCGAGTCCCAGCTGCTCTGCTTCTGATCCAGTTCCCTGCAAATGTGCCTGGGAAAGCAGCAGCAAATGGCCCAAATACTCACGTGAGAGATCCAGGTGGAGTTCAAGGCTCCTCGTTTCAACTTGGCCAAGCCATGTGCTATTGCAGTCAATTGGGGAGTGAGCTAATAGAAAAAAGCTCTCCCTCCATCACTCTTTCAAATAAATCTTGGAAGAAAAAAAAAACACATTTGTAAGTGATATGTGCAATTTAGTCCATTCCTAAAGAACTGGGGGTCCTGGAGATTAAACCCTGTCAGTGCAGTCTTTTTTTAAATTACTAACTGCAGAAAAATGGGTTTCCTTAAGATTTCTTAAGATTTTGAAACAAAAAGTAAGTCAGAAGGAGCCAAGGCATGACAGCATGGTGGATGCCTAATGGCTTCTCACTGAAACTTTTGCAGAATTCCACTCATTTAATAACAGAATAAGAACACTGTTGTGGATGACTGTCCTCTGGAAACTTTTCCAAGTTTTTGCTAAAGCTTTGGCTTTTTCAAAATTCTAATAAAGTAGATGTTACTGTAATTTGGCCCGCCAGAAAGCCAACAAATAAAACGCCCTAAGCATTCCAAAAAAGTGTTGTCACAACCTTTGCTCTTCCACCTTTTGGTAGCCATTGCCTTAACCGTACTTTGCCTACAGGATCATACTTATGTTTCACGTCCTGTTCCAATCCTTCAAAGAAATGCTTCAGGAACTTGATCCTGTTTAAAAGTTCCATTGAAGTACTTGCTCTCCTCTACTGATAAAAAGTGCAACAGTATTAGCATCTATTGAACTGAGAGTTTGGTCAACTTTTCAAGTCAGTATTGTATAAGCTGAACCAACTGACATGTATTAGGTGTTGACTATCTCTTCCACTGTTAATCACCAATCCTTTTCTTTTTTTAAAAAAGATTTATTTATTTATTTTAAAGTCGTAGTTACACAGAGAGAGGAGAGGCAGAGACAGAGAGAAGTCTTCCATCCGATGGTTCACTCCCCAATTGGCCACAACAGCCAGAGCTACGCCGATCCAAAGCCAGAAGCCAGGAGCTTCCTCCGGTCTCCCACACGGTGTAGGAGCCCAAGGACTTGGGCCATCCTCCACTGCTTTCCCAGGCCACAGCAGAGAACTGGATCAGAAGAGGAGTAGCCAGGACTAGAACTGGCACCCATATGGGATGCCAGCACTTCAGGCCAGGGCATTAACCTGCTGCGCCACAGCACCAGCCCCCACCAATCCTTTTATTATTTAATAAATATAAATTTACAAAGTACAACTTTTTAATTGTTGTGGCTTTTTCCCCCATAACCTCCCTCCCACCCACAACCATTCCATCTCCCACTCTCTCCCATCTCATTCTTCATCAAGATTCATTTTCAATTATCTTTATATACAGAAGATCAATTTAGTATATACTAACTAAAGATTTCAACAGACTGCAGCAACACAGCCACACAAAATAGAGTACTGTTCGAGTAGTAGTTTTACCGTTAATTCTCATAGTACATACAACACATTAAGGACAAAGATCCTACATGGGGAGCAGGTACAAGTGACTCCCGTTGTTGATTTAAGAATTGACACTCTTATTTATGACGTCAGTAATCACCCGAGGTTCTTGTCATGAGCTGCCAAGGCTATGGAAGCCTTTTGAGTTCACCAACTCTGATCTTATTTAGACAAGGCCATATCAAAGTGGAAGTTCCTTCCTCCCTTCAGAGAAAGATACCTCCTCCTTCTCCGATGAACCGCTCTTTCTGCTGGGATCTAATTCATGGAGATCTTTCATTTAGGTTTGTGGGTTTTTTGTTTTGTTTTGTTTTTGTTTTTTGTTTGTTTTTGCCACAGTGTCTTGGCTTTCTAGGCCTGCAAAACTCTCATGGGCCTTTTAGCCAGATCTGAATGCCTTAAGGGCTGATTCTGAGGCTGCAGTGCTGTTTAGGGCATTTGCCATTCTATGAGTCTGCTATATATCCTGCTTCCCCTGTAGGATCATTCTCTCCTTTTTAATTCTATCATTCATTATTTGCAGATACTAATCTTATTTTTGTAATCTCTGACACTTAATCTATCTTTTTGATCAATTATGTACTTAAACTTATCACTTTTTTTTTTTTTTTTTGGACAGGCAGAGTGGACAGTGAGAGAGACAGAGAAAGGTCTTTTGCCGTTGGTTCACCCTCCAATGGCTGCCACAGCTGGTGCGCTGTGACCGGCGCACCGTGCTGATCCGATGGCAGGAGCCAGGTGCTTCTCCTGGTCTCCCATGGAGTACAGGGCCCAAGCACTTGGGCCATCCTCCACTGCCTTCCCTGGCCACAGCAGAGAGCTGGCCTGGAAGAGGGGCAACCGGGAAAGAATCCGGCACCCCAACCGGGACTAGAACCCGGTGTGCCGGCACTGCTAGGTGGAGGATTAGCCTACTGAGCCACGGTGCCAGCCAACTGATCACTTTAACAAGTAATATGGCATGGGTACATGCCACCTTGATGGAATTGAATTGGAATCCCCTGGCACATTTCTAGCTCTACCACTGGAGGTAAGTCGGAGTGAGCATGTGCCAAACCATATATCTCCTCCCTCTCTTATTCCCACTCTTGTATTTAACAGAGATCACTTTTCAGTTAATTTTAAATGCCTAAGAATAATTATGTATTAAAGTGTTCAACCAATGGTATTATACTAAAAGAAATAAAAAAGTAAGTTGTTCCTCGACAGTCAAGACAAGGGCTGATCAAGTCATTGTTTCTCATAGGTGTCCATTTCACTCCAACAGGTTGCCTTTTAGGTGCTCAATTAGTTGTCACCAATCAGGGAGAACATACATTTGTCCCTTTTGGACTGGCTTATTTCACTCAGCATGTTTTCCAAATTCCTCCATTTTGTTGCAAATGACCGGATTTCTTTTTTTTTTTTTTACTGCTGTACAGTATTCTATAGAGTATATATCCCATAATTTCTTTATCCAGTCATCTGTTGATGGGCATTTGGGTTGATTCCACATCTTAGCTATTGAGAACTGAGCTGCAATAAACATTGAGGTGCAGACATCTCTTTTTTTCCAGTTTAATTCCCTTCTCCACCAATCCTTTTCAATTAGGGCATGAACAAGATAAATTTTCTCCTCATAAATGGATGTGGATTATCTACTCCTGCAGATTTCATCTTCAGCTTCTTAAAACTAGCTATCCATTTGTAAACTGCTGACTTCTTTGGGACACTGCAACCATAAACTTTTAGTGAAGTATCATAGAATATGCCACTCTTTCACTTAAGCTACACCATAAATTTTATATTTGTTCTTGCTTCAGTTTTAGCAGAATTCATGCTGCTCTGATGGGGGCTCTTTTCAAACTAATGTCTTACCCTTCTTATTGCCTCAAACTGGATCCTGTTTAGATGCACTGTAACTACTTACTTTCATTTAAAAAAAAAAAAAGTCAAAGGCCACAGCTCTTTCATAGTATCCATTTTCCAGACTTCCTGAAGATTCCCAACATTTTTTTTTGAAGGATTCAAATACATACTTCTGTAACAATGTTAACAGCATTATTCACAATATTCAAAAGATGGAAACTTAAATATCCAAATGAACAAAATGTGACCTATATATGTATGTACATATTGCATGTGTGTACATGTGTAGCAATATTCAGTCTTAAACAGGAAGTTTTAAACAAGCTGCAACATGGATGAACCTTGAAGACATTACAGTGAAATGAACCATAGAGAAAAATTAAACTATTCCATCAGGAACTACAGTAGTTATATGAATAATGTCAGAAATAGGAATGGAAGGTGCCAGGTGCAGGGGGGAAGAAGTTATTTAGTGGGCACAGCTTCAGTTTAGCATTGTTGATAGAATCAGTCTCTTCACTTAGGTTACTGACAAATAACCAGGGAGTTGCTCAGAGAAAAAAAAAAAACCTCTATGTATGTGTGACAAATAAAGGAGACAGTAGAAAGTTGCAGTTCCCCCAAAGAAACTGCCTCCCTGAAGAGCCTGCCCAGATGTTCACAGCCAGAGTCAGGGAAGTGTCCAGGATACAGGAAGGGGGCAGGAAAGCCCTGACTCTTCCTGCCAGTAACAAATAAACAAGGTACAAAGGAACATTCTGTTCAAGCAATATATACTTTCATATACTTTATATTCAAAAATCTAACTCCAACTAGTGCCTTGCAGCTCTCCTCCCCTTGCCTGTGCTGGTCTGGCACTAAGTACAGTGCTGCAAAGTTGCCTTCCTTTTCTCTGAAAAACAAGCTCAAGCAAGAAACTGAGATGGATGGTGGTGATGGTCCCATAGCGATATAAATATTATTTCACTGAAACATACTTATTTTAAGATTTATTTGAAAGAGCAACAGGAGAGGAGAGAGTTCTCCCATTCACTGGTTCACTTCCCGAAATGGCCTCAACAGCCCGGGCTGGTCCAGGTCAAAGTCAGGAGTCCTACCTCCATCCAGATCTCCCACAAGGGTGGCAGGGGCCCAAGTACTTGAACCATCTTCCACTGCTTTCCCAGGCTTATCAGCAGGGAGCTGGATTGGAAGCAGAGCAGCCAGGACTCAATCCAACATGGCATACCATCATCATAAACAATGGCTTATCCCACTGCACCACAATGCCAGCCCTCAAAGCATAAACTCAAAATGATAAATTGTATATTTTACAACTGAAAAAGGTATATGAATTACAAAGAAGTAAAATTATTTTTATTCAGAGATGACATATTCATGGATGTAGAAAATGCAGCTACCAGAATAAATAACTGAATTTGGTAAGGGGACAAGATACAAGATCAATTATACAAAAATCAAGTGTATGTCTATATAATATAGCAAACAAATTAACACGTTTTAAATACTTTCATAACGTAAAAAAAAAAAAATGGGATGGGCACTTAGCCTAGTGCTTAAGACACATGCCACGATCTGCAATGCTAGCATCCCATAAGCACTGGTTCAAGTCCAGGCTGTTCCACTTCTGATCCAGCTCCCTGCTTGCATGTGGGAAAGCAGTAGCAAGACAGCCCAAGTACTTGGGCCTCTGCCACCCACATGGGAAACCTGGATGAAGCTCCTGGCTGCAGCCTGGCCTTGCAGCCATTTAGGGAGTGAAACAGCAGATGGAAAATATATCTCCCACACCCTGCCCAACTCTGCCTTTCAAATAAATAAATCTTTTTAAAAGGGGGGGGGGTGGAAAGAAGAGAGGGGAAGGGAGGAAGGAAATAGAGAGAGAGAGAGAGAGAGAGAGGGATAAAGAAAGAGAAAGGAAGGAAGGGAGGGAGGGAGAGAGAGGGAGGGGAGCTCCACAGTAGTCCTGAATTTGTACACCTGGGTTTGACATGAGGCTCCAGCTTCTGACCCCAATTTCCTAATGCAGAGCCTGGGAGGGCAGCAATAACAGCTCAAGTGATTGGGTCTGACATCTAGGTGGGAAACCTGCACTGAGTTCCTGGCTTCTGGCTTCGTGGGTATTTGGAGAGTGAAACCATGAATGGGAGTTTTTCTTTCTAACTCTGAACAATTCTTTTTTAATTTTTAATGTTCTACCAAGGGATAAATTTAACCAAACACATGCAAGAAGTACTCTCAAAATGCAACACTTTGATGAGAAAACAAAAATATAGAGAATTAAACCATGCTTGTGATAATGAAGACTCAATATTGTTTAAACACCAATTCTCCTCAAATTGATCAACAAGTCGGTCCCAATTAACGTATTATAGTCCTTCATGTGAAATGTAAAATAATAAGGTTTCTACAACACAGGAGAATATCTTCAAAAACTCAGTGTAGAAAAAACATTCAGAACACAATCATTAAGAAAAAAATGAGCAGCCAGCATTGTGGCACAGCAAGTTCGGATGCCAGCTTCCCAAATCTGACAGCTGGTTCAAGTCTTGACTGTTCTGTTCCTAATCCAATTCATCGGTAATGTGCCTGGGAAAGCAGTAACAGCCCAATTAATAGGCCCCCAGATACCGACATGGGTGACCCAGTGGAGTTCCTGGCTCCTGTCTTCAAGCCTGGTCCAGCACCAGTGGTTGCAGCCATCTGGGGAAGTGAACCATCAGATGGAAGATCTCTGTCTCTCCCTGTCACTCTACACATAAATCTTAAAAAGAAAAGAAAAATGAAAATACTGAAAACACAAACTGAGCTACATTAAAATTAAGGGTTTTTGTCTTTTGTTTTTTGAGATGGAGACATAGCTCCCATCCACTGGTTCACTCTCAAATGCCTACAACAGCTAGGGCTAAGTCAAACCAGTGCCAGGAGCAGGCAACTCTACCTAGATCTACCACATGGGTGGTAAGGACCCTACCACTTGAGACATTACCTGCTGCCTCTCAAGATGAGCATTAGCAGGAAGCTGGAATCAGAGGCAAAGCTGGGACTCAAACCCAGCAGTCTGATATGGGATCTAATCATGGTTTAATCACTAGCTCAAACACCCAGCCCAGCCACTGTCAATCAAATAAAAAAGCAAGACAGAGTGGGAAAAATAGAGATTTAAACACAACATTTGTAAATAACAACTCACTTCCATTCAAAGAATTCTTAGGATTCTGCAAACAGATGACCCAAAGGAAAAAAAACATACAAACACCTTGAATACACTTCACAAAAACAGATATACAAGAAGTCATCAAAGGAAATGTAAATTGTAGTCTCAACCAGATACCACTAAACACTCATCAAGATAACTAAATTTTTCTTTAATTGGCATTATCTAGGGTCAACAAGGTATGGAAACCAAAGTCTTATACATTATAGGCTGGAATATAAACAGTATAATCACTTTGGAAAACATTTTCTCAACAACTAAAGTTGAATAAAGGCATACTTATGACCCATCCATTTCAATAAAACAGCAAAATGGGTACATGCAAAATGTGTTAGTTTAGCAGACCTACTAACAAAGCACAGTAATCTGGGTGGATTAAAACAAGTTTATTGTCAAAGTTCTGGAGGCAGGAAGTTCAAAATCAAGGTGCTGGCAAAGCCGTATCTCCTCTGAAACCTGCAGAATTCTTCCTCGCTTCTTCTTAGAATCTGATTTGCTGGGAAGACAGCATTCCCTGGCTTGTAGATGTATCACTTGAATTGTCCATCTTCACATGGTAGCCTCCCTTGTCTCTTCACATGACTTTCTTTTTATAAACACCTCAGTAATATCAGAGACCCACCCTACTCCATCATGGCCTCACTCTAACTAGTAGCATCCACAATAGGCCTATTTCCAATTAAAGTTACACTGTGAAGTACTGGAGATTTGTAGGATTAGGATTTCTATATACTTTGTTTGGGTTGGGATGGGAATCAATTCAGCCAGCAACACACACCAAAACACACATACGATATTCACAAAATTGGAATATTCATAATATGTCCTATAACAAGTTCATAAAAGTTGCAAAAGCAATTTTAGTAGTCATCAAAACCACAAACGATCCAAATGTCAATCACCATTAAAAGTCACAATGTTCTTTTTGTGAAGATTTATTTATTTATTTGAAAGGCAGAGTTACATAGAGAAAGGGAGAGACAGAAAGAGGTCTTCCATCTGCTGGTTCACTTCCCAAATGGCTGCAACACCCAGGTCTGGGCCAGGCCGAAGCCAGGAGCCTGAAACTCCATCTGGATCTCCCACATCAGGGAAGGGGCCCAAGCAACTGGGCCATCTTCTGCTGCTTTCCGAGGCACATTACAGGGAGCTGGATCAGAAGAGCAGCCAGAACTCAACCAGCACCCATATGGGATGTTGGTATTGCAGGTTGAGGCTTAACCCACTGTGCCACAACACAGGCCCCAAAAGTTGTAATGTTTGTATAATGCAATACAGCACAGATATTTTCAGTTGTTAAATAAAACTGTAAAGACAAGTGATTACCATAAAACTGAGGACAAAAGTGACTTCAGATTAGAAGGACAAGTACTGTATTTAGGAGGGGTATGAAGGAGCCTCTAAAGTACGGACAACATTCAATTCCTTTTTTTTTTTTTTTAAGGTCCATATGGTATAATTCATTCTATTTACTTATTTTTTTGAAAGGCAGAGAGACAAAGACAAAGACAAACCCACAGAGATCTTCCATCCACTGGTTCATTTCCCAAATGCCTGCAACAGCCAGGAGCCAAGAATCCAATCCAAGCTTCCCAAGGTACACATTAACAGGATGCTAGAATCTGAAGCAGAGACTCAACTAAAATCCAAGCACTCTAGTATGGGACACAGGCATCCCAAGTAGGATCTTAACCACTGTGCACCTCCCCCCTTTTATTACATTTTCATTTTATTTGAAAGAGACATAGAAAGACCTTCCATCTACTAGTTCACTCCCCAAATGCCTGCAACAGAGAGGGCTGGGTCAAGACAAAGCCAGGAGCACAGAACTCATCCTGGATCTCCCATGTGGGTGGCAGGGATCCAACTACTTGACCCATCATCTACTGCATTCCATGGTACATAATAGCAGGAAACTGGAATCAAAAGAAACCAGGACTCAAACCCAGGTACTCCTGTATGGGATGCAGGTATCCTAAGTGGCGTCTTCACTGCTGTGCTATACACCTGGCCTAATGCTCAATTTCTTAATCCTCATAGTGAGTTACATGGGTACAATTTTTACCCAATTACCTTTTATACTTTTATGTATTTTACAATAATTTAGCTGAAAGGAAAGGAGCTTTGACAGAAAAAAAGGAAAAAGAGTTGGGAAAATACTTGTAAGTATGACAAACAAGGAGTTAATATTTTTCACACTGAAATAACTAAAAAATTAGCAAATTACAAAAGTTTATATAATATGCTACCTTCTTTGTAAGAAAAGGAAATAAGAAAATATATGCTCATTTGTGCAAAAAGAAATACAGTGAAGGTGGGGCCAATGCTGTGGTGTTAACGGGTAAACCGCTATATGCAGTGCCGGCATCCCATATGGGCGCCAGTTTGAGACCCAGCAGCTCCACTTCTAATCCAGCTCTCTGCTATGGCCTGGGAAAGCAGTGGAAGATGGCCCAAGTCCTTGGGCCCCTGCACACATGTGGGAGACCCAGAGGAAGCTCCTGGCTCCTAGCCCCGGATCAGCACAGCTCCAGCCGTTGCAGCAAACTGGGGAGTGAACCAGTGGATAGAAGACCTCTCTCTGTCTCTCCTTTCTCTGTGTAACTCTGACTTTCAAATAAATAAGTATATCTTAAAAAAAAAAAAAAATACAGTAAAGGTAAACTAGAGACTAATTAGGTTAGGTATCCTGAAAAAATAAGTGGCAATGAGGCGGAAAGCAAAAAAGCAAAGATATGGGGAGGAAGAGGTATTAAACTTAAAATCTCTTTTGGACAGTTCTGACATTGAAAATCATGTTAATATTTCACACATCCCAAAACATGAAAAGGAAACCATATGAATGGAATTTCAAACAAAAACAAATGAAATGAACCTTCTAATAAACTAACAACCACCTTGACAAGGGGAAAAAAAATTAACCCAAATAACTTTTTAATACAGTACTGAACTATGTCTTTAGGCTAAAGACCAAAAGAACTCTAAGCAAATACTAAACTCTAATTAAAAGATTCTTTTCTACAGAGGCATAGTTCAGAAATTCTAAAATTACATTTTACTTAGGATTAAGCAAATAAGTAAACATACTGTGCATAAAGGGAACCTGAACTCTCATCAACTTGCAAAAGTTACCAATACAGAAAAGAAGAGTGAACTCAAATTATAAATAGCAGAGTGAATTGATGCTTGTTAACAGTCACACAGATGTGTATAGAAATATAACATGTTCATTTATACACACAGAAGTATGTGTATATCTGCTAGGATCTAGAAGCAACAACATCTCAGTAGCAATGAGCGTACCCAAAACAGAGACCTTGGTTTCCAAATGCTATTCTCCACTAAAATCAAGAAGGATCCTTAGAGAAATGGCTGGCTCCAGGGTTATGACAAATCTTGAATATCTTACTGTGCTAAAGCACAAAGAAAACATTCAGTAAATGATGGGGTCATATCCAAAGGACACAGGAATCAGGTAGGAGCTCCCATCGGCCCAATTTTTGACAATTTGAGCATCAATGCAAATAATGATAGTACAGAAATGTGATCCATTGAATAACACATAAAACAAGAATCTAGGAGTACACAGTGATATAGACAAGTATTTATATTACCAAAGCCAACAAACATCAAAAAAAAAAAAAAAAAAAATACTGGAGGAACCAGTACTGTGGCATAGAGGGTTAAAGAGAAAGCAAATGCCTGTGATGCCAGCATCCCTTAAGGGTGCCAATTCACAGTTCAGCTGCTCCACTTAGATCCAGCTCCCTGCTAACAGCCTGGGAAAGCAGAAGATAGCCCAAGTCCTTGGGCCCCTGAACCCATGTGGGAGACCCAGAAGAAGCTTCTGGCTCCTGGCTTTGGCCTGGCACAGACCCGGCTGCTGCGGCCACCTGGAAAGTGATGGAAGATCTCTATCTGCCTCTTCTTCTCCCTCTCTTTTACTCTTTCAAATAAATAAATCTTTAAAAAAAAAAAAAAAAGAAGAATGGAATTAGAGACTCACTATTTGGGAACATCACAATAATGACTGAGGACTGAGGCAAGATCTACCAATGGAAAACTAGTGGGCAAAAGTTCGAGGAATAGCAAGATATATTTATCAGAATGTTTTTAACTTACAAAAGGAAAAGTAACTTTACAATGGAGCAACCTGACAGACTACCTTAACAAAGTGATCACCATTAAATTAACATCACCAGAAAATGAGGAAAATGGATAGCAGGTGCCCCCCAGAGTATCTTTCCTGTGGTATTACCAAGAAAAGTCCGTGAGTTAAGAATTTAAAATATTAAACAAACTAAAATTGAGAGACATTTAACAACATAATTAGTCTGAACTCTTAAATATTACTGTTATGAAAAATAAAGATTAACGAATTGTTCCAGATTAAAGAAGACTAACAACTAAAGATACAGAAAACCTGAATTGAGTGCATAATTTTCTTTTGTAAACATTACTGTCACCATTGGCAAAAGTATATGAGAGAATAAACAGCAAATGACAGCAAGTCTTAGAGGGAGACAGAAGGAAACTAAAGGAGAAAATACGATAAACATTAATATATGAGAAGTTGGGGTAAAAGGGACATAGAAATTCTTTGTAATAGCCTTACAACTTTTCTGCATACCTAAAATTATATCCAAAAAGTTAAAACAAAAATCTCACACAATACATATAAAAATGCACAGAAAATCAAATATTACATAAAACAAAAAAGATAAGAAACTGGTCAGCCTCTTTAAACAACGTAACATTATGTTGTACTGCTACTTAATCAGCACTAAAAACATAAATGACAATACTCAGTGGTATTCACATTCCAGGACTGAGTGGCCCATTAGTCTGGCAGCTAACAAAGACGGAGGCTGGCAATGACAGAGCACGTGCAGAGGCGTCATCACAAGGAGAGCCAGGGAAGGAGCTGGATTCTCCATTCCCAGGTGTCTGTTTATGGCAGGGGACCCACCTCAGCAACTTAATCCAATCTAATCATGCCCCAAGGCCCCGCCTTCAGCAATCACAACTGGATAAAGTCTCTACCCTCAACCCATGAATGTTTAACATTAAGCCATCAACATGAAAGCTTAAGGACCAAGTCCCTAACAGAAGGGTCTTCAGAGAACACCCGAACTGTAGCAACCTTTTTTATGCTTTGCCATTTGACTGGTAACTTGTGCAACCCTTCTGAGAGCAACTTAGCATATGGACTAAGAACAATAAAAACATACAGATTATGACCACTGGAATTCTATGCTTAACCAAATCAATACCAAATATTGAAAAGGTTATTACACACAAATGTAACAGCTACAATCTGCTTTTAAATAATGCAAATAGGGAAAAACTCAAATATAACACAGGAAAAAGTTTTTTTAAGATTTATTTATTTATTTATTTTAAAGTCAGAGTTACACAGAGAGAGAAGGAGAGGCAGAGAGAGACAGGGAGAGAGGAAGAGAGACAGAGAGGTCTTCCATCCTCTGGTTCACTCCCCAATTTGCTGCAACAGCTGGAGCTGTACCAATTCGAAGCCAGGAGCCAGGAGCCAGGAGCTTCTTCAGGTCTCCCATGCAGGTGCAGAGGCCCAAGGACTTGGGCCATCTTCTACTGCTTTCCCAGGCCATAGCAGAGAGCTGGATCGGAAGTGGAGCAGCCAGGTCTCGAACCAGTGCCCATATGGGATGCAGGCATTGCAGGCAGTGGCTCTACCCACTGCGCCACAGCGCCAGCCCAGGAAAAGTTTTTAAAATTTGAGATATAATCACCTATAGGAATTATTTATTCACTAAAATACATAACCCATAAAAAACTAACATAGGGAAATTCTTACAATATATATAGCAATGAAATAAAATTTTATGAACAAACTAATTTAAAATGAAGGTTTAAAAAGTATTCACACACTGAAAAATATGCCTAAAAGAAGAGTCACAGGGCCAGCGCTGTGGCACAGCAGGTTAAAGCCCTAGCCTGCAGTGTCGACATCCCATTTGGGCACCGGTTTGAGTCCCAGCTGCTCCACTTCCAATCCAGCTCTCTGCTATGGGCTAGGAAGGCAATGGAAGATGGCCCAGGTCCTTGGGCCCCTTTACCTACATGGAAGACCCAGAAGAGGCTCCTGACTCCTGTCTTTAGATCAGCTCAGCTCTGGCTGTTTCAGTCATTTGGAGAGTGAACCAGTGGAATGGAAGCTCTCTTCCCCCCCACCCACCCCCCACCCCTCTCTCTGGCTTTACCTCTCTGTTACTGTCTTTCAAATAAATAAAATAATTCTTAAAAATAAATAAATAAATCTCCTAAAAAAAAAGAACAGAAAAGTCCCAACACTTTTAAGGTATTTATAGTAGGGTGACGTAGATAAAGTTTTCCACCTATCTTCCAAACTGTATCTGTTTTTCTTTTAACACTAAAGAATATCCAACTTATAATAAAGGAAATATGATTAGTTACTACTTGTAAAATTAATCCATGGTATCTTCAAAGTGTATTGGGAAAAACTTAAAATCAATAAAGGAAAAATATCATGATAAGCATTATATATACAAATACCTTTATTTTGTCTTAAGGGAAAAATATATTCACACAGAAAGCAAAATGAGAATATACTCTTTCTTAAACAAGTCCGTTCCAGATAAATGACAGGGTTGTAAAAGGACCTTAAAGCTCAAAGCCTTCCACAGTACTGAGGTATAACAGATAAGGAGTCTTGCAAACTTCTATTGTCCAATACTCACTGAAGTCTCATTCGTTTCTCAGGGGGGCCTTTAGTGCTCACTGTCTGTTGGACATTCTTTGTAGTCTCCTTCTCCTCAGATTTTACAGTTTCTGGTACAGGTTCTGCCTCTTTCTTTGACTGATCCACTAGACAACAAAAGCAGAATTTTTTTTTGGAGGGAGGGTAGAAGAATGAGATAAATTTAGAGAAAGGTTTATATGAATGGTTTACTCTTTCAAAATTATTTTAAACTGCTTATCTCAAGTTCTAACTTTAGCTGTTTCTTCAGACAGATGTAAGAATCCAGTTATAAATCTAACAACCTGTTAATGTACAAAAATTTCTGATACTGGGGGAAAAAAGACATATGGCATTTAAATTAGACATTATTTATAAACAAGATACCCAATTATTCTATCCCATTAACAACACCTGTTTTCCATGATGAACTATTTTTTTTTCATACTGAGATCTGAACTAAAAACAATCTACTTAACACTTACTTTTCACTCAAATTCAGCTATTAAAAATCAGTATCACAATCATAATATATCCCTTGTTGGCAATTCAGTGAATCTCAAAGGTTAAGAGTGCCTAACTACAATGAGACAATCTAAAAGGAAAGTGACCATAGCTCATCTCCCAGGAATAGCTGTTACTGAGATAAACAGGTTAATTAGTCTTATTTCAATAGATTAATATCAGATGAACCATACCTGGGACAGGCTTTTCTCCAGACTTTTGCTATAATTTTTTAAAAGTAGAGGAAAATGGGAGAAGAAAAAGGCAACAGGTTAGATCAGAAAAATTTTTTTTACTTCATAATTTATTAAAATAATACGTTACCCAAATTACATTATATATGACTTTAAAAACTACAACTCATGTCCACAAAAAATTTTTTTCATTTTCCAATTAGCCTTCATTCCAGAAAAGATGCAAACCTAAAACTAGAACAGTCAACCATAAAAATCTTTGAACATCCAACAAAGACCTCTATCTCTGAACAAAGGCTACAGTGCTTTACACAGAGTAGCTACATAGAATCGAATGGAAGGAAAAACTGGAACTTTACAAGACCCCAGAGGCTTCTCAGCTTAGGGGACGTGAATTTTAAGAGAACAACATTTTGAACCCTCCAACTTTTCAAGATGGTAGGTATAAAAAAATAAGGAGGAAGAAAGATATTTTCTTATGAGCATAAAAGGAAAAACTGACAGGGGCATCAGAGGTCAGAAATAAGGTCAAGGCCTGCACTCTGTACAGCAATTTCCTTGACTGGACCTTGTCACCTCACTTGTTCATCACCCAAGTTAAAAGCTTTAAAATACCCGCTTCCCCCTTCCCAAGGCTTACAACCTAACACCTACTCTCAATCCATGATCCTCTGCCTCCCAGGTTTAAAAACAAGATGCCAATACCATGGACTTTCTTTCAACCTACCTTCAAATTTATTATACCTTTACATACATAAAGACAATGCACACACACACATATATTTATATATATGCATGTATACATATATATGCATTTTAATTTTTTAAAATTTACTTATTTATTTGGGAGACAGACAGAGCTCCTATCCACTGGTTTATTCCCCAAATGCAGGTGACCACTGTGGCTGGACCAAGCCTGAAGCCAAGAGCTGGAAATTCAGTTCAGGTCTTCTTGTGGGTGGCAGGAACCAATTACTTGAGCCATCACCACTATCTCCCCAGGTCGGTGTTTGCAGGAAGCTCAGGTCAAGAGCCAACGCCAGAAACTGAACCTAGGTTCATGCCAATGTGATGTGAGATCTGGATACATTAGGCTAAATGCCCACTCCTCAATACATTTTTTTTAAGATTTACTTTATTTATTTGAAAGGCAGAGTTAGAGAGAGGGAGAGGGAAAGACAAAGAGAAAGCGAGGTCTTCCATCCGCTGGTTCACTCCCCAAATGGCTGCAGTGACGGGGCTGGGCCAGGCTGAAGACAGGAGCCCAAGGACTTGGACACCCTTCCCTGGCTTTCCCAGGCACATTAACAGGGAGCTGGATTGGAAGTGTAGCACCCAGAACTTGAACCATAAACCATAAGGGATGCCGGCACTGCAGGTGGCAGCTTAACTCACTACACCACAGCACAGGCTCCTCCCCTTATACAATTAAAATACTCATAGAGCTCCATGTCACTTCAGAAGAAAGAAGTTAATTCCTTCATTTCTAGAGTTAAGGACTCCCATCTGTTTGCTGAATTTCTTTCAGAATTTAGATGCCCAAGCTAAGCTTTCTTACCTATTCCCATGAATAAAGACTTCAAAATTATCTCCTATTAGACGTTCCAGATTCATGCTGCCAATGCCTAAGGACACTTAAGACCAGAACTGAGCTCCATACTATTATTCACTGTGCAGAAGAGGGTAACACAGAAACTCCAAGGCTCTTTTCCTCAGAAAAGCCTACTTGCAAGGCTGGCCCTTGGCTCTTACCTAGGAACTTGAATTTTGGGAAGGTTCCCACAATTCCCTGATAACAGTGGCTCACTGTGCCTAGACTATCTAATGAACATGGTTTACGATGAATGTTTGCTTCCCTTCAGGGACTGTACAATTTTAGTATATATTAAAAGGTACCTATATGACAAATCCCCCTTCCTCAAAAAAACTCAGGCACTCATTCACTAATGGATTTCCTTGGACAGAAACATCATATACCTATTGCTGTGTTTTTGTTGTTGAAGGAAAAGTAGATTCTGTGTAGCCTTCATGGAAACAGAACATATAAGGAAGTCTGCACAAAGAGAAATCTTCCAGACTCCACCTGTGCCTTTTTCCCTTTCAGTCTGGCTGTAGACCCTTAGTGTATCACAAAAATAAATCTTAGAGTACAACTATTTGAATTCTATGAGCTCTACTAGCAATCTCCACACAGGAGTGTGATCATGGGAACCACTAACGGCCACATCATGTCCTGTGAAAATATCTGGTTTTAAGTATTATACAGGGATTATACAGTATTATAAGGGAATTATAAGAGAATAAGTAATTTCTCCTATGTAGAAAAGTGGGGGGAGCCAGACATTAGGCTTAGCACTTAAAATGAAGGTTTAGATACCCACAGTCCTACACTGAAGTGCCTGGGTTTAGTCCTGGCTTCTCTCACCATTCCAGCTTCCTGCTAACGTATACACTAGGTGGCAGCAGGTGATGCCTCAAGTACTTGGGTTCCTGCCATCCATGTAGGAAATGTGAATTGAGTTCCTGGTTCCCAATGGCCAGAGGCTGCTGCAGGCATCTGGGTAATGAGTAAGCACATTTGAGCATGTTCTCTTTCTCCTTCTTTGTGTGTGTTTGAGTGCATATTCTCTGTGTGTCATCCTTCTAAAAATAAAATAGAGCAAATGCATGCAATAACGCTGAGGGGAGAGGGATTTTTATATGGCTAGCACTGAACTATGTGGAACACTAGGATGATGTCATTACCTACCTAACATACATGACTAATCTTCTCTGACGAATAATGTCAAATTAGTAGGATATGGCTTAAGATAGGGAAAGAGAATGGGCTGGCATACCTTTCTGACCAAATTTAATTAGGACGTCCATCTTGGGATAAACCTAGCTAAAGTCACAGCGCCGGCATCCCATATGGGCACTGGTTCATATCCCGGCTGCTCCACTTCTGATCCAGCTCTCTGCTATGGCCTGGGAAAGCAGTGGAAGATGGCCCAAGTTCTTGAGCCCCTCTACCTGCGTGTGAGACCCAGAAGAAGCTCCTGGCACCTGGCTCCTGGCTTCAGATCAACTCAGCTCTGGCTGTTGTGGCCATTTGGGGAAAGAAGCAGAGGATTAAAGGCTTTTCTCTCTCTGCTTCTGCCTCTCTGTAACTCTGTCATTCAAACAAATAAATAAATCTTTAAAAAAGAAGTCACATCCTATAGTGTTCTACACTATACATATACAGTCAATGAATGGTTAACTACACCTAACCTCTCAAATTCCATAGTGGTGACTCATGATGCGTTTGTTCATTCAGCAGACACTGTTCCATCCTTAAGTGTAACTTCTGAGATTTCCCCAAACTGGCTTTCTGCCCAGTGTTCTAACTTGTGTCCTTGCTTCCTTCAATAACACATCACCGTTCCAATAGCACATACCTCTCACTAAAGTGCAGTTAGGGGAGAGAAGGCCTGTTGTAAGGCCATCTCATGGTATAAAAAAACTCATTTAATTTATAACTACACTTGAAAAACCCCTTAATTAGTACCCAAGAAATACAGTACATATGATATTGCATGTGCACAGTCCTGTAAAGATCCATAAGAACTGAGGCTAACGCCTATCTGTTCCATCTCAGAACTACTTCACTCTGAAAGTCCGTTCAGGAGAATGGCAGATGGATTTGCAACTGTTGCTGAACCCCTCCCCCATAATCCCACAGTGATTACCTGTAACTAAACCACCAGTATGTGTAACTATTATTATTCCTGACTCCTTTATCTTACCAAACCCTCTACACCGTAAATGTTCTCTTTGTTACAAAAGCATGATTTAAGGAGTTTAAGTGTCTACTACGTCAGGCTAGAAGGGCAGCACGTAGTTGCATTCCCACCTGTGACACTTTCAGCAGCCTTTTGGATGGGAAGATTACCTCTGCACAGTCAGTCCTCATAGTTTGTAAAGATTTAATAAGGAACATAGAGCAGTGTTAATTCCATTCCCTTTACCTGTTTCCTCCATTAAGTCTGTCTTAACCTTTCCTTTAACTCAGAGATACTTCAAACAATTCTTAACTAAAGATAAGTATGTCAGGAAAAAGTGTCAAATCAAAATTAACTATATATCTCTCATTACCTGCACAAATTTGGGTGGAAATTTTTGTCTAAGGTCTACAAGCAACGCATCCACACGTTGTCTCTGAAAAATAGAGCTTGGTTCTTCTTTCCTTTTGGCTTTGGGTTTGACTTTATCTATTAAAATATTAAATCCAAATGAAAACATTGCCTAGTTTTGCGTCTTAAATTTTACAAATCTTTACCCACCAGGAACATATTCAAAACTTCATTTTTTCAAACAGTTGCTATGCCAAAGACAATTTCCCAGCAAGCTAACCATAATATATATGTTCTAACTCTCCTTATTAAATGAAGTTAATTTCTAACATTTAAAAAGTTGATATATGTGTCTCAAAGATATTTTAGTTTCAGTATATAAGCATAGTTAGAGGTAAGTTTCAAAGCTAAACTTCTTCATAATTACCTAAATCACAATCTTGATTATTGGTTTGAAATTACCTTTTGTATATTTTAAGCGAATTAAATGCTTTTTGTTTCCAAAAAACGAACTAGGAACAAATGGAAAATGCAAGCTTCACAAACTCAAGTTACCATGCTCAATTATTAAGACTAAAATTTGCACATACACACACAAAATGACTTTCTCGTTAAGTGAGAAAGAAAAGAACCCGAAACAGCAATGATTCACATGTGGCACTTCCCCTGGCAGTGACAGTGTACTGGGAAACTGTCTCTAAATTAAGGGTTCCAAACAAGCATCAATGCATTTCACTGGGGTAGGGAAAACAGCTGTTGGGGCCATTTTTATTCAACTAAGGCAAACTTCCCTACATCAGATGTTGCTGCCTAGACCTACTATGTAAGAGTAAATTTAACTAGAACACATTCATAGGTCTGAATGCTATATAAAGTCTACTTTCCCTCACTAATTTATTACGAGCTGTTATTTCTCAGAGAAGGAAATGCAAACTACAGATATAATATTATCAACACATTTCTGGAGGTATTTCTGTTGGTAAAACATGGTGAAGAAATGAGCAAATTAGCAGCCATGGAAACTAGGGGACCCAGCACCATGGCAGATTATAACACAGAAAGATCAGAAAACAGACTAGTCAGCTGGAGATACGGCTCAGAGAACAACAATTCCTCTTCCCTACTTAGAAAAATGTAGGGATAGACAGTCCCAAAATCCAAGATAGGTAAGTAGGAAACATCATCTTTGCTCATTCTTCATCCTTGTTTTTCTTCCTTATGTTCCAAATATTTTAAAACCTTGAATCACCTTAAGAAAGATTACCAGTTACCTAACAGATTAAACTTTTATCTGTTCCTATGTAAGAACAATTATTACATCTAGTTACATGAATCACAGCTGCAACATCACCATCCTACAAAAAAGTAAAACTCACCTAGGATACATAAATACCCATTTTCTCAAGAAAACAGCTTTATTCCTAGAGGATTAAAGGTGTTTCAGGAGGCTCGATGTGTTCTACCTACCTTGCTCTTCATGATCTTTGAAGTGCCACCAATACCCTTTGGAAGGATGGTATCGACAATATGACATAGCTTCGTCAAAAGCTGACTGGATGCCATGTACTGCAGTAAGCTTGTGAAAAAGAGAACAAATTCTAAATTTCTCATTAGGTCACCCAGTATTTCCAAAGTAAATACTTCCAAGATACTACATTTGCAAAGACAGTGATTTCTTATTTTTTAGAATCTGAATTACCATTTTACTGGGTCTTTGGTATATCTGTCCCACAGCCAAGCCCCTGCAAGTATCAAACTCTAAAGACATTGAGATCCCTTATATAAAGCTCATAATGGGGAGAAGAACTCCTGTTTGACTCTTAGAAGTTGTTCAATTAAGTTTACTTCAGTGTTTAAAGAGTGTGAAGACACTTACCACTCTGGAGTTTATAACTGATCCCAAGTCTGGTGCCTGATAGATAACTCCAGCAATGATATAATAATCAGCTAGTGGGATAACTAAAGAGGGGAAAAAAAGTTTATGAATACTGCTATGGACCCAAACTGCTAAACAGATTCTCATAAAAAGAACTAATGCTGCACTGGAAAACACATACACTCACTCACATTTGCATGTTATTTAAGGCTGCTTTGGCAACAGCTGAGTAGCTATTACAGAGACTTAAAGAGTCCCAAAAAGCCTAAAATCTTTACTCTCTGGCCCATCACAGAATAAGTGCCAATTGTTGCCTTACAGCAGTACTTCTAAAATTTCAAAGTACATCCGATCACTTTAAACCACTTTAAGATACAAATGGATTTTGCTAAAAATAGGTTCTTCTTCAGCAGCAATAATGCATTTCTAACAAGCTCCCAAGCTATGCCAATATTGTTATCAGTCAATCACACTTTGAGAAATAAGACCTTACAGCAAAACAGATTTGGGATCCAGGGTGAGTATACCAGATACACTGAACCTGCCTCTGTGCCACAGTGCTGAGTCCTAAGGAATAAGACGGCTGCTAGTGAGCCCAGTGCCATACAGCCTCTATACCTTGAACCCTCCCACCATGGAAATCATGTCCTTGGTCTTGTCTTTATTCTAAGTTTCTCTTTTTCTCTAAATCTTCCATCATGAAACTAAACTTGGATTCTGGGACCAGTTTCTTTGGTAAGTCATTCTCTGAAACCAATACCGGGGTAAGCGCTGCTCCTAAGTATCTCGCTGAGGGTGCTGCAGCTAGGATGACACTACCTGGCTTCTCTGCGTTGACTCTTCTCTTCAGGATGATTTTGTCCATGGTCTTGACTGATTCTAAGATTCAAGTTCTACTTATCTCTAGAGTAAGTGTGTACCTCTTGAATACAAAACCAAATCTGGATTCCATACTCATCAGTGTGCTACGTCTCAAGTAAGTTTTCATTTAGTAGTATAACCAGGTAAGACTTTTGATTGAATGTGTCAAAAAGGATACTCAAATGATCCTCTGAATTTGATATAACTCTATCTGCCTAGTATTTTGTAACAGAATCAACTTAGCAGACTGAGATAAGAACAAAAGTTACTTGGGATGCTTGAGGCTCAAGTGGAACCCCAACAGCTATGCTCACAATAAGAGACGGCTTTGGTGCAGTGAGTTACCCCGTTAATGCTTGCACAGTTTTGTTTGGGCACTGTGGAAAAGTCCTGGAGTACAAGTGTACAGCTGCTAAAACTTGACTTTTGGCTGGCGCTGTGGCGCACTAGGTTAATCCTCCGCCTGCGGCACCAGCATCCCAAATGGGCACTGGGTTCTAGTCCCGGGTGCTCCTCTTCCAGTCCAGCTCTCTGCTTTGGCCTGGGAAGGCAGTGGAGGATGGCACAGGTGCTTGGGCCCCTGTACCAACATGGGAGACCATAAGGAGGCACCTGGCTTTGGCCGTTGCGGCCATTTGGGGAGTGAACCAATGGAAGGAAGACCTTTCTCTCTGTCTCTCTCTATATCTGTAACTCTGTCAAATAAATAAATAAAAATCTTTAAAAAAATGGCTTTTGAAACACTTCCTAAGTGATAGCTATGCCTAGTATACCAACCTGCCCAAACTGTACAAAGCACGTAATTACTGTAGACTCCTTTTTTTTTTCAGGGAGTCTAGAATTCTGGTGGGCTCAGGAGGCCTTCATAATCAGTCCTCAATAAAAATCCTCAACTCAGAGTCTCAAACAGAGACTTACAAGACACAGAGCAGACATTTTACATGTGGCTGCATTTCACTGCTGAACAGAGGGCATGTTCAATGCGGCTCTTCACAAAAGTAGGAAATCTGCACACAGATTCCTAAAGACCACACTTGGTCAGTCATTTTCTATTATTCACCAGGCTGTGTTTCCTTACTGTACAGCTGTTAACTATTCTTAGCCGCTGACTACAACTGTGAGCTGGGCGAATCCTCCCAGCAAAGTCATGAATATGTATGTGGTCTTAGGAATCCACAAAACAGAATCCATCTCCCTAAAACAAGAACTTATAGGGCATGAAGTAAACAAAGCACGACAGTTTATGAAGATAATAATGCCCAAAGTTTACATATCTTACCTTGAGTTGGGGACTGCCGCTGTTGCTTCCTAATGATAAAAAGAATGGGTTCTTGGGCATGTAAAAGAATGTATTCAACTCCAACCATCTGACTGAGACAGAACACAGAAACCAACAGATCTATGCACGCCTACAAACAATTTTATATGCCATTCAAATTACTGTATAAAAGTGTAACACTTCGAGTAGGATTAAAACTGCGTATGTTTTGTGTTAAAACTTGTCTATTGAATAAAATGGGCTATTTTCCCAGGCAAAAATGTACACAAAGAGTAAGATTTATTTTTTGTTTTTGTTTTTTTGGACAGGTAGAGTGGACAGTGAGAGAGAGAGACAGAGAGAAAGGTCTTCCTTTTGCCATTGGTTCACCCTCCAATGGCCGCCATGGCCAGCGTGCTGCGGCAGGCACACCGCGCTGATCCAATGGCAGAAGCCAGGTGCTTCTCCTGGTCTCCCATGGGGTGCAGGGCCCAAGCACTTGGGCCATCCTCCACTGCACTCCCTGGCCACAGCAGAGAGCTGGCCTGGAAGAGGGGCAACCGGGACAGAATCCGGCGCCCCAACCGGGACTAAAACCCGGTGTGCCGGCAGAGGATTAGCCCACTGAGCCGCGGCGCCAGACAAGATTTGGTTTTTAGACATCAAAAAATTCATCATGAACTTAAATCTGAGTATTTTTAGTCACAAAAGTACAAAAAGGCAAAGTACCACGATGCTTCCTAACCAAGATCGACAAATACACATAAGTAATCAAAAAATGAAGATTCAACTACAAATTCTACCCAACCTCAAAACATCAAAAAATCTTATCTTTGCTCCCCAAAATATTTTGACCTGATGAACTGTTTAAAGGAAACAGTAAGTTGTCTTAATAGCTGCTCTCGACCTCATAACAAAAGCCATTTAAGCCACCACTGAGCAGCCAACACTGTGGCACAGGGAATTAAGCTGCCACTTATGGTGCTGAAATCCCTTACTGGAGTGCCAGTTTGATTCCGTTATATTTTAAATGGACATTATGAAGCTATTCAAAAAAAGACTGATAAGACCCAAATATTAATAACTCTCTTGCAAATAAAAATTCTTCCAAACCCAAACAAAATTCCAATTTTTCTTCCTCAAGCTTTACTCAGCACTAAATGATCCACAGCTTTAAATAACCATTCAGTGCAAATTCTGCAGTTGGCAAAGATGCTACCTCTTTAAAATAACTTACTTTAAGTGTTCTAATGTTAGTCTCTGCATTTTGACCACTTCATTATTACATGTTCTGTCATAGAAAGGGTTACTTCTTTCTGAAAAGTAATCCAGGACACTTCCACTGTTCAAAATGGGGATCCAAGAGCTGTCAACCCAAGAGATTCCCAGCAGATTATCTACAGGAAAGAAAGAAAACAATAAATTATTAGAAAAAAGAAAGAACATAATCCAACAAATATTTATTATGCATCCAATGTAGTAGCATTATAAATCAGGATGACACTGATCCTTGTCTACATACTCTCACTGACTAACTGAAAAGAGAAGTATGCCAAGAAAGCAATGACAACACTACACAACTGCTACATAAAGCCAGGGGTAAATGTGTTCTCAGAGCACAGAGGAGGAAACAGAATACTCTGCCTTGGAGACCGTAAATGATTTCTCAAGGACTGAGGAGGAAAGTTTTAGCAATGCATGTTAAAGAAGAGAGAGAGGAACGCATACACAGAGGTATGAACATATGAAGTATACTACACATTTAAAGAATAATTTGAGGGGCCGGCGCTGTGGTGTAGCAGGTAAAGCTGCAGTGCAATGCCGGCATCCCAATCAGCACCGGTTCTAGTCCTGGCTGCTCCTCTCCTGACCCAGCTCTCTGCTATGGCCTGGGCAAACAGTAGATGATGGCCCAAATGCTTGGGCCCCCATACCCACATGGTAGACCCAGAAGAAGCTCCTGGCTCCTGGCTTCAAATCGGCACAGCTCTGGCTGTTGTGGCCAATTGGGGAGTGAACCAGAGGATGGAAAACCTCTCTCTCTCTCTCTCTCTCTCTCTGTGTGTGTGTGTGTGTGTGTGTGTAACTTTGACTTTCAAATAAATAAATAAATTAAAAAAAAAAATAAACAATAATTTGACTGGGGGCAGGCATTTGGCACAGAGGTTAAGATACCTCTTGGGATGCCCACATCCCATACTGTAGTGCCTGGGTTCCAGTCCTAGCTCTGCTTCCAATCCTACTTCCTGCTAATACACACCCTGGGATGTCAGCAGATGATGGTTCAACAACTTGGGCCCCTGCCACCCACATCAGAAATCTGGATGGAGTTCCAGCCTCCTGGCTTCAGTCTGGCCTTGTGCTGGCTATTGCATGCATTTGGGAAGTGAACCAGGGGATGAAAGATCCCTCTCTGTCTCTGTGATTAAGTAAAGAACTCTTAAGCTTTGAAATCTAAACAGTTTTTTTAGAAATTGCAAAGCATGAGTTTTCATATACTGGAAACTAATTCAAAATGTTCAAACAGCATGCATAACAAAGAAAACATTCATAGCTACCAATTTGATATCATTAAGAGGCACAGAAATATGCTGGGAAGCCATTTACCATAAATGAGACTGATGAAAACCTAAACAGTTTAGTTTAATTACATACATACTTTATTATATTAGAGAATTATATCTCGAACTAAAAAGAAAACATGAAAAACAGAGTTAGATACCTTTAAAAAAAGACTTTATTTATTCAAAAGGTAGAGTGATAGAGAGAGAGAGATAGAGACAGAGATACTCCACCCACTGGTTGACTTCCCAAATGACTACAACAGCCAGGGCTGGGCCAGGCCTAAGCCAGAAGCCTGGAACTCCATCTGGTTTCCCACATGAGTGGCTGGGGGTACTTGCACTGTTTTCCCAAGCTTATCAGCAGGAAGTTGGACCAGAGGTGGTGCATCTGGGACTCGAACCCGCACTCCCACAAGAAATGTCGTTGTCACAGGTAGCAGCTTAATTTGTGCCATAATGCTGGCTCTTAGATACCTATTTATTTATTTTATTTAAAAGGCAGAGTTACAGAGAGACAAAGGCAAAGAGAGAGAAGTCTTCTATCACTGGTTCACTCCCTAAATGGCAGCAATAGCCAGAGCTGGGCTGATCCAAAACCAGGAGCCAGGAGCTTCTTCCGGGTCTCCCATGCGGGTAAAGCGGCACAAGGACTTGGACCATCTTCTATTGCTTTCCCAAGCCATAGCAAAGAGCTAGATCAGAAGTGGAGGAGCCGAGACTCAAACCAGCGCCCATATGGGATGCTGGCACCACAGGCAGCAGCTTCACCTGCTATGTCACAGAGCTGGCCCCTCCCAGACATCTTTAATTAGTAAGTTTTTATTGGCTACTGACTGTGATGATGTTTCAGAACACTGTATTTACTAAACTGTACTATGTGTAAGTTAAAATATCTATATAACTGCTTGAAAAACTTCAATCTCTCTTATACTACAAATACTTGGGCAGCTATGAGAAGTCAAACCTAATTCAAAGAGACAAGCAGTTTTGAGATGAATGAATCAAAAGGCAAAAAGTAATAATATAAAGGTAAAATGTGTTTTGTATGTTATAAAGGATAAGATAGATAAAGTGATGATGATCAAAATAATTCACAGACTGTTTAGACAGATCATCATAAATGGATTATGCCACAATCAAAAATATGAGAGAACTACAAAAAGTTCTCAGAAAATGAAATTAAAAGATAATGCACATTTTTCCATGAACTTTTTAAAGTACTCTTGTACAGCAGATCAGGAAATAATGTTTTCAAACAAAAAGTAACTACAGACAATCACTCTCAGCTTTAAATACTATTATCCAATTATTAATATAGTTTTATCTAGAGTAAAAGTACTTACATATCTTTTATTTCCTTAGGAATGGATATATAAAAGCATTTCATAGAAACTATGAGGACACTTCAAAAAGCTCATGGAAAGCAGAATTGAAAGTTAAGTTTATTTTGGTGCAAAAAACCTTGAAGTCCATGCACAATTTTTCATAACACACATTTTCATGAGCTTTCTGAAGGCTCTTCATATGCATGCCTTCCAAATTTTCATGAACCAAAATAAATTTACCTTTTAGTTCCATTTTCCATGAATTTTTAATTACCTTGTATGCCTATATTGTGTCAAAATCAGTCACTGATGATAGGATTATAATATTACAGATCAGCTCAGCATTGGTAGAATATTCTACTGAGACAAATAGTTAATTATAGATGCTATTTATCAACAATTATGGAAAGTCACTAAATACAGGAATGAAGTGATGAGCTGTAGAAGGCAATAGCAGTACACAGAGACAAGGAGATAAAAAACATTTTTCAAGGGGAAAGAAAGACAATTTCCTTAAGGGCCAGTCATAAACTCAGAGAACAATTCATTTTAGAAAGTAATGATAATGAATTTGGCTTGGATATTCTGAGTTTAAATATGGAATACAGCTCCCCAAATCAGAAGGAATCATAAATGTCAACTGTCCAAAGTGATTGTTAATGAGTTCTCCCTCTAGTTTTCCTCACCAAGCTATTTTAATTTTCACAAATTTCTTGATCAGCAGTTTTATCAGATGAATTATTTCTTTTAGTAAACCACTCAAAGAAGAAAACAAGGATAAGTATAACATGAAATCAGTGCAAAGGGAGGTCCTACCTTTATAACTTTTGAACCCTGAATGTATACCTGGCCCTGTTCTAACCTCTTTACTACACAATAACTCAAGAGTCTGGCAGTATTCATACAATTTTACATTTTAAGAACCTGAAGCCTGAGGCTAAGTAGCTTGTCTAAGATCGCCTAGCTGCTAAACGGTGGTGCTGAGATTTGAATCCAGGCAAGCTAAGGGTGTATAGCCCACACTCCTCTGCTGCCTCAAAATGACAACAGATACTAAAGTAACATTAAGAGCTATGAGATGGGCCGGCGCCGCGGCTCACTAGGCTAATCCTCCGCCTAGCGGCACCGGCACACCGGGTTCTAGTCCCAGTCGGGGCACCGGATTCTGTCCCGGTTGCCCCTCTTCCAGGCCAGCTCTCTGCTGTGGCCCGGGAGTGCAGTGGAGGATGGCCCAAGTGCTTGGGCCCTGCACCCCATGGGAGACCAGGAGAAGCACCTGGCTCCTGGCTCCTGCCATCGGATCAGTGCGGTGCGCCGGCCGCAGCGCGCCGGCCGCGGCGGCCATTGGAGGGTGAACCAACGGCAAAGGAAGACCTTTCTCTCTGTCTCTCTCTCTCTGTCCACTCTGCCTGTCAAAAAAAAAAAAAAAAAAAAAAAAAAGCTGTGAGATGAACAGTGATTTTTCCACTCACTATGTTCACTATGTGTTGAATTCTTTATTTAGTGGACGGTTAAGCTTGAGATTACAAAGTAAATTGAAAGTGTATCTTTGTAAAATACTAAAAGAAAGGAAAGGAAGGAAGAAGGATGGTAGGAGCGGGGGAGGGGGGTGGGGTAGAGTGTGAACTATCCTCTTAAAATTATATATATGAAACACATGAAATTTGTTCCTTTTATATGAATTTTAAGTGTTTAAAAAGAACTATGAGAGGCGTGTGCATTGCGCAGGTTAAACCACCACCTGGGATGCCCACATCACACGCTGGAGCACCTCAGATTTAGCAGCACCTCCACTTCCAAGCTAGCCTCCTGCAGATGCACCTGGCAGGCAGCAGCTGATGGTCCAAGTAATTGGGTCCCTGTCACCCATGTAGGTGACCCGGACGGAGGGGCGGGGGGGAGAAGCACACTCAGAATTGGGTGTTTGACGGAAGGCGTTCCGGATTCAAAAACAAAACTTGCAATAGATCTTAGGGATTTACGCCCAGGGATCCGTGGGGTGTGATCTCAAGAATAAACCGCCTCTTTGTCAAGTGCTAAGGGGTGAATCAAATCGTCTCCTTAATCCTTCTCCTCTCTGCCCAAAAGCCATTCTCTCACATCTAAATAAGCCCAATGTTGCTGCAAGGATATGTGTGCACGGCAATGCTCTAGGTCTGGGGCACAAACCCCAAAGCTTTTTCCAAACCTTTCGCTACGACGCTTTTAAAAAACTCCGAAACCGGCAAGAGTCGGCAACTTTCCCCAGATTACAGCCTCAGGCTGTCCACACAAACCATTTAGAAAAGATTGCGAGACCTCACAAAAGAATTGGAACCTTGCCTCCCTCCGTAAGTTATAAATCACCAGACCAATTCGTAGGAAACCAGAAAACAAAGAATAACAATATACGCTACCTCTGATGTCCACCGCCGCCATCGCTCTTAACCACCCCCGGGTTCCTCTTCCGGCGCAGAGTAAACGTAATGACTAGGGCGACGGAAGCGGCTGGTTGAAGATAGTACGGATGGTGAGGAGGGACAAAAACTACGGAAGACGGGGGTGGAGCTTGGAAGAGCGGACAGGAAGAGACATGAAAAGGAGATGGGCGTGACCCAAAGGTGAGAGAGGGGCGGGGCGGGGGATGCAAAGGCTGCTGCGAGGAACAGGCTGAGGCTGGGGAGGCACCCCAGAGCCCGAGAAGAGCCAAAGGGGGGGGGGGGGGGGGCGGGGGATAGTGGGGAAAAAAATTAGGAAATTTAAAGGAAGAGGAGATTGAGCGAAGACCAGTCTCGGGCTTATCATGGAAGGATTCGAGAATTTCACCTTGATCTCCTGTGATTGTCAAAAACCAAATTCCGATGTCATAGAATTGGGAGTTGGGAACAGCTCCAATTTGAGGGGCCGGCGCTGTGGCTTAGCGGGTAAAAAAACCGCCTGCAATGCCGACATCCCACATGGGTGCCGGTTCGAGTCCCGCTGCTCCACTTCTGATCCCGCTCTCTGCTATGGCCTGGGAAAGCAGTAGATGACCCAAGTCTTTGGGCCCCTGCACCCGCCTGGGAGACCCGGAAGAAGCTCCTGGCTCCCAGCTTCAGGTCGGCTCAGGTCCAGTCATTACAGCCTTTTTGGAGAATGAACCAGCAGATGGAAGACCTCTCTATAACTCTGCCTTTCAAATAAGTTAATAAATATTAAAAAATTATAGAGACAGAAATAGTTGGGAGTTGGGAACATCTCCAGTTTTAAAAGCCCCTCAGGTATAGCCCATGAGTGACTGGAGTTTGGAACTACTGGCCTAAATCTGGATCTACTTTTTTCACCCTGACTCAAGTGGCAAATGGGACAGGACTTAACAGAATTCCAGAATCGTTGCCATTTATTTAAAATAAGCCAATTGCACATTTCATGCCTCTGAGGCAAAACGTGCTCACAAGACAGGAATGCTTCTAAAGTGAAATGCCAACAAGAGGAAGAGAAAGGAATGCCCAGAGAGGCAGTAGGTGCTCTCCAGGTAGTTTGCAGTTAGAGAGTGACTCTGCGGTACAGGAAGCTGCAGAAAACCTCAGATTCTCAAGCTCCAGTGTGGCTCTGCAAAAGCAAAATGATGGCAGCATCCGGAACAAGACAGAACCGGGAGGAGCAAGGAAGGGTGGGTGCTTACATCTTCTGCAAAACTTGGATAATCTGGAGGCTGCTCCAGAATCAAAACACAGCCCAGGGCCAAGGCGAGAGGGGCTTATAAATTTAACTGGGAATTCAGAATGCTTCAATCTCCGTGGGATAAAAGTATATGGCTTTGTCCACTTCCAGTTTTGAACTGGGATTTGTACTTGCAGTGCTCTGCATAAAATAATAAGTGTCCTGACAGAAGTAGCATAGAACAAGGCCAGTGCCATGGCTCACTAGGTTAATCCTCCGCCTGCGGCACCAGCACCCCGGGTTCTAGTCCCAGTTGGGGCACCGGTTCTGTCCCGGTCACTCCTCTTCCAATCCAGCTCTCTGCTGTGGCCCGGGAGGGCAGTGGAGGATGGCCCGGGTTCTTGGGCCCTGCACCCGCATGGGAGACTGGGAGGAAGCACCTGGCTTCTGGCACTGTATCGGTGCAGCGCGTGGGCCATAGCGGCCGTTTGGGGAATGAACCAACGGAAGGAAGACCTTTCTCTCTGTCTCTCTCTCTTTCACTAACTCTGCCTGTCAAAAAAAAAAAAAAAAAAAAAAAGAAGAAGAAGAAGAAGAAGAAGTAGCATAGAACAGAGTTGTGAAAGAGAATGTTTCCAGGAGGAAATTTTTCAGGAGAACTGATTTGGGGGCCTGGTGGAGAGGCCTTTTCAAAAAGGGAATAGCATATCCCATAAACAGGAGTGTGAAACATCAAGCTGTTTGTTGTGCTGGTCTTGTTTCCTTGTGTTTTATTTTTTTTTAACAAGATTTATTTATTTGGCCGGCGCTGCTGCTCACTAGGCTAATCCTTCACCTGTGGCGCCGGCACACTGGGTTCTAGTCCCAGTTGGGGCGCCGGATTCTTTCCCGGTTGCCCCCTTCCAGTCCAGCTCTCTGCTGTGGCCCGTGGAGGATAGCCCAAGTACTTGGGCCCTGCACCCCATGGGAGACCAGGAGAAGCACCTGGCTCCTGGCTTCAGATCAGCGCAGTGCGCCGGCCGCAGTGCGCAGGCCGCAGCAGCCATTGGAGGGTGAACCAATGGCAAAGGAAGACCTTTCTCTCTGTCTCTCTCTCTCACTGTCCACTCTGCCTGTCAAAAAAAAAAAATTATTTATTTAACTCAAAAGTCAGAGTTACACTGAGAGAGGAGAGGCAGAGAGAGAGCAAAGTCTTCTATCCGCTGGTTCACTCCCCAAGTGGTCACAATGGCCGAAGCTGTGCTGATCCAAAGCCAGGAGCCAGGAGCTTCTTCAGGGTCTCCCACACGGGTGCAGGGGCCCAAGGACTTGGGCCATCTTCTACTGCTTTTCCAGGCCATAGCAGAGAACTGGATTGGAAGTAGAGCAGCTGGGTCTCGAACCAGCGCCCCTATGGGATGCCAGCACTGGAGGCGGCAGCTTTACCCACTACGCTACAGCACCAGCTCCTTCCTTGTGTTTTATGAAGAGAGATTAGGAAGAATTTTGACAGATCCGGGATCTGTAAACAATAAAAAACGTGGTCAACCAGACCTAGGATCTCCATCTTTGTCTTGCAGGCAATGGAAGAAATGTGATCAAGCTTCTGTTTTTAGAAAGTTTATTTGAGGATGGTGAGTTGGAGTCTGGAAGCCGAGAATACATGAAGAAGGTTGTTGCAAACTCAATGATGTCTACACTAATATAAAGGTAAGTGGCTGGGCGGGGTGATATGTAGTTAGATACTTAGATGAAACACAGCAGAGTTGGTAACTAATAGATGAACATGATGAGTAAGATGGAGGAATTAAAAATATTTCGCAAGTTACTGATTTATCAAACAAGGTGCCATTAATCAGAGAAGGAATAACAAGTAACTAGGTGAAATGAAAGGGCAATAATGATCTATGTTTTTAGCCTGCGTTGTGTGTGAAGTGTTTGCGAGACAGCCTGTAAATCAAGGTTTCCTGTGCATTGGAAACCAGTAGCAGCTTCCCACGAAACTCCCCAGCTGAGAGCTGCTCATGTGCTTAGGTATCTGTAGGAGCATCGAAGCAAAGCAGAATTGTTTCAGGAAGAGAGGAGCACTGGACAGTGTCAAGCATACAAACGAGGCAAGAAGCAGGGATTGAATTTGGTAAATAGGGTGTCCCCAACAAGAATAGCTTCAGTTGAATGGTAAGCAATAGTAAGAAACCAAAGGAGAACATGTTTGGAAGAAAAGAGAGGTGGCATGCACTATTTTTACATTTTTATGGAGTGCAGTACGATATTTCAACTTCAGTATTACAGTGCAATATTCCCACTTCCTGACCCATGTACACAATGTAAACAATTCAAACCAGGCAGCCACTCTTCCCATTTCCTTATTTTTCCATTGTCTTTGGAATTTTAACATTTATCTTTTTGTTATTAGCTTCTAATCTAATTGCCATGTGCTTAGAATATATAGTCTATGAGGTCCTCCAAAATTTCCTGGGAAATGGAATTAAAAGATAAGTTTATTTGGGTGCAGAAAATGTTTGGAAATCCATGCATAGTTTTTTCATAACACATTTTCCATGAGCTCTTTGGAGACCCCTCATACATGATACCTGTCCTTGATATTTGTGTAGATTTGCTCTATGCATCATAACCCATCTATGCTCAAGAAGGAAATACACCTTTCAATGTGGGATGCAGAAGCTAGCAACATCAGAAACCCCCAATTTCTCAAGAGTGTCTTTTCCTTGTCTCCATAGGACTGCTTCCCCTAGCACCCTGGCTGTCTCTCAGAACATTTCTTACCTGTCTCCTTTTTTTCCCCCTAAGTTTTATTTATTTACTTCAGAGGCAGTATGACAGAGACAAAGATATCTCCCATTTGTTGGCTCAGTTCCCAAATGCCCCCAACAAGTCAAAGCTAGGATCCCAGAATTCAATCTGAGTTTCCCACATGGGTGGTAGGGACCCAAGACTTGAACCATCATCCGCTGCCTCCCAAAGGTGCGCGTTAGCAGGAAAGCTGGATAGGAAGCAAAGCAGAGGCAGGCATCCCAAGCAGCAGTTTAACTGTTGCACCCCAACACCCATCCCTCCTCATCCCTTGTATTTCCTTCTCTTCTCCTGTTTTACCCAAGCACGTTCTCTCATCCACAGTCCCATCCCTCTTCTAGTTCATCTTAGTGCTTTTCTCTCCTCCCCTAGAAGACCTCGTTCTCCCTGTGGTTGCAGTGCCATCTATGTCATCTGGCTTGCCAAAGTAGTCTAACTCAGACTTTTCTCCTGAGCTCCAGGAACATGTATGCATCTGCCTACTGGATGGCTCCAGCCTGTTGTTCTTGGTCCCAACTGAAAGATTTTCACTCCTAAATAAGAAACCTTGCCTCTCCCTCTTCCTCACTGTCAACATACAGTCTGCACCAAAACTTATGCGTGCTTTTCAGGAGCCTTCTTGAATCAGGTGGCTCCTCTGCATCTCTACTGCTTTGTCTTTAATTCTAAGACTCATTATTTCTTGCATGAACACTGTTGCTAGGGTAATTTTTCTTTCAATCATGTTTTCTTGCTCTAAAATCTCTACTGACTCTATTTTTTTTTTTTGCCCTTGGGATGAAATTTATATCATTTCATTTTGCCCCAGCCTATTCTTGAATTTTATCTGTCCACCCAAACCACCACCCCATACACTGGACCCCTACAACAGTGGGATTCTCCCAGATTCCACAATTACATGGTCCTTTGGAAATTGTTCTACTTGGAAACTTTGAATTGTATTCTCTTCCCTTTCTGTCTCACACCCTCAGCCAAATACATAGAAAAGCAAATGTGTATGTGCCCACATGCATACACACACAGAGGCATTTGTCTGGAAAATTCTATTCATGTAAAAGCAAGATTAGAATAAGAGAAGAACTTAGGGAAAAGTATATTATTCTGCAGATGCTGGTAATTAGTGGTTAATGGGATTTTAGTTGCAGGGGAATATGTGAGTAGAGAGAAGGCGGGAAATAGTTAATAATGTTTGTTAGCCAAGAGTCTCATTATCTTCATCCTTTCTCTGTTGAGCTGTTAGAAAATTTGCTTAAGCCTCCATGAATCATTTCCAGTTCTTCTCAAACACCTAATTGTCCAGGAATTTGGACGACTGGATGATTCTGTATCCCTGTCCCCTGTCATGTTACTTTCTCCTGGGATTGGTTGCCTGGTAACCCTGATCCAAGACCTGCCCTCCCTGCTCTCCTAGTTATTATGCTCTTTGTGTTCTCCAGTGATTGTCTCCTGCTGAGGTTTCCCACACTTTACATTTTATTTCTTTCTAAACCTGTAATATGTGAACATAAAGAAATAATTTTATTTTCTTAGACCCATATATAGAATATATTTTATGTAGAAACATTTACCATATATTTATTGGAAGAGGAAAATGTATGGGTTTGCCCACTTTCTGTTAAATGAACAGGTCTCTATCTTTGTTATGGTTTTATGTAAATTTGACATATAATGTGATTTTTCTCTGGGTGTCAGGAGTAAGAGTCAGGGTAGGCAGGTATCCCAGCAGTTAAGCCACCAGTGACCCACATCAGAGTGCCTGGATTCAATTCACAGCTCCAGCTCCTGACTCCACTTCCTGCCAGTGCAGACCCTGAGAGACAGCCAGTGATGGCTCAGGTGGTTGCCACCCACATGGGAGACCTGGATTGAATATCTGGCTCCTGGCTTTGGTCCCAACCCAGCCCCAGCCATCACAGGCATTTGGGAGGCGAGCCAACAGATGGGATCTCTCTCTCTCTCTCTCTCTCTCTCTCTTTCTCTGTCTCTCTCTCTCTCTCTCTCACACACACACATACATACATAAAAAATAAAAATAAAAAGACTAAGACTCAATGTCACTTCACACATGAGTATTAGATCAAATAAACCTTAATAACAGAAAAAAGTAGACTTGGTAAAACAGTTTTTTCTCACACAGCAGTCCATGCCATAAGTTATTCTGCAGTTACATGCAGATGAAGAGTATCAATGCATATAATATCAGGTTGCACATAATACTCATGTGAAATGTAAAAACAAATTGTGTGTGTGCTAACATTGAGGGATTTTTTTAAGATTTATTTTTTATTTATGTGAAAGAGTTACAAAGAGAGAGGAAAAGACAGAGAGAGAAGTCTTCTATCCACTGGTTCACTCCCCAGATGGCCACAACGGCCAGGGCTGCACCAGGCTAATGCCAAAGTCCAGGAGCTCCTTCCAGGTTTCCCACATGGGTGCAGGGGCCTAAGCAATTGGGCCATCCTCCACTGCTTACCCAGGCGTATTAGCAGAGAGCTGGATCAGAAGCGGAGCATCTGTGGAAGGCGGTTTAACCCACTGCACCACAATGCCAACCCCCATTTGGGGCTTTTAAAAATATATATGCTATATACAAACCTGAGAACTGCTTTGTGATTCATGGACAAATATGTCAAAGAAACAATTTGTCTCCTGGATTTTCATTTATTGAGTCTCTCAGCTGTTACTGTGTGCAGGGTGGGATGGGGTGGGGAGTGATGGGTACAGAATGGCCATGTAAACCAATACTGTAACACAAACTAAAAAGTGATGTCATAGGTGTTACAGGTTTACAGAAGGCGAACAATAAAGCTGCTGTGAAAGTGTGGGATGATGGGAGAAGGTTTCTATTCTCCACATATTTAAATCTGCATTTTAATATAAGATACACTTGTACACTTGCATAGCCTCAAAGATGAAACAAGTCATTCCGATTTTCTTCTGTAAATATTTTACCTCTCCTACCAGAATACTGTACTTAGCTATGAGAGTCTGTCAGATCTCAAAAGCAAGATTAGAAATTTCAATACCTGTGGTTATTTGAAACAGAATGGGAAGAAATTTGATTTCAATTCATAGTCAAAATTGAAATAAGTCAAATTTGAAATTAGAATAAATCCAAAATGGTATTTTGAAAAAAAAACAGTGTCTCCCTCTCTGTTTCTGTAACACTGCCTTTCAAATAAATAAATAAATCTTTAAAAAAAAAAAAAACAAACAACTGGGGGCCAATGAAACAGCAAGTTAAGTCATAACCTGCAACGCTGGCATCCCATGTGGGTACCACTTCTATTCTGGGCTGCTCCAGTTCCAATCCAGCTCCCTTCAAATGCACCTGGGAAAGCAGAAGAGGATGGTCCAAGTACTTGGGCCCTTGCCACCAACATGGGAGACCCAAATGAAGCTCCTGCCCCCTGGTTTCCATCTGGCCCAGCCCTGTCCATTGAGGCTATTTGGGGAGTGAATCAGCAAATGGAAAATCTCTCCCTCTTTCTCTGTAACTCTGCCTTTCAAAGAAATAAATAAATATTTTGGCCGGCGCCGTGGCTCACTAGGCTAATCCTCCGCTGCGGCGCCGGCACCCCGGGTTCTAGTCCCGGTTGGGGTGCCAGGTACTAGTCCTGTTGCTCCTCTTCCAGTCCAGCTCTCTGCTGTGGCCCGGGAGTGCAGTGGAGGATGGCCCAAATGCTTGGGTCCCTGCACCCACATGGGAGACCAGAAGGAAGCACCTGGCTCCTGGCTTTGCCTCTGCACAGCGCCAGCTGTGGCGGCCATTAGGGGAGTGAACCAACAGAAGGAAGACCTTTCTCTCTGTCTCTCTCTCACTGTCTATAACTCTCTCTGTCTTTCTCTGTCACTGTCTAACTCTGCCTGTCAAAAAAATTAAAATTAAAAATAAATAAATATTTTTAAAAATCAACCTTGTGTGTATAAGTTTAATGAAAGTATTTTCCCCATACATGTATAGCAAACATAGGTAGAAGAGTTTTACAAAAGACGCGTCTTTAAACTATTTGGTGATGTTAATGTTGCTTATTGTTCAAACTCAGTACTAAAAATACCTGAACAACTCTAAGAATTCCCAAAATACAAAAACTTGATCCTGGCTTAATAGTTCTTGATATAATTATAATTTCATGGATCTTTGCCACATTACAGTTCGGTATAATTTGTTCAGCCACACTCCATGCCATATAACAGTGATAAATATTAAAGGAATAAATGAAGTAGAGTTGGTAATATCATTACATAGATCTTTCAGTTCACCAAGCTAATATAATTCTAGGCATACAAGTCAGTTAAGCTAAAATATAACAAAGTTAAAATATAACTGAGTTAAAGAAAATGTCAGCAAAAATAGAAATAATAGTTGAAGTTTACACATTGAATACCATGACACACCAGGAACAGCCCTCCACACTTTAGAAAAGTTGTCACAGTGGGGCTGCCACAGGTAAGCTGATGCTGGTGATGCCAGCATCCCAAATGAGTGCCAGTTTGTGTCGTGACTGCTCCATTTCTGATCAGCTCCCTGCTAATATGCCTAGAAAAGCAAAGATGGCCAAAGTGCTTGGGCCCCTGCCACACATATAGGCAACCCAGATGAAGCTCCTGGCTTCCACCTGTTCATTCTCTCCCTCTCTCCCTCTCTTCCTCTCTCCCTCTCTGCCTCCTTCCCTCCCTCTCTCTTTCTCACTCTCTCTCCTCTGCCTTTCAAATAAATACATCTTTTAAAAAAAGAAAAATTACTACAGTTAATCCTCCCAACACCTGATGTAGTTACTATGAAATCGCCAACTTAAATAGCAGAAATAGAAGCTTAAGGAAGTTCAATAAGTCACTGAAAGTTATAAACATGATCATCAGTGGAGCCCAAGTCTGCCAACACCCACTGTTTAATTTTGCCATTCTGCCTTTAACATACTGAACACAGCAACCGAAAATTGAAGTAGGCGTGAAACACAATGACTGAAATTTGAGCTTGTATGACTTTCCTTGTAGAAGGAAGAGAATGGTCGTTTTGCTTTAGCTGGGTTAGTAGGTGTTATGGAATGACAGGTGGGAGGGATTTTGTTCAAAGAGGAACAGTGTATGAGCACATTTCCTTTTCTTTGTGCCCTGAGCACATAATGTGGTGGTGCCGGCAGATGAGGCTGGAGGGGATGCTTGCGCTCAGTTTGTTACACACCTTATTTGTTTGGGAATTTT
Organism: Oryctolagus cuniculus; assembly: GCF_051225735.1. Taxonomy (NCBI): domain Eukaryota; kingdom Metazoa; phylum Chordata; class Mammalia; order Lagomorpha; family Leporidae; genus Oryctolagus; species Oryctolagus cuniculus. The sequence continues at coordinate 20,995,523 of NC_142886.1, forward strand.
GACTTGATCCAGAAGGGACTAATTAGTTGATGGAGGTTTAATATTGGAGAATGAGAATTCAGATGTCAGTGTGGACAGTAAATTAGATGCATATTAAATATTGATTCCAAACAATCCAGATGAGTGATGAAGTGAACTAAATTAAGGCAGGGACTATTAAAGTAATACAGACATAAACCTTGCAGGGGTAAAAAAAAATGTGCAGCATTCCTTCTCCAGGCCCACAAGTGCAAGCACTTCAGTCAGCTCTTGAGTATACGCAAAAGTGGTTAAGGGGTTAGTGAGAGAACTCTGTCCTGAGTTTCTTACACACCAATAATATTTCTGGCTGTGAGTTCTTTACCAATCCAGACAGGGAATCATCACTTGTGACTTCAGAGGAAAGAGTAATTGTAAAATTCATTAGGCTTCCTAAATAAGGAAGTGCAAAATCTTCCAAGAAAATAATTAAACAACCATGGGGCCAAGAGCCTCATCTGTATAATTTAAAGCTATGAAGTGGGTCATTGCTTAGTGTCCCACATCTACGCATAGCTAATCATAATCATGCTCCATCTGTCCGAAATTAGTCACTTTATTCTGTATGCCAAGAAAAAATACCTGATTTTAGAGGTTTCTATAAACTATCAAATGTATCCTCGTGTGCATCTGAATTATCCATTCTGCTTTTCTTGAAATAATTTAATCTTTCTAGAATTCAAAGAAAAACTAGAATACGCGCGATATAATAAAAGCTCTCATTTCAGGAGCCCAGAGCCCTTAACCGAAGGGTGTTGGGTGGAATAGTCCTATACCTACTTTCAGACAGGGAAACCAAACAGATGTGTGCCAAGATTCCAGGTGCTGAGGTGGACAGTTAGGACAGCAAGCCAAGCAGAACGTTGTAATCAAATTTCTTGTTAATATTCTGGGACAGTTCCAGCAAGAGGCACAAGGGTAGGCACTGGCTCCCCAGGGTTTCATCTTTCCTCCTGGAATGGTACCAGGCAGAGGTCAAATGGAAGCACAGATGTCAGAAACCATCCTACCACCAGGGAGCCCTGGAAAAGGGTTCCTGCCTTTTGTGGACCTATGGCCCATGAGAACAGAGGGAAGGGCTTGGAGCAGAAAATACTGATCCCAAATAGAGAAAACTGCCTCAGGCAAGACCCCCAGGAACAAAGTCCTGATGGAGGTTACCTGGGAAGTATCTCAGATAAGGTCAGATAAAGAGGCTTCTGGATGGAGGTTCCTGGGCTGGGAATGCAGACACACTGCTCTCTGGGGGGGGCTGAGTCCTGACAGCTAACCCCTCCCTAAGCCCCCAAATTCTTTTTTAATATTTATTTATTTATTTATTTATTTGAAAGGCAGAGTTACAAAGATGGAGAGAAAGAGATCCTCCATGCACTAGTTCACTCCCCAGTGGGCTGCAATGACTGGGACTGGACCAGGCTGAAGCCAGCAGCCAGGAAGGATATCAGGGTCTCCCATGTGGGTGGCAGGGGCCCAAGAACTTGAGTCATCCTCTGCTGCCTCCCAGGCACATTCATAGGGAGCTGGCCTGGAAGGAGAGCAGCCAGGACATGAGTTGGGGCCCATATGGGATGCTGGTGTCACAGGCCATAGTTTAACCCACTATGCCAGAACATTGCCTCACCTACTAAATTCTTGACACAGTGTCTTCTTTCACCTTGAAGTCTTAGACAGGATCTAGGAGGTCAGGTCATCTAGAATAGGCAGTTTTTAAAAATGCTAAATTAAACACAGGTGGAGGGACTTCCTCAGCCCCTCAGTCCTAGAAATGCTCGCTGATCATTTCCTCAAATCTTCATCACTGTGATGACTACAAACAGTAGCTAACATTGATTCTGGAGAACAGAAGCTCCCCCTTCCTCAGTCTAAGATGTAGCCCAAAGATTTCCATGTGGCAGCTGTTAGGCCGCCTTCTACTTGCAAACATCTTGTATTAGTCAACACAGTGATGCCCTGCACAATATGGTCTTATTTTTAAGACTGATTGAGGCTGACGCCGCAGCTCACTAGGCTAATCCTCCGCCTTGCAGCGCCAGCACACCGGGTTCTAGTCCCAGTCGGGGCGCCGGATTCTGTCCCAGTTGCCCCTCTTCCAGGCCAGCTCTCTGCTGTGGCCAGGGAGTGCAGTGGAGGATGGCCCAAGTGCTTGGGCCCTGCACCCCATGGGAGACCAGGATAAGTACCTGGCTCCTGCCATCGGATCAGCGCAGTGCACCGGCTGCAGCACGCCGGCCGCGGCGGCCATTGGAGGGTGAACCAACAGCAAAAGGAAGACCTTTCTCTCTGTCTCTCTCTCACCATCCACTCTGCCTGTCCAAAAAAAAGACTGATTGATTTATTTGAAAGGCAGAGTGACAGCAAGAAATAGAAAGAGAAAAGAAAAAAAAAAAAAACAAAGATACATAGAGAGATCTTCCATTCAGTGGTTCACTCCCACAATAACTAGGGGAGGGCTAGGTTAAAGCCAGGAGCCTAGAATTCCATCCTGGTCTCCCAAATAGGTGGCAGGGACCCAAGTATTTGAGCCATCTTCCACTGCTTTCCCAGGTGTGGAGTCCAGGGCCGGTGTAGTGGCACAGTAAGTTAAGCCTCCACCTGCAGTGCCAGCATCCCATATGAGCACCAGTTTGAGTCCCAGCTACTCCACTTCTGATCCAGCTCTCTGCTAATGTGCCTAGAAAAGCAACAGAAGATAACCCAAGTGTTTGGGCCACTGCACCCACATGGGAGACCTGAAAGAAGCTCCTGGCTCCTGGCCTCCACCTGGCCCAGCCACAGCCATTGCAGCCATTTGGGGAGTGAGCCAATGGGTGGAAGATTCTCTCCCCCACCCCCACCCCCCGCCTTTTCTCTTTGTAACTCTGCCTTTCATATAAATAAATATTAAAAAAAAAAGAAAAAGAAAGTAAGAAAAAAAAAAGAAAATAGAGTAGCCAAGAATCCAACTAGCACTCCAATATAGAATACAGGCAGTCCAAGTGGCAGCTTAACCCACTGTGCCACAGCGCCCACCCAATGTGATTTTTTTAACCTTTATTCTTTCTTTCTACTGAAATGTGAAAAATGAGTCGGCAGCAGGGATGGGGTTGCTCTTTGCATCTTGACACTTGCCAGGCAACTGAAACTGCAGCAGTGTTCCTCTGTAGATGGGGTGATTGGTGTGCAGTTCATCAGCTGGCCCAGTTCAATCATGTGGGCTAGCCAGTGCTTCTCAGCCATCAGTAAGCATGCAATTCGCCTGGAGACTCTTATTAGATTCAGATTCTGATTCAGGTCTTGGGAGGATCTCTAACGAGCTTCCAGGCAATGCTAATACTTCCAGCCCCAGGAACCACCCTTGCAGTGGCAAGGATTCAGGGAGATAGCGTAGTAATCGAGCACTTTTCTATGACACTAACAGTCTGGTTTTGGATTCAGTTCAGTCACTTACTAGTTGTCAAGTAGGAACATTGCCTGGGAAAAGTTCCTGCATTATCTGTGCTGCTGATTCCTCATTTCAAAATGGTGCTAATAATAGTTCTTAACTCAAAATATTCCAGAAGAGATTGAGTCATTGTGTGTGATATTTCTCAGATCCCAAAAGAGTGTCTGACACACAGCAAAAACAAGCAGATTGACAAATGTGAGTTATTATTATTCAATATTGAAATAATAATGCATCACCCCCTTGCTGAAAACTGTGGACTGGTTTTCCCGTGTCTTCAAGATGAAGTCCAAACTCCTCGGCATGGTTTACAATGTCCTTCACAATCTGGCCTCTACTTTACTCTCCAACTTTGTCTCCATTCCAGAGTTGGGATTCTTCCCAGACCCTCCCCTCACTCCTGTGAGCTAGGTTCCTCTCTTGGATGCTCCCGTAATAGCTGGGGCACATCTCTATGGCAGCACCTCTCACATCCCATTGTAACAATCAAGTTTTCTGTCTCTCTTCTTTGACCAGTTCCTGTGGCAGTAATCATATGTTAAGCAAAAACGTCCTTTGTGGAATAATGAAAACCTGCCCAAATATGCTTACCAGGGCTTTTTCAGACCTCTCTTTTTCCAATCCTTTGACCTCTTCTTTTATGGATCCTGAATTTTTTTTAAAGATTTATTTATTTGAAAGGCAGAGTTACAAAGGGAGGTAGACACAGAGAGATCTTCCATCCACTGGTTCACTCCCCAAATGGTTGCAACAGCCAGAGCTGGGCCAATCTGAAGCCAGGAGCTTCTTCCAGGTCTCGCACACAGGCACAGAGACTCAAGCACTTGGGCCATCTTCTACTGCTTTCCCAGGCCATAACAGAGAGCTGGATTGGAAGTGGAACAGCCAGGACTCAAAGTGGTGGCCAAATGGGATGCTGGCACTGCAGGCAGCAGCTTTTACCCACTACGCTGTAGCACTGGCCCTCCTGTTGTTTTTTTTTTTTTTTAATTTTAAGGATTCAGACAGGCCACAGCCCCATCCCTCAAGCAAGAGATGCACACGTACCCATCACAGCCATGGTCCTGCTAGTATCACAGCAGCCCTGTGAGGGAACCACACTCTAGACATTGCAGAAGTTCTTGCACTTCCAGATTCAAGGACAAAGCTACCTGAATCAGGGCCCCATCACCAGGCAACCTGCTGGCCTAGCACAGCTGGAAATGCTAGAGTAAGCCAGCGCAGTTCAAATCCACACTGGGTACTTTCCATAGACCATCCTCGTTTAAATCTCCATAATGCCTTTGCATGGCCTAAGACCTCCTGTATTGTAGCTCCTGTCCACCTCTTGAGTCAAGTCACGCTCACTACCGTCTCTCTGCTCCAGCAAGGGGGGTCTGCTTTCAGTTCCTGGAAGACATCGCTGCTAACTGCAGGATCTTCCCCTTGGCCTGAGATGCGCCTCTATTCCAGTCACCACTCACACTCACACACACACACACACACACACACACACACAGCCGCTAATCTCTCTCTGCCTCCTTTTCATTTCCAAAACTTTGTTTTCTTCCCTGCTCTATTCTAACACCAAGCGTAGTGCCTAAAACATAGGAAGAACTCAATGAACATTTGTTGAATGTTATTGAATTAACTTCTCTGTGATACTTACTTCTTCCAAGTGCAGCCTCCCTCTGTAAGTGTCCTGCCCTGTGTGGGGGTTTGTTTTTCCCTTATGGTACCTGTCACTGATTGTAAATATTTTCCTTTGTCTACTTTTTAACCCCTATTTTCCCTCCAGAATACTCTAAGTTCCATGAGGGTAAAATATATTAGTTTTGTTCGATGTCCAGCACCTAGGAATTGGTTGATACATATTCGTTCTTTAGAGTTGTTCAGTGAGAATTAACTGGCTCAATAATGGCACTTGGAGCCAGTGCTATGGCATAGCCAGTAAAAACCACCACCTGCAGTGCCAGCATCCCACATGGGTGCCAACTCGAGTCCTAGCTGCTCCACTTCCGATCCAGCTCTCTGCTATGGCCTGGGAAAGCAGTAGAAGATGGCCCAAGTCTACTTCAGATCAGCCCAGCTCAGCTCTCGCCATTGCAGCCATTTAGGGGGTGAACCAGCGGATGGAAGACCTCTCTCTCTCTCTCTCTCTCTCTGCCTCTTCTTCTCTCTCTGTGTAACTCTGACTTCCAAAAATAAATAAATCTTTTTGAAAAAAAAAAAAAAAAAGAATGGGGCAGCATTCTTAATCCATTCTATTTAGCTGATATACAAAACTCCTATAAAAGTTTCAAGGACCCTTTGTAGCTTAAAATAGAACAATTAGCATTAGGCAGAGCAGTTTGGAACAGGAAAAAGCCTTAAATGTCATCAGGCTCATTTTTCTCATTTTACAGATGAAAACATTAGCAGCCAGAAAGGGGAAGTAATGTGCAAAGCTAGTTAGTAGCAGGATTACAAGTAAAACTCAGGCCTTCTCTCAGTACTTTTTTTTTTTATTTATTTATTTGAAAGTCAGAGTTTACACAGAGAGAGAAGGAGAGGCAGAGAGAGAGAGAGGTCTTCCATCTGCTGGTCCACTCCCCAACTGGCCACAATGGCCAGAGCTGCGCTGATCTGAAGCCGGGAGCCGGGAGCTGCTTCTGCATCTCCCGTGCAGGTTCGGGGACCCAAGGACTTAGGCCATCTTCTACTGCTTTCCCAGGCCATAGCAGAGAGCTGAATTGGAAGTGGAGCAGCCGGGACTTGAACTGGCACCTATATGTGAATGCCAGCACTGCAGGTGGTGGCTTTACTTGCTACACCACAGTGCCAGCCCCTTCAACTTTTTTACTACACAAATAATCCACCCAGGAGTAAAGTTTACTCAGCACCTGCTCTATTTTTCTCTCATTTTTTATTATAATTTTAAACAGATTCAATATTATTTAGAGATACAAGTCTAAGGACATAATGATATTCCCTTCCTTCCTCCCTGCATCTCACCTTCCTTCCTTCTCTCTTCCTTTCTTTTTTTTTTTTTTTTTTTTAGTTTTTGAGATAACATTTTAAATTTACATTACATTGTAAAGGCTTACTACTTCATCAAATAAGAAGTTTAACAAGTAAAAGGCAAGATGATCCTAGTTTAGTGGGAATATACACAATTGCTATAAACAATAATTGAATGGAAAAATGATCATCTCACCCAAATACAAGTTTTTTTGGTTAGTTATTCATATTTCCGTCAATGAAATAGAACCAACTAAATACTTCCTGTGGGTTACAAGACAATAATTAAGTTCATTTAAACTTTAACTTATTTCTTCTCAACAGTTGGTGTACAAGAATAATTTTATAGAGACTGCAATGCAAATAATTATACATTACATTTTTTGTACTGTATTAGTTACCACAGATCAGGGGAAACACGATAATTGTTTTGGGGGAAAGACTGGCTTATATCATCAAGTATAATGGTTTCCAGTTGCATCCATTTTGTTACACAAAACAGGATTTCATTCTCTTTAACAGCTGAGTAATATTCCATAGTGTACATATACCACTTTTTTTTATCCAGTCATTGGTTGATGGGCATTTGAGTTGAGTCCATTCACCCATTCGTGTGTTGATGGACACCTAGGTTGATTCCATATCTTTGCTGTCATGAATAATGCTGCAGTGAATACGGGAGTGAAGCTATCTCTTTTACCTGCTGACTTCCTTTCCTTGGAATTTATACCCAGAAGTGGGACAACTTGGTCATACTTGGTTCTAGTTTTCATTTTCTGCGGAACCTCCACACTGTTTTCTACAATGGCCGGACTAATTTGCATATCTCACAGTATATGAGAGTTCCCCTTTCCTGACATCCTCACCAGCATTTGCTTTTTTGTTTTCTGGTTCTGGATGTTCTGGATGGGGTTTTTGGTTTGCTTTTGTTATTGTTGTTTGTTTTGTTTTGTCTTTGAAATGATAGCCATGATATCTCACTATGGTTTTGATTTGCTTTTCCTTGATGATTACTGGCGAGTATTTTTTTATAAACTTAATTGCCATTTATATACCTTCTTTTGAGACATGTCTATTCAGGTAATTTGCCCATTTTAAAATCAGACTACTTTCTTTCTGCTGTTGTTTGAATGCTTATAGGTTCTGGATACTAATCTGTTGTCAGATAAATAGATTACAAATCTTTTCTCCTATTCTGTAGGTCCTCTCTTCACTCTGTTGGTAGCCTCCTTGGCTGTGCAGAAGTTTGATGTAATCTCATTGGTCAAATTTTGCTTTTGTTGCCAGTGCTTTTGGGGTCATATTCAAAAAAAATTCTTTGCCCAGAACAATGTCCTGAAGAGTTTCCTCTCTTTCCTTCTAGTATTTTCACAGTTTGGGGGACTTACAGTTATGTCTTTGATCCACTTTGAGTTTATTTTTGTGTATAGTAAAAATTAGGGGAGGCTGGCGCTGTGGCATAGCGAGTAAAGCTGCTGCCTGTAGTGCCAGCATCCCATATGGGCGCCGGTTCGTGTCCCGGCTGCTCCATTTCCGAACCAGCTCTCTGCTATGGCCTGGAAAAGCAGTGGAGGATGGCCCAAGTCTTTGGGTCCCTGCACCAGTGTGGGAGACCTGGAGGAGGCTCCTGGCTCCTGGCTCTGTATTGATGCAGCTGCGGCTGTTGCGGCCATCTGGGGAGTGAACCAGCAGATGGAAGACCTCGCTCTCTCTGCCTCTCCTTCTCTGTGTAACTCTGAATTTAAAACAAATAAATCTTAAGAAAGGAAGAAAGGAAGAAAGGAAGGAAGGAAGGAAGGAAGGTCTAGTTTTCTTTCTTCTGCAGACCTGTATCTAGTTTTCACAATGCCATTGATTGAAGCGATTGACCTTTTTCCAATGTGTGTTCTTGTACCCTTTGTGAAAAATCAGTTGACTGTGAATATATGTGTTTATTTGTGGTTTCTGTATTCTGTTTCATTGGCTTATATGTTTTTGAACAACATTAATTGATTCATAATTTTTATTTGAAAGGCAAAGAGACAGAGAGTTAATTCCATCTTCTGGTTCACTCCCCAAATGCTGGATCAGAACTCGATCCAGGTTTCCCATGTGGAGAGTAGGGACCCAAATACTTGAGCCATTACTTGCTGTGTCCCAGGCTGCACATTAGCTGGAATCTGGAATTGAGGAAGCAGACACTTGAACCTAAGAACTCGGACATGAGATGTGTATGTCCCAAGTGATGACGTAATCCATATGCCAGATGCCACCCCTGTGTGTCTGTTTTCATGACCGTGCTATGCTGTTTATGATAAGGTATTGTGATGCCTGTAGCTTTGTCTCTTTTCTCAGGGTTTCTTACTATTTGGGGTCTTTTGTGGTGCCATACAAATTTTAGGAGTGTTTTTTTATACCTCTGTAAGTAATTAGTATTTTAATAGGAATTGTGTTGAATTTGTAGATTGTGCCACAGAGTGATGGACATCTTAACAATATTAATTATAAATTACCCAGTGTGTGGTATTTTGTTACAGCATCAGGAACAAAGTAAGATAAAAATTCATGCCAAGCCGGTGCTGCGGCTCAATAGGTTAATCCTCCGCCTGTGGCACTGGCACATCGGATTCAAGTCCTGGTCAGGGTGCCGGATTCTGTCCCGGTTGCTCCTCTTCCTGTCCAGCTCTCTGCTATGGCCTGGGAGTGCAGTGGAGGATGGCCCAAGTCCTTGGGCCCTGCACCCGCATGGGAGACCAGGAGAAGCACCTGGGTCCTGGCTTCGGATCAGCGCGGTGCGCCGGCCATAGTGGCCATTGAGGGGTGAACCAACGGAAAAGGAAGATCTTTCTCTCTGTCTCTCTCTCTCTCTCACTGTCCACTCTGCCTGTCAAAAAAGGAGAAAAAAAATTCATGCCAAGAAGTGTGGCATTGCTATGAAAAAATACCTAAGTCGCGTGGAAGTGGCCTTGGTACTGAGTAATAGGCAGAGGCTGAAAGAGTTTGGAGGAGCAGGCCAGAAAAGTCTACATTGTGAGCATGATGGGTGTTTCTGGTGAGGACTCAGAAGAGAACTGTAGAGAAAGCCTGAATCTTCCAAAATATGGTTTAACTAACGATAATCAAAATGTTGCTATAAATGTAGACCACAAAGGCTGTTCTTAGAAGGTCTCAGTAACGAGCAAAGTGTTAGAAGCTGGAGAAAAGGTCATCATTGTTGCAAAGGTGAAGGGCTTGGCTGAGTTGCATCTGTGCCCTAGTGCTTTGAGCGAAGCCAAACCTAAAAGCAATGAACTAGGATACTTGGCAGAAGAAGTCTCTAAGCGAAGTATTCAAGGTCCTGCATAGCTTCCCTTGACTACTTAAAGTAAAATGCAAAAAGAAAAAAATAAAGATGGAATTTAAGATGAAAGGGGAAACAGATTTTGAAGATTTGGAAAATTATCAGACCTGCCAGATTGTAAAAAATTAAAAAGGAAAAAGCCATTTTAGGAGAAAACACTGAAGATGTAGCCAACCAACTCTTTGATAGGAAGATTATTACTGTTAAAAGGAAGCCACAGGCTCATCTTCGGGAAAACGGGAGCTGCCCCGCCTTTCACAGGGCCAAATACCAGGACCTGGGGAAGAATGGGTCCAGATGAATGGCCCTGGGCACCCAAGGTAACTCCGGGCACATATCCCAGAACTGCCCCAGGTTTCTGCTCCACATATCCAGGCACAGCACTCCTCAGCCACCTCAGCTGTGGCTCAAGTGTACCCAGGTACAAGCAGGGTTGTCCCTCCAGTATGCACAGTGTTAAGCCTTGGTGGCATCTGTGCCATGCCAACTCTGCAGGCTTACAGTGTGTAAGAGCTGGGGGGAGGGAGCAAGGCTGCCTCCATGTGGATTTCAAATGATGCCCGCGGAGAACTCTGGGGCCCAGGCAGAGAACTGCCAAAGAGGTAGAACCACTGCAGACCACTGGGGACCACCAGGGAAACAGCTGGTGAAGTCATGAGGGAGGGCCGCTCCTGAGATCCCAAATCTGTAACGACAACCACACCAGCACATAACTAACACCAGCCTGGAGCCGCAGGCTCCAGACCCCAAGTTGCTGTGCCCTGGGGAACCACGGTGGTTGATGGGCCTGCCTGGGGGCCTCAGGGGCCCAACCCCCATCCCAGTGCATCTGGAAGACAGAACATGGAGTCAAAGAAAATCATGTTTGGCTTAGCAGTTAAGCCACCAGACGGGACAACAGCCCATGTCAGAATGCCAGGGTTTGGTCCTGGCTCTGATTTTGATTCCAACTTCCTGCTAATGTGTACTCAGAGGGGCAGAAGGTAATGAGTCAAATAGCTGGGTTCCTGCCTCCCATGTGGGAGACCTGGACAGTATTCTTGGCTCCCAGCTTCCACCTGGCCCAGCCCAGCCATTGCAGGCATTTAGGGAGTAGACCAAAGGATGAGAATGCTGCCTCTGTCCACATGTCTCTCTCTTTCCACCTCTCCTGCCTGCATCCCCCAGATAAAAATAAATAATGAAAGAAAAATATCCTATGAATTGAGATTGAATGCTGTTTGCCTTATTGAGTTTTAGACTCCCTTGGGTCCTATTATCCCATTCTTCTTTCCTATTCCTCCCTGTAGGAATGGGAATGACTATCCTAGGCCTGTGCCACCATTGTATTTTAGAAGTATATCACATGTTTGATTTCACTTGTTCATAACTGGAGAGCAATTGGCAAGGATAAATTTTGAGTCTCACCCATGTCTGATTTTGATGAAACTCTGGACTTGACACATTAGAGTTGGTGCTGGAATGAGTTTCAGAATTTTGAGACTAGGATGGAATGAGTGTTAGAGGAGACAAGCAGGTGGGAAGAACATGAATTTTCAGGTCCAGGGGCCGAACCCTGTGGCCTGGATGTGTCTCACAAAATGTTTATGTTGACATTTAATTGCAAATGTGATAGGATGAAGAGGTGAGCCTTTAGGGGTGATTAGATCACCATGGCAGAGCCTCAATATGTAAGAGGCTTCACAGGTGAGTGTTTGACGAAGTGCAAAAAGTGGTCACTTGAGATGCCCACATCCCATGCTGGAGTGCGTGTTTCTAGTCCTGGCTCTGCTCTCCATTCCAGCTTCCTGCAAATGTGCATCCTGTAAGCAGCAATTGATGGCTAAAGTACTTGGGCCCCTGCCATCCAGATGGGAGACCAAGATTGAGGTCCAGGCTCCTGTCTCTGGCCTGGTCCAGCCCTGGCTGTTGCAGGCATTTGGGGAGTGAATCAGCAGAGGAAAGATCTCTCTCCATCTGTCTCTCTCCCTCTGCCTCTAAAATAAAATCAATTAATTAAAGCGAGAATCTTTAGAAAGCTGCTTGGCCCTTTTTGTTCCTGCAGCTTTTGCCCATGTGGATGCAAGCCTCCAGAACTGTGAGAAATAAATTCATGTTTATAAGTTACCAAATTTATGGATTTTTATTATAGTGTCAGGAACGGACTAAGTCACCCAACAAATTATATAAGCAAAGCAAAAATTTATTTAGCAATAAATGTTTGTCTTTTAGGTGTCACTGCTGTGTACTGAACCAAACATCAGGCACTAGGATAAAGAGCATATAAATAATTTCACTTGAACTTTCATGATAAGCCTATGAGATGGATGTTACTACTAGTCCCATTTTACAGAATAGGCAACTGAGTCTTAGCAAGGCTAAAATGCCCAAAGTCAGGCAGCTGATGTGAATTCAACAGCTGGCTCATACTCTTAGGCTATAAACCTGACTTCCTCCAAGCTATGTAAGGCTGACTTTTTACCATATTGTTTGTAAGCAAGAGGATTCTCTCTCTCTCTCCCTCTCTCTCTCTCTCTCTCTCTCTCTCTCTCTCATACATACAGACACACACACACACACACAGGAAAGTTACAAAAATTTCATGTATATATTAGTTAACGATTACAAAAATGAACACCATCTAACTACCACAATAGGCAGTTACAAAAATAAAGCATGGCTATACTGACATCTCTTTATCCTAACTGCCCCTCTCCTCTCTGAAGGTGATAAGGTCCAGACTTAAATGATAATGGTATTCCTGTTTTCCTTTATATTTTTACCATGTACTGATGAATTCCTGAACACCATTCATTAAGTCTGCCTTTAGGAAGGGAGATGATTTATACAACTGAGATCATAAAAGATGTCTTTTTTTCACATCTAGATTTTTCAATGGTTCAACTTTGCTTCAAACTGATCTAAATGCTTACAGCAGTAATTTGCTCATTTTCATCACTGAATAGTGTTTGATTAGATGAATATGCCACAATTTAGTTATTCTTTCTGCCATTGATAAACACTTGGAGTTTTTAATTTTAGGATATTTTGGATAATTCTGGTACAACATTCTTGAACCTGTGCCTCCGTGTCTCTGAGCATGCATTCCTCTAAGGTTTAAACCTGGAAGTAGGGTGTCTGGGCCATGGGGTATGTCTATGAGCATACTCAGATTTAGAATATAATACAAGATTATCTAAGTGCCTGTACTATTTTACATTCCCATCTGCAGTGTGTGAGACTTCCTGCTACTCCCTCCCTTCGATAAGGTTTATGTAAAAGACAGACTATTGGGTGCCGGGGGCGCACTTGACACATTGGTTAAAATGCTGCTTGGGACACCCGCATCCCAGATGGGACTGTCATGGATTCCGACCTGAATCCATTTGCAACTCTAGCTTTCTGCCAGTGTGCACTCTGGAGGTAGCACGTAAAAGCTCCAGTACAGGGGTCTCTGCCACCCGTGTAGGAGCCCCGGTTGAGATCCAGGCTCCTGACTGCAGCTCCAGCCCAGCCTCTGCTGTTGCAGGCACTTTGGAGAGTAAACAAGCAGGCGGGAGATCTCTGTCTCTACCCGTCTCTGTCTTTTTTTCTCTTCCTGCCTTTTAAATGAGATGAAAATGAACCAATCCATCTGCAGCTCTGTGCCTTGCCCTTCCTGAGGAAGACTGTCAAGTCCCACGCAGCAGTCCTCTCGCTCGGCTCCCTCATGACACCTGTGCTGCCTTGGTTTCTGAACTTTCCATTTTCCAGCTACATTTCCTTTTCCACTTGTATTCTCCCTCTTGGAGTAGGAAAAATTCCTGAGTTCTACCATAAATTACTTCAGCTGAGCTCATATAAGGAATGAGAGAAAAGACAAAAATATATAAATTTCCTGGAAAGATATTCTTTATCAGTTTAGTTATGGTCTCTTCAGAACCCATACAAGGGCCACAGACACAGGGAGAATTTTCCGTTCTCCAGGTTATAAGCAAATCCACTTTCCAGAAATCCACATGCTGACCAAAATCTACAAGTCTAATATGGTCTTTCCCTCTGACATTACACTAAGATCAGTAATGAAGGATTCAGCAAGTTTTATTTGACAGAGAATTAAGTGAACCTCAAGAATAAAAGCTCCTTAAGGCAAGTTTTGGTTGTCCAAGGCAGAGGACAACACATGAGTATGTAAATAAATATTTGTTGGTTATATAATGCAAGCATAGGCTGTCAAATGTCATTTCTAGATATTTGCATAAGAAACCCAATGATTTTATGGGTTCTTTAAATTGTAAGAGATGGAAACCTTTGACATCTCAAGCTGTGGTTACAGTCAGAGCCATCAAGCACTTGGCTCACTCCCTCTGTTCTATTAGTTGTATCCACTGCACCAGGCATGTAAGGAGACCATCATTCCCAGTGATGGGTTTTCAGAAAATACAGGCCAAGAGAGAACTTTAGATCTTGAAGTTTCTGATTACATGTTGACATGATATAGGAGTGGTTTAACCTGAAAAGAGCTGTGGATATATGGATATTTTCATGCTATTCATTCACTCATTCAAAAAATATTTACCATGCAACCTCCTGTACCAACTACAACAGGCTCAGTTATGGTGAAATCACTATGAATAAGACACAATCTCATAATTTAAGTCTAGACACAGAGGAAAACTCCAATAATTAAACTACATGGTAATCAGAGCTGTGATGGAGGAAGCCATGAAGTCTGAGAGTGTAAGGAGATAGCACCAAGCACGTGGAGGAAGAGGAGGCTTCCTGGAGAAAAGGATGCTTAAGCAGAGATGATGAGAAGCCAGAAGGCATTAGCCAACCAGAAGACGAGGGAATATCTGTACCCCCATATTTACTGCAGCTCAATTCAAATAGCTAAGGTATGGAATCAACCCAGGTGTCCATCAACTGAAAACTGAATAAAGAAAATGTGGTGTATATATGTATATATACTATGGAAAACTGCTCAGCCATGAAGTAAATGAAATCCTGTCTTTTGCAACGAAATGGATGCAACTGGAAACCATTATGCTTAGTGAAATAAGCCAGTCCTAAAAAGACAAATGTCGGCTGGCACCGCGGCTCAATAGGCTAATCCTCCACCTGTGGCACTGGCACCCCGGATTCTAGTCCTGGTTGGGGTGCCAGATTCTGTCCCGGTTGCCCCTCTTTCAGTCCAGCTCTCTTCTGTGGCCCAGAAGTGCAGTGGAGGATGGCCCAAGTCCTTGGGCCCTGCACCCACATGGGAGACCAGGAGAAGCACCAGGCTCCTGGCTTCGGATTGGTGCAGTGCGCCAGCCGTAGGGGCCATTGGAGGGTGAACCAATGGTAAAGGAAGACCTTTCTCTCTGTCTCTCTCTCTCTCACTGTCCACTCTGCCTGTCAAAAAAAATAAATTAAAAAAAGATAAATGTCATATGTTCTCTCTGATATGTGGTGGTTAATACAGAATACAAAAAATGTCTAGGAATGAAATGAATATCTTCTGATTTGATTGTTGTTTTTAGCCTTTGTTTACACTCCTATAAACTTGTTGAATATTATCCTTAGTGGTGCATTAAGCCTGTGATTATAGACTGGATTGAAATTATATTTTTGCAAAAATTTTAAAAATAAGAAAGGAAGAAAGGAGGGGGGCTGAGAGAGGGAGACCTAGGGAGGGAAATAGAATCGTCTTCTTAGAATTATACCTATAAAGTCTATTCTCTTCATATCAATAAAAATTGAAAAAATAAAAAAACTATGTGACTATGTGAGGTAATATTTATGCTAATTAGCTTAATTGTAGTGATATTTCAACATGGATGGTCAAACATCACATTGTACATCTTAAATATGTACAATTTTTATTTGCCAATTATACACCAGTAAAATCTGAAAAGAAAATAAAGATAGATATATAGATGGGGGGAAAAGAAATAAGCCAGTCACAAAAAGACAAATATCACATGTTTTCTCTGACATGTGATAGTTAACATTGAATACAAAAAAAATGTATAGGAATGAAATGGACATCTTGTGATTTGATTGTTTTTAGCTCTTGTTTATGCCCCTGTGGAACTTTTATTTATTGATTATTATGGTTGGTGGTGCATTAAGCCTGTGATTATAGAGTGGATTTAAATTATGTCTTTGCAAAAAAATTTAAAAAAACAAATAAGAAAGGAAGGAAGGAGGGGAGTTGAGGAAAGGAGGGAAATAGAATTGTACTAAAAAAATACATGGAATCTGTTCTGTTTATATTAATAAAAAAGTTTTTTATGAAGATTTATTTATTTAATTGAAAGTCAGAGCTACAGAGAGGCAGAGGCCCAAGGATTTGGGCCATCTTCTACTGCTTTCCCAGGCCAGAGAGCTGGATCAGAAGTGGAGCAGGCAGGACTCGAACTGGCACCCATATGGGATGCCGGCACTACAGGCGGCGGCTTTACCCACTATGCCACAGCACCAGCCCGTAAAAAACTTTTAAAATAATAGGGAAGACAAAATAAGTGAAAAGAGGAATATGAACCAAAGCTAAAAGGGCAAGAGAGAATAAGAAAAAAAAATGTTCAGAACAGCTGGAGCATGAAATATATAGAAGACTGGGAGAGAGAAGATTAGAGCAGAAATGAGGGACAAGATCCTTGTAAACCGCATTGAGGAATGGAGAGCTGTGGGGAACTGACAGGTTTTGTAGGGGTGGGCATTTGGCACAGAGTTAAGGTGTCCTTGGGGCTGTCTACATCCTGTATTAGAGCACCTGGTTCAAGTCCCAGCTCCTCTGCATCTAATCCAGCTTCCTGCTCCTATGCACTCTGGGGGCAGCAGGTGATGGTCAAGTACTTGGGTCCCTGCCACCCATATAGGAGACCCAGATTCAGCCTGGCCCACAGCCCTGAGCATTTGAGGTTTGAATCAGTGGATGGAAAAATCTCTTTGTATATCTATTTTCAAGTAAAATGAACATCTTGGGAGAGCCTAGTGTGTCCTTAAACAGCAGAAGCCACCTTTGCCGGCAGCAGCCTCTGTTTCACTAAGCAGTATTCTACCGGCGCCTCTTTGGGCTTCCAGAAACATGGCTAGCTGGATTACCTTCTTAGTGCTCAAGAGGAATTCTAGAGCCCAGATTTACTGGGGCCAAAAATAAAAAAACCAGAATGGGTATTTGGCCTAGCGATTAAGATACCAGTTTTTAACAGCTGCTTCCCATATTGGAGTTTCTCAGTTAAAGTCCTGGCTCCACTCCCCATTTAGCTTCCTGCTAATGTGCACAATGGGAGACATCAATGATAGCTCAAGTAATCAGATTCCTGCTACCCATCTGGGAGATTTAGATTGAGTTCCCAGTCCCCAGCTCTGCTTGGCCCTTCTCCAGCCATTGGGGGCACTTGGGGAGTGAACCAGTAGTAGATAGGAGTTATCTGTCTCTGTTTCTCTGCCTCTGCAGTATAAATAAAAATTTCACTTTTCTCTGGATTTTCAAAAATTATTACTGAAGAGGATTGGTACAGGCAACCATAGTCAAAAAACAAAAATTTTTAAAATAAATCCTGAGCATGGTACTCCCCAAAGTCTCCCAGGTAATGAACTAGACTTGCACCTGAACACTTGGCCTACTTTTGTGTGCTTGCAGCTCTAGCTGTCTCGTAGGCCTCAATCTGCACAATAACTTTCAGCTGCTCTCCCAGCCCCCAATTTGGGTCAATTCATTCGGATTCTGAACTCTTCTCCAAACTTTCCCACCTTTCTCCCACATGCTAACACCACCATGATGATGCTACTAATTTGGGAATCAAATAACAGCTAACTCAAAACAATGCAATACTGCTACTTCTCAGAACAGAAGGGTTTTGATGAAGACAGAGAAAATCTACCAACTGTAATGCAACTTAGTTGCTGGAAAATAGAAAGTCAAGGAAGATTGGAAGAGAAGATAGCAGTGCAGAAGGACAGGGAACTATTAATGAATTCCCTCAGTGGCATAATGTGTTCTTTCACATGTCTCTCTCCTGATGGTAGACTTATGCTGGCCCCTTAATCCGTACAGTGAGCCTGAACTTTGACTTATTGGATAAATGTCAAATAGCTCTGGATTTCTGGTCTTGACAGCTCAGGTAATTTCCTTTCCAATGAAAGAGATCGTGTAGAAATAAAACTGTATGCTCATCTAAATTTTTTTTCTCTTGTACCCAACTATATCCCTTCTGGTCCCACCCATCAGTCCTGAGTTTACTGACAAAGCCTCAGTAGCCTAATGTGTGAAGGCTGGGGCCAAATGTAAGGAAAAGAAATAAATAAGGGATAATTAGCTTGACTGGTGACAGATTGCTGCCACCGTAGCAGAATCTGCAGGAATTTGGATGCATTTCAGCAGATGTGAAGGATCTTTGATGTAAGAGAAGAGAGAGCAAACCTGGCCATCTTCAGGGGTCCTGATTATGAGCCCACATTCCACAGCTGCTATACATTCAAACATTTATAACAGTCAATGTAATTTGAGGCACATGGAACCAGCCACCTACTCAGAGATCTCTCTTGTTGGGCCTCAAATGCCCTATTCGGTTATCAAACCTTGGTTTCATAGCTTCTGTCTCACCTGACAGAGTGCTGACAGGACCAGGACAGAATCTTGCCACGGACAACAGGTGAATGGCAGGTTGAACCTACAGTTCCAGAGGAAGACACTAGGAGGAGCAAGAGATCAGAAAAGGTTTGGCCATCCTCGGCTCTCCAACAAGTCTGGGAAAGGTCTTCTCAGCGTGAAACCAAAGAATGGGGAAGATGGACACAAATCCTGCTAAATGCTAAAATGCATACAAAGAAACAGGGAAATGCGGCCCAAATAAAGTATCAGAACAAAACTCCAGGGGCTGGCGCTGTCGCATAGTGAGTGAGGCTGCCACCTGCAGTGCCAGCACCCCATATGGGTGACGGTTTGAGTCCCGGCTGCTCCTCTTCCAATCCAGCTCTCTGCTATGGCCTGGGAAAGTGGCAGAAGATGGCCCAAGTCCTTGGGCCCCTGCACCCACGTGAGAGACCCGGAAGAAGCTCCTGGCTCCTGGCTTCTGGCTTTCGAACGACACAGCTCCAGCCATTGTGGCCAACTGGGGAGTGGACCAGTGGACAGAAGACCTCTCTCTCTGCCTCTCCTTCTCTCTCTGTGTAACTCTGACTTTCAGATAAATAAATAAATATTTGAACAAAATAAAACTCCAGTAATCAATCCATTTCTTATGCAATCTATGAGTTGCTTGATGAATAAAATATTTTTAAAGATTTATTTATTTATTTGAAAGGTAGAGTTACAGAGAGACAGAAGGAGAGATAGAGAGATCTTCCATCTACTGGTTCACTCCCCAAATGGCCTCAGTGACCAGGGCTGGGCCATGCCAAGCCAGGAGCCAGGAGTTTCTTCCAGGTTTCCCACGTAGATGCAAGGGGCCAAGCACTTGGGCCATCTTTTGCTGCTTTCTGAGGCACATTAGCCAGAAACTGGATTGGAAGTGGAGCAGCCAGGACTCGAACTGGCTCCCATCTGGGGTGCTGGCACTGCAGGCGGTGGTTCAACCCACTGTGCCATAGCTCCAGCCCCTGACAGAGAATTTAAAATAACTATCATGATGATGCTCAGTGAGTTTAAAGAGAAGGCAGAGAGGCAACTAAATACAATCATGAAAGTGGGGCAAGAACAAAATGAGAATATCAACAGAGATAGAAATGATTTTAAAAAGAACCAAGCAGAAATTTTGGAGCTTAAAAGATAACTGAAAAATTGTTAGAGAGGTACAACAGCACCCTTGATCATGCAGAAGAAATAAGAGATTATGTGAAGTTCTAAAACCAGAGGAGCAAAATGAAAAAGAATAAATAAATGTGAAGAGAGTCTAGGCGACTCATAGGACCCTGTCAAGTGACTAATATACATCTTATGGAAATCACAGAAAAAGAAAAAAAATGAACAGAGAACTTACTTAAAGAAATGATGGCAAGGGCCCGGTGCTGTGGTGCAGTGGGTTAGAACCCTGGCCTGCAGTGCCGGCATCCTATATGGGCACCGGTTTAAGACCTGGCTGCTCCACTTCCGATCCAGCTCTCTACTATGGCCTGGGAAAGCAGTGGAGGATGGCCCAAGTCCTTGGGCCCCTGCACTACATGGAAGACCCAGAAGAAGTTCCTGGCTCCTGGCTTCAGATCAGCACAGCTCCAGCCATTGTGGCCATCTGGGGAGTGAATCGGAAGATGGAAGACCTCTCTCTCTGTCTCTACCTCTCTCTGTAACTTTTTCAAATAAATAAAATAAATCTTTTAAAAAAAGAAATGATGGCCAAAAACTATACAAATACGAATGGAAAACATAGTCAAAAACTCAAAGAGAGGTGTGCATTTGGGGCAGAGGTTAAGATGCCATTTGGCACACCCACATCCCATATAGGCGTGCCTGGGTTGAGTCCTGGCTCTGCTTCTGATTCGAGCTTCCTGCTATTGTGAACCCTGGGAGGCACCAGGTGATGACTCAAGTAACTGTGTCCCTGCCACTGACATAGGAGATGGAGATCAAGTTCTGCTCTCCTAGCTTTGATCTGGCCCAGCCCTGGCAACTGTGGGCAGTTGGGGAGAGAGTCAGTGGATGGAAGATTCTCTCTCTCTCTCTCTCTCTCTCTGTGCCTTTCTAATCAACTACTTAAAATGTTAAGACTCTTATTGACATTTTGAGATGCGATGATTTTGAACAGCCCTTTCTCTCACCTGTTGAGGAACAGATTTATATATATATATATTACATATTATATACTATATTATATATATTATTTTGTTGAGTTCAGTATAGGGTTAATCTTATATGTATAAAGTTAATTGAAAATAGGTCTTTGTAAAATATAAGAATGGGAATAGGAGAGGGAGGAGGAAGAAAGGTGGGAGTGAAAGAAGGAAAGAAGGTAGCATGGGAAGAATCACTATGCTGATAAATTTGTATATATGAAATGCATGAAGTTGTATACCTTAAATAAAAGGTTTCTAGGTTAAAAAAACTCTCAAAGACTTCAAATCAGGATAAATTTTAAAATATTCACACCAAAACACATAATCAAACACCTAAAGTCAAAGGCAATATGGCACAAGCGGGTAAAGCTGCCACCCACAGTGCTGACATCCTATATGGGCGCCAGTTTGAGTCCCAGCTGCTCTACTTCCAATCCAGCTCTTTGCTATGGCCTGGGAAAGCAGTGGAAGGTGGCCCAAGTCCTCGGGCCTCTGCACCCACGTGGGAGTCCCAGAAAAGGCTCCTGGCTCTTTGCTTCGGATCAGCCCAGCTCTGGCCATCATGGCCATTTGGGAAGTGAACCAGCAGATGAAAATCTCTCTCCTCTCTCTCTCTTTCTCTCTCTGCCTCTGCCTCTTTGTAACTCTGCCTTTCAAATAAATAAAATGAATTTTTTTTGTTAAAACATAGCAAGAGAGGAGCAATTTGTCACATAAAATGGAGTTTCTGTAAGATTATAAATGTATTTCTCAGCAGAGTAAAAGGGAATAGAAAAGCATATTCAAAATACTGAAGGAAAAACTGAATCAGAAACACTGTATCTGCCAAAATTATCCTTCCAAAATTAAACAGAAGGAGTGGTGTTTTGTCTAGCAGTGAAGATATCAGCTTGGACACCTGCATCCCATATTAGAGTGCCTGGGTTCAAGTCCTGGCTCCAATCCTGATTCCAGAGTCCTGCTAATGCACACCCTGGTAGCCAGTGGGTGATGGCTCAAATGGTTTTGTTCCTGACACACATGTGGAAGACCTGGATGGAGTTCCCAGCTCCCAACTTCAGCTTGTCCCAGCTCTCACCATTGCAAGCATTTGGGAGATTTCTCCCAGCAGAGGAGAGGTTTCTCTGTTTCTCAAATAAATAAATAACCAAATAAGAATAAGTAACCAGATGGAAAAAGGACTGCGCTCGCTCTCTCTCTCTCTCTCTCTCTCTCTCTTTTGACAGGCAGAGTTGGACAGTGAGAGAGAGAGAAAGGTTCTCCTTTTCTGTTGGTTCACCCCATAAATGGCTGCCACGGCCGGCGCACTGCGTCGATCCAAAGCCAGGAGCCAGGTGCTTCCTCCTGGTCTCCCATGCGGATGCAGGGCCCAAGCACTTGGGCCATCCTCCACTACCCTCCCAGGCCACAGCAGAGAGCCGGATTGGAAGAGGAGCAACCAGGACAGAATCCGGCACCCCAACCGGGGCTAGAACCCCGGGGTGCTAGTGCCGCAGGTAGAGGATTAGCCAAGTGAGCGGCAGCATTGGCCTGCTCTCTCCTAATGTCTGGGAACAGACATAGAAATCTCAGAGGAAATTCTGATTATCTCTACTCGGTTTGCATGCCTCTGCCTAAACCCATCACTATGGTGAAGGATGCTAGGGTAATGCAATTGGCTCAAGCTTGAAATAGGTGGTAGCAGGTGGAAAGAGGGGGCAGTGCTGGAAATGAGACAGCCTGTGATTGACAGTTGTACCAGGTTACATGGAACAGAGCAAGGAAGAGTCTCCTTTGGAAGGAATGCCAATAGATTCAAATAACTAACACCATGGCTGCCAAGAAAGGTGACAATCAATATTGGAGATGGGGAGGTTGGAGAATGAATTCAGTGATAGGAGACAGCAGGGATAGGTGGAGCACTATTTTTCTAAGACCAGGCTGAACTAGGCTATGGGATTATAAAGTTGTTGTTAGGGTAGATGTGGAGGGGGCAGAAGGTGGGATGCATGAAAATAAGAACCTTATGCTAGCTACATGTATGCGTGAGGTAGTTTAAATTCTCTCACTTTTGGGCTGGCGCTGTGGCATAGCGGGTAAGGCCGCCACCTGCTGTGCCGGCATCCCATATGGGCGCTGGTTCAAGTCCTGGCTGCTCCACTTCCAATCCAGCTGTCTGCTATGGCCTGGGAAAGCAGTAGAAGATGGCCCAAGTCCTTGGGGCCCTGCACCCACGTGGGAGACCGGCAAGAAGCTCCTGGCTCCTGGCTTCAAATCAGTACAGTTCTGGCCATTGTAGCCATCTGGGGAGTGAACCAGTGGATGGAAGATCTCTCTCTCTCTCTCTCTTTCTCTCTCTGCCTCTCTTTCTCTCTCTGTGTAACTCTTTCAAATAAATAAATAAATCTTTAAATAAATAAATAAAATAAAATATCTCAATTTTCCATAAAGGAATATTTCAAAATTGAATATGGATTAGAGACTGATGATGGAAAGTGCTGGGATTTTCTCAGGTAAATTGTGGAGTTCGATGCAATTAGAAACACATCTCCAAAATAGCTTTGCTTTTGTTGGCAGGTGGCCAGACCCTGAAAAGCTTAGATTGGTATAAAGGAGATTCAAATACATGTCTTACATATGCTTAAGAAATCGAGCTACAGGAAGAGACAAGGCAGAACAAGCCATCTGCCTGGAAGGTATGCAAGATCCAAGAGTGAGTGTGCAAAGGAAGAGAGCTTCAGTCTTCTAAGATCATGGGCAGTGAAGAGGTCAGAGACTCTAAGCTGCATAAAGAATATCAAGACCAAGGCAGACAGCGTCTGGGGCTCGTAAAAGCCAGCAGAACACTGTGCTTTCAGCTGTTTGGCACGCAAAGTCCCTTCCTTCAAAACAGTGCCACACACATCTTCTCTAAGAAATCTTCCAGCGTATCTCAGCAGTAAAGAGCTATTCCATGCATGGACTCACTGATGCGTGCTCAGGGCTGGCCTATGAGGAATGGAGAGGTTTTGATGACACTGGGCCAAGGGACTGAGAAGACTAGAGACCTGCTGCAGCTTGTTCATCCTTCTTCCCTGTGACGTTCAGGTGAGAAATCAAAATAGTACAACCACCTGAATAAATGCCCGATTTCTTAGTGTGAAGCTCTTTTTAAAACAAAATTTGGGAGCCAGTGTTTAGCCTAGCATCCCACATTGGGCTCCATGTCCAGT
Organism: Oryctolagus cuniculus; assembly: GCF_051225735.1. Lineage (NCBI taxonomy): Eukaryota > Metazoa > Chordata > Mammalia > Lagomorpha > Leporidae > Oryctolagus > Oryctolagus cuniculus. The sequence goes on from NC_142886.1 coordinate 21,019,170, forward strand.
TCTGGCTTCTGACTCCAGCTTCCTGCTAAAGCATACCCTAAAAGGCAGCATGATGGCTCAGTATTTGGGTCCCTGGTTCCCACTTGGGAGACCTGGATTTTGTTCCTGGCTCCTAGCTTCAGCACTGGCTCAACCTGGACATCTCGGGGTGAACCAGCAGATAGGAGCTCTGTTTCTGTCTTTCTACCTCTCAAACCCTCACAACTCCCTCCCCTCCAGAAAAGATACCAAAAGAAAAAAATTAGAGGAAGGATCTACACAAAAGGCCCACAAGCACCTCTCCCTCCCCATGACACACTAAAATCTTCCTGCCCACTGTTCTACCACATCAGACAAGAAATCCAAGTAAGAAAAGGTACACTTGCTATGCACCTGAGGAAGAGAAACCTGAGGAAGGATGGCCAGATTCCAACAGAAGGCCCTGATCCGTTCACCTATTCCTGCAACACGAAGTAGGAGAGGAAGCTGATTGGAGGATCATCACTCTGCTCTTGTTAAATGTGAATCAGTGAATTTCCTGGAATATGACTGATCTACTCAACAACTCCTCTCTGGGAAAACGTGAAAACTAGGAGAGAATGGGAGATGTGGGGCCTCCCTTTCCTCTAACACTTGACCTTTGAAACTCGGGCCATGGCGGGGACAGGCGTTTGGCACAGTGGTTAAGTCACCATTGAGGACACCTACGTTCCTTATGAGAGTGCCTGGTTCAAGACCTGCTCCTCTGCTTCCAACCCAGCTTCCTGCCAATGCACTCTGGGAGGCAACAGTAATGGCTCAACTACTTGGATCCCTGCCACTCAAGTGGGAGACCCAGCTCCTGGCCTCAGTCTGGCCCAGCCCTGGCTGTTGCAGACATTTGGGGAATGAACCAAAAGGTGAAATCTCTCTCTCTTTCTGTGTCTCTCTGCCTTTCAAATGAAATTAAAATAAATAAATATTTAATTGAAAAAAGAATGGGCCAACAGGATCAGTATTGCTGGGTAGCTTGTTAGAAAAGCAGAAACTTGGGCCCCACCTAGATTAACAGAATTGGTCATACACAGGTTAATGTTTGAGATGCACTGAGTCTCTGATTCCTAAATTGACTCTCAAATTTTTTGTCATTTGAATCTTTGCTCACTTCCTAAAATAATGCTCTGCATATGGTCAACAGTTAATGAATGCTTGTTGGCACCTATTTAATTCCATTCGAAGGGAGGAGGCCTCTTCTGAGAAGCCAGAACGCACTTACTGATGAGTGCCTTCAATAGACAGAAGTGTACTACAAACAAGCAAACAAAACAATTCCAGACATTACACATAGCTCTGCTGAGCAGGACAGATGGGCAGAGTAAAAGTCTCGTCTCAATCTATCTCTCCGCCCATAACATTCCCTCTTTGCCCCATTTAAGCTCTCTTTTATCAGAGCTAGCTCTATGCCTTTGGATTGAGTTTCGCTTCCTCCACAGGGTAGTGTTTAAGTGGGCCACATGTTTCACGCAGCCGTACCCTCAAACCCCAAATCTAAGATTGAGACACTGTACCATTAAGCCAGGACACGGTAGGAAAACAAAGAGCAATGTGGGCACATTCATACTTCTCACCTTTAAATGATTGCAACCACGTGACCCAAATCGTGTCTGACTTCTGATAGTCGCCAGATCCTAGGCCTGGCTCTCTGGCCAGTATTTGCCCCTGGAGCCCTTCCTACCTGAGAGGCAGTATGCAGTGGCTCCCAACCCCAATTTGTTCCCTGTGATCTACCTGATAGAATATCATAGAGTAAAGGGGACCAGGAGCTGGCGTGTATTTGTGTATTATCTGGAATTCTGCCACAACAGTGTCATGGGATCCCATAATGACAGAATTTAATGAGTAATAATTAAAATTGCCATCTGTTGAGCAGTTACAATGTGTTTTACAACAGCTCCATGAAGAAAGTAGTAACCTCAGTTAATGAATGAGGAAATCTGAGTTTTCTGAAGTTGAGCAACTTGCCTAAGAAGTAGCAGAATTAGACTTCCAGCCCATGCCCATCTGAGCCCACAGCCCCTGAACAACTGCACTAACACGATGTCTTGTTAGAGACCCCTGTAAACGCCCTTTGTGATGAGAGAATCACTTGCTCTCTCTGCTGCTAACATGAAGTTCAAATGAGATCCAAGATGTTAAAGCCCTTAGAGGGGCGGGGGCTGTGGCAGAGCGGGTACAGACGCTGCCTGCAGTCCCAGCTGCTCCTCTTCTGATCCAGCTCTCTGCTATGGCCTGGAAAAGCAGTAGAAGATGGCCCAACCAGCGCTATGGCACAGCGGGTTAATGCATGGCCTGAAGTGCCAGCATCCCACATGGGTGCCAGTTCAAGACCCAGCTGCCCCACTTCTGATCCAGCTCTCTGCTGTGGCCTGGGAAAGCAGAAGATGGCCCAAGTGCTTAGGCCTCTGCACCTGTGTGGGAGACCCAGAAGAAGCTCCTGGCTCCCGGCTTAGGATTGCTGCAGCTCCAGCCCTTGTGGCCAATTGGAGAGTGAACCAGTGTATGGAAGACCTCTCTCTCTGCCTCTGCCTCTGTCTCTGTCTCTGCCTCTCTGTAACTCTGCCTTTCAAATAAATAAATAAATCTAAAAAAAAAAAAAAAAAAAAAGGCCCTGAGAAAAGGGAACTACTTTGGCCGGTGCCACAGCTCACTAGGCTAATCCTCCGCCTTGTGGCGCTGGCACACCGGGTTCTAGTCCCGGTCGGGGTGCCGGATTCTGTCCCGGTTGCCCCTCTTCCAGGCCAGCTCTCTGCTTTGCCCAGGGAGTGCAGTGGAGGATGGCCCAAGTGCTTGGGCCCTGCACCCCATGGGAGACCAGGATAAGTACCTGGCTCCTGCCATCGGATCAGCGCAGTGCGCCGGCCGCGGCGGCCACTGGAGGGTAAACCAACGGCAAAAGGAAGACCTTTCTCTCTGTCTCTCTCTCTCACTGTCCACTCTGCCTGTCAAAAAATTTAAAAAAAGGAACCACTTTAAAATACAGGTGTACTTTATTCAAATTGTGTTCAACTAAAAGTCCTTCATATATCAACAGCAACTACACATATGAGAAATGTTCATCCTGATAATTAAAGAAATCCCAGTTAATTTGATATCTATGTTTTATTTATGAAATCAGAAAATATTTTTTTGAAGTTCACCCTTGATGTTGGATGCTGTGGAACCAGTACGTTGTTGGTGAGACCACAGCTAGTACAACCTTTCTGTGAACCAAACTGACGATATGTTTCAAGTCTTTCTTAAAAATTGAAACAATAATTTTACATAAGGAAAAAAAAATTGGGGTTAGAAACAAGTGTAAAGAGAATGAAGAAGATAGATTCTGAAGATTACTTAGATTTGAAGCACAGATCTGCAGTGGGCGTTTAAGCTAGCAGTTAAAATGCCTCTGTCCTGGGGCGCATGCTATGGCGTAGCAGGAAAAGCCGCTAACTGCGGTGCCGGCATCTTATATGGGCGCCAGTACAAGTCCCGGCTGCTCCTCTTCTGATCCAGCTCTCTGCTGTGGCCTGGGAAAGCAGTGGAAGATGCCCCAGATCCTTGGGCCCCTGCACCTACATGGGAAGACCCAGAGGAAGCTCCTGGCTTTGGATCAGCACAGCTCCGGCCGTTGCTGCCAATAGGGGAGTGAACCAGCAAATGGAGGACCTCTATATCTCTCTACCTCTCCTTCTCTCTCTGTGTAACTCTGACTTTCAAATAAATAAATAAATAAATCTAAAAAAAAAAAAAAAGATGCCTGTGTCCCACATCAGAGTGCCTGGGTTCAATTCCTGGCCCCGGCTCCTGACTCCAGCTTCCTGTCAATGCAGAACCTGGAGACAGTGGTGACAGCTCAAGTGGTAGGATTCTTGCCACTCATGCAGGAGACCTGGAGACCTGGATTGAGTTCCTTAGTTGGCGGGAGCATTTAGTGAAGTAAATCAACGGGTGGAAGCACTCTCTGGCTCTCAAAAATATTTTTAACAAATTTTTAAAGAATAATTGGGGCTGGCGCTGTGGTTCACTTGGTTAATCCTCCGCCTGTGGCACCGGCATCCCATATGGGCGCCGGGTTCTAGTCCTGGTTGCCCCTCTTCCAGTCCAGCTCTCTGCTGTGGCCTGGGAGGGCAGTGGAGGATGGCCCAGGTGCTTGGGCCCCTGTACCCGCATGGGAGACCAAGAAGAAGCACCTGGATCCTGGCTTCGGATCGGTGCAGTGCCGGCCGTTACGGCCATTTGGGGTGTGAAACAATGGAATGAAGACCTTTCTCTCTGTCTCTCTCTCTATCTATAACTCTTCCTGTCAAATTAAAAATAAATAAATAAACCCTAGTTCCACTGTTTACTGGCAATGAAATCTTAGTTGACTTAGTGTTCAAAATAGGGATATTACCCAGCCCTTATTTCAGCAGTTGCTATGAGCATTAAAGGAATTATTATATGTGAAGTATTTAGCTCAATGCCTGGCACAGAGTAAGCACTATATATAAGTGGTATCTATTATCTCTATTATCTCAGTACTATTTACAATAAAATCTGTCTGATTTTATTATTAGCATATGATGGAATATACATAGCCATTAAAATGAGTCCTTAAAATAATATTTAATCACATATAATGGAAAATGCAAAGAACAGGAAACAAAATGTGTATACAAATATTGTCCCATACCACTCATGTTGATTAAAACAGTACTCTGGAGGCAGGCACTGTGGCATAGTGGGTAAAAGCCACTGCCTGTAGCACCAGCATTCCATATGGGCACTGGTTCAAGTCCCAGCTGCTCCATTTCCAATCCTGATCCCTGCTAATGTGTGTGGGAAAGCAGTGGAGGATGGTCCAAGTCCTTGGACTCCTGCACCCACGTGGGAGACCTGGAAGAAGCCCTTGGCTTCGCCTTGGTTCAGCCCTGGCCATTGTGCCTTTTTGGGGAGTGAACCAGTGGATGGACGACCTCTCTCTCTCTCTCTCTCTCTCTCTTTCTCTGTCTCAACCTTTCTGTAACTCTTTCAGATCAATCAATAATTTTTTTTAAAAAGCACTCTGTACAAATAAAGATGCAATACAGAAGATAGGAATTACATTAAAATATTAACAAAGACTGTATCTGGGTGTCAGTATAGGGTTAGGGCTTTCTTCTTTATACTGCTCTGTATTTTCCAAAATCCCACTTTAGGAGGCATACAAATCACCTGGTAATCTTGCTAAAATGAATTTTCTGGATCAATAGATTTGGGATTTTGCAGGTCCCACATATCCAGGAGGCCTGAGTGATGCTACCAGAGCAAGTGCCACCATTTGAATAAGCAAGGTGTGGCAGCAACACATCTGTACCAAGTGAGGGCTGGCTTGTGGAAGTACAGGCTGCCAGTACCAATCTCCAGAATTTCCAATTTAGTAGGTCTACGTCGGACTTGAGAATTTGCATTTTGAACAGTTTCCCAGGCAATGCTGATGCTGCAGGTCTGGAAACCACACTTGGACAACTGCTGCTTTAGAGCATTTTTTTTTTCTTAGCATGGGGGGTGGGGCACAAGAAATGCCAGTGTTCTTGGTTGCCTCCAAAGTCAAATCTTTACTCTCCATCCAACAGCCTGTGTAATGCAACCCTATCATTTCCCACACCTTCTATTTGGGCCTCAAAAGCAATCTTCTATGCACTAAACATCAGGACCCCTGCCGGATTTCGGTTCCTTCCATTTCCTCCTGCCCAAATCCTACCTTTCCTTCAAGGCCTTCAACTGCTATTTTCTGTTATGCCTGGGATCCTCCAAAACGGCCCTCCCCACCCCCGCCCCAGGGCCGTTTCTGACCCTCCCAGTCTCTACCTGGTGCCTTGACTCTATCATGGATTGTGTTGATGGTCAATCTCTTAGGGGTACAGGGGTGACTTGCTCATCTCTGCCTCTTGGCCTTAGCAAATCCTCAACAGACAGCTGCCACTCAGGGTGGACTCAAAGAATGAATGAAGGAATGATGCCTGCTGGCCAAGGGCACGAACTATCCTGTAAATGGAAACCAGAACCCTATGCACGCCAAGCCTGATGACCGAAAGGAACAGGTGTTTTCCATCTCTGATATCTGTGATTCATTGTGCACAGCTGTGCGCGCGTGCGTGCGTGTGCACACACATACACACCCCTCACAGTAAGCACATATAGGCTCCTGGTACACGACGCCCCACGGCGAAGGGCAGAGCACGTCCATGTTCTGGGCGCTTCGGGAGCCACACACCCAAATACACCTCAGCGACCACCTGCGTCCATGAAAGGGAGGCCCTGCCCCCCTTAAAAATAGTACTGCCTTGCTGCAAATAAGGGGGAGCTAGGGGTTGTGCCCACGCCCCGTGTGCTCGCCGCACCTTGCTTGTGAGCGTTCCAGAAATCCATCGAGAGCGAGTCTGCACGCCCTGCCTCGCCACCGCCCTCACCCCCATTCCCACCCACGCACGCACACGCCCCTTCCCCCATTAGGCTCTTCCAGACCAGGCGCGTCTCCGAGAATTGAATTGAATGGGAAAGAGCGGGGCCGCCTTTGTCATTAATCCTCCCCCACCCCCTCGGCGAGCCAAGCTTCTTCCGGGTCAGCGACAATCGCCGCCACCCCAGTCGGGCCCGCGGTCCCCCGGCACCGAGAGCCCCTGGGCGCGCGAGGGCCGGGCTGCCGCGGCGGGCAGGTGGCGGGCGGGGAGGAGGGCGGGCAGCGCGCGAGTGGGGGAGGGAGGCGAGCCGGGGCGGGCGATCGGAGCAGCGGGAGGAGCAGAGAGCAGCCTCCGGCAGCTGGCGAGGAGAATGGGAGTGCGGGGCCACCGGCCGCCGCGGGGTATCACGGCCGCGGCCGAGCCTGCCAGGCGCGGAACCGGCGCCCGCCGCTTTTAAACCCCAGAGGGCGCGGCGGTAGCGGCGGGCGGATCTCGACACGCGCGGAACGCCCGGGCGGCGGCCGGATGGAGAGGAAGGGTTCGGCAGCCGGGGCCAAGGGGAACCCGAGCCCGCCCGCGGCCGGAGAGGGGCAGCGGCCCCCGCCACCGCTTTGCGCCCCGGGCGGCGGCGGGGCCCCAGCGCGGGGCCAGGCTGGGGCGGCGGCCGAGTCCGCAGAGCTCATCCGGCGCGCGCACGAGTTCAAGAGCCAAGGGGCGCAGTGCTACAAGGACAAGAAATTCCGCGAAGCCATCGGCAAATACCACCGGGCATTGCTGGAGCTGAAGGGGCTGCTGCCGCCCCCCGGGGAAAGGGAGCGGGACTCGCGCACGGCCTCCCCGGCCGGGACCCCCAAGCTCGGCCGCCTGTCGGACGAGCAGAGCAAGACGGTGGAGGCCATCGAGGTGGACTGCTACAACAGCCTGGCAGGTGAGTCTCGCCGCGCCCCGCCGCCTGCGCTCCGCCCGCCCAGCGCCGGGACTCGGTCCTGCGCGTCCCGCCGGACCACTGCGGCGCACCCGCGGTGCAGACGCCGCGGCTGCGACCGCACCGCTCTGGGGAGGTCAGCCTGGGAGGGGGACGCTTCGGGAAAAGTGTGACTTTCCGCATTCTGCCTTCCGATGGCGCCCCTTTCCTTTGCATGTATCGTAAATCTCACTTACAAATGACTGGACAGAAAAGGGACTCAGCTGGTCTGACGACGACAGCTGCTGGTCCCGCCCGCCAGCAGACCTGGTCCAAAATGCAGGAACAGTGCCTAGGGTGGGCCCCACCACCCACCCTTCGCCAGGCGTTGGCCTGCGGGCGGGTCCTAAGGACAGCCAGTGCACCTGTCTGCTCTCCCAAGATATCATTGATACCAGAGTGGCCCCTGCCACCCCCAACTAACCACATCCCGTGAGTAAGGCCCTAACCCAAGTTCTTCCGTCCCAGTAACAAACCGGAGTTTGCCACAATGACTTCAGCATCTTGAGCAAAATGGATTCCAAAATGCCCCTTCTCTCTGAGCTCTGCTGGGGCTCCTGGTTGCCGTTGGCTGACGGGCTTGAGCTCTGCCGCATTCCTGCCCTCCTGCCTGCCCTGGGTCCCACCTGAGGCTTGGAGTGGGAGAGAGGGGGACCCTTCTGTTAGGCTAAGGTGTGCATTCCAGAGTTCACGTTGAGAATGAGTGCCAAAGTCTGGCCTACATTTTTTTTTTAACTTGGACACAGGAAAATTTAGAGTCTTTCAAAAAGGAAGAGTGGTCGTGTGTTTGAAAAGCACCCTCTCATCTTCTCCCACCCCACTGGGTGGGGTTTTGGCTTGGTTGAGCTGCTCTAACCGAATAAAAGGCCATTCTGCTAGTACCTAACGCTTGAAGTTGCCTGAACTTGCCAGGGACTGTTAGAGCAGAGGAGGGTGGAGGGTGTGACCCACTGGATGTGTCTGGTACCCAGGCCCTTGTGGGATGTAAGTTCTGATAATTCTACTCTGTCCCTCCCTGTGAGGTCTCTAGCACCCTCCCACAAGGCCATGTTCAGTATCATCTGTACCCAGGTGAAACTCAGGCCAAGGGAGGCACCTTGTCAATGGTAGAAATAGCGGTGCTGGTGGCAGCACTGGTAATAATGGCAGCAAACACGGCAGTACAGAAGACAGTTTTTCATTCCATTAGGAGGTATGGATTGATTCCCTGTACTTCCCATAAGTCTCAGGCATCCTGGCGGCTGCCCAGTAATAGTTAAAGGGCAGAGCAGGCCTGTGTGGAGGAAGAGGCACTCTGGAGAGCCAATGCAGTGATCTGAGTCTTGTATTCAGTATAAGCCGTGAGCACTCTAGGGCTCCCCCTCACCCTGCCTCTGGCCGCCAGCCAGTGGCTAGCGCTGCCTGCCCTCCACCCCAGAAGTGGTTACATTTCCATGTTGAAACCAGAGATGTGTCCTTGGGCAGGCCAGCCCAGTCAGGGCGGGGCTGAGTCTGGACAGCTCCTCCACTTCCATCCCCACCCTGCACACACTTGAGAGAACTTGGGCAGTGAGTGAATGCAAAGTTGCAATAGTGGTTTTTCCACCTCTGCTACTTTGTCCAGCGCCCGCCACTTATTAGTGCTTTATTGTGTGCACACTTAGGCATGCTAGGTACATTGTCTTTTTCATCTTTATAATGTATATAAAATAAAAACAATGACTTCCACCTTCGGCTTTGCAGAGGAAAATCTCAAGGTCCCAGAGCCAGCCACCTCCAAGGGCAAGTCGGCACACCTTGTTATACAAAGGCAGCGTCCTCTGGGCCTCTTTCTCCCCCTGAGCTGAGTCTCGGGTTAAAAATGCCTTTGGGACCTCTGAGCCCTGGTAACCAGGAGAAAGAAATCCAATCTCTTGCTTCTCGGCTCTGATAGGACTGCATACTTCCCAATGTTGTTATGGTTCACATAAGAAAGAAAAGCACGATTATAAGCGGAACAAAATTAGCAGAGCTGAAATCTGTATCCTGTGTGGGAACAGAAAGTCCAGCAGCTGGGAGGTGGGGTCCCACCTGGAAGACACTCTGGGGACAAGCAGAAGGCTGCTGCTGGCTTCTTTCTGGGCAGTGAGTGAAACTGGTTTCTGCTAACTCAGAAGTCCCAGCTAATAGGAAAGTGTCCTTTCTTGTTGGGTTTCAAAAGTAATCACAATCTATAGCATGTGTTTTCTTTAAGAAAACGCCAGAATATTTAGAGAGCAAAATACAAAATCACTTGTAATCCCATCACCTAAAGAGACCCATTGCGGTGTCTTTCCTTCCTGCATGTTTTCCTGTCCGTAAATATCAACTGTTTTCCAAGCTGGGGTCACCCTCTATATACAATCATACATCTTGCTGTTAGCCCCACTTAGCATTATGCCAGCAGCGTGTTTGCACTTCATTAAAATATTTTTGTGAAGATTATTTTAAATGGCTGTGTACATTTTTAAACATGTGTTTACCGTTATCTTGAATGGAAAGGAAGGAAAGATGTGTTCACTGTCATTTGCTCCTGAACAGGACAGCACTGCCCGTGAGGGCCCCTGCTCAGGGGAAGGAGGCCAGCAGCTGCCAGTTCATTCTGGCACAAAGGCAGCTGACCCTGCCATCCTGGCTACAGAGCTAGGTGAGCAGCCTGATGGGCTCCAGGCAAGAGCAGTTGGAAGATAATTCTTCAAAAGATCTGCCCTCCCACATGGAGCCATGCCTAGGGAGAGAGGTCTGGGGCTTAGAAAGAACATGGATTAGCCCAGAAGTACCAGAATTCCTCTGTGCTGCGCAGAGCTTCTCTGCTCCAAACAGAGGCTGTTGTGAGGCTTCCGGAGGAAACCCAGGTTCAGCAGACCCTTGTACTCTGCACAGAAGGCCCAAAAGAATACAAGGAAGCAGTTAGAAAGCACTAAGAGATGTCAGTCAAGAAACTCTTTGGGTGGCTTGAGGGAACCACATGAAGGGTGTACAGGCAATTTACAAGGTACTCCAGGTTGTGGTCTGTTCTAACTTGGATGTCCTTTTGTTTGGGAGAAATCTGGCCCATTTGTGCATAGTCCCTGGACATGATTTCGCACATCTCATTTTCCAGGAAACTCAGGGAAAGAAATGTTCCTATAGAATTTCAAGTAATTCTGTTGCAATAATTGGAAAAGATATTGTGATCCCCCCAGGGAGATACAGGAATGTGATCCTTACCAAAGCTACAGAGGAAGCATGTGGAGGCCTGTTTGCCAACTCTTTCTGACCTTGGTTAAGACACATGACTCCCTGGGGCCTTGGGATGGTCATTGCAGAACCCGGGGAAGGACAGAGCCTGCTGCCCTACATCTGTTCCTGTGGGGCTGTGGTGGCTCCAGCTGGGGTGTGATCAAAGGGATGCAATACTTAATGACTTTCTCTATTTTCAAATGACATTTGAGGCTCCAGTGCCAACCGTGGGATGTAGGCCAGCAGTCCATGGCATGGGAGCTGAGGGCTAGTAGCTTGTGCCTCTCTGTGGCGTTCCTCATGACCTTGGATAAGCTCCTACCACTTCATTAGCCTCCATCTTTCTTTTTATTTAGAACTATATTGGGGAGTTTTTGGTTTGTTATGGAAACAAGGTGGGGAGGCAGATGATATCCACTGATTTCAGTTGCCACCCTTGGACAGGGGCATAGGAAATCACACTGGAAAAGGCCAGGGATGGGGCCTTCTGAACCCAGCTTTCTCAGTGCCTATGGACATGTTTTAAAACTATGGGGTCAGGGCTAGCTACATAATTTGCAGGTCCAGATACAAAATGAAAGCGAGTTACTCCCTGTTCAAAAATTGGGGAAAAGGTATCATTAAAGGTTCTAGAAGATGAGATTTTTTTCCTTTCTTAATGATTTTTGTCTCTTGAATTGATATGGTGGTTTTTTTTATTATTATTATTTGCTGTTTAAAATCAGTACAAGTTGGGGCTGGCGCTGTGGCGCAGTGAGTAAAGCTGCTGCCTGCAGTGCCAGCATCCCATATGGGCACCGGTTCAAGTCCCGGCTGCTCCACTTCCAATCTAGCTCTCTGCTATGGCCTGGGAAAGCAGTGGAATATGGTGCAAGTCCTTGGGCCCTGTACCCATGTGGGAGACCTGGAAGAAGTTCCTGGCTCCTGGCTTCAGATCAGCCCAGCTCCAGCCATTGTGGATTGTAAAGATTTCAACAGTTTGCACACACACACACACATACACACACATACACACACATACACAAAACTGAGAACTGATTTTACAGTTAACTCTCAATACAACTCATTGAGGACAGAGGTCCTGCATGGGGAGTGACTCTTGTTGTTGATTTAACAATTAACACTTATATATGACGTCAGTGATCACCTGAGGCTCTAGACATGAGCTGCCTAGGCTATGGAAGCCTTTTGAGTCCACAAAGTCTGTCAGTATCTGGACAAGGCCATAAGCAAAGTGGAACTTCTCTCCTCCCTTTAGAGAAAAGTATATCCTTTGATGGCTCCTTATTTCCACTGGGGTCTCTCTCACAGAGATCCTTCATGTAGAACATTTTTTTGCCACAGTGTCTTGTCTTTTCTTGTGCATGTACTTTTATATGTACACTTTTTACCAGGCTTTCTTATGAACAGGCAGGGGGAAGGAACAATGGGTTATCCTACCCTTGCCTTCTATCATCATTTTTAGCCTAAGTGGTTGGCTAATCCAGGGAACTATATGATAGGGTTCCTTAGGCCATTTGAGTTTCTTAGAATACAACTGCTTTCTATCTTAAGCCTTTTTCTGGTTCAAGTGGAAAGCATGACCTCTCTGGACTGCCAGTATGTTTGCTTATTTAGAGAAATAATATCCTTACCTGGTACTTGTGTTGAGTCTTGGTTAACTCTCACCTGTTGTGGGTCTACTGGAATTCTGTGCTCATAGGGCATTGTGAATGCCCTGTGTGAGTGAGTCCACAAAGAATGGTATTTCACCTTATCTCCCCTGCTTGTGCTCCACTGTCCCATCAGACTTCACTTATAAAACGCAAGTTCAAAGATTAAAGTATTACTAATTTCAAGAAGGCAACAGCAGAGCATTAAGCAAAGTACAAGACCCTTCTGAAGATAGATTTCTATGCAGCTGCACGAGTGGTGCACCTCACTGACTGAATGCAGATGTCAAAGGTGGACAAAATTGGATGCAGCCTCTGAGGTGTGGTCTAGAAACAAATGGTGCTAAACAAAAATTGCTGTGGAACCAGAGATCCAGTGATGAAATGGATGGATTACAGATGTAGAAGCTTCCATGGTGCGAAGGGCAGGAGCTAGATAGAGACAAGAAGGAGCTAGAAGATGAGTTTCTGGGGGATAAGATTGGTGGAGGGGGGAAACACAGTGGGGCCTCATGCTAAGATACTTGGCTAAGATCCTGCCATCTGCATGGGAGAGCTTGGCCAAGCCACTGTTGATCATGGGTAGCACCTGGGCCAGTGGATCTCAAGGACCTTGTACATGTGACTTCTAAGACCATCTTCCAAGGAAGGATCTGAGAGCTGAAACTTGTAAAATGCTGTCAAGGAAGGGGCTGTGGAGAAAATTCTGAATTTAGACCTTGGGCTGTTCCTAGAGTGGATTCCAGAGCTCCTTAGGCCACCTGCAAGGGAAATGATTTTGGTGAATTTTAGCCAAAAACTCTTTTGGACATCTTGAAACCAGAGTTCCTACAACCAAAGTACAGGAGAGTGCCCTGTCCAAGACAAGGAGACTTGGCTGCAGTGCAGACAGAAAAGTCGCAGGTTGAGTGACCTCCAAAAGGGAAGATTTCCCCTTCCAGCTTTCTCTTTCACCACCAACCTGTGCCTGCTCCAGACAAGTAAGATGGAAGTTGAGTGTTTCAACCAACCAACCAGAGATTTCCTGATTCCCTAAGGAGATGTCCCTGTTAGCATAGTTTTTCACGTTCACCTGGATGACTAGTGGGACCTATTCCCGCCCACAGAGCAGCCACCACAAGCTCTAGCATGAACACGGTACTAGACAGATAAAGGTCAAAGATACTGCAACAGAAGTTGAAGGGAATGCAGCCTTCCTGGTGTTACTCATATGGCCTTGAAATTATTCATAAGTAGGTCTCTTTTGTGTGTGTGTATGTGTGTGTGTGTGTGTGTCTATATATATATATATATATATATATATATATATATATATATATAGTTTTGCATCAACCCTGGAATGATATTATGTCCAGTAATATCCCAAACCAACACCTCCCAAGTTTTTCTGAGAAAGGAAGCAGGATTAATATTGCTAAGAAAGGTTGACTTGAGCTAGAAGAATCCCAGGTTGGGTTGGGTCCAGATGGACCCTTCTTCCCCTTCTCTTTTCTGCCAAAAGGACTGAAAAAATAGCACCTAAATGCAATTAGGATTCTCACGGAGGAAGCAGAGGTGTGAAGTGGTGCTAAGTGGTTAGCTCAAGAGTTCTATAAAATCAGAATTACAATTGCAGATTTGCATATGATCATAAGCGTTACACAGGTGCATGAATTTCCTTATCAATATTACCAACTTGTCATCCAGCAAGAACTTGGCATTTCTAGTGATAGAGATACTGACCATCACCTAAATTGAACACCAAACAACAAATAGTAATGGCAAAAAAGCTTCCATGATGAGCTCTAATCCTGGCACTCACAATGGATGTTTCACAGTTGTGTTTGAAGTGAATGAAAATGTTTATCCTGTCATTTGTCTCATGTTAAGTATCCAATAAATTCAGTCATTCTACTAATACTGAGTAACTTGTATGTGCTAGACCTCGGGCGTAGGCTTCTACCTTCAGTGAATTTAAATATACAAAGGTACTTTAAAAATTTCCATTTCATGGAAAATGGAATTAAAAGATAAATTTATTTTGGTGCAAAAAGATCTATGCATAGTTTTTTTTTCCATAATACACATTGTCCACGAACTTTCTGAAGACCCCCTAGTGTATAATTTCATTTGATATATACAGTTTTATCAAACAAATTCAACCTGGGGTGGGGGGTATGGTGGGTATTTGGTGTAGCAGTTAAGATGTTGCTTGGTATGTCCACCTCCCATAGTGGAGTGTCTGGGTTTATGTCCTGGCTTCATTCCCGAAACCAGCTTCCTGCTACTGCACACCCTGGGAGGTAGCAGTTGATAGCTCAGCGGCTGAGTCACTGCCATCCACATGGGAGACGCAGGTTGAGCTCTTGGGGCCTGGCTTTTAGCCTGGCCCATCCCCAACTGTTGCAGGCATTTTGGAAGTGAACCAGTGGATAGAAGATGTCTATATATTTATCAATCAGTCTATCTCTGCCTCTCAAATAAATAAAATTAATTATTTAAAATAAACACTAGACCTTGGAATGGTAGAGTCATACAATTGCCCATACTTGTGTAGTAGGCTTCTCGCCCTCCAGATCTGTCATTTCAAAACCTGCAGTCTTACCCATTCGCCCCACAACCTCCATCTCTGAGCGTTTCTTCATTAGGTATTAAAATTTGCCTCTCTGAAATGTCTAACAGTCTGTACATATCCTGTCCTTTGAAGCAGCACAGAATATGCATCATCACTGTAACCAGAATGAGCCTTGACATGTTGAGGGCCACTTTCTCCAGTCATCCCTTCTGGAGTTTCACACCTCTGTACTGTTATGGTGCCTTGTGTGATTAGGATTCCCATCCTGGGGCCATCCCAGGTGGTTAAGGGGGAAATTGCCCTGTGTTCTGTGACCAGGACATAGTTGGCCCTAGGTCCTCCCGTGTCACTAGGAAGGCAACATAAGTTTGTGTGGACAAAGAGGAATGAGTCATAATTTCTAATCAATGTAGAGACTACAAAATTCCCTCCCCCCTTCCTTCTTCCTCTTCTCTGCCCTCCCTTGCTCCAGAGTGTGTAAATTGTAGCCACCAGGTCTTGAGAAATCTGAAGTGGAAATGTGAAGTCTGCGAGTTCATTGCCGCCATTAGAGATGACAGCGATGAGCAGAATGCAAGAAGTGACCTCTGAAGGCTAACATTCCCTAACTCTCTGCGGGTAGCCCCTTCTCTAAGAACACAGTGGGAGCACGGCTTAGTGCAAAGGGAACTGCACACATGTCCTGTCTGGCTCCCTGAGTGCGTGGGGCCATGGAATTTTGCCTCTTGATTTGCTGATTCATGAAAGACAATGGCAGGATTCTGAGATCTCTGAGACACTTTCCAGCTCTTAACGGAAAAATTCTCCACGCGATCCCTTTTGGAATTGTGTGGCCCTTGCACACAATGGAATGGCTCCGAGAGTGCCTGTAGAGACCAGTCTCCACAGGAAAAGCTTTGCAGGGTACAGAAAAGCACTTGGTGCAACTCCCTATTTGGAAGAGTTTGAAAAGAGATAAGCATACATCTTGCTTCAATGTTATCTGAAATCTTACCAGTAACACAGTTAATGGTTACCTTTGCAAGGAAAAAAAAATAGGCTAGGCAAGGAATTGGGGAGAGAAATCCTTCTGCAATGTTTGACTTTCTAACTATAGCATTGGCCTGTGTTTGAGAAAAAACAATGACATGGGTTATCTGAATAAGGAAATTATGAGTATATTTTGCTTTTTATTTTCCTGAAGAAAATCCAACTTACTAGTATAAACACAATTTTTAATGTCATTCTGTGTATGCCTGCTGCCTTGTCTATTTATTTTTTAAGATTTATTTACTTATTTGAAAGTGAGAGTTACAGGTACAGAGGAAGAGAGAGAGAGAGAGAGAGAGAATGAATTGATCTTCCATCTACTGGTTCACTCCCCAAATGGTTGCAACAGCCACGGCTGGGCCAAGCTGAAGCCAGAAGCCAGGAGCTTCTTCCAGGTCTCCCATGTGGGTACAGGGGTCTAAACACTTGGGCCATCTTCCACTGCTTTCCCAGGCACATGAGCAAGGAGCTGGATCAGAAGTGGAGCAGCTGGGATTTGAACCGGAAGCCGTATGGGATGAGTGTTGCGGGCAGATGCTTAGCCTACTGCGCCACAGCACTGGCCCCTTGCTTTGTCTATTTTTGCAAAACAGTGATACCCAAGATGTCAGGCAAAATTACACCAAGCAACACGTTTTCTCTTAGTGTCTCATAAGAGAACCCATCTCCTTTCTTGGCTTTCCCAGGCTTTGACATTTCAGTTCCTTTGAGCAGATTCCAGTATTCCTTAAAGACCATCAGTGGGAGTCTTCAGCTTATAGGATTTCAGACTGTGCCACCCACCCCAGTGCACATGCAGAGCTAGATCCTGGCAACATGGGGCCCCACTGGGTAGGGACCTGTGGACTGTGCCATGTTAGTGACGGCTTGAATTTGTGGTGACCCATTGAAGAGAGTGGGTTGCAGCTTGTGACAGAAACTGGGCCTGGACCTTGGTGATGTGTTGCTGGTGCTGAGGAGGGTTGGGCGGTAGAGTGCTCGGTGTCTGAGGTTCTTGTCGGCCTAAGTCTAGGAAATGCTGCCTGGCAGCCGGGGCACCCAGGCAGAAGCTCACTGCTTCATCCAGCTCTCCTGGATGCCTGCCACTGTTCTCCACGGCCCAAGGCTAAAGCCACTCTCTGCTCAGAAAACAGAGTGCAGGCCGTGGGGACCAGGGCTTTAGTCCAGGTTCTGTTGCTAAGTTGCTCTGTGACTTTGGGTGAGACTCTGAGCCTCAGTTTCCCCAAATGTAAACACTAGAGGCCATATCAGATGCTCTGCAACCTCTGTTCAGAGTACTGAGCTCCAGGGGCCAGCACTGTCGTGTAGCAGACTAAGCCTTCACCGGCAGCAGCAGCATCCTGTACAGGCGTGGGTTTATATCCCTGCTGCTCCTCTTCTGACCCTCTCTGCTATGGCCTAGGGAAGCAGTGGAAGATGGCCCGAGTGCTTGGGCCCCTGCACCCATATGGGAGACCCGGAAGAAGCTCCTGGCTTCACATCAGCCCAGCCCCTGTCATTGTGGCTGTTTTGGGAGTGAACCAGCAGATGGAAGATTCTCTCTCTCTCTCTCTCCCTCCCTCCCTCCCTCCCTCCCTCCCTCCTTCCCCCATCTCTCTCTCTCTGTAACTGCTTCTCAAATAAATAATAAAAATCTTCAAAAGCAAAAAAAGCATTGAGCTCCAGCCCTATTCTGTGCCTTGGCCTTTCTCTGTAGGAACAGCCAGATTTGAAGAGGGAAACAGGAGATAAGTTGTCTTTTATTCCAGTTCACTAGTATGAGGGTGCTTCATAAAGTTCATGGAAAATGGAATTAAAAGATGAATCTATGTTGGTGAAAAAAAATTTTAAATCCCTGCATAGTTTTTCTGTAATACACATTTTCCATGAACTTTGTGGAAACCTCTATGCATGGATTTTTTTGCACCAAAATAGATTTATCTTTTTTTTTAGAATAATTTTAGCATTGTTTAAAATTTTTAGTTCTATATCTTATTCATTTGAAAGAGAGACCAAGATCTGTAGTCCACTTTAGAACCTCATCTGTTAATTCACTCCCCAGATGCCGCTACAGCTAGGGTTGGGCCAAGCTAAAGCCAGGAGCTGCGAATTCAATCCCTAGCAAGTGGCAGGGAGCCAGTTATGTGAGCCATCACCTGCTGCCTCTCAGGGTGCGCGTTAGCAGGAAGCTGGAATTGGGACTGGAGCTGGGACTCCAACCGAGATACTCTGATATGGGATGTGGGCTTCTAGGGCAGCATCCAACTGCTGTGCTAGACACTCACTCCAAACTTTTGATTCCATTTTGTCACAAACTTTTCATGTACCCTTGTGTGTGCCCTTGCAAATGCGAGGGGGAAACCAAACCTCAAAGCTTCCTAGGATGCTGGAGTCCAATATCGATAGGCTTCTGAGAGGCACATAGGTAGAGGTTGAAGCCTGTGCGGATATCTTATCTGGGCCCTGGCATCTAAACTGATGCTCTCAAATCTTTCCTGTAGTTGCTGTATCTCCCCCCAAAATGTCAAAATCGAGACTCTTGTTCTGGCCAAGCAGCCAATCAGCATCAGAAACCTGGCAATTCTGGCTCCATTAGGCCAGGAAAAACTTGTGGCAGGGGGTAAAACAAAATTTTTTTTGAGAAACAGCTGCCGGCCAAGTTAGAGCATCTCTGAGAGTTGCTACCGTTGAAGACCTAGTGTGGGGCATCTGGGCCAGCTCTGAGTGTCTGGGATGTGACCCCGGGCCTATTGCTCACGCTGAGTCAGAACTGAACTCGCAAATGGCATGCTCCCCCAACTGAGGACTATAGGACCCTTTCAGTCACCACCTTGGTAGCTATGCAGTGTCCATGGGGAGTGGTTCCAGGACCCCCAAAGGTGCCAAAGCCCACAGATGCTCTGGTCTCTTATACAAAATGACGGATTATTTGCATACAACCTACACATATCCCCCAATATACTTTGAATCATCCCTAGATTACAATACTAATGCAACATAGATTCCATGGGAGTGGTTGTTATACTATATTATTGAATAATAGCTAGAAACAAAGTCTATACACATTCAGCACAGACAAAATTTTTTTTGAAATGTCCACCATCTATGGTTTGTGAAATCCATAGTTATAGAGGGAGGTGAATATAGTTACAAAAGGCAACAGGAAGGATGCTCATGGTGATGGAACTGCTCTGCAACTTGACTCTGGAGGTGGATACATGCTAATACGGTGTGTAAATACACACATACTCACACACACAAGTACAAGTGAAGCTAGGGACATCTGAATAAGCTTTGTGGATTATATAAGTGTCAAGATACCAATCAGTAGGTTGCACTATAATCTTACAAGATAATATTACTGCAGGAAGCCAGGTCAAGGGTCCAGGGAATCCATTTGTATTATTTCTTAAAACTACATGGGAATCTACAGTCATCTCAATAAAAAACTAAAGTACAACTTAATTTGATAGTTTTGCAAGTACCAGCTGAAACAGGGCTGTTTCCAGAGAAAACAGGAAATGGTGTCGTATCAGCCCTGTTAGGGTGACAGTAGATTCTCAATGGCATGGGGAAAGTGGTTGGTTGAAGAACTTAAAAAAAACAATCAGCAGTGGAAACTCTGCACTAGCTTTTGTTTATTTGGTTTTGTTTTTCTCTCTGCAGAGGAACAAGTTGGACAGAAGGTTCTGAGGGTTACATAGGAAGCTTCCAGATGAGAAATATTTACATAGAAAGTGAGCACAGTTTGGTACCATTAGGGTCTCACATGTAAGCCTCACAAGAAGTAGAACCTTTACCTCAAATATATCTAATACAGGAATGGAATTAGAAATCACTAGAGGCACAGAGCAGGTGTTTGGCCTAGCAGTTAAGTCGCCCGTGTCTCATATCACAGTGCCTGCGTGCAAGTCCTGGCTCTAGCTCCTGACTCCGGCTTTCTGCTAATGTGCACCCTGGAAAGCAGCCTTGATGGCCCAAGTAATTGGGTCTCTACCACCCATGTGGGAGACCTGGATTGAGTTCAAGGCTCTCATCTTCAGCCTGGCCCAGCCCTGGTTGTTACAGGCATTTGGGCAGTGACAGTAGATGACAGCAATTTCTTCTCTCTCCCTCTCCCTCTCTCCCTCTCCCTCCTCCTCCCCCTCCCCCTCTCCCTCTCCTTCTATTCCCCCCCAACCTCCAAACAAACAAAATACCACTAGGGGCAGGTGAGCATCCTAGGATGAATGATGGGTAGGAGCACAGTCTCAGGTCCACATGGCCTAGACTCAAATCCTGACTCTGATGCTTACTAGTTTTATGACCTTGGACCAATGACCCAGCTTCCTCGGGCCTCTTTTTTCCCATTTGTAAAGTGGAAAAATTCTAGAACCTACCTCATAGGTGGTTCCAAGATTAAATAGATTAATGCTGAGGACTGTAATTCACAGCCCATTTGTGCTTAATAAGGATTGCTTGCTCTTATTCTTACTATCCTGTGGGAGGTGGATGGACATGGCCCATGGATGCAGGTCCTGAACTCCTCCTGCAACACCTCCTCCTGCTGGCCTTTTCCCACCTCCTCGGACTGGACTCCAGAATCCAGCGAGAAATCTCAAATCACCAGAGAAGAAATACCGCAAGTGCCTTAGGTTGACTGAGACTTGCTTGCCCACAGGTGCAGAATCCCCAGCACAGGGACTGGGTCTCTAACACTTGGCTGCTCTTACAGGTGACCCTGGGAACTCCTGTGCCTGTCCTGGGCTCTCATTGTTTAACCAACTGAGTGGTTTTAAGGAATGCATACTCAAAATGCTAGCACGTAATGTACCTTCTCAGGGGAGCCCCTGGAAACTTACTTATCAGACTGCACCCCATCCCTTCAGAATCCATCATTGGGCCTGGGGTCCGAGAATTTCCACTTTCAATAAGCTTCCACTTTAGGAGAAACACTCATCTGTGGCATTCTCTAGGGTGTGGCACCTGGGAAACGCTGAATTTTTCATCCTGCCAACGAACCTAGGAAAAGATAGTAGCAACCATAATGATCTTTGTTTTACCATTTTTAACACAAAGAGGCGAAGTGTCTCAATGCAGAAACACAAACCCATGCCAGTGCTGGGGACCTTGTCGTTATTCAGGTGGCTCAGGGGCACCTAACGTGGCTGGCCACTTCGCTGCTGAAGATACTCCCACTGGCCGCCTAAGCCTTTGTGAGCCCTACAGAGTCAGGAAGCAGGCCTAGAATATGTTTTTCCTGCCACTGCTGGCTTTTAGAGCACGTCGCTTTCCTGGATTATCGGTACTGCAGGGGAGCCCAGTGACTTTTGGTCCTTCCCCCACTCCCTTCATAAAGATGTGGGCCAGAGACGCCGTGCAGTCCAGAGACGGGAAGGGAAGGGGCCAAGCACAGGCAGCAGGCAGTGTCGGGGTGGAAGCAGAACCCAGAGAGTGTATAAACTCTAAGAGAGAAAAAGAGGCCTGAGCCTCATCTTCCTTCCATCACCTAAGTCTCTTTGTGGCTGCAAAGCTGATGTTGAAATGTTCTTACCCACTGTACCCTACCCCCATATGGCAACCGTGCCTTTGAGAGGGACACCGGTAAGTAAACTAGGCATCCAATCTTGGATGCCCAGTGTGTTTATACACATCCCGGACCATAAAACAGAACTGAGAAATCAAAAGAAGAGCATTGTCAGAATTGGGAATGCCAATGTGTGTGTGTGTGTGTGTGTGTGTGCGCGCGCAGGGGAGAAAATCAGGGGTTTTGTAGAAAGGCGAAATTGGAAATATTCTTGAAAATTCGCTTTGAATTAACCTTTGTCCATGCACCACACATTGTGGCATGTGGGACTCAAGATGGGAATTTTCTCTGATTCGGGTACACTGCTGGGCAAACCATATTTGATAAGTGGCTTCTTAAAGAACCAGTAATTATGAGAATCAGTTTTTGTCCCTGCACTGTGTGAAGCTTATCACATACATTCATGATCTCATCTGATCATCACAAGTGTTCCCACAAAATACGTATTATTATCTTTACTTAGCTCAGGGAGAACACGACCCAGGGAGATTAAGTAAGCTGCCCAAGGGCCGGTGCTGGAAAGTGGCAAAGCTCAGGTTCCAGCTCAGGGCTGTGTTTCCAGGCTCAGCCTTGGTCTCCAGACAGGACACTGCTGGGCTGGCACGGGTGTGTTCCCATTTGGTTTGGTTATGATCATCCATACCAGTCAGTGTAACTCTGGCCAACTCACAGGCTCCTTCTACTTTTATGCCATTGCTCCTTGAAATAAACTGGAAAGCAAAGGAAACCATCTGGCAAACTCTGGGGAAGACTTTCCCCAGTCGTGTCATAACAGCTACTTCCGGGACCACCTTGCAAAAGAGTGACCAGCAAGGTATTCATTTCCTAGGGCTTCTGTAATACATTGCCACAAGCCGGGTGGCTTAAAATGCTAGCAGTGTATTGTCTCACAGTTCTGGAGGCTACAAGTTCAAAATCAAGGGGTCAGCAGGGTTGGCACCTTCTGGGGGCTATGCAGGAGAATCTGCTCCCAGTCTCTTTCCTCGGCTTGTTGGCGGCCATCTTCTCCCCACGTCTCCTCAGGTCGTCTCTCTTCTGTGTGTCTACCTCTTGTCCAGATTTCTCCTTTTTTAAAAAAATTGTTTATTTGAATGGCAGAGAGAGAGACACAGAGTTGCCATTTGCTGCTTCACTCCTTAAATGCCCATAACAGCTGGGGCTGGGCCAGCGCTGAAGCTAAGAGGCAGGAACACAATCCAGGTCTCTCATGTGGGCGGTGGGAGCCCAGTAACTGGAGCCATCCTGGCTGCCTCCCAGGGCCTGCATTAGCAGGACACTGAGGGCAGGGGCTGGCGCCAGGTTCTGCAGTGTTTTAACTGGCGACTTAACCGCTAGGCTAAGCACCTGCTCCGGTACCTCCCCTATTTGTAAGAACAGCAGTCACACTGGATTTGGGCCCGTTCTAATGACCTCATGTTAATTTGATGACCTCTGTTAAGACCCCCATCTCCACATAAGGTCACACCCCCCGGTACTGAGGGGACCCCAGCGTATCTTTTCTCTGAGGACACAGTCCAACCCAGGAGAGTGAAGCAGCCTTGTCGAGGGGATTCTTTCTCAATCCCAGCCCCAGATGAGTCTTCTCTGGCTTTCCACCCAGCCCCTGCTTCCCTTCTGTTTAGCAGGCAAGGGCAAACTGCAATGAGTCAGCCACAAGAAGAAGGCCCATGACTACACGAACTTGTTCTTCCTCTCGTCTGGTTTCCCTTCATCTCAAGCCAATGGGTGGCATTTTGCCCGGGCAGTCACTATGCCCTGCATGCACCAGTAAAAACAAAAACAAAACAGGTGCCAGGGCCGGGAGAGCCTGACAGGCCTTAGCCTGAGGTCTCTACGTGGTTGCTTTGGGAAATACCTTCTCAGTGTACCCGAGTGTGCAAGGGGATCTGGAAGTCGCTGATTCTCTGGCTTCTTCTGACCCCTTGGTGGAACTAAGAAAGCCCGGCTGCTCTTTCCAGAAAATCAGAGCCCAGCCACCTGAGAGATGCTGCGATGGCGGAATCCCCACATGGGAGAAGGGCTTGGAGATTGACAGCCCGGGTCTTATCCCCGAAGTCTGCCTTTCTCTTGTAAGCTGCACTGGCCACCATGGCCATTACCGTATACGGCCTAAAGAAGGCTCTCTTCCAGCACTCTTTCCCATGCATGAAGAGAGGCTTGTCTTATTTCTCCACTGCTTGACTAGTTCTGGGCTGCAGTGTTTATATCCAGGCTTTTCAGAAGCCCCACGTACCAAAAGGTTCGTTAGGTTTTCTTGCAAAAGAGCTGCTGGATATGGTTGTCTGGGAGCCAGGCCCACCATCACGAGTCCCCTGTCTAGGTGCCTCCCACCCTGCCTCTCCTCTGCCACCACGCGACTGCACCTCTGAATCCAAAGCCATTGTCTCTCTATATTCCTGGGTTTGGCATCTGTGGATTCAGCCAGCTGTGTGTGGAAAAATTAGGCCTGCGATGGTTGCATCTGTACTGAACAATCTTGTTTCAGGCATTGTTCCTTGTCATTATTCCCTAAACAATACACTGTCGCTACTATTTATATATAGCATTTACATTAGGTATTGTAAATAATCTGGAGGTGATTTAAAGCAGGGGTGGGGAACGTCCAACCCCTGGGACCATATAAAGTCGGTGAAATCATTTTGTCTGGTCCTGCCAAGGCAACCAACCACAGGTGGGGCTCGAAAGTCAATAAATCTACATCAGGCTGATTTTTAAGTGGATAGTTTTGTATGGCCTGCAATCGATGCTGTAAGTATCCAAGTGTACCTTGACAGAAAAAATGTTCCCATCCCTGATTTATTGTCTACAGGAAGATGCATGCAGGTTATATGCAAATACTATGCCCTGTCATAGGAGGAACTTAGGGACCAGAGATCTTGGCATCTCCCGAGTGGGGCGATCCAGAATTGTATAGACTCAGAGTCCAGGCCGAGCTCCTTCTCCAGCCAATCCAGTGCCCGCCTTCCCGATTCCACAGCCTCTGCTGAGCATGACTGATGGTTGGGAAAGCTCACTGCCTTCCGGGAAGGTTCTGCTCCAGAGCCTTGCCTTAGGAATACCACATCCATACATAATCTAATCTCTATGCCAAAAAAAAAAAAAAAAAAAAAAAGTTATGATGTCATCCCCAATAGATAAAGAAGAAAGGAATTCTTTTTGAAGAGGAACCAGTGAAACAACTGTGTCATTGTTTTTAGGTTGGTCTTTGCATTTTTTAAAATTAATTTTCAATTATTTGTAAGGCAAAGAGAGAGATAGCTAGATAGATCTCCCATATACTGGGTTACTTCCCAGATACCCTCAGTGGCTGGAACTGGGCCAGGCCAAAGCCCAGAGCTGAGATCTCAATTCTTGCTCTCCCAGACGGGTGGGAGGTACCCACCTACTTGAGTCATCATTGCTGCCTGCCAGGGTGCACATGAGCAGGAAGCCAGAACTGAGCTGTGATTCGAACCTAGGAACTCTGATAACAGACAGCAGCCATCCCAAGTGGCATCTAACCACTGCCCCAAATGCCGGCCCTGCCATGTGATCTTCCCGCTAAGCAGCGAGCATTTGTATTCAGAGCTGTCAGAGCTGAAGTGATGGTGGAGATTATTTAGTGGGGTACAAGGCCCCTCTGTTTTGCAGATGGGAGATGGAGACCCAGAAAGCGAATGCAGGTTTTGTAATATTGGCTGGCGGCAGAGGTGAGATTAGAGCCCAGTTCTGTTGATTCCCTGCCTGGTACTCTTCAGAATACGGCTGCATACCAAACAGCAGAGCACAGGGACGGGACTGTCGTATGGTAAACTTTAATCCAGGCAGAGGTACAGCAACGTGGAAGACCTCTGGGTCATCGGTCAGTTCCAAATGACAGTAAAGAGCTGGATGAAGGGCTCTGACCTCAGGGAAGTGCAAAGCATCGGGGAGGCCTTCAGGGTTCTCTAAGCCCGGTCAGTTCCGCCTGCTGCGTGCCACTTCTGTCAGTCCCCTTCTGCTTGTCTGCCTCCACCCTGGGCCACTTCTCATTTCTCCACCCAAATCCATTCGTGCTCTGAGGTCCCAGATCCTTAACATGGACCAGAAGGGTCTGTGTGTGTTGACTTCCTGTTTTTCCAGCTTTCCCCTTCTCCCCTCCCCTCTAGTTCCCTCTGCTCCAGCCTGGCAGGGCTTCTCAGTTCCTCAAATAAACCACGCCTCCCTCTGTCTTTCTCTAGGATCTGCCTAGAAACGTTTTCTCTAATTCCCTAGACCAGGGGCTCTCAGACAGGGCTGATCTTACTGCCTCCCCCAGGGGACACTTGGCAATGGCCACAGACATTTTTTGGTTGCTGGCACTGGCATCTAAAGGGCATTTCACAGGACAGCTTCCTGTAACAAAACCCATCCCTCCCAGAGTGTGGGTGCTGAGGCCAAGAAACACTCGGTCTTCAGATCTCGGCTTACGTACAACTTCCTCCAGGAAGGCCTCCCAATATACTCTGGATAAGATCTGAGGGCTCCTCCTGCCTCCATTTGCTTCCTCCATGGCCTCTCCTTCCCAGCACTGGGCGCACATGGGAATACCGTGAGACACTGTGACATCTGCCTCCCACACCAGTGTGTCAGCCCCAGGAGAGGGGTGGAATGTAGACTTGTCATCTGATCCAGCTGCCCTGGACAGCACCTGGCACAGTTGGACATCACTTTTTGCCTTGTTAGCCTTGGAACACATAGGAACGTAAGTTCCCCAAGTGACCTGCCTTTCTCCCCCAGGGTTTTGTGGGTTTCCAAAGGCTTTAAGAGCAGGCTCACAGATGCCCCAATGGACAAGTGTGCAGTCTTGGGAGCCTACGGAAGTGATGGGGCAGGTGTTTGGCCTAGCAGTTAAGACACCATCCCTCATCTCCTATGGATGTCCCTGGGTTCACAGCCTGGCTGTGTTTCCAATTCCACCTTCCTGTTAATGCACACCCTGGGAGGCAGCAATGATGGCTCAAGTACTTGGGTTCCTGCCACTCACATGGGGGACCTGGATTGAGTTCCAGGCTGCCGGCTTCAGCCTGGCCCAGCCCTGACTATGACAGGTACTTGGAAAGTGAACCAGCAGCTGGAAGATCTCTTTCTCTCTGTCACTGTCCTGCTGCCTTTCAAATAAATAAATACATATTAAAGAAGTGGACCGATACCCTAATTCCACCACCTTCTACTTGAGTGACCTTCAGCAAGTTGCTTAGTTTCTTTGAAACTCAGTTTCATCATCCATGAAAGAAGCATAAAAATAGAGCTTGTTTCATAGCCTTGTTATGAAGATGAAAAGACAGAGTATGTGAAGTACTTAGTGCCAGCTCTGTCTCTGGGTAAGGGGTCAGTAACTGCAAGAAGGGTGCACTGTGGAGCAAGAGACTTGTTCCAAGGGTCCATGCAACCCCAGGCCCTGCTGAGTGGCCACAGGGACAGGAAGGGAACCATCAGGAGGCAGCCAGTCAACCCCTTTTTTTAAAAAATATTCATTCACTCATTCATTCATTATTACTTTATTTTGACAGAGAGAAAGATCTACTGGTTCCCTCCCTAAATACCTGCAACAGCTACGGCTGAACCAAGCCAAAGCCAAGAGCTGGGAGCCCAATCCAGGTCTCCCACATGGGAGGCAGGGACCCAACCACTTGAGCCACCATTGCTGCCATCCAGGGTGTGGCAGGAAGCTGGAATTGGGGGCAGATCTGGGACTTGAACTCAGGCACCCTGATATGGGATATGGGCATCTTAATAGCTAAGCCAGATGCTTGCCCCTCACCCTCTTCATAACTTCTTCAACTCTGGAATGCACCTGAAAACCTCCCCTAGGCTCACTGTGCATCCCCAACAGCTCCCCATCCAAAGTAGACGGGTGCCTGAAATGCACCTGCAGGTAGGTCAAGGGCAGCCTCCACACTCTCACTCCGCCACTCCTGGAGCCCTGGCACCCGACTTCTTATCTGGATTCCATCTCTGGAGCCAGCCTTCCTCTGGATGGAAACCCATTTCTCAGCCTCTCTGGGCCCTGTCTGTGGTGTCAGCAGGGGCTCCACACCCCATAAGCAGCCTGGCCCCCCACTTCCTACCAGGTAGGATCCCTGGTTCCCTGAGATCTGCAGGGGAATTAGCAGTTGATTAATTCTAGAGCTCTTTCTACCCTTCAGGGAACATGGAGGGATTGGAAGCAAGGCTTTCCCATCTCCAGGCCTCGTGGTTTCCTTTCCCCCTAATTTTAGGCATTCAAAACCTGCTTTGGAAAGAAACAAGGGTCCATTTCCTGGCCTGCCCTGGTCAGCCAGCAGAAATGTCTTCTGGGAGTTGGAGGGCAGGATGGGAAGAGAGGCTACCCGTGCCTGGAATGGGAGGATGTCATCTGGGGTATGCACAGGCCACAGACAGGAAATCCTTTCACTCTGGGAGATGTCAGAGCCAAGTCCCACACAGGTAGCAGCCAAAGAGGTCCACGCCCAGCAGCCCTGTCCACAGATCTGCACACGCACCAGCTGACAGCACCAGGGTGGGTGGGTGGGAGAGGGACCTGAGACTCCAGAGCTGAGGGAGAAGAGGGAAGGGGGGTTGGGGACATCAGCTCATGGGGAAAGACCCCCAGTGCACCATCCATCTGTGGTCCTGGGTGAACAGCATCTGCCTGGAGTTCACAGCCCATGGCTTCTGTTGACTGGTGTAGCTTTCTGCTCTGCAGCCGGTGAAACCTGACAGGTCGGTCTCTAGATCTGGGCTGATTCTCTTTCACTTCCTGGTTCTCATACCTGCAAACTTGAGCATCTGTGTGTTCACCTCCTCGCCCTGCGAAAGGATGGGTTCCTTGTCCCACATGCACAATGAAAGGCCTGGTGTCTTAAGAAGCAGTTCAGTGGGTCTGATACCAGGGGAGTCACTGAAGGGATGAGAACAACTGAAGTTAGACCCCTGAAGATGAAAATCAGTAACCTGGGGCAGGTGTTCAGGCTAGTGGTCAAGACGCCCACATCCAACATCAGAGGGGCTGAGTTTGATTCCTGGCGCCAGCTTTTTTAATGCAGACCCTGGGAAGCAGCAGTGATGGTTCAAGTGGTCAGGCTCCTGCTGCCCACATGGGAGGCCTGACTTGAGTTCCCAGTCTGGCCCAACCTGGGCCATAGCAGGCATTTGGAGGTGAATGCACACATATCTGTCTGTCTGTCTGTCTCTCTCTCATATTAAAAAAAATAGTGACATGTCCCTATCCCAAGGGCACTTCTTCCATGGTGGGAAAAATCTGAGCAAGCTTTCTCCCCCACCCCACTCAGCTAGGTCTTGGTGGGAAGCAACCAAGTTTTGCCTAAGCCTCTATTTTGATCCACTTTGAAAAAGTAGGCAAGGTACTTTTTAAAAAAAAAAAAACAATAATCCCTCCAAAGGATATTACGTGTCTCTCTGCCCTCTGTCAATACCAACTAAACATGTTAGTGACTGGATCATGTGTTTGGCGCAGGGGTGAAGGTGCTGCTTGGGTACCCACCTCCCATATCAGAGTGCCTGGGTTCCAGTCCCAGCTCTGCACCTGATTCCAACTTCCTGCTAATGCAAGCACTGGGAATCTGCAGGTGATAGCTCAAATGATTAGTTTCCTACAACCCACATAGGAGACCCAGATGGAGTTCCTGGCTCCTGGCTTTCGCCTGGCACAGCCCCAGATGCTGTGAGCATTTGGGGAATGAACCAGCAGATGAGTGATGTCCCTTCTCTTTCCCTATCAAATAAATAAAATTAATAAAATAAATAAAAGTAAATAATTTTTAAACCAAGTATTTGAGTGAATGAATGGAGGCAGAGGTGGTTCAATAGGGCTGGGATAATGTGAGGGGCTGTGGTACACAATTCCACTTTGCAGTGGTTCAACCACCCTCCAGGGACGTCCTCAGCCTGGCCATGCTTCATGGCTCAGAGCTGGTGAGAGGAAGCTTCTGAGAGAAAGAGAGAGAGAGAGAGAGAGATGGCTTACTCGAAGATGGGTGCTTATGGACTGGGAGGGTCCACACCATGGGCACCCGCAGCCTTCACTTCTTGCCCTGGATGCCAACTCTCTCCTGTGCAGAAGCGTGCCCTGTGCGAGCTGCTCACTAGCCCATCAAAAGGCTCCTGCTCTCAGGAGCTGCACAGACAGACTGGTAGGAAAAGGAACTTGCGGGAAGCCCAAGGCAGATATCTGGGACAAGAATGTGAACTAACATTGTTCAAGTGCTCACTGTGTGCCAAGCTCTGTGTTACATACTTAATGGCCACGATTTTATAGAATTCCCCTAACAACTTGGTAAGGATGAACTTGGGCTTGGAGCTTGACAACTTCAGTTTCAGTCTCATCCTTTTTTTGTGTTGTATGAACATGAGAAATTCTGAAAACTCTCTGAGTCTCAGCTGCCTCACCTGTGAGCTAGGAATAATAATAGTACCTCCATCAGAGTATTCTAGGAGTTCCTTCAGGTAATACACAAGAGAAGCATTGGAAGAAGGCAAACACTCAATAAATATCAAGGTGACTATTATTCACATGGCCTTGAGTAGCAGCCCAGGGCTGCTTTAACAAAGTCCCACAAGCTGGGTGGCTTAAAAGAAAAGTATTGTCTCTCTCAGTTCTGAAGGCTGCAAGTGCAAGATTAAGGTGCTGGTGGATCTTGGGGGTTCTGAGGGAAAGTCTAGTCCACGCCTCTCTCCTGGCTTCCGGAAGCCTCAGACACACCTTGCCTTGCCGATGGCCGTCTTCTTCCCGTGTGTCCCCATATCCTCTTTCCTCTGCATGCATCTGTCTGTGTGTCCAGATTTACCCTCTTTATAAGGGCACCGGTCACATTGGATGGGGCCCATTCAAATGACCTCATTTGAGCCTGATACCCCTAGAGAGACCCTGTCTCCAAGTTTAAGTTCATATTCTCAGGTCCTGGGGTCTTAGACTTCAGCATAATAATTCAACGCATAACACAAGGCTAAGTTACCTGCTCAAGGTCACGGCAGTTGTTAGTGAAGAAACTGGTCCTGGAGCCTAGGATTGCTGGATGGAAACCCCATGGCATACACAGCAGCGGGAAGCCTGAGATCTCTAGCCCTTCTCTGGGGAGAAGGAACTAACAGGACACGTTCAGAGCCTGCCACTTCTCTTTTCCCTCTTCTTCCATAGCCTGCTTGCTCCAGGCTGAGCTGGTGAACTATGAGCGAGTCAAGGAGTACTGCCTCAAGGTCCTGAAGAAGGAAGGGGAGAACTTCAAGGCCCTGTACCGGTCTGGCGTGGCATTCTACCACCTCGGGGACTACGACAAAGCGCTCTACTACCTGAAAGAGGCGAGGACCCGGCAGCCAACAGGTAAGGCAGCGATGGCTCTTCCGGTCCCCTCCCTCTGGCAGCTCCTGGGGCCCCTCAGCGCAGTGAACAATTTTCATGGCTGGCAGAGCTGGGTGGAGACAAATAGGGGGTCAAATTAAGGTGTGTGCCAGGACCTAAAATGAGGAGAGCACACAGTCCTTGCACTCACCTGGGGTCTGGGCTCCAGAGAGCTTGGGCAGCTGTCCTCTTCAGAGAGGGGACAGATTCTTTGTCTTTCCACCACAGTCTCCAGCTGTCTTCACTTATAATAAATGCATGTTGACTTTATGCTGCTTGCCAAGGTCAGTGTGGGACACCAGGGATGTAGATGAGAAGACAGGGCCTCTATCTGAGAGAACTCACATCTGGTTGGTGAGACATAATACACAAATGTCTATCTATCTATCTATCTTTTTTTTTTTTAATTTGAAAAATGAGAGTGAGAAGCTCCCATCTGCAGGTGCAATCCCCAAATGCCCACAATGGCCAGGACCGGGCCAGCCTTCCTTCCAGTCCTCCAGTCCTAAGCTAGGAGCCAGGAACTCAATCTGGGTCTGCCATGTGAGTGGCAGGAACTCAACTACTTGAACCATCACTGCTGCCTCCCATTGATGAGTCGATATAAAAGGAAACTGGAGTCAGGAGCCACGGCCAGGAATCGAACCCAACTGCTCTGATAAGGGATGCCTGCATGTTAACTGGCTTCTTAGCCACTCTGCTAAATCCAGACCCCCAAAAAGACAATTGAATGCTAAGCCAAGCATTTGTCAGGAAGCCTGCTCTGACTGCTCCGACCAGATCCCATTCCTTAGCATGTGTCATCTGTACCATTCACTTAGGTCACAGCCGTAGCTTGCCCAGTCATTCATTCCACACATATTTATTGAGGGAGTGCAATAGATTTGGAACTATTCTAGATAATGAGTACATAGCAGTAAATAAAAAGAAAGTTGCCACCTTCAAGGAGTTTATGTTATAATGGAGGAAAATGGACAGCAAGCAAATGGACAAGTAGATAATGTAACATGTAGGAGTGCTGTAAAGAAAATAAAGCCGAGTGAAGAGACCAAGAGCAAGGGGAGGATGCTGTCTTAGATCACGTGATCAGAAAGGCCTCCCTGAGGAGGTAACAGGAAAGCAATGACTTGTGACTTGTCATTGTTGTTCATATGGCTGATTTTTTTTAATGTAGTTCTTCTTCCAAGAAGCCTGTAAGGGCATTGTTGGTCCAGAGATTAAGACACTGCTTGGGACACCCACATTCCATATCAGAGTGTCTGGCTTTGAATTCTGGCTCCGCTTCTGATTCTAGCTCCCTGCTAACACAAACCCTGGGAGGCAGGGGTAATGGCTCAAGCAGTTGGGTCCCTGCCACCCATATGGGATACCCAGATTGAGTTCCAGGCTCCTGGCTTCATCCTGGCCCAGCCCTGGCTATTGTGGGCACTGGGGGAGAAAGACCTCTCCATCTATCTCTGTCTGTGTCTGTTTTTCTCTCTTTGTCTTTCTGCCTTTCAAATTAATTAATTGTTTTTAAAAAGAAGTCTTTAAGAATTTTAGGATCAATTTGCAAAAGCCAACACAGAGACCTTGAATTTGTACAGTGGAATTCTTTTCTAAGAACACTCATGTATGTATTGTTGTTTTCCATATGTAAATTGTGTCCCACCAATCATATACCATAAGCAGCGTGAAGCCTAAGGACTGGACTCATTCTGCAGGATTTGCTTAAGCACCTACTCTAGGCCAGCATTGACCTGGATGTCGTGCCTGGCAGCAATGTGGTATTCATGTCTACTGAAAGTTCCTACCCCAGGCATCTCTCTAACTCCGTGTTTCAGTGTGCGCAGAGCTAAGCAGCCTTGCCAGCCTTGCCCTGCTCGCTAATTTAGGGATTGGAATTGGCTTTCTTTATGGAGACGTGATTGTCTGACCCTGCTTATATGGACAGAAGTAAGCAAAGTCATTTTCAAATCTTAAAGTTAAAAAAACTACATCCGACTAATATTTATTAATCACTGTGTTAAGCACTTTCAGACCCACCTGGTTTGGTCCTCATAGCAATTGTATGAGGAGGGCATTATGGTCCCCAGGAGAGGCAGGCTTTTGGGCCAGACATACCATTGACTGTGTGACTCCTTGGGCATCTGATTCAATCTCTCCAAAGCCCGGTCTTCCCTTTTTCATAGCAAGGGCGATGCCACGTACCCTGCAGGATTGCAGTAGTGGTAAATATGATAATGAAGGTTCAAAACCTGGCTCTGAGTAGGCATTCAAAAGCAGACGTTGCTTCTTGCAGGTGAGAGAGTAAGGTAGGAGAAGGGAGTAACTTGCCTGAAGTTCAACTCCAAGGTGGGGGGGGGGGTCTCAAACTGCTGACTCGGAGACCACTGGGCTTCCTGCTGTACGGACAAAAGGGGAGAAATTCTCTTCTCCCCTCCCCCTCGTCTGTCTCCTGGGTCACAGTGACCCTTGCCCTTGGCAAAGGGTGGGTGGGAAGGAGAAGGCCAGCACTGGCCGAAGGGCCAGTGAGTCTGGCCTACTCGTGGCTTGCAACCCAGCTCGTGTTGTTCTCGGCAGACACGGTGGTTGTCCTGCCAGGTGTTTCCCAAGGTGTGTCTCTCTCCTCACAGACACCAATGTGATTCGGTATATCCAGCTGACAGAGATGAAGCTCAGCAGGTGCTCCCAGAGAGAGAAAGAAGCCATGTAACCAGGAGGCCTCTCCAGAGCCGTGCCCTCGCCGGACCAGGGACATCCAGGCACCTCCTGTGGAGAGCCCTCCCCGGGTCCCGCCCCTCCTCACTTCTCCCATCTCCCCTTCTTCCTCCTGTTGTCCCCCAACTCTTCGTCTGCATCCAGTGTGAAAAGAAGGAGAGAAGCACATTTGGAATCTGGTGGGGTACCCGGGCGACGGAGACACCCCCTTCTTTAGAAGGTCAGCCAGTAACCGAGAGGGGCCTAACTTCCGCCTGGAAATGCCATCGCGGCTTTGACCTTGGCCAGCGCCTCCAACAGAGGCGGAGCCTGGCAGGTGCACCATCCCAAAGGCAGCAGACATGGAGCCCGTGGCCTGGACCCTTCTGCAGCTTTCTGACACACCAGAGCGTCTCAAGGCATCTGAGACAATCAGGCATGGGACAGACACCGGAAGCATTGGCCACGCCAACACAGAGACCATGAACTGGTACACTGGAGTTCCCCCACTCCCCCAGTCACTTCAACCCCTGCTGCCCCCCCCCACTTGTCTTGGCTTGTGTGTTCTTCCCCCCACCTTGGGGATCCGAGACTGCCAGGATTCACATGCCACCAAGCCCACTCTCAGTGCCCTCTGGTGACCACACATACCATTCCCATGACTCCCAGCCAGCAGGCAGCTGACAACAGCAGGGCAGGGTGAAGTGGTCCTCGAGCTGGGGCGGAGAATCCACATAGATGAAGGGAGGGAGGTGTGGCTGGGGGAAGAGCATAGCATCGTATAGGCTGAAGGATTTGACTGTGGACTAATTGGGTGTAAATAGAAATAAATTCGCAGACACATCCCTGTTGTGTCTGTTGGAAGCAGCCTTCTCCCTCACGTTTACTCCCTCCCCCAACTCCCTCAATCAGAGCTACTTAGAGCCAGGCAGGATGGGGCTTCCCCCAAAGCAACTGGCCATTTGTCCAGTGTTGACTGCAGCCTTTGTGCTTTTGAGAGTAGGCTGGGATTGTGGAGACCGCCCAGAGGCTTGGTTTTGTGGGAACGTGTACAGCCTCTTGTTGATGAAGTTATCTGGACTGACTCTCTCGCATGCAGAACGAGTTCAACAAATATTTGTTGAATAAATCGTGACTGCAGACTGGCTCTCCTGCCTTAAACTAATCTTATCCCAGTCGAGTCTCCTGAAATCTATGCTCTTTATGCTATGCCGTGTTGCTTCAGTTAAACAAGAAACATTTACTGAGGGCTTTTTGTTTGCCCGTGGTTGTGCAATTCGCTGTGGGACGTAGGATGTAGTCCCAGTCTTCAAAGAGATGGAAGAGTTGAGAAATGCTAATTTGAGATTATTACCAATGACACCTTTGATTTATATGATGCTTAAAAATTTTCAAAGCACTTTCATGTATTTTTCGTGTGACTAGTGAAAAAGACAATATTGTACAAAACTAAACTATATACAGATGCAATAATGTTCATAGTTAGGATTTATTAAATGCACTATCTTCAGATCTTTACATGTACAATCTCATTTCTTTCACGCAGTTGCTCTGTGGATATTATTCCCATTTGATGGACAAGAAAACAAAAATGAACTACCCAGAGGATGTGTGCCCTT
This sequence comes from Oryctolagus cuniculus, assembly GCF_051225735.1. NCBI lineage: Eukaryota > Metazoa > Chordata > Mammalia > Lagomorpha > Leporidae > Oryctolagus > Oryctolagus cuniculus. Next base: position 21,054,187 of record NC_142886.1, read on the forward strand.
GAAATGGTGCCAGTGGGATTTGAATCAGGCCTCCTTGACTCCAGATCCCTCGCTGGTACCTACACTGTATTAGTTGCTTCTTCATGCGTATTATGTGGGGCAGTTACAACTGCTCAAGAGCAGGACCAAGTGGATGAGGTTGAAACGCGTTCTCCATACCAATAGTAGCACCTGGGCCTCCTCAGTATTTACCTACCCAAGGCAGGAAAAAAAAAAAAAAAACACTAGAGACTTAGAATCTCTAGTGTTCTGAGCAGACAGTGCAGGAAAAGACCGCTGAGACCCAGAAGAGATTGCTGGGCATTGTTCATTGTCCCGACTGATGGGCCAGGGCACATTCTAACAGCCGGCCTAGCATTCCTCGTCCCCAGCATTGGGGAAGGATCATATTTACAGGCAAAACCCAAAAGGAAACAGCCCCAGGTGGAAGTTAGTGACAGGTTGTTTCTTTCAACCGAGCTGCACCTCTGCAGGATGCAGTCGCTGCTGAGGGGCTCAGGAGCCAGCAGTGCAGGTTATGTTTTGCACAACTCCCCAAGACTTCCAGCAGGGCTGGCAGGAAGGGGCCAGAACCACGCAGGGTTCTAGCTCACCCTCTGGAGAAGAGGAAAGGTGAAAAGCTCTTTCACACTCTCCCCTGACTACCATACCACGCTCTCTGCCCTCTTCCTCTCTCTGCCCTCTTCCTCTGGACAGCTTCATGTGGTCCCAATCCAGAACTACCCTGAGGCCTACCGCAGTCAAGCGTGCAGAACTCCCGCATCCCCAAGCCTCCTGCCCAGAAAGGTTGTTGGGGTTTGAAGGATGGAGATGAGGTCAGGGTGGCGACAGCACCCATTCAGATGCGCAGGTTCTTCCTTTGTCTTTCATGCCTCAGCCAAGACTTGGGCTAACTTCCCACCGGGTGGCAGGAGAGGGGTCTTGCTCAAGTGAGTGTGCTGGGGCAGGGCTGGGCGGATGGAGATGAGATTGTTGCCATCCCAAGGAGGAAGCCTAAAAATTGCAAGTATGTGAGGACAACCTCCCAGAACCTCAGAGCACAAGCACAGGCCGTCTGCTTGTCTGGGGACTTAGAGACACATGCTTATTGGGATTCTATTCACTGTGACCTGAACTTAAAGAATCCCAAAGAAACGAGCTGCTTGGGGTACTGGCTGGTGTTGGGGTCCGGGCTGAATTCCCCGTGCATTTGTCCAGCAGACCCTTCCAAGAGCTGCTAAGCAAATCCAAGTCCACTCACCTCCCCAGACCTTGCACTTGCTTCTCCACCCCTCCCAAACACTGGGCCTGTGGTTTAATTACAAGCTTTGCTTGCAGATGGCACTGCTGAACTGCACAGACAGAGCACTAATCATGGACCTGACCTGCATTGTCACCTTCAGCCTGAACTTTTCGTGAAAAACTGTTTGGGGGGAAAATTATACCTTTTGTTTAATTATCATGTAACCTTCACGTGTGTGTTATAGAAGAACTTCTAGGGGGGGAAAAATAAGAAAAAAGTCCAAAATTCCATCCATAATCCTGCCACCAAGACAAATATTTTTAACCTTTCAGATACATCTTTTAGTTCTTTTTGATATAAACATACACATGCACATTTGTTGTTATTTTAAAAATAAACTCGGTCATTATTACATATGCTCTTGAATAACTTACAAAAAAGTGTATTTAAGAATATAGTATACATGCAGAGATACAAAATTCAAAACATACAAAAAGCTCTAATATCAGGCAGAAATCACTTCCCTCCCTGTCTTCCAGGATCCAGTTTCACTCATTTCTTGTAAATCCTCCTGGAGCTAATGAGACATTTTTCAAATACACATATTTATGTGTGTATTGCTATCCTTTTAATGGTAGCACACTGAGCACATTTTTTGCTTCTGTTCCTTTGCTTAATCAATTGTGAATACTTTCTGCGTGTCTCTCAGACTTTTCCAGAGGCATCCCCACTCTTTGAATGGACCCTGGTCCCTTCGTAATCAATTCTCAGATAGCAATTATTTCACTTAATCCCAGTGTTGACGACACATAATATTGCAACAGACATTCTTGTAACTAAATTTTGCATACATTCACATTTCCTTAGGATAAACTCCAAGAAGGAATTTGCTAGGCTATTTTTAAAAATTTTTATATGTGTTGCCATCTGCCCTCCAGAAAGTTTGTACCCTAACACTGTCCTTGTAGGCTTGGGACTGGCCCCTCTGTCCTAACCCTGGGTATTGTCACCTAGCAAACTCTAACAATTTCACAGCAAAAATAATAGTATGTCAATGATATTTCAGGTTGTTATTTTAACTTTCGTTGACTACTAGTGAATGACACTTTCATATGCTTGTTGACCATTTGTATTCTTTCTTTGTGAATTTTCTATTTCTTTGATATTGGTATGTTTATTATCAATTTGTAATTTTATGAAGAATATTATTTTTGTCAAGAAATGCTGCAAATATGCTTTTCAAGTGCTTTGCTTTCATATTTTGTTTATGGTGCTTTTCAACATACATAAATTCTTAATTCTGAAATTAATTTGTTCCTCTTTTGCCAGCTTCATGCTCTCATTTCTATCAGGGTGACAGTTCTAAAACATACTCTGATCATGTCACTTCACAGCTTAACAACCGTTAGTGGCACTTCGAACCCTTAGGGACGAAGGGCCAAGTCTCGTCAACACAGTACACAAGCCTTCCACGGAGTTTCTCCCACTGACTTCCCCAGGCTTCCCTGACCCACTGCCGCACAACTTCTGGTGCTTCCCTGAGCCATCTGGGCCTTTCCAAGCTCTTCCCTCTGTCTTGTAGCCACTCCTCATCTTCCACCCTCTCTCTGCCTTGCTAACTCCCTTAGATCTTGACCTGGAGTCGATGACTAGAAGGCCTTCCTGGACCCCTTAGTCTGCACACCTAAAGCGTCACGAGCCCATCGCTGCTAGTGTTTGCTTCAGTGAGTCAGTCGGGACTTGGTAGCTGCATTCATCTCTCTCACCACCTAGATGTTTCTCGAGGCAAACGCTGTGGCTCCTTCATCTTTGCAGCTAGAATGTCCAGCACAATTTAATAAGGATCCAGTGGCAAATGTCACTAGAGGTAAGTCCAGAGCTGAACTAGAGCCATCCCTGGGAAATGAAGTCCTAGGCGACCCAAGTCAGAAGGGAAGTCACACGCTCCAGCCTTGTGTGTTCCAAAATGTCAGAATCACTTGCAATCGGTTTTTAAAAGTGCAATTTTCAGGCTCGGCCTTAGGCTCACGGAATCAGACTCTCAGGGATAAAGCTCAAGATACTAATGGTTTTTGACTGTTCTGACCAGACAAGTAAAGGGCCACTACTGACGCGGCCCAACTTCAGAGCCCGTGGCTCCATGTCTTCAAGCCTCGTGAGCTTTGGAGTGGACACATGGAGCTTTGTTGAGTACCATCTTCCCGTTAGTCATGTGGCCATGTGACTTTCCTGACCCTTATTCCGTAGCCTGCTCATGGAGATAACGTTATTTACCTTAGAAGGGTGTTGAAAAGATTTACAAATAGCTGTGCTTGGCTGGCGCCGCGGCTCACTAGGCTAATCCTCCGCCTGCGGTGCCTGTACCCCGGGTTCTAGTCCTGGTCGGGGCGCCGGATTCTGTCCTGGTTGCCCCTCTTCCAGGCCAGCTCTCTGCTGTGGCCCGGGAGTGCAGTGGAGGATGGCCCAAGTGCTTGGGTCCTGCACCCCATGGGAGACCAGGATAAGTACCTGGCTCCTGCCATCAGATCAGCACGGTGCACCGGCTGCAGCGCACTGGCCGCGGCGGCCATTGGAGGGTGAACCAACGGCAAAGGAAGACCTTTCTCTGTCTCTCTCTCTCACTGTCCACTCTGCCTGTCAAAAAAGAAAAAAAAGAAAAGAAAAGAAATAACTGTGCAGAGTCAGCACAACATAGACAACCACTGCCTTCCCCTCACCCTCTGTGGCCTCAGTTTCCTCATTTGGAGCATAGCTGCTAATAATACCCGTATGTTCACCTCCCGCTCTGATACACGTGGCACGTTAGACAAACGGGACCTTCCAACAGGCCCTGGGGTTACTCTCTGATAAAATAAGGCAAATAAACAAAAATAAATAAAAAATAAAAAAATAAGGCAAGTGCTTGGCAGGAATGGGGGTTGGTAGGGGGCCTCCGAAAGCCCCATGCCCTACCCCATACCCTTCCTAGATGGATGAACGCCACAGCAATCCCCTGGGATTGTTCTAATGGTCTTCAGAACCAAGTGTCCTCTAGTTACGTCCAACGATCGACACAGTTTTCTCCCTGATAGTCCCCCAGAGGCCAGAGAAGAAAAGGCGATTGTCAGGAACCAGAATGGGCACTGCCCACTCCCCTTCCAGTGTCCTTGGTACCCACATCACATGGCTCCGGGCCGGTCAGATGGGTCATCCGCGGCTGCCTGGATTTAGATGCTCCCCTGGCCACTCCCAGAGTCTGCGCTGACTGTCCACACCAGCCCAGAGCAGGCAGGGGAGGCAGGGAGAATGCACTTAGTCCATCAGGCGTGGCACAGTTCAAATTACCGAGTCAGCATGGAAAGCCCCATTCTAAATGGACTGAAATTGGATTCTATTAAAAACCACACTCCACGAGGCCCTTGGCTGCTAATATTTGCTGAGATGTGGAGGGAGGAGAGGAGGCGGCGACCCCTGGTAAAGGCTGGGGATCTCAGCTGCTCTGTGGATTTGCTTGTCTGGACAGAAGCCTGCATGGAAATCCAGGCTTGCCTTGGTCTCAAAGTCTTAAAGAATATTAAAGCTTGGAGGAACCTTAAAGCTCAGTAGTTCAACCCCCTGGACTTACAGATGCAGGATGCAATGCAGGGAAGGCTAAGTGACTCATTCAAAGTCTCACAGCTTGAAAGTATCAAAGCCAGAACTGGAACTCAGATCAGTTTCTGAAAACAAATTGTATACTCCTTCCACTGGACCAAAACACACAAGGCACCTTCTTTTTTATTAAAAAAAAAAAAAAGTAAATACACACATACGTTATTGTCTTCTAAAGAAAGAAGAAACTTAGCATTCATCCATAGTATTTATCATTCCAGTCACTCTGGTAGTGGATTCTTTAAGACTCTTTCAGCCTACATGAAGAAGAAAAGTAAAGAGGCCGCATCAATTCTGTGTCATACACATTAGAAAAACAGCATGGACACAGAGAGAAGCATCTGTACCAATTGTGGAGGATCCGGAAAGGTTTTCCTGAGTAGGGGGTGCCAACAGGTGAAACAGGAGTGCTGAGACATGAGAGCACTTCAGACAAGGGCCAGTGGACACGCTGTTAACCCTTTCCATGGGTATGACATGAAAACACTCGAGACAGCCATCACGAGCTGTCTTCTTACGTTATTCCTGGTTTGCCTTGAACTCAAGCAATCTCCCTTCTAGAACTTTGTAGGCCCAGGGGTTGAGAAATCACAGAAGATACTACAGGCTCTATTTGCTTAAATTACATCAATATAGAATAGGAACAAGTGGCTGCATGCATTTTCTCAGAGTATAATCAGAAGCTCATCGAGATTTGTGATTTGGGACTGGTATTGGGTACAGCAGTGAAAACATTGCTTGAGATGCCCACATTCCTAACTGGAATCCTCATTCAGCTCCCAACTCCAGCTTCCTGCCAGTATGCAACTCTGGAAGCAGCTGGTGATGGTTCAAGTTCTTAGGTCCCTGCCACCCGTGTGGCTGACCCAGATTGAGCTCCAGGCTCCTGGTTTTGACCCAGCCCCAACTGTTGTGGGTATTTGGAGAATGGACAATGGAAGATTCTCTCCCTCTCTGTCTCTCTGTCTCTCTCTCTCTGTCCCTCTCTCTCTCTCTCTCTCTCTCATGTGTGTGTGTGTGTGTGTGTGTGTGTCTGCTCTTCAAATAAAATGATTTTTTTTTCATTAAGGGAAGGCATTTGGGGTAGCAAAGACTCTATTTGGGACACCCACACTGCATATCAGAGCACCTGGTTCTAGTCCTGGCTCCTCTGCTTCCAATCCAACTTCCTGCTAATTTGCAGCCTGGGAGGCAGCAGATGATGGCTCAAGCACTTGGGTCCCTGCCACCCATGTGGGAGATGTGGATGGAGTTCCCGGCTCCTCACCTCAACTTAACCCAGCCCCTAGTGGATTGAAGTTGTCTCTGTTTCTCCACCTCTCAAATAAAGTGAAAATAAATTAATAAAAATGTAAGAACCAAAAAAAAAAGAACATAAAAAAAGAACATATTTGTGATTTCTCTATTAGGGGAAAATTCTAGACTACGTTTTGCAAAGGTAGCTCCAGAGGCATCATATCGTGAGGAACTTGGACATATCCCACTGTTTCATGTTTCTCATTCCTTTACATTAGCCTCTTTATTCTAGAGCAGCATTGTCCAATAGCAATATAATAAGAACAACCCACGTAATCTTAAATTTTCTAGTAGTCACGGTATAAAAAAGTAAAAAGAAACAGGGAAATTACTTGTAATGATGTAGACGAAATAAAAAGAATACAGCCCAAAGCAACAAAATATTCAGGAATAAATATAGTAAAGCAAGTATAAAACTAATACTCTAAAGACTACAAAGCATTGTTGAAAGAAATTAAAGAAGATCTAAGTATCTGGAAAGATAGCCTGTGTTTATTTTTGGAAGATTTAATATTGTTAAGATAGCAGTACTCCCTAAATCATTCTACAGGTTGAACAGAGTCTTTATCAAAACTGCAACTAATTTCTATGCAGAAATTGACAAACTAACCCTAAACTTTATATAGTTCAAGGAACCCACAATAGCCAAAACAATGTCAAAAAAAAGAACAAAATTGGAAGATTCACACTTCTTGATTTCAAAACTTACAGTAATCAAATCTACAGTAATCAAGAGAGTGTGCTGCAAGCATAAATAGAGCCAATAGATCAATGAAATAAAAATGACAGCCTAGAAATAAACCCTCACACAGTGACTTTCTACAACTGGAAAGTCACATGTCAAAGAATAACATCAAACTCCCTACCTCACACCACATACAAAAATTTACTCAAGGGGCCGGTGCTGTGGCAAAGTGGGTAAAGCCTCTGCCTATAGTGCCAGCATCCCATATGGGTGCCGGTTCGAGTCCTGGCTGCTCCACTTCTGATCCAGCTCTCTGCTATGGCCTGGGAAAACATTAGAAGATGGCCCAAGCACTTGGGCCCCTGTACCCATGCAGGAGACCCAGAAGAAACTCCTGGCTCCTGGCTTCAGATCGGTGCAGCTCCAGCCGTTGCGGCCAATTGGGGAGTGAACCAGCGGATGGAAGACCTCTCCCTCTCTCTGCCTCTCCTTCTCTCTGTGTAACTCTGACTTTCAAATAAATAAATCTTTAAAAAAATTTACTCAAGATGGATAAAGACCTAAATGTAAAAGCTAAAATTATAAAATTTTCAGATAAAAATTTTTACAAGCAACAAAGGAAGAAAATAGCTAAGGAGACTTTACTAAAAATATTTGTGCTTCAAGCAATATTTTCAAGAAATGACAACCCATAGAATGGGAAGATTTTTTTCCAACTATATGTCTGATAAGAGACTTGTCCTTAGGATATGTAAAGAATGATTAAAACTCAATAACAACAAAACAAAACAACCCCAAAATTTTTTTTTTTTTTTTGACAGGCAGAGTGGATAGTGAGAGAGAGAGACAGAGAGAAAGGTCTTCCTTTTTGCCGTTGGTTCACCCTCCAATGGCCGCCGCGGCTGGCGCGCTGCGGCCAGCGCACCGTGCTGATCCGAAGGCAGGAGCCAGGTGCTTCTCCTGGTCTCCCATGGGGTGCAGGGACCAAGCACTTGGGCCATCCTTCACTGCCTTCCCGGGCCACAGCAGAGAGCTGGACTGGAAGAGGGGCAACCGGGACAGAATCCGGCGCCCCAACCGGGACTAGAACCCGGTGTGCCAGTGCCGCAAGGCAGAGGATTAGCCTAGTGAGCCGCGGCGCCGGCCAACAACCCAAATTTTTTAAAAAGTATTTATTTGAAAGGCAGATTGATAGGGGAAGGGGGAGAAAGAGAGAGAGAGAGAGAGAGAGAGAGAGAGAGAGAGAGAGAGAGAGAGAGAACGAACACATGCTAATTCATTGGCTGGTTCACTCCTCAAATGGTTACAATGGCCAGGGCTGATCCAAGCCAAAGCTGGGAGCCCAGAACTCCATCCAGGCCTTCCACATGGGTGGCAGGGCCCCAGCACATGGACTATCTACAGCTGTGTTTCCAGGCACATAAGCAGAGAGCTGGATCAGAAGCAGTACAGCTGCAGCTGGTTTGCCGACATCACAGGCAGTGATTTAATCTGCTTGCCACAACACCAGCCCTGATAACCAATTTTAAAATAGGCAGAGGCCAGCACTGTGGTGCAGTAGGATCCCATATCGATGCCAGTTCAAATCCTAGCTGCTCTGCTTCCAACCTGGCTACCTGCTGATGCTCGTAGGAAGGTAGCAGAAGATGGTTCAGTATTTTGGCCTCTGGCATGTGGGAGACAGGATGAAGTTCCTGGTTTCAGACTTCAGCCTGGCCTAGACCAGGCTGTTGTGGCCACTGGGGAGTGAACTAGTGAATGGTGGAATCTCTCTCTGTCTCTCTCTGTGTCTCTCTCTCTCTCTCTGTGTGTGTGTGTGTGTGTGTGTGTGTGTGTGTTTCTCCTTCTCTCTTTGTTGCACTGCCATTCAAATAGATAATCTTTAAACAAGAAAAAGAAATAGGCAAAAGGGTTGGGCAAGCAATCGGCACAGCAGTTATGACACCACTTATAATGCCCATACCCCTCAATGGAGCCCTGGGTTTGAGTCCTGGCCCCAGCTTCCTGCTAACGCACACCCTGGAAGGCATCGGGTGATCGCTCAAGTGGTTGAGTCCCTGCCATTCATGTGGGAGACTTGGATTGAGTTTCTGGCTCAGTCTGACCCAGCCCCAGCTGTTGCAAGCATCTGGGAATGAATGGGTGAACGGGAACTCTTTGCCTGTCTCTGTCTTTTAAATAAATTAAATAAATGATTTTTTAATGGGCCAAGGAACTGACTAGACATTTCTCGAAAGAAAATAAACAAATTGCCAGTAAACACAAAATGATCAATATTCTTAACCATTAAAGAAATGCAAATCAGGGGCCAGCACCATGGCACACTAGGTTAATCCTCCGCCTGCGGCACCAGCATCCCATGTGGGCGCCAGTTCTAGTTCCGATTTCTCCTCTACCAGTCCAGCTCTCTGCTGTGGCCCGGGAGGGCAGTGGAGGATGGCCCAAGTGCTTAGGCCCCTGTACCCACCTGGGAGACCAGGAGGAAGCTCCTGGCACCTGGCTTCGGACTGGCGTAGCTCCAGCCGTAGCGGCCATTTGCGGGGGGTGAACCAACGGAAAAGGAAGACCTTTCTCTCTGACTCTCTCACTTTCTAACTCTGCCTGCCAAATAAATAAATAAAAATCTTTTAAAAAATGCAAATCAAAGCCACAAGGAGATATCACTTCATATGCTTTAGGATGGCTATGATCAAGAAAACAGGTAACAAAATATAGAGAAACTGTGGGGTTGGCGCTGCGGCGTAGCAGGTAAAGCCACCACCTGCAGTGCCAGCATCCCATGTGGGCACTGGTTCAAGTCCCAGCTGCTCACTTCCGATCTGACTCTCTGCTATGGCCTAAGAAAGCAGTGGAAAATGGCCCAAGTCCTTGGGCCCCTGCACCCATGTGGGAGAACCGGAGGAAGCTCTGGCTCCTGGCTCCGGATCAGCTCAGCTCAGTCGTTGCAGCCAACTGGGGAGTGAACTAGCGAATGGAAGACCTCTCTCTCTCTCTCTCTCTGCCTCTCCATTTATCTATCTCTGCTTCTCCTTCTCTCCCTGTGTAACTCTGACTTACAAATAAATAAATAAATCTTTTTTTAAAAAAAAATAGAAATTGAAACACAGACTACTGATGGAAACACAATGTGTTGCAGCACTGTGAAAAGCAGTGTGGCATTCCACCAGATGGTTAACGGAAGCATGACCCTGTGGCCCAGCAATTCACTATTGAGTACATAACAAGAGAATATAATAGCCGGTGCAGCGGCTCAATAGGCTAATCTTCTGCCTGCAGCTCCGGCACCCTGGGTTCTAGTCCCGGTCGGGGCGCTGGATTCTGTCCTGGTTGCTCCTCTTCCAGTCCAGCTCTCTTTGCTGTGGCCCGGGAAAGAAGTGGAGGATGGCCCAAGTGCTTGGGCCCTGCACCCCATGGGAGACCAGGAGAAGCACCTGGCTCCGGGCTTCAGATAAGCGTGGTGTGCTGGTCGCAGCGCGCCAGCCACAGCGGCCATTGTGGGGTGAACCAACGGAAAAGGAGGACCTTTCTCTCTGTCTCTCTCACTGTCCACTCTGCCTGTCAAAAAATAAAATAAAAGAGAACATAATAGATCTGTCCACACGAAAACCTACATACCATAGAATGGCCATCATGAAATAATAGCTTAAGCCATTGTTTGGGATGTCCACATCCCATGTTGGAGCACCTAGGATTGAGCCCTGCCTCTGTTTCCAATCCAACTTCCTGCTAATGTGCCTGGGAGGCAACAGGATATGGTTCAAGAACTCAAGTCGCTGCATCCCATGTGCAAGACCCAGATAGAGTTTCTGGCTTCTGGCTACAGCATGGCTCAGTCTGGTTATTGTAGACTTTTGGGGAGTGAACCAATGAATGGGATCTCTCTCTCTCTCTCTCTCTCTCTCTCACTCTGTGTGTCTGTGTGTGTGTCTCTTCCTTTTAAATAAATAAAAATGAATAATAAAGGTTGTTAAAACCTACACATTAATGTTAATAACAGCCAAAAAGTGGAAACAAGCCAAATGTCCAAGTGACAGATAAATAAAATGCGGTATATTCACACACAAAATATTATTCACAATTCAAAGAAATAAAGTACCAATACATGCTACAACTTGGAAGAACCTTGAAAACATTATGCCAAGTGAAAGAAGCCAACCATACAATATCATATATTTTACGATTCCATTAGTGTGAATTTTTCAGAGTAGGTGAATATATAGAGACAGAAGTAAACTAGTGGTTGGATAAAGGAGAGACTCAGGGAGATGAGAGGTGTGAAAGGTGAGGGCTAAGGTCTACAGGTTTCTTGTTGAGGTAATAAAAATGTCTTAAAATTGATTGTGGAGAAGTGTGTCCAGCTCTGCAAATATACTAAAAGTCACTGAATTACATATTTTAAATTAGTGTATTATGTTTCAATAAAACTATTAACATAATATTTCTTTAACCCAATATATCTAAAATATTATCATTTCAGGTTATCATCTATAAAGAAACTATATAAAGATGACATATTTTGCATTTTTTATAACCCAGTGTGTAATTTACATTTGGAGCACATCTCTATCTGGATTAATCCCATTTCAATTGCTCAGTCACCGTGTGTGGCTACCATACTGGACAGTGATGTCACAGAGCTCTAGGGCAGATCCAGTGAGGATTCAACAGTCACGAGACTGGCAGAAACTTCCTGGTTATTTCAACCCTGATCCTCCGAGAAGTCTCCAGTGTCCCCGCCCAGATCCCCCCCAGCAGCTGCCAGAGTCAAGGTCAAGGCTACCCTGCCGCAGGCAAAAGCAGTGTGGGCGGAGAGTGTTCAGCTCCCTAGGCCCTCAGCCTCAGGCTGCCGAACACCCTTTGTCCAGGTTCATACACTAAATGGGTTGTGTGGCTCACTTGTGGAAATGGGGACTGTGGTAATATCATTCCGATAGAACTATCATGGGGATTCAACGTGATAATCTATGCAAGTTGCTTTGGATGGTAATTATTATCTAGTAATTATTCTACAGTGTTAGCTCATTGTTCAACAATAATATTGTTGGTTTTGTCTCTAGGTTTTAGCAGGGTGCATGGCACGTGGCAGATCCTCAGGAAACCATAAATCTCACAATGGAAACTTATGAAATCCCCAGCAGCTGGTTCTCCAGCCACTGCCTGAATATTGCCAAGGAGTCCTATTTCACAGATGGCCCACTTCATTTGTAGGTCACTCTGCTTGTTAGACTGCACCTTCCCCATCCAAGTACTAACCAGGCCTGACCCTGCTTAGCTCCCGAGCTCAGATGAGACCGGGCGCGTTCAGAGTGGTATGGCTATAGACTGGAAGGCACCTTCCTACCTCGGGCCCGACTCTTTCACTGGCTTCCACCACAACCTCCTGTTGGCCCTGTATAGGGGAAGACCATCCTTTCATCAACATGACACTGTTCTACGTATTTAAGGATGGCCATCTGAGCTCTCTGTATGTTTTCAGTTCCTCCAGCTCTTTGTCTCCTAACAGATTTTGCATCTCTGAGCCTTGTTTTTTAAACTATTGGTGTTCCTCTTAAAATACAACTCACAGAACCATAGTGGCCAGTATTATAAAAAAGAACCATCATTATCTCCCTAGATATTGATGGCAAAGGTGACTTGCTTCTTCATTGGATCATTTCAGTCTGTATGCTTGGGACCCCGTCTTCTACTTGTACCACTGACTTTAAACTTCGTTATATTGGGGCGAGTGTTGCAGTGGGTTAAGCTGCTGCTTGTGATGCCACATCGCACGTGAGAGTGCCTGATTTGAATCCCAGCTGCTCCACCCTCTGATCCATCTTACTGCTAATGCTCCTGGGGAGGCAGCAGACGATGGTTTAAGTATGTGGGTTCCTGCCACCCACATGGGAGACCCAGGTGGAGCTCCTAGCTCCTGACCTGTTGCAAGAATGTGGGGAGTAAACCAGTAGAAGGAAGTTTTCTCTCTCTATGTGTCCCTGTCTCTGTGTCACTCTGCCTTTCAAATACATAAATCTTCTAAAATGTTATATTATTGAGGTATAATTACTTACAGTGGTCACCCCCTTAACTGTAGTTCCACTTACCAAAGTTTTAGTTACCCTTAATCAACCACAGTCTGAAAATATTAAATTGAAAATTCCAGAAACCAACAATTCATACATTGTAAATTTAAATTGTGTACTGTTCTGAGTAGCATGGTGAAATCTCAAGATATTCCACCCTGTCCCACCCAGGACATGAATCACCGATTTGTCCCACATATTCATGCTGTAAACTGCCCACCCATTAGCCAGTAGCTGTCAGTTATCAGATTGACGGTTGTGATGTTACAGGACTTGTGTCCAAGCAACCTTTAGTTTATTTCATGATGGTCTCAAAGCATGATGATGCTGGTGTGGCAGACATGCCAAAGAGAAACCATAAAATGTCTTCTTTTAGTGAAATGAGATATTTTGAGAAAGCAAAAAAGACCATATTCACAGAACTTTTATTACAGCATATTATTATAATTATTCTTATTACTAGTTATTGCTCATCTCTTACTGTGCTTGACTTGTAAATTAAACTGTATCATAGGTTTGTCTGTATAGGAAGAAAACACAGCACATATAGGATTCAGCCATCCAAGGCTTCAGGCATCCACTGCGGGGGCAGGCCTCTGTTCCCCAGCAAAGCAGGATGTCCATTGTATGATGAAAATGTGCAGATCGAAGAGTTAGTTAATAAAACCTAAGAAATGAATACACTCCTACACCAACACATAATTGTAATACAGACCATCACCACCTCCCGAGAAAGCTCTCTCATGCCCTGTTCCAGGCAATCTCCTCCCCACGCCCCTGGAAGCAATTTGTAGATTAGTTTTGCCAAGACAAAAATTGATCTTGAAATTCACATAAGTGGGATAATATAGAACTTTTATCATAATATACAATTTTACTCTTAGAAAAGTAATACTAAATTTAATTTTTTGAAATTTATTTGAAAGGCAGAGTGATAGAGAGAGGAAAGAGAAAGAGAGAGATCGATAGTCCATCTGCAGACCCGGAACTCCATCCGGGAGGGATCCAAGTACTTGATCCATCTTGTGCCGCCTTCCCAGGTACATTAGCAGGGAGCTGGATCAGAAGCAGAACAATTGGGACTCTGATCAGTGCTCCAATATGGGATGCTGGCATCACAAGGGGCAGATTAACCTGATGTGCCACAACACCATCTGAAATTTAATTACTGATTTCATCTTTTCCTCCTAGTTTACAGTGAGTACTTTGACCTGGATTCCACCACCCACATCTACTAATTTCTTTTTTTATTTACTTATTATCTGAAAGGCAGAGTTACAGAGAGGCAGAGAGAGAGGTCTTACATCTACTTGTTCACTCCCCAAATGGCCACAATGACCTGAGCTGGGCCAACCCGGGCCCAGGAGCTTCTTCCGAGTCTCCCACATGGGTGTAAGGGCCCAAGCACGTGGACCATCTTCCCAGGCCACCGAAGAGAGCTAGATCAGAAGTGGAGCAGCTAGCACGCAAACCAGCACCCATATGGGATGGCACTGCAAGCCAGGGCTTTACCCACTGGAGCCACAGCGCTGGCCCTACAAATTTCTTCAACTTCACACCGTCTACTGATTTGTTAACTTCTCTGCCTTAATCTAACCAAAGACAAGAATGAAGATGGAGCCAGGTGTGTTAAACTAGAAACCTCCCTTCATTTCATGCTGCTGAAGGGAGGCTCAGGAAGATAAACCATGCTGATGGAGAGGCCTAAGTTCTGTGTGGGAGGCATTTGTAGGGCAGGGAAGTGGCTTCCTTCCATGCTTCTGGGTTCTTTGGTTGAGCCACAGATTAAACTGACATAAGGTATAATAACAGAAGAAAAAACACTTTAATTACCTATGTGTACACAGGAGCTCCACACAAGTAAGAGACTCCAAGAAGGGTAAGATGGCCAAAGCTTATGCAGCATCCTGAGCTACAGAAAGGAATGGGGCTTTAGGGATCCAGGGGTAACAGAGACAAATTATGGGAGGGTGAGGGGAGAAAACCTGTGGTGGACAAATGCTGCTTTGTTGTGCAAAAAAGAGCAGCTCTGTTCCTGATCTAGATCCCCTTGATAATGAAAATTTCCTTTATAGATGGAAAATCCTTTTATCAACGGGCAGCTGTTCAGAGCCACCCCTGTGTCTGCAGTTTCTCAAAATAACCAACTAATAATCAATATGCCAGGAGGTATATTTTGGTGTTGGATATTCTGGGATCCTACAGCCGTAGCTTGGGGTGGTGTGTCCTAAGCACAAACAGGTTGAAAAAGGAAGGTGAGGACAAGACATCCTAGTGGGAAGAGTGCTGGCAAGAGGCAGGGCTCAGCGGACCCCTGAGAGTTACAGAGCCCAAAGTGAGCCCTGAAGTAGAGGGAAGAAGAGTGCTGCCAGGGTGGCATGGAGGGTCACCCACAGGAGAGGACCGCGAACAATTCTTGTTCCGTCTGGTTTTATATTCTCTTCTGAAGTTCTATTATTATTTTTTTTTTTTGACAGGCAGAGTGGACAGTGAGAGAGAGACAGAGAGAAAGGTCTTCCTTTGCAGTTGGTTCACCCTCCAATGGCCACCGCGGCCAGCGCGCTGCAGCCGGCGCACCACGCTGATCCGATGGCAGGAGCCAGGTACTTATCCTGGTCTCCCATGGGATGCAGGGCCCAAGCACCTGGGCCATCCTCCACTGCACTCCCTGGCCACAGCAGAGAGCTGGCCTGGAAGAGGGGCAACCGGGACAGAATCCGGCACCCGAACCGGGACTAGAACCCGGTGTGCCAGCGCCGCAAGGCGAAGGATTAGCCTAGTGAGCCACGGCGCCGGCCTCTATTATTTTTATTTAGTTACTTATTTGAAAGGCACAGTAACAGAGAAAGATGGAGAGACAAAGAGTGATCTTCTGTCGGCTGGTTCACTCCCCAAATGCCTGCAGCAGCCAGGTCTGGACCATACTGAAGCTAGGATCCAGGAACTCCATCCTGGCCTCCCGATGCACATGGCAGGAACCCAAGTGTTTGGGCCTGCTGCTTCCCACACACATTAGCAAGGAGCTGGATTGGGAGGGGAGGCAGGACTCAATCCCAGGCACCGTGACATGAGATAGGGATGTCCCAAGTGGTGGCTCAACCCACCGTACCACAACACTAGCCCCTGGTTTTTTATTTTGATTGGCTTTGTTCCATGTGTTTATTTAAGTCCTAAGAAGAGTCAGGTAGCTTATAAGGAAAACTATCTCCCCAGATTTAGAGCTATTGAAATTGTAAAAGGATGGCAAATACTTAGAAATACTTAGTCCTTTCCCCCACTCCCTGAATCTCAGAGTAAGGAAGCTTCGGGAACAGGCTGGGGGAGGGGGAGAGGAGGGGAGGAGAGGGAAGCACATTTGAAGAGTCTTTCAGGGGAGAACTTTAGTAAAGGCCACCTTTTCAAATGTCCCTTAAATCTTTACTTTTTAAAAAGTATTTTTAGGGGCCAGAGCTGTGGCGCAGCGGGTTAATGCCCTGGCCTGAAGCACTGGCATCCCATATGGACGCCGGTTCAAGCCCCGGCTGCTCCACTTCCAATCTAACTCTCTGCTATGGCCTGGGAAAGCAGTAGGAGATGGCCCAAGTCCTTGGGCCCCTGCACTCATGTGGGAGACCCAGAGGAAGCTCCTGGCTCCTGGTTCCTCGCTTCGGATTAGCGCAGCTCTGGCCGTTGTGGCCAACTGGGGAGTGAACCAGCGGATGGAAGATCTCTCTCTCTCTCTCTCTGCCTCTCCTCTCTCTGTGTAGCTCTGACTTTCAAATAAATAAATAAATCTCTAAAAAAAGTATTTTTAAAATTATTTATCTATTTATTTGAAACGCAGAGAGACAGTTGGAAATATTCCATCCACTGATTCACTCCCCAGTTGTTTGCAACAGCCAGGGCTGAGTTAGGCTGAAGCCAGGAGCCTGAACTTAATACAGGTCTCTCATGTGGGTGGCAGGAACCCAAGTACTTGACTCATCACTTACTCCTCCCAGGGTGCACATTAGCAGGAAGCTGGATCAGAAGTGGAGCTGGGACTCAAACTCAAGCTTGTGGATATGGGCTGCAGTTGTTCCAAGTAGTGTCATGACTCCCGTATCAAACTCCTGTATGATTTTTACTTTTTGATTACTTTTGAATCAGTTGTATAGGGTTTATTGGTTTGACATACAGGCTTCATCCAACCTCATACATGTCTAGAAAAGGGTGAAGGTGAGTCAGAAATATATCAGGGTATCAGAATCATCCAGCAAGCATTTGAAAAAAAAAATAGATGGTGGAAACTAAGAAACTATTTTTTAGAAGCTAAAATTCAGATACTGGTTCATAGACCAATATTTGGGAATCACTGAATTATTGTATGGTCTCTTACAGTTCCTGTGATTTTAAAATACATGGTAATGTGTCCGGCCTGGCCAATGCATCTATTGACATGGATTAATATGCATGAAGATTTTGATTTGGATCAAGGGTGGGAACAGGCTTTTCTTTTGCATAGAGTTTTGAGAGAAGATGAGGAACAGACGTAGAAATACTGGAGATGGATTAGCTGACCATCAGGCATGGTTATAGGTGCATGGGAAACTGGATGGAAATTTCTTAAAGTAAATTAAGAGATTGAAAAAAAAAGCATGCTAATAGCTTATTTTGCATATAACTCCATGTAAGCAAGGTGCTGACACCTCATCTGCTGGGGTCAAATGGTAACCTTGGAGCATGAAGTAACTGTGAGAGGGCAGGAATCATCAGAGCTGACTTTGAGCTTGTAGAAGGACTACATTCTTCAGCTTCTCCCATTCGATTCTAACCCTTGAAACCACAGCTACCTTTTGAGCCACTAATACCCCACTATCCTAGCCTGGGGCCGATGCTATACCTGTCCAGGTGTGCACAAGCCTCTAATTAAAAGAACCTAAGGTCTCTTTAGTACTCAGAAAGAAAGAGGAAAACAGAAAAGGAAAGGGAGCTGACAGTCTTTTCAGTACGCTAAGACCTCCTGTGGCAATCATGTATTTGCGCAGGCAAGAAACCCAGGGCACAGAGCAGTGATGTGTCCAGAGAAGCATGGTGGACACAGAGAAAGCCTTCTTTCCCCGGCTTACAGTCCTCCCAGGGTTCACTGCAGACAAACCTGACAGTTTCCCTTCAGGATGCTGGCATTTGCTTGAATCAATTTCCTGCATCCCCTGGCAATAGGGAAAGTTTTCATAAGACTATTAATAGAAGTTACGATTTAGGGGCCAGCGCTGTGGTGCAGTGGGTTAACGCCCTGGCCTGAAGCACCAGCATCCCATATGGGCGTCCGTTCGAGACCTGGCTGCTCCACTTCCAATCCAGCTCTCTGCTATGGCCTGGGAAAGCAGCAGAAGATGGCCCAAGTCCTTGGACCCCTGCACCCATATGGGAGACCCAGAAGAAGCTCCTGGCTTCTGGCTTCAGATCGGCGCAGCTTCGGCCGTTGCGGCCATCTAGAGAGTGGACCAGCAGATGGAAGACTTCTCTCTCTCTCTCTCTCTGTCCCAATCTCTCTCTGTAACTCTGTCTTTGAAATAAATAAAATAAATCTTTTAAAAAAAGATAGTTATTTTGGTACAAAATTTTTCTTAAATTTATGCATAATTTTTTTAAGATTTATTTATTTATTTGAAAGTCAGAGTTACACAGGGAGAGAAGGAGAGGCAGAGAGGGAAAAAAGGTCTTTCTTCTGCTGATTTACTCCCTAAATGACCGCAACAGCCAGAGCTGAGCTGATCCGAAGCCAGGAGCCAGGAGCTTCTTCTGGATCTCCCATGTGGGTTCAGGGGCCCAAGGACTTGGGCCATCTTCTACTGTTTTCCCAGGCCATAGCAGAGAGTTGGATCGGAAGTGGAGCAGCAGGAACTCCAATTAGTGCCCATAAAGGATGTTGGTACTGCAGGCGGCAGCTTTACCTGCTATGCCACAACACGGGCCCCCATGCGTAGATTTTTAACATATACATTTTCCATGACTCTGTGTGTGTATGTGTGTATGTGTGTGTGTGTGTGTGTGTGTGTGTGTGTGGTGTTCCAGGCCAGGCATTTTGATTTCTCAAAGGTGTACTGGTGATGTGGTTGTCTCTTGCAATTGATTTATGCATAATGACTAATCAAAGATAAGCCCACTGAGGTAGGAAGTTACTTGAAAATTAGAATGTAGGGGCTGGAATTGTGGCATAGTGGGTAAAACTGCTGCTGGCAACACTGGCATCCCATATGGACACAGGTTTGTTTCCTGGCTGCTCCACTTCCAATCCATCTCTCTGCTAATGTGCCTAGGAAAAGCAACAGGAGATGGCCCAAGTGCTTGGGCCCCTGCACCCATGTGGGAGACCCAGAGGGAGCTCCAGGCTCCTGGCTCCTGGCTTTGGCCTGGCCAACACGCTGGCCATTGCATCTCTCTAGGGAGTGAACCAGCGGAAAGGAAGACCTCTCTCTCTCCCTCTCTCTCTAGCTCTGACTTTCAAATATATAAATCTTTATAAAAAACATTAGAATGTAATCAGGTTCTTAACACAGCCTGATGGGATTTGGTCCTGGAATAAAACCAGAAGTGTAGGCTTTAGGCAAAAGTGGGGCACAGGCACTGGGGCAGAGAATCTGACAGTTTACACCTCAGATTAGGATGTCCCCAGAAGGCTTGCCTTGCACTATGGCACTCAGAGGAGGCCAGACCACCAGTAATCCAAAGAAAGCAGCAAGAACAAGACATGCAGACGCCTGCTGCTTCAGCAGGAAGAACCCCTTGCTCCTCTTTTGCTACATCCTGGACACTCCCTCTAACACTTGCATTTTAAAAGCCCTGGCAAACTGCTTCTCACGGAAGCAGTTCCTTTAGGAAATTCTACCTTCCCTGCTGTCTCCTTTATTTGCCACAAGTGAAGAAAGCTTTCCTTTGAGCAACTCCCACCTGAGGCTGATTATTCGGTGACACCCAAGTGGATGGACCCCTGTGCTCTCAATGGAAAGAGCTCAAAAGTACCAGCAGCGCGCACACTCCCCTAAGCTTTAATATACTCAGGAATCACCTGGGGGAGGGGGGTTGTTAAAATCGGGATTCAGGGGATCTGGAGATCTAGATCTAGAGATCTAAAGCAGATTCTAACAAGGCCCCAGATGATGCTACGCAGATGGTGCGTGGACCACACTCAGCAGGAGGCATGGAGTAGCTGGACTCCTGCGCAGAGGCGGGCAGCCTGCGGTCAGCTAATCCCTAGTCCTGGGTCCAGGTACTGTCTCTTGTGGCAGGACCCCTCCCCTAAGGTAGGATTAAAAAACCAGCTGAAGGCAAAAACAGTAGGGGCTTTCCAGCAGGGGTTTCTGGGAACAGGGGCGTGGAGGGGGCTTTCTAAGAAATACTGCAACACAGCAAGGTCAACTGAAGCAATTCTAATGCATCCAGGTGTAACTTTATGTAAGCAGTGCTATAGCTCTAAACTATCCAATCATATGTAACCAAATACGCATCAGGAAATATGTAACCAAATATGTATCAGGAAACCTGAAGTTGTTTGTGCCAAGGTTTAGAAGACAATGCCCTGTTCGTTCAGAGCCCAGAATTTGGAGACAGACACCTCTGGGTCTGCCGGCAGAAAATAAAATAAAGCTGTTTCCTGCTACACTCCGACAGTATCTTAATCTAGCTATGTTGTTCATAACTAGACTACGGCGTCCTGGAGACTTCTGGGTATTTCATCATTTCAAATATCTTGGGACCCAAGACAAGGGCTCCACTGCACACCACCTCTGCTTCCAGCTCCTCCTGCTACCTTCTCCCGTGTGTAACCTCAGTCTCTCTCTTATAACCCACACCTTCAGGCATGCTTCTTAGCTCTGCACGTTCCTCCCTCCAGGGTAATCTTATCCTGTGATAGGAAAACTGTGTTGATCGCTATGTGCCAGAGCTGTTTGCCATCTTTATTGGGTTTGTAAATGTTTCCTTCTGTGGCACTTGTTATTTAAACCTCCATGCGACTGATGAGGAACCTGAGACTCACTGGAGTCAAACTAATGGCTAACGTCATGTACCTAGTAAAGTGGAAACACCAAGATGTGAACCAAGTCTAGTATACAAGGGCACGTTCTTGGCCCACTGTGACATGGGAAGCTGTGTCCAGGGGTGGTATCCTCAGTCTGTTTTCTGTTGCTGAAATGCAAAGTATCTGAGGCTGATTCATTTATATAGAAAGAGGCTTATGTAGCTCACACTTCTGGAAGTTCAAGAGCATGGCACAGGCATCTGCTTGGCTTTTGGTGGGGGCCCTGTGTTGCTTCAAGCACGGGGGATAACCAGAAGGGAAGTGTACTCACGCACAAGACAGCAAGGGAGATGCCAGGCTTGCTTTGCGCCCTGCCCTCCTGAGAACTAACCTGCTCTCATAGGACCAACATTACTCCCTGCACAGTGTGGGACCCCCAGGACCCCAACAGCTCCTCAAGTTCTCACCACTTCCCTATACCACCACACTGGGAATCAAATTTCAGTGTGGGTTTTGGTGGGAACAAACCATCTCCAAACCAAAAGAAGGGGTGAGCAATTCGTCTTCCCCGCATGTCAAGGCGCTCACACTCTGCTGAGCATCAGTTGCACCCGGTTTGAACCCAGATACTGCTTTCATCTCTCCTTAGCCTGACTTACACTTTGAGCACCTTCAGCGCTTCAAAAGTTGGCCAAATCATCCTAGAATTCCTAACCTCCCCTTCCTGAACCCCCTGCTACCTCCTCCCACTCCCTTCTGGAGCCTCTAGCTTCCTTTGTTCTCCACCCCTTTCCCTTCTACATCCAGGGTGGTTTTCTGGGAAAGAGATGAAAACACTTACTAGTGCCTCTGCATGTGTTACCGCAGTAAGCCTTACCACTAACTCACGGGAGAAAGCCTCAGAGGTCCGAGATATGAAGGTATGAATGACAAATGGCCAATTGTAAAGACCTGTGTGGAAAGGGAAGGTGGAAAAAAAAAGATATTGCAGGTAGGATGACCTCTTCTTGCATTTAATGGTTACTAAATGAATGCTGGGGCCGGCACCGCGGCTCAATAGGCTAATCCTCTGCCTGCGGCGCTGGCACACCGGTTCTAGCCCCTGTCGGGGCGCCGGATTCTGTCCCGGTTGCCCCTCTTCCAGTCCAGCTCTCTGCTGTGTCCCGGGAGTGCAGTGGAGGATGGCCCAAGTGCTTGGGCCCTGCACCTGCATGGGAGACCAGGAGAAGCACCTGGCTCCTGCCTTCAGATCAGCGTGATGCGCCGGCCGCGGTGGCCATTGGAGGGTGAACCAACGGCAAAAGGAAGACCTTTCTCTCTCTCTCTCTCTCTCTCTCTCTCTCTCACTGTCCACTCTGCCTGTTAAAAATAAATAAATAAATAAATAAAATGAATGCTAGTTGCTGAAACACTGAACAGGTCTCTCTTCTTGCCTTCTATCCAGCCCCAAGAAAAGAGAACTGGATTTATAAAATGCTTAATATAGAATGTCTTCCCTCCTCTCCTGGACAAATGAGTTGATTTTTCCCCTTTAATTGGATATTCTAAAAGTAAAAATAAAGAGTCTTCAGGTACCAATTAAGGAAGAAGAAATCTGATTTCCAAGCAAAAAGCACTTGTTCTGAGAGAACACACTGGAGTTGCTTCTTTACCCTCCCACTGGCCCATTTAGCTGTTCAGGATTATAGATGGTTTCTCCTTACAGGGTTGTTGCATAGTCATTGTGGCCTGGCCTCTGACCTCTGGAGCTCTGTCAGGAATGGGAATCAGAACTTAGAGCTTTTGATGGGAAGGCTCCTGATGACCCATTGAATGGCCCTGCAGCTCCACCCATTCTGATTGTTTGTGTGACTGATTGTTCTAGTTTCACTCCCTAACCCTTCCATTTGTCTGAGTCATGGGGAGCTATGGATTCTCTTCTGGGAGGTAACAAGAGGTCAGTAGCAAAATGAACCTTGGGGTGAATTTCAGGCAACTTGTAGGGTCTACAATTGGCTAATGCCTTTGTGCCTCTGAATGGGAATAGAATGAAGTGAAATCAGATAGGGCAGGATAGGATAGAATACTGGGAAGCTGTGATCATTTTTAAAGACAAAGCACTAAGGGCCCAAATAGTTGGTTCTTCATAGCCTACTAAACATCCCATTTTTTCTTGGGGTGGGTACCAGAGCCACTTGATTGGTAAGGAGCAAGATGGAGCAGTTAGCATGGGCACTCAGAAGGGAATACAGTATAGTGTTTAAGGCAGCTCATTGAACTACCCTAGCATCTTGCTAGGAAAACAAGGGAAGTTTTCACCCACAACATGTTAGGGCAGCAAACTGCATAAGAACAAGCTTATTCTAAGAACAGTGTGAATTTTTTAATGTATACTCTAGCTCTTCAGTGAAGTGTGGAACACATAGTTATTCATTTACATGTTTGTTTCCCTTTCTAGACAGAAGTTACTCAAGGGCAGAGATCATGTGTCTTGCTCACTTTTGCACCCTTCATGATTGGCACGTAATAACATTCACAATCCACTGGCCTCTCAACAATTAACAGCCAAGGGAAAGAATGTACAACAAAGAGCAAGGGCAAGAACAGGAAACTGAACAGATATACATCTTATTGTCAGGTATGCACAAGGCTTAAGGTGAGGGCAGACCTATGTCCTAACATTGCCCTAATAAAGACTCAGCCTATCCTCAGCTCTTTTGCTCTTTCCACTTCACCCATCTCGTTATTGTCTAAATATCAAAGCTCTTGCACCCAGAAGCAAAAATCCCTTAGTGAGCTATAATTCTGCAGCTGTAATTCTTACCACAGTTGGTTTGTTGAGTATCACTTGGGAAAAAAACAACTATAGAATATTGACTCCTCCTCCAATAACCCCATGCAGAATGACCAGCACATCAGTGCCACTCACTCAGGAATCAATCAAGAAATATGGTCTGAAGATGTGCTTTTGGAACAGTGATTAAGATGCGGCTTAGGACGCCTGCATCCTGTATTGGAGTATCTAATTTAAGTCCCAGCTTTACTTCTGATCCAGCTTCCTGCCGAATGCATACTTCAGGAAGGCAACAGATCATGGCTCAAACACTCAGGTGACTGTTACCCACATGGGAGGCATGGATTGAGTTCCTAGTCCATGGCTTTGGGCTAACCCAGCACTGGCTCTTAAGGGCATTTGGGGGAGAGAACCAGAAGATGGAAGATCTCTCTGTCTCTCTCTCTCTCTCTCTCTCTCATATATATATATATAAAATATATGTATATATAATATATATATATCTGCCTTTCAAAAAAAAAAGAATGAAAAGAAAAGAAAGAAGGATATAGAGGGAGAGAGGGAGGGGTAGAAGAAAGAGAGGAAGACAGATGGTCACAAGGGTCATGGTGATCAGTTCGTGAGGATTGGAAGGAGAATGTGGGCTTTCTCATCATTGGGTTAAACAAGAAGCTACAGGGCTGGTTTCAAGACGCCTGGCAGGCTCTGTGCTGCCACTGAACAGAAATCCCTACTCCTACCCTGCCCCCATCCACACAAGAAGAGCTCAAATTCTTTTTCTACATCCCCTCCCAACAGGCTGCCCAGCCCTAAACTGAGCCCTGGAGCTGAGAGAGGAGTTTCCTTTGCTTTCTGAAAAGACACCCCACAGGAAACATGAGAACCGAGAGGACAGGAACAAGGAAACAAAACGCTGCAGGTGTCACCTTCCTCTTTCTGCTGAGTCATGCCTTCTGGCTTCAGAGCTGGGCATCGCTCTGCTCAGGCTCCGATGCGAGGCCCGATGACAGGAGAGTGATGAGTTTTCCCATCCCCGGTCTGGCAGTCTGGCCCACAGGCACCCTCTCTGTCATCATGCCATTTTGGGAAAATGCAATTCACCTATCTCTCGTGATTTATAGGAGGCTCAACTGAAACAAATGAGGTCTCTGAAGAAGCCAAAGCCCAAAGAGAAGGAAGACAACTCTGATCAGACATTGTCATCGCCCCAGCTTCACAGACTTCAGAGTGTGAAAGGAGCTCAGAGTCAGACCCCTTATAAAGAGACTGCGAGCCCTGGGGACAGGGCTGAGACTGTGAGTTTAGTACTTCTCAATGCTGTCCCTGTGGGTCAGCACTCTATTGACTGGGTTGGCAATTCAATCCCAGGAGCCCTAAATTTGCACCTCAAAACTAAGAAAGAACTGTCGGGTCACTACACTGAAGAGCTGGGCTGCGGCCACAATGAAAACCCCCCATGCATTTCCCCGAGGACTCCAGAGCTTCCGGACCCCAGGAGCCATGGCTGCAACCCCAAGCGGTTCCCTAAGCCTTAGGTCTCTATGGAAAGGGAGTAACCCCTGAGCCCGTTTGACAGAGACATGCTTCAGATGTCCAGCTCTCAAGTTTTATGAGACCCTGACTCTCCCAATTGAATACTCCATCAAACAATTTAACAATATACTTGTATTCATTTGAGAAAGGTGGGAAGAAAGAGAGAGAGAGATCTTCCATCTGCCTGGTTCCCTCCTCAGATGCCCCCAACAACTGGGGCTGGGAGCTGGGAGCTCAGATTTCAATCACACGGATGGCAGGAACCCTAGGACTTGAGCAGTCACCTGCTGCCTCCCTGTGTGCACGTTAGCAAGAAGGTGGATCCAAAGCTAAGTAGCAGCGCCAGCGCTGTGGCACAGTGGGTTAAAGCCCTGGCCTGCAGTGCCAGCATCCCAGATGGACGCCGGGTCAAGCTCTCTGCTGTGGCCTGGGAAAGCAGTAGAAGATGGCCAAGTCCTTGGGCCCCGGCACCCATATGGGAGACCCGGAAGAAGCTCCTGACTCCTGGCTTTGGGTCAGCTCAGCTCTGGCCGTTGCAGTCATCTGGGGAGCAAACCAGTGGAATGGAAAACTTCTCTCTGGCTCTACCTCTCTCTCTCTTTCAAGAAAATAAAATAATTCTTTAAAAAAAGAGAAAAAACCAAGTAGCTGGGACTCAAACCCAAGACTCAAATATTGGATGTAAGCATCCCAAGCGGCGTCTTAACTGCTATGCTAAATGCCTGCCCTCGATTCTCTGTCTTAAGAGAAACCAAGGTGTTAGGGGGTTCCTGCTTACTGGTCCCAGTCACGCTCTGTGAGGCTGGGCTTTAGAGAACAGGAAGATTTATATATTGCTGGCCAGCAAGGAGGCAAGAGACTGGCACCAGTCTGCCTCCCGGATCAGGGGTGAGGAAAGCTCTATGGATTAGGTGGGAGAAAGCTGGTATGCAGAAGTGCCCGGCAAGGCAAATTTTGATCGGAAAGGCTTGGGATCAGGCCAGCTTGGTAGAACGCACTTATGACTCCGGATTTCCACGTTTGGGGGAACTCTTGCTTCTTAAAAGGCTCAGCTGTGTTCTGGCTTCTTTGGCTTCCCTGGTTAGATTTATTTATTTATTTATTTATTTGCGCATGCCTAGGCTGTGTGATATGTCATTCCCTGCTGTGTCGCCTCTGCACGTGCAAGGCCATGTCCTAAAAAGCAGAGACTTACAATGCATGCTTAGACCCACTGTTACAGCATAAGACAGCAAGTCTTTCAGGAAAAGAATGGGGAAGAACAACAAGGGCTTTCTGTGTCTGGGGCATCAAGGGGGAGCCCAGTAAAGGAGCAGTCTGATACCAAAGTGGCTTTCAATGCCTTGTAACCCTACGAGTTTGTCTCAGGGAAGTTCTGCAGCTTACATGACACCAAGTGGCTCCAGACAGATGAAGCTGGGGCTCCAGGGTTACACATTTCTGGAACTGCCAAATCACTGCGACTCTGTCTTCCGCCTAGGAGCAGGCTGGGGAGATTGGGGCTTCTGCACCAAGTCACGTGGTCTCATTGTCCCTCCTTCCTTCCCCGTGCAGCACCTTGTCCTGTGGAACACAGAGACCAGTGTAACCTCTAGAGCAACCCCGACCGGGCAGAGAAGTCAGTTATGAGAATGCAGAGGGAGGGAGCAGAGAGGGCGGCACCATTTGGTAGGCATGGGGCCTCGGGCGGTAAGTTTGCTTCTACTGAGTCTTTACTACTGAGACACAGCTGGACAAGGGGGACGGGAGAGAGGGAGAGGCTAGGAAGGAGTGCGAGGACAAGGTTGACCTTGGAGCAGAGACTTTGTCCGGGAAGCTTCCAGGCCCAAATCACTTCCCTCCTCAAAGAAACTGTGGACCTCTCATTCAGACTTGGTCCGAAGCTGCAATGGAGCCAGGTGATGCCCAGAGAAAACAGGTCAACGGCGTCTCTGGGCAGATCCGTTAGCGGCAGCTGCTCCCTTGGAGCCACTTGGAGCTGCAGCTCCTGAAACTCTGTTTATTGACTCTGTTTATTTCTCTAATTTGTCAAGTAGTGTCTGCAAACTCCAGCCTGCCTCCTAAGTGCTCAGCTTTTATTCGGCCTCCCAGGCTTCACCAATTTGATTAGCATACTCTGCACTCCGTCGCTGGAGTCATTAATGAAAATACTGATCAGCACTGGGTGTAAGTGGGGCCCCTGGGAGGCCCCTCCTCCACCCGCCACCCTCCGGCCTAGCTGACAATCTGGAAGGGACAAACCTCCTTGCAGATAGCCTTTGCCTATTGTTCAGTAGCTTTTGCTGGGGGAAGTGGGCTTTGAGGGAGATTGGATATTAGTACCCAAACACAGAAAGAAGTAACAAGCTCCAGTGTCCCACAGTGCAGTGGGGTGGCCAGAGTTCACAGCAATGTATCCTACTGTGCATAAAGAACTGGGAGACAGAAGCTGGCAGGCTCCGAACACAAAGATAAGGAAATGGAGAGACGAGTTGCCTGATTTGGTTGGTTTGTGCTGCATATGTATTAAACTATTATACTTCTGCCCATAAAATGGACAAGCATTGCATGTTAATCAAGAAGTCTTTTAAATAAAATATCTTTTGAAACATAAGAATTTTGTCCCCCCTCTGCATTTATTCAGTCACTTATTGATTCATTTGCTAGGGCTAGGGACTTAGCACAATCTCTGCCACGTGGGAAATGCCTCACAAGTGCAGGCTATTGCTGGTATGAGGCGCGGCAGGGAAACAAAGATAGAGAAGAGGGACTTCACCCTCTGCAAGGAGAACAGGAGGAAGAAGTGCAGCTGCAGCTTGTGAAGTGCTTGGGCTAAGTGTTGTGCAGCCATTACCCAGGCCATGCTGGCCATTAGCCCCCTAGTGAGGCAGGTGTTGGTAATGATTAAAAGGAAGGGTTTAAAATCAATGTTGTTTTTCTGGCTCTTCCACTTACTGGTTTCTTTGCCTTATAGTCTCCTCTGCAAAGTAAGGGTACTATTACTTATCTCATAGGGTTGTTGTGAGGAGTTGAATTATTAAATAAGATAATAGAGAAAAGGTACTTGGAGCCCTGCCCAGCACACAATACGCATTCAGCAATGCTGGCGATTATTAGTTCATGTAATACAATTACCCTATATGAGGTAAGCATTATTTTCTGTGTTTTACCATCAAGAAAATTGAGGCTTGGAGAAGCTAAGTAATTTGCCCAAAATCCTATGCCAATAATGGAATTAGGGTCCAAGCCCAAGACCATTTGATTCCAAATCCCATTTGCTTTATTATTATAACCTAGAAAGAAAACATGCATATAAGTAGCTATAAGATAGAAAAGCAAATGAGACTGTAAAACCCTGAATATTTTCGTGAATTCCCACGAAATGCAATAGATTCCCAATAAACACTCCCAAATGACGTTCATAAAATTCTAAGTGGCAAACTGAAGCTTACCAAAGAAGTTTTAGGATGTGAGAGTGTTACAGAAAAGTGGAGGCGGAGAAATGATTATTGCCTCGGTTCTTTGTCTCACATGGAAGAAGAATTTCCAAGTGGAAAAGCATAGAAATTTAAAAAGATTTACCAGAGTCCAAGACCCCCAGCCAGAGTGGCATGGAGGAGGGCTTCCAAAGAGGAAAAAAACCAAAGGGCCCCACAGCACTGTGGTTTTTTTGTTTTTGTTTTTGTTTTTTTTTTTTTTTGATAGGCAGAGTTAGTGAGAGAGAGAGACAGAGAGAAAGGTCTTCCTTTTTCCATTGGTTCACCCCCCAAGTGGCCGCTACGGCCGGCACTCTGCACTGATCTTGAAGCCAGGAGCCAGGTGCTTCCTCCTGGTCTCCCATGCGGGTGCAGGTCCCAAGGACTTGGGCCATCCTTCACTGCACTCATGGGCCACAGCAGAGAGCTGGACTGGAAGAGGGGCAACCGGGACAGAATCGCCCGGACCGGGACTAGAACCCGGGGTGCCGGCGCCACAGGCGGAGGATTAGCCTAGTGAGCCGCAGCGCCGGCTAGCACTGGGGTTTTTAAGTACAATCTCGAAGGGAAAAAACTTGACAATCAGATTGGCCTTCAGTTACCAGGCAGGGACAAAAGCCATCAAAAGACCTGATGTACAGTTCTCCATCCTGTCTGGCCTGCTCACAATAAAACAAAAAACCATCAGAAGGGTGGGCTAGGTAACTTGTTTTCCCAATAAGCTGTGAGCTCCGGAAGAGCTCCCTTGCTGTTCTCATGGCAAATCTGGAGATTCCGAAGGAAGGAGGGCAGTCTGTTTGTTCTTGCAAAAGATAATGTTTTCAGGGGGGAGGAAGCAAATTCCATTGGGACCACCCTGACTACCTGTTAACCCATCTGACTCCTCACAAGAGGACAGAGAGAGATCCTTTCTGAGAGAGGAAGAGTTGGAGATGTTTATGGAGAAGGTGGCATCTGAGTAGGCCTTCAAGGATGGGTGTCAGTTAAACACAATGGGACAATAGAACAAGGCAGCCCAGGCAGAGGGACCACAGAAGCCAGAAAAACAACAGCTGAAGTTGCATCTGGGGGGACGGCGGGGCGCTGTGGAGTAGAGAGTAAAGCTGCCACAGGCTAGTCCTGGCTACTACATTTCCAATCCTGTTAGGTAGGAAGTCAGAAATGAGCTTATATGTGTGTGACAAAGGTCTAAGGGTTGACATCTACAGCAGTCCAGCATCCACATCTCAAATTCATCCCGATAACCTTCCAGGTGCAGCCTAGTATCTGCACTTCTGTCGCTCCCCCACTCGCAGAGGAATGACACTGGACCCTGCGCTGTTCTCTTTGCCCGGCCCTTTCCGGGTTTGCTGCCGCCGCCACCTCCACCGCTGCTTCCGCGGAGGAGCAGTACACCGCCGGCAGGCTCTCTCAGGGGTTGCTCAGATGTTTCTCAGATGTTCCTGGTGCATGTTGTCTCTCTCCTCCTTTATAGTCCTCTTCCACCAATCCGTGCTCTGCTCACCACACGCCAAGCACGCTGCTCTCCTCCAATCAGAAGCAGGATCAGCTCCTGCAGCTTGTTAGTCGAATTGGTGAGGCAGCTGTGTGGAAGTTGTCCATTCCCTCTCAGCGCCATATGGTGGGAGATCAGGTGCATAGAATTAGTCTTAGCAGTTCCAATAATTTAGTCTAGTCTTGGTTGCTCCCCACACACTTCAAAGTCACACCCGGATCCTGATGACCTTCCAGGGGGTCCTGCCCCTTCTACCTGGCCTGATAACCATCCTTCCTCTAAGGTGGGGTGATGCCAACCAGCCTTTCTCTGTCTGATAACTTCAATTGGAAAAACTCAGAAAGGAATTTTTTTCATTTACATCCAACAAGTCCTTTGCTCCGGGAGGAGAAGGAGAGAGGGAGGGAAGGCAAGACCCAACCCCTTAAAAACCCCAGCCTAAATGTGAACTGCACACTCTCTCTCAGGTTCTGCCTGGAGAGGTGCCCATCCGGTCTTATGGATGTCCCTACCCTAATAAACCTTGCTACTTTGCTGTCCACTACTCTCTGTCTCATGCCTGAATTCTTTCTTGCGCGAAGACAAGGACCCTTTGTTTCTCCAGTAACAATCCCACTGCCTGCTGTGGCCTGGGAAAACAGCGGCCCAATTCCTTGGGCCCCTGCACCCACGAGGGAGACTCGGGGGAAATTCCTGGCTCCTGGCTTCAGATCAGCCCAGCTCTGGCCATTGTGGCCATCTGGGGAGTGAACCAGTGGATGGAAGACCTCTCTCTCTCTCTCTCTCTCTCTCTCTGCAATTCTGCCTCTCAAATAAATAAACAAGTCTTAAAAAAAAGTTGCCTTTGGATACTAAGTGGGAGATGGAAGGGGATCCTGTAACTAGACTGAGCAAGGGAAGAGGAGACACAGCAGAGTATGGGCCGACACTCGCACACAGGAAGAGAACCATGTCAGGGATTTGGACTGGGATTTCTTTAAGATAGTGATGAAGGTAAACCCAGGAAGTTTGTACTAGAATAAGGTTTCAGTTCAAGGAGGGGGCTTGGCAAGGCTGCCATTCAGCCAACATATGTGTACCAGAGGTCTTCAAAAAGTTCATGGAAATGAAGATGATGAAAGAACTATGCATGGATTTCAAACTTTTTTGCATCAAAAAAAGTTACCTTTTAATTCGGTTTTCCATGAACTTTTGAAAGATTTATTTATCTATTTATTTACTTGGAAGCAGAGTGACAGAGAGAGATGCAAAGAGAGAAATATTTCATCTGGTGGTTCATTCCCCAAATGGTCACAATAACCAGGTCTAGGCTAGTCTAAAGCCAGGAGCCAGGAACTCCATCTGGGCTCCCAAGTGCGTGGAGGGAGCCCAAGCACTTGGGCTATCATCTGCTACCTTCCAGGTCCATCAACAGGAAGCTGGATTAGGAGCAGAGTAGCCAGGACCAGCACCCCAGTATATGATGCCAATGTCAAAAGCAGCAGCTTAAGCCACTGTGCCACAACACTGGCCCCCATGTTCCATAAATCTTTTGAAGTACCCTTTTGTAAATACAAATGGTTAAAAATATTAAAGAGTGGGGTAGGCATTTGGCCTAGCAGTTTAGACACCAGTTGGGAAATTTGTTAATAAAATGGCGCAGTCTTATCTATGGCGCCATCTACACCTTGGACACCATCCTAGGCTCTAGCCCCCCACCGCTGTTGTTGGAAGCCAGGTGGCCACATGGCCCAACCACCATTGTCAGCTCCACCCCCATCCTAATGGGATTCGCTGCTCCTACTTCCCTGCCCACCCCCTAGCAAAATTTTAAAAGGACCTGTTCCTGAACACATGTCTCCTGATCTCTCTCTCTCTCTCTCACTGGCTCTCTCTCTTGATCTCTCTCTCATGCTCTCCTTCTCCCTGTTTTCCCTCTTGGCCCCTTCCCTCCAGTCTGTCGCGTTTCCCTTACTACTCCGGTGCTTGGTGTGTTTGGCGGCGGCCTTACAAAGTTCACATCCCAGCAGAGTGCCTGGGTTGGAGTCCCAGTTCTGGCTCCTGGCTCCAGCTTCCTGCCAATGCAGACCCCAAAGGGCAGTGGTGATGGCTCAGATAATGGAGTTTTTGCCCCACCCCCCCACCCTGCAGTGAGAGACCTGCCTTGAATTCCCAGCTCCCAGCTTCAACCCAGCCCTAGCTATGTGGGCATTTGGGGAGTAAAACAATGGATGGAAGCACACAGTCTCTCTCTCTCTCTCTCTCTCTCTCTCTCTCTCTCTCGCATGCACACACACTCTCAAATAAATAAATAAGTTTCAAAAATATTAAAGTTATTTTATTCCAGGTTGGCAAATGAAAGAGCCCTGAACCACACAAAGCCTGTTCTGAACTCCAAGACCTCTTTTAGAAAAAATATTTTTATTTATTTGAAAGACAGAGTTACAGAGAAAAGTAGAGACAGACATTTGGTTCACTCCCCAAATGGCTGCAAAGGCCGGAGCTGAGCCGATCCAAAACCAGGAGCTTCCTCTGGGTCTCTCACAGGGGTGCAGGGGTCTAGGGACTTGGGCCATCCTCCGCTGCTTTCCCAGGTGCCGCAGCAGGGAGCTGGATCAGAAGTGGAGCAGCAGGGACTCGAACCAGTGCCCACATGGGACACTGACGATGCAGGCCAGGGCTTTAACCCACTGTGCTACAGAGCCAGCCCCTCCGGCAGCTCTTTCACATCCTGTCACACACAATTTAAAAATTATCTCTGGGCCTGGGAACTTGGCATGAAATTATTTTTGTATAACATTTTACGTAAGATTGAAGAACCCAAGTATACCAAGGAATGGAGAGGCAGCTAGGGCTCTGCTGGTACAGATGTGAAAAAGCAACAGACCGAACCACTGCCCCCGGCCTCAGGTATTCCACAGGCCAGATGCTTGCCAAGAGCTCCTCCTGCTGAGTCACGGGGGCTGCAGCCCTGCCCAGCCACAGGACGGTATTATGTGGGGGTTGCTTCCGTCCCAAGGCCAAGGAGACCACAGGGGCTGTCGCTCTCCCAGGACGTGAGTCGCTGCCACTGCACGAGGAACATCCCTGTTAGCCTTGTGAGCCCCAGCTCACTCCCAGCATCAGATATCCTTGATTCTGCCACGGGCTTGGCAAAACTGTGGAAAGTGCTAGAAAAAGCACCCTAAAGAGTTGGCCATTGATGGCTTTGGCTCAGGCATTTCTCTTCCCAAGGAACCTGCAGAGGGCTGGTTCTGTGGATGCCTGGTCTCCCAGGCAGCACAGTTCCCTCTAAAGCAGGAGGTGACGAGGGAAAAGCCCTTGGCTTTTCTCTTCCTGCTCCGAGCGATGGCCTCTCTCATCCTTTTACTTCAACTTGACCGTTTCCACCCCTACAGTCACCTCCGCCATCCTCAGTCCCTCACAAAAGAGCACCAAAAACAGGGTGGAGAGGACCCCAAGGCTGAGTCCCTGATGGGCAGCTCTGCACCCTGTTTCCCTCCTGGTGTCACAACTCACCTCTTGGTGAGCTGGAGTCCAAACCTCCATCACGATTAGTTGTCACACAAAGTCATTTATTTGCAGCAAAGAAGGAGACCATGAAGAATCGCTTCCAAGGCTGTGGCTCCCCAAGCAAGGAGGGAACATGTATCCTTTATTTTAGGAGGAAATGAATATGCAAGAGGGGAAGTTTTTGTCATCACACACAGAGTTGGGCACAAGCTCACGCAGGTGCAGTTCAGCAACGTTCACCCATCTTAGGGTAATGAAGCTTAGGAGCTTCCGGGCAGAGATTTTAGCTTGAAAATGAAGTCAAGGTCAGTGCCCCTTGACCCATTGCCCTTGAGGGAGGGTCTGGACCCTTTCAGGGTGGATGCCGACTGTAATTGCCCCCTGAATGTAACTAAAAACCAGCTATAGAAAACCTCAGGCACTTGGCAGGCTTTGGAATCTTGAAGCAGAAATGAGTCACAATCAAGACCTCTGAGCCGCTCAGGGCACTAGCCAGCAGCACGGCGTCCAGAGGCGTGAGTGTCGCTCCAAGGTGAACAGCGCCTTTGAAGTCTGGAGGGCACGGGCCCTGTGGGCAGTCTGCTGCTCCTTCCCTGGGGAGCCCCAGCAAGAAGCTCCTACACCTCCTACACTGCCCCCTGCGGAGCAAAACTGTGCTTGCTCAATATAGGTCAGAGCCTGCCAACCCTGCTCATAGAGAAAGTGCAGAAGACAGACGGGACCCCTCCCTCCCTCCCTCCCTCACCCACTCAGGAATGACTGCTGTCTCAGGCCCTTCCCCAAGGCCTCTCCTTGGAGGCGAAGAGTGAACCGCCCTGAAGACCTGAGCTGGGGAGCAAAGGTGCAGCTGATGGAGGAGGGGTGGTAACTGGATCGCATGTGCTGGCAACCAGCCTTCCACTGGGTGGTCCCCGCGGCACACCTCTGGCAGCTTCCCAGAGAAGCACACTCGTTTGGTTTCTCCGCTTGCAGCAGCCCGGCCCCTTTGTTCTTTAAGAGCTGCTCACCCTGCAGTCCAGTAATGGCTGGGATAATGTCCCCCTTATTATAGAAAACCCATTTCCCATCCCCTGCCTCTGCTGAGCCCCTCTCCACAGTGGCTCCCAGCTCCCACGTGCACTGTGCTGATTTGGGTACCTGGCCCAGCCTTTTCTGTGCACCTGCAAAATGGGCCTGGCTACTCCGAAGGCAGCAGATGCTGATCTGGCCACCTCCACAGCTGGCCACCCCACGGTGGTTCAGCTCTCCACCTCATGGGAGGGGAGAACGCCTCACTGAGCTGACTTCCAGCCATTTCATATAGATAATAATTCCTAATGATTTTATGCAGCCTTTTGGGTGTCAGGCACTATTCAGAGTGTTTAGATGCATTAGTCATTTAATCCTCACAACTCCACGAGGCATATATTATTGTTAGTCCCAATTACACACTGAGGAAAGTTGAGCAAATAGAGGTTTGCTGACATGCCCAGAGTTCTGTGGAAAGAACAGGGCCCAGAAGCGGGCTTGGGACACCCTCATCTTCTGTGGGAGTGCCTGGGTTTGAACCCTGGCTGATTCCAGCTTCCTACTGATGCAGACCCTGGGAGCAGCAGTGATCAACCACGTGTTCGAGTTCCTGCCACCCACGTGGGAAGACCTGGACTGAGTTCTTGGCCCCAGATCATTTGGGAAGTGAACCAATGGGTGGGCACTCTGTCTCTCTCCCTAATAAATAAAATAAATATTGAAAACAGGATCTAGTTGTCAGCATGTTCCAAAAACGCCATACAGGAGGCTCCTGAGGGTTCACGCGGCCTAGGACTGAGTGAGATGTAACAGGTGGAGGAGCGTTTGAAGGGCAGACACCTGAAAGAGGAAGGGGAAGGAAAACAGAACGTGGACACTGGGAGCAGATCCAGAGAGGGCCTCAGACTCCTCTCCAATCTCCAAGACCTGGCTATCACTCAAGACAGAACCAGATGGCAGTGGGAACAGGAAGCTAAAGAAAAGAGAGTGTTGGTGAGCTGGGGGCTAGAGAGGCCCGCACATCCTTCCCCTGACCCACAGAAGGGGTGAAATGGACGGATGCAGCATGTGGTGGGAACTAACCTGGGGCTCAGCAGTGCTGGGAGCTGCTTACCCTCTCTCGGGACTGCAGATTCATGGCCAACCCAGGCGGTCACGGCCATGAGCCGCGAGCCCTGGAAGCAGTCAGCTTATTATGGCAGCTTTCTTAGTGACCGCATTTTTCCAAAAGCCCCACACGCCAGAGGCCTCTCCACAGGGCTCCCCAGTTCCTGGGGAGCAGAGATAGAGATCGAATCGGAATGCTCTGCCAACAGGGCTCCAGGCAGGCCTGGCAATGCCAGCTCCCTGGCCCTGAAGCAGGCAGCAGGCTGCCAGGACAGGAGTGAAGAAAGCCAGGGAGAGCCACTCCCAAGGCCCTTGTGCTTTGGAAAACACTCCAGAAAAACACACACACACACACACATACACAGAAAAGTGACACAAAGGATTTCCTGCCTCCTCCCTCCTGTGAGAAATTCCCTGGAGGTCCTTCCAGGAGCCATGTGTCTGTCTTCATAACAATCCTAGACACAGGTCAAAGTTTCCCTACCACCTTACAAACAGGAAGTGGAGAGAGAGGCAAGATGATGGAGACACGTGAGGATCTGTTGTTGTCGCCGTGGAGTGTGCTGGCTCTGGTGACGGACAACATTGGGGATCTTTCATTGCTGTTGGATGGGAGGGGGGAGCTTGGATCCGCAGCCTGGAACTGGAGGCCAGAGGAAAACAGAGTTAGCAGGAAGGCAGATGGGGTGCAGGTCGGCAAGGAGAAGGGAGAGGGAGGGGCAAAGGAAAGAGAGAGGGCAAAAGGGAAAGAGGAGGGGAAATAGAATCACTGTTGACTCCTCTGTCTTCACTCCTCCCTGCCTCTCCCATCCTCCACAAGGCGCCCTTAAACAGGACATGAAAAATGGAAGGAAAAAATATTATTTTGCAAAACAAAGTGAAATCCATGTATGTTTTTTGCATAATGCGCATTTGCCATGAGCTTTTGGGAGTCCCCCGCTGTGTGCTGTCAGTCAGTAAGTTCTTGCCCCTGGCACTGGGACTCCCTTCACTTCTTAGACCTCTGCCACTCACCCCCAGGTCCTTCCTGCCTCCCACCAGAACCTGTCTGTGGCTTCCAATGCTTCTTATCTTCAGTTGTTCTCATCTCTAGCTTACCCTTCTCCCTATTCCAGGTTTGGCTCCTTAAAGCAATTTTTCATGGGGCTGGCTCTGTGGCCTAGTGGGTAAAGCCACCGCCTGCAGTGCTGGCATCCCATATGGCCGCTGGTTCAAGACCCAGCTGTTCCACTTCCAATCCAGCTCTCTGCTATCACCTGGGAAAGCAGCAGAAGATGGCCCAAGTCCTTGGGCCCCTGCACCCACATGGGAGACCCAGAAGAAGCTCCTGGCTCCTGGCTTTGGATTGGCGCAGGTCTAGCCATTGCGGCCATTTGGGGAGTGAACCAACTGAAGGAAGACCTTTCTCTCTGTGTGTCCCTCTCTATCATCTGTAACTCTCTCAAATAATCTCTTACTGTATCATTTTTCTTTTTAAAATTTTTAAAAGATTTATTTATTTATTTGAAAGGCAGAGTTACAGAAACAGAGACAGTGAGAACTTCCATGTGCTGGATCACTCCTCACATTGCCTCAATGGCTAGGACTGGGCCAGATTGGAGCCAGGAGCCAGGAGCCGGGAGCCGGGAGCCGGGAGCCAGGAGCTTCTTCCAGGTCTCCCATGTGGGTGCAGGGGCCCAAAGGACTTGGGCCATCTTCCCTTGCTTTCCCAGGCCATAGCAGGGAACTGGATTGGAAGTGGAGCAGTCGGGACTCGAATTGGTGCCCACATAGGATGGCAGCATCACAGGCAGCAGCTTAACCCGCTACGCCACAGCGTTTTTCATAGGCTCTTCTTTGACTCCCACCCCCCCAGTTGGGTATAATGGAACACACACGAGGTTCTGGTAGACCAGCCCTCGGGGGCTCTCTGCCTCAGCACTACTGACAGGTGGGAAAGGACACTGCTGTGCCGGATGTTCTGGGCGTGTTCGGATGTCAGCAGCATTCCTGCTACCCAGGGGCATGTCTTTCCCCTGGCCCCACTGTGATAGCAAAAATGTCTCCCAATGTCTCCAGGGGGACAGAGCTACCGCTGGTGAAGAGCCACTGGCCTAGAGTAAAATCCTAGCTTTGTCACCTCCTGGCTGTGCTCCCCTGGGTAAGTGACAGAACCTCTCTGAGCTGTGGTGTCCTCAGTATTACTACAGAGCAACATCTGTCTACAGAGCCATTGTGAGAATTGAAGGAATTCTAACTCGCAGTACCTACCACACATAATAGTTAACGCACGACGAGCTCTCATTGAGCCTCTGTTCTTTTCCTTGATCTTCATTCTTTCACTCACTCAGAAGACGTTGGTGTTGGCAGTGGGTACAAACCAGAAGTTCCACCAACCTTAGCCTCCTCTTGGATGTATTAGAATACCCGTCTTGACTGTCATTATAAGGGACAAAGTAACTGGACAATAGGGGTTTTTCTCCTTTCTCAAGAAGTCCATGGCTGATATGCTAGTTTTAAGGGAGTCTGTTTTCACTTTGTGAGGGCTTCTTGTCTCACAGTGATCAAGAACGAGGAGAGTGGGCAAAGCAAGCGAAAGTAGGTTTATCGCAAGTTGGAGCAAACTGTTGAAATCTTTACTTAGTACAGAGTTGGTCTTCAGTATATAAAGATAATTAATTAAAAATGAACCTTATTGAGGAATGGGATGGGAGAGGGAGTAGGAGGTGGGGTGGGAATGGGGGTGGGAGGGTGGGTATGGGGGGAAGAACCACTATATTCCAAAAGCTGTACCTATGAAATTTAAAAAAGAAAAGAAAGTTTGAGTCTCCTGCCAAAAAAGGGTCTTCAATGGAGGAGCTACTGGTGCAGTCCTCTATGGAGCAGTCTTTTTTCTTACTAAATTAGGAAGTTGGCTTGATTGGTTGGCTGGGATGTTGATCATGTTTGAAATTATGCCGCTTTGGGGCCGGCGCTGTGGCGCAGCGGGTTAATGCCCTGGCCTAAAGCGCCAGCATCCCATATGGGCGCCGATTCTAGCCCCGGCTGCCCCTCTTCCGATCCAGCCCTCTGCTGTGGCCTGGGAAAGCAGTAGAAGATGGCCCAAGTGCTTGGGCCCCTGCACCTGCGTTGGAGACCTGGAAGAAGCTCCTGGCTCCTGGATTTGGATAGGTGTAGCTCTGGCCATTGCGGCCATCTGGGGAGTGAACCAGCGGATGGAAGATCTCTCTCTCTGTCTCTGCCTCTCCTTCTCTCTCTGTGTAACTCCGACTTTCAAATAAATAAATAAATCTTAAAAAAAAAAAGAAATTATGCCACTTTCAATTGCCCATTAAAGCTTAGGGTGCTGAGAAGGTATTAGAAATATAACCAATACTGAGAATGGAATAACACCCAACCAGCAGGGCGGGATAACACCCAGTCAACTCGATGGAATGGCAGTCGGCAGAGGACAGGTCTCACTGCTTGTGGTTGAGATCAGAGACTTCTCTCCTGGGGCTATCTTTGGCAAATTCTTGGTTTTCAATTATCTTTTACAAACACCTGGTTCCTCATTCCATCAGGGGCCTTCCCTAACTGCCTGTTAACCCTTTTAACTCCCCACCGTGGCAGGTACCCAGGGTTCTTCTAGCTTGCTGCTCTGTCATCTCCAGCACAGGCTGTCCATCTTGTGGTCCAGCTTGGCCGTTCTAGCTCCCACCACCCCATGTCTGTGTTTCCAGCCAGCAAGAAGGACAGAAGGGCGAGAGGAGAGGAGGCAACTTTGCTTAGGCCAATACGGGCATCACTGGGAGACCTGGACACGTCACTTCTGCTCACACTCTTGGCCGGAACCCAGTCATATGACCACACTTAACCACAAAGGAGTCTGGGAAACATCTTTGGTTAAGTGACAATGCACGGTGCCGGTGCTGTGGCACAGCGGGTTAACGCCCTGTCCTGAAGCGCCAGCATCCCATATGGGCACCAGTTCGAGTCCCAGCTGCTCCACTTCCGATCCAGCTCTCTGCTATGGCCTGGGAAAGCAGTAGATGGTGGCCCAAGTCCTTGGGCCCCTGCACCTGCATGGGAGACCCAGAAGAAGCTCCTGGCTCCTGGCTTAGTAGCTCCAGCCATTGTGGTCATTTGGGGAGTGAACCATCGGATGGAAGACCTGTCTCTCTCTGCCTTTCCTTCTCTCTGTGTAACCCTGACTTTCAAATAAATAAATATAAATCTTAAAAAAAGAAAAAGGAAGGAAGGAAGGAAATACACCACAGAGCTCACTTGTTCTCTGTCCATGGCGTGAGGCCACAGCCAGAAGGCCAGAGTCTGTAAGCCAGAGACTGACCCTGCTGGATCTTGTCCTGAGACATCCAACCTCCAGCACTGGGGAACAATTAATTTCCAGAAGTTAAGGGGCAGAGTTGGCGGTATTTTTAAAATATCAGTCCAAGCAGCTTTGATGCAGGCATTTCTCCAAATGCAGTCACATCCGCGGGACCAGGAGGCAGAGCTTTGTCCTGGTGCGCATTCTGCTGCTGTAACAGAGACTACAGAGCAGGCCACCACAGGCTCTCGCAGTCCATTCGGCTCAGGGTTCCGGAGGCTGGGAAGTTCAAGAGCTCAGCGCTGGCCCCTGAGAGGATGTTCACGCTGCAACAGGATGTGGCTGAAGAGCAGGCCAGGGAGACACAGGGAGGAGATCAGGCCAAACCAGCTCCTTATCAGGGACCCTCTCCCGAGATAACAGCCCAAGTCCCTTCACGTGGGTGGAGGCCTCCTGGCAATTGCATTTCAACATGAGCTTTGGAAGGGCCTGCAGCCATCGCAGGCTTCAACTTAGGAACGAGCTGGTGGAGGTGGAGGCTAAAGTTGTCCCTTAACAAGCACACTGCAGATGCCCAGGGCCTGGTTCTCACCCATCTGATCAGACTCAGAGAGAGAAAGGCACATTACGGACTAGCTCCTGGGCACCGGGCCTCTCAGCAGCCCTGACAGTCACACGCCTCCTTGCCGCGCTCAGAACTCCCACTGAACTCCCACTTGAACTCCCGCCCTCCGCTCCCACCCTGCTCTCCTCTCCGCAGGCCACGCTTCCTCCTCCTCCTTTGTAAGTTCCTCCCCCTCTGACCGTTCTTTGAAAAGCCAGTGTGTCGTGCCAGCGTTCTGGCCCAGCTGCTTCCGCTGCCTCCTGTGACACCGGCATCTCACATCTCCCTGCTAATGCACCTGGGAAAGCAGCAGAAGATGTGCCAAGTGCTTGGGCCCTGCCTCCCACATGGAAGACGCGGATGGAGTTCCTGGATCCTGGCTTTGGCCTGGCCCAACCCAGGCTGAGGCGGCCATTGGGGAGTGAACCAGCACATGGAAGATCTCGCTTTCTCTGTGTCTCACTCCACCTTTGAAATAAATCAACCTGAAAATCCAGTGTTCCTCGGCAAGTTCTTGCCCTCCCCGTAGATTCTTGCACAGTGATCTCGTGTGCCTCACAGCCGCCATCATCACGGGCATTCTTCTGTTTGGTTTTCTTAATGATTATTTTATTTATTTGAAAGACAGAGTTACACAGAGAGAGGAAAGGCAGA
Source organism: Oryctolagus cuniculus (assembly GCF_051225735.1). Lineage (NCBI taxonomy): Eukaryota > Metazoa > Chordata > Mammalia > Lagomorpha > Leporidae > Oryctolagus > Oryctolagus cuniculus. Next base: position 21,095,472 of record NC_142886.1, read on the forward strand.
GAGAGAGAGAGAGGTCTTCCATCCGCATGTTCACTCCCCAGTTGGCTTCAATGGCTGGAGTCGTGCTGATCTGAAGCCAGGAGCTTCTTCTGGGTCTCCCACGCGGGTGCAGGGGCCCAGGGACTTGGGCCGTCTTCTACTGCTTTCCCAGGCCATAGCAGAGAGCTGGATCGGAAGTGGAGCAGCCGGGACTTGAACCAGTGTCCATATGGGATGCCGGCACTGCAGACTGGGGCTTTAACCCACTGCGCCACAGCGCTGGGCCCCTTCTGTTTGTTTTTAAAGGTTGCTTTAAAATTTGTTTGAGAGTGTTCCCTAAAAGCAACAAGCCATGCCACATACTTCTTTTGTATTCTCTACATAATAGCCAATAAAGGGGCCGGCGTCATGGCTCGCTTAGTTAATCCTCTGCCTGCGGCGCGGGCACCCCAGGTTCTAGTCCCGATTGGGGCGCCGGATTCTGTCCCGGTTGCCCCTCTTCCAGTTCAGCTCTCTGCTGTGGCCGAGGAGGGCAGTGGAGGATGGCCCAAGTGCTTGGGCCCTGCACCCACAAGGGAGACCAGGAAGAAGCACCTGGCTCCTGGCTTCGGATCAGTGCAGCGCCGGCTATATTGGCCATTTGGGGAGTGAACCAACGGAAAGAAAACCTTTCTCTCTGTCTCTCTCTCTCTCTCTCTCTATCACTGTCTATAACTCTACCTGTCAAAAAAAAAATAGCCAATAAAAGCATACTTAATTTAAAATTAATAGATTGAAGAAGGTTTATCTGAAAATGCTATAGTGATCAAATTAATGATTTAAAGTTTTAAAATGTTACTTTATTGACCAAAATGACATATATTAATAAGAAATTATACTCAATATAATCAAAATGTCTCCCTAATATTTCAATACCACATAATAAAGTAATCGGATTTTTCTGGAGAGGATAAGAAAGATTTTAGAACTTTTAATAAATATTGCTTGTTAGCCTGTACTACTTATTAGAATAAGTGCCATCCTATGTAATGGAAAGAGTATTAAAAAGACCTAAAGGACAGGCATAAAATAAAGTTTAAGAAATTATCTGCTGAAAAAATTATTTGAGAGAATGACAGAGCTCCCACTCCCTGGTTCACTCTAAACATCCACAATGGCCAGAATGGGCCAGGCCAAAGCTGGGACCCAGGAACTCAACCCAGGCCTCCCAATCCATGGCTGTCAGAGACACAAGCTCTTGAACCATGACCTGCTGCCTCCCAGGATGAACATTAGCAGGGAGCTAGAGGCAGGAGCAGAGCCGCATGTCAAACCCGGGCTCTCCAGTGTGGGACATGGGCATCTCAATCGGCATCTTAACTGCTAGGCCATACACCCACCCTCTATGGTTTATTTTTACTAACACGCAAGACTCTTACAATGTTATGGGGTATAGGACAACATTTCAACAGATGCAATCAGTGTGAACTGATCACATTGTGTGTATGTATGAAATTGGCATTTCCTTTACTTTGTCTTTTCTTTAGGTTTGGAGCCTGCAAACTCTTCTAGCTCTTCATGCAACATACACAACGTTCTTGTGAACTACAGGTACCCCACTGGCTGTGGCACACCAGAATTTTTTTACTTCTATTTCATATGTTCTGGCCATTGTTTGCATGCTGATGGTTTTCTAATCTATAGCTCCCACACAGACCTCCTCCAAGCAACTCCTGCAAAGCATTAACAGGTCTATTTGATATCATACCGGATGTATCACCTCACTATGCCTCCAACATTTACCAATCCCTTCCATTTTCTCCACCATGATATGCTACCCTGCCCCAACAAACACACACACACACACACACACACACACACACTCCTTATCTCAGTGGATGTACCACCTCCCCTAGATCTGAATGCTCCCTCACTCCTATATCTGATCCCCAAATCTTATCAAGTGTAACCTTCTTAACACTCCTTTCTGTCCCTTCTTGTACCAGTTTTCTTGGAGCCACTGTCATCTCATTTAGAGAATCAAAACAACCTTCTTTCTAACCCATCTGCCTTCGGTCCACTCTCTCCCCTTCAACTAAAGTGATTATCTAAAACACAAACACAACGACATCACTCCCTGATTGAAACCTTTTAAAGCCTTACCATTCTTCATCCTCCACGCCCTTCTCTCTCTTCCACTGCATTTCTCACCCATCTTTCCACACATTTTACATTCTTTATTATATTCCATTACTTACAGTTCCTCAAAGGGCTCTATCCTCTCTTTCAGCCTCTAACTTTTAACACATGGTCTTCACTCTACCTGGACTCTGTGTTTCTCCTCCTAGTCTAACTCTTCATTCATATTTCAGATCTCATTACTGACTCCAGGATCTGTATCTCCTTTCCTAGAACCAACTCTGTCTTTCAACCTTCACACATCCACCCCTGCCCAGGCAGCTCAGTTTCTAACACTGGAAGTCCTCTTGTAATTTGTTCACATCTCTACTGGAGCATTGTGACACTGCAATTCATCCCTGCCCTGAGGTCTCCCCACGAGTACACGAGCTCCTTGAGGACAGCATGTCTGATTTCTGTGCTAGAAATCTGTATCCTTCTATGTCCCTTCTACCCTTCTCCACCCTCTTGTGAGCCCCAAGAGGATGACTCATTCACTACATCACAGTTCAGCAGCTACAGAGGAGAGTGAAGTCAAGGTTTCCACTTCCCCAGCAAGATGACTCCCTCAGCCAAGGTCACAGCTCCTGCCAGGCAGCCTTCTCCAGCCGACTCTGTTTCTGGATTCTAGGAATTTGCTGTTCTGATCCCTTCAGTCCAGGGCTGGTAACGTTTTCCCAGTGTTACTAGCTCCAAGACTCTGCGCTAGCCCTTGTTTCCCTACACGCTGCCCTTTGAAAATATGCTAGTCTCTCCTTAACCATGCTTTCACGTTCCATAGCTACAGCTAGCGTTGGTCTGTCACGACACAAAAATGTTAAATGGAAAATTCCAGAACTAAACAATGTATACGTTGTACATTATGCACCATTCTGAGTAGCATGATGAAAGCTTACACCATCTTACTCTGTCCTTCCTGGGACATGAGTCATCACTTTGTGCAATGTATACACCCTGTGTATGCTCCCCACCCGTTAGTCACTTAGTAGGCATCCTGGCTATCAGCTCAGCTGTCACAGTATTGAAGTGCTTGTGTAAAAGTATCCCCTATCTGCTGACCTAACGGTGCCACAATGCCTACGTCATTCACCTCACTTCAGCTCATCACCCAGGCATTGGATCCCTCACATGATCACAAGAAGGCTGAGGACAGTGCAGTAAGGCGTTCTCAGAGAGACAGAGACAATATTCACAGAACTTTTATTAACCTATATTGTTATAGGGCTTCTTGGTTATTGTTATTAATCTCTTACTCTGCCTAATCCATTAATAATATTTTATCATAGGTCTTTACGATATGAAATTTCACATAAGGGTACTTCAAAAAGCTCTTGGAAAATAGAACCAAAAAAATAAGTTTATTGTGGCACAAAAAAGTTTTTGAGTCCCATATGTATTTTTTCATGAAATATATTTTTTAAAATTTGAAATCCCATGAATTTCAAAAGTTGAAATCCAAGCATTTGAGGGGCTTTCAAAATGTATCATGAAAAGAAACTATGTATGGCTTTCAAAAATGTTTTGCACTGGGGCCAGCCTTGTGGTCTAGCAGTTAAAGCAGCTGCCTGCAATGCCAGCACCCCTGTGGGTGCCAGTTCATGTCCTGGCTGCTCCTCTTCCTATCCAGTTCCCTGCTCATGGCCTGGGAAAGCAGCAGAAGGTGGTTCAAGTACTTGAGCCACTGCCACCCATGTGGGAGACCCAGATGAAGCTCCTGGCTCCTGGCTTCAGCCCGGCTTGGCCCTGGCCAATGTGGCCATCTGGGGAGTGAATCAGCTGATGGATGATCTCTGTCCCTCACTCTATAACTCTTACTTCCAAATAAATAAATAAATCTTTAAAATAATTTTGCACCAACTCTTTTAATTTCATTTTCCATGAATGTCTGAAGCACCCTTGTACTATATAAAGGGTGCAAGGATGATTCTATGGCTTCAGACATCCACAAGGAGTCTTGGAATTTTAGCGCCTGTGGTAGAGTGAAGGGGACTCCAACAGACTTCTCATTAAACTCTCTTCAAATCACCATGACTCCATTTGATTTGCCAGGGGCCGACTAATTTCCTCTTTTAGTCTGTAGCAGAGAGTCTAGCAAATCAAGGTTGAATGAGTGGATAAAGGAATGACCGAGGTGACAAGAACAGCTGTGGCCTCTGGCTAGCTTGGCTACAGGGTGTCCCAGTCTGGAACTTGGAACCTTTCGGCTCCAGGCACGTCCTGGGAGTGGGAAGGGGCTGTCGGGCAGATGCCCTTCTGTGCAGGTGCCGTCCCTGAGGCTTGGGGAGGCTGAGCTGCCCGCAGTGAGCCAGTGCTGGTTAGTGCGGACCGGCTCGCTTGCCTCCCTCTTCTTTCTCTTGGTCTCACCCCTGAGAAGTGGTCAGAAAATCCCTGGGCTGTTGCCCCTGTCACCCTCCCACCAAAATCCCGCCAGCCCGAAATTCGAGCTCAAATGTGTGGGAAGGGAGAGCCCCGCAGTGAAAGTCAGAGTTACAGAGAGAGGAGAGGCAGAGGGAGAGAGAGAGAAAGAGACAGAGAGAGAGGTCTTCCCTCCGCTGGTTCACTCCCCAGATGGCCGCAAAGGCCAGAGCTGTGCCAATCCGAAGCCAGGAGCCAGGAGCCAGGAGCTTCTTCTGGGTCTCCCACGTGGCTTCAGGGGCCCGAGGACTTGGGCCATCTTCTACTGCTTTCCCAGGCCATACAGAGAGCTGGATCAGAAGTGGAGCAGCCGGGTCTCACACCAGCGCCCATATGGGATGCTGGTGCTTCAGGTCAGGGTGTTAACCCGCTGCGCCACGGAGCCGACCCCAATAAATAAAATCTTAAAAAGAAAAAAAAAGGGAAGATGTGAAAATTAAATGGGACAATGACTATAAGGTAAAATCACGGCCATATAAAAGATTTTTATTTAATAAAAATCTTTGGACACTTCTGGTTTAAATGGTTTAGTGTAGAAACTCGTCATCTTCTTTTTTAGATTATTTATATATTTATTTGAGAGGTAGAATTACAGGCAGAGAGAGGGAGAGACAGAGTGAAAGGTTTTCTGTCCACTAGTTCACACCCCAAATGGCTGCAACAGCTGGAGGTGAGTTGATCCGAAACCAGGAGCCAGGAGCTTCCTCTGGCTCTCCCAGGCAGGTGCAGGGGCCCAAGCACATGGGCCATCTTCTGCTGCTTTCCCAGGCATAGCAGAGAGCTGGATCGGAAGAGGAGCAGAAGAGATTTGAACCAGCACCCATATGAGATGTGGTGCCCCTTCCTTTCTTTTTAAACTTTTATTTGTGTGTTTTATTTGAAAGCCAGCGACACAGAGAACACACACATGAATGCACACACACACAGAGAGAGAGAGAGAGAGAGAGAGGGAGAATCTCCCTCCCATCCACTGGTTCACTTGTCAGATGCCCTCAACGGTCAGGGCTGGGCCAGGCCATAGCCACTCCTATCTAATGCAGGAGCCAGGGTCTGTCTTAGCAGGAAGCTGGAATCAGGAGTTGGGCAGGGACTCAAACCCAAGCACTCTGCTATGAGCTGTGGGCAGCCCAAGTGGTGTCGTACCTGCTGCACCAAACACCCAGGTCTCCCATCATCCTTTCCAGAGAGGGAAGGTGCTTGCTCGAATGCATGTGTTCACTTTCACTGAGCTTCTCCCAGGGGTCACGCACGGTTCTGCTCTCTGGAGACATAAGGAAGTGACCCATCTAGAGAGCAAGGGGGCGCTAAGTACAGGGGAGCGGAGGGAGTGGGGGAGGAGGACTGTGCCTGGGACAGGTCAGGGAGCCCCCCCCCCCCCCCCCCGTGACAGTGGGCAGAGGTCTGCGGGCAAGCGGACCCCTGGGGGAGAGCAGTTCAGAGAAAGGGAACTTCCGAGCGCAAAGTCCCCAAGGAGCGCACCTCGGGTGACGGGGACGGTGCTCTGGAGGCTCCGCAGTGCAGGCTTAGGACAGGAAGTCGGAGCACCCTGAGAACACCGTGCCGGGAGCTCCGATCCCAGCCCTTCCCAGGACAGGAAGTAGGAACACCCTGAGAACACCGTGCCGGGAGCTCCGCTCCCAGCCCTTCCCAGGACAGGAAGTAGGAGCACCCTGAGAACACCGTGCCGGGAGCTCCGCTCCCAGCCCTTCCCAGGACAGGAAGTAGGAGCACCCTGAGAACACCGTGCCGGGAGCTCCGATCCCAGCCCTTCCGAGGACACGGAGTAGGAACACCCTGAGACTACCATGCCGGGAGCTCCGCTCCCAGCCCTTCCTCAGCCACTCACAGGCCGCTCAGCTGACCGGCTGCTGTCTTGGCGCGGCCAGGATGGAGTCTGTTCTTTCCAGAGAAGCCTTTGCCGGGCTCTAAGTCAGGTGCCAGGAAGGGGCCGGAGAACTCCACTTCCAAATAAGCATGACGTGGCTGTTGTCGGACCTTAAGGTCCGAATGCAAGTTTCAAAAAGGGGGTCGGACAGAATGTCTGAAATCGGAACACTGAAGACAGGAGGGACCTTTCACAAGCACGCCTTGGACCCCAAAGATCCAGATATTTTTCTCTGCAGCGGTAGCGCAAGGAAGTCACCTCCTTCATTGACCTAGGGAAGGGGAGAGTAGGATTCCTTGAAGTCCCCTCCTTGTCGAGGTCCCAGACGGGAAGCCTGCAGGGTAGGGGTGAGTAGCAGTGGGGCCTGGAGCCCGGGTCCTGACCCCCGCACCCTCCCGGCACCCTCTAAGCACCTTCTTTCTCTCTTGTTGGAAGAAGATCTCTTCCTGCCGCCCTGCCTCTGAGGACTGTGCTAGACAACACCAGAGAGAGCCTGGTGCCAGGAGGCCGGCACTCCAGCTAGTTGCAGGGGAAATATACCGTACGTCTGCGTGTCTGCGTGATACCGTGGGCCTGCGCCGGCAGACTGCGCGGAGGAAATTGCTCACTTTGCAGAGAGGCAGGAACTCTCCCAGGCCACTACGCTGCAGGAAGCAAGGCCTTAGCCAGGGTGAATGGTGCCCTTGGGACTTGAAAAGGGAACTAGGTGCTACCATCTCACGAAGCACTTGGGTTGCCTGGGCCATGGCCTTCCTCTTGTCTCTGCAGCTCTGCTGCAGGCCGGCCAGCCCCGGCCTACACGGTTGTGGCCCACTGGGTGGAGCCAGTGCCTGTGATACCGGCAGCCCATATTGGATCTACTTTCCTGCCAACGTGCCTGAGAAAGCACCAGATAATGGCCCAAGTACCTGGGTTCCTGCTAACCCAAGTGAGAGACCTGGAAGAAATTCCAGGCTACTAACTTTGGCCTGGCTCAGCCAGTCATGGATGTCTTCAAAATTCAGTGATTTGTGGGTAGTTTGGCAGCCTCGCTATTAAGACTCTCATTAGGCCACCTCCATCCTACAGCCGAGGGCCTAGGTTCAAGTCCCAGCTCCTGACTCCAGCTTCCTGCTGCTACAGACCCTGGGAGGCAGCAGCAGTGGCACATGTAGTTGGGTCCTGCCACCCACATGGGAGACTCAGATTGAGTCCATGGCTCCTGGTTTCACCCTAGACCGGCTCCAGCTGTTATATGAATCAGAGAGTGAACCATCTTTTTCTGTCTGTTTCTCTTTCAATCTCTGCCTCTCAATTTTTTTTAAACAGCCTATTGCTTGTTTTATTTAACTTTATTTGACAGGCAGAGTGACAGACAGCGAGAGAGAGACACAGAGCCCTGGCCAGGGCTGGGCCAGGCCAAAGCCAAGAGCCTGGAACTCCATCCAGGTCTCCCATGTGGTACCAGAGGCCCAGTCATCATGTGCTGTCTTTCCAGGCTCATTCCCAGCAGGGGGCTGGATTGGAGGTGGAGCCAGTGTTGCAGGTGGTGGCCTAACTCACTGCACCACAATGCTGGCTCCTAAAATACGCCAAAATTGTGTGATTTTTCTAAGCCGAAGAAGAGATTTCATGGAGCACTTTACTGACTGGGATGGCACCAGGCTGTGCTGAGAGGATCAATCTGTGTTTCAGATCCAGAAACCCTTTCACCTAACCCCACTGCCTCAGGCCAGACTGAGCTCTGGATGGGGATTGTCACAACAGACAACAAACACACCACGGGGACTTGTTATTTTCACCTGGAGCTTGGAGGCCCAGAGGAAAAGCACACAGATAGGGCTGGGAACGCACACACACACAGGCCCTGAGGTCTAATATCAGAAGCTGCCTCAACAATTTGCTATCCCAACTGGTGCCAACTAAGCCCTCTGCTTAACTACATGCTTCAAGCACTACAATTTAAAATCCTGGCAACCCTGTTCTATGCAATCAGAAACTAACCAATAACAGGCCTTGCTTGGGCCCCTAATATTCTGTTAGAGTGTGTGTCTGCTGTTCACTTGCTTCCCTGGTAACACTGCCCGCTTTTCACCAAAGAATCTCAGCGCCTCATTCCCAAACGCCTGTCAGGCTCTCTCCAACCCTAGTGCACAGGCCCATGGTCAGGTGCCACCAAAATCAGTGGCTTGGGTTATCCCCACCCCCAAGCTCCCAGGTAACCATGCTTCCCTGTTACCCCCATTGAGTGACACAGATTCCTGGGCTGGGTTGGCAAGGCAGGGTGGCTTTTGCGGCTTTCGTGACTTTGAAAGTGAGGCCTCACCATCCAGCCAAGACTAAGTCATTCATCGCTCAGTGCTGCTTTCTCCACCTTTTCAGGTTCATGAGCAGAAAGCAGTGCCTAAGAGACACTCACCGTCAGCAGAACCACCAGGGACAAGTGCCACGCACCGGGAGCACGCACTTCCTCACATCTTCTCAAGTCAGACAGCCCCAGTGGCACACTCTTTTAAGATTTATTTATTGACTTGAAAGGCAGAGTTACAGAGAGAGAGGGAAGAGAGACAAACAGATCTTCCATCCACTGGCTCACTCCTCAAATGGCCACAATGACCGCGGCTGGGCCAGGCCAAAGCCAGGAGCCAAGAGCTTCATTCAGATCCCCTGTATGGGTGCAGGGGCCCAAGCACTTGGGCCATCCTCTGTTGCTTTCCCAGGTGCATTAGCAAGGAACTGGATTGGAAGTGGAGCAGCTGGGACTTAAACCAGGGCCCATATGGGATGCCAGTGCTGCAGGCAATGGCTTTAATTTGCTGCGTCACAGTACTGGCCCCGATACACTCTTATGAGAGCTAGCAGTGAGTGCATGCATACATGGTCAGGCTTGGAGTCTAACTCCCAAGCACCTGTTACCACTTCACTAGGGAGCACGGTTGGCACTGTGGGATGTGCTTGGCGATAGAACCTCCTCAGCAAATCCGTGAGCAACAGCGAGGTGTTTTCCTCCAAAAATGTTGAACCCTGTTCTCTTAGTCTCCAGGGCCACAACCCCCACCTGGCCACCACTGTTTCTTTTCTTTTCCTTTCTTTTCTTTTGTTTCAGTTTGTTATTTGAAAGGCAGAAAGACAGGGACAGAGACAGACAGACAAAGATCTTCCATTTGCTGGTTCACTCCCTGAAAGCCCAGAATTGGGCCAGACCAACATCTAGGAGCCTGGAACTTGGTCTGAGTCTCCCACATGGGTAACAGGGATCCAAGTACTTGAGCCATCACATGCTGCCTCCCAGGGTGCACACTACTAGCAGGAAGCTAGACTGGGGAGCAGATCTGGGACTTGAACCTCAGGCTCCCATATGGATGTAGGCATTCCAAGCAGCATCTTAACTGCTTGTCATATGTCTACCCCACCATCACTTCTTAGTTGCTGGGTGGACAATTACAACAGCCTCATTTCATCGCTATGACATTGTCACTCTAGCCGGTCCCCCCTCCACATCACAGCCTGAATGATCTTTTCAAAATTCAAAGTAGGAGCCGGAACTGTGGCATAGTGGGTGAAGTCACCGCCTGCACTGCCGGCATCCCATATGGGTGCTGGTTCGAGTCTCGGCTGCTCCACTTCCAATCCAATTCTCTGCTATGGCCTGGGAAAGCAGTAGAAGATGGCCCAAGTCCTTGGGCCCCTGCACCCATGTTGGAGACCCAGAGGAAGCTCCTGGATCCTGGCTTCAGATAAACTCAGCTCGCCATTGTGGCCAGCTGGGGAGTGAATCAGTGGAAGAAAGATCTCTCTCTCTCTCTCTCTCTCCCTCTCTCTCTCTCTCTCCTTCTCCTTCTCTCTCTGTGTAACTCTTTCAAATAAATAAATTTTAAAAAAAAGTCAAAGTAGATAACGTCACCTGCAGTTGAAAATGTTGAGTTCTACTTAAAATAAAACTCCAACTTTTGGAATTCTTTTTAGAAACTGTTTACTTCAGAAGCAGAGAGAGCACTCCCATTCACTGGTTCATTCCCCAAATGTCCTCAATGCTGGGACTGGACAGAGGCCACAACTAGGAGCCAGGAGCACAGTCCAGGCCCCCATGTGGGTGGCAGGAACCCTCACCAGCTGTGTCCCAGGAGCCAGGAGCACAGTCCAGGCCCCCATGTGGGTGGCAGGAACCCTCACCAGCTGTGTCCCAGGGTCTTCAACAGCAGGAAGCTGGAGTCAGGAACTGGAGGAGCATGTCAGACCCAGGCCTCTGATGTGGGACACGTGCATCTGAAGCAGTAGGTTCCATGCTCGCCCTCAGAAACCCATCCTTCTATCCCAGCCTACAGGACCCTGCTCAGCGCAATCTCGCTTCATGGGGTCCCCATCTTTTAAGTCAGCTTAGGGGAGTGATCCTCAGTCAGGAGCAATGATGCCCCACAATGAACATTTGGCAACGTCTGGAGACAGTTTTGGTTGTCACAGATAGGAGCTGGGGGAAGCCACTGGGCAGGGGCAAGATGCTGCCCAAGTCACCATGCACAAGACAGACCCCGACACAGAGTTGGCTGTCCCAACATGTGGCCAGTGCCAAGTGGGAAATCCTGGCTGAAATTCACTTCCTCAACTCTTAGACACTGTTGGTGGGAATGTAAATTAGGGCAGCCACTGTGGAAAACAGTATGGAGATCTCTTAAAAAACTAGAACTAGACCTGCCGTATGATCCAGCAATCCCACTCCCGGGTGTGTACGCAGAAGTCATGAACTCACTGTGTCAGAGACACCTGCCCCGGTGCACTCACAGCAGTACTGTTGACAGCAGCACGGAATCAGACAAGGTGTCCATCACCCGATGAATGGATAAAGAAAATGCGTATATGCACAATGGAATACGGAACATTACTCAGCTGTACAAAAGAACGAAATGCCATCATTCGCACAAAATGGTTAGAACTGGAAGACCTCATCTTGACTGAGATAAACAGACACAGAAAGACAAACAGAGCATATACTCCCTTATATGTTGGAGCTAAAAAAAAAAAGTCCTGTATCAGTTTTGCTGAAAATACAGTGTTTTATCAAACTTCGTTTTAGCAAACAAAATGAAAGGGGTTATATACTACTGTGGTATTAATGATCTTGTGCCTATTTTAAAATCTACTTTGTGAGTGAAGTTGAATATTTTTTCATTTGATTATTGTTTACAGACCTTCCCTATTTACCTGCTGGACTATGGGTTTTTTATTTTTTTATTTGTTGAATTCTTTATTTAGTAGAGCCGTTAAGCCTTTGACTATAATGTAAATTAAATATGTTATCTAAAACAATTAAAAATAAAATTTGGGGGGCCAGCAATGTGGCTTAGCAGGTTAAGCCTCTGCCTGCAGCCCCAGCATCCCATAAGGGAGCCAACCAGCTGCTTCACTTCCCATCCAGCTCTCTGCTATGGCCTGGGAGACCAGCAGAAGACGGCCCAAGTCCTTGGGCCCCTGTATCCATGTGGGAGACCCAGATGAAGCTCCTGACTCCTGGCTCTGGCCTGGCCCAGCCCTGGCTGTCACAGCGACGTGGAAAGTGACCCAGTGAATGGAAGGTCTCTCTGCCTCTGGGTCTCTGTAGCTCTGCCTTTCAAATACATAAATAAAATCTTGAGAAATAAAAAAGTAAAACTTCAAAAATTCACTTGCTCAGAGTCATGGTGTCGGACCATATTTATCTAAAGTTAGTTCTCACCCGCTGTGTCCTTCATAGGTCACAGACTCATCGACTGAGCCAGCCCCTAGCTCAGGTACTTGCTGCCTTTATTGGTGACCCAGGCAGGAGGATTGCCATAAAAAACTTCATCTCTGGAAGAGAGTTCTGTCCTTTGTCAGCTGTTTCAGAATGTCCTCGAAGGAAAACCACTTTTGCATTCAAGTTTTCCCAACGCCAGCTTAGAGTTCCTCACAGAAAGTCAAAAATGTTTACGTGATTTTGTCACCCAGAGGCCCAGCTAACGCTGTCAAAAGTGACCTCTCCCACTCCCACCCTCCGAGCGCCCACCCACTTCCCCCTCCCTCCGGGCTTCCCAGGTCCTGTGGGAATAAGCGGCTGGCTGTGCGCTTCCGCCAGTGCCAGTGCTCGCCTACTGCAGTGACTCTGCCTAAATCTCACCTTCAAGCCCCAGAGATTAATGTTATCTTATTAGCAACACAAAATGGAAAAGACCGTGCACTTTCCATTTAATCTGCTTGGTTTCCCAGGCTGCAGGGAGCTTCTCCAAGGAATGTGCTTAGCTTTTGTTAGAGGAAAGAAAAACAAAACAGAAAACCCCACAACATATTATTTGGCATAAATCTGCCTATCTAATTTAGATTTGGAAACCTGCTGATTAAGTCCCGGGGCTGTCATTTTTGTTCCCAAAGAGCCTATAAATCTCATTGTTATTAGAAAATTTCATATCATAAAACTCACTGCTGCAAATCCCACTTTTACACTCTGTCCTTCCCCACAAAACACACGCTCAGTCTGCTCTTAGCCTCATTGGCGCCATCTGGTGGTATTTCTGCTGTCCTAGCACTTAAAAAAATTGACTTCAAGTGAGCCCCTGTTCAAGCATTGCGTATATTGCATCTATCCTATTCAGAAATAAAACTGATCAACTTTTAAAATACAACTGACTCACTTTAAAATAACAATAATCTCATTAAATGCTGAACATAAATATTATAATTTAAAATAACCATATTTTCCAATACAAATAAACAAAAAGGCAGTGAAAAGAATGGCTTTACTTCACATTTTTGCATAGCTCTTTAATATTGGCTTAGTAGAAGACATCTAAATGCTCATATCTGATTTTGCATCCAATCTGTTTCAATATCTTGTTTTGGTTGAAACTTATGAAGAAAATCTGGCCTCACAAAGATAGGTAATTGGAAAAGGGAGGACTATTTAAAATTTTTTTCACATAACCAGGCATAGTCTTCATTATTTTACCAAAACTCAACCATAGTTTTTTTTAATTTTTAAAAATTTATTTTATTTTTACTTATTAGAAAGAGAAAGAGAGAGAGAATCTTCCACCCACTGGTTTACTCCCCAAAGGCCTACAACTTCCAGCACTGGGCCAGGCAAAAGCCTGGACCTCCTTCCAGGTCTCCCATGTCGGGGGCGGGGACTCAAGTACGTGGGCCATCACTTGCTGCTTCTCAGGGAGCGCGTTAGCAGGAAACCGAATCAGAAGCAGAGCAGGGACTTGAACCCAGTCATCCAGTCGGGGATGTGGGTGTTCCAAGCGGCACTTTAACTGCTGCACAACAAGGTCTGCCAGCTTCTTAAAGGTTAGTTGGGGGCTGGTGCTGTGGTTCAGAGGGTTAAACCACTGCCTGCCACGCCAGCATCCCACATGGGTGCCGTTTTGAGTCCCAGCTGCTCCATTTCTGATCCAGCTCTCTGCTATGTCCTGGGAAAGCAGTAGAAGATGGCCCAAGTCCTTGGGCCCCTGCACCCACGTGGGAGACATGGGAGAAGCTCCTGGCTCCTGGCTTTGGATCAGCTCAGCTCTGGCTGTTGCGGCCACTTGGGGAGTGAACCAGCAGATGGAAGACCCCTCTCTCTGTCTCTCAAGTAAATAAATAAATCTTACACACACACACACACACACACACACAAGCGCGTGCGTGCATGACATGCCCATAGGCAGCAGTCTTCAGGTGAAGGCTTTTAGTGACTGTGTCCACTCCCCCAGTCCCCACGCACCTCATCGTCATGAGTGTGATGCGTCCAGCCCCAAGCAGATGCGGGATTTCTGGATGAGCTGCACCCCACCCCCACCCCCTGCACGCCCTTGGGGAATGTTCAGGAGAGGATCAGAGGGAGGAGTCTTCTCTTTCCAGCTTGGGTGAAGCGCAGGACAGGATGTGAGTCAGTGTCCTTCAACCAGCCACCCTCATTCACCTTGGCCCTCGGGACTGCTTCCACCTGCAGGGCTCCTGGGGCTGCCTCACACACTTCTTCTTCTTCTTCTTTTTTTTTTTTTTTTTTAACAGGCAGAGTTAGACAGTGTGAGAGAGAGAGGGAGACAGAGAGAAAGGTCTTCCTTTTTCCGTTGGTTCACCCCCCAAGTGGCTGCTACGGCCAGCGCATTGTGGCCGGTGCGCTGCGCCGATCTGAAGCCAGGAACCAGGTGCTCCTCCTGGTCTCCCATGGGGTGCAGGGCCCAAGCACTTGGGCCATCCTCCATTGCACTCCCTGGCCACAGCAGAGAGCTGGCCTGGAAGAGGGGCAACCGGGACAGAATCCGGCGCCCCGACCGGGACTAGAACCCGGTGTGCCGCCGCCGCTAGGTGGAGGATTAGCCTAGTGAGCTGCGGCACCGGCCCAATATCCAAGATTTCTTCCGTAACCTTCTGTGACTTCCACACACCCTCTTCAACTTACTTGAAACATTCCATCATTTCCATTCCAGTCTAGAGTAAACTAGCCATCAGGATGAAGTCAATCTTACAAACCTTGTCCTTTCTTTATTCAAAATAACTCTTTCCTTTTAACCTTCCTTACCAAATGCACTTTTCTATAACATTTTTAACACAAATTTAACATGCTGAGTATACAAGAGTTTACATTTAGACACATTATTTAATTTGCCTTTACACAAGGACCTGGGCCATCCTCCACTGCACTCCCGGGACACAGCAGAGAGCTGGACTGGAAGAGGAGCAACCGGGACAGAATCCGGCTCCCCAACCAGGACTAGAAGGAAAATTAGCCTATTGAGCCGCAGCGCCAGCCACTCGCACACTTCTTCATGGCCTCCCGGCGTATCTGGTCTCACTGCAGAGAATGTTGCCTTCCACAGGGCAGAATCTGCTCTGTTTCTGCCTTTCTTTCCCTTTGGCTCGTGCCCAACCCTCCCATGTCCCCTTCCTGCAAACCTGACCATTTATATTGTAGTCTGACACCCAAGTAGGTAGCCGGAAAATCTGCTCCTAAGGAGGCTACTACTCTGACCTGTCAAAGAGTCCTCCATGCCTGGAAAATCAAGTCTTACAGGAAGCAGAGACCGGCACGGTGTTAGCGAGGGAGGGGCGTGGGCTGGAGGCAGGGAGATTGTAATAGGAGTGTAGGAACGGAACGTGTGCACCTTTTCCTGCAGATGATATGGAGTGCCAATCACACCTGCACTCAACGCACATGGTCTCTGCTCTCCCTTCACCTTTGCCCCTGATCACAGAGCAGTGTCCTGACCACGCACGAGGCCCTCCTGGCTGGATGCAGCAGTGTGGCCAGCGTCGGAGAGGAGGAGCAGCAGACGCCCACACTTCGCCTCCACCCCTCTCCCTGGGCCAAACATGTTCTCCCACTTGAGTCAGTTGGACTTGATGGGGTGGGGAGCACAGGGCTCAGCGGATTAGGACCTCAGCCCCAGCCTTGAACAAAGCACATTCCAGGGACAGGGTGTGCAGAACCGAGGCCCAGCCCGGCTCCTCTCTTGGTGAGCTGCGTGCTGGTACTCTGCCCTCAGGTTCTGGCCACGAGGATCCTAAGCAGCTGTGCCCCCAGGAGATCGCCACGGCTCCTCTGCTCGGAGAACATGCTCTGCTCTCCGTCCTCACCAGCTTCGACTTGAAGCCTGCAGATTGGTCATCCTAGCATCATCTCTCCACTGCGGGGAGGGAAGTCCCATCAGGACTGGGAAGCTGGCCCTGGTGACTGGAGGGCTGTAGAGTCAATCTAGCAAGATGCTAGATTGTCAGTGGCCCATTGTCTTAAGACTGTCTCCCCAAGCTACTTTGTCATTGTTTTGCTGAAAATCAAATTACTCTGTTCATTGTAAAAAAAAAAAAAAGTTTAAAAAATTCCATAACATTTTGGAATCATCTATGGTAGTTTTATGCATATCAATTGTGTAGCTTTTAAAAAATGGAAATATATTTTGAACATATAATTGGGGTTAAATGTTTTTCATTTTTGTATCTTGCCTTTTAAGTTATCATGAGTATTCCATTTCCTTCCTTATTCTTGCATAATCTGATTCTAAGGGCGACATAATTGCTCATATGGTTGATGATAAAACCATTTGAAAGGCAGAGTTGCACAGAGAGATTTCCCATCTGCTGGTTCACATCCCAAATGGCCATAACAGTCAGGGCTAGAACAGGCCAAAACCAGGAGCCAGACTCCAACCTGGCCTCCCACGTGGGTGGCAGGAATTTGAGTCTTTAAGCCATCATCCCCTGCTTAGTAGGGAAGCACCTGGACCAGCACTGCAGTATGCGGCAGCTGTGCTACGACAGCTCCCCTGCGGGAGCGGCTGATAGGACAGGGCCACTGCGTTGTTTCACGCCATTGAATGCTCCCTTCCTTTAGGACTCAACTCGGCACATTCCCATGAAGTCAGCCAGCCTAGCTCAGGCCAACCCCATCCACAGTGCTTCCTTAGCACCCTGTCATCACAACACCTCCATCATATTAAACAGATGTCTTTCATTTTTGGTCTTTCCCACCAGACCACACGGTGCCTGGGAACCAGAGTGCTGCCTCAGTGAGCTTGGAGTGTGTGGCTGCAGCCCGTACTGGGTGCACAGGAGGTCCTCGGTGAGGGCCCTGCCCACAGGCAGAGGGTAAGCTGCATCGTGTGGCCACGCAGTCAGTGTTTCTCCCTCGCAACGGGAGTCTCCAGGCTCCCACTTTCTCGGGTTCTGGGTTGGGCAGGGAAGAGGGGCAGGCACACCAAGAAACTCACCACTTGAGGACTTGTAAATCAACCTCACAAATGCACATGCTAAATCAGACAAATCCCAGCTCCACTGTTAGCTGTGTGGCCTTGGGCAGGTGGACTCCCTGACTCTCATCTTCTTCGAGGTAAAATGAGGTTAATAACGGGACCTACCCCTAAGGATGTTGAGAGACTGGAAATGAGATAACAAAGAATCACAGGGCACATGTTATCCTCGATACTGTACTGCCAACCGGCTTTCCAGAAACACAACGATCTGTGTGCCTGCAAACAGCACACGACACCTTTCCACACGGCACCAGCAAAGGGTTCAAATTTTCACCTTTGCCCAGACTGATTTTTTTAAGATTTGATTTATTTATTTGAGAGGCAGAGTTAGAGAGAGAGGGAGAGACAGAGATCTTCCATCTGCTGGTTCATTTCCTAAATGGCTACAACAGCCAGGGCTGAGCTGATCTGAAGCCAGGAGCTTCTTCCGGGTCTCCCATGTAGGTCCAAGAGCCCAAGCACTTGGGCCATCTTCCACTGCTTTCCCAGGCCATAAGCAGAGAGCTGGATGGGAGGAGCAGCTGCCAGGACACGAACTGGTGTTCGTGAGATGCCAACGCCACAGGCAGAGGCTCAGCCTACTACGCCACAGTGCCGGCCCCTTGCCCAGTCTGTTTTACAAAGGTTACCCGGACCCAGGACAGATTTCAGCAAAGGGTCCAACCTCCCCTGACAGTCCAAGCATCCGTCACAGAACATCAGAAGGGCAAAGAGATCAGGAGTGAAAGGCTGCGGCATCACAACACGGCGTGTCTGAATTCCAAGTTCAGAAGCCTTTTATCCACATGTCAATGAGACAGAACTCAAGTGGTACAAGACACGGTCTACCTGTGAACTCATACCTGCTTTGCGATCTGTTTGTTCCAGAAGCAGACCAGAGAGGTTAAGTGGTTGCCCAGGGTCACACAGCTGAGAAAGAAAGAGCAGGGCCCAGCATGGTGACACCGCAGGTTAATCTGCTGCCTGCAATGCTGACATCCCATATCGGAGTGCTTGTTCAAATCCTGGCTGCTCTGCTTCTGACCCAGTCCCTGCCAGCGCACCTGGGAAAACAGCAGAGGATGGGCCAAGTTCTTAGGCCCCTTCCATCCATGTGGAAGACTCCAGCCCGGCCCAGTCCCGGTTACAGTGGCTATTTGGAGAGTATGGAAGACCTCTGTCTTTCCTTCTCTGTCACTCGTTCAAATAAATAAATCTAAGAGTACTATAGCTACCAGGAATCCAGTGGCAAATCTTGTCTCCACATGTCAGGTGGACAGTGGCAGGAGGCATCCTCCATTCATGAGTGGCTCTGAAAGCAAACTCCATGGCCTGTATCACAGAAAGTCAATTATGAGAGAGAGAATCACCTGGCAGGCACTGTCCACAAGCACTCCTGTGGCCCGGGGGGACTCTGGGACGATCCTCCTCTGTCCCACAGCATTCCTATTTCTCTCCATAGGCTTTCTTTTTGTCTTTAGTCCTTTTTTTAAAAGATTTATTTATTTACTTGAAAGGAAGAGTTATAGAGAGGCAGAGGCAGAGAGTCTTCCACCCGATGGTTCACTCTCCTAATGACCGAGACCACTGGAGCTGAGCTGATTCAAAGCGAGAAGCCAGAAGCCAGGAGCTTCTTCTGGGTCCCCCACGCAGATGCAGGGGCCCAAGGACCTGGACCATCTTCCACTGCTTTCCCAGGCCATAGCAGAGAGCTGGAGTGGAAGTGGAGCAGCCGGGACTGGAAGCAGCGACTATATGGGATGCTGGCACTGCTGGTGCAGCTTCACCTGCTAGGCCCCAGCCCCAGCCCCATATGAAAATTTTTTTTCTTACATATGAACATTTCCTGAAAACAATCCAGTTTCTTGGACATCAAGTTCAACCAAAAAGAAAAGGAGGGAAAGGACCACAGCAAACCAGACGTAATTGTGGTAACAGTTTTATTCAAGTCTCTGTGTGCTCTGGCGTTGGGACCAGGCTGAGATCAGCATTACACTGTAATACAGTAAGAGGTTTAAGCCATTGAACCAAGCCTGCTTGGCATCCCTAGTTAACAATTTACAGTACCTCGAAAGAAAAACAAAAAGCAAAGGGAAGAACCTGATGAGTTTCCTTCAGGACTTTTCCATCTTTAAATATTGTTGACAACATACAATAACTTAAATCCCAAGGCAACATGGGAATTCAAGGACGCAGGGCGAGGACACAGGGACAAGACACCAGAGTAAACAGGGGTGAAAACCATTGCTAACTACAGAGGGGCTGAACGCACACACAGGCAAACTCCACCTGGACCTTAAGGTCCTAATGGGGTGGAAATCCCAAAGATCTTCTTAAACTCAGCAAAATCCATCTCCAACTCCTTTCCTCAGGGCTCTAAAAGATGCAGTCTTGGCCTAGGAGGTACCTGGGTGGGGTGTGTGTGTGGCTGTGGGTGACTGTGCAGGATGGTTGGTGAGGGGAATCAGAGGAGAGAGTTAACAAGTTCATGTCCTCCCTTCTCTGCTACAGCTGGGAGCCAAGGGCCTGTGGCTCAATACGACACAAAGGCTAACGTCCAGTTTCAAGGTCCCGAGGGCACAGGAGCTACAGTAAAGGCTTCCAAGCTCGATGCACAGGGCACACAGCATGGGGAAGCTGTTGTGAAGAGCAGTCGCGGGGAAACGGTGGACTGCACACGGAGCCACGGGATCGACACCTTCAAGCCCCGGGTGGAGCGAACCCCTGCCAGCTGCATTTCAGGGCTTCTGAGCAGTGGTCTAGAAACATGCTCAGAGGGAGACGAGGGACTCTGGAACCCAGCAGAGCGGTAACTAGCTTCCGGGCTGTGTGACCTGGGCAGTGCACACAGCCACGCTGCCTCAGCTTCCACAGCCCTGGATGGGGATGATACTGCAAGGAGTCAAAAGATCTATGAGGGTACTTCAAAAAGTTCATGGAGAAGTGGAATTAAAAGAGGTGGGCAGTGTGGTACAATGGGTTAAGCTGCTGCTTGCAATGTACCAGCATTCGTTTTCAAAGTGTTCCACCGATTCCTGACTCCTCTGCTTTTGATCCAGCCTTTTGCAAATGTACCCTGGGAGACAACAGATGATGGCTCAAGTACTTGGGTCCCTGACACCCACGTGGGAGACCCAGATGGAGTTCTGGGCTCCTGACTTCAGTCTGGCCCAGCCCTGGCTATTTTGGGCATTTAGGAAGTGAATCAGCAGATGGAAAACTCTTTCTCCATCAACTGTGCCATTCAGATAAATAAAAATAAACATTTAAAAATAGAATAAAGTTTATTTTGATGTAAAATTCTTTTGAAATCCATGCATAGTTTTTTCTTTTTTTCTTCTTTTTTTTTTTTTCTTTTTTTCTTTTTTCTTGACAGGCAGAGTTAGACAGTGAGAGAAGGAGAGACAGAGAGAAAGGTCTTCCTTCATTGGTTCACCCCCGAAATGGTTGCTACGGCTGGTGTGCTGCGCTGATCTGAAGCCAGAGCCAGGTGCTTCCTCCTGGTCTCCCATGTGGGTGCAGGGCCCAAGCACTTGGGCCATCCTCCACTGCCCTCCTGGGCCACAGCAGAGAGCTGGACTGGAAGAGGAGCAACCGGAACAGAATCCGGCGCCCCAACCGGGACTAGAACCTGGTGTGCCGGTGCCGCAGGTGGAGGATCAGCCTAGTGAGCCACAGTGCCAGCCCCAAGCATAGTTTTTTCAACATATGCACTTTCATGAACTTATTTAAAATTTTTTTTTTGCAGCAAAATAAACGTATTCTTTAACTTCATTTTTCATGGGCTTTTTGAAGTGACCTCACATGTACATAAATCCCTAGGACAGAGCCTCTCACACAGAAGAAATCCATATTTCTTAGTTAATATTAGTCCCTGTGCCTGGGCCAGGATAAACCCTTGCGTTGCTCTGGTGACAAAGAAGAGATTGGCCATGGCCAGCATGGCTTCGGGAGACGAATGATCAGAGTGAGGTCAAGACAACAGAATGATAGGCAGCAGGAAAACGCTCCTGGTGGAAGTGTGATGGGCAATATTTTGCAGCCACAGAGGTGGGCAACCCTTCTCTTGGCGTGTGAGGGAGTGAAAAGGCCTCCACTCACTTCCGCCCTTGTGAAATCTGGCAGGGAGGATGAATGAGGCCTGGTTACACCTCCCGGGATGCATGCGTATTCCAAAGGGGTTGAAGATGGGAGAACTGGACTTGCCATGGCCACTTCCTTTCACCCAGAGCTCCCACGAAGGGTCTCCTAAAAGCTCATGGGAAAGGCAGATGATGAGAAAACCATGCATGGGTTCTCCCAATTTTTGCCCAAAAAAAAGGACTTATTTTTGCAAAATAGACTTATCTTTTAATTCCATGAATCTTCTGAAGCTCCCTGGTCCATGTCCAAAAAGGGGGCTGCAAGGCAGCTGGAGGACACCCTTAGTTACAGGCCCCAAATAAAAACCCCAGACGCCACCTGTCTTCAGTCGTGCTATTTGAGCCTGACACTTCTGGAGAGCTACCGTCCCACTCAGGCCCGGGCAGAAGGGCTTCTAGAAAACAGAAAACCTACTTCACAGTGAAACCTAAGTCCCATTCACAGGTCCAGGTGAGGGGCAGGCAGAGCAGGGTGCGGGCAGGTGAGGCACTCGCCTTGGATGCCCAACTTCACAGGCACCCCAAACATTCAATAATCAAGGTAAGTCATGTATCAATGCAGTATTTTAACAAATCAGAATGAAAAGAATCCATGATACACATAGTATCCACATTCCAAGTGAAGTCGGGCTCTGTGTAGCAGGTGTCTGGGTGTGGGCAACATACCGCTTCGGACACCTGTCACTTGCCAGGACTCCCCAAAACCATTCTGCCTCTGGGTTCAGAATTCCTGGATGTCCACTGCACACGTGCCAGCAGGAAAGGCCTGAAGCCCTCGAGCTGAACTCCAGTGTCCTGCCCTGGCCCCTGCCTGCTGCTCAGTCAAGTAAATCCAGGTGGGGGTGCTTGCTGGGAGGCAGGTCAGATCAGTCAGAGAGATGGGTCGGGGCAAGGCAGGGCTGTTTCCAAGGGAAACAAAAAGAGGTGTGGAGATACCCTGGGGCTCTCTTTCCAGCTCAGTGCCCAAAGCAGGCTGCACACAGAGGACGCAGGGAGCACGGGCACCAAGGGTCAGAGGAACCAGGCCTATTCAGCCTCTGAGCAGCATGGGGAGGCCCAGGTGGTAAATGGGTAAAGGAGGGGGTGGGCCTCATCCCCATCAGGAGAGGGAGGCCATGAGAAACTCAGGAGCCCAGGCTAATCAGGCACTTGTTAACTGGCCTTAATCAGCTCCCATCTCCTGCCTTCCAACACCAGTGCCCAGAGGTGGTAAGCGCCCAGGCAGCACTGCCCGGGGGAAGCCGGGAGCCTGAAGGCTCCCCAGAAGCAGCAGCGGGTTACCATTTCATATGCAGACTTTGATTTATTTGGATTCCTCTCCGAGGAAAAGGCTGATTTGCCAGAAAGAAGACGGGCAGCTGGCGATGCGTTCCTAAGTCATCTCTGCCTGAGGGAGGGGCGGGTGGTGGATTCCGCCAAATCACAGGGAACGGCTGACATGGACGGCTGCTGACCCTCGGCCATGCAGCCGTCCCCCACACACTGTCCTCCGTTGGGGAGGCCGTCCAGCAAGGTGAGAGGCTTTGGGGAAAGGCATGCCATCCCCAGTCCACAGGTAGGGTCCAGAGACACAGGCAGATGTTGGCACTCACATGCCTGTGGACAGACAGCTCAGATCACCAGGTTCCTGCCCCTGTGGTGCCTTAACCGGCTGTAATGCACTGCTGGCTGCTCTCACCTCTGCCCCACATTCCCCAGAGCCCTCAGGAGAAGCCCAGCACCTGCTTCTTCCCCCAGCTCCTTCAAGATGCAAAGAATGTTTCTGAGCTCCAGACCAGGCCCTCACACACCTGACTCCAAGGCACAGGCTCCAAGAAGACTTGGTGAAGAGGTCAAGGTTCTGCATTCACAGAGGGGCGGGCTGGACACACAGCTCAGCCCTGGAGTGTACCGTGCCCAGCCCTGCCACCTACTGCTGTCTGCTTTAAAGAATCAGGATGGCTCAGGAGGTGTCTTCTCCACATGGGGGAGGAGCAGGGAAGGGACCTCCAGTGTGGCCGCTGTGGAGGCAACAGTGTGGACCAAAGGTCAGGAATGATGTCCAAGGGGTGCCTCCCCGTGTCTCTGAGCAATGGCGGCCTGGGGAAAAGGGGATTATGTAAGGACCCAGCACCACGACACATGCCCCATGGGGACCCTGTTGCGAAGATTCTTCCAGAAACTGGTCTGATTCCAGGCTCTGCAGATAACTGTCACTCTGAAGCTGCCACCAACCTCCCAATTCCTAAGACACACATGGTGGGGCCGGCCAGCCCGCCAGGCTAGGTGGGGGGTGGGGGGAAAGGATGCTTGTCATGACCAGGTGCTGTGTAATGCGGTGAAAGAGCATGTGCCAGGCCCCAGGGCTCATTAGTCACACTGAGCCAGCTCCAGTCACTCCTTTCCCAGAGGCCACAGGGTGAAAGAACAGGCGAGCCCCCGAGGCATGGGTGGCAAGCACCACACCGTCAGCTCTAGCAATTCATCCTGAGGGGACAGAGGACATGTCCTCTAGGAGCTGGCGAGGAGCCAGGGCTGCTTCAGGGACCTTCTCCGACACATTCTCCCACTGCCCTTGTGAGGGAAGCATGTGACAGGGCTTTTAAAGGTAGGAAATCTGAGAGAGGCCAAGAGACAAGCCTAAGGTCATGCGGCAAAGGCAGCCTGGGAAACAGAGCTCCCGGGGCTCAGCGCCTGCTGGCCCAGCTCAGCAGTCATCCCAACAGCTTTCCAATTTCTCTGCACTGGAATCTTCCTCTTCCAGCATTCCTCCTTCTCCACCAAGTATGGCCCAACACAGAAGGAAAACGGTGTCCTTCTGTGAAGGTGAGGAGGAAAGCCGGCACTGGCCTGAGCTGTGTAAGCCCAGTTCATCATGGCTGTGATTAACATCACTGCTGCCGAACCCTAGGCAGATGCCAACAGATGCCAAGCTAAGAGCAGCCACCAAAGCCTCTTGGTTACAAATAACACGAGGATACCTTCTGGCAGTGGCCTGGATTCCATGTTGACTATCAGCAGTAGGAGCTGAAGGACCCAAGGAGACGGGATCTGTTCCCTTCCCCACCTTCCACGTGGTGAACACTTGCCAGGGGCAGAAGGGAGGCGTCTCCAAGCAGAGAGAAGGCAAGGGACAAGGGAAGCTCCAGCTACTTCTGCTCAAGAGGCTTCAAACACAGCTTTAGGGAACACAAGTCTACAGGAGACCACTCAGACCTTCCGCAGAGGCTTATCCTGTCTCCTGCCCTGCCCCAGAGGCAATGTGGCAGGCAGGGGCCCGCCAAAGGCTCGGCTCGCAGGGGCTGAGGGCGGGCTTTGTGGATGCTCACGGCAGCATCTTTGGAAATGACCCTTCTTTGGCGTCTTTCAGGTACAATTAATTCCTCAGCAGAGCCCCAGCCCTGCCTTACCCTTTCCCTGGGTGGCTAAGAACTGGGGGCCACCTCCTGCTTGGTATCACGTTGCCATCATCCCATTTACACCCTGTCAGTTATATCTCCCTAAGAAAGATGGCTGCAACCTATCAAAATGCAGAAAATGAAAACAAACAAACAAACACCAAGTAGAGGAAAAACCCCTACCTCCTACCACAGAACATGGTCTAGAGCCAGCATGATTTGGATTATGCTTTAGGCTGTGCCCTACCAGAGGGCCATGTTGTGGAGCCAAGAGCATGTAAGAGGAGTTGGTGGCTTAGGGACTGGGATTTTGGGGGCTCAGGGAAGGGCACAGTGCAGACCATTTATGAACTTAGATCCTCCGGAAGAGGACTCACTTGGCTGGCTGGAGCTGCTGATAAAACTCACTCTTCCCTCTTCTAACCTATGAAAAGAAGTATGGAGGCAAAAATAATCTCTTGTGTATTGGCTTCCAAGAGGAGAGAGCTGAGATGCGCTAGAGAACACGGGGCGTGGGGGGTGTGGCGGGCTAAGGAATGAAGCAAGGGACAACCTGAATACCAAGGTCACCCTTTCAGTCACCCCCAGGGCAGGGCTTCTACCACAGCGACAGGGAAAGAGCAGAAGCCAAATCTATCACCTATGCCGGCTCCACCACTCTCCCCACTCTGAACTGAGCTCCAGTAACCCAGGGAGATACTCCACGGTAAGACAATGGAGCAACAGTGAGGGACAGGGACATGACCTAAGGACTCTATTCCCAACCACGTTATTTATTATTCCCACACAAAGGTGACTGTTTGCACCTAACACAGAAGACCTCCAGGTAAACGGAAGCGTGAAGATGGATGTGGGCAAGCTGCTCTACATTCAAGTAAAGGAAACAAATTCCAGAAAAGTCAGAGTTGGCCTCTGTGGTCCTTTCTACCCAGTTCATGGCCCAGAGCCCAGCACTAGGGGCCTCTAGCCTCGGTCAGTTCCCAACTAGGAAACTGGGGACCTGGAGGTTAGTGCCCACCACTGGCTCACTGAGCACTCAGAACAGTGGTCGCTCTACTATACTGGCTAAGAAGTCCCTCGAAGTCCCAACTGCCAGTGCCCAGGGCCCACCCTCACAGGCTACTCTGGTACACTGCAGAGCTCTCTACTCACCACACACATAACTCAAAGCCCACTCATTCCAAGATGGGAGGGAAGGCCAAGGGGATGGGATGAAACACAGAGATCAGACGACAAAAGGGTAAATACAGGGACTTTGTCTCTGACTGCAGACTGGCACCAGTGAGCCTCCCAAGAAACTATTCCTGGGATGAGCATATGTTTGTATCAGCACCTGGTCTGCTCACGTTCTGACCCCAGGTGGGTAGAGGGGTACCTCAACAGGTGCTGGTTTCTGCTCTAGAATGTCTCCCAAAGGAACAAGGACAGACTCTGCTGCCCTCTTCCCGGCCCCTCGACTCTATCTTTCCTAGCTCCCCCCTCCCTGTAGCTCTCACTGGGGCAGCTGCCCTTACTGCCTGTGGGGTCAAATACACAAGTGGGGCACCTGGAAGTGCTGGTAGGTAGTGCCAGGGGTATCACCCTGTATGCTCTCGTACTAAGCCATCTTGCCTTCAGCCTTCCAGCTGGCAGGAAAAGGACACAGGGGAGCACGCATCTCCCATCAGATGAGATTCCGAGTCACGGGTGCTGGAGGAGAGGGTGAAAGGAGCGAGATCACAGAGCGTCCAACACTGCAGTCTGGGAAGGCTGGACTCAGGGCTAACCGAGGGGCTCCTGGACAGCTCTGGGCATCCCCGACTGATCAGGAGAGGGAAGAGCAGACGGATTTGGCTGAGTGACTCTTCAGAGTCACCCTCAAGGCGAGGAAGACTGTGGAGGGCGGAGGATATGCAGGCACCTTCCCTCCCCTACACAGCCAGAGCTCATGTCCACAGTCCCTATGATAGACATGGGCAGAAAGGCCCTACAGGGCAGGAGACCCTCTGAAGTGGCCCTCTTTCCATCCCTTCCATCTTCAAAGTGCATTATCAGTGCAAGAAGCAGGGCTGGATCTCAGGGGTTTCCAACTCTAAGAAAGGGCTGTGCCAGCCAGCTCCCCCTACTTCCTCCAGCGCCCTCTCCCAACCTCCTCCCGCTTCCCCCTTGCCTACCCCTGACCTTTGTCATGCTAAGACCAGAACTCCTGCTGGATCTCATAAGGGGCAGGCCTGTGAGTACTCAGCTCAGCTCTGCACAGTGGCACGGTGCTGTCCTGACTCTGCCCCTCTGCGTCCAAGTCCAGAAGTGTCCGCTCGGCGGCAGGCAGCGGCCCTGCCTGGAATGGGAGCAGGGCTGGCAGTCCGGGCCTCTCCTCCACAGTGCTGCTGCTGCTAGCAAAGCAGGAGTCCAGGTTGCTGGGCGTCTCTGTGCTCGAGCTGTTGGCTGGGGAGGCGCTGCGCGCGTGGCTGGGGGACACGAACCACCAGGGGTCCAGCCGCTGCCGGTTGGCGGAAGGACGTGGCCTGGGCAGAAAGTCCAGAGTCTTGGGTCTCTCCAAGGTAGAGTCCTGCTGTGAGCTCCAGCGCCTCGGGGTCGGGGGGAAGACCACACTGGGGTCGGGGAGACGGGGGAATTCACCCGGGTCTCGGCTGGGACTGGGGGTTTTCAACATTCCTGGCCAAGGAGACAAAGGAAGAGGCACCATTATTTCTGGGCCAGGCAGTAGACTGCTGCCTCCCAGCCCTGCCAGATACTCTGTACGTGGTTAACAAACAAGCAAACATGCACTGAGCACCAAGTACCTGCCATGTGGCGTGATGGGAGGCCGTGGGTATACAACAGTGGGCTGGAAGGTCATGGGCCCTGTACCCAGTTACAGAAATGGGGCCACATTTGTCATGAAACAACTGAAGGTAGATGTTGGCAAATGATGAACAAGCTGGCCACTTGTTTGTAAAGTCTTTTTGGAAAACAGCCACGTCTGCGCTGAGCAGTCTCAGTGGGACCTGTAAGGCCCACACAGCCAGCAACACTGCCTGGCCCTTTACCAAGAAGTCTGCAGACTCCTGACTTAAGGGAGTGCCGTTCCTTTACTGTTCATCCATTTCACACACACGTGACAGGAATGGAGCTGAGTCCCAGAGTGTAAAGGGGAGGAACAGAGGATGTCTGCTCCCCAAAAGGTCACACCTCTGGCTCTAACAAGGGGCCAGCCAGCAGGCTGAATGGTGCTGACATCTCTCTGGAAGGGACTGTCATGTGCCTCTGATGGACTAGCGGCCATCTCTAAGTCAGAATCTGTCTTCTGAGAAGCACGGCATGGTGGGAGGAAAGACCCAGGATGAGAGCATGTGTGTCCAGTGTTAGACAGTGAAGGCCACATGCACAGATGGGCCGCAGTTCACCTGGAAGCCGCTCCAGGTCTACTGGGGCCGGTGTGAGTCAGGGCTGAGCGCTAAAGGCTGTGATGCATGGGCGGAAGCTCATCTTATGAACATGTCTGAACTAACGGCTGGAATGTGAGCCCAGCTATGTGCAGTGCAGGAATCCTTCCTGTTCCCTGAGGCACCCTCCCTGGGGAATAACCGGAAGCTGGGCTCCTGCCCTTCCTGTCCTCTGAAGCCCCCCTGCCCCCTGCCCCCACACCCTGAAGCCCAGGACCTGCACATCCCATGAGAGCCCGGGTCTGGCTTTTCTTGCAACCTGCCTGCCTCAGGGAAGCAGTCCTCAGGGCAGCAGGAGTCAGCCGGCTCAGACCACCCCAATCCCAGACCAGTACTTCTTGACTGCCTGAGTTCAAGAAGAAATGGAGTGCCACTCGAATCCCCAAGTGGAAAGAGGAACCCAGGTACCTGCAAATGTCTCCGCTCCAGGAGGAGAGCAGGACTCACCTGTCCCAGGGCTGGGGCTCAAGCCATTGCTGGAAGGGCTCCTGCTGGCTAGGAGATCCTCTGGCTTAAGGGCCCCATCGGAAGGAGTCCGCCGGTGACTGCTTGGCTGTGCGGGGGCTGTGAGGGTGACGTGGGTGGGAGTTAGGGACTGGTGAGGGTCTCGCTTGAAGCGCTCCACTCGGACGTTGACCAGGGGGTTGTGGGTGCAGGGAGTCCGGGGCGGGGCCTCGGCCGGGCTGACAGGCATCTCATACACCACGATCTCATCGCTGTCCGAGCGCAGCAGGGAGCGGGTGGAGTTGCACTCCGAGATGGAGGAGAGCGAGAGCAGTGTCAGGGAGGCCGAGGGGTCCCCCAGCAACAGCATGGGCTCCTCCTTCTTGAAGAGCTTTCGGGACGGGGGACTGGTGCTCCGACGAGGGCGGCTGGCCCTCTGGAAAAGCCCCTCGCGCCTCTTCTTCTCTTCCCGGGCTGGTGGCTCAGGCTCCTCCGGGGGAAGCAGCTGGCACTTGCCAGCTTCCAGCAGGTCGAACCCCAGGCCCGTGGCCGCAAGCACAGCCCCGCAGCCGAGCAGGGCCACCTCACAGCGGCGGTGGGGGGGACCGCCCCGCTTGAGGCTGTTGGTTGGCGTCAGCTGAGGAGTACTGGTGGCCGAGTTCACTGGAGTGGGCTCCTCGTGGACTCCATCACTGGAGGGGCCGTCGCCATCCTCACCTCGAGGAAACGGGATACAGAGGTAGGACTGGTTGGGTGAATGCTGCAGACGACTCTCTGTGCTCCCTGGGCCTTCGCCGTCCTCATCCTCTGCGAAGATGGGAGGAGTGCGGGGGAACAGGGAGGAAGCAGCAAGAGTAAGATTCCGGTCCTCTCCCCCAACTCCAGGCCACCTGACTCAGGCTCAAGGTTGCAAAGGTCAAATACTCTGATGGCCAGGATGTGGAGCCGGACATTGAAGCAATAGGGTTTTATCTCCTCACACCCAACTGTGACCAGGACAGGGAAATCACTCTCATTCCAGAGCCCACATCCCTCTTTGCAGGAAAGGGATCTGCTGATTTGCTGCATCTTTATGGGGACCCTTCACACAAAGTGCAGTATCGTTTTCTAGAATATTGCGTAAAACAGGCACCTTCCCAATGCCTTTTGATTTCGAGAATGGCTGCCTACCAACTTCAGACCCGCCTCTTACAAAGGGTTAGACTCCCTGACACGAATGAAGGTCAACCTACTCTATAGATTATATACTACAACCTTGGAAACCTACAGAGCTACAAATATGAGGGGATCTTCAAATACTTCGTGGAAAATGTATTATGAAAAACTTACACGTGGATTTCAAAAGCTTTCTGCACCAAAATGAACTTATTTTAAATTCCATTTTCCATAAACTTTTAGAAGGGCCCTCATATTAACTGGGAGACAGAGGGAAAAATTTAACCATTCAGTCACCACCAGGCAGCACTGCAAAGCTTCCTGCGAGGACGGCTGCAGTGTTCTCATCACCACCACTAGAGTTGGACAACAGTTTGGCTCACTTATTGAAGGCTTGATCCCCAAAGTTTGCTGTTAATAGTTAACAGATTAATGCTAATGGCTAACAGATTAAGGGTGGACACTTGATTCTAATTATGGTGCCCAGTGGGAGGTCTTCTGGTCACTGAGGTCACACCAGAGGGTTGGTTATACGAGCGAGCAGAGTTCAGCCTAGCCTGTCTCCACTTCTTGGCTTGCTACATGACCTGCCCTTTGCACGTGTTTGGCCGTCCATCACTCTCATTACTGATGGGGCCACTTGACCTTAGACTGTGAATCTTCCTTCCTGAGAAATTCCTCTCAGGTCATTTTAGCTGCAGTAAAGGAAAGCGGACTAATGCACCCGGCCTCCACCTTCCAGTCTCCCCACATCGGAGTATGAGGAAAGATCCAGAAGAGGGAAGTTTGAGTGTCAGGGCCTTACCCATCTGCACTGCCCTCAGGAAATCATTCCTGGGCTCTTGGGCTAGGAGGCCAGGGGCAGGCTCCTCAGCAGGGGTGGGAAGAAACTGTGGTTTGGAAAGACCCCATGGAAGGGAGCTGTATGAACTAAGAAGTACTACGGGTCCTTTTTTTTTTTTTTTTTTTTTTTTTTTTTTAATTTTTGACAGGCAGAGTGGACAGTGAGAGAGAGAGACAGAGAGAGAAAGGTCTTCCTTTGCCGTTGGTTCACCCTCCAATGGCCACCGCTGCAGCCGGCGCACCGTGCTGATCCGATGGCAGGAGCCAGGATCCAGGTGCTTTTCCTGGTCTCCCATGGGGTGCAGGGCCCAAGCACCTGGGCCATCCTCCACTGCACTCCCTGGCCATAGCAGAGAGCTGGCCTGGAAGAGGGGCAACCGGGACAGAATCCGGCGCCCCAACCGGGACTAGAACCCGGTGTGCCGGCGCCGCAAGGTGGAGGATTAGCCTATTGAGCCACGGCGCCGGCCCTACTACGGGTCCTTAAACTGCCCTGGAAGTTTGGTGAAGAATTTTCTGAGGGAACAGCGACAGCACCAAGACAAGAGCAATGCTTACCCATCTCCATAAGGCTGGTGAACCCTGGCAGGGCTGGGCTACCCTTTGGGCCCTTCCCCAGGTTGGGGGCACTGGACGACCACTGTTTGTATCCGTCTACCAGCGACCTGAGGCTGGACAAGAAGAAACATGGAAAGTATCAGAACTGGTCACTTGACCTTACTCTCTCATAGCTGCCTGGGCCTATGGGAATGTCTCTCCTTGTCTGCTTAATGGCACTGCA
The DNA here is from genome assembly GCF_051225735.1 of Oryctolagus cuniculus. NCBI lineage: Eukaryota > Metazoa > Chordata > Mammalia > Lagomorpha > Leporidae > Oryctolagus > Oryctolagus cuniculus. Next base: position 21,126,778 of record NC_142886.1, read on the forward strand.
GAGCCTTGGGGCACAGGCAACAACACTTACTGAGCTTACTTCTGTTGCTTCATGAACAGAAGTGCACACGCTCCAGGGCAAGAAAAGCAGTGGAAGGACCCACCCTGCTCACATGCTGCCATGGAACTGCGAAAGGACCTGGTGGGCAGATGAGACACAAGGACTGCCCAGCCAGTGGGGTCTCATGTGAGCCCATGATGAGGGAGGGTGATCAACCCACAGGCACTGAACATGACATACTTGTGATGGCAGAAACCCTGCGGTGCACAGACCTGTGAGTGCAGGCGCTAGGCTGACAGAGATGAACCAGACCACTGCACTCACACCACAGCTCCGCGGCTCCGCCCAAGCTTCTGGCATGCTTATGCAACCTTCAAAGCCATCCACTTTTCAAACACAGAAAGTCAACCCACAAAGCTGCCCCAGTCCAGTGCACTTTGGGACAGATCTGTGTGTGAGTGGGACATGACGCTGGGTTGGAGCCCTCAGTTTCTGGGGTGCAGAGAAAGAGGACAGGAGCTAGTTGTGTTCAAATCCCTGTAATCCAGTGACTTTCTGAAGATACAGACCGGATACCCCAACAGCCCTCTTTTAGAATGGGAGTCAGAGGCTCTGAAGCCCTGGTCTCTTCCCTACAGACAGTAAAAGGGAGACTGAGGAATTTGTGGGCTGTGGTTGTTTTGGAGACACTAGGATTACAACCAGAGCTTTCAACTAAAATCTATGCTCCCCAGACTCCTGGCACAGCTTCAGACAGAGAAGGACCAACTTTTTCCGCTGACCTCAGAACCAGTTATCAGCGAGTTAAGGTGTATTGCTGGTTTCACGGAAAATGCAGAACCAGAGACAAGCAAGCTGTTAAGCCACGGCTGGGGACTCAGTGGATGATCTTACCACGTCACTTCCAGCACTGGGTCTGACTGAGGACACCCAGAATAGCAAAGTCAGAAGCTGTGGTCTAGGCCAAAGGATAAATAATCGTGTATCTCCTCCCTCAAAGTAAGGGTGAGAGCAGCACCCGAGCAACGGGAGCGGCAGGGAAGTAAAGAGTCAGGTACAGTCAGGGTGACACAGGGATCTTCCCAAAGTGCACGATGGCACAGCGCTGCTGAAAACAATGGCGGCAACAACAGTCAGCTCAGCCCTTGCAGCACCGAGGCTTGGTCTATGGGGTAGGTACGCTGTGAGAACACAGGAATGGGGGATGGTTACAGCACAGTCGGTGAAAGGGTGACAACTGGACTCACCCCAAGTGGAAATGTGGAGACTCTGATGGGGCACTTAAACCATTAGCTTTCTCACGTCTCTGGGGGGATCTTCAATGAACAGAGAAAATCAGCAGCGGAGGACGGAAGCTGTGTCCCACCCGGCCTCTCCCACACCAGAATTCCCAAGGCTGGACGTGGGTTGTGTTGCCAGCCTCCCTTCCTGTGCCTGGTGGGCAGAGCCCACATCATGAAAGACTGAACAACGTGGTCCTGCTAGAGCTGCTCCAGGCCCAGGGCCCACCCACCCCCAGGCAGCCGCAGATACCCAAGTTGTCAACAGCCCAGCGTGCATGCTTCCTACATACACCTGCTATTTTTCAAAAGGACGAAGATGCGAGTTCACTTAATGTTCTTGAATTCAAGATAGCTTTTTGTCATTACATATTTGCATCAGAAACCAGTGACTGAAATTAGCAATGTTATCACATGGAGTTTCCCAAAATTCCTGACATAAAGAGTTCTTTGCTTAAGACTAGATGGAAAGCACTTTTATTTCCTGAATAGGAAGTGAGAACCATGAAAGATGAAGTCACATATTTTGAATGGCTTCAAATGTTTGTGAAGGTAAGTCTATGTACGGAACAAGAAAATTTCAAAAGTGTTTTGTAGTGTGAAATAAAGTTAATTTCCTACCAAGATTTTAAAAAAAAAAGTCTTTAAATGAAGTAGAAGCACAGAAGTGGCCAGCACCCAGGACAGCCTGGTGAACTCTATCTGGAATCACATCAACGTCAGAAATGACAAGGATGCCGGGTGAGTGTTGCAAACCCAGCTCAACCCTACTCCATCCCAGGGCTGAGGCAGAGTGGGGAGTTCCTGTTCCGCCAGAGCTCAGAGCTCAGGAGAGCACGGCACTCTGCTCTTCCCCAAGGATTCAGCTGCTGAATTCTCACACAGCTTGGGCAGTCTGGCCTACCTGGCTACAATTTCTGTTCAAAGGTATCTAGTGATTTCTGAAACCTGGCTTTGGAGAGCCAATCCTGTATGAGCCAGTTATTTTCACCTTTAACTCAGATCTGACACGAGGAACTAGATTTTGGACATAAAATCTTAGTATTTCAAGGATTACCAGAGCCAATTTCATGTTAAAGGCATCTATGAGAATGTATGGGTTTCAAAAATTTTTACATTAAAATGAATTTATCATTTAATTTCATTTCCCACAAAATTTATAAGTCTAACTATTCCACTTAAAAGTTCTTTGGTGAGTCATCAAAAAGATGATGGGGACTGCTGGTCATCGTCAGACTTAGAGAAGTCAAGAATACCGCCAGGGGCGAGTGCTACGGCCAGCAGTCGAGATGCTGGTCACAGTGCACGCATCCCACACTGAGTGCTCAGGATCAGCACCCAGCTCCAGTGCCTGACTCCAGCTTCCTGATAGTGCAGACCCTGGGAGGCAGTAGTGATGGCTTAGTCGATTAGGTTCCTGTGCCTGCCACCCACAAGGGAGACCTGGATTGTGTTCCTGGCTCCCAGCTATGGACCAGCCCCTGTTGTTTTGGGCATCTGGGGAATGATCAGCAGATGAGAATTCTTTTTCCATTTCTCTGCCTCTCAAGTAAATAAAATTTAAAAAAGAGAAAAAGAAGCACTTCTAGATTCTAACACCAAGAACAGGAAGTATAAATATTTAAGCCATTGCTCTGTATGACACAGAACTGAACAAGAGGCAGGGAAGAATCATCCTAGCTAATGTTTATCTGTGCTTGCTAGGGGTCAGCTAAGCTCCTATGCACTTCACAAAGATGAACTTAATCCTCCCATCAACTGCAAGAGATACATCCGAATATTGCCCCCATTTTACAGATGAGAAAGTGTAGGACCCCCGGGCGAGGCCCAGGCAGACTCTTCCCTGGACTCTGAGCATCCGACCTGTGAAGAACCAGGACTCAGAGGGGCACAGGGCTCCTAGGCCTCAGACCCACAAGTGGAGCACAGCACAGCTGAGACACGAAGGCCCCCTGTGCCTTGCTCAGCGTGGCTGTGGGGGGAGGCCTGACAGGAGTGCTCGCGCTCTGCAGTGATGCCAAGCGCACGTGCCAGGCTGGCTTACTCCTCAGGTCCCTGCTTCAGGATGGGGCTCCAACCAGAAGAGTCCTGTTGAGTCCCACTCACTCTTCCCATCATCTGTGTACCCCTGCCGGTACGAACAGAACTCTCAGCAGAACGCTCTAGGCTACTTAATGTTTGGGTTCATGCTACTGAGTCGCACGCCTCTAGTGGCCAGCAAACTAACTGGTGGGCTACATCCCGCCTACCACTCAGCCTCGCTCATCCAATCACATCTTGTCCATGGCCAGAGGCTGTTTTGTGCCAAAGGACAGTTTTGTGCAGCTCAGCAGTTGTGACAGAGCCAGATGGCGTAACACACTTACTGTGTGGCCCTTTACACAAAAAGCCTTGTGAAATCTCTGTGCTAGGAGGTCCAGAGAACAAGGAGACAGAAAACGCCGCAGTAAGATCGTGAGCCCTGTAATGCCTCGGAAAGCACTGAGACTCATACCAAAAGGAAAAGGTATTCCATGTTCTACTTCCAAATGCTGTGCACACCTTTAAGTGAGAGAGAATTTCACATCATCTGGTTCTTACCCTTCATCTCCTGAGGCAAGTTCCTTCTGACCAAGCGTCCCTGGTCCCCACGTCCGTCCCTTCTTCTTTGGGGCCCTCTTCTCCTCCTCCTCGCCTTCCTCCTTCGGGACCACTGAGCTCCGGCCCCAGGTTTTGCTGCTTTCTCCCGGTGTCACTGTGAATAACAAAGGTTGAATAGATCTGGAAAGTGGACAGATGAGGCCCCAAAACTAGTCTTTACCCAAGCGCACGCACACACACACACACACAGGCTCACACATTCGGAGCTGCAGGGAAGTCAGACCCCACTGAGATCTCTGAGACCAAGCAGATTCTCCTGCAGGAAAGCAGCAGTTTCCAGCCACCGCTCATTTCGCTCTCTCGAAGTGCTAGATGCACAGAACTTGCACATTTTCACCAATTCAACATAAAGCTGGAGTCCCAGCCAGCCAGACAGGAGAGTTCCAAACAGATCTGGCTTCAGGAACTTGTTCCGTTGGAACTGAATGGCTGGTGATTGAGAAGGTGGCTGGGGAAGACAAGGGCTGAGGAAGATGGGGAAGTGCACAACCGGGCAGAAAGGGCTGGCGGGGAAGAAGTGAGGAGTTCACAGCTCTGGAGGAGAAAGCCAAGAGGAGCGGGCAGGGCAGGCACAGGCCTAGGCCCTGGGCTTCCACCATAAATGTAAGAGGTGAGCCACACACCAGGAAACAGGGAGTCGAAGGCATGGAGGCAAAACTCCGGAGCCTGTGGCAGCTGCCATCGGTTCCTACCAACTGTGGCCATGTGAGAAAGGGAGCTCACGGATCTGACTTGATTTCCCAAGGAAGCTAGAAATCTAGGATTCTTAAAAAATGAAATCTCCTTATCTTTAAATTAGGGTAACTAATTCATTCATTTATATATATTATATATATGTATATACACAATGTATGTACATACAAGGGTACTTCAAAAAGGTCATGGAAAATGGAATGAAAAGTTTATTCTGCGGCAAAAAATTTTTGAAATCCATGTATTGTTTTTATCATAATATGCATTTCCCACAAACTTTCTGAAGACCTCTCATACGCATGGATGTCAATAACTTCTTCTGTCAAAATAAACTTACATTCTAATTCCATTCTTCCACTAACTTTCTGAAGTACCTTCATGGTTTTTTAAAATATATCTATTTTTTAAAGTAAATACTGCAGTAAAAATAAAGTTGGTCCAGATTTGGCCCCTAATTAAGCATTTGGGAAGTTTGCTTAGGATGCACACCTAGGAAATGCCCTTCCTTAGCAATCATGGGCAAGAGATGGTGATGCCCCAAATATGGCAGGGAGGCCTGGGTTCCCAGGCAGGGTTCCCACCTGTGTCTGCTTCACACACCGAGTTCCCAACCTGCATGGTAATTCAAAGCCACTGTCAGCACCCACACCCCCCTTTGCTGATATCTCACTGAGAGCAAAAGGTAGAGGAGGCAGCAGAGCTAGTGGAGAGACAAGGGGGCAGGCAGAGGGTTTGCGTACATATGTGCATGGGTATACACATTGTCGAGGAGAGGTGGCAGAAGTTATGGATGGAGCAAGCCTGGACCGTTCGGTGGCTGGACAGAGCAGGGGACAGGTGCCCCTGGTGTGTTCTGGCCCCAACCAATTTGGGAAACAGTCTCACACTGGATGGCTCGAAGGCGAGGAATGATGGTGGGGCTTGCAGGAGGGCTGGAGCGGCTGCTGATGAGACTCTTCCTTTTATCCATAGTCGGGGAAGCCTGCACCGTGAACTTGTGCTGGAAATCTGCTTGGGGAAAGACAAACACATGCGTGCGCATTAGAATCTTCCTGTAATACAGTTCACGTGAGAAATCTGACCCTTGCTGGCAGGCCCCAGGGACAGGCCCCAGTTTCCCGAAAAGTTCTTTGTTCACCTGGGAAATGTTCTCTTTCAGAACTGTCTCTTTTTCCCAGAGGGACACAGCAAGAAGGACGTATGAAAAGATGGAAAATTCATCACCCAAGTGAAACTCCATTTTCATAAAACTCTCCATACGGTGCATACAGGTGGGGCCACTGTACCCTGAGAACAGCTTTTTAGCTCCTGAGACATTGTTGATGACATACGAAATTTAAATTCATGATTCACATGAGCTGTGAATTCCTATAACCCCCTTTTCAAGACCAAAGCAGGAGACTGGCTAAGGCCAAGCAGGGTAAGGTTTTGAGGTCCAGCCCCAGGTGGGCACCAGGGCAGCAAGGGAACGGCTGAATGACCCTCATTCTGACATATTCCTGAAGCAGTCACGGTTCAGCACAAGGACTGCAGAGTCACGGCTTGGGGTTTCTGAGTTGCAGTCTCCTCACCTATCCGAGGAGCACAGTAAACAGCCTACAGCTGCTGGCTGGCCAAGTGGCTGCCCCTGACCATGCTCTCCCTGCAGATGGGAAGTGCAGCCTTTATACCGTCACCCAGCAGTGTGCCTAACACTCCGTGCTGTCTGGAAAGCGAACACGTGCAGCCAGGAGACCGGTGAAGGGATCCTGCATGCACCTTCTCTCAGTCTCACTGCAAGAACTCCCTCTCCTACCCACAGGCCATTTCCCCTTGTTCCTTACACTCCTCATAAGCCCGCTTCCCGGGGCCTCGCAGACTCAACACACGGCCAGCACTCGCCTCTCTCCATGGGCACAGCACACACACACACACACACACACACACACACACAGTGTCCCCAAGGCTGTGGTGCCACAGCTGGACCTGTGTTCAGCAGATGGGTGTCTCAGAGGCTAGGTACATGTTACCATGCAAAGTCTCAGCCCCAGGACCTGCTCTCAGCTGTACCCACAGGACTACTGATTCAATCAAACTCTGAGACGACTTCTGTCTCACTGTGACACACACACCCCAGGACCCCTGGAACTGCCCCAAGTCCTACGCTTCCTTCTTCAGGTTTGCTGGCAGGGAGATGAGCCTGTGTGAGCCGCCCGGGGCACCATCCCTTCCCAGGCTGCACTCCCCACTCTTCCCACTCACAGCGGGCCCCACTGTGGGACCCTGGCCACTGACCGGAGGGGAGGCTGATGCGGTTGCCGTCCTTGAGCTTGAGCCGGCTCTTCCTGAACTTGCCCTTGCGTTTCTTCACGCGGGGCTTCTCCTGGCACAGCTGGTGGATGATGATGTTGAGCTCACGCTCCAGGATGTCGATCTCCCGCTCGGCCAGCTCCTGCTCGCGCCGCCGCAGCACCTCCTCCTGGTTCTTCTGCTGCAGCGCAGCCCGCGTCAGCTCCTCCTCCCAGGTGCGCAGCTCCTGCACGGCGGGTGGGCTGTCAGGGTGTGTGCTGGGCACCGAAAGCTCGGGCTGGTGCACCCAGAGGCCCAGGGTCTCCCATGACACCCAGCAGAGAGAGGGGGCTCAACACCTGACACCTGACTGCCTCACATGGTGGGGGAAGGAAGCTCGGAGAAGCAACAGCACAGGGCAAGCCCTAGACACAGCAGCTGAGGGAGCGTCGTGGGCACCGTGTGTGATACACAGGTAACTGCACCAACATCACAGCTATATGGCACTTTTTACCTTATCACAATGCATCTAAATTAGGAGTATGGCACGGAGTGCACGCTTGACAAAGGTCACCTATTATGAGAACGGGTGTGATTTCTCCCTCCCACCCTCACCCCTTATCTGTGAGGGATTCTTTCCAAGAGCCCCTGTGGGGGCCTGAAATGCGGCGAGTACCAAACCCCATATCCACTGTGCTTTTTCCCTTCAAAAGTTTGTGGGGAAATGGAATTAAAAATTTAATTTGATGCCCCTAAAATTTGAAATCCTTGTATAATTTTCTCGTAATGCACATTTACCATGAATTGAAGACTCCCCTTGTATATATGATTTCACAATTTTTTACACCAGAATAAACATGTCTTGCAGTTCTATTTTTCCACAAATTTTTGAAGTTCCCTCATACACATACCTATGATAAAATTTAATTTATTAATGAGGGACAATAAGAGATTAACTGTAACTGATAATAAAATATTTTATAATTACAATTAATTATTCATATTATTACATTTATTTTAAATATTTAATATATTATATTTATTTCATTATACTATATATAACACATTTATTATTTTATATTTATTTTAATTGATTTATTAATTATTTTAATATATTATATATTATATACTATTATATTTAATGTAATATTTAAATATATATTTTATTATTGCAATTAATTGATTACATCATTAATTAATTATTAGTACAATTAAAATAGTAACTATAATAAAAGTTATTTTAAATTTATGAATCATTTCTCTGGAATTTTCCAATAAATATTTTCAGGTCACAGTTGAAAAGAATGCACTAAGTCTATGTGACCCTCCCTTAAGGCCCTCTCTGTCCCCTTAGAGGTAGCGCTGCCCCTGGAGTACAGGCCACAGATGTGCTCAGAGTTGGCCTGCGACTGGACACGGACTGCCAGGGCGGGGGGCGCTGCGGCAATGGCCTCTGGAACAGAAAAGCAGATCACCAGTCGGCTAGCAGTTGTCTCCCATGGTTGGTTTCAGCTCAGGGCCTTTCCACAAAACATGCAAAATGCCAAAGAATTTCAGACCCATAGTGCTTCTGCCCCATACTCTTGTTCCTGCACCAAAAGATGCTCTGGTTCTCGATGCTGAAGTTATCCCAGTACTGAGTGAGCCTTCCTCTACGTAGCCCTGCTCATGTTACCAGCTGGTGGGGGGAGATGCCCCACCGGTCACCACCCAACGGTGCTCCTCCTCTGGTTTGGACACTTTAGGTCCTGTCAGAACCAGGGAGCTGGGTCGGCTTGGCCCAGAGCTCCCGGCAGGAGCTGGCTGACTCAGTGCATGCTTTCTCTTTCTTCTTACCTTCTCTTTGGCCCTGAGTTGGTCGAACATCTCCTGAATCTCATGTTTCCAGTCATCCTGCAGGCAGTGGAAGGAGTCCTTGGGCATTTCAAAGAAACCAGACTCCTCTATGGTAGTTAGCTGGTCCAGGATATTTGTGAAAGACGGTCGTGAATGGGGGTCGGGGTTCCAGCAGTCTGAACGGAACACAGATGGAAGAAGAAAGCAGGAACGGGCAGAGGCAAACACAAGACTTAGGACCTTACGGGAACTCAATTACCACAGAATTCCCTCTCCTTTCTCCTCCCAGAAAGAGACTGACATTTAAATAACCCCAAGTAAGGCTCAGGTTACAACCCGAGCTGCCTACCAGCATGGTCATAAGGAGTGAAACGGGGGAAGAAACAGCAATTCTGCACTGGGCAGGTTCTGACTGTGCATTAAGCTAAGAACAGGTCCAGGGCAGTACTCAGGTGAAGGACCACTACCTCAGTGCACCATGTCACTGCACGATGCCGAGCCCTGACCACACCCTGGCCTCTATCTCACATGAATCAATGGGCTACCCTTTCACACTTCAATGGGATAATGAGGCAAAAGATAAAAGCATTAAAGCAGAAGTAAGGAAAAGTAAGTTCTTTCTAATCCCAGCTCAGACAGTAACCATTGGGGTCGCCACCTGTCCATTTAACTTCTCTGGGCTTTGGATTCTCACTTACAAAATTACAGGGCTTGAGGGTTATGCCGCTGTCTGCTGTGCCAGTATCCCCTATGGGAGCCAGTTCAAGTCTTGGCTGCTCCACTTCCAATCCAACTCCCTTGCTGATGTGCCTGCGTCTGGGAGAGCAGCGGAGGATGGCACAGGTGCTTGGGTTCCTGCACCCACGTGGGAGACGCAGATAAAGCTCCTGGTTCCTGGCTTTGGCCTGGCCCAGCCCTGGTCACTGGGATTATTTGGGGAGTGAACCAGCAGATGGAAGATCTCTCTCCTGTCTCTGTCTCTCCCTCTCTTGCTGTAACTCTTTCAAATAAAAATAAATCTTTTTAAAAAATGGTGGGGTTTGACTACTTATATTTATCTATCTATTTATTTATGTAAATATATATTTATTTGAGAAGCAGAGGGACAGATGGAGAGCTCCTATCTGCTGGTTCACTCCCCAGATGCCTGCAACCGCTGAGGTTGGGCCAGGCTGAAGTCCTCCCAGGCCTTCCATGTGGGTGGTACGGACACAACTACTTGAGCCGTCACCACTGCCTCTCAGCGTAGACACTAGCGGGAAGCTGGAATCAAAGCTGGAACTGGGACTGCAATGTAGGGTGTGGGCATCTTCAACAGTGTCTTAAGTACTGCATCCAGTGTCCTCCTGCTAGAAAACTTTGAGCGTTCCTTTCTTCTCTAATGTTCTTCATTTCTATATGTGAAACATTCAGCAGTCCTGGAATAAAAGCTGTTCTATATTCTAGGTTTGTACTAAGTAACAACAGACTGAAGTGCTGGTCGGCAGGCTTTGGTCACTGAGCTAACGTCACAGTCCCTGGAGAAGGGCGGAAGTGCCTGCAGCAGCAGGGGTGCAGTATACTGCAGTAGCCCTAACAGCCCACAGCCTTCCCCCCTGGGTGATCCGTATTTCGCCCCCTCTTTCAGTAACAGATCTTGTGGCACTGGCTGAAAACAAGTGGCTGTAGGAAGGTGGCTGTCTCCAGGTTTGTCAGGCCAGTGATTACTCACCCTCCATGAGTTTGGCGAAAGGTTCTGGGCACGTGGAAGGAATAGGAAGGGCGAGTTTGTTCATGGCCACTCCATAAGCTACAGCCAAACCATCGATGCCTCGGAAGGGCACCTCGCCGGTCAGCAACTCCCAAAGCAGCACCCCGTAGCTAAGGGAAGGAAGGAGACAGCTTTATGTAGGAAACTCATGGGCACCACCTCACAGAAGTAGGGGCTCCTCTGAGCACCCCATGTTCTCACCGACACACAGGCAGACTAGCAAAATGGACACGATAACGTGCTCAACACAAAAGGGAAGCCGCAGAAACTAGGAGCTACCAGCAAAACCCCTGGGGTGAAGCACACTTGTTTTCAGTCTTCCACCATTCCTCAGCTATGTGACCTTGGACAAGTTACTATAGCTCTCTAAGCCTCCAATTCATCACCTGTAAAGTACAAATGACACCACCAATCTCCCAAAGCTGTCATGAAATTTAAAAAACACTATACTGTTTTAAGTAAATGCTCAATGACCACAACTATTTTTTTTTTTTTTTTTAAGATTTAACGATTTTTCTGAAAGGCAGAGTTACAGAGAGAGAAATCTTACATGCACTGGTTCACTCTCCAAGTGGCCAGGATGGGCCAGGCCAAAACCAAGAGCCTGGAACTCCATCGGGATCATCCACATGGGCGGCAGGGGCCCATGCACTTGGGCCATTGCTTTCCCAGGTGCATTAGCAGGGAGCTGGATTGGAAGTGGAGCATCAGGGACTCTAACTAGTGCTCATATTGGATGCTGCTGCACCACACCACTGGCCCCAGTCACAGTTCCACTGCTGCTGCTGCTGCTGTAGTTAATGAAGTAAGCTGGGAGAGGAGGTAGCCTCCCAGTCATAAAGCTTTATGTCTTAAGAAAACTTCAGCTTTTGTCACAGATACCCTGCTGGTTTTTTTTTTTTTTTTTTTTTAAGCTTTGGAAAAGCAGAGCTGACCACTCAACAGATTTTGCTCCTGCAAAAGTTTTCTCCAAATGCTCACTTAGCTGAATAGACTCCTGCATCCGGATCGGTGTGAATGGGTCCTTAGCAGAGACCTGTGCCTAATTCAAAGGGAGAGTTTCCCAAGGGTGGATGGCATTGGTGGGGCAGCAGCAAAAACTTCAGTGTACCCTTCCTGCCTTTCAGGTCCACATGAAGGATTTCTTTTCTCATGTCCTGCGGGTCAAAGCTTAATGAAAAAATTATTTTATGAATTCACAATCAAAACCAGTCAAAATAAGTAGCATTCAATCCTTCCAAGAGTAAGGGGGTTAAAAAAAAAAGGAAGAAAAAAACCAATAAGGTTATCAAGTCAGAAGAATGCCTTTCCTTTTTCAATACCAACCTCTAATTTCTTATAATACTCAACATTAGTTTACAGCCAGAAACAAAGTTCATGTTAATGAAAAATACTAAAAAACCTGCCAATGTATCACAACACCTTGTATGACCAGATTGCTAAAGCACTTTACAAACACCAACTTGAACCCCTACAACAAGCCTATGATATAAGTATTGTTTTGTAGACAAAGAAAGCAAGCTCTAGATAGGTACAGTTGCACAGACTCAGTACATGCACAGAGCACTGCATGGTGGACCCTGGACCAATTTTCCATTCCTTCTCTCTAGAATATCTTTATTTCTTTGTCTGGTAGACTCTAATCTTCCTTCAAACTCCAACTTAAATGTCCTACCATTCATTCATTTAAAACATCTGCTAAATATTTACTTTGCTTCAAGCTCAATGCCAAGCACTGGGGTACAGACTGGAAGACAGATCCTATCCATTACAAGATTAGTGAGTGGGATGGAATACATGGTAATGGGTCATGAGAGAGATCCCATGAGGATGCACGGGGGCAGGACAGGGACAGAAGAGATTGGCCCGTGCACTACATGCAGGCTGCTAAGTGAGGGAAGAGGGTCAGTGCTCCAGAGACGGGGTCAGCATATACAAAGACAAAGGCTGCAGAGCACGAGCCTTCCCTCAAAGGCTCCCCTGCAGTTGGGCCTGGCCCCAAAGATGAGCAATGCGCTGAGCAGTATGTCAGGGCACCGGGAGGCTGTGGATGGGCCCTGGCCAGTCACCTTGGACAATGGCTTTTCACCTGGGGTATCCAAACACTTATCTCTTGACTTGGTTAGACAAGTAGCTGGATTTGGATCACAGGCTGCTGGGAACAAGCCTGAACACTCTGGGAAGTCTCCCCTGACACTCCAGGGGTTCTTCAGCCCTTGTCTGGGCTGCCCTGGGTTACTGTTGCCTGTTCACCGCCTATGGGCTCCTAAAGGCCGGCACAGTAGTTTTTAGCCTTTGCATTCTCAGGGCCTGGCCCAGGCTAGGGTACATAGCAGGCACTCACAGATAGGTTCGACGCGGGGTGTGTATGGGAATGAACCCATGGTCAGATGGTTTTGAGGGCTATGCTGGCTGCTCTAGAATAATCCTCAAACACCATCAAGAATTACACTGGTGCACTTCCTGCCAAACCTTTCAGGCAGTAGCCATGCTGGGCAGTTTCAACCAAGTGACCTCCCAGATGCCTCCACACTGCTGACCAGATTCCAGGTGACAGCTTCCCATCCTCAGTCACTTGCTCTTGGCATTGGTGCACCTCCACCTTGGAGAACACAAAGGTCCCCTTTCTTCCCTCTAGACCTAGATGCCTGGTGTCTGAGCCCCAGCGACTTGCACAGACAGTAGGGGGTCTCAAAGAACCAAATGTGTCCTGGTTGTGTCCTTGGAGATGTCTCGGCCTCCTGGCAGAGGGGGCTTCCCCGAGGCCAGCTCTGCTCTTACCTGGCTTACTCCTTTGCTCATCTGCATTCTGCTCCATTTGAAGGGTTCTACAGCTAAGAGAAATGTGACAGCTGCTGCTCAAGCAGGGAGAAATGCTACCTAAGAAAGATTTAAACAGACTTGAGTCAAATGACTACTTCATCACTCATCAGCCTTGTGTCCTTGGAGAAGCATCACCCATACGACAACAGCAACTGATTTGGGGTTTTCCTACAAGCTATTCCCTTTAAAGAGAATAATTTCTTTCCTTTAAAAATTTTTTTAAAGATTTATTTTATTTATTTTAAAGACAGAGTTAGAGAGAGAGGTAGAGACAGAGACAGAGACAGAGACAGAGACAGAGACAGAGAGAGAGAGGTCTTCTACCCATTGGTTCACTCCCCAAGTGGCCACAATGGCCAGAGCTGAGCCAATCTGAAGCCAGGAGCCAGGAGCTTCTTCCAGGTCTCCCATGTGGGTGCAGGGGCCTAAGGATTTGGGCTACACTCTGCTGCTTTCCCAGGCACATTAGCAGGGAGCTGAATTGGAAGTGGAGCAGCCAGGACTTGAACTGGTGCCCATCTGAGATGCCGATGCTGCAGGCCTGGGCATTAATCCACTATAACACAGCGCTGGCCCCGAGAGTAGAATAATTTCATGAGGCACCTCTCACAAGCTTGCAGGATGGGCAGGTGCAGGGCAAGACTTGGAGATGAGTCTTACAACAAAGGCACTCTGGGTTAAAGCTAAAGGTCCCACCTTACTCCTCCTATGAAGGACAAACACCCCCTGCAATGACCACATCCTCCCCACGTCTGTCAAGGTGAGAAGATGCTGTGTTGGGCATTCATGCTTTCCCTCTCCCTAAGCATGTGTCTGGGAGCCTAGGCGATCCTGTCCAAATAATCACCAGCAGAAACCTCCAGTGTGACAAGATCTGAGCGAGGTCAGGGTCAGGCTGGGGGAAGAGGCCAAGCAGGAACACATTCTGGAAACATCATGGTTTACCCCAAATAAAGCTTAAGGGAATGCTAGAAGTGGCAAATGGCAGACTTCCCCCCACATGCATTCTCCCCCTCTTCCATAAGAAGGGTGTTGGCTGGGCACAAAGCTGTCCTGCTACAGCCTACGGACGCCTGCCTCTCTGGAGCCAGGTGTGCCCACATAACCAGTGCAGACAATGGGTGTGCAGAGACATGTGCAATTTCTGGATTGTCTTCACATTAAAGACAAGCTGCTTGCCACGAACAAGGTCTCTTCTTTTTCTGAAGACTAATACAGAAGTAACAGTCACCCCATTTTACCCAACGCACTGAGGGAACCTGGGTTCCTGGATGACCCTATGCAACACAGATGCCCGGCCAGCCAGGGCTGGCTGGACCATACCTGGGAAGAAAAGAATGCTTCCATCTTATTTAAGCCTCCATATCTGAAGGTCTCTTGGTAATAGTAGCTTAGCTTAATTTATATACTAATTGACTTCCTTAACATATGGTCAAGAAAAGAAACTATTAAAATCAAAAATATATAACTGCTATTTTTACAGATCAAAACATTAAATGTCAGTATACAGCTCAACCTGATGAGATTGGGTCAGACTTTTTAAGGAAACGAAAACTTATTTTTTCCCATTAGCTACTTCATCTGGTAGTTAATGTATGGTGAAATAAGATTAACATACAGAGCTACAAAACATCACTGAGAGAAATTAAAGAAGCTTAAATAAATGGAAAGATGTCTTATATTCACAGGTTGGAAGACTTACTAGATGTTAAAGGTCCCCAAAGTAACACACAGATTTAACACAATTCCTATTAAAAACTCAGTTGCTTATTTTGGAAAAATTGACAAAAGGATCGTAAGTAAATGTAATAAACTCAAGATGGCCAAAATAATCTTGAAAAAGAAGAAGAACACCACTTACTACGAAACTACAGTAGTCAAGAAAGGGTGGAATGGCCTCAGGATAGACATGTGGGTTAAAGGAGCAGGCCTGAAAATCCAGAAATAAACCCTTACATCTCTTGTAAATACATTTTTTAAAAGGATGACATGACAACTCAATGAGAGAAGAGCAGTCTTTTCAATAAGCACTGCTGTGACAACTGAATAATCACATGGAAAATAACAAAGTTGGACTCCTACCTCAAACCACATATAGAAATATATTCACCATGGGCCAAAGACTGAAATATAAAAGCTAAGATTACAAAATTCTTAGAGGAAAACATAGTTATAAGTTTTAGATTTGAGTATGATACCAAAAACAACAAGAAAAGAAGAAATAGAAACTGGACTTGATCAAAATAAAAAATGTCTGTTTCAAAACACCATCAGAGGAGCTGGCACTGTGGCATAGCGGGTAAAGTCACTGCCTATAGTGCCAGCATCCCATATGGGTGCCAGTTCGAGTCCTGACTGCTCCTCTTCTGATCCAGCTCTCTGCTATGGCCTGAGAAAGCAGTAGAAGATGCACAAGTCCTTGGGCCCCTGCACCCATAGGGAGACCCAGAAGAAGCTCCTGGCTCCTGCTTCGGATCGACATAGCTCTGGCCATTGTGGCCAACTGGGGAGTGAACCAATGGATGGAAGACTTTTCTCTCTCTGCCTCTCCTTTTCTCTGTGTAACTCTGACTTTCAAATAAATAAATAAATCCGCATCCGCATGGGAGAACCAGATGAAGCTTCTGGCCCCTGGGTTTGGATCAGCCCAGCTCCAGCCATTGCGGCCATTGGGGAGTGAACCAGCAGATGGAAGACCTACCTTTACCTCTCTCTCTCTCCCTGCCTCTGCAACTCTGCCTTTCAAATAAATCTTAAAAAAAAAAAAAATGACAAGGAACCCAAACACTGAGTTGGCAAAGGATTTGAACAGATATTTCTGCAGAGAAGATATACAAATGGCTAATAAAAACACAAAGAGATAATCAACATAATTAGTCATTAGAGAAATGCAAACCACAACCACCAAGATATCCCACTGCATACCCACAGACGGTTACAATTAAAAAAATATTAAGTGTTGAAAAGATGTAGATAAATTGGAACCGTGGTTCATTGCTAATGGGAATGCAAAATGTTACCACTGTGATGAAAATGTTTGGTGCCTAAAACAGTTAAAACACAGATTTACAATATGACTCAGCAATTCAACTCCCAGGCTTATACCCAAGAGAACTGAAAATATATGACACAAAACCTTATGTGCACAGTGGCATTATTTATAACAGACAAAAAGTGAAAACAACTCAGTGTTCATAAACTGATGAATGGACAAACGCTGTCTGTCTATGCAATGACATGGCTAAGCAATAAAAAGAATGAAACTCTGATGTTAGCTACAACATGGATGAACCTTGAAAATATTATGCTAAATCAAAGAAGTCAGTCATAAGCAACTCAATATTGCATGATTCCATTTACGTGAAATATCCAGAACAGGAAAATCCAGAAAGACAGAAGGTAAACTAGTGTTTGGAAACAAGGAAATAGTAGTAGAAGGGATTGGGGAACCAGGGAAGTTGGTATGAGATTTCTGTTTTTGGGTGATAAAAAGGACCTGGAAATAGATACTGGTTGTAGTGGGTTGAGTCATAGCCTTAAACATGTGTGTCCACATCCAAATACCTAGATCTACACTTGGAAAAGAACCTCCCCTACAGTGTCTGGAGACTGTGTCCCTGTCAACACTTCTGGTGTCCAGAACTACAAAAAATAAGTCTCTTGCTTTAGGCTTATGGTGATTTGTGACAACAGCTCTAGCAAATCAGTAGCAATGTGATCACAATGACTGACTTACACAAATGTGTGTAAGCAGTGAACTTTATTGTGTATGAATAGTATCTCAGTAAAGCTATGTCTAAAAACATATGCACACATGTAACCTCATGCACCAACGTACAACGGTGATGTAAAGTCTTGTCTTTTGTATACCAAGTGATGCTGTGGTTCCACATCCATGAGGATGCGTACTCTTCAGCTTCTCATCCCCTCAGTGGGGACAGGTCCTTGTGACCTTCTAGGCTGACATCAGCTAGGATGACAGCTGGATCATTTCTAGTCTGTGGCTCCGCAGTTCTTGATGCAAGCTTGGGACCCACTTTTGCCCATTTCCAGACCAATGTCCAAAGACAGAGCCTTGATTAAAAGAATACCTAAGTGGATAACCTTTCCTGTAGACTACCAAGAAAAAAAGATAGCACAAAGAATACTCCTCAGCTCAAGAGCTCACAGGAAGTGCCCTGGGTTAACCTCCTCCCCAAGTCTAACAGTAACAGAACACGGCCAAATAAGCCAGGACATTCTTGATGAGTGCCCTCATTATCCTGCAGCCAAAGATGGGAGTACACATTGTCCCTGAATCCACCGGCCTTCCCTAGGGAGCAGACACCGACACAACATACTGTACCCGCCTCAGCACTGGAGGGAATTTTCTGGTAGATGAAACTGTCCCCTGGCAATGTGGGAGTTGGCACTGACTGTTCTAAAGGAGTCACTTAGTGCAGCCTCAATTCTTCGAGTTCTGAAGCTTGCATGCAGCCAAAACAGATGCAGGGAACATCACCCCTGTGCCTGCAGCCCTTACCTCCACACGTCACTGCCTTTGGAAAACATGGAGGCTCGAATGACTTCCGGAGCCATCCAAGCGTAGGTCCCTGCCGCGCTCATCTTCGTGGTTCGGTGCCATTCCCGGGCCAAGCCAAAATCAGTGATCTTCAGAATCTTGTTGCTCAGGTCTCCATTCTCCACCTTCTGAAGGATCAATACTGGGCAAGAAAGGAGAACAGGAGAAACCAGAGTACATGAATCACAGGGGATCCACAGGATACAGAGCCCTCTGTCACCGTCCTGGTGCCTCCTGCAGGAAACACCTACAGCGCCACCTCTTTCATGCCATGGATTTTGCGGTCATTATCTCTAATTCTCACAAGAACTTTATGTTCTACAGTAGACACTGAGTCTCCTGGAATTCAGAACACAGAACTTCTGAGACGGAAGGAAGGAGGGGAGGGAGGCGGGAGGGGAGGGAAGGAAGGAAGGAGGGGAGGGGAGGGGAGGGGAGGGGAGGGGAGGGGAGGGGAGGGGAGGGGAGAGGAGGGAGGCAGGTTGGTTCTCCCTCACCCCTGCCTTTAAGTCCACAAGGCGAGTGTTGTTTTTATTCATTTGACAGGTAGAAAGACAGAGACATAGGACAGACAAAACTTTTTTAAGCATCCTGCTGATGGCCCTGTGAAAGAGGAGCTGGGAGTCTCACCAGCTGCAGGGCTTCCTGTCTGCCCAGCACCCCTGAGCTATACCCATTTGCAGATCATGGAGACTGGAGGTGCACACTGGATTTTCAAGGTTCCATACAATGTCTGGGCAGTATCCATGAACCATTATTTTTAAATTGTTTTTATTTATTTGACAGGTAGAAAGAGACATAGGACAGAGAAAGCACCTATCCACTAGTTCACTCCTCAAACACCCACAATGGCTGGGAACTCAATCCAGATTTCTCATGTGGGTAGCAGGAACCCAACCACTTCAGCCATCACCAGCTCCTCCCAGGATCTGCACTGGCAGGAAGCTGGAGTCAGAAGCCTGAGCTTGGTACCCAACCCAGGCACTCTGACATGGGACGCTGTGTCTCAACAGCTACCTGGAACGCCCACACCCTTACACTACTTTAACCTCCTCAGAAAGCATGACTATTGGACTCTGAGGCCTAGGCATAATCTGGGAATTCATCCCCACCCACTGAGAAGTGTGGCCCAATGGGGAGGCCAGAGGTACACACATGTTCACACATATGATGCCATGAACATGCCCTGGGAAGGAGGAACTTGTAAAATGAAGTAGTTATTCCCTGGGCCCTGTCTCCCAAGTTCTAACCAGGAAGCCCAGTATGGAAGGCCCCCTGGCTCTCCTGGGGCAGCAGCTGAGGCCCCCACATGACAGTCAGACCTCATGAGAGGCAACTTCATTTTAAAAAGAACAGAAACACAAATTGACTAAAGTGCTATCAGTGACACCAGGAACTCTGTGTGAGTGGGCAGCCCCTGGGATACGTGGATGCCAAGCCTCCATTTCACAGGCGGGATGGTCCCAGAGGCCTCAAGCAAGCACCAACTGTCATGGGCCAGACACTGAGTCTCCTGGAATTCAGAACACAGAACTTCTGAGACGGAAGGAAGGAAGCGAGGGAGGCAGGAGGGGAGGGAAGAAAGGAGGGGAGGGGAGGGGAGGGGAGGGGAGGGGAGGGGAGGGGAGGGGAGGGGAGGGGAGGGGAGGGGAGGGAGGCAGGTTGGTTCTCTCTCACCCCTGCCTTTAAGTCCACAAGGCAAGTGTGGGCAAAGGCACCTACTGAGAGCAAAGAGCCACCAGAACAGAAGCCGGCGCTACTCTCTGCGGCCAGTGGGACAGAACACAGACTGGCTCTCAGCCTGTGTGCCGGGTAACTCCAGTGGGCTTCCCATTGGCTCTGCCCTCGGCAGGGGCTGTATTTACCCCGTGGGCTGGGATGGGACTCCGGAGGCTTCACCTGTGTCTGTCACTGGTGTCTGCCTTAGGAGACCTCTGAGCTCCAATTCCTCCAGTATCTACGGAAAGCCATCTGCTGTGGTGGTTCTCTGGGTGCTAGGAGGGAGCCATGGGTCTTTGAGGGCAAGGATCTAAGGCAGATCCTCAAGTCATGCAGATCCCCTCTCTGTTGCAGGCCCTCCACAAAGTCCCCTGAACTGCTGCATACGTGGGCCCAGGCTCCAGCTCTACTCACTTCTCAGAAAATCGGCAGTACTCAGGGCTTGCTGGCAGCTCTGGGGCTGGAGGCACAAAAGGAAGCAGCCGCTCCCCAACCCCACTGGACGGAGCCTCCTGCCTGCAAACCCCTGCTGCACAGACACAGCCCTCCCGGCCCGGAGCTGCCAGCATCCTGAGCCAGGGCGGGCCTCCCAACGCTTGGGCAGATGGGGGCGGCGTGGGAGGGAAGCAAGAAAAATGAAAGCAAAAACCTTTCTCCACCTCATTCATCAACAAAAAGATTTCCAGAGTGCACTGAGCCTCTCTTGCCCTTCGAATTGCTGGGCGAGTCACACTAAAGAAGTCCCCCGCCCCACAGAGGTGGTCAGCAGCCACTGACAGCATCTCTGAGTGGCCCATGGTGAACCCCTCCCCTGGCAGATCAGATGGGGTCCAGCCTGTCATCTCTGCCCTCCAGGTGGGCTGGGACAGGGGAAATGGGAGGAAGACAATGTTCGTGACAGTGGCCCGTCACGTGGCTCAGAAGGATGGCAGAATGAGGGGGTGAGGTGAGAATCAGCCAGGGACGCCTGCCTGAACGGGGAGGCCTCTGGGTGCTGCAGGTGCAGCCCAGACCCGCCTCATCCCCACCCCTGCTGCTTCCCACTCAGCTGTCCTCAGGCTTGTGGCTGACAGCTCAGGCTCCGGGTGGCGGAATCCCTGTAGGAAGCCCTGGCCTAGGACCCTCCCCTCATCAAAGACAGGCTGTAAGCACAGGCCGGCGGCAGTCCTGGCTGAGGGTCCAATCCATGCTTCTCAGGAACCATGTCCTGGCACACTGGCATCTATATCAGGCCGCTGTTGCCACTGACAGACAAGCACCAGTGTGCAAAAGCTTAGGCTTTTCAAAACTGAGATGAAATCCACAGAACATAAAATTAACCATTTAAAGTGAACAGCTCAGGGGCTGGCACTGTGGCATAGCGGGTTAAAGCTCTGGCCTGCAGTGCCGGCATCCCATATGGGTGCCAGTTCAAGACCTGGCTGCTCCACTTCCGATCCAGCTCTCTGCTATGGCCTGGGAAAGCAGTAGAAGTGGGAGACCTGTAAGAAGCTCCTGGCTCCTGGCTTCGGATCAGCCCAGTTCTGGCCATTGTGGCCACTTGGGGAGTGAACCAGCAGATGGAAGACACCTCTCTCTCTCTGCCTCTCCTCTCTCTGTGTAACTCTGATTTAAAAATAAATAAATAAAAATTAAAAAAAAAAATAAAGTGAACAGCTCAGTGGCATTTAGTACATTCACAAAGCACAACCAACCTCCACCTCCATCTAATCCCAAAACATTTCCATTGGGAACATGTGGGCTCCCATGTGGGCAACGGTTTGAGTCTCGGCTGCTCCACTTCTGATCCAGCTCTCTCTACGGCCTGGGAATGCAGCAGAAGATGGACTGAGTCCTTGAGCCCCTGCGCCCATGTGGGAGACCTGGAAGAAGCTCCTGGCTTCAGATTGGCTCAGCTCAGGCTGTTGTGGCCATTTGAGGAGTGAATCAGCAGGTGGAAGTTCTCTCTCTCTCTCTCTGGCTTTCAAATAAATAAATAAATCTTTAAAAAAAAATAGAATACTATGGCCGGTGCTGCGGCTCAATAGGCTAATCCTCCGACTGCAGCGCCGGCACCCGGGGTTCTTGTCCTGGTTGGCACACCGGATTCTGTCCCGGTTACTCCTCTTCCAGTCCAGCTCTCTGCTCTGGCCCGGGAGTGCAGTGGAGGATGGCCCAAGTCCTTGGGCCATGCACCCGCATGGGAGACCAGGAAAAGCACCTGGCTCCTGGCTTCGGATCAGCGTGGTGCGCTGGCCGCAGCAGCCATTAGGTGGTGAACCAACGGAAAAAGGAAGACCTTTCTCTCTGTCTCTAACTCTGCCTGTCCAAAAAAAAAAAAAAAAAAATATATATATATATATATATATAGACTACTACATTCATTTTTCTTTAAAAGGCAGAGTGACAAAGGAGAGAGGAAGGAAGAAAGGGAGGGAGAGAAAAAGAGGGAGGAAGAGAACAAGAGAAGAGGGAGAGAGGGAAAGAGGGAAGGTGGGAGAGGGAGGGAGAGGGAAAGGGAGAAGGAAAGGGAGGGAGGGAGAGGGAGAGAGAGGGAGGAAGGGAGAGGGAGAGAGGGAGGGAGAGAGGGAGAGGGAGAGAAAGGGAGGGAGAGAGAGATAGAGAAAGAGGAGGGAGGGAGGGAGGGAGGGAGGGAGAGGGAGAGGGAGAGAAAGGGAGGGAGAGGGAGAGAAAGGGAGGGAGAAAAAGGGAGGGAGGGAGAGAGAGAGAGGGAGAGGGAGAGAAAGGGAGGGAGAGGGAGAGATAGAGAAAGAGAGAGGGAGGGAAGGAGGGAGAGAGAGAGAGGGAGAGGGAGAGAAAGGGAGGGAGGGAGGGAGAGAGGGAGGGAGGGAGGGAGGGAGAGGAAGGGAGAGGGAGGGAGGGGGAGAGAGAGGGAGGGAGGGAGGGAGGGAGAGGAAGGGAGAGGGAGGGAGGGGGGAGAGAGGGAGATGGAGAGGGGGAGAGGGAGAGAGGAAGAGGGAGAGAGGAAGAGGGAGGGAGAGAGGGTGAGGAGGAGAGGGAGGGAGAGGCAGAGAGGGAGGGGAGAGGGAGGGAGAGAGAGAGGAAGGGGGAGGGAGAGAGGGAGAGGGAGGGAGAGGGAGAGAGGGAGGGAGGGAGAGAGGGAGGGAGGTAGAGAGGGAGGGAGGTAGAGAGGGAGAGAGAGAGGGAGGGAGGTAGAGAGGGAGGGAGGTAGAGAGGGAGGGAGGTAGAGAGGGAGGGAGGTAGAGAGGGAGAGAGAGAGGGAGGGAGGTAGAGAGGGAGGGAGGTAGAGAGGGAGGGAGGTAGAGAGGGAGAGAGAGAGGGAGGGAGGAGAGAGAGAAGAGAGAGGCTGCCTCTATTACTGGTTCACTCGCCACATGGTTTTAACAGTCAGGGCTGGGCCAGCCCAAAGCCAGAAGCCCAGAACTCCATCTGAGTGCTCCCACTTGGACTATCTTCTGCTGCCTTCCCAGGAGCATTAGTAGGGAACTGGATCTGAAGTGGAGCAGCCAGGACTCAAACGGGCACTCCAAACATGGGAGGCTTAACCTGCTGCACCACATGGTGACCCTGTTAACTTCACATATATGAAATCATATTGTATATGTCATATGTGTTTCATTAAGCAAAAATATTTTCAAGGATCAACCCCATTACAGGTTATACCAGTAGTTCCTTCCTTTCCATGGTTGAGTAATATTCCCTTGTGTGTGTATATATTTATATATATATATAAAAATAAATAAATTATTCCCCTGTGTATGTATATATTCCCTTGTGTGTATGTATGTATATATATGAATAAATGTGTATATATATATATATATATAAATATATATAAATTCCACTGATAGACATTTAGGTTGTTTCTACTTTTTGGCAACAGGGCTGCTATGAACATATTTATACACATATCTGTGGACATGTTTTATTTCTTCATTATATACCTAGGAGAATTTCTGTGCAATGGTAATTTTATGTTTAGCTTTTTGAGGAACCACCGAGCTGTCTACAGCAGTTGAACCATTTTACATTTCCACCAACAGAATATGAGAGTTCCAATTCTTCCCCAGTCTTGCCAGCACCTGCCATTTACTATGATCATGATCACTGCCATGTAATACACATGAAGTAGTATCTCATTGTGGCTTTGAGTTGCATTTCCCTACACTCTGCTGAGAACCTTTTTCATGTACTTGTTGGCCATTTGTACTTCTCCAAAAAAAAATGTATGTTCAATTCTTTACCTATTAAAAATAAACTATTTATTTACTTGAAGGCAGACGGACAGAGACAGAGAAACCTCCCATCTGCTAGTTCACTCTCCAAATGCCTGCAACAGCTAGGACAGGGCCAGCCCAAAGCTGTGAGCTCATCCAGCTCTCTCATGTGTAGCAGAAACCCAAGACTTAAACCATCACCTGCTGCCTTCCAGGGTACACATCAGCAGGAAGCTGGAACTGGGAGTGAGGCCAGGACTCAACCCCAGGCACTCCTCTAAGGCATGCAGGCAACCCAACCAGCAAACATCCATTTCTGCCCATTTTTCAAGTGGGTGTTTTGTCTATTTATTAATGAGTTATAAGAGTTCTTATACTAGAACCTTATTAAATAAACTTCCAAATTTTTCCTATTCTGTGGGCTTTCTTTTCACTTACTAGATCATCTCCATTGATGTACAAAAATTTTTCATTTAGATCAAGTCCACTTCATCTAATTTTTTCTTTTGTTCCTCTTGCTCTTGGTAGAAATCTAAGAATTTATTGCTAAATTCAAGATCATAGAAATTTGCCCCCAGGCTTCCTATCAGGGCTCTTATGGTTCCAGCTCTTAGACTTAGATCTCCAATTCCTTTTTTAGTTAATTTTTGCAGGCACATGAGATAGGGGCCCAACTTTGTTATTTTGCATGTGGCTATCCAGTTGTCCCAGCACCTCCTGTGGAAGAGGAAAGCTTTTAAAACAGAGTGTAGAGGCCAGTATTGTGGTTCAGCTGGGAGCTGCCACCTGTGGCGCCAGCATCCCACATGGGTGATGGTTGGTGTCCCAGCTGCTCCACTTTTGATCTGGCTCTCTGCTATGGCCTGGAAAAGCAGTGGAAGATGGTCCAAATCCTTGGGCCCCTGTGACTACATGGGATCCCCGGAAGAAGCTCAAGGCTGCTGGCTTCAGATTAGCCCAACCTCAGCCATTGCAGCCATCTGGGAAGTGAACCAGGAGATGGAAGATCATTCTCTCTTGCGCGCTCGCACTCTCTCCCGCTCTCTCTCTCTCTCCCTCTGCCTCTCTGTAACTCTGCCTTTCAAGTAAATAGATCTTTTAAAAAAAAATTGGAATGGCTGCTTAACAATGACAGCTAGTCACGATGTGGCTGACTATGTAGTGGCACCAGGCTGACTGCTGACGTCACCTTCGCTAATCCTTAAGTCAACCCATGAAGTAGGCATAATTATCTTCCCCTATTTACCCGGCTGTCTGTTGCTGTTCAGTTACTGAGGGACAGGGACAGGGACAGGCACGGAATGTACAGCACTCTGACCTCAGAGCCACATCCTTCATCTGCCGTAGTGCCATCTGCACAGCAGAAGGCAATCCAGTGAGTCCCTAAGGTCAGCATCCATTTCCGTATGACCCCAGAATTCTTCCTTCAGCATCCAAAACCAATGTCTCACAATTGGGTCTTACTTGAGGGTACTTAACAAACTTCATGGAAAAATGGAATTTAAAAACAAGTATAGGGGAGCGCTGTAGCACAGTAGGTTAATCCTCCACCTGCAGTGCCAGCATCCCACATGGGCACTGGTTCGAGCTCTGTCTACTTCTCTTCCAATCCAGCTCTCTGCTATAGCCTGGGAAAGCAGAAGATGGCCCAAGCACTTGGGCCCCTGCATCCGCATGGGAGACCCGGAAGAAGTTCCTGGTTCCTGGCTTCAGATCAGTGCAGCTCCGGCTGTTGCGGCCATTTGGGGAGTGAACCATTGGATGGAAGACCTCTCTCTCTCTGTCTCTCCTTCTCAATGTCTGTAACTCTACCTCTCAATAAATAAATAAAATCTTTAACACACACACACACACACAAAAACAGTCTAGGGGCTGGCACTGTGGCATAGAAGGTTAAGCCTCTGCCTGCAGTGTTGGCATCCCATATCAGCACTGGTTCAACTCACAGCTGCTCCACTTCTGATCCAGCTCCCTGCTAATATACCTGGAAAAGGGCAGAGGATGGCCCAAGTGCTTGGGCCCTTGCCACCAACATGAAGTAGGCATAATTGCTTTCTCCTGTTTACTCAGTTGAAGAAGCTCCTGGTTCCTGGCTTCAGCCTGATCCAGCCCTGGCCATTGTGGCCATTCAGGGAATGAACCAGCGGATGGAAACTCTCTCACTTCTCTCTCTCTCTCAAATAAATAAATAAAATCTTAAAAAAAAAAAAAAAAAAAAAAAAAGACTACTCAGGTGCAAACATTTTTTTAAAATCCGTGCACAGTTTTTTCATAATGCACATTTCCCATGAACTTTCTGAAAACCCCATGTGTGTATGGATTGTTCTTTTAACACCCAAATAAGCTTGTCTTTTAATTTAATTTTCTACAGATATTTTGAAGTACCTGTGGGCATACTTCTGGTCATTTCCAACTCACGCATGTACGTGGTCGTAGAATGTGGTGGAATATGACTCCTGGTGTGCAAAAACCTCATTGTTCTTCCAGAACCCATGCCACCCCTCTCTGGGAACCAAGCACAGGACCAGGCTCTTTGCAAGCACTCGGCTCTCACTGTTCTGCAGGAACAGGAACACCTCTCAGGAATATCCACTTCCCCATGCTCATCCTATTGTTGCCAGGCGTTGGGGGCCCACTGTGGCAGACCTGAGAAGAAGCAAGACCTCAGCCGGGGTCCCACAGTGACTAACACACCCAGCTGCTGCCAGACACGGGGAGGGATACACAGGGAAGAGTAAGTTGCAAATTCTGATTCCCAGGCCTTCTGCTTTCTGTAAAGAACAACACACGACAACAGTGACTCCCAAGACAAAGTGTACATAAATACAGACCAGCAATTGGAAAACGGACATTTCTCTAAAGACACACAAATGGTCGATAGGTGCATGAACAGATGCTCCACCTCACTCATCACCAGGGAAATGCAAATCAAAACCACAATGAGAAATACACTCACAGGATTTAGAAAAGAGGACAAGTACTGGCAAGGATGTGGAGAACAGGAAATTCTTTTTTTTTTTTTTAAAGATTTATTTATTTGAAAGGTAGAGAGAAAGTTACACAGAGAGAGAGGGAGAGAGAGGTCTTCCATTCACTGGTTTACTCCCCAGTTGGCTGCAATGGCCGGAGCTGTGCCGATCTGAAGCTAGGAGCCAGGAGCTTCCTCTGGGTCTCCCAAGTGCGTGCAGGGGCCCAAGTGCTTGGGCCATCTTCCACTGCTTTCCCAGGCCATAGCAGAGAGCTGGATTAAAAGTGGAGCAGCTGGGACTCAAATCAGCACCTATATGGGATGCTGGCACTGCAGGCTGAGGCTTTACCCACTATGCCACAATGCCGGCCCCAACAGGGAAATTCTTATACAATATGGGTGCAAGTGTAAATTAGTACAGTCATTGTGAAAAGCAGTATGGTTCCTCAAAAATTAAAAGCAGAATTACCAGGATGGGCATTTGGCATAGCAACTAGCACACTGGTTGGGACACTCACATCCCATATGAGAGTGCCTGGGTTCCAGTCCCAGCTCTGCTCCCAAATTCAGCTTTCTACTAATACCGTGCACCCCAGGAAACAGCAGATGATGACTCAAGTACTTGGGTCCCTGCCATCCATGTGGGAGACCTGGATGGAGTTCCCAGTTCCCAGTTTTACACCAACCCAGCTCTAGCTGTTGCGGACGTTTGGGGAATGAACGAGCAGATAGATCTCGGTTTCTTTCTGCCTTTCCAAAAAAAATGTGGAACTACCATATGACCCCCAAATCCCACTACTAGGTATTACTCAGTCAGTGTGCCAAAGAGATATATGCACTCCCAAGTTCACTACAGCATTGTTCACAACAGCCAAGACATGGAATCAACCCAAGTGTCTATTGCAGATAAAGGGATAAAGGAAGTGTGGTATACAGACACAGTGGAATATTACTCAGTCATTTACAACAAGGAGATGAAGCCCTGCCATTTTACAACAACATGGACAGACTTGAAGGATTATATTAAGTGAAATAAGCTAGGCACTGAAAGATAAATGCTGTACAATGTCATTCATACTTCTTCTGGTCATTTCCAACTCATGCATGTACGTGGTCCTAGAATGTGATGGAATATGACTGGAATCTAAAAAAGTCACCCTCAAGATGTAGAATAGAAGAATGTTTACCAGAGGCTGGGGAGGGTGAGGTGGAGGGTGGGGTGGAGTGCAGATGGAAAAAGGCTTCCAGTGAGTCAAAGTTAGTTACACAGAGAGACTAAGTGCTGGTGCTCCAGTGCACACTGGGAGAACTAGAGTCAGTAAGAGTGTATTGTGTATCTCAAACAGCTACAAGAGGGGATTTAAAATGCTTCATTACAAAGAAACAATCAATGCTTGGGCTATAGATAAGCTAAGTACCCCGATTTAATCATTACACATATATATGTGGTACCTCAGAAATTCATATATTATGTCAACTAAAAATAAATTTAAAAATAGGTATTTTACTAAAATCACACTATATATTGTTTACTGCTCTTTAAAATTCACATTAGAATCATTTTTCCATACTATGACATATTTCTAATCATACATAATGCATATATACTTTAAACAGATTTACCAATTTAAGCATACACTGAGTAAGTGTGTTTTTGATCAGCAATGGACCACATATACTACTACTAATAATAATGATGATAAGGACCAACATGTTGCTACAAACTATAAAATAATCACAGTTGCTGGAACCTCAGTAATCTGAATCCATTATTCTTTATGATCAGGACACCATCTATATACCATTTACCTAATATTTTTCTTTAAAATTGTTTACAAGAAGAAACTTTATATCACTATTATAAACAGAGACACAACTAGTCTCTGATCACTAAGTAACCTGTACAAACACATCAAATGAAAAGGAAAATTGGGGCTGGCGCTGTGGTACAGTGGATTAAAGCCCCGGCCTGCAGCACCGGCAACTTGCAAGGGCGCCAGTTCAAGTCCCAGCTGTTCCACTTCCGATCCAGCTCTGCTATGGCCTGGGAAAGCAGTGGAAGATAGCCCAAGTGCTTGTGTGGGCCTCTGCACCTACGTGAGAGACTCGGGAGAAGCTCCTGGCTCCTGGCTTCAGATTGGCCCAGCTCTAGCTATTGTGACCATTTGGGGGATGAACCAGTAGATGGAAGACCTCTCTCTTTCTCTGTCTCTACCTCTCTCTGCAACTCTTTCAAATAAATAAAATAAATCCTTTAAAAAAGGAAAACGATTATTAAGTTTCAGTAGATCCTGCACCTGGTCAGAACCTAAGTCTGCTCTCCGTGCTGGACAGGAAAGCTAGGACATGTTAGGAATGAAAGGCAAACCAGCCCCAAGTGAGTCTTCAGGTGTGGTGGCTGAATGTCTTTACCTAACACACACCATCCACAATGACCCCAAGGCCACCCTCTGCTGGAAGGAAGAACTGGGGGCAGGGTGGCCCCAAAGCACTCTGTGAGTCTGACTTCTTATCACTGAGCTGGGGGCTTGGGCTCTCAAAACTTGAAAACAGCGTAACCAAGGAGATGCTGCCATCAGGTGCTGATGGTGAATCTAGCTTCGGTTGGTGATTTATCATTTTGAGTTCCTTATTTATTACTCATATCCGTTAGCACAAGGGGCTCTGATCTGCTAAATGCTCACCCTGGCACCAAGGCTCCTGCCCCCAGGCCGTCACCTAGTTTGGATGATTCAGCACCATCTCTCCCAGATGAAGTGATGGTCTCACTGTTTTGAAGGTTGTATTTTGTCTGGTATGGTCTCTCTCTCTTCTTAAAGTTTAGTGGTAAGTATATTACGCACATGGAAGACTGCAAAGGAATGCACATGTATGTCAATGACAGATAAAACCCACGGAGTCCGGCCCAGTCCCTTCAGAAGCTCTGTGTGGGCTTCCCATCCCTTCCCGTTCTGTCCTCCCTGAGGTCCCATGACGGACAGGTATTCTCAACATCTGTGCACACATCCTTAAATGAGACAACGTACAGTTTTAAAAGTAACTGGTCCCCACAACTGCCATCACAAAACAACACAAAGCAGGTGTGTAACCCAACACAAATACGTTTGCACACAGTTCTAGAGGCAGGAAGTCCAAAATCCTAGAATCAGCATGGCCAAGCCCTCTCCAAGGGTTCTAGGGGAGAACTTCCCTTGCCTCTTCAAGCTGCTGCTGGCTGCCAGCAGTTCTGGCCATTGCTTGGCTGGGGGTCTCTGGCTGGGGGTTCCTGCCGGTCTTCACGTGGCTGTCCTCCCTCTGCACAGCTGTCCCCATTTCACAGTGTTCTCCCCTCTGTGCCTTCTTATAACGATATTGGACATTGGATCAGGGCCCATCCTATTCCAGGACGACCTTGATTACATCTACGGAGATCTGATTTCCAAACTTCACATATTTTCCAAATTTCAACCTATCTGTTGGAGGGGAAGGGGCAATGGGCAATTCTACCCACAACACTGTATGAGATCAAAAACACTGCCCTTGCTAGATAAGGCTTCCCAGAAAGGAGTAGACCAAACTGAGTCTCTGGTCTCGATCCCAGGGAATTGACAAGAAACGTTTGTGGGAAGTCAGAAGGTGAGAGTGTGAACAAAGCAGGGAGGCAACAGCAAGCAGCGGGGGCATCTGGCTCTGGGGGGTGGGGTGCCCCCTGGACTTTAACCAGGAGGGGGCTCTTCTGTACCAGAGTGCTTCAAAAAGTTCATGGAACATGGAATTAAAAGATGGCATTAATTTTCAAATGTACATTATTTATTTGAAAAGCTGTGAGACACAGGTCAATTTATTTTGGTGCAAAAAAAGTTTTAAAATCCACACACATCGTTTTCATAATGCACATTTTCCATGAACTTTTTGAAGTACCCTTGTATTTACTGTTTCTAACTTTCCCTTTGGAAAAGGGAAAAGAAAACGCGTCTCTGTGCGAGGGTAAAAAGACTGATGGTGGGTAGGGCAGGGATAGCCGAGCAGGAGCTTCCCCAGCGCGCTAGCAAGAGGAGCAAGGACACAGCTATGTCTGCACCAAGGGGAGACCAGGGCACACTGACAGCAGGCAGTGGTGACGACAGTCTGAGCGGCACCACCGGATCTACACGGCTCACGCCGGGTGACAGCCCTTGCTCGGGCATACCCGTCCTCAGGGGTTCCATCTCTCTGCTGTGTTCACCCTGCGTCTTGCACCCACTGGCCCTCCTCACTCGCTGCTTCTCCTGGTTTGATGGTGCACTTTCTCCAGCAGGCCCCTTAACAAGGGGTGAAAGGTCCATCTGTTTTTGGACCAGAAAATGTCTATATTACAACTCCATACTTTATATAAAGACGATTGGAGATCTTCCTTCGTAATTCTGAAGACATCCATGCATTATTTTCTTGCTTCCAGTCACACTGTTAAGGGGCCCGGAGCCATTTTGCTTCCTGATACCCGCAATGTGACATGTCTTCCTTCCTCTCTGGAATTGTCCCCTTTCTTCTCTTGGTCCCCAGTGTCCTGGGCTGGGAACTCAGTGCTTTCAAATCTAAACACTTGTGTCCTTCCATTACCAGGAAGCTTCTGCAAGTACTTCATTCTTCATTTCCTTCCCTGGATTTTCCTGTTCCTCTTCCAAATAACTGGAATCCTTCTTATGCTAACATGGACTTTTCTGGACGGCTCCTCCAATGATCTTTTCTCCTCTACTTCTGTTTTTCCTTTCTGCTCTTCTTTTCTGAGATGCCATCACTTCACCTGCCAACGCTTCTGCTGGACTTCTCATTTTCCTATCAACACTTTCAATTTCTAAGAGAGCTTTTACTTCTTCTTCTTTTTTTAAGTGCTAAGCATGAGTGTGGCTGTCACAGCTGGGTCTTTAAGACTTATTTATTTGTTTGTTTGTTTTGAAAGTTGGAGTATGGGGGGGGGGGGCAGAGATCTTCCATCCGCCGGTTCATCACTCCCCAGATGGCCACAGCAGCCCATGCTGGGCCAGCTGGAGCCAGGAGCATCTTCTGGGTCTCCCACATGGGTACAGAGACCCAAGCACTGGGGCCATCCTCCACTGCTTCCTAAGGCACATCAGCAGGGAGATGGATTAGAAGCAGAGTAGCCAGGATTGGAACTGGTGCCCATGCAGGATGCCAGCATCGCAGGTGGTGGCATTGCCCCACTATGCCACAACACTGGCCCCACAGCTGTTTTTTAATATGGGTTTGTCTTCCCTTACAGCTGAGAGAATTACTGATGGTGCTCTTTCATTTATTTGTCTTCTCCTAGTGTGGTTAGTTTCAGCTGCTTTTCCACATGTGCTTCTGCTCAGAAGCAAAATCATCCTCAGCCATATGTATAAGAACCTTATAACAGTGCTTGTGTTTAAAAAAAGACAGTCCTTAGATTTTAAAGGTTGTATTCATCAGCTTTTGTTACTGTACCAAAATTCCTGAGACAACTAACTTTACAGAGAGAAAAGGTTTATTTAACTCCTGGTTTTGGAGGACCAAGTTCACAATCAGGCGGCCTGAGGTCGGCCTCTGCCGAGCGGCATATAGTGATGTTGGAGCAGGTGCAGCGGAGGACCGCACAGTCATCCAGGAAGCAGACTAGGAAGCTGGGCCCAGCGCAGGCTTTCACAACAACTGTCTCACGAGAGGACCCCCTTCTGAGGGCCTTCCCCGGCAACCTAAGGATCCGCCTAGGCCCCACCTCCTAACTGTGCCACAGAGGGGAACAAGCCTGTAACACACCGGCTTCTGGAGGACACCCAACACCAAACCCGCATCCAGCCCGCAGCACAGATGGCGATGCTCAGAAATGAGGTGACCCGAGGTTGGGGACTTCCTTCCAAATAATCAAGGAGGGGCAACAAGCAGGGGGACAGGACAGACAGCATGTCTAGGATCTGGTCACTGTTTGTTCAAACAGAGGGGAGGAATGAGGGGGCTCAATATGCCATTCTCCCTGAGCATGGGTCCATTTCCATGAGCAGATTAGAAAAGAAAAGACTTACTGCCAGTCTAGAGATTTTTCTCAAATGTCCTAAGACAGTGACCACCCAACCCATCTGTTTTCCAGCTTCTAAAACTCAATTGCTGTTGTTTCCTCCTGCCTACCTGTGGGTTTGCTGTGTTCTTAGCTGGGTTTCAGGAGGGAGCAACAGCCGAGGCAGCCGTGTGCATGGATGATCTGCCACCCTACCATGGAAACCCACCTTCAGTTTTGTGTGTTTTCTTGGAGTCAGAAGAAGGAAACTCATACAGTCTGTATTCAAAGGAATCCTGCAGGGAGCAGGCATCTGCTCTAATGGTCAAGACACCCAGGACCCACATCAGAAGGCCTGAGTATGATACCCGAAGCTAGCTCCTGACCCCAGCTTCCTGCTAATGCACACCCTGGAAGGCAGCAGTGATGGCTCAAGTAGTCGGATCCCTGCCACCTGCATGGGAGACTTGGACTGAGTTTCCAGTTCTCAATTTCGGCCCTGGTTTTTGTGGGTATTTGGGAAGTGAACCAGCAGATGGGAGCGCTGTCTCTCTGCTTCTAAAATAAACAAAAAATAATAAAAAATTTTTAAAACGAAACAAAATCATACAGAGGTTTCTCTCCCAATACACAAAACCTGTCCTGAGAGAGCAGACCAGAACAAAGCACACGCCCTGCTTGCTCCTGCTAAAGCCCCGAGTTCAGAGTTCAAACACCAGATCCAGGACACTGCGTGCCCTCCCACCTTCATAAGAGCAAAGAAGACTGAAAAGGGCACGAGGGGAAGACCCAGGGCATCAGGGCTGTGGCTCTAGCCTGTATGATCTTCCTCAGGTGCTCACTCCCTGCCTCTGACAACCTCTGTAATTCCCCAAAAGTGGCTTCAGTCTTTCCCCCGGGGCAGCCAAGCTCCACCACCTATCTGGGCTGAAGAACAGCTGACACTGGAGCAAGAGGAGGGAGGCAAGGTGACTACCCTAGAGCAAAGCCCCACTGGCGCCTGAGCAGCACTTGAGACATCTGCTTCCTGCAGCAGGCTGGCTCCAGGAGAGGAAGGAAGGTGATCCTGGGCCCCACCCCACCCAACACAGCAGCTGCTGGCAGAGAGCAGGCCCCTGCTGTGCTGACTCAGCAGGGGAGCCTGACTCAGGGACCGTGCCCAGGCAGTGAGCATATGGCCTGTGTACACCCCCGGCCTCTAGCGGCCGTGGCCCTCTGCCCACTCTGCCCCTCCAGGCGAGGCTGAGAGAGGCCACCCTTGCTCACAGAGGCAATGATTCACCTCCTAGACGGCCGGGCCTCAGAGGAGGTGTGACGCCTGCTGCCTGGAGATGCCAGGCAGATGCCAGCAGCAGCTGAGGCCCAGCCAGGATCCACAATGTCAGCAGAGCTGCACTGGGAACCCCGGGCACAAGCACCCAGGGAAGCAGCTGGAAGCCCCTGCGGGAAGAACGAGGGAAAGGGAGACATTGAGTGCTTGGGGATTTAGGATCCAGGACCCCTCTTGGCACAGAAGAGGAAACCAAAGCAATCAAGTGCCTGCAAAGCCAGAGAGCAGTCAGCACAGTGACTGTTTCCTGGCCTCACAGGTAAACAATGGCCTCCCTTTCTGTTCAAGTTTATCTATTCATTTTTTATTTATTTGAAAGGCAGAGAGAGACAGAGACAAAAAGAGAGAGCAATCTTCACTCCCAAAATTCCTGCAAAAGCCAGGCCAAAATCAGGAACCAGGAACTCCATCCTGGCATCCCGCATGGTGGCAGGGACTCAAGTATTTGAACCATTACCTGCTAGCTCCCAGGTACAGTACCAGGAAGCCAGATTACAAGGTGGAAGTGGGGCTGAATCCCACACTCTGATATGGGATGTGAGTGTCCCAAGCCGTGGGTGAAGCGCACTGTACCATAATGCCTACCCCGAGGCATCCCATTCTATGCCTGTAACCCTCAGAGACATACTAAATGCTCAAGAAGTATTTGTCTTAAATGAATAAATGAGTGCTTGTAAAATCATCTCAAAGGCTTATGATAAAATCAGGTGCCCATGAATCTATTAAAGGCTGTCTATAGCAAAGTCACCTAAGAAGCTACAGTAATGACTTCCAACCTTTAGAAATGCAGAGATGTAGCATGTTTTTGGCCTAGCAGGTAAGACACTGGTTAAGACTTCTGCATCCCATATCAGAGTCCTGGCTCCACTCCCAATTCTGGCTGCCTGCTAATGCAGACAGACCATAGGAGGTAGCAGCAATGGCTTAAAAAACTGTGCTCTTGCTGCCCATGTAGGAGATCCAGATTGAGTTTCTGGCTCTGGGCTTTGACCAAGCCCGGTCCTGGCCATTGCAAGGATTTGGGGAACTCCCAGCAGATGGGAAGTCTCTATGTCCCTGTTTTACTGACTGTCTCTAACCACAACCTCCCCCCAACCCCACTTCTCTAATAAATTTTTAAAATAAAACAAAATGCAGGGGCCAGCACTGTGGCGAAGTACATAAGTTGCTGCCTGTGATGCCAGCATCCCATATGGGTGCTGGTTCAAATTCCAGCTGATCCACTTCTGATCCAGCTTCCCACTAATGCACCTGGGAAAGCAGCAGAGAATGGCCCAAGTCCTTGGGCCTCCACACCCACATGGGAGACCCGGAAGAAGCTCCTGACTCCTGACTTTGGACTGGCCCAACCTTAGCCATTGCAGCCATTTGGGGAGTGAAACAGCAGATGGAGGATCTCTTTCTGTCTTTCCCTCTCTAACTCTTTCAAATAAATAAAATAAACCTTAAAAAAATTGTTCTCGACTTTCAATAGGGCTATGTCCCAATAAAGGTATCTTAAGTTGAAAATATCATAAATTGACAATGCACTTAATATATTAACTTACTGACAGTGTGTTCTTTAAGCTTTTTTTTTAATGCCATTAAGATGCTAGTTATACTTTTAGTGTGTGCTGATTAAGGAGAAAATCGTAACCACAGCTAATGTTTCTGGATGTCTTAGTGTGTGCCAAGCACTGGGCTAAGTGGTTTATGTCCATAATCTTCTTTCCTCCTCTCAACAGTTCTGGAAGGCAGGTGCTGTTCCTGTGTCTGCTTTCAGGTTTGCAGGCTGAAATTCAGACAGGCTGAACAATGGGTAGGGAGCCGCACAGCCAGAATATAACCCCCATCTGACTGAAGTCACCCAGTCGGGGTCCTTAGCCACTACCATGCCGCAGTGCATGCCCCTCATAAAAGCTTGCAGGATAATTTCTACTTTATCAACCCCCCAACACCCATGCATATTTGAAGGCCCCACGTGTAAACACTGACACTCTGTACAAACACAGCTACTCTTGAGGGAAGCACCGAGCCCAGTGCCTTACACAGAAAGCACCTGTTGCAGAAAGCAGCAAGGCTCTGCCCTACAGAAGGCACCCGCCAGTCTGCGGGTACTAAAGAGAGGGAACGCTCAGGGAAGGGTTAAAGCAGAGGTCAGAGTCAGCAGGGTTGATGAGAAAGAGGAAACTGGAAACACAGCAGAAATGGACTGCTACATTAGCAGTCCTGGGAGCACATCATGGAAGGACTAAGGAGGGATTAATGACAGGAGAGAGGCTGCAATCTGGGAGCCAGACTGCGAGTCGCCCGCAGTGCTCATTCCCCCTCCTCCCATAGGAGAAGCAGCCACAATTTCAAGATGGGCACTTGGCCACTCCTAACACTAACTACATTTCCCACTGGCCTTAACATGGGGTGACCTGTTCTAAGGTGTAGCTGGGTAACTAAAGAGGGCCACAGGCTGCTATCTGTAAAAGACACCAGCTCAGAGCCTTTGGCCCTTGCTCTTCATCCCTCCTTACAGTGTGCTGCCTGGATAAAGAAGGTGATGGCTGCAGGTCAAATCACCATCCTGGACCAGGAGGAGAGGACCATGCCCAATGGCAGAGCTGTAGCAGACGGAGTGTATGGCTCAGCTCACAGGACACCAACGTGGCAGCCACAGGCTGTGTCCCGCGGAATTCTAACCACAGGAGGAACACACTTCTCTCCCATTCCAGCCATTGTTACTCCAGGGCTCTGTTTCTCACAGCTGAGCTAATCTAATACACAGTCCGATTCTACCGCTACAAAAATCTCTTTACAGCAAAACAGAAATAGCTGCCAATCTAAGTCAAGGCAACATTTCAGGGAACAAACTCTCAGTGTGGCATAGCTAAAGATTTGCACAGCCTCTCTGAGCTGTTAGAAATGAATCGACCTGAACCGTGTGTTTCAGTTGCTATTTCCTAGGCAGTACGTCACATTCTATAATAAGAGTTGACTTAAACAGTTCATTAAAAATAAGCTCACGTGTACCAAAACCCCATATGCATCAGACACTGTGCTAAGTACTGAGAGCTAAAAAAAAAAAAAAAAAAAAAAAAAAAAAAAAAAAAAATTAAATCAGCACCTCTCCTCAAGAGGACTAACCAGCCAGAAGAGTCAGAATAGATGGAGCAGGTGAAGACCTTCATTATTTATTTATTTATTTATTTGACAGACAGAGTTAGACAGTGAGAGAGACAGAAAGGTCCCCCCTCCACTGGTTCACCCCTCAAATGGCCGCTACAGCCGGAGCTACACTGATCTGAAGCTAGGAGCCAGGTGCTTCCTCCTGGTCTCCCACACAGGTGCAGGCACCCAAGCACTTGGGCCATCCTCCACTGCACTCCCAGGCCACAGCAGAGAGCTGGACTGGAAGAAAAGCAACCGGGACAGAATCCGGTGCCCATATGGGCTGCTGGCGCCACAGGCGGAAGATTAACCAAGTGAGCCACAACGCCGGCCCCTTTGTTATTTATTATAAACCTTGTCAGATACTTTGGCTTAACGACAATTAAAAAAAAAAAAGGAGAGAGAGAAAGAGAGAGAGAGAGAGAGAGAGAGAGAGAAGGAGCCTTGCCATTGCAGTCATTTGGTGAGTAAGCCAGCAGATGGAAGACCTCTCTCTCTGTCTCTCTAAATCTGCCTTTCAAGTAAATAATCTTGGGGCCAGCATTGCAGTGAAGCAGGTAAAGCCGCTTCCTGTGATGTGGGCATCCCCTATGGGCGCTGGTTTGAGCCCTGGCTGCTGCACTTCCAAATGCAGAACGTTTTCTGCATCCCTATCCCAAAGGCAGCCCTGTCCCTTCAGCTCACGCCGCCTCATGCAGTCCTCGCGGCAACGCTGCCAGGTGGGTGGCATCCTCATTCTACAGATGCTCAGAGGTTAAGCAACTTTTCCACCTCCAGGAAGAGAAACAGCTGGGATCTGTACCCTGCTCCGGCTTCCAAGCCCATGCTCCTTCCACCATTCTACACTGCGCCCCCCCCCCCCCCAGTCAGATGTGGACAGCAGCACCGGCACAGTGCCCTCTTCTCTACCATACCGCCTCTCCCGTGCCACAGAGTACACGTGCATCTTCATTTCATGTGTCTTGGGACTGCCTCTTACTATAAACTCATGGGGCAGGAACCTTCCCTAATCAGACAGTCTGAACAGGGCAGCATCTGTACCATGGCAGAATACAGCCACCACTAAGAGTGCTCATC
The DNA here is from genome assembly GCF_051225735.1 of Oryctolagus cuniculus. Classification (NCBI taxonomy): domain Eukaryota; kingdom Metazoa; phylum Chordata; class Mammalia; order Lagomorpha; family Leporidae; genus Oryctolagus; species Oryctolagus cuniculus. Next base: position 21,165,028 of record NC_142886.1, read on the forward strand.
TACATAGCACTGTCCAGCTGATGGCTACTTCTCACTGGCAGGGACAAAAAAGGAAACTTGTGTTTAGAACGGAAGAGAACTGACAGGCCACCAAAACGAACCAGAAAACCTAATTCTACCTCCAAATCCACCACTCTTCTCACTAGAACTCAGGGAGTATTGGACTAATACCACCTCCCTGGCACAGTCAGCTCTCCCCATCTGTGGCCTCCACAACTGTGAACTCAACCAGCACAGATACAAAATACTTCAGGGAAAACTACATCTGTACTGAACATGCAGGGTCTTTCTTGTTATTCCCTAAGTAATCCAGGAAACAACTACTTCCAAGGCACTGGGAGCTAAAAGTCATCTGGGAAGGATTTAAAGTACACAGGAGCAGGTAGGCGGGGTAGGTTTTGTACAAACCTGTTTTATGCAAGGCACATGATCACCCATGGTCTCTGATATCTGAGGGGGCTCCTGGAACCAACACCCCAGGCTTACGGAGGCCACTGCACTGCACCATGATCCCCTGGGGAAGGGAAGCAATCTTTGGTATCTACAAGAGAGCATTTCCGAAGTTCAGACTGTAATTCCTGGGAAAGACACTCAAGACCCAACTAGCACAGCTCTGCCAAGGTGGGTGGTAAAAGCCTGCTGGCAGGAGGCATCTCCCCAGGCCTAACACAGGACAGACATGCACCATGAGAACCACGGCTGAGATGCACTCTGGCTTGGGGTTAGAGGGAAGGTGCCAGCTGGCAGGTCACATGACCCTCACACACCGGCTTTGAAACCATCTTAGGAGTTCTACTTTGCGTGGTACAGGCTGGATCCTGCAAACCCAATACCACCCAGCACCCTGAAGGGACGTCCTCTTCGTGGTGTGTCCATACAAGCCAAAGGTCAGGTGGGGGGTGGTACGGAGAGCCAGGCACCCAAAAAGGTCAATGTTCAAACCTGTGAGGACAAGGAGTCCCTGGGCCCCTGAAGCTCTGCTCATCAGAGCTGCACCCTCGAGACAGGGGCATGTTTGGTGTGAGCAGCAGCAGGAGGCCCAGAACAACACGCTCTCAGCCCAGGCCTCCACTTGGGGTTACCGGCTCCTCTCTTCTCAGCCTTCAGATGCTGGCCCATGAGGACGCAGGAACACCCTGGCCTGACCCATGGCTCAGGCCCTGTTGCTTGGCCTCATGCCTCCTCCGCCCCCTTCACAGGGAATCTCCACTTCCTGCCTCCACCCATACTAAGTCACCATCCACTTATCTCTTTTTCTTTTCTCAAATGTGTGCCCTACCCAGTGATTCATCCCAAACTAGCAGAAAGGACCTCTACGGAATGGTAAGAAAGGCATGGACTCCTCCACCAGAAAGAGCGAGCGTCAACTCTGACAGCCACAGCCCACCCTGGGAGAACCCTGACTCACCCCCAGGAAGGATCATCCTTCACACTCAAAATCAGGAGGGGCGGGCCCCTGGATGCCTGCTTCCTGTACAGGAGTGTCTGGGTTCAAGCCTCAGCTCTGTCTCTGAATCTAGCTTCCTACGGACATGGGCAGCAGGTCATGGCTCAAGTATCTAGGTCCCTGCGATCCACCAGGGAGGCTCAGACTGGAGTCCAGGCTCTGGCTCTGCGCTGGCCCAGCCCTGGATGTAGCAGGCTTTTGGAGAGACAACCAGCAGGTGGAAGTGATCTCTCTCTCTGCCTTTTAAATAAGTCATAAATAAATATTAAAAATCATATGATATGATAAAGCGTCCACTGCTTTGGACACCCAAGTCCCACAATAGAGTCTTGGGTTTGGTTTTGTTTTTTATTTACTTATTTGAAAGAGCCACAGAGAAAGAAGAGAGGGAAAGATAGGTCTTCTAGTCACTGATTCATCCCCTAAGTGCTGCAATAGCTAGGGCTGGGCCAGGATGACGCCAGGAACTTCATCCAGGTCTCCCACGAGTCGAACACGGGCTCTCTTCCGCTGCTTTTCCCAGGCCAATAGCAGGGAGCTGGATCAGAAGTAGAGCAGTCAGGACATAAACTAGCACCCATATGGGACGCCACGATGCCGGCCCTGGCTCTGCTGATTCCAGTTTCCTACTAATGGGCACCACGGGAGGAAGTAATGATGGCTCAAGTGAATCGGTTCCTGCTACCCAAGTGGGAGACCCGGATTGAGTTCCTGGCCCAACCCTAGCTGTTGCAGGCAACTGGGGGAGTGAACCAGCAGATAGGAGACTTCCCTCCTCTCCTCGCTCCCTCACTCTCACACTTGTTTGCTCTCTCTCCCTCTGCCCCTGCCCTTTCAAATAAACAAAAAATATTTTTTAAAAAATGAGGGAAAGGGTCTTTTTTTTTTTTTTAACAAAAGGGGATTCTCCTTGATTCCCCCATAGCCCAGGATTCACAAAGTTCCTGCTTTGACCAGTATGGTCCATTAAGTAGAACAAGAATCACACGCAACCTCACCCCCCTGCCCTGCAAGTCAACCCTTTGAAACACTGGACTTCACTCACACAAAGACAAGACAGTGTTCAAGGGGCTGGGGATTCTGTAAAGCCCCTAAAACAAAACCAACGTCCAAGGTCAGAACTGTAGCCAGGACAGAACCCAGGCTGTCACTCCAGGAAATCAAGATCCTCCTTGCTGACACTCATGCCTGGGAATCCACTGGCGCTGGCAGCTCAAAGACACCAACTGCCTTAGTTTCTGGAAGAGGTGATCAGTCACCTACACAGGTCAAAGGGAGAGGACAGAGGACAGAAGGGATGATCCTATAAAGGAAAACAGGATGGAAGCTCCTCATTCATTCCAGCCCTGAGTCTGCATCCATAGCCATTAACATCATCATTGCTAGCATTCACTAAGCATTTCACATGCATTATCTCACTTAAAAACCTCATGAGACAGGTGTTGGTCTAACCTCCATTTACAGAAGGCTGAGCAGAGTGAGGGTACTCCTGTAAGTGACCCAGCCAGTACGTGGCAGAGCAGGGACCACAGGCCTCAGCTCCCATGCTCCTAGCGATGACCCACCCACCAACCCACCTTGTCTGAACACTGACAGTCCAGGATGCTGGAATCAACAGAGGTATTGAGGAAGGAGATCCCCAAAAGGGGGTCACTGAATACACAGCTGCCCGTGCAGACAAAGAGTGTTAGGTCCTGGGGAGAGAAAGGGCAGAAGGCCACTGGGAGCAGAGGCAGTCACAGGATTCCAGGCCAGAACGCCAGGGCAGGGCACCTGACACATCCAGGAAAGAGGCCTTTGGAGCTGCAGGAGAACTTCCATGGAGAAGAGAAGGAGAGAAGAAAACTGTATGCCGTGCCAGGGAGTCAGGAACTGACCCAGAACAGGCGGCACAGACACACTAACTAACTAACCTGATAGCTGTCCAGAAGACGGTGAAGGACAAACCAGAGTACGGGGGACTGGGGGTCATGCGAGAGGCAGTCATTGGCTGCACATTCAGGCTGGGAAGAGTGGTCCATGAGCACTCTCTCCAGCATGACATCATTTATCTGCTCTGGCTGGGGACTTGCATGTCATCAATCTTACAGGGGACTGGCATGAAGCACGCACAGGGAATTTTCAAGGTCCCACTTCCTCTACCTCTGGGCTAACTTCTGCCCCCTTCCCATCCCTCCACAACTACCTAGGAGCAGGGCTCCCTCGTTTCAGCAGTTGCTGCCAACTCCCGGATGCAGTTCCGCAGTCCTGGCAGGCTGAAACCAGCCACTGTGTGCCAGAGCAGCTCACTCCTGCACTGGTCTGGGACAGCCAGCGGGCCTCCAGAACCAGTGTATTATGCTTTACAATGTCAGTCAAGGGCACACAGCAGGGAGCTTGGGGATGGCAGGTGAAGAACGAGGCCAGAGGGGACAAAACTGATGGGAGAGTGTCCCAGGGCTGGCTGATGCCTCCCATTGTAGACCCAGCCTCAGGCAGGCACCTGGGTTTCAGAAGCAGTATCCAGACGGACTGGCTAGGTAACAGCATGGGGATGCAATGCCGGGGCTTGAGTTCAAACCCCAATGGCGTCCAGGGTAGTCCTGACTCTGGCTGGCCATCCCATGAGCACATGCGATGGGGAACAAGGAAAACGTCAGGTGTAAATGTGGACCAGCACCTGGGAAACAACTCAGCCAACAGCCTTCTTGGAAATGTGCCTGCACCCGTCCTTGCCACATGATTCAACAGCAGGATGCTCGGATTTCTGCTCCTCACTGGCCTGGGGATGAAGAAGGCATCACAGGGAGCTTAAACTCAGTCACTGAGGGGCCTCAAGCAGGCACAGCACGGCTCACCAGCCTTGAAAACGGACTCCTTTTGCCAGCCCAGGTTTCCCCGGGAGCATCACCTTCATCTCTTTCATTGGCTGCTGCACGCCTTGCTGCTGAGTAAAAGCTTCCAGTGATTAAGACAGAAAAAATAAACTCCATTTCCCTGAGCAACCCTCCAGCACGTGTCTGCAGGATACCGTGCTCTCGAACATCCTAACAGCGCCGCTTGGACCCGCACAGCCACTGTTGTCTTCTGCAAACTCGGCCCGGGTAACATAGTGGGGCCTCCAGCCCTGAGCCTGGCCAGACATGGATGTCACCAGCAGGGGGCCAACAGCCAGGGTCAGAGCTCTTGTGTAGCCATGCTCCTAACTACAGAACCACCCTCAAACACCCGCCTGCCCTGAACACGCCCACCTCATCAGCTCGCATTGTCTGAGCAGAGCCGCTGGATCTCTGCCATGCTTCAGCTGTGCCCAGCTACGCACCAGAAAAAAAGATAGCCAGGAAAGAGGAAACACATCAGATCCTTGGTGGTTTGGTCAACAGAAAGCAGCTCTTCTTTCTCGCTCGTGGCCATGGGCTGTGGCTGCGACAGAGACTCTTGGGGACTCAAGCTCTGCTTCCAGAGTTCCCTTGGGAGGCACAGAAAATTCTACTTCCAAAATGGCACAACATCGTCTCCCACCCTATGACACTTTCTTTTACCCCACCCCGACAGGTGGGTCTACAGCCCCACTGCCTGGATCTGGGTGGCCCTCAGGCACTTTAATGGCAGGTGGTGAGGTGACAATGCTGCATGACTTCCAAGCTAGATCAGAAAAGATAATGCAGGGGCTGGCACTGTGGAGTAGCAGGTTAAAGCCCCTGACTGCAGCATTGGCACCCCATATGGGTGCCAGTTTGAGTCTGGGCTGCTCCACTTCCAATCCAGGTCCCTGCTAATGTGCCTGGGAAAGCAGCAGAGGATGACCCAAGTCCTTGGGCCCCTGCACCCACGTGGGAGACCCAGAGGAAGCTCCTGGCTTCGGACAGGCTCAGCTCCAGCTGTTGTGGCCATTTGGGGAGTGAACCAGAGGGTGGGCAACCTCTCTCTCTCTCTACCTCTCTCTGTGTAACTCTTTCAAATAGATTTTTTAAAATCTTAAAAAAAAAAAAAAAAAGATAATGCAGCGTCCACCTCAGAACACTCGTGCTGGGAGCCTTGAACTGCCATGTAAGGCCAAGAGCTCTGAGACAGTCTTGCTCAAGGAGGGGTTGCGTGAGGGCTCCCCACAGGAGTCCCAGCCTTCAAGCTGCCCCGCCCCACACCTGACATGTGAGCAAACAACCTTCAGATGACTCCAGCCTCTCTCCGCAACTGTGCCCTGAGCCTTCGAGTCTTCCCCAGGCCTTGAGAAGCAGGCACAAGCCCTCCCTACTGAGCCCTTTCCGAAGTCTTGACCCAGAGTCTCTGTGAGCAGCAATAAAAGGTCCTTGTTGGGGTGATTTGTTCTGAAGTAACAGCAATGGAAACAGCAGGACACACAAGTGAGTCCAGTCCCATGGCTTCTGCTAAGGCCTCACAGGCATAACATCATTCAATCCTCATTATAGTGCCAAGAGTAAATACTAAGATTATCCCCATTTCACAGAAAAGGAAATGGGCTCAGAGGTCAAGGACTTTGCCCCAAATCAGAGTTCCTGATTCAGAGCCCAAAACACTGTGCCGTGCCTCGTGCTCGGGCCTCTTAGAGAACATGTGCCCCTGCACAGAAGACACAACTACTGGGGAGCATGGCTTTCTTGCTCAGCATTCCACGTTTGAGGATTTCCTGAAAAACCCAGGCAATGGGGCCCAGCACTATGAACACTCGGCTCTGCCTGAGCTGAGACAGGCCGGTCCCCCTGGAAAGCCATGGCTGTGGCCTACCCACCCTATTACCAACTCCTCCTGTGTCCTACCCATTCTTTATCCCTAACTCCTAATCAAGTCCTTCCAGTGAATTCTGTCTTCTCCAGACTCCCAGCTTGTGTACAGCTAGCGCGCAATTCCACGCTGCACCATAAGTTCTGGTGGTGTACTGTTTTTTCTTTTTTTTACATTAAAAAAATCTGTTTGATAAGACAATCTATTTGAGAGACAGATAGAGAGTGCTCCCAAACACTGGTTCACTCCCCAAATGCCTGCAACAGCCAGGGTTGGGGTAGGCCAAAGCTGGGAGCTGGGAACTCAATCCAGGTCTCCCATGTGAGTGGCAAGAACCCAACCATTTGAGCCATCACCATTGCCTCCCAGAATCTGCATTAGCAGGAAGCTGGAGTCAGGAGCTAGAGCCAGGCATGGAACCCAGGCACTGTGAGACAGGAAGTGGATGTCATAACTGCTATCGGCACAGCTAGCTGCACGCCTGTCCCCTATCTGGTTGTTTTGGCTGCATTTACAAAGCATGACTCCTACTATGTTTGAAGTGTCTGTGGCTTAATGCCCAAAGTAACATTAACAGAATTAAGAAGGTGGAAGTTTAGGTTGACCACTGTGCTTAGAGATGGGGCTTTCGGGGAGTGACTTGTTTAAAAAAAGTCATTAGTGTGCAGACACCATGACTGAACCCTGGCAGGTTTATCAGAAGACAGGGAGGGGTTAGCATTGTGGCATAGCGGATAAAGGCTGCAGCCTGCAATGCTGGCATTCCATACAGGTACTGGTTCGATTCCCGGCTGCTTCACTTCCAATCCAGCTCCCTGCTAATGGCCTGGGAAAGCAGCAGTAGATGGCCCAAATACTTAGACCTTGCATCCATGTCTGAGATCCAGCTGGAGCTCTAGGCTCCTGGCTTTAGCCTGACCTATCCCTGGTCTTTGCAGCCATTTGGGAAGTGAACCAGTGGATGGAAAAGTTCTCTGTCTCTCCTTCTAACTCTGCTTTTCAAATAAATGAATAAATCTTTTTTTAAAAAATGGGGTGCCGGAGCTGTGGCGTGGCAGGTGAAGCCACCACCTGCAGTGCCGGCGTCCCATGTGGGCGTGCTGGTTCAAGACCCGGCTGCTCCACTTCCAATCCAGCTCTCTAATATGGCTTGGAAAAGTGGTAGAGGATGGCTGAAGTCCTTGGGCCTATGCGCCTGATTGGGAGACTGGGAGGAAGCTCCAGGCTCCTGGCTTCAGATCGGCCCAGCTCCGGCCGTTGCGGCCATTTGGGGAGTGAACCAGCAGATGGAAGACCCCCCCACACTTCCTCTCTCTCCTTCTGCCTCTCTGTAGCTCTTTCAAGTAAAATACATAAAAACTTTTAAAAAAAATGGAAGAGGAAATCTCACCCACACACGCACACTCCATGTCTCGACAAGCAATGCTCTACAATGAGGTCCCTACCCCTACTCTTCCAGAACCGTGAACCAAAACAAACCTCTTTCTTTATAAATGGCCTGCCACAGATAGGTCACTATAGTAACTATGACTAGTGTAGCTCTCGAGAGTGGCTAGCGAGCAGCGGAAGTTGTCATGTTACATGACAAACGTATTTCCTGAAACCATCAGTTTCTCACGAGGATCTGCTGGGTGAGTACCACAACCCATACACACACACAGGTCTCCAATGCCTGGGTGATGTGCGGTCACAGATGCTGCAGAGGTAAGAAAGGATCTGAAGACAGACAAGGAAGCACCTTCACCCACCAGATCCCACCTTCATGCCCTCATTGCCAGCATGAAAGCCCTGTCCACAGAGACTTGAACCACAGGCCCTTAATGGCCCCGGAAGACCACAAACCACAGATTAAAGCTTCCAGTTAATCACTCCTCATTCTGCACATTACAGCAGGGAGGGAACAACCTCAAGTGCCTGCTTGGGCTAGGACTGGCTTTGTCCTGATTCCATTTGTCAGTCTCTGCCCTGGACACCTGTTCTCTGCCATCCTCCCACACTCCTGTTCATGTGACAGGAAAAGTGAGCTTGTACCACACCCTTCAAGTTCACCTCTGAAGATATAACTCCACAAAGCCCATTCCCCACCAGGCAGAGCTGGGGTCTCACCATCCTTGCGGGGGGACTCAGAACCATACAGCTCCTCACTATGACGTGCTTCAGTTTCCCATGGGGGGCCAGTCTGTTCCTTCCATTCCTACCATCTGGGAAGGTGGGCACAAGGGCTATACCCAGAAGCTGCTGGAAGACGCTCAAAGGCCTTAAACCCCCAGGTGAGAAACGGTCTCAGAGGTATTCTCAGATATCTAAGATATTCTGTTTCCTGACCAGAGACATTCTTACTCTTTCTGGAAGGTGGCTATCGTAAACTTCCCATCTCCAGCCTCTCCTCCAATATGCTGCCTATCAAATTCAGCACCAGAGAGCTTCTGAGGAAGCTGAAACTGGCCAGATTCATGGTCTATGAAACCTAGTCACTCACACAAAACCAAAGACTCACACACTAAAATCTCAGGGCACAGTTGTGCCCAACTGAGGCAGGCAGGGGAGAGTAGACAGCAGGCTAAAGACTCTTGCATCAGGGGGGTTCCTGTGGTCCATAGTAAAAGCTTCTTCAAATCCCCCCACCTCAAATTTTTTTAAAGATTTATTCAATTTATTTGAAAGGCAAAGTTACAGAGAGAGAGAGAGAGAGAGAGATCTTCCATCCACTATTTCACTGCTGAAATAGCCACAACAGCCAGTACTGGGCCAGGCCAGAGCCAGGTGCCAGGAGTTTCTTCATCTTCGCATGTGGGAGCAGGGACATCTGAAGCTGCTTTCCCAAACACATCAGCAGGGAGCCTGATTGGAAGTGAAACAGCCAGGACTCGCCAGTGCCTACATGGGATGCAGGTACTACAGGCGACAGCTTAACCCATCGCACCACAGTGCCAGACCTGTCAAATCTCCCTTTTAAACTCCACCCACTGCCCTTGTTTCAAAGAAGCTCCCAAATTCCCTGCTCCAAATTCCTCTGAAAAGAGAGTTGGCACAATTCTGGTCTTCATCTTCCCTGGCTCTTTCCTCCCACCACCAAAGTTCAAAAGTTTCAGCAGCAGCAAAGTCAGAGTCCCCTTTGTGAGGTGGCAGAAGGAAACCTCGGGGAAGTTTCACTCACAGATGTTGAGTGCTCACCAGCGATTAACCCAAACTGGAACATTCCAGAAAGAGCAGTGAAGTCAAATTTGTCTTTCGTTCGTGATATTCATCTAAACATTTAAGCAGGCCCCACGTGGCATGCCCAGTTTTCCTCCATTGGGAAGGAACCTGCCGTTGGCCAGACACAGGCCCATCTGGCTATATCAGAGCCTTGGAAGGGCCTGCTGACCTCACAGATGGTGTAGAGCTCCAAACCGTGGCCCCTCAACAGCCACACAAGGCTCTGCCATGGACAAATGTGCCCAAACTCTTTATGAATGTCTGCATTACTCCCCTGGTTACATATATCTTAATTCTGTATACAATCATCTGTGAATTTATTTGAAGTCTACACATACTTCCATTGTTTAAATAAAAGCAAAACCATAACACAGACAACAAGCAAAAACAAGTTGGAACTTCTGTTACGGCCCAACCTTTGGACCTTTGGACAGATGGATGTGAGCACAGCTTTGGTTCAGGACAGACACTAACAAGAAGCAAAGCTGAGGCCACAGAATGATGGCTGGGGTTCAGTTTGTGTTTCTGGGGACAGAAATTTGCCCTTGCAGCCTACGTCCACATCCCATATTGGAGCACCTGCGTCAGAGTCGCAGCTCCAGCTTCCTGTAAATGCCAGACACGGGAGGCAACGGTGATGGCTCAAATTGCTGGGTTCCTACCGCCCACTTGGGAGACCTGGATTGAGTTCCCAGTTCCGGCTCAGGCCAGCCTCAGTCACCGTGGACATTCAGGGAGTAAAGCAGCATTTGGGTGCGCTTGCTCTCGCTCTCTCTCTCTCAAATTGAAAATAAAAACTGTGCTTTTGGAGGGGGCGTGGGGAAAGGGGAAATGAGAAACTAACTTTCAGCCTTGTGCATTTTAGGAACTTCAATCCAGAGGCATCTGAGGCCCCCAGGTGGGGCAGGAAGGATTCCTCACCTGTAGGTCCAGATGTGGGACGATCTACCACACAGACGCCCCGCAGCCAGGTTTAAAGTCCAGCTCTAGCCCTGTCGCACCAGACCCTGGTGAGGCCCAGGATTCTGCAGAACAAGGAGCTAGAAGAGGGTCTCCCACCAAGCTGTTCCCAAAGAACACAGTAGAAACTACATGTGACTGGCGCCATGGCTCACTTGGTTAATCCTCAACCTGCAGCACCGGCATCCAATATGGGTGCCAGGTTCTAATCCCTGTTGCTCCTCTTTCAGTCCAGCTCTCTGCTGTGGCCCGGGAGTGCAGTGGAGGATGGCCCAAGTGCTTGGGCCCCTGCACCCGCATAGGAGACCAGGAGGAAGCACCTGGCTCATGGCTTCAGATCAGCGCAGCACTGACCATAACAGCCATTTGGGGAGTGATCCAACGGAAGGAAGACCTTTCTCTCCATCTCTCTCTCTCACTGTCTACAACTCCACCGGTCAAATAAAAGAAAAAGAAAGAAAAAGAAAGAGAAAGAGAGAAAGAGAGAAAGAAAAACAGACAGACAAACTACAGCCCCGGATTCAAGTTTGGGCTCCACCATTCTCTAGCTTTGTGTCCTGGGACAAGGTATCGAACCTCTCTCTGGGCTTTGGTTTCCTCTAATGTAAAATGGAATATCTCAGGTAAATTCTCAATCAAATAAAACTCTATGGCACCAAACAAAACTTCTTCATCACATCTCTAGGTATACTGTGGGAGGTGAGGGAGAGGAAGACGACAAGGGCCATTTATTACCGCAACCATAGATGATAAGCTAAGGAAAACATCAGATAATGTCACTTCACACTAACGCGCTTAAATCATCTGACAGAAGCTTACAAGGGCAATTCAAAAAGATCATGGAAATGGAAGTAAAAAATAAATTTATTTTAGTATAAACTTTTCTTTTTTGACAGGCAGAGTGGACAGAGAGAGAGAGACAGAGAGAAAGGTCTTCCTTTTGCCATTGGTTCACCCTCCAATGGCCGCTGCGGCCGGCACACCGCGCTGATCCGAAGCCAGGAGCCAGGTGCTTCTCCTGGTCTCCCATGGGGTGCAGGGCCCAAGCACTTGGGCCATCCTCCACTGCACTCCCAGGCCACAGCAGAGAACTGGCCTGGAAGAGAGGCAACCGGGACAGAATCCGGTGCCCCAACCAGGACTAGAACCCAGTGTGCCAGCGCCACAGGCAGAGGATTAGCCTATTGAGCCGCGGCGCCGGCCAATATAAACATTTTTGAAATTGGGGTGAGCATTTGGCCTAGCAGTTAGAATGCCTGCATCCTACACTGGAGTGCCTTAGATTTGCTATCAATCTCCAGCTCCTGACACCAGCTTCCTGTGAATGCAGACCCGGGGAGGCTCAAGTGATGGCTCAAGTGGCTGGGTTCCTGCCACCCATGGGGAGACCTAGATTGGGTTCCTGGCTCCCAGCTTCCACTCCACTGCTCTTGTAGGCATCTGGGAAGTGAACCAGAAGATGGGAACTTCCTCTCTAACAATGTTTAAATTTTAAGAATGTGTTGAAATCCATAACAGGATTTCCCAAAATGCATTTCCCTTGAATTTTCATGAAGACTCCTTTTATACATGGATTTCAACATTTTTTGCACTAAAATAACTTCTTTTTTAAAAAAATATTTATTTTATTTGAAAGAGTTACACAGAGAGAGAAGGAGAGACGGAGAGACGGAGAGACAGAGAGACAGAGAGAGAGAGAGAGAGAGAGAGCTCTTCCATCCACTGGTTCAACTCCCCAATTGGCTGCAACGGATGGTACTGTGCTGATCTGAAGCCAGGAGCCAGGAGCTTCTTCCGGGTCTCCCACGCAGGTGCAGGGGCCCAAGGACTTGGGCCATCCTCCACTGCTTTCCCAGGCCATAATAGAGAGCTGGATTGGAAGTGGAGAAGCCACATGGGATGCCAGCACTGCAGGTGGTGGCTTTACCTGCTATGCCACAGCACTGGCCCCAAATTTATCTTCTAATTCCATATTTCATGAGCCTTTGGAAGTACCCTCGAATGTGGGAAAAACTGAAGTCCTTAGTTGGTGTTCCATTGCAACCCATGGGATTTGCTGGGACAGCTTCCCCTGACAGCAGCTGTCATGCATTCGGGACAGGCAAGGTAATCCAGTTATTAATTTAACACAAACATCAGAGCTGCTTTGGCAGTTCTCTCCTCTGTACAACAGTGCTGATCACACTGGGGCTGCTACTGACACACTGGCACACTTGTTCCCGGGCACAGGGAGCCAGGAGTCTACTGCTTGAGAAATAAAAATGATTTTAGAGCAACAAATACCGTTACTGAGTTCATGTCACTGACCAGGAAAGACGAAGACTCACCTCCCAAATTTTGACCCTGGGGCTCTAAGAGCAACTTGCAGCTGTTCCCCAAATGGAGTACAGGTCCTCATTCCACTACTGTCTGTAATACCTTGTACCTGACTGAGGAACAACGTTCCACTGTCAGGGACGGGCAGAGGGGCTGAAGGAAAGGCCTCCACCATGGGACTCAGGACTCCCATCAGCATGACACCGGCCACACCCCTTGGCTTCTCTCAGTCACAAGTGCAAGGTTCCTGTAAGCCCTAACCTTATCTGTAAGCACCGAATAAAAGTAAAAATGACCAGAAATTTGAAAAGGATGACTATTTTGCCTAACCACGGTCCTCTTCTCCTTCCTCTTGGACTCTGAAGGTTAACAAAAAGTAGAAACAGAAAAATGGCCCAATTGTCTAGAAAGCATGTGCACCATGACGAAGACAGCAGGAGGAGATGAGGTATATAAACAAGACCAGGAGAGCCAAACACAAAGACGGAAGCAGTTACCTTTGCACACTGGAATCTGGCCTCATTTTCTTTCTTTTTTCACTGACCTTTTCCATTATGTTGCCTTATGAGGCTTATCAGCTTGCAAACAGTCACAAGGATAAGGTCATCACTGGCAGGGCCCTACCCCTAAGTCTGCTCTCAGGTTGGTAGACAGTTTGCCTCTGCAGCGGGCAGTTCCAGAGGCAATGGCAGACTCCTGCCTGGACAAGCTCCTCTAGGGAGCGCATTCCTCTGGAATCCCAAGCTCATGAAACATTTATGAAATGGGTCTATAAAGGCAAGGCCTTGGGGCCTGGGTTGTAACACAACAGGTTAACATGCTGCCTGTGACACCGGCATCCCGTGAGCGCCGGTTCGTGTCCCAGCTGCTCTACTTCAGATCTAGCTCCCTCCTAATGGCCTAGGAAAGCAGCAGCAGATGGCCCGTGCCACCCACATGGAAGACCCAGATGAAGATCCCGGCTCTTAGTTTTGGCCTGGCCCAACCCTAGCCACTGGGCCATTTGGGGAGTGAACCAGAGGATAGAAGATCTCTCTCTCTCTCTTTCTCTGTCTATAACTCTGCCTCTCAAATAAATAAATAAAATCTCTTAAAAAAAAAAAAAAAAGCAAGGCCTTGAAGAGGGCAAACATCACTCATCTAAAAAAGGGGCTCCACCTGCAGTGCCAGCATCCCATATAGGCGCCAGCTTGTATACCAGCTGCTCCACTTCTAATCCGGCTCTCTGCTATGGCCTGGGAAAGCAGTAGAAGATGGCCCAAATACTTGGGCTCCTGCACCCACATGGGAGACCCAGAGGAAGCTCCTGGCTTCAGATTGGCACAGCTCCGGCCGTGGTGGCCATCTGGGGAGTGTACCAGCAAACGGAAGACCTTTGTCTCTCCCTCTGTCTGTAACTTTGCCTCTCAAATAAACAAAATATTAAAAAGAGAGAGAAAGAGAGAGAAGAAGAAAGGGGCTTGAATCTACCCCAGAAAGAACCTAAGGACCACAAAGGGCACGACTCCTTAGCAATACAGGTATCATTGTCGAACATCCACAGTGCTATATACAAAATGCTTCATGGCTCATGATGTGGAGGCAGGGGAGAGCCGGGAAGGTGAAAGGAAGAAAAACAGTAACATCTCTGCTATGGAAAAGGCAATGGGATTCCTAGGGATTCCAGGAAAAAATTATCAAAGAAGACAAAAAAAAAAAAACTTACTTGGATTTACTTCTAAGAAGTAAACTTGGGGTTTAGGGTATGAAGGAGAATGACTTCTGTGTATTGAATTTTGTATCAGTTTTAGCCATGTATATGTATTATGTTTTGAATTTTAAACATCTAGGAGCTGGGGCTGTGGCGTAGCATGTAAAGCCACTACCTGCAGTGCCAGTATCCCACATGGGTACCGGTTCAAGTCCCGGCTGCTCCACTTCCAATCCAGCTCCTTGCTAAGGCCTGAGAAAGCAGTGGAGGATGGCCCAAGTCCTTGGGCCCCTGTACCCACGTGGGAGACCCGGAAGAAGCTCCTGGCTCCTGGCTTTGGATCAGCGCAGCTCCAGCCATTGTAGCCAACTGGGGAGTGAACAAGCCAATAGAAGACCTCTCTCTCTCTCTCTCTCTCTCTCTCTCTGCCTCTCCTTCTGTGTATAACTCTTTCAAATAAATAAATAAATCTTAACAAAAAAAAAAAAAAAAAAGAAAAAAAAAGAAAAAGAAACATCTATAGCGCAACCGGAGAGGAAATATCACTGAAACCCCAAAAACACAAGCACAAGACTATGCTACACAAGAGCACAGGCACAGGCTGTGAGTATAGCCACCAGAATCCTGAAAACAATGGCCACACAGCAAGGATCTACCTCACGTCTACCACATAAAATCAGAGAGGTGGTATTAAAATTATTCCCAACTCACATATGCAAAAACTCAGGCAGGGAGGGTATGTCATTTGTGCAAGGTCCCCTGCTAGCAGGTTAACAGAGCCAGGCACAAGGCAGATGTGTCTCACCGAAGTGCAAGCTGGTTGCCTTCATTGGAAAGGAAGTTCCAATTCCAAATGTGGGCACTAATGGAGGAGAGGTTTGGTGCTGCTTGGAGAATGTCCATGGCACGCACAGGGAAAGCCACAGAGCTGGAATCTAAGAGATCCTCTATGAGGATCAAAACCACAGACACTTTTTTTTTTATTATTTGACAGGTACAGTTATAGGCAGTGAGAGAGAGACAGAGAGAAAGGTCTTCCTTCCATTGGTTCACTCCCCTAATGGCCTCTACGGCTGGCGCGATGCCGATCCAAAACCAGGAGCCGGGTGCTTCCTCCTGGTTTCCCATGCAGGTGTAGGGACCCAAGCACTTGGGCCATCCCCCACTGCCTTCCCAGGCCACAGCAGAGAGCTGGACTGGAAGAGGAGCAACTGGGACTAGTACCTGGTGCCCCAACCGGAACTAGAGCCCACGGTGCCGGCGCCACAGGCGGAGGATTAGCCAAGTGAGCCACGGCACCGGCCATAACCACAGACACTTCTTGAGGCCCTACTAAGTGCTGGGCACACCAGATTTGGGGAGCAGCTGTAGGAAAGCAAGCTGTACACAGAGATGGAGAAGGAGCAAACGCAGTTCATTCACCTCCCCACAGAGAACCTCCCCAGCCCATTCGGTATAGCACAGACCGGCGGCAGAGATGCTAGGCTGGCACGGGGAAGTCGAGAGGGGATGTGGAAAAAGGTGACTCCTTTGACCTCAGCAGCAAGGGAGGGAAGGGGAGAAATGTACTTAGCCTTCCTCCTGGGGGAAAAGCATTTTAATTAATTATCACTGAGAGCCCAGCAGAGCCATAAAATTGGCCAGCTGTCCCCTTCAATCAAGCCAAAGGCTATTACGGAGCAGACGAAGCACTGAGGGCTAGAGCTGGGTTAAGGGACAGACAGACAGACAGACAGATACACGCACATATGGAGCCAGGCAGGCTCGTCTTTTTCAAGAGCCAGTGCACAGTTAGATCAGTGCCTTTCGGTGGCTCTAACTGAAGTGTGCCTGCCCTCTGCGGTGAGGGTTAGAACTGTGCCTGACTCGCTTGGAAAAAAGCTGCTCAGCATTGCCCAAGATCCTCCCGCTACTTTATTTATTTATTTGACAGGCAGAGTGGACAGTGAGAGAGAGAGACAGAGAGAAAGGTCTTCCTTTGCCGTTGGTTCACCCAACAATGGCTGCTGCGGCCGGCGCACCGCGCTGATCCGATGGCAGGAGCCAGGTACTTATCCTGGTCTCCCATGGGGTGCAGGGCCCAAGGTCTTGGGCCATCCTCCACTGCACTCCCTGGCCACAGCAGAGAGCTGGCCTGGAAGAGGGGCAACTGGGACAGAATCCGGCGCCCCGACCGGAACTAGAACCTGGGGTGCTGGCGCCGCAAGGCGGAGGATCAGCCTAGTGAGCCCCGGCGCCGGCAATCCTCCCGCCACTTTAGAAAGGGAAATCCACCTACACGCCGTGTACAGCTAGAACACCAGGGGACGGGAGAAGCGGCTCCTACACACAGGAAAGGGGAACGCGGCAATGGAACGCGGTGCTGAGTGACACCTTGTGCACATCCTCACGCTGCCGTTTTCTGTATTGTCCCATTGACAGGCAAGATTCCTGGGGCTCCGAGAGGCTAAGCACGTACCCAACATCAGGGGTTCAAGAGGCCTGTCTGACTTCTGGGCCAGTGTTCCTTCCATCAGACCATAGCAGTTCCCAAAACCAAGCTTACAAGGGCAGTGAGTTCTTTCCAGATCACAACCCCCAAGTTTCCTACAGAAAGTGAAAACCCTGGGGGAGTAAGGAGGCACAGGGACACACAAACCGCAGTGCCTAAAACATCTGATTTCTAGGTCTCACTCCTACAGCACAGGCAGGGCACAGGGACGGGTACTGCGACTGTGCCGTGAGCAGGGAAGCAGCACTGCGGCAGTTCAGGGAAGCGGGCAGGGAGCACGTGCAAGTCAGAGCAGCAGAGCTCAGGGATGCCCGTGCCCCTTGCTCAGCTCCAAGGACAGGGCGGCACTGCAATGAGTCGTCCTTGGGCTGTTGTGAAGCCCCATCGGGATCCATGTGACGGGAGCATCTTCTCTCAGCAAGGCCATCTGTCACAGCCTGTGCGGCAGTGGGGGAGGGGAGCACCTGTGGTCTCCAGTCACTCTGTTCTGACCACCCCTCGGCAGAGTCTCCTTCAGGAGATTCAGCCCCAGCAAGAGGAAGCCCAAAAGGGGGCACCCTGGGCACATGGCAGCCTGATACCCAGGTGCAGACAAACCAGGCAGCCATCGGCTGCTCTCCAACACACAGACATTCATTGTTAAGTCCAAGCCATCTTGCCCAAGCCTCATTAGACAGACAAGAAATGAGATCACAAGAAGTGCACAAGGCTACCCAGTCAATGTCAAGGTCAGCCCCTGGGCCACCACCCCAGTGCACCGCTTACACATACGCCCAATTTCAGGTCCCTGTAAGAGTGGTGGCTCACAATTTCCCTGAGCTTTGGAGTAATAAAAGCTACGGCCCTTTCCCCTCAAAAGGAACCCACCCACATTTTGCATCCCTCCCAGGGGCTTACCAACCTATGTAAAGAGAAACAATGTGGTGCCACAGAGGCTGACGGGGAGTGAAGCGGATCCCCAGTAAAGAGCTGGGTTCCCTGGTCCTGGGAAAGGAGCTATGTTCTTCTCCTGACTCCACTAGACCACTGAGATGGCCACTTTGTGCCCTGTCCCTAAGAGACCCCAAGCTATCCCACAGGAACAAGCAGCAGATGAAGCACCAGGTTAAGGAATGAAAACTTTCCAAGAGGAGGAGACAGGATCCTGTCTCATTTCCTTACAGGTCCTGAAGCAGGGCTGGCATTGTGGCACAGTGGGCTGAACCTCCACTATCATGCTAGAATCCATACGGGTGTTGGTTTGTGTCCTGGCTGCCCCACTTCTGATCCAGCTCCCCACTAATGTACCTGAGAAAGCAGCAGAAGATGGCCCAAGTGCTTGGGTCTCTGCACCAATGTGAAAGACCTGGAGGAAGCTCCTGGCTCCTGGCTTCGGCCTGGCCCAGCCCTAGTCACTGTGGCCAACTGCTGAGTGAACCAGGAGGTAGAAGGTCTCTCTCTGTGTAACTGCCTTTCAAGTAAATAAAAATATCTTAACAACAACAAAAAGATCCTGAAGCACAAATCCTGACCCTGAGCCATGACGGGGCAATCAGCTGTTTGTAAAAAGTGGTAGATGCAGCTGCCATTGTGGCTTAGGAGGTTACATCACTGCCTGTGATGTCAGCAACCCTAATGAGGGCCACTTCAAGTCCTGGCTGCTCCACTTCCAAAACAGCTCCCTGCTTAATGGCCTGGGAAGCAGCAGAAGATGGCCCAAGTGCACTTTGGCCTGTTCCAGCCAGGCCGATGCAGACATTTGGGGAATAAATCAGCAGGTGGAGCAGATGGAAGGTGTCTGTCTGAATGTATCTCTCTCTCTCTCTCTCTCTAATTCTGCCTTTCAAATAAATACAATAAATATTTTTTTTAAAAAAAGTGGTCACCATTAGCTGTTATCAGGCTAGCTAGGAGAGAGATGTGGGGAAAGGAGGGCATCAGTTACAGTGACTCAAATGGCAGGACACAGAGGAAAAAAAAGTAAGACACATCTGGGAATCCAAGTCCATATGCTTTGAAGAAGCCCTTCCTGCCCTGGATCTGGACCCCCTCCCAAGGTGTTCCCCAACTAAGAGCTCCATCATAGGCCACAGGTCCCTCCTAAGGCCCACTGCTCAACAAAACCCCGTGCCCCGACTCCAACACAAGCTGAGTGCCTGAGTGTCCCCAGGGTCCCCAGCCACTTCCAAATCCTGCCCCTCGAGAGAGCTACAGGGGAGCCCCTGGACCCACTAAACAGGAAGGAACAGGGCAGGACCCCTGGGGAACCCATGGGTAAATGTCCCTCCTGACTGCTGCCCAGTGGTGCCTGGGCTCCACAGCCACAGGAAAGGACTGAGGCCCAGGAACACACCAGGAATGCCAAAGACGCCACTGCTCTCCCCGCCTGGGACTTCCCCTCATCTGCTCTCAGCACTGTCTCACCTCCTCTTCCCTCCTTCAAGTCACTTCGGGAACAAAGCACAGTTAGGAAATCCTTCCTGGAAGCCTCTGAGGAGGCGTGGCCAATAGAAACACCTCCCCTTGGCTTTATAATTCTGTGTGACTTTGTACTGACCATGTGACTTTGTCCTTCTACCTGACCCCTCCAGGAGCTCCGTGAGGGCAAGGGCCCATGCCACCCAGGTTAACAAAGCTATCTGTGCAGGAACAGGCCACAGAGGCCCCAGGGGACAGGAAAAGCAGGGTTCCAAGGCAATGTTAAAGAATCGAGAAATGCAACTGGACCTGCAGGTCAGAACCCTGGCCTCCGGCCTCTCTGCAGAGTCCTGTTTACCTGGCTTGTCATTTACTGCACTTCAGCTTTATTCCTAAGGGACTGGTTTTGGCTTGCACAGTGCGCCTCTGTTTTAATGGGAGATGCCACCCGACAGGACACTGGAACATGGCGGGGGACTGCCGGCTAGTTTCAGGTACAGCCTCCTGCAAGCAAAGGTTTTATTCAAGTACCTAGAAAAGTCCTCTGAATTTATCTGCCACCCTCCAACTCTCTTTAAGAAAGACTTGCAGCAAAGAACCAAGACTCAGAAGCACCGGAGCCACGGACCGCTGAAGGGATTGCTCCTTTGACAAGGTGCGTGTAAGGCATCCAAAACGTCTTTACCTCTCAAAAAGGACCAGGAACTGAGTTCTGCAGCTGACACTTATGCCTCCTAGATCCACTCTGTGGATGTTTTATGGCTCCTTATTTTATTCTCCTACTGGGGAAACTGCTTTTACAGCTACAGCTACGCCCCATCGCTTCCTAAGCAAGCCTAATGCCACACTGCCCCCGCCTAGGGTGCCTATGCCTCAGCGGCTTCATCCATAGGTCAGACCATGCTCTGCCATGTCTGTGAGAACAAGGACACCAAGGGGGGCAGAATCACGCGTGTGGGTCACGGGGTCCCACAAGCTTGGCAGTCAGCACACTCTCAGCTGGGAGAAATCTGACACAGGAAACCCAGGCAGGGTCTAGGGCCCGGGGCTGGTCTGGGTACACCCAGGGCTCAGAATATTAGAGGTGGCCACGGCAGAAGCTCTGTTGTCTTCACACAGCAAAAAAAAGCAAGTTTTCAGCTTCCTGACCTTGTGAACTCCAAGTGAGGGTGGACATGGGCACAAAACAGGGGGAGCTACACTGGCCTCCAGTGGCAGGAGAAACAGTCAAACAACTCAACAACACCAGGACAGGTACTATGAGGAGCATGATGGACAGTTTCCAAGTTGGGAGTAAAAGGAGCACTGAGGTTGGACAGAAGACAGGTGGTAGGTCCCACAGCACAATGCACTGGCCTGTTCCAGCGACAGCTGGCAAGCACGGGGACATCAGCCAGTTAGAGTTATGGCAAGGCCAGCGTTCAGCACAGAAAGAGCAGGAGGCAGAGGCGCCAGAGGCTGGCAAGGAATGCCCTGTTAAAACACCATACTCGGGCTTCCAAAGCTGGCCAACGGACTCAGATAATAAGGAAGGATCAAAGGCCTGGGGACCATGGGATGAAAGGCAAATTCCACGCAAGTGAGGTGCGAATGACATCCTTGGATAAGAGAAAGGGAACCTTCTTACATTTTGAGATCTTGTAAGTCAACCAGTTCAACCGACATTTCATTTACTTGTTTGTTTATTCTACATATAAACTTTTGAGGGCCCTACTATATACTGGGAACAATACCTAGAGCTAAACACACATCCCACAGAAGGGATATTCCTGATATCACAGCCAACAAAAAAAAAGAGGAGGCCGGGTGATGCAACTCAGTGGCTTGGTCCGTAGGCCAGCAGTGCTTTGATTTGATTTGTTTTCCAACAGTCTATGAATGCCGCTGGTGGAACATGCAAGCCACATTGTTCCCACTGAACCCCATGGTCTCACACCAGCAGCTTCGCGAACAGACTTCCCCTGGCTGGCAACCACAGGGCTAGTGGCTCTAGCTCCTTGTCACTCTACTGTTTTTCTGCATACCATCAGGTAATACACGTTTAACATAAGACTACTTAGCATTAACCACAGCAAGGACAAGCCATGGGTGACTGCTAGGGGAAGAAGCCAGCTTCCAGCTGAGTATGGAAAACGGGGTAGGGTTTGAACAGGCAGGGAAATGAGGCGTTCACACAAGCCAGTTATCCCAAGAAAGGGTGAGTGTGAAGTGAGCCTAGTGGCCTGGAAGTACAGGGTCTGTTCCAGAGGTGGGGGAGATGTGGTTTAAGGGTCAAGTACCTCCAGAGAAACAGGGAGATAAGGCAGCAAAAACCTCCTAAGAACTTTCAACTGTACCTGAAAAAAGGAAGGCAGCTGTGGCTAGCCCCTAATCTAACACGCTAACAGTCCACCCCTCATCTCTGGTCTTTCAGCTATAAAAAAAAATTTTTTTTTCAATGGATGGTAGAGCAGGAAGGATACCAAATGCATTAGTGACTTTTTTTTTTTTTTTTTTGACAGGCAGAGTGAACAGTGAGAGAGAGAGACAGAGAGAAAGGTCTTCCTTTTGCCGTTGGTTCACTCTCCAATGGCCGCCGCGGCCGGCACGCTACGGCCGGCGCATCGCGCTGATCCGATGGCAGGAGCCAGGTACTTATCCTGGTCTCCCGTGGGGTGCAGGGCCCAAGGACTTGGACCATCCTCCACTGCACTCCCTGGCCACAGCAGAGAGCTGGCCTGGAAGAGGGGCAACCGGGACAGAATCCGGTGCCCCGACCGGGATAGAACCTGGTGTGCCGGTGCCGCAAGGTGGAAGATTAGCCTAGTGAGCCATGGCACCGGCCTCAGCTATAAAATTAAGAACAACAATCTCTCTCTCTCTCTCTCTCTCTCCTCGCCTTTCAAAAAAAAAAACTAATAAATCTTTAAAAATTAATAAATAAGAATGAGCTGCTTGAACCCTAAGGAAGATATAGCAGGAAGCAAATCAGACATTAACAAAACATGGATGCTACAGCCCTGTGAGCAGAATGACATTTTTCCTAGTCACATAAAACTACAGCATCATAGGGATGACACAAAGTGACACAGTGAAACACACAGCTGTCCATGCCAAGTGTGCAGGCAATAGTGTAGCAACAAGGAACACAAGCTGACAATACACTGACAAGTGGGTGGAGAAGCATGTGACAAGCAATGTGTGTATTAGGATACTATTTAGGGGTAAAAACAAATACATACACACACAGGGAAACTGGAAAACACTGTCTTCACCTCTATGCTTTTCTGTGTCTTCTATGAAAAGAAGTTAGGGGGCCAACGCTGTGGCATAGTGGGCTAAGCCTCTGCCTGCAGCATCAGCAAACCATATAGGCGCTGGTTCGTGTGCTGGCTGCTCCACTTCTAATCCAGCTCCCTGCTGATGGCCTGGGAAAGCAGTGGAAGATGGCCCAAGTGCTTGGGCCCCTGCACCCAAGTGGGAGACCTGGAAGAAGTGTGGCCATTTGGGGAGTAAACCAGTGGATTGAAGACCTCCCTCTCTGTCTCTCCTCTCTCTGTCTGTAACTCTGTGTCTCAAGTAAACAAATAAATCTTAAAAAAAAAAAAAAAGAAGAAGTTATTAAAAATAACAGGGCAGGCGCTGTGACACAGTAGGTAAAGCTGCTATCTTCAACACCGGCATCCAATATGGATGCCAGTTTGTGTCCCAGGTGCTCCACTTCCAATCTAGCTCCCTGCTAATGGCTTGGAAATGCAGCAGAAGACCCAAGCTCTTGGGCCTCTGCACCCACAGGGGAGACCCTACCTAAAGAAGTTCCTGGCTCTTGGTTTCAGGCTGGCCTGGGCCTGGCCACTGTGACCACCTGGGGAGTGAACCAGCAGAGAGAAGATCCCTCTCTTTCCCTCTCTCTCCATAACTTTGACTTTCAAAATAAATAAATCTTTAAAAACAAAGAAATAAAATACAAATAATAACACTGTCTTCACTTCAGCTAATTCTACATTCTCCATGACTTTCACATATTACGGGTTGAATATCTCATCCAAAATTCTTGGGGGCCGGCGTCGCAGCTCACTAGGCTAATCCTCCGCCTGCGGTGCTGGCAACGCGGGTTCTAGAGCCGGTTGGGGCGCCGGTTTCTGTCCCGGTTGCTCCTCTTCCAGGCCAGCTCTCTGCTGTGGCCTGGGAGTGCAGTGGAGGATGGCCCAAGTGCTTGGGCCCTGCACCCCATGGGAGACCAGGATAAGTACCTGGCTCCTGCCTTCGGATCACGCGGTGAACCGGCCGCAGCGGCCATTGTTGGGTGAACCAACGGCAAAGGAAGACCTTTCTCTCTGTCTCTCTCTCTCACTGTCCACTCTGCCTGTCAAAAAAAAAAAATCTTGGGGCCGGCAACTTTTCAGGTTTCAGAGTGTTTGCAGTTTCAGAATAGTTACATGGGCTCTCCTGGTTGAGCATCACTAATCCCAAAATCTGAAATGCTCCAAAATCCGAAAACTTCTGAGGTCACGTCAGGCTGAAAAAACTTCAGGTTTCAGATGAGAGGCACTAAACTTGTACCTCAGTTGCGCTAATTTAGCTTTGATGGGCACTCTTAAACGACTTCACGTCATACCACCTCCTACCTGAACAACGCTGACCTACCCACAGAACCCATCTTCACACTGGAAGCCCGTCCTTTGCCAACGTCTTTGCTAACCAGCAAGTTAACTGGATCTCCCCGACCTGATGGAGCGACACACAAACCCCTTTATAGAGAGAGGTTTTCCACAAGTAGTTTTCAGATGCAACGTTTAGGTTAATGATGCGATGTGGTAAAGCAATACAAACCATTAGTTAAATCAGGGGTCTGAACCACGTATGCCAGGGCCTGACTGAACCTGTCTGGCTGGAGGGAGCTCTTCCCAACACACGCCCCGCATTAAAACGCCAAGGCACAGGACAGGCGCTCAGTGGAACAGGTGAGATGCCTGCATCCCATATCAGAGCGCCTGGGTTTGAGTCCCAGCTCTGCTTCCAATTCCAACTTCTTGCTGATGTGGATGCTGAGAGCCAGCAGTAATGGCTCAGTGGCTGAGTCCCCGCGACCCACGTAGGGCGAATGGGTTGCACTCCCAGCTCATAGCTTAGCCCTGGCTGTTACAGGCGGCACAGAGGGAGTGAACCAGTAGATGGGAGCACTCTCATTCATTCTCATTCTCTCTCCGCCTCTTTAAAAAAAAAAAAACCTATGCGTGACCGGAAGCAACTGCCCCCAGCAGCTGTGTTCACTAATGAACCCCTGTTCAGAGCTGGGCTCGCTGCCCACCAGCCTCCTCTGCAGTCAGCCCTGGCTCTGTGGCTACATTCTGGCCAGTGAAGGCGGGAGGATGTGCAGAGCCGCTGAGCAGTCAATGGACGCTCACTCAGCCACAAAGGGCACCTTTTCTGTGCCTCTGCTTTTCTTCCTCCTGCAGTCAAGGGATCTGAATGAAATAACTGGTCCTCTAGCAGCCATCTTGGACAGCAAGGTGACCATGAGGAGGCTGCCGATAGGATACTGGAGTAAAACAGAACCTGGGTGCTGTGGGCCTGCCCTAAGTTCTCCAGGCTTTTCAAAGACAAATGTGTCCTTTGTGCTAGCCAGTTACTCTGTTTTGTCATTTACATTACGTGCAGTCAAATCTAAACCCAATGCACATTATTTATGGACACAGGATACCATATGCTAAACACATTTTATTCTCAGTAAACAGTAAGTGACTTTTTCAAGAAGGTGACCAGCATAAGGCTCTTTAATAAATTCACTATTTACTGGACTTTTTTTTTTTTTTGACAGGCAGAGTTAGAGAGAGAGAGACAGAGAGAAAGGTCTTCCTTCCGTTGGTTCACCCCCAAAATGGCCACTACGGCTGGCACGCTACGCCAATCTGAAGCCAGGAGCCTGGCGCTTCCTCCTGGTCTCCCATGGGGTGCAGGGCCCAAGCACTTGGGCCATCCTCCACTGCCTTCCCGGGCCACAGCAGAGAGCTGGACTGGAAGGGGAACAACCAGGACAAAATCCAGCGCCCCAACCGGGACTAGAACCCGGGATGCCGGCGCCGCAGGCAGAGGATTAGCCAAGTGAGTCGCAGCGTCAGCCTACTAAACCTTTTTAACAGTGGCAAGTTTATCACCAACTACCTTCTCTTTCCCACAGACAACCCTCAAATACATACACTCTTTCTCTACTGATTTAACGTCAACTAACACACATAATTCCTAGTATTCTGCCCTCACAGGACAATAACCAAAATTCAACTCTCTGCAATCAGTAAGAAAAACCAAGGGAAGGGTTCATTTGGTGTACTGGTGAAGATGCTGTTTGAGACACCTCACCCCAGATTGGAGTACCTGGGTTTGAGTCCCAATTCCAAACTGGGAGGCAGCAGGTAATGGCTCATGTAGCCGAGTCCCTGCCACCCATTTAGGAGACCGGGATGGAGTTTCAGGCTCCTGGCTTCAGCACTGCGCAGCCCCAGCTGCCGTGAGCAACTGGAGAGTGAATGAGAAGATGAGACATCTCTGTCTCTTTCTGCCTTTTACATAAATAAAAATCAAAAACCCAATGCCAACAGACCAGGATCCTCATGTCTATAAAACACAAAGAAGTTATGACTCCCAAACTAGAGGCAATAGAAAAGGACAGACGTAACAATTCTAAAATGATCTGCATTGGGATAACAACCATGGAGTCATTAAGGCTCACACTAGATGTACACAACCCCAGGCCAACATCCACTCAGAGACAAATGTCAAGGAGTCCCCCAACTCACTCACAACAGGCCTCAACATCAGCACCAAACTGCAAGCCAATGACCCTGCACACCTCTGGGCATCGACTGTCTTGACAAGGTCCTTAAAGAACTGCCCGGTGCGGGAGTCCGAACCCTGCTGCAACACACAGTACCTGAGGCTCTGCCTCAGCTTCCAACAGCCAGTGTAGTGGGCGAGCATTCAGCCTAGCAGTCAAGATGCCCACATTCCACACCAGAGAACCTGGCTGTGAGTCCCAACTCTGGCTCCTGACTTGAGCTTCCCAATGACTTCTCAAGTAATTGGCTTCCCACCATCCCCATGGGAGTCCTGGATTCAGTTCCTGTCTCCTAGCTTGGACCCTGGCCCATCCTGGGCCACTGCAGGCCTTTGAGGAGTAAACCAAAAGATGGAGGCCCTCTCACATGCTCAGGTGCTCTCTCTACTTAATAATAATAATAATAATAGGGCCAGTACTGTAGTTAGTAGGTAAAGCCACCGCCTGTAGTGCTGGCATCTTATATGGGCACCGGTTCAAGACCTGGCTGCTCCACTTCTAATCCAGCTCTCTGCTATGGCCTGGGAAAGCAGTGGAAGATGGCTCAAGTCCTTGGGACCCTGCACCTGCGTGGGAGACCCAGAGGAACCTCCTGGCTCCTAGGTTCGGATCGGCCCAGCTCTGGGCATTGCGAACATTTGGGGAATGAACCAGCAGATAGAAGATCTCTTTCTCTGCCTCTGCATCTGCCCCTCTGTAACTCTGCCTTCCAAATAAATAAATAAATCTTTAAAAACAACAACAACAACCACCACCAATCCCACTTAAGGACAAACAAAAGACTAGAAAAAGGGAAAGAGAATGGCATTCAGGTCTCCCGCCCTCTCCTGTAAACAGCAGGACTGTGACAAGGTAGCTTTTCCTTCACAAGAGCCTAGAGTCCCCGACACAAATCCCCTAAAAGGTAAAAACTTGAATACATAGCTTGAAATTATACTAACTTTTAAAACTTCATCAAGGACATCGAAACTGTCATGGTTCTATTATCTTAAGCCAGGGCTTGGTTACTTAACATTACAGCACTGTGGCTTGTTCTCTCAGCATGATAAGGATGTAAGGGAAAAAATAAAGAAAACTCAGCTCCTACATCACATGTGCTACCAACACATCTGCTGCTTCTTACTGCCTCATCCAAAGCAATTTGGAGGTATAAATTACTTGGAAAAGTGATCACCAACAGCTCTAAATTATTCAAAGAACTGAATTTCGGAGGCAGGATGAGCATAACCATGTGAACCGAGACAGGATCATGGCAAAGGGAAACCAGAAAGCATTTTATTCGTGTAACTTAAATCCTTCACAGGCACACATCTTCAACTGATCTCTGATAGTCCATATTCTTGCAGAGTATCTATTCCATTACTAAGAGGGAGGAATACATAGGTAGAAGAGATACAGGTAACAAAGGCTATTTTAAAGTAAATTGGAAAGTAGAACCATGCTTTAAAAATGTCTGGAAAGGGAGCAGTCTTGATGCAGCGGGTAAGATGATTGCATTCCATATCGGAACACCTGGGTTCAAGTCCCAGCTCTGCTTCCAACCCGGCTTCCTACATTTAATGTGAATCCTGGGAAGCAGTAGTGATAGCCCAAATACTTGAGTCTCTGTCACCCACATGGGAGACCTGGACTGAGTTCCAGGCTCCGGGATCTGGCCTAGTCCAGACCTGGCTGTTGCAGACATTTGGGGAGTGAACCAGTGGGCAGTTCAGTCCACCAGTCTGTCTCTGTCTCTCTGCCTTTCAAACAAAATTAAATAAATAAATTTATAAATGTCTAGGAAGATATGCTAAATCTAACAGTTGTTCTCTCTAAAGCAAAAATCACAGGTTAACCTTCTTGTCTTTTTATTTGTATTTTCTAATTTTTTCACAAGCACTTACCATTTACATAATTTTAAAGTGTATTTTTAAAGGTAAGCAGACTGGGGCTGCACTGTTGTGCAGCAGGTTAAAGCCCTGGCCTACAGTGCTGGCATCCCATATGGGTGCTGGTTTGAGTGCTGGGCTGCTCCACTTCCAATCCAGCTCTCTGCTATGGCCTGGGAGAGCAGTGAAAAATGGCCCAAGTCCTTGGGCCCCTGCACCCATGTGGGAGACCCAGAAGAAGCTCCTGGCTACTGGCTTCGGATCAGCTCAGCTCTGGCCATTGCAGTCATTTGTGGAGTGAACCAGCGATGGAAGACCTCTCTCTTTCTCTCTTTCTGGCTCTACCTTTCTCTGTAACTGTGTCTTTTAAATAAATAAA
This sequence comes from Oryctolagus cuniculus, assembly GCF_051225735.1. Taxonomy (NCBI): domain Eukaryota; kingdom Metazoa; phylum Chordata; class Mammalia; order Lagomorpha; family Leporidae; genus Oryctolagus; species Oryctolagus cuniculus. The sequence goes on from NC_142886.1 coordinate 21,193,310, forward strand.
CAAATCTTAAAAAAAAGTAAGCAGATCCACCATAGTACCAACAGAAGAAGAAGCTACACATGGAACAGTTCAGAATAAAACAAAGTATGAGGGATTTCTGGGCTCAAAGATGAAAGATGCAGGGAAGGCAAAATCCTGGGGCGCGTGCAGCCCCCGGAGTCTTCAGCTCAGTTCCCTCCCCACGAGGCCTGACGCCAGGTGGTTTCAGGCAGTTGCATCCTCTCTCCCGAAGGATGCAGAGAGCGCAAGCGCGAACTTCCATGCCAAGGCAGCTCAGGCCTGGCTCCTGCAGATTCAGCCAAGGAGGCGGCTGAAGTTTCCAGCAGCTCACCATCTAATTATTTCTAACCCCTGCTTCACAGTCCAGTTTATGGATTCTGCATGTTTAATAAACAGTTACTCCTCACCTCCCTTACGGCAATTAATACCAGCCCTGGGCTATGAGGTCTGTGACACCACCAGCCAGGCCATACTCTCCAAGCTGACAGTGCCACCTGAACGGACTCATGGTTTATGCAACATGCCTCCCTACAGTCCTGCCTCTAGTGGACACCTCAAATTGAGGTGCTGAGGCAGAAATTCCAACACAGTGGCCTAGGTTTGCTCTGCCTATTTGTTCCACAAAAAGGAAAATGCCTTTTCTGATTACATGCACGCTTCCCTCACATGGAAAAATAAATCTATATATTTTTGCACAGCACATCAGAATCACACATTACCAAGTCTGCTCGCTATCATGAGCTTAGAATTATCCCAAACCCCCAGGTGCCCCATCCTTCTCCTCTTAAACCTATTTTTCTTGACTCTTATCTCTCCTACATCTCAACTCAAGGATGGAATGCTTTGTTTTATTTTGTTTTGTTTTACTTTTTATTTATTTGAAAGGCAGAGAGAAAAAAGACAGCTAAATAGAGAAGAATTGCGAGACACAGTGAGACAAATTAAAAGAGAGAACGCCCCTATCTGTTGTTCACTCCTCAAATGCCCATTACAGCTACAGCTGGACTGAGCTGAGAGTCAATCGAGGTCTCCCACGTGGGCGGCAGGAACCCAAACACTTGAGTCATCACTGCTGCTTCTAGGGTCTGCATTAGCAGGATGCTGGAGGCAGGCGAAGGATATGGGTATCAAACCCAGGCACACAGATGTGGGTGGCAAGGGTCTTATTTGGCAACTTAACCACTAGGCCAAATGCCCACCTGGGAGGGACTACTGAGCAAGGAGTTCCCTGCACCCAAGGCTCAACCAGGAATCCACTCCTACTAAAGCCATGGGCCGAGTCTGCAGGTGCCCTTACCCTCCCAACCCCACCTCCTCATACTCACTGTTGCTGGACTTAAGGTCTCGGTGGATGATGGGAACAATCGCCTCATCGTGTAAGTAGTTCATGCCTCTGGCAATCTGCACGGCCCAATTCACCAGGATGTCCGGGGGAATCCTTTTCCCAGATAACACTCTATTCAAGGGCCCTCCCCGGGCAAACTCCATCACCAAGCAGAGGTTGGGTTCCTTCAGACACACCCCCCTGAGGGCAATGATGTTGGGGTGCTTCAGCATGGCGAAGAGCTTGGCCTCCTGGCGAACATTCTCTATGGTCTGGCTGATGTCTTCATCGGGGTCGTGGCGGGCGGCTTTCACGGCAACCTCATCCCCTATCCAGAAGGCACGGTAGACCTTTCCGAAACCCCCAATGCCGATGATCTCTTCCAGGGTTAGCTCCGCAAAATCAATCTCTAACACTGGGGAGAGAAGACAAAAGGCACAGGTCAGAGACATCCTGGAAATGCCAGTCAAGCATCCATCTGTTCACTGGACTTTTCTGTCTCCCCCCACTGGAAGACCAGCTCCATCAGGGCAGGAACCACACAACTAATTTGCTTTCTTTCACATTATGCCTAGTTGACTAGCACATAGTGGGTATTTAATAATGAGCACCAGTTCACATCCCAGCTGCTCCACTTCCAATCCAGCTCCCTGCTAATGCACTTGGGAAAGCAGTGGAGGATGGCCCAAGCACTTGGGCCTCTGCCATCCACGTGGCAGAAGCTCCTGGCTCAGCCTAGCTCAGTCTTGGCCATTGCTGCCACTTGAAAAGTGAACCAGAGAATGGAAGAATCTCTCTCTCCCTCTCACTCTCTCTCCTTTTCTCTTTCTCTCTGTAACTCTGTCTCTCAAATAAATAAATGCTTAAAGAAATTAAATAAATCCCACTTAGAAAGTTAGGCAGAATCCTGTTCCAAAGCCAAGCGTTTTAACCAACAGAAACACTGGGGAAATCTTTGAGGGTCCTACTCAGCTTCACTCTGCACTTGCTGCTGAGATGCACACGACCCAAGGCCCAGGGCAGAAACCCAACAACCACAACACAGGGGGAGAAGAGGTTCTGCAGAAGGTGATCAGAGGCTTAGGAAAATCACTGACTACCACACAGGATGGGGATGGAGCCGGGGAACAGGCAAAGGAGTCTGGGATCTGATGAATGAGTGGGAAGAGTTGCACAGGGCAATGGAGGAGACCAGGGTGCAGAAAGACAAGACTGTGCACCCAGGTGTGAGAGTGCAGGGCGTCTGGTGCAGCCGGATTACACGCACAAGGACAGCACGAAAGGCGCATAGCTTTGCTTGGGGTCACCAGATGGTGAGATGTTTTTAAAGCCATTTTAAGGGGCTTAAACTTCACACTGTAAACAGCAGAAGCCATGCATGTTTCCGAAGAGCAGTGTTGTTAGACCAACAACTTAAAAAGAAGACTGATGGTAGAAATCCTGGACAAGAACTTCAAAGGGTCCCTGGGAAAAAAAATAAAATTAAAACCTAAGTTTATTTTTTGTACAAATATATTTTGAAATCTATGCATAGTTTTTTTCATAATATAGACTTCATAAACTTTTTGAAGACTCTCTGTATGCATGGATTTCAATTTTTTTTGCAGCAAAAGAATTGTGTCATTCCATTTCCCATGAGCTTTTAGACGTGCTCTCATAGAACACAGCCTGGCAGACAACCTTCAGCAAAAGGCATCACTAACAAGGTCACTGAAATAGCCCAAGCACACTGACCCACAGCAGCAGTGAATGCAGGAGGCACTGGGTCTGCTCGGGAGACTTCCAGCACCCAGTTCACCAGGACCTGGTAGCTGAGATCCATGGGAAAGGACCCTCAAAACAGATACCTCTGTGCCCTCGTTCAATCCCCCAAGTTCTCGGCATCAGCCAATCCAGAGAGTGACCGTGAGTCCCTAGACTGTATCTGCAGCTGTGTTGCATGGAGAGATACTAACAGCTGCCAGCGATGAGAAATCTTGGGCTAGCTAGCTATGCCATTTAGTGCTCAGAGAGCCAAGTGCTATTTTATGTTTCTCTCATGAAACTCTGGGGTTTTTTTGTTTGGTTTTGTTTTTTGACATCTCCTCAGTCTCCGCGGTCTTTGCCTGACTAACTGATGCTCACTCCTCAAGACTCAAATGTCAACTTCATATAGGAACTTCTCCTAACCCCAGACCAAATGAGGTCAAGCTCCCGATCAAACACTTCCATCACTGTCTCCATTCTGCGAGGCTCATCAAGGTCCTAATTACTTAACTGCCAGTTCAATGCCTGTCCCCCTGGCTTGGTCACAATATCCACAGGGCAGAGGTTCTGTCTGCCCCATTCACCACTGCACTCACCAGATCAAACACTTAGAAGGTGACCAGCTGATGAACAAAATTTAAGGGTACTTCAAAAAGTTTGCAAAAAATAGAACTACAAGGCAAGTTTATTTTGGTGCAAAAACATGTTTTGAAATCATGCAGCTCCTTCTGTCAGTTTCTATTTGCCTCTCAATCAGAAAACTTTGTTGTGGCTTAGCATCCTTTTTAGGTCCTCTAGTAATGAATCTGTCCTTTGTTCTAGACCCTGTCTAGCCCACTTGGGGCCTCATTCCTTTGTAATCATAGCCTCTACTCTTACATCAATGGTTCTACTCCCGACCTGTGTGTATTAGTGATCCTTTCCCCCACTTAATATTGTATGATTATTCAGAATTTCTCTACAAACTCCTCTACCTGCAAAAGCAGAGTGGCCTTTCTCCTGGACTTGGTTGGGATCAGCTTTAAACCACGTCCATCAAAGTCTTCACAAGGGTCCAGAGACCCTCCTCATTTCCTCTCCTCTATGAAATCCTTTCATTTCTTGGTTAATGCCACTCTTAGGATCATTGGTTGCTATTCTCATACTGTCTTTTATACTACCGTGTCTGCTTAAGTGTTTACAGGAGTTAATAAGGAATGAACCAAGGTCTTCAGCAACCAGGCGGTGAACCAAATGCTGCTACAGGGATATACTTGGTTCCTTATCCAGGAGACAGCACCTTGAGACATCGCCCCTTGCCAACAAAGAGTACCTCATCGCTCCATGTCAGCAGGAAGTAGCTCTAAAGACAGATCATCACCCCTCTATCCCTCCTGGACTTTTGGGACTAATGTAATCACATAAAACTCTTGCTTTATAAAAAACAAAAGGGGGGAATGTTAGTACAATGTCGCAGACTTATCTATGGTGCGATCCACACCCTGACACCATCCTAGGCTCTAGCCCCTGCTGGAAGCCAGGTGACCACATGGCCCAACTAACAGTGTCAGCCCCATGCCCATCCTAATGGGATTCACTGCTCCTACTGCCTGCCCATCCCCCGTCAAAGTTTTAAAAGGGCCTGTTCCTAAACATGTGGCTCGCTCTCTTTATCTCCATCTCCTGATCTCTGTCTCTGTCTCTTTCTGTCTCTCTCTTACGCTCTCCTTCTCCCTCCTTTCCCTCTTCGCCTCTTCCCTCAAGTCTGTCGGGTTCCCCCAATAAACTCTTCTCCTTAAAAAAAATCATGCGTACAAGGGTCTTCAAAAAGTTCATAAGAAGGCTGGGCGTTTATAGGGAATTTGATGTCCATACCCCATATCCAAGTACCTGGGGTTGATTCCCAGTGCTGGCTCCTGACTCGTTTCCTGCTAATGCACACCCTGGGTACAGCAGTGATGCTTCAAGTGATTGAGTCCCCGACACCAAGGTGGCAGACCTGGATTTAGTTCCTGGCTACAGTATAGCCTAGGCAGGGTCAATGTATGGACTCAGGGGCAGTATTTGAGAGCTGTCTCTGTGTGTCTCTGCCTCCCAAATAAATAATTTTTTAAGTTCGTGAAAGATTAATATTATGCAAAAAATATGCAAGAATTTCAAAAAATGTTTTCATCAAAATAATCTTACCTTTTTATTCTGAAGTAAAGTAAAAAAAAAAAAAAAAGTGTATCTCCAGGGCCAGCCAGCATTGTGGTACAGAGGATTAAGCTGCTGCTTGCAATGGAAGCATCTCCCATGATCACCAGTTCAAGTCCTGGCTGCTCTTCTTCCAATCCACCTTCCTACTTATGTACCTGAGGAAGCAGCAGAAGAGGGCCCAACCAAGTACTTACTTGGACCCCTGCCATGCACATGGGAGACCCAGATGGAGTTGCAGGCTCCTGGCTTCAACTGGCCCAGCCCAGGCTGTTGCAGCCATTTGGGGAGTGAGTTAACCAGTGCCTGGAAGAGTTCTCTCCCCCCTCCCCATCTTTTTCTGTCTCTCCCTCTCTCTGTAACTCTATCTTTATAATAAATATAAATAAATCTTCATTTAAAAAAATCTACCTCAGTAGGAAATAAATCACATCCAGATCTCCAAAGACAGAGACATATGAATTGGACTTTCTGAAACAAATGCAGAGCATAATCACACTTTAATAAAAAACTAAGAAAACAAAAATATATGTCTGAACTTTTGGCAAGACCAAAAGAGGAGCTGCCCACTGCTGGCTGTTCCTTTCCTTTCTTAGCCAACCCTGTGACGCCCGCATTCTCCACTCAGATGCTGGTAGTGTTAAAAAATCTGTTCTTGCTTAATTATAGTACTTTGATTCTTTCATTTGTATTTTGGAATGCAACTAGCAGTCTGCACAGAGCAACTCCTAGGAAAAGTTGGTGGACTGTCTTTAAGTACACAACAAAGAGCCCATCTGGGCCCCCAAAAGTTCCAATTGGAGGTCACTGGGAGTCCTCCTGAAGAGTAGATGGTGTGACAGACACTGCAGGCCAGTCATCAGATCCATTCCAAAACCTTCTAGCAAGTCTTTCAGCATGACAGAGGGCAGGAAGCCAAACACTGCACTCTCCATACTCCCTTATAGCTAGAGTGCTGGATGCAAATTTAGTTCTGCAAACCAGAGACATAAGATCTGTAAGGCAGAAGAGAGACCCTGCTGCCTCTCTTGGCAAGCCTGGCCGCAGGTGGGTTTTCCTGCAACAGCAAGTGAGTATCCAATCACTGGCCCTGAGGATACTTCACGGCCAGTCTCTGAACTGCAGCTGCAACAAGTCCTTCTAGAATACAACAGCTTCCACAGCAGCTCCTGATTCCGCATCTCCCAGATGAGAGAGGTGGCAGCTCGACAGGTGGGCCAGGACTGCCACGTCCCAGGAGTCGTTCCCATGGGGCCAACAGACAATCTCCTCTCCCAGACCCTCCAGCGACTCCAGAAGCACCAATTTCCCAGGCTCAGTCCCTTTCCTGCTTAAAATAGCTAAGTGTTCCTCAGTCCTAAAATGAATCCTGACTGATCACTAATTTTTACATGATGTCATCCACATGCATGAAAAAACTCTGTCTATGTTACGGAGACCAGAAACCATTTTGGAGAAATATATATTCTGTTAAAAGTCTCCTTCGGGGTGGGGGGAGGGCAAGCATTTCGCATAGTGGTTAAGATGTCACTTGTAACACCCACGTCCCATATCACAGTGCTTGGCTTCCAGTCACGGCTCTGTTCTCCCTTCCAGCTTCCTGCTAATGCACACCCAGAGAAGCAGCAGCTGAAGGCTCAAGTATGTGGCTCCCACTACCCAGAGGGGAGACCTGGACTGAATTCCCAGCTCCTGGCTTTGACCTAGCCCAGTCTAACTATTATGGGCACTTGATGAAGAGTAAATAGATCTCTCTCTCTGCCTTTCAAATAGGAAGAAAAAAAAAAAAAAAACAGGAAAAAAAATTAAGACTCTCTTTGAAGGGAAGGAACATGCATTTTTTTTTCTACCAGCTTTTACACTGATGACAGCATATGTGTCTATTTAACAAATCTGTATTTGTTATGTCCTCGGCTAAGAATATGAATTCTCCTTAAGGGGACTACCTGTTGTGCTTTCTCTTGTATGCTCCCTTTTTCCTCTGGCCTGAAACACAATTGTAGACATACAGAAGGAGTGAAGTACTGAAATACATGGAGCTTAAAAAAGATAAGATTCAGAACCACAGTGCTGAAAGGACAGCTCCTCGGACTGCACTTCAGAGAGGACAGAAAATCTCTGTGGAAAGCAGTAAGCTCTCTTTGGAAGAACATCGCATCTGGATCCTGCTATTTAGTTAAGGAAGTATTAAGACCAGCCTTCAAGTGCAATACAGAATACAGTTTCCAAACAGAAACCAGACAGACCCCAGGGGCTGGGGAAGATGGGCCCCTTTTCCTGTTCCCGACCAGGCAGCCCCTTTGGACAAGACCTCCAGCTGCAGCAGAAGGCATATGGGCCTCTCCTTTCAATCCCTGCTCCAGTGAAGACCTGGTTTTAAGTAAGAATCAGGTCAAGTTGCATTCAGCACATTTTTCAGTTTCTGCAGAAGGATATTTCCAGGAATATCAGGAACAAAACCTTCTTTGTTTCGTTTTTGGAGTCAGGACGTAACTCCTCCCTTGAAAACAACTTACAGACACATTCTGACAGGTTCTGGGAAAGTGAATGGCACACACACCTCACTCATGTAAAAGTCTTAAATACATCAGGAAATACATCCTTACATTGCTAGTGGGTGTAGAAAAAAGAAGCATAAATTAATAACCTTAACGGATGCCTTGTTTGGAAACAGAAACAACTGTCTCGTAAGAGAAACTTCTTGTAAGACCTAGAATGATGTCTTCCAAGATGACACATTTACATCTGTACATTTTTCAGCTTTTGCTAAAACAAAGATGAATGAGCTCCTGGTTACCTCTATTTGTCACTTATGAAGAGCCAAACTCCAATGACCTATGTAGGAGGGAGAAAAGCACTATCTAAATCTAAGATGGTTTACAGTATCACAGTAAATTCTCTGTCCTAAGATTTAGTAACTTCCCCTGTCTCTTTTAGTTAAAGTTTGAAATAATATTGTCACCTGAAAAAGCAATCATCTAAAATCAACACTGAACGTTTCTGCCAGACTCACTTCTACTTGCAGTTCAGAATGTAATGTTACGGTATATGCCCCAGAGGGGAAGTTAAAGGAACCCTGGCGAAGAAGTGTCAGAGGCTCCATTCTGTTCTGAGTCTCTGGAGACAAGTGTGTCTGTCAATCACCTTTATTCTCCGGCTGACACTAACTGAACTGATCTGGTGGACACAGAGCAGAAATCAGAAATGCACCTGTCAGCAATTACCCAGGTACATCTTTATCAAATCACTACAATGAGCGCAGCAGGTTAACGCCCTGGCCTGAAGTGCCAGCATCCCATATGGGTGCCGGTTCAAGACCCGGCTGCTCCACTTCCAATCCAGCTCTCTGCAATGGCCTGGGAAAGCAGTAGAGGATGGCCCAAGTGCTTGGACCCCTGTACCCACGTGGAAGACCTGGAAGAAGCTCCTGGCTCCTGGCTTTGGATCAGCACAGCTCTGGCCATTGCAGCCAACTGGAGAGTGAACCAGCAGATGGAAGACCTCTCTCTTTCTCTCTCTCCCCTTCTCCCTCTCCCTCTCCCTCTGCCTCTCCTCTCTCTGTGTAACTCTGACTTTCAAATAAATAAAAAAATCTTTAAAAAAATCACTACAATGAAATATTTACAACCCAATCCCCCTCATGTGACTTATAAGCACCTCCTGATCACTTCTGTCTCCCCTGGTACTTAACACAGTATCCATCATTCACTACTCAATAATTAAGTTTTTGACTGGAATGAAATTTTCTGAATTATCAAGAATAATTCTAAGGGCTACCTCTGTGGCATAGTGGGTAAAGCTTCTGCCTGTGGCACAAGCATCCCATATGGGCACCAGTTCTAGTCCCAGCTGCTCCACTTCTGATCCAGCTCTCTGCTATGGCCTGGGAAAGCAGAAGATGGCCTGAGTGCTTGGGTCCCTGCACCCATGTGAGAGGCCCAGAAGAAGCTCCAGGCTCCTGGCTTCAGATCAGCCCAGCTTCGACCACTGTGGCCATTTGGGGGGTGAACCAGCAGATGGAAGACCTCTCTGCCTCTCCCTCTCTCTGTCTGTAACTCTACCTTTCAAAATAAATAAATAAAACATTTACAAAAAAAAATAAAGAAGAAGAAGAAGAAGAAGAAGAATTCTAATCAAGATCAGAACTCCTGGTAGGGTCAAGTAAAAAACCCAACCAGGAGTTTCAAATGTCATGTCCTCAAGTCAATTCTCTAAATAAGCACAAGGTACTCCCTGTTTCTTCATCATCTGGAATGCATTTAATCCATGGCAACTTTTGTTACAAAAAAGATAAATCATAGTCTCCCAACAGAGAAGGACCTTCTAGGGTAGCACAGCCTGACCTGTCTTGCTCTCTGTGGATAGACTGCTCTCGCCTACATCACCCAGCATTCACTCCTGACTGCCTTGACAGCCGGGGCTCAGGGTACTACGGAGACCATGCTCATGAACCTCACATAACTCTCCTACTCTGACATTAGCTGTCCTTAAAAATAAAATTATGGGGCCAGCACTGTGGCACAGATTAATCCTCCACCTGTGGCATTGGCATCCCATATGGGCACCAGTTCTAGTCCCGGCTGCTCCACTTCTGATCCAGCTCGCTGCTATGGCCTGGGAAAGCAACAGAAGATGGCCCAAGTGCTTGGGCCCCCGCACACTTGTGGGAGACCCAGAAGAAGCTCCTGGCTCCTGATTCGGATTGGCACAGCTTTGGTCGCTGCAGCCATTTGGGGAGTGAACCAGTGGAAGGAAGGCCTTTCTCTCTGTCTCCTCTCCTTCTCAGTCTGTAATTCTACCTATCAAATAAATAAATATTTAAAAAATAAAATTATGAGTGGACATGTGGCACGGTGTTTAAACCATCTCTTGAGATGCCTGCATCCCATATTAAGTTGCCTGAATCCGAATCCCAGCTCCACTTCCTATCCAGCTTCCTGCTAACACACACCCAGAGAGGTAGCAAATGATGACTCAAGTACTTGGGTCCCTGCCACCCACATGGGAGACCTGGGTGGAGTTGCAGGCTTCTGGCTTCAGCCTAGCCCAGCCTGGCTGTTGTAGGCATTTGGGGAGTGAACCAGTGGATGGAAGACCTCTCGTTCTCTGGCTCATTCTGCTCTCCTGCTCATTTCTCCCTGTCAATCTGTCTTTCAAATAAATAAAACTTAAAAAAAAAATCACAAAACTTCACCCATATAGAATCTAAAATTCTGACTTGTGTTTAAAACTACATGGTGGGGCTGGCACTGTGGTGGCATCCCTCAGGGGTGCAAGTTCAAGGCCTGGGCCTGGGTGCTCCACTTCCGATCCAGCTCCTTAGTAATGCACCTAGGAAAGCAGCGGAAGATGGGCCAAGTGCTTGGGTCCCTGCACCCCATGGGAAACCTGGAAGAAGCTCCTGGATTCGGCCTAGCCCATCCCCGGCCATTGTGGCCACTTGGGGAGTAAACTAGTGGATGGAAGATCTCTGTGTATCTCCTTCTCTTTCTCTCTGTAACTCTGCCTTTCACATAAATAAATACATCATTAAAAAAAAAAAAAACTGTATTGTGTTTTTCTAACATGCAAGGCTATTTATATTTCTTCCAATATATGACCAAGTTCATGTTCATCACTACTTCAAAGTTACGCCAGGACCCTTAGCCTTCATCTCACCAGTCCTCACACCAAAAAGACATTGTACCCGGAAACAATTTAAAGTCTTTCGCCTCTTCCAGGTATTATAAAGACCAAAACATAGAAATATGAAGCTTTAAATCGAATGAAAGGTAGAGAATAACAAAAGGGAAGTACAGGTTTGAACACCAGCTTGATAGAAAAAGAGCAGAACACAAGGAAGGTGTTACAATTTTGGTGTTAAATGCTACTATTGAAAAACATCTTAGGGTAAAGAAACACAAGAGCACAGGTGAAAACAAGTCACAGGACCAGAAAGAACAGTTACAAGTGAAATGTGCAAACTAAATGCTTAAAGTTGGCCCTTGGTGATGATTTTTTTTCAAAGTCAACTAAGATGCAAAGTACAGAAAAAACGGAATAAGCACTAATAAATGCATAATCACAGAAATCAGACACTCGCAAATCCACACCGTGCAAACTGCACTGGCAGCTTCCACCTGGCTGCTAAAACGACCTGGTGTCCCGGACTACGGGGTTCCCACGACTGGGTAACTGCTTTGAAATAAACAAAGGAAATTTCATTACCGGGGTGGCAAACCAGGCCTCTGGGAGAAGGGCCCTGCGAAGGACCCCTGGGCACGGGCTCCCGGGGACCTGGCCAGCGCCAAATATAGGCGAGGATCTAGGGTGAGGAGACAGGAGGAAACGTCTCGGTGCGCGCCGCCCGGCCTCGGGGGCGGCGACTCGGAGGCTGTCCCCTCCTCAGCCCTCCTCGGTGAGACTCCTGAAGACACAACTTGGGACACCCAGCGCAGGCAGCAGGGCAAGTCAAAGGCACTCCAGCCCGGCGTCCACACTCGCTTCCGGGACTCGGGAGCCCGCCCAGCTCTGCGGGAGGCACCCCCCACACCCCGGCAAATGGCTGTGAGGGGCGGGGACGGGCGACAGGACAGCTCCGCCGGGCTGGGGGCTGGGGGCTGGGGTCAGGTCGGCGCCCACCAGCCGGTCCTGTGGACTGGGAAATGGGCGGCTCAGAGCCCAGGTTCCAGGCAGGGCCTCCGGCGCGTCCGGGTCGCCTCAGCCACGGCAGCCCGAGCGCGCGCCCTCCCGCCCGCCCACACCCGGGCAGGCGCTGCCCAGCGCGGCCGCCACCCCGGCCCCGGCCCGCCCCCGGCCCCCGGCCCCCGGCCCCGCCTTACACTGAATGGGCGGATAGCAGCTGGGGTCCTCGCCGCCGGGCTGGCAGCGGCTGGAGAAGGCGCTGCGCGGGGTCACGTAGTTGCTGGGGAAGATGCCCACCCGCTGGTTCAGCTGCCCGGTCCACCAGCCCTCGTCGCCGGACACCTGCGAGTCCTTGGACAGCACCTCCACCACGTCGCCCAGCCGCAGGGTCAGCTCGTCCTCGCCTGCCGCCTCGTACTCGAACACCGCCGTCCAGTAGGGCAGCGGCGCGTCCGAGCCCAGCTCCCCAGGGGCCGCCGCCGCCTCCTCCTCTTCCTCCTCCTCCTCGGCCCCCGCGCCGTCCTCTCCCGGCGGGGTGGCAGCGGCGGCGCTCGCCAGGCAGCCGAGAAGCGCTCTGGAGGGCTCCATGGAGCGGCCGATCCATAGGGTGCGGGGCTGCCGCCGCCCGCAGGAGCCGCCGCCGCCTATTGTTCATGCGGCTCCGCAGAGCTGGGGGGGACCCCCTCCCCCGACGGCGGCCGCAGGTAGGGCCCGGGCTGGCGGGGAGGGCAGAGCCGGCGCTCCGGGGCTCGCGCGGCGGGAGGGTAAGTGCGCCGAGCGCGAAGGCTCACCGCCGCCTAGGGGTGCGGCGGGCCCGCGTCCCCGCCTGCCCGCTCGCCCCCCGGGGGCGGCGTCGCCACCTCTGCCGCGGGTACCTGCCAGTGCAGCCAGCGCCCGCCGCCGCCAGCCGGCCGCCGCTCCCCTCAGCGCCCCGCGCCGCGCCCCGCCCCCCGCGCCGCCCGCACGCCCGGGACCACCTGACGCGGGCCTGGCTCCGCCCCAGCCCTGCGGATCGGGGAGGGGCGTGGCCTCCAGGCGCCAGGCACGCCCCCCCAGCGCCAGCCGCCTTCCCATTGGCGGCCGCCGACCCGTGCGCAGGTTGCCCTCGCCGTGGTTGGGGCGGCCGCGCTGGACGCCCTGCAGGGCCCTGCGCCTTCGCGGCCCCGCCCCTGTTGCGGGCGCTCTCGTTCTCGCAGCCCAGGTCGACCCCTTGCGCGCTCCTATTGGCCGGCTGCGGCTGCAGCCCATTGGTCCCCGGCACCTGCCCGTTTACGCACGGGGCGAGCTCGGCACCCCCGGGCAGGAGGCGGCTCCCGCCTCATTGGGTGCGTGAGAGGGCCAGGGTGGGTCCCGAAAGGTAAGGCCGAGCCTTCTCTGGGAGAAAGACGGGAGGAGCGGCCGCTCCCTTTGTTTCCGTGGATGGGTCAGGGGCAGCACCGGTGAAAGCCAGCAGAGAAGTGCCGGGGGCCGCAGCCCCGAGAGAGCCCTACCTGAGGAGTCGCCCCTGTGGGCCCTGCCTCAGCCCTGGTCCAACGGGATGGATCAGCGGCCGCTCCCCCATCCAGCCCCTAGGCTGAAGAACCGAAGAACGCTTCGCCTCGGTGGAGACTGCGCACAGCCCGCCCTTCCTGGGTCCCTGCAAAAAGAGAGTTCAAGCCCGTCGGTGTTTTTGGTTTTGTGTTTTTTTGAATGCGGGAAGGCGAGAGGCCACCTTCCTGGGGCTTCCAAGTGGGGCTGGGAAGGCCTGGGCTGCCTGTAAGAGGATAAACTTCTCGGCGGGTGTCGCCTGATGGAATTGCGCCTCGGATCCTGGTGGGCGTCTACAGGGATCAGACTGGAAAGAACTGAAGCCGAATGCGCGTGCACGCGCGTTCGTGGGCACGGACTGGTGCCTTGCTGCATCCCTTTGTGGTGTGCCCGCCATTCGTTAGGAAAGAATGCGCTGTCGGCGTAATGTTACTCCTGTGCTTGTTTGTAAAGATTTATTTATTTATTTAAAAGGCAGAGTTGTACAGAGAGAAGGAGAGACAGAGAGACCTTCCATCTGCTGGTGCACTCCCCCAAATGGACACAATGGCCAAGACTGGGCCAGGCCACAGCCAGGAACGCCTTCCGGGCCTCCCATGTGGGTGTCAGGGGCCCAAGCAGTTGGGCCACCTGCTGCTGCTCTCCCAGGCCGTTCGCAGGGAGCCGGATAGGAAGTGGAGCAGCCAGGTCTGGAAGGGGCGCCCACGCGGGATTCCAGCCTGCACTAGGCCCGAGCGCTGCCCCTCTCCTGTGCTTTCATGTCCTACAGTAGCCAGGTAGAGGTGCTCTGAAATTCCAGATCCTTGAAGGATCTGGCCTGATCCCCCCAGGTTGTGTCAGCTTTCCCCGCTCGGCACAGGCTGAAGTGGGCTTCACTGAGGGGAGGGAGTACACGGAACCGTCCCCATGTTCTGCAGGCCTCACATTTCAAGGCTCGCTCCCCAAGATGGCTGCGCTGCCCACCCAAGCATCCCACACACCCGAGAGCTTGCAGAAGATAAGTCGGTGTTGTTCTCAAGAGCAAGAACACCTGGGTTCAACTCCAGGCTCTGGTCCTACCCCAGTTTCCTGCCAGTGCAGACCCTGGGAGGCAGCAGTGACAGCTCAAGTGATTGGGTTCCTGCCACCCACGGGGAGACCTGGCTGCAGCCCCCTCTCAGCCCAGGCCATGGCAGGCATTTGGAGAGCAGTTTGGAGTACTCCTCCCCCTCTTTGTTTCACACGCACTGTCCCCCCATCCTGCTGCCTCTCAAAAGAGAAGACTAGGGGCTAACGCTGTGGCAGAGTGGGGAAAGTCTGTGCCTGCAGTACCAGCATCCCATATAGGCACTGGTTCAAGTCCTAGCTGCTCCACTTCTGATCCAGCTCTCTGCTATGGTCTGGGAAAGCAGTAGAAGATGGCCCAAGTCCTTGGGCCCCTGCACCCACGTGAGAGACCCGGAAGAAGCTCCTGGCTCTTGGTTTCAGATCGGATCAGCCCAGCTCCAGCCATTGTGACCATCTGCGGAGTGAACCAGCCGATGGAAGACTTCTCTGTCTCTCTCTGCCTCTGTGTAACTTTGACTTTCAAATAAATAAAATAAATTAAAAAAAAAAAGAATGGAGAGAAAAATGGCAGTGAGGGTAGCTCTCTAAGTAGTAGGATTATGAATATTTTTATTGTCATATTTACCTGTAATTTTGAATGTCCTACAATATAGTTTTCAGGATTACACACATACTCCCTAGGAGAGAGGAGGAGGGGGAAAAAAAAAACCTTCCCCTCGCAACAGGAAAACTCTTAATTCCCTGTACAATTTAAATCTTTAATACCATAATATGTGTTTAGGATCTCATGGAGCGTCAGTCCTGAAACATTTCAACAAGTCACTCAGTAAATATTTGTTGAATGGGTAACTGCTAGGAATGCAAATGAGGGAAGGCCCCTCAGATTCAAGTCTTCTGGCAGGGCCTCAAGGAGGAGGCAGAACCAGAACTGGGCCTGCAGCGGCCTGGGGTGGAGCAGAGAAGAACCTGTGTTCAGGAGAGGAAGGAGGGAGTGGGCACAGCCAAGCTGGACAGGTGGGTCCATTTGGACAGAAGGGTGAGCAAGAACTCTGAAAAGGTGGGTGGAGATCAGACTGTAATTGTAAAGGGCCTTGTAATTACTTGATTCACATTGACAATTATTTAATTGATTATTTATATTTATTTAATGCTGTGTGTGTTCACCAGAAGGGCAGGGACTGGTCGGTCTGGTTCTCCACAGTTCTCCCAGCACTTTGAGAGTACCTAGTATGCAATGGACTCCCCATGCGTATTTGCAGCTGGGTGACTGCCTTGGGTGCCAGGCTGAGAAGCCTGGGTTTTGTTTAGCAGATAAAGGAGCACCATGAAAAGATTTTGAGCGGGAATGTGAGGTGACCAAGTAGCACCTTTGCTGGAGAATAGAGCAGATGAAGAATGAAGGAGAGAGACTTAAGACAGGGATGGAAAGATGTAGAGCAGGTGTGGGAATGGAACATAATATATGGGTAGCAATAGAGGAGTTCCAGCCAGAGGAGAGAAGAGGATGCAAAGGGAGTGATAGGAAAGAAAACAGACAAGATCATAAAGACTTTGAAAGCCGGGTCTGATTACTAAAATGCTATGACTATTATGTTCTCGAGCAGGGGTTTGCTAAATCTCGGCTGAGAAAGACGTATTCTCTCCACCGCACTGAAAAAATGCAGTGTAAGGCAGGGCAGTGATGCAACTTAGCTCTTGACTTAAGTCAGAAGAAAACAGTTTGTCCCGGCTCTGTCCTGTAAAACCCATGCGACTTTGGACCACGTGTCTGTTTGAACCTCAGTTTCCTCATTTTTATTTTATTTTCTTAAAAAAGATTTATTTGAAAGGTAGGGAGGAGGCTAGCGCTGTGGCACAGTGGGTTAACGCCCTGGCCTGAAGCACCGGCATCCCATATGGGCACTGGTTCAAGACCCAGCTGCTCCACTTCTGATCCAGCTCTCTGCTGTGGTCTGGGAAAGTAGTAGAAGATGGCCCAAGTGCTTGGGCCCCTGTACCCACGTGAGAGACCCGGAAGAAGCTCCTGGCTCCTGGCTTCAGATCGGCGTAGCTCCAACCATTGCAGCCATCTAGGGACTGAACCAGCTAATGGAAGACCTCTCTCTCTCTCTCCCTCTCCCTCTCCCTCTTCCTCTCCCTCTCCCTCTCTCCCTCCCTCCCTCCCTCTTCTCTCTCCGTGTAACTCTGCCTTTCAAATAAATAAATAAATCTTTAAAAAAAAAAAAAGGCAGGGAGAGAGATTCCTCTTCCCCAAATGCCCACAATTACCTAGAGTCAGCCAAACCCAGGAGCCAGGAACTTCATCTGGGTCTCTCCCATGTGGGTGGCAGGAACACAAGTACTTGAGCCATCACCTGCTGCCTGCCAGATACATTAGCCGAAAGCTGCATTGGAGGTAGAGTAGCTGGACTTGGACCAGGTACTCCAATAAAGGATGCAGGCAAAATAAATGGCAGCTTAACGCATTGTACCACATGTCTGCTCCAGGTCCCTTTTTTTTTTTTTTTTTAAGATTGATTTATTTATTGGAAAGGCAAAGTTAGAGAGAGAGCACTTCCATCCACTAGTTCACTCCCCAAATGGCCACAACGGTCAGAGCTAAGCCAATCCTAAGCCAGGAGCCTGGAGACTTCCAGGTCTCCCACATGGGTGCAGGGACTCAAGGACCTGAGCCATCTTCCACTGCTTTCCCGAGCACATTAGCAAGGAGCTGGATCAGAAGTGGAGCAGTCAGGACTCCAACCAGCGCCCATACAGGATGCCAGCACTGCAGGTGGTGACTTTACCCACTATACCACAATGCCAGCCCTGCCCCATTTTTTAAAATAGGTGTGATAGGGGTCAGCACCGTGGCTCACTTGGTTAATCCTCTGCCTGCGGTGCCGGTATCCCATATGGGCACCGGGTTCTAATCCTAGCTGCTCCTCTTCCAGTCCATCTCTCTGTTGTGGCCCAGGAGGGCAGTGGAGGATGGCCCAAGTCCTTGGGCCCCTACACCCGCATGGGAGACCAGGAAAAGCGCCTAGCTCCTGGCTTCGGATCAGTATAGCTCCAGCCGTTGCAGCCACCTGGGGAGTGAACCAGCGAAGGAAGACCTTTCTCTGTCTCTCTCTCTCACTGTCTAACTCTGTCAAATAAAAAATAAATAAATAAAATAGGTGTGATGATAGAACTTATTTCTACAAATGGGTAGAGGATAAAAGCAGATAGGACATACAAAAGCATGGTGCCTAACACCCAGCAAATATTCAACATGTATTTCCTTTGCTTTGTGCATCACCCTTACAACATGCTTCAATTGCACCCTAGAAAACTGTGGGGGTCACACGATGATAAGTAGGGCCTAGGGCTTTTCCCTTAGTGAGGAAAAAGGCAATGCAATACCAGTGAGGGACATCAACACTCCACTTTCATCCACAGATTAGCCAAAGAATTAACACACATCAGGGTCAAGCTGTTCCATAGAAACAAGTGGACAAATAGACATTTACAGAACATGTCATCCAACAGCTGCAGAATATACATTAGCAAACAGAAAATTCTGTAGCATAGATCATATAAAAGACCACAAAATATGTCTCAACAAATTAAAAATCAAAATCATACCATGTATTTCTTCTGATCACTATGAGATAAAACCAGAAATTTAGGAATTATACAAATACATAGAAACAGAACATTATACTATTTTTTTAAGATTTATTTATTTGAAAGAGTTACACAGAGAGAGGAGAGGCAGAGAGAGAGAGGTCTTCCATCCGATGGCTCACGCCCCAAATGGCCGCAACGGCAGATCTGAAGCCAGCAGCCAGGAGCTTCTTCCGGGTCTCCCACATGGGTGCAGGGGCCCAAGGACTCGGGCCATCTTCTACTACTTTCCCAGGCCACAGCAGAGAGCTGAGTCAAAAGAAGAGTACCCGGGAGTAGAACCAGCGTCCATATGGGATGCCAGCGCTTCAGGCCAGGGCATTAACCCACTGTGCCACAGCGCCAACCCATATACTATTGAATGAACAATAGGTCTTAACTTTCAAATAAATGAATAAATAAATCTTAAAAAAAAAATGAGGCAGGCGCTGTGGCGTAGCGGGTAAAGCCACCATCTGCAGTGCCAGCATCCCATATTGGCGCCGGTTCGAGTCTCAGCTGCTCCATTTCTGATCCAGCTCTCTGCTATGGTCTGGGAAAGCAGCAGAGGATGTCTCAAGTCCTTGGGCCCCTGCACCCTTGTGAGAGATCCACAAGAAGCTCCTGGCTCCTGGCTTCAGATTGGCCCAGCTGCAGTCATTGCGGCCATTTGGGGAGTGAACTGGTGGATAGAAGACTTTCTCTCTCTCTCTGCCTCTGCCTCTCTGTAACTCTGCATTTCAAAAATCAATTAAAAATACAACATATTGAGGAAAAAAAGTTGAGGGTTTTCTTTTTTCTTTTTTTTTTTTTTATTGACAGAGTTAGTGAGAGAGAGAGACAGAGAGAAACGTCTTCCCTCCGTTGGTTCACTCCCCAAATGGCCACCACGGCCGGCGCTGCGCCGATCCACAGCCAGGAGCCAGGTGCTTTCTCCTGGTCTTCCATGCGGGTGCAGGGGCCCAAGCACTTGGGCCATCCTCCACTGCCTTCCCAGGCCACAGCAGAGAGCTGGACTGGAACCCGGCGCCCATATGGGATGCCAGTGCCGCAGGCAGATTAACCAAGTGAGCCACGGCGCCAGCCTAGGGTTTTCTTTTTAATGTTTATTCATTTTCATCTGCTTGGAAGGTAGAATGACAGAGAAGAGAGGTCTTCCACCCTCTGTTTCACTCCCCACATGTCCACAACAGCAGAGTAACCAGAACTCAGAGCAGCACTCCGATATGGGGTGCAGGTGTCCCAAGTATCAGCTTAACCCACTATGCCACAATGCATGCCCCAGGGATTGGTTTTCTGAAAGGATAAAATTGACAAACCTTTACCAAGGGAAAAAAGAGAAGACTAAAATAAAAGCAGAAATGAAACAGAAGATACTACAACTGAGACCACAGAAATATAGATCACTAGGGACCATTATGAACAGCTATGTGCCAACAAATTGAAAAATCTGGGACCTGCATTGTGGCACAGCGGGTTAAGCCACTGCCTGCCTGCAATGCTGGCATCCCCTTGGAGTGCCAGTTCCAATTGCAGCTGCTCTGCTTCTGGTCTAGCTCCCTGCTAATGCACCTGGGAAAGCAGCTGAGAATGGCCCAAATGCTTGGGCCTCTGCCACCCATGAAGGAGACCTGGATGGAGATCCAGGCTCTTGGCTTAGGCCTGGCCCAGCCCTGACCATTTAGGGAATGAACCAACAGATAGAAGATCTTTTTATTTCTCTGCCTTTCCTCTTTTTCTGTCACTCTGCCTTTCAAATAAATAAAAAGTAAATTTCAAAAGAAAATTATAATACATAAATATTTTTAAAAGAAAATGAGGAAGCTGGTGCTGTAGCATAGCAGATAAAGCTACTGCCTGCAGTTCTGGCATTCGTACAGGTGCCGGTTAGAGACCCGGCTGCTCCACTTCCGATCCAGCTCTCTTCTATGGCCTGGGAAAGCAGTAGAAGATGACCCAAGTCCTTGGGCCCCTGCACCCATGTGAGAGACCCGGAAGAAGCTCCTGGTTCCTGGCTTCGGATCAGCACAGCTCTGGCCGTTGTGGCCATCTGGGGAGTTAACCAGTGGATGGAAGACCTCTCTCTGCCTCTGCCTCTCTCTGTGTGTAACTCTGACTTTCAAATAAATGAATAAATCTAAAAAATAAATAAATAAAAGAAAATGAGAAGGTTCCAGCATTGTGGTGTAGCAGGTTAAGCCTCCACCTGCATTGCTGGCATCTCATATGGGTGCTAGTTTGAGACCCCATTGTGCCACTTCCTATCCAGCTCCCTGCTAATGTGCCTGGGAAAGCAGTGAAAGATGGCTCAACTACTTGGACCTCTGCATTCATATGGGAGACCCAGAAGAACCTCCTGGTCCCTGGCTCCTGGCTTCAGCCTGGCCCATCCCAGCTGTTGCAGGCATTTTGGGAGTAAACCAGTGGATGGAAGATATTTTTCTCTCACTGTCTCTCCTCTTTTTCTTTCATTCTGCCTTTCAAATAAATATAAAATAAATCTTAAAGGAAAATGAAAAATTGATGGATAAATTTCTGGACACATGTAATCTACCAATATTGAACCACGGAGAAAATCTTAATAGACCAATAATGAGTAATGAGATTG
Organism: Oryctolagus cuniculus; assembly: GCF_051225735.1. NCBI lineage: Eukaryota > Metazoa > Chordata > Mammalia > Lagomorpha > Leporidae > Oryctolagus > Oryctolagus cuniculus. Next base: position 21,213,988 of record NC_142886.1, read on the forward strand.
AATCAATAATCAAAAACCTTCCAGCCGGCGCCGTGGCTCAATAGGCTAATCCTCCACCTTGCGGCGCCGGCACACCGGGTTCTAGTCCAGGTCGGGGCGCCGGATTCTGTCCCGGTTGCCCCTCTTCCAGGCCAGCTCTCTGCTAGGGAGTGCAGTGGAGGATGGCCCAAGTCCTTGGGCCCTGCACCCCCATGGAAGACCAGGAGAAGCACCTGGCTCCTGCCTTCAGATCAGCGTGGTGTGCCGGCCGCAGCATGCTGGCCGCGGCGGCCATTGGAGGGTGAACCAACAGCAAAAGGAAGACCTTTCTCTCTGTCTCTCTCTCTCACTGTCCACTCTGCCTGTCAAAAAAAAAAAAAAAAAAACTTCCAAAAAAAAAAAAAAAAAAAGGCCTAGGACTGGAACTATTCCAAACTATTCCAAAAAATTGAGAGGACCTTTTCAAACTCATTCTACAAGGCTGGTATTACACTGATACCAAAACCAGACAAGCAATTAAAAAAAAAAAAAAAAAACTACAGATCAGTCCCTGATGCATAGAGATGCAAAAAATTCTTAACAAAATACTAGTAATTGAATCCAATAGTACATCAAAAAGATCATTCATCATGATCAAGCAGGTTCAACATATAAAAACCAATATGTGTAATTTATCACATCAACAGAATGGTCAAAATCTTAGGATTGTATGAACAGATGCATAAAAGACATTGACACCCACTTATGCTTAAAAAAAAACTGAACAAATCAGGTATAGAAGGAACATTTCTCAACCTAGTAAAAACTGTATATGACAAGCCCATGGCCAACATGGTACTGAGTGGGGAGAAGCTGGAAGCATTTTCTCTAAGTTCTAAGATCTAGAACTAGACAAGGATTCCACTCTAACTCCTTTTATTCAATGTAGTACTGGAAGTCTTAATCAAAGCAATTAGGCAAAAGAAAGGAAAGGCACACAAATGGGAAAGGAGGAATTAAAATACTCCTGTTTGTGGATTATATGATTCAATATATAGCAAAACCCAAAGTCTCCAACATTAGAATTGATAAATATATTTAGTAAAGTTGCAGGATGTAATATTAGCCCACAAAATCAGTAACATTTTCATACACCAATATGAAGCTTGTTAAGAAAGAAATCACTTTCATAATGGCTACAAAAAATATAAAAATCTAGGACTAACCTTAATCAAGGATGTGAGAGACATAACCATGAAAATTACAAAACACTGGGGAGAAAACTGGAGACAAAATGAAAAGGCATCCCATGTTCATGGATAGCAAGAATTAACATTGTTAGAATGTTCATAGTATCCAAATTGACTTAAAAATTCAACACAGTCTCCTTCAAAATACCAATGACTCTTCATAGAACTAGAAAAAAAATCCTAATATTTATATGGAAATAGGAAAGACTTCAAATATCCAAAGTCATCTTGAACAAAATGAACAAAGCTGGAGGTATCACAATACCTGATTTCAAGACATACTACAGGGGTCGGTGCTGCTAACACCCTGGCCTGAAGTGCCGGCATCCCATATGGGTGCTGGTTCAGACCCAACTACTCCACTTCCTATCCAGCTCTCTGCTATGGCCTTGGGTAGCATTAGAAGATGGCCCAAGTCCTTGGGCCCTGTCGCTCCCCCTCTTCGTGGAGGAGCAACACAGGACCCTGCGCTGTTCTTTCGTCTGCTCGGCCCTCCCCGGGTTTGCTGCTGGTTCTTCCCGGGTTGGCTACTATCCCTTCCACCTCCGTGGAAGGGCAGTTCCCCCTGGCCGCATTCCCCACTTCCGCAGGGGAGCGGCACACCGCCGGCCGGTTCTCTCGGGGGCTGCACGGATTCCCTCAGATGTTCCCCATAGATGTTCCTGGTGCATGCCGTCTCTCTCCTCCTTTATAGTCCTTCTCTGCCAATCCCAACTCGGCTGCCCACACGCCGAGTACGCTGCTCTCCAATCAGGAGCAAGTCCTACAGTTAATTGGTTGAACTGGAGGCAGCTGTGCGAAAGCTGTTTACTTCTCTCCCAGCGCCATATTGTGGGAGAGCAGATGCATAGAATAAGTCTTAATTCCAGTAACAGTCTAGTCCGAGCTGCTCCCCACAGATCCCCCTTTCTTTTTATTTTTTTGGCGTTGATACGCGCCTGTCTTCGGTGTCCCGCAGCACACACTCTGCTCTACTTGCTAGAGTTGCCACAGGCTCTTACAAGTCCTATCCATCAGGCAAACCGAATCCAAGCTTAATATTGTTGTATTGTGGGGAAGCCTTACTGATGTTAATTCGTGCCTGTCTTCGGTGACCTGCGGCGCATAAGCTGCTAGCTGCCCGCAGGTGCTCATCGCCTCACTTGATTAGGCAGACCGAATCCAAGCTCTCACATTGCAGTGTTGTAGGGAGGCCTATTTCTCTATTTCTCTATCTCCGGGCATTCCTATCTCTCCCATTTTACTTCTATCTGCCAACATTCCCATTTCTCTCACTCCACTTCCAAACTTCTGTTTCTCTTATCCCCGCAGCTTCCCGCTCTCATTCCATTTCTAAACTTCTGTTTTCTCTTATCCCCGCGGCTTCCCGGCGCCTCGCCCTGCCGGCAGCTTCACGGCTCCGCGCAGCTTCCCGGCGCCTCGCCCCGCCAGCGGGCTCCGCCCCGAGGCTGCTTCTCCGCGCCTCGCCGGCTCTGAGCCGCTTCAGCCCGCGCCTCATCTGCGCGGCTTCCCGGCTTTGCGCGGTCCGCGGTCTCCACGCTTAACCCTTTCGCGTCTGAACCACGGCCTACGCCAGCCCCGTTCCCTATCTACTCACGCCCCGTGCTCTCTCTGCACGCGGCGGCTTCCGCGAGTAACACAGCGTAGCTTGCGTCTCCACCACTAGCATTCAATCCAAGTTCCCCGGGCTAGCCTGGCGAATTCAACCCAGCGTACGTCTCCGCCCCACGATTTGGCTTCCCGTCCTTTGCTCCCCGGGCTAATCAGACGGATCCCAATCTGGCTTGCGTCTCAGCTTCTGGTTTCAACTTTTCGCCCCCTATTCCCGGGCTAACTTGAGAATCCCAAAGTGGCTTTCGTGTCCGCCTCGGCCTGCCCCCCGCGGCTTCAATTTCCCTAACACTTTTCTCTACCCGGTATGTTTCCCTAAGTTTTCTTCCAACAATACTCCTCCCTCATTTCTCCTGGCCTCTCCCCACAGTCCGCATCCGAGTCTGTTTGTTCTAGCTTTCACTTTCGCTTTCAACCTTAGAGATTTCTCCCAGCTTCCCCCCGTAGTCCGTATCTGAGTCTATGCCTAGGCTTTCAATAGCTTCTTCCGGCACCCTTTTCGTCCGGCTTTTCCCTAGGCTGTTTGCTAGTCTCTCTCTCCGGTAATTTCCCAGTTCTTCCCGTTTCTTCCCTCCTAAGTTTCCTATCCGTCCTAGGTTTCCTATCCAAGTCAGGTTTCCTATCCGAGTCACGGCACCATTATGTCGCTCCCCCTCTTCGTGGAGGAACGACACAGGACCCTGCGCTGTTCTTTCGTCTGCTCGGCCCTCCCCGGGTTTGCTGCTGGTTCTTCCCGGGTTGGCTACTATCCCTTCCACCTCCGTGGAAGGGCAGTTCCCCCTGGCCGCTTTCCCACTTCCGCAGGGGAGCGGCACACCGCCGGCCGGTTCTCTCGGGGGCTGCACGGATTCCCTCAGATGTTCCCCATAGATGTTCCTGGTGCATGCCGTCTCTCTCCTCCTTTATAGTCCTTCTCTGCCAATCCCAACTCGGCTGCCCACACGCCGAGTACGCTGCTCTCCAATCAGGAGCAAGTCCTACAGTTAATTGGTTGAACTGGAGGCAGCTGTGCGAAAGCTGTTTACTTCTCTCCCAGCGCCATATTGTGGGAGAGCAGATGCATAGAATAAGTCTTAATTCCAGTAACAGTCTAGTCCGAGCTGCTCCCCACAGGGCCCCTGCACCTATGTGGGAGACTGGGAAGAAGCTCCTGACTCCTGGCTTCGGAAGGCGTAGCTCCGGCTGTTGAGGCCATTTGGGGAGTGAACCAACAGATGGAAGACCTCTCTCTCTCTCTCTGCCTATCCTCTCTCTGTGTAACTCTGACTTTCAAATAAATAAATCTTAAAAAAAAAAAAAAAAAGACATACTACAGAACTGCAGTAACCAAAACAGCATGGTGTTGGCATAAAAGCAGACACAGAGACAATGGACAGAAAGAGATTCCAGAAATAAACCCATGCTGTCTCATTCTCAACAAAGGCACCAAAAACACACTGGAGGAAGGACAGTTTGTTCAATAAGCAGTACTTGGAAAACAAGGCATTCATATGCAGAAGATTGATACTTGCCAACCTCCCCCCGCCCCGTACCTCTCACCCTACACAAAAATCAACTCAAACTGGAGCAATGGGCTAATTTTTTTTTTTTGACAGGTAGAGTGGACAGTGAGAGAGAGAGACAAAGAGAAAGGTCTTCCTTTTGCTGTTGGTTCACCCCTCAATGGCCGCTGCGGCCAGCACACTGCACTGATCCAAAGCCAGGAGCCAGGTTCTTCTCCTGGTCTCCCATGCAGGTGCAGGGCCCAAGGACTTGGGCCATCCTCCACTGCACTCCTGGGCCACAGCAGAGAGCTGGACTGGAAGAGGAGCAACCGGGACAGAATCTGGCGCCCTGACTGGGACTAGAACCCGGGATGCTGGCGCCACAGGCAGAGGATTAGCCTATTGAGCCTCGGCGCTGGCCACAATGGGCTAAATTTAAAGCATGAAGTTTTGCAGCTACAAGAAGAAAATTTAGGGGAAACACTTCAAGACATCAGTACAGGCAATTTTTTTTAAAAGATTTTATTTATTTATTTATTTGAAAGAGTTACAGACAGTGAGAGGGAGAGACAGAGAGAAAGGTCTTCCTTCTGCTGGTTCACCCCCCAAATGGCCAAAATGGCCAGAGCTGGGCTGATCCGAAGTCAGGAGCCAGGAGCTTCTTCCAGGTCTCCCATGTAAGTGCAGGGGCCCATGCACGTGGCCCACCTACCACTGCTTTCCCAGGCCATAGCAGAGAGCCAAATAAGAAGAGGAGCAGCTGGGACTAGATCTGGCACCCATATGGGATGCCAGCACTGCAGGTAGAGGATTAACCTACTGCACCACAGTGCTGCAGGCAATGGTTTTATTTAAATAAGATCCCCAAAGCACAAGCAACATAGACCAAGTTAGATGATTGGGTTTATATCAAACTGAGGAGCTTCAGCACAGCAAAGGAAACCAGAGTGACGAGACAACTGGAAGAAGGGGAGAAAACACTGGCAAATTGCTCATTTGGCAAAGGGTTATGATCCAGAATATTTAGGAACTCAAAAACTCCATCAACGAACACTACAGCTTTAAATGGGCAAATGATCTGAATAGACATTTCTCAAAAGAAGAAATACAAATAGCCAACAAATATATTTTTTTAAATGCTCAATATCATTAGCCAGCAAGGAAATGCTGGCTATGGCCTGGGATAGCAGTAGAGGATGGTCCAAGTGCTTGGGCCTCTGCACCAGCGTGGGAGACCTGGAAGAACATCCTGGCTCCTGGCTTTGGATCAGCACAACTCTGGCCATTGCAGCCATTTGGAGAGTGAAGCAGCAGATGGAAAACCTTTCTCTCTGTCTCTCTGTAACTCCACCTCTCAAATAAATAAAAAATAAAATCTTTAAAAGACAAAAAGGCAGGGCTGGCGCTGTGGTATAGCAGGTAAAGCCGCCATCTGCATGCCGACATCCCATATGGCCACTGGTTTGAGACCTGGCTGCTCCACTTCCGATCCAACTCTCTGCTATGGCCTGGGAAAGCAGAAGATGGTCCAAGTCCTTGGACCCCTGCACCCACGTGGGATTGCAGATCATTGCAACCATTCGGGGAGTAAACTAGTGAATGGTAGATCTCTCTCTCTCTCTCTCTCTCTCTCTCTCTCTCTCCTTCTCTCTCTCTCTCTCTTTCTCTGCTTCTCCTTCTCTCTTTCAAATAAATAAATAAATATTTAAAAGAAAAAAGAAAAATGTCATTTGCAGTAAAATGGATGGAACTGGAGACATTATGTTAAGTAAAATGAGGCAGACACAGAAAGACAGATACCCTATGGTCTCTCATATGTTGAAATTAAAAAAAAAAAAAACAGTGCATGCAGAATAGTGATTAGTAGATAGAGGTGGAGAGGGCAGAGGGGGCACACGGAGATCGGATAACAGTAGCAGTAGCACAGACAGTCGGCGGCGCGGCCACAGCCTGCAGTGACGCACTTCTCGTGCCTTGATGAAGACCGCGACAGAGCAGCCTGACGACGCCAATGTTCAGGAAGGACGACAGTGACTTCATCCTTAGCCCTGCATGTGTGTGCTAAATGGCACACTGCACTCCGTAAAAACGTGCACGCACTACTTATTAATCCAGGTCTTCTGATTTCATAAATAAAGTCCAAAAATGCTTCAACTGTGGGCGGAAAAGGAAGCAAGCAAAGAAAGAAAAAGTGGCAGAAAGAAGAAAGGAAGGGAGGGAGAGGAGGGAAGAGAAAAAGGTGACAAGTTTAGGGCCTTGGATTCTGTCTGAACCTGTCTGTTTTTAAATTTGCATTTATTTATTTGTGAGCCAGAGCTCCAGTCCTCTGCCTCACTCCCCAGATGCCTGCAGAGGTCGGGAAGCAGGGAGTGAAATGGTGATTACCCGAGTCTGGGGAGGGGAGAGGAGGGGAGAGGAAGGGAGGGGAGGGGTGAGGAGGGGAGGGGATGAGGACACAGAATGTCAGTTCAAGCAAAGCTCACCAGATCTACGTCGTAATCACATAGTTAACAGGCTGTGCCCCTGCAATATTGCTAAGAGTCGGCTTGAAGTTTCTCACCATAAAGAAGCGAGAAGCATGTGAGGTAAAGCACGTACCTAGCTTGATCTAGCCGTTCCACGATGTACGCGTACATCAAAACATCGTGGAATACACCATAAAAATACACAATATTTGTCAATGATAAGCAATAAAAAGAAGCCACATAAAAGCATAATATGTTATTGTTAATGGGGACAGTAATCTAATGATGTGGAAATCTGTACACCATAATGATACATGAAAAAGTAGTGAAAAACCTTTACACAATGTGACCCCGTGTGTGTGTGTGTAAACTAAAATTTCAGTGGCCCCGGTTGCCCCTCTTCCAGGCCAGCTCTCTGCTGTGGCCAGGGAGTGCAGTGGAGGATGGCCCAGGTGCTTGGGCCCTGCACCCCATGGGAGACCAGGAAAAGCACCTGGCTCCTGGCTCCTGCCATCGGATCAGCGCGGTGCGCCGGCCGCAGCGCGCCGGCCGTGGCGGCCATTGGAGAGTGAACCAATGGCAAAGGAAGACCTTTCTCTCTGTCTCTCTCTCTCACTGTCCACTCTGCCTGTCAAAAAAAAAAAAAAAAATTTCAGTGGCCATTTCTGAACTAAGTAGTAGAGTATGGGTAATTTTTTAAGATCTATTTGTTTATTTTTAGAGATCTATTTATTTGAAAGGCAGAGTTACAGACAGAGAGGAGAGACCGAGATCCTCCATCCACTGCTTCACTGCCCAAAGGGCTACAACAGCCAGAGCTGGACCAATCCGAATCCAGGAGCCAAGAGCTTCTTCTGGGCCCTCCCATGTGGGTGCAGAGGCCCAAGTACTTGGGCCATCTTCTATTGCTTTCCCAGGCACTTTAGCATGGAGCTGGATTGCAAGTGGAGTAGCTGGGATTTGAACCGGCGCCTATATGGGATGGCAACACTGCAGGTGGAGGCTTAACCTTCTATGACACAGCACCGGCCCTCTTAAGATTTATTTATTTATTTGGAAGGCAGAGTGGCAGAGAGAGAGAGATGAGAGAGGGTGATCTTCTACCTGCTGGTTCACTCTGCAAATGGCCATACAATGGCCACGGTTGGACCAGGCTGAAGCCAGGAGCTCAGAACTCCATCTAGGCTCCCACACAGAGAGCAGGGATCCAAGTACCTGGGCCCGGGGCACTAGCAAGGAGTTGGATTGGAAGAGGAACAGCTGGGGTTCAGTGAAGGTGTGATGTGGGAAGCAGGTATACCAAGCAGCCGCTTAATGTGCTGAGCCACAACACAGGGACCTATGGATAGTTTTTATTGCCTGCATTTTAGTTTATTTTCCATGAGCTAAAATAACCTACAATACTTTTTCAATTGGGATAATGAACTACAAAATCACTTTTATTTCTGTAAACATGGAATAAAATTTTTAAAAGATTTATTTATTTGAAAGGCAGACTTACAGAGAGAGGAGGGGAGAGACAGAATGAGAGAGAGCTTCCATCTGCTGGTTCACTCCCCAGGTGGTGGCAGTGACAAGGGCTGGTCCAGACCAAAGCCAGGAGCTTCATCCTGGTCTCCCATGTGGGTGGAAAGGGCCTGAGCACTTGTACCACTCTCTGCTGCTTTCCTAGGCGCATTAGCAGGGAGCTTGATTGGAAGCCGAGCAGCCAGGATGCAGGTAGTGACTTAACTCACTGGGTCACAATGCCCACCATGGGAATCAGTTTCAAGCTGACAGCACTATTGTGAGCTGGAGAGAGACAGAGGAAGGAAGACCCTGAACCTAAGCTTGGCCCTGAGGGTCACGTGAATCACAATGATGATGCCCACTGCTATGAGCCGAGGGCTCACTCCATGCCCTGCACTGCTGGGAGGCTTCCTGGGGTTTTAAATGGCTCCTGCAAGCAATTTGGAGTCCACTCCATGTCTATCCCTCCCCGTCCCGGAGAGAGCGTTCAGGGTTCTGTCTAGTCAGGGCCATGGACCAGCTTTGCACCCCTGGGGCATCCCTCACCCGGCACTGACATGGATGTCTTTCTTGGGGTGTCAGGTACTCAAACCTTGTCCTTCAAATCATCCTGGCAAGAAAGAATCGACTCAAACTGCAACTCACTGTTGTGGCTTTGAGACTTACGCCTTCTTCTCTGAAATAACATCAGTCTAAAGACTTCTGTTACTCGTTGTTTGAGCAAGCTGATGAAATCTGACGAATAAGCAACTCTCCCCTTTTGTGTGCCAATGAGGCTGCAGGAGCCCAAGGTGTTTAGTAATGGACTTAACGCAGCCGTACCCTCTTAGAGACAATGGTAGACAGCGGCGCCACCGTGTGGCACTGAGGAGTATGGCAACCCCTGCTTTTTTTTTTTTTTTTTTAAATTACATTGCTCCTTAGTTTCACATGTAAGTGTTGAAAGCAACCTTCGTGGTCGCTGGGTGGCGCCCTTTCGATTTGTTAGAGTGGAAATGAAGCCTGATAAGTACAGTTGCTGAAGCTTGAAGGAAAATCTTCACAACCGCTCCCCGCTTTTCAGTTTGAATCAGGGTTGTCTTCATGCCAGCTGGGGGGGCTCGGATTAATCAAGTGCAAGCACTCAACGTCACACCAATGAATCTGACGCCCAGAGAAGGTAAGTGACCTGCTGCAGGGTCCATAGCTAACTTGAGGGTCCCTGGTTTTTCATTCTTGTTCATGTATTCACCAAATGTTTACATACATGTGTACTCCATGTCAAGCCCTGATTCAAGGCACCGGAGACACAGTAGTGGACAAGATAGACGAAATTCCCTCAGAGAGCTCATGTTCCAGTCGCGAGACAAACAGAGCAGCAAGCAAAGTGCATAGAAAGGAGCAAATACAAAACTGAAAATTAGGGAGGGGGATGTGAAACGTTGGAAGGGCTTACAAGGTAACTTTTGGACAAAAACCTGAAAGAGTTGAAGAAACCAGTCATAGAGGAAGAGCATCCAGACAGACTTTTCATAGCAGTGCAAAGGCCCTGGGGCTGAAAAATGCCTGCATACCCTAGGAAAGATAGTGGGACTGAGAGTTCGAGGCGAATGGGACCTGCAAGAGGTGACCGGGTGCCCGTCAGGTCAGAGGAGGACGTTGGCTTTTCCCTGAAGTGAGATCAGGCACTGAGGAGCCGGAGAAGAGGGGTGGTGTGGTCAGAACCATTTAGAACAGGGCTGCTGTGGCTCCCAGTGCACACCGGGGTGCAGGATGAGGGCAGGGACCCTGAGAGGCCAGGGCCAATAGGTAACAGCACACTAGACCAGAGGGCAGACCACGGTCTAGTGGCAGGTGGTCCGAATTCTAAAATACGTGTTGAGGGTTAGCCCCTCCCGCTTTGCTGACGGATCAGAACAGGGATAAAAGAACCCAGGGAATCAAGGAAGACGCCCCGACCACAGGAAGACCAGCGTTGCCATGAATGAAGAATGAGGGAGAATCGCAGCAGCGTAAGGTTAGACCTTCCAAGTCGAGATCGCTATCCCACACCCAAGGGCAGGTGTCAGGTAGGCAGTTGATTATGAGGTCTGGAGTTCAGCCAAGAGCTAAGTGATAACAAATAGTCTGGCCGCTGGCGATGTTCTCTCCATAAAGAGGCGAAGGGCACAATGGTGACCAGAAAACACTGAGACCCCTTCCACGTTAGCATGCGGGTCTCCCAGTTTCTGCCCAGAGACCCTTGCGTTTCTGACACTGCCCCTCCTGGTGGAAAGGTGCTCATCTTGGGCTCAGGGACATGAACCATGAGTCTCCTGACCCCGAATAGAGCTCTAGGGTGCCCGTCTGGTCTCTAGGGCACTGGGTGGAGCCCTGCATGAAGTGAGCAGCAGCCCAAAGGGCGGCCTGTTCAGCCAGCGGAACATTCCGGAAACTCTCTGAGCTCTGTCTTACAGAGGGCTGAGGGGATCCCACTCACGACTTCCCTTCTTTGCTTCCTTGGATGCCAGGTCAAGGGCAGTGGCTTGCATCTGTGCATATAGCTCTATTTAAAAAAAAAAAAATTTTTTTTTTAATTTGAGAGAGAGCAAGTGAGCTCCCATGTGCTAGGACCCTCAAGTTAGCTGTGGCCCCTGCAGCAGGTCACTCACCCCGTCTAGGCTTCAGATTCATTCCCCAAATGCCCCCGGTGCCTCTGATGGGGCAGGGGAAGCCGAGAGCTGGGGACTCCAGCCAGGCCTCCCACAGGAGCGGCGGGAACCCAATCACCGAGTCATTGCTGTGGCCTCCCAGCGTCTACACTAGCAGGAAGCTGGGGTCAGGGGCAGACCTGGGATTGCTCTGATCTGGGACGTGGGCATCTTCACGACATTTTAACCACTAGCTGAATGTCTGCCCCTGTCCCTTACTTCATTATTTGTTCTTCCCCCAAACAAGCTCTGTACATGGGGGAGTTGGGATTCTCCCTCTTGGGGCCAGGGACAGTACAGTGATGGTGAGCTCACCAAGCACAGGTTAGTGCTGATCCATGTGCCCTGAATTCATGTACAAAGTCAAAGACACCAGGTTGTCACTGTCCCCACGGCTTGTGACAACAACCAACATTTGAATGGTAATTTGCAGTTCCCAAACACCTCTAGCCAGATACTGGGGGACTGCGTTAGCAGATATGGGGAGCAGTTTTTCTGCCAAGGGTCATTCGGAGTTTTATAATGTCATTCCCTGGCCGTACAACATGATCAACTTAAAAATCAGCCTGCTATGTATATTTGTTGAATGTTAAGACCTGCCTGCCGTTGCCTCGGCAGGGCCAGGCCTAAGGATTTTGTGGGCCTGAGGGCTGGACGCTCCCCAACCCCGGGTTAGCAGGGTGGACTCTGGAACAAGATTGCCTGGGTTTGAATCCCAGGTCCACTGTGACTTGCTGGCTCTGGCCTGCTCAGCGTGGGAGAAGCACACGACCCAATCTCAAACACTGCTCCTGACTCCTGAGTTCACCGTCCCGCCTGCAGTCTGCTGTGGCTTGAATGCTTGTCCCCTGGAATTCCCACGTGGGAAACATTGTCTCCCAAGTCACGTGTAGGTGACATTCACAAGTGGGGACCTCGGGGAGGTGACTGAGTGGACTAATGCGTGCAGGGATTAGTGGATTAATAGGGTGTGGACGGAGCGGCTCTGTTGAAGCGGGCCCTCTCTGGCTTGCTCACTCTGTCTCTCCATGTGGTGTCCTAGCCCCCCAGCAGCAGGGACCTCACCAGACACAGCCCCCTGATGCGGCATTTCCCAGCCTTCCAAAGCGTGAGCTGAACAATCCTGATTCTTTATAAATTGCCTGGTCTGTGGAATTCAGTGACAGCACAGAAAATGGACAAAGACCCATTTCCTTGGAGGATGTTGCTTTTGTGTTAAATAAGCCGAACTTTCTCCTGGGGTCTCCTGGTGTCCACCGGCTTTGCATGAAAGGACACGCTGGGGCTGGGGCTGGGGCTGGGGCTGGGGCCAGGGCTAGATGATGTGAAATGGCAAAAATACCTTTTCGTGAGTACGTCAGGCAGGGTGCCAGCCCCAAGCCTGGCCCTTCCATGCTTTCCTCATTAAATCTTCCTCCCAAACCAATGTGCTAGGAACTTTTAAAATCCCTTCGTCTCAAAACTGGGACACAGAATCATTGAATAAGGAAGTGTGGGAGGCAGAAGCTGGGCTCAGCTGTCTCTGATCAGGGACCCCCGATTTATGCACAGGAAGACTTCTACCTGGCAGTAGCTTGTCTTCCTGCAAAATTCACCTGCTACGGGGATGGGCGTTCAGCCCAGCAGTTCAGGCACCCATGTACCATTGCCATGAGCCTGGGTTCAGTTCCCCGCGGCAGCTTCCTGTCTTACACAGCCTGGACAGCAGCTGTGGTGTGTGAGTGGGTTCCAGTCACCCATGTGGGAGACCCAGATGGAGTTCCTGGCTCCTTGGTTCCTGGCTTCTGCCCTGGCCCAAGCCAGCCTATCATGGACATTTGGGGAGTGAACCAGTGAATGGTACCACTCATTCTCTCTCTCTTTCTCTCTCTTCCTCTTCCTCCCCCTTCCCCTTTTAAATCACCACTGTGGCTGGTGTTGCGGCACAGCAAGTTAAACTCCCGTATCAGAGTTCCAGTTTGAGTCCCAGTTGCTCTGCTTCTAAGCCAACTCCCTTCTAATGCACTGGGAAGGCAGCAGAAGGTGGTCCAAGTCCTTGGGCCCCTGCCACCCATGTGGGAGACCAGGGTGGAGTTCCTGGCTCCTGGCTTCAGCCTGGCCCAGCCCTGGCATTTTCAGCCATTTAAGGAGTAAACCAGTAGATAGAAGATTCTCTCTCCCATCTCTTCCTCTCTCCCTCTCTGTCACCCTGTCTTTCAAATAATAAATAAATCTTTATTTATATAAATTATATATTATATAATATGTATAATATAATATATACTATATAATTATATTATATGATATAAATAATATAAAGATTTATTTATTATTTGAAAGGCAGAGTGACAGACAGGCAGAGGTAGAGACAGAGAGGTCTTCCATCCGCTGGTTCACTCCCCACATGACCACAACAGCTGGAGCTGGGCTGATCTGAAGCCAGGAGCCAGGATCTTCTTCCAGGCCTCTCACGCGGGTGCAGGGGTCCAAGGTCTTGGGCCATCTTCTACTGCTTTCCCAGGCCACAGCAGAGAGCTGGATGGGAAGTGGAGCAGCCAGGACTAGAACTGGCCTCCATATGGGATGCCGGCACTGCAGGCGGTGGCTTTACCCAGCATGCCACAGCACCGTCCCCAGGAAATAAATCTTTGAAAAGAAAAATAATTCCCTTATCATGGAAGCTCCTGCCAGGACCCTGCCCTTTCTTTCCTCCAAACCCAGAGGTTGGGTGGGCCCAGGCGCAAGCCCTGCATACCCACCTTGGGAGTCCCCAGGCCAGCTTCTCTGTGCAAGCAGGTGACAGAGGAAGGTGTCTGGTCCAAGGAGAAGCACAGAGGACGGGCCCTTCCCAAGTGACGGGAAGTCTGCTCTGTGCCTTGTCTCACGTTTCCATTCCTGCTGCACCTCCAGTCAGTAGAATCCTCTCAGTGGGAGGGACTGGAAACCTTGGGGGGGGGGTGAGTACCCTCCCCCACTTCCTCCCTGCTTGCTTCCTTCCAGAATGGTGCGCTTGGCTTTGCTGCACACACCCCAGAGCAGAACTGCGAGCCAGCCAGAGCAAGCACCCCAGATCCTGCTGCTACTTCCTGCCTCCCACAACGGGTGAGCTGGGTTCAGAAGGCGCTCCCCCTCTTTTTTTTTTTTTTTTCAAAGATTTATTTTATTTATTTGAAAGGTAGAGTTACAAAGAGAGAGAGGGAGGGAGAGAGAGAGACTCTTCCATCTGCTGTTCACTCTCCAAATGGCCACAAAGGCCAGGGCTGAGCCAGGCTGAAGCCAGAAGCCTAGAATTCCAACCAGGTCTCCCACATGGGTGCAGGGGCCCAAGCACTTGGGTCATCTCGTGCTGCTCTTTCGGGTGCATTAGCAGGGAGCTGGATCAGCGGTGGAGCAGCCGGGACTCCAACTGGCATCCATACGCGATGCTGGCCTGGCAGGTGGCAGCTTCACCCCAGAAGGCACCCTTTGCACTGTTTAGGTGTCTCTTGTGTGGCTTGGGTGTGACGAGGTGTGATGAGTCTGCCCTTGATGTAGGCTGTGGGTTGTAGATACATGTTCCAGTGCCTGGTAATAACTCGGTGTCCTGCACGTGCCCGCTGTCACTCCAACAGTGACCCCTCCTCCCTGCCCCTCCCCTCAAGCTCTTCCTGCACACGCCCAGGCCCCGTGTAGCTGAGGAGCTGCAGTGGCCTGTGGCTGCCCTGCCCTGTCTCTGCCCGCCGTCCTCCCTCCCTGGTCCTCCCATGCCCCTGCTGTGCCTCTCTCGGCTGAGTTCTGAGGCTGGGACACTGGGTCGCTATATAGGTAAGAGAAAGAGGCAAATCAAGTCATGGCGATGTGTTCTGATGAGCCCTGGGTCCTGGTTCTCAGAGCCCCCAGCGCCTGGGGTTTGGAGAGGGGTGAAATGGCCACAGATGCTGACTCCACTAGCAGTCACGGCGGCTCTTCTTATCTGTGAAGGCTTCACCCCCTCCCTCCTCTACCCAATCCTGAGGGTGTCCTCCCTGCCTCGGCCTCTCTCCACCTGCTGTCAAGAAAGGACTTGAGGGGCTGGCATGGTGCAGCAGCAGGTCAGGACGCTCCCTGTGACACGGGCATCCCACGTGAGCACCAGTTTGAGTCCCGGCTGCTTCCACTTCCCACAGTAGAAGGTGGCTTGGGCTCCTGATTCCTACATGGGAGACCCTGGCTGTTGCAGCCATGTGGGGAGTGACCCAAAGTATGAAAGATCTTGCTGTCTTCAAAAAAAAAAAAAAAAAAAAAAAAAAAGAGTTGAGACTTGAAGTGTGGATCTGAAATGGAGCTTTGAACTTAAAAGGGCCTTAAGAAAAAAAGGGTCTTTCTGGAGAACAAGGAGAAGCACCCAGCACTTCAGGGTTCCACAGGGGGCCTCTTAAAAAAAGCTCACGGAAAATGCATAAGACAGGGAAAAAAATGCATGGATTTTTATTTTGGAAGGACACCAAAAATAAACTTATCTTTTTTATTCTATTTTTCCACAAACCTTTTGAAATGGTGCCTCATGTCTCCAGTGACAGGGCAGCTGCTCCAGGCAGCAGCTGGCGCATCTGCACCACAGGGACACCCATCCGTACCTACGTGGCCCTGAGCATCGCCCAGCTCTGCAGAACAGCCATGAACACAGGGACGGAGCTGATGAGCAAGCCAGGGGCAAATCAGAGCCATCAGAGCCTGTGATTTCTACGAGCGTCTTGGTTGGAGGCCCTGAAATCAGACAGCCAAGCGTGACCTCTCCAGCACAGAGGAGGAGAGCCTGACAGTATCTGACAACCGTGTCATCACCCCAGCCCTTCCACAGTTCCACCGACCCAGCTGCCTCTGCCCAGCAAGCTCCAGCCATCCTCTAATGAGACCTCACTCTAGGGTGGGAATTCGGCACAGCAGTTACGATGCCACTTGGCATGCCCACATCCCATATCGGAGGGCCTGGGCTCAAGTCTGAGCTCCACCCCGACTCCAGCTTCCTGCTGATGCACACCCTGGGAGGCAGCCGTGATGGCTCAAGGACTTAGGTCCCTGCAAGCCTCGTGGGAAGAAGGGGTTAAGTTCCTGGCTGCTGTCTTCAGCCTGGCCCAGCCCTGGTGGTTGCAGGCATTTGGGGATGTGACCCAGCAGAAGGGAAATCTCTCTCTCTCTCTCTCTCTCTCTGTCACTCGGCCTTTCTAAATAAATACATACATACACACATTTTTTTCAAAAGCCGTTTCCCCAGGTTCTGCTCCCTGGGAAACCTCTCCTGACTGCCCTGAAGATGTCAGGAAGCTCCCTCTCCTGGCTCCCATGGAACTAGTCCTGCTGTCCGCTCCCACCCCTTCTCCATTTGTTTTTAAGGAAGGGGACTTTGCCCCTTTCACCCTTGCCCGGCACAATTCCTGTGTGGCCCACTTTGAATGGAGAGAGATGATAACACTTACACAGAGGTCAGAGAGCCCTTATCCAAAATGCTTGGGACCAGAATTGTTCTGGATTTTCAACTTTGGATTATTTGCATACACACAACTGTAATATCTTGGGAATCAGATCAAGTCTAAATACGAGATTCATTTGTTTCACATATACCTTATACACATAGCCTGAGGTGATATTTTTAAAGATTTATTTACTTGAAAGGCAGAGTGACAGAGGGGAAGAGACAGAGATCTTCCATCTACTGGTTTACTCCCCAAATGGTCACAATGTCCAGGCCAGGCCAAAGCTGGGAGCTGGGAGCCCGGAACTCTGGCTCTCCCATGTGGACAGCAGAGGTCCAAGCACTCAGGCCATCATCTGCTGCTTTCCCAGGTGCATTAGCAGGAAGCTGGATTGGAAGAGCAGCCAAAACTTGAACTGATGATCTGATACGAGATGCCAGCATCACAAATTTCAGCTGAACCTGCTGTGCCACAATAGTAGCTCCCTAAAGGCAATACGATACAATATCTTAAATAGTTTTGTGCACGAAACGAAGCTTCGTGGTGTGAAATTTTCCACTGTGACATCACATTCATGCTCAATGTTTGCATTTGGGACCATTTCAGATTTTGGACTTTCAGATGAGGGAACCAGCGCTCAGCATTTCCTCTTTTAGCCCTCACACCAGAGCGGGAGGATGCACACAATGCGTGAAGCAACTTGTCCAGGTCATTTGTGAAGTGGCAGAACTGGAAGATCTAGCTCAGTTCAGATACTGTAGACCCACCTTGCAGGTGACATTGACTGCCTCCTGCCATGAAGCAGGAAGCTTCCAACAAAGACAGTATAAAGTAACTTCAGAACAGTCATGGATGGAGCCAGCACTGTGGCTTAGTGGGTGAAGCCACCGCCTGCAACACCAGCAACCCAAATGGGCTCTGGTTCGAGCCCTGGCTGCTCTACTTCCAATCCAGCTCCCTGCTTATGCTCCTGGGAAAGCAGCAAGAAGATGGCCCAAATCTCTGGGCCCCTGAACCTACATGGGAGACCTGGAAGAAAATCCTGGATCCTGGCTTCGGTCAGGCCACATCCAGCTATTGCAGCCATTTTGGGAGTGAACCAGGGGATGGAAGACCTCTCTCTCTCTTTGTTTCTCCCTCTCTCTCTGTAACTCTGCCTTTAAAATAAAATAAATATTTTTAAAAGTCATGGAATATTGGAATTAAACAATGTGTCCATTTTGGTGAAAAAAATTTGAAAGCTATGCATGTTTTTTCCCTATAATACCTATTTCCATGAATTTTTTGAAGACCCTGCTTAGATACCTCAATTTCATTCTCCATTCTCTCCCACCAAACTCAAAACTCCAGATAACCCTTAGATCCTCATCTCTCCAGCTGTGTGTCTTCAAGCCAGCCCTCAGTGCTCTGGACCTCTGTGTTATTATCTGGAAAACAGGAATTCAAGTTAATTAAATATCAGCTAAAAGTCCGGCATGTGCAGAACCCAGAACTAGGTGTTAGGGATCTAAATGCAAAGGTGAAAACAAAACAAGAAAAGGTACAGCCTTGGTCTTCAATAAAGGTAAAGTCAAACAGAAGAGAGCAGGGTTGTACCAGTCAACCCCACAGCACAGTGAAATAAAGTAGATACGGAAGTACGAATAGCAATGCATGGGGACCGGTGTTGTGGTGCGGTGGGTTAAACTGCAGCTTGCAATGCTGCATCCCATATGGGAGCCCCAGCTGCTCCACTTCTGACCCAGTTCCCTGCTAATGCTCCTGGGAAAGCAGTGGATGATGGCCCAAGTGCTTGGGTCCCTGCCACCTCACGTAGGAGATCCAGATGGAGTCCAGGCTACTGGTTTCAGCCTGACCCAACCCTAAGTGAACCTGCAGATTCAAGATCTCCCTTTCTGTGTCTTCCTCTGTCTCCAACACTCGGCTTTTCAACTACATGAACAAATCTTAAGAAGAGGGGGTGGATATTAATGGGTGGAGTGCCTACCCCCTAGGGTTGTGTTAAGAATCAAATGAGATCACAGGTGTCAAGGCTCCTTAAAGCACTATGCAAAGGTTGGCCAATAGGAGGGGGCTCCAGAGAGTTTGAGGAAAATGGAGTTAGAAGATAATACAGGGTGAGCTTTTGGTGCAGTGGATAAGATGCCGATTAACACACCCGTTTCACGTATCACATGCCTGGGTTCAAGGCCTGGCTCTGCTCTCAATTCCTGCTTCCTGCTAATGCGCACCCTAGGAGGCAGCAGGTAACAGATCAGCTTCCAGGCTCCTGGCTTCAGTTTGGAGCCCTCATTTTTACAAGCATCTCGGGGAGTGAGCCAATGAATGGAAGATCTCTCTCTCTCTCTCTCTCTCTCTAGTCATCTGTCTTTGTCTCTCTTCCTTTCAAACAAGTAAAAATAATTTTTAAAAGATAAGTGGCATTTTCCATGAACTTTTGGGAGCCCTTGGTTACTATGTTATTATTTGGTTTCTATTGGAGACACCCAGCTCCGGCCGTTGCAGCCAATTGGGGAGTGAAGCATCAGATGGAAGACCTCTCTCTCTCTCTCTCTCTCTCTCTCTCTCCCTTTCTCTCTCTCTCTCCCTCTCTCTCTCTCCCTTTGCCTCTCCTTCTCTCTGTGTAACTCTGACTTTCAAATAAGTAAATCTTTTAAAAAAAGAGTTATAATGGACTGCATATTTCTCTTTTAAATGCTAGAAGAAACTCAACAACAACAAAACAAACAACCCAGTTAAGAAATGAGCAAAGGATTTAAACAATCATTTTTTAAAAGAGGAAATCCGAATGGCTAACAGACACATGAAAAAATGCTCGGGATCACTAGCCATCAGGGAAATGCAAATCAAAACCACAGTGAGGTTTCACCTGACCCATCAGGATGGTTCTCATACAGAAATCAACAAACAACAAATGCTGGCAAGGATGTGAGGAAAAAATACCCTAATCCATTGTTGGTGGCAATTGTGGGGAGCAACCCGGACTGGACTGAGTTACTGGAATTAAGACTTATTCTATGCATCTGCTCTCCCGCAATATGGCGCTGGGAGAGGAGAAAACAGCTTCTACGCAGCTGCCTCTTGCCAACTTGAGTAATGACCTCCAGGAGCTGATCCTGCTCCTGATTGGAGGAGAGCAGCGTACTCGGCGTGTGGGCAGCCGAGTTGGGATTGGCGGAGGAGGACTATAAAGGAGGAGAGAGACAACATGCACCAGGAACATCTAAGAGGAACACCTGTGCAGCCCCTGAGAGAGCCGGCCGGCGGTATGCCGCTCCCCCGCGGAAGTGGGGAAAGTGGCAGGGGGAACCGCCCTTCCACGGAGGTGGAAGGGTCGGTAGCCAACCCGGGAAGAACCAGCAGCAAACCCGGGGAGGGCCGAGCAGACGAAAGAACAACGCAGGGTCCTGTGTCGTTCCTCCATGAAGAGGGGGAGCGACAGGCAATGTATACTGGTATGGCCACTGTGGAAGATAGTATAGAGATACCTTAGAAATCTGAATATAGACATACCACATGACACAGCCATCCACTCCTGGGAATTTACGCAAGGGAAATGAAATCAGCATATGAAAGTGTTATCTGTACACCATATTTATTGCAGCTCAATTCACATTAGCTAAGATATAGAATCAACCCAAATGTCCATCAACTGAAGACTGGATAAAGAAATTATGGGATATGTATACCATGGAATACTACACAGAAGTAAAAAAATATTGAAATCCTGTTGTTTGCAACAAAATGGATGAAACTGGAAAACATTATAGTTAGTGAAATAAACCAATCCCAAAAGGACAAATACCATATGTTCTCCCTGATCTGTGGAGACTAAGAGAGCACATAAAGGTAATCTATAGAATTGAAATTGACCCTGTGAGATGTGATGACTTGGAACAATCCTTGTCTCCACTGTTGAAGAACAGTTTTTTTTTTTTTTTCATACTATTTGTTGAAATCTTTACTTGGTATAGAGTTAATCTTATGTGTACAAAGTTAGTTGAAAATATATCAATAGATCTTAGTGTAAAATAAGAATGGGAATAGGAGAGTGAGGAGGAAGAAGGGTGGGAGTGTGGGTGGGAGGGCAGGTATGGTGGGAAGGATCACTATGTTCCTAAAGTTGTATTTATGAAATGCATGAACGTCGTAGATCTTAAGTAAAAGTTTTCCAGGAAAAAAAGCTAGAAGAAAGGATTTGAAATGTTTTATTTCTTTTTTTAAAAAGAGTTATTTATTTATTTGAAAGTCAGAGTTACAAAGAGAGAGAAGGAGAGGCAGAGAGAGAGATCTTCTATCCGCTGGTTCACTCCTCAGATGGCTGCAAAGTCAAGAGTTGAGCCAATCCGAAGCCAGGAGCCAGGAGTTTTTTCCGGGTCTCACATATGGGTGCAGGGGCCCAAGGACTTGGGCCATCTTCTACTGCTTTCCCATGCCATAGCAGAGAGCTGGATGGGAAGTGGAGCAGCCGGGACTTGAACCAGCACCCATATGGGATGTTGGCACGGCAGGTGGTGGCTTTACCCACTACGCCACAGAGCCAGCCCTTGGAGTGTTTTCACCATAAAGGAACATTAAATATTGGAGGAGATGGGCATGCTTACGGGAGTGGACACTACACAACATACTCATGTACTGAACCATTACACGGTACCACAGTTGTGAACAGTTTGCTATGTCAGTTAGAAATTAAAAACGCAGGCCTGTCCAAGCATCACTTACGTCCTGCTTTGGGATGTGGATCCTGATTAATTGATTATTGATTTATGAATGCTTGGAAATGAGCACGAGGTGACTCTGGCAGAGGAGAACGGGTGCAGAGGAGTCCAGCAAGGGCTCTGTAAAATAACAATCTTCCTTGGCCAAGACAAGCCTCAGCCTTCCGCAAAATGACTGGTGTAGATTTCCAAAAGTAAAAAAACCTGGTGGCAAATACAGATTTGTTAAAGGGCCTCGAAACAGGAAGTGGGCTTGGGCCGGAGGCTGGGGGAGGGGACAGGGCGGAGCTTGCCTCTTCTTGTTCTCTTCACTCACCCAGGAGCTTTTATCTGGAAAGCAGAGCAGGGATGTGTCAGGACTCTGTGGTTATAAATAACTGATTGGCTCATTTAATTCAAAAGATTTACATGTTTTTGAGTGATGGATCCTGAGGTGGCTGCAGATTTAAAGGAACAGCTGAGCCCCTGAGACCAGGGCAGGGCTGCTCTGATGCCCGCCCCCTCCCCAGGCCACCTGGGGAGTTTTCTGAGTGTGCGGCTGCGGGATGATGGCCCAGCTCCAGCTGCCCTCTGCATGTGTGTCTCAGCTCAGAGCTCAAGTCCCCCAGAAGCAGATTCTCATTCTGCCCAGCGTGGGTTCCACGTCCACTCTGTGGCCAGGGGCGGGGTCCCGTGACAACAGCCTTGTCAGGAGAACCTGAAATGGGGAGAGGCAGTGTGGTGGGAGTGGGGCTTAGGGGCTGTTCCCGGGAGGCAGAAGGCTAATGGGCAAAACCCACAGGGTCCAAGGCTGGCTGCATCAGGTGCCGTTAGAGAGCTCCAGGACACAACCTGGGAATTCCAGGAACTCCGCGAGCCCGCTGGCGGAGGCCGACATGACTGCCGGCTTGCATCGCAGAGGGTGGCGGCGGCTTCCTCTTCTTCCTCCGCTTCTCCTCCCTCTTGTAAACAGCCGATATGCAATGATACTCGTTGAGGTACTGAGTGAGTGACATGCTGTTACTAAGCTTAAGGGGGGCTTCTACTCTAATTACTCGGAACCAAATCAGTTTAGTTATGAATCTTTTAGTTACAAGGGGTCGAAGCCCACCGAATCCCTTGCTGGTGCAGGGTTTCTAGGCGGCAGGGACAGATGCACACCAAGGCCGAGATGTCAGAGCTCCGGCCCCCCGCCCCTGGTCTTCACTCCTCCGCGAACCTCTCCCTTCTCCCTCCTTCCACAGTCTGGGGCTCTTTAACCTGCAGTCTGCTTTGTCTGAAAATAGCAGTCCTTGCCTCCGGGGTTTGTGTCTCCTCTGCTCAAGAGCTCTGAGTGGCTGAGACCGTGGTGCCTTCATTCCCATCCCAAATCCACAGCGGGGGTCTGAGTGACGCAGGTTGGGCCAGGGGTCTGCACCTGGCTCCATCAGCCAAAATTGCCAAGATGGCACATGGGCAGGAGGAGGGCGCCCCTGCTACCTGCGGAACTGCTCTGGGAGCAGTTCTTGGAAAGGAGGGAGTCTGGGCAGACGACCGGATTCAAAGCCAGGAGCCAGGAGCTTCTTCCAGGTCTCTCACACGGGTGCAGGGGCCCAAAGACTTGGGCCATCTTCTACTGCTTTTCCAGGCCGTAGCAGAGAGCTGGATTGAAAGTGGAGCAGCTGGGTCTC
This sequence comes from Oryctolagus cuniculus, assembly GCF_051225735.1. Lineage (NCBI taxonomy): Eukaryota > Metazoa > Chordata > Mammalia > Lagomorpha > Leporidae > Oryctolagus > Oryctolagus cuniculus. Next base: position 21,236,712 of record NC_142886.1, read on the forward strand.
GAACCAGCGCCCATATGGGATGCCAGCACTGCAGGCAGTGGCTTTACCCACTACACAGTGCTGGCCCCCATTATCACTTATTTATTTATTTATTTATTTGAAAGACAGTTACAAAGAGAGGCAGAGACAGAGAGAGAGGTCTTCCATCCACTGGTCCACTCTCCAGATGGCTGCAACGGCTGGAGCTGAGCCGATCTGAAACCACTACCAGGAGCCTCCTCCAGGTCTCCCACGTGAGTGCAGGGGCCCACGGACTTGGGCCATCTTCTACCACCATCCCAGGCCGCAGCAGAGAGCTGGATGGTAGTGGAGCAGCCGGAACTAGAACTAGGACCCATATGGGATGCCGGCACTGCAGGAGGTAGCTTTACCCACTACACAGTGCCAGCCCCTGTTATCACTTTCTACAGTGACCCTACTGTGCAGCAGAACACCAGGACTTGTTATACCTATCTAACTACAACTTAGACCTGTGTTTTTGTTATACATTTTCTTAATGGTCATTATGTATTATATCAACACAGATCCCTCATGGAAATATATTCCTGGGAGTATGGCCTGACAGTTAAGACCAATTAGGATGCCTGTGTCTCATGTCAGAGTGCCTGGTTCATTGTCCCCTTCTGACTCCTGACTCCAGCCTTCTACCAGTGCAGATCCTGGGAGGCAGCAGGTGACGGCTCACATAATTTGGTTGTCGTCACCCCTCTTGGAGAATGAACTGAGTTTTTGGCTCCCAGATTTTTTTGGTGCAGCCCTGACTATTATGAGCATCTGGGGAGTGAACCAGTAGATGGGGGCTCGCTCGCTCTCTCTCTCTCACTCTCTCTCTCTCACACACACACAATTGAATACATAAATGACCATTTAAAGAAAAAGAACATATATTGCTAATTTCATGGAGGAAGTTATCTTCCAAAGTAAGACTGATAGAATTCAAATAATAGAGACCTCAGGACTAGCCAATAGCAAATCTAAAACCAGAAGTCAGGCCTTATTACCAAAAGATCAGAGCTCTTTTAATGACTGCATGCTTCTTTAAACACTATAATTTGCTTTCTTTTTTTTCTTTTTTTTTCTTATTTTTTGACAGGCAGAGTGGACAGTGAGAGAGAGAAACAGAGAGAAAGGTCTTCTTTTGCTGTTGGTTCACCCTCCAATGGCCGCCGCGGCCAGCGCGCTGCGGCTGGTGCACTGCGCTGATCCGATGGCAGGAGCCAGGTGCTTCTCCTGGTCTCCCATGGGGTGCAGGGCCCAAGCACTTGGGCCATCCTCCACTGTACTCCCTGGCCACAGCAGAGAGCTGGCCTGGAAGAGGGGCAACCGGGACAGAATCCAGCGCCCCGACCGGGACTAGAAGCTGGTGTGCCAGTGCCGCAAGGCGGAGGATTAGCCTAGTGAGCCGCGGCGCCGGCATATAATTTGCTTTCTTAACATTTAAGAATTTTCTTTACATTTAGAAATCCTTATTGAACAATAAATACTCGATAAAAAAAGCTAGATTCAGGGTAGGCATTTGGAATAATGGTTAAGATGCCACTTGAGGGGGCCAGCACCACGGCATGGGGGTAAGGCCACCACCTGCAGTGCTGGCATTCCATATAGGCACCAGATCTAGTCCTGGCTGCTCCACTTCTGATCTAGCTCTCTGCTATGGGCTGGGAAAGCAGCAGAAGATGGCCCAAGTCCTTGGGCCCCTGCACCCATGTAGGAGACCGTGAAGAAGCTCCTGGCCATTGTAGCCATGTGGGGAGTGAACCAGAGGATGGAAGATCTCTCTATCTCTATCTCTATCTCTATCTCTATCTCTATCTCTATCTCTATCTCTATCTCTATCTCTCTCTGCCTCTCCTTCTCTCTTTGTGTAACTCTGACTTTCAAATAAGTTAATTAATTAAAAAAAAAAAAAGATGCCACTTGGGACATCCCACATCAGAGTGCCTAGGTTTGAGTCCCAACTCCACTCCTGATTCCACCTTCCTACTAACGCACACCTTGGGTGTCAGTAGGTGACAGTTCATGTAGTTAGAGCTTTGTCACCCATATGGGAGCCCCAGATTGGGTTCTAAGTTCCAGGTTTCAGTCTGGTCCAGTCCCAGCTGCTGTGAGCATTTGGGGAATGAACCAACATGTGGAAAGCTTGCTCTCTCTCTCTCTCTCTGCCTTACAAATAAATATAAACTAAAATAAATTTAAAATTTTTAAGAAAGAAGCTAGATGCAGCCGGCGCCGTGGCTCAATAGGCTAATCCTCCACCTAGCGGCGCCGGCACACCGGGTTCTAGTCCCGGTTGGGGCGCCGGATTCTGTCCCGGTTGCCCCTCTTCCAGGCCAGCTCTCTGCTATGGCCAGGGAGTGCAGTGGAGGATGGCCCAGGTGCTTGGGCCCTGCACCCCATGGGAGACCAGGAAAAGCACCTGGATCCTGGCTCCTGCCATCGGATCAGCGCGGTGCGCCGGCTGCAGCGGCGGCCATTGGAGGGTGAACCAACGGCAAAAGGAAGACCTTTCTCTCTCTGTCTCTCTCTCTCACTGTCCACTCTGCCTGTCAAAAAAAAAAAAAAAAAAAAAGAAGAAGCTAGATGCAGAAATCCTAAATAATTTACTCCTACTACTATTTTTTTAAGATTTATTATTTGTTTGAAAGGCAGAGTTACAGAGAAGCAGAGGCAGAGAGAGAGAGAAAAAAAAAAAAAGAGAGAGAGGGAGAGAGGGAGAGGTCTTCCATCCACTGGTTCACTCCCAAAATGGCTGCAATGGCTGGAGTTGTGCCCATCTGAAGCCAGGAGCCAACAGCCTCCTCAGGGTCTCCCATGTGGGTACAGGGCCTGAAGCACTTGGGCTATCCTCCACTGCTTTCCCAGGCCATAGTAGAGATCTGGACTGCAAGTGGAGCAGCTGGGACTCGAACCGGCACCCATATGGGATGCCAGCACTAAAGGCAGTGGCTTTACCTGCTACACCACAGTGCCAGCCCTCCTCTTCTACTGTTTGAGATCTATAAATTATTGCAAATTCTATATCAGTTGGGTATAGAATCCAAATAACATGATTTAATGCACCTCCAAATATTAACTAAATATAGAGTAAACAAAGAAAGATACTTGGTTCTTATCATTGTGGTTGTTTTTTTTTTAACTCCCCAAAGTGACTCAATCATATGGTTGAATTAGAACAGCTAAGAGGGGACAGGCCTTGTGGAACATGGAACGTTCACATGCCATGTTGGAGTCCCCGTCTGAGTTCTGGCACGTCTGCTTCCAATCCAGCTTCCTGCTAATGCGTCTTGGGAGGCAGCAGGTGGTGGCCCAAGTGCTCGGGCTCTGGTCATCAACATGGAGGCCCAGATGGAGTTCCAGGCGCTTGTCCTTGTCTTGGCCCGGCTGTGGCTGTGGTAGGCATTTGGGAATGGAAATCCAGCGGATGGATAATCTCTCTCTGTCTCTCTCTCTCTCTGTGTCTCCTTCTGTCACTCTGCCTTTCAATTAGATAAAAATAAATAAGCATTTGGGAAAATATATAGGTAAGAGAAAATGACAAGGAATTTGATTTGAGCAAGATATGTTTCATGGAATTTTTTAAAAAGATTTTTCTTCTTATTATTTATTTGAGAAACAGGGGTAGGGGGAAGACAGAGAGAGGTCTTCCATTGGCTGATCACTTCCTAGTTGGCTGCAATGGCCAGAGCTGGGCTGATCCAAAGCCAGGAGCCAGGAGCCTCCTCAGGGTCTCCCACATGGGTACAGGGGCCCAAGCACATGGGACATCCTCTACTGCTTTCCAGGCCATTAGCAGGGAGCTGGATCAGAAATGGAAAAGCCGGACTCGAAACGGCTCCCATATAGGATGCATGTGGAAGCCTAGCCTACCACTCCCCAGGACTTCCCTCCCCAGGGGACTCGCGCTATGGCATAATGGGTAAAGGCGTTGCCTGCAGTGCCGGCATCCTATATGACACCAGTTCTAGTCCCTACTGCTCCACTTCTGATCCAGCTCTCTGCTATGGAAGATGGCCCAAGTGCTTGGGCCCCTGCACCCATGAGGGAGACCAAGGAAGAAGCTCTTGGCTCCTGGCTTCGGATCGGCGCAGTTCCGGCCGTTGCAGCCATCTGGGAAGTGAACCAGCAGATGGAAGACTTCTCTCTCTCTCCTTCTCTCTCTGTGTAACTCTGACTTTAAAAATAAATAAAAAAATCTTAAAAAAAAAAAAAAAAACTGGCCCCTGATACACAGAATTTGTAAGGGAATTGCTTGGAGGTAGTGAATGCCTCATCACAAGAGGTCAAGCAAGGTCGAACAAACAACTATGAGTGTACTTTAAGAAGTTTATGGAGCCGGCGCTGCGGCTCACTAGGCTAATCCTCCGCCTTGCGGCGCCGGCACACCAGGTTCTAGTCCCGGTTGGGGCGCCGGATTCTGTCCCGGTTGCCCCTCTTCCAGTTCAGCTCTCTACTGTGGCCCGGGAGTGCAGTGAAGGATGGTCCAAGTGCTTGGGCCCTGCACCCCATGAGAGACCAGGAGAAGCACCTGGCTCCTGCCATCGGATCAGCGCGGTGCGCTGGCCGCAGCGCGCTGGCCGCGGCGGCCATTGGAGGGTGAACCAGTGGCAAAGGAAGACCTTTCTCTCTGTCTCTCTCTCACTGTCCACTCTGCCTGTCAAAAAAAAAAAAAAAAAGTTTATGGAACTGAAGCATATGTGTTGAGGCTGGCTAAGACTCCCAGATTTCACACTGGAGAGCCTGGGCTCAAGTCCTGGCTCCGGCTCCTGACTCCAGCTGCCTGCTAAGGCAGATCCTGAAGGCAGATCCTGGAAGGCAGTAGCCATGGCCCTGGAAACCCAGGCTGGGCTCCTGGCTTCAACCCCGGCCCAGCCCTGGCTGTCGCAGGCATTTGGGAGAGAGAACCAGTGGATGGGTGCTCTTTCTCCCTTTCTCTGCCTCGCAGATGAATAAGTAACGCTTTAAAAGATGACTTACTTTGCTGCAAACATTTTTTTTAAATCTAGGCATAGCTTTTTACAGCATACATTTTCCATGAATGTTTTGAGGACCACCTCAAAACCACGGATTTTTTTTTAAATGTTTGCACCAAATTAAACTTTTCTTCTAATTCTGCTTTCCACAGCCTTTTTGAGGCACCCATATTTGGCGGAACTCTCACAAAGCAGTGGTTCTCCAGCATCCGTGAGCAGGAGAATCAGCCTGAGGGCTTGTTGCAGCAGCCACAGGGTCTCTGGCTCCAGGGCTCTAAGTGAACCTGCAAGTTTGTATTTCTTTTTCTTTTTTTTTTTTTTAGTATATGTGCTGCCGAAGCGAGCTCACAAGTTTGTATTTCTAACCAGGGCCCAAGTGATGCCGCTGCTGCTGCTGCTGTCCTGGGACACTTTTTGTTTTCCATTTTTATTTATTTATTATTTTTTATAATAGAGAGATATCTCCCAACTGCTGATTCACTTCCCAAATGCCCGCAGCTGGAACTGGGCCAGGAGCTCGGTCCCGGTCTCCTGTGTGAGTGGCTGGAACAACTCCAAGTACTTAAACCAACCGCTGCTGCCTCCCAGGGTGTGGATTAGCAGCAAGCTGGCATTGGGAGTGGAACTGGTACTTGAACCCAAGCACTCCTATATGGGATACGAGCACCCCAAGCAGATTCCTAAGGGCAGCACCTTAAGGGCTACAGCTGTTTAGTACAGGCTGCCAGAGATGTGGTGTCCCTGCTCACCCCTGGGACAACCTGTGACACTCCCACAACAGCACCATGAGCAATGCAGTGTGTGCAGTGGCTGGCAGTCCTGACCAAGGACCAATCCTTGCTCTCAGCAAGTGTTCTTGGAGGGAAAGCCCAGGAATCTGGGTTGCTGCCTGTGGGGCCACTGCTGTTGAAAAAAGGCTATATTTATTGACCGTTCATTCAGCATCAACTAATAGTCTGAGCAAGTTACATGTGTACCTCCTTTAAGAAAGGGAGTAACCAGGTCGGCGCCGCGGTTCAATAGGCTAATCCTCCCCCGGCACCCCGGGTTCCAGTCCCGGTTGCTCCTCTTCCAGGCCAGCTCTCTGCTGTGGCCCGGGAGTGCAGTGGAGGATGGCCCAAGTGCTTGGGCCCTGCACCCGCATGGGAGACCAGGAGAAGCACCTGGCTCCTGGTTTCGGATCAGCACCGTGCGCCGGCCGCAGCGGCCACTGGGGGGTGAACCAACAGAAAAGGAAGACCTTTCCCTCTGTCTCTCTCTCTCTCTCTCACTGTCCACTCTGCTTGTCAAGAAAGAAAGAGAGAGAGAGAGAGAGAGAGAGAGAGAGGGAGAAAGGGAGTAACCAGAGTCAGTTAAGCCTCTGCCTGCAGTGCCAGCACCACTTATGGGCACCAGTTCATGTCCCAGCTGCTCCCCTTCCAATCCAGCTCTCTCTTTATGGTCTGGGAAAGCAGTGGAGGATGACCCAAGTGCTTGGGCCCCTGCACCCTCATAGGAGACCCAGAAAAAGCTGCTGGCTTCTGATCAGCCCAGTCCTACTCGTTGCCTACAACTGGGGAGTGAACCAGCAGATAGACAACCTCTCTATGTCTCCCTCTCTTTGTTACCCTGCCACTCAGATAAATAAATAAAAAAATTTTAAAAGAGGCAACTGCTAGCCCAAGGGGTGGTTCCTGCACCCACACTCTTCATTCACAAGGAAGTCAAGTGGAAGGGACGGAGACAGAGGTGTTGTATGAAGCCAGAGCTTGAGCCCCAGTGTATTGTGGTCTTACCACATCTCTGCAGGCTTGGACTCCTAAAATTTCACCCGTATGCTTCAATCGCACATGTAGTTATTGTTTCCAAAGCTCACTTAAAGTTCTGCATGAAGTCAGCCTGGCCACATTCTGCCCATAACAGTCTCTCTGATAGAACCACCTTGGTGCTGACGTTGGGCCAAATTGCCATTCCGGGTTCCTCTTGTTGTCAATTCCAGTAGCCCCTGGGGACCCGACATCCCTTCCTGACTGGCCTTGTTGGGACCATTCGGGCATGAGAAGCCACAAGTGATGTTAGCGTGAAACTTTGAGCCATTGCTGCCGCATTGTCTGCATTACTGAGAGGTTGAAGTAAGGAGTATTAAAACGGAGCCACTAATGTCAAACCTTAAAAAAACTGAACCAGAAGTCTATGAAGGAAAAGCCTTCACACACATATGCCTGTGGCAGGAATTTGGAAAGAATTCCTCAAAATCGCAGTATTCTAGGTAAGCCACTTGCACCAGGACACCTACCTGACAGTGTGTATCTCCACTGATGAGTTAACGCCAGCTCCTGCAACAAGCCCTTCTAACCAGTGGCCTTTGATTCAAAACAGCTTACGTGGACTTCTCCTTTTTGTCTTTAAAATCTTCCCCTTTATCCCCGCCCTGCTTGGATGTGCCCATGGTCTATCACAGCACGTATAATCTGGATGGCAATCCCTTGCTGCTATTCCCAAATAAGCGCAGGAACTCAATCCAGGTCTCCAACGTGTGTGACAGGAACTCAACTACTTGAGTCATCGCTGCTGCCTCCCGGGATTTGCATTAGCAGGGAGCTGGAGAGTCAGTCTCTCTGTCATTCATGTGAGGCTGACAGCCCTAAGAGAGATGTAATCTGGCTGTTAGATCCCTTTCATTTTGGTGGGGTCTTTGGCCCCCAATGCAAATCTCTCCAACTTCTCCCCAAGTCAGCCACATGCCAGGGATTCAACCACAACTTACTCATAAAACTTGCCCTGTTTGCTTCATTCCTCCAGGACAACGGGCCACCACTTGCTTTAACTCAGCAAAACCAAAGAGTCAACTCAGATAACTCTTGCAAAAACAGGATCTGCCCCCAAGGTCCTCTGATGCATCCATTCTAGACTTTGGCTTCAGCTGATGCCTCTTTTCTTTTTAAAAATTTTAAAAATGTATCTGTTAGATCAAGAAAGGAAAAGAAAGAGTTCCCGTCCATCCACTGGCTCACTCCCAAAATGTCTGCAATGTCCAGGATTGAGCCAGAGCTGAAACTGGGAGCAAGGAAACTCAAATCAAGTTCTTCCATGTAGGTGTCTGAGCCATCACGGCAGCCTTCCAGGATGTACATCAGCAGGTAGCTGGAATCAGGAGCCACAGCCGGGAGTCAAACCCAGTACTCTGACGTGTGCTGCTGCTGATTTAACTAACGTCTTAGCCTCTAGGCCAAGCATTTGCCCCCAGATGTCTCTTTTAAAGGTTGACTTCTCTCTCTAATCAAATAACCAACCTTTTACCTTATTTGGGCCCTTTGACCCAAGCATTGGCAGCTTAATAGTATCACCACTCAGCATATATTGAACGGCTTCTACAGCTAGGGCACTGTACTAGGAACAAGAGAAGAAATAAGACACAGACTTTCTTAAATAAAAAGAGCAAGGGCCATAAAAGGTAGCACATCAACCCCATGCCTCCTGCCTGAGACAACAGGAAGGGCATGGGCAGGGTAGAGGGAGGAGAGCTGAGATGGGTGAGGGAGAAGAGGCAGTAATCAGTAGTCTGAAGACTGGCTGCTGCCAGTGAAGCCAGAGCTGGCTGACATCAAGTCTATTCAGGGACAGCCGCAACACAGAACCCTTATTAGCCAAAGCTGTCAAAATAGACTCACTTACTAAATGCGTAGCCAAGCATTTCACTCCCACGCAACTCCATATAGAAACATCCTACAAAAACAATTTCCCAACACACCCTTTCAAAATACACAGTGACGTTCCGTTTGAAGGGCAAAATAATTAAGAGACAGGTGTTAATTGACTCGGCCAATATTACAGAGCAGGGAGAGAAAACACTAGACACGGGTTGTCAGGAGCTTGCTGGGAACTGCCTTAGAGCTCGCCAATGTCTGGCCCTTTGGTGAGTGTTGCCGGTCTCTCCTGCCGCCTAGCAAGCTACCCTAAAACTTTGCCTCTGAAAACAACCACAAGCCTATGCACATGACTCTGCAGCCAGGGTTGGGCTCACCTGGGCAGTTCTTCTGCTGGTCTGGCTTGGAGTCACTCACGAGCTCACAAGAATTGAATACAACGATTGAAGCAGGATGATGTAAAATGATCTCACTTGCAAGACTGAGGCCCTGGTGCTAGCTGTCAGCTGCTCCTCTAGGCTGATGTCACTCAGTGGCCTGGCACTGTCTTAGAGAGTGGCAGGAGCACAGCAAGAAGGCCCTACTGGAAGCTGCAAGGCCTCCTAGGCCCCGGTTCTGGAAGGTGCACAGTGTAAGGTGCCTCCTCCCCTCCCCTCCCCCTCCCTCCAACTCCCACCTGAGCACCCTCAGAAGGAAAGCTGTGTGACCACCAAGCACTCTCCTGCACGCTGGGGAGAAAGTCCCCCAGCAGAACTGGAACCCTGCCAGACTCTCAATCCTGTACCATGAAAAAATACATTTGTTGTTTAAGCCCTGGAGCCTGTGGGATTTTGTCATAGCAGCCAGAGTAGACTAAATACGGGTTGTTTACAGCTGGGGGCTTGGTATTAATTAGCTTCTCATTACTGTAAGACAAGACCCAGAGCAGACTTCTTGGGAAAGAAAAGAGGTTTATTTTGCCTGCTGGGTCTGGAGGGTCAGAGTCAAGGTCGGTTGCTGGCAGAGTCCATCCAGGTTGGCTGCTGGCAGAGTCCCAGGGTGGCACAGAGCAGGCAGTACACGTGTCATCTGTGTGAGTCTCTCTAGCCTTATAAAGTTACCAGGTTTCAGTCACATGGGCTCCACCCTAACGATCCGTTCAATCTAATCACTGCCCAAATGCCCTGACTCTGAACCCCATAACTGGATTAGATCTCCGCCCTCTTGATACAAAAAACATACGACTTTGAGGACTCAACTCTTGGGTTCGGGAAGATAAATATTCCAACCACAGCAGGGCTGCGCAGAATGAAACCGCTATGAACATTTGTGCACAAGCACAAGCACGTTTGGAGACGTGCTTTCCTTTCTCTTAAGTCAATACCTACAAGTGGAACAGCTGGGATCATATGGTGCATGTTTGTTTACCTTGGAAAGAAACTGTCAAAACTGTTTTCTAAAGAGGCTGTATCACATTGCATTCCTGCCTGCCGTGCGTGAGTCTTTGGGTAGCTAGCAATTCTTGCCCACATTTTGTACAGTCAATCTTTTTCATGTTAACCGTCCCGTTGACTGTGTGGTGGCAGCTCTCTGTGGGTTTCATTTGCATTTCCCCCGTGACCCGTGGTGCTGGTCATTTTTCCGTCTGCTTCTTTGCTGTCTTCTGCCTTCTTTAACGAAGCATCTGCTCAAAGCTTTTGCCCTTCTGTTGTTGGTGCAGAGTTTATTCAACATAAATTTGAATACGTGTTAGCATAGATAATTAAGTCTAGAATCTTTTCTTTAAAAGATTTATTTATTTATCTACAAGGCAGTTACAGAGAGGCAGAGAGAGAAGGAGAGAGAGGGACGGGGGTTGGGGGGGAGAGGTCTTTCATCCACTGGTTCACTCCCCAAATGGCCACAACAGCTGGAGCTGAGCCGATCCGAAGCCAGGAGCCAGAAGCTTCTTCCAGGTCTCCCACACTGGTGCAGGGGCCCAAGGACTTCGGTCATCTTCTGCTTTCCTAGGCCACAGCAGAAAGCTGGATCGGAAGTGAAGCAGCTGGGACTTGAACCAGCGCCCTTATGGGATGCTGGCAGTGCAGGTGGTGGCTATATCTGCTACGCCACAACACTGACCCCTAAGTCTAGAATCTTACTGGCTGTCCAGATTGGGCAATCCTGGGAAAGGAGACCAAAATAGCCAAAGAGTCATCTATGGATGTTGAGATTTTGGAGGAGGAGCTATGGGGGCTGAAAGGAAGGTGAAGGGCCTGGAGACACATTCTCCAGCTCCACAGTTTTGTCTCTAATTAGCCTTGAGGCCTTCCCAGGAGTTCTCTCACCATTAGCACCTTATTCCAGTCCCTTCCACCTTCTGTGGGAGTTGCTGGTTCAGGAGTGCACCACCATATGTCACCCTTGCTTGAAGTTTGCCAAGTTTGTAGGCAAATACAGATACCCAAGAGAAGAGCAGAGATAAGATTTGCCCTCAATTTGTCTAAGGACAGAGTTGAAAACAAGGTGGGATACCAGGTAAAGCCACCGCCTGCAGTGCCGGCATCCCATATGGGCACTGGTTCGAGTCCCAGCTGCTCTACTTCCGATCCAGCTCTCTGCTGTGGCCTGGGAAAGCAGCAGAAGATGGCCCAAGTGCTTGAGCCCCTGCAACTGTGTGGGGGACCTGGAGGAAGCTCTTGGCTCCTGGCTTCGGATCACCCCAGCTCCAGCCATTGCAGCCATCTGGTGAGTGAGCCAGCGCATGGAAGACCTCTTTCTCTCTCTCTGCCTCTCTGTAACTCTGCCTTTCAAATAAATAAATACATCTTAAAAAAAAAATAAAGAAAACAAGGTGGTGTCTGAAACACGTTCCACTAAAGCCAGGACCATGGAAAGGGGGAGTACCGAGAAAGGACCGGGGAGAGGGCGTGGATGGGCCAGGCGGGTCGTGAGGATGCGTGATAACAGCCTGTGCTAGGACCAAGGACACTGCGTTCACTCCACCCTGGAAGGAGGGAAGTGCAGACAGCGCAGGAAGGAGACACATAAATGATTAAGGAACAGGAGGCTGATTGATGAGGCTGATTTAATAGAGTTCACTGAAGCTCATTTATTTAACAAAATGTAACTGAAGCTAATTTTCCATCAGAGCCTGAAAGGCCTTGGAAAAGATGAAGAAGATGGCAAATGGGAGCGTCGGCTGTCTAGCAATCCCATTAAATAAATGGGCATACTCTCTGCGTTACGCAGACCAGTGTTGGAGCGACACTGCTGCCTCCCTGTGTTGCCACAAGCCTCTTGCTGACATTTTCTCATGCACTACCACGTTTCTCATGTCCTCCCTTCTCCTTTCTGTCTGGTGGATGTCACAGTTACAGGCAAAACCCCAATTCTGAGGGTTCTTACACCCTCACCTTTCACAAGAATCTTTCTTGTTGGTTTCTGCCCTGGGTTCAACCATCCATGATCACATCTATGTGAGGGGGCTCAGAAGGTCCATGGAAAGGTCACAATACCTTTTTTTTTTTAACTTTTATTTAATGAATATAAATTTCCAAAGTACAGCTTATGGATTACAATGGCTTCCCTCCCACCCGCAACCCTCCCCTTTCCCGCTCCCTCTCCCCTTCCATTCACATCAAGATTCATTTTCAATTCACTTTATATACAGAAGATCAGTTTAGTGTGCATTAAGTAAAGATTTCAACAGTTTGCACCCACAATACCTTTTTAAAAATTTTTTTGAAGGGCCAGCACTGTGGCTTAGTGGGTAAAGCTATCACCTGCAGTGTCGGCATCCCACGTGGGCACCGGTTCGAGTCAAGGCTGTTCCTCTTCTGATCCAGCTCTCTGCTGTGGCCTGGGAAAGCAGTAGAAGATGGCCCAAGGCCTTGGGTTCCTACACCCATGTGGGAGACCTAGAAGAAGCTCCTGGCTCCTGGCTCCTGGTTCCTGGCTTCAGGTCAGCCCAACTCCAGCCCTTGTAGCCATCTGGGGAGTGAACCAGCAGATGGAAGACTCTCTCTCTCTGCCTCTCTGTAATTCTGCCTTTCAAATAAATAAATACATCTTTAAAAAATTATAAAAAGTATTTGAGAGAGAGAGAGAGAGAGATCTCCCATCCACTGATTCACTCTCCAAATACAAGGCTAGAGCCAGGAGCCAGGAACTCAGTCCAGGTCTCCCACATGGGGGGCAGGGATTCAATTACCTGAAACATCACGGCTGCCTCCCAGGGTCTGCATTAGCATGAAGCTGGAGTCAGGAGCCAGAGCCAGGAAGTAAACCCAGGCGCTCCAGCGTCAGCCACGGGCATCTTACCAGCGAGGCTAAATGCCTTCCCACTTTGAGTTCAACCCATTTTCTGTGAACTTTATTAAAAACCTTGGATTCTCTGGCTCTCACCCAGTTGTCCTAGACTGAAGTTTATTCTAATAGCCCTCACCCCTCTTTGAATTAGAGCTTTAAAAGTCTCAACTCTGGAAAATATAATGAAGGAGCCCAATTCTACCCTCTTAACTGATCACTTTGGAGCACCTTGTTCTAATCAGTTTTCCGCATCCAACAGATCCCTCAGGTCTGACCACATCATCCCAGTGCATATACTGAACACAATCATGCTGTGATGGTGAATTTTATGTATCAACTTGGCTGGGTTATGGAATTTAGATATTTAGCCAAGAATTATTTTGAATATTTCTGTGAGAGTGCTTTTGGATGAAATTTACATTTTTAAACATTTTAACTATTTTATTTGAGAAGCAGAGAGAGAGAGAGAGAGAAAGAAAGTGGGTTCCTACCTGTTGGTTCACTCCACAAAGGCCTGCAGGGGACTGGGCTAGGCTGGGGCCAAAACTGGGGGCAGGATGGAGCCAGTGTTGTGGCTTAGGGATCAAAACCACCACCTGCAATGCAAGCAGCCTTTACAGGTGTGGCTTTGTGTCTCGGTTGCTCTACGTGCAATACAACTCCCTGCCAGTGGCCTGGGGAAAGCAGTGGAGGATTCCCCAGGTATCTGGGTCCCTGCCACCCATGTGAGAGACCCAGATGAAGTTCTGGGTTCCTAGTTTCAGCTTGGCTCAGCTCGGGCCATTGTGGCCATCTGGGGGTTAAACCAATAGATAGAAGATCTGTCTGTCTCTCTGTGTGTCTCCTTCTCTCACTGTAACTCTGCCTTTCAAATAAATAATTTAAAAAACAAAAACAAAAATGGGAGCTGGAAACTCAACCCAGGTATCCCACATGGGTGGCAGGAACCAAATTACTTGAGCCATCACTGCTGCCTCACAGGGACTGCATTGGAGCCAGATATTGAACCCAGGTATTCCAGTGGGGGACATAGGACGAGGGTGTCTAAGCCACTAGGCTAAACTCCCACTCTAAGATTTATATTTAAATTGGCATACTTTATGGCACAGGCTTTGGGTCCAGCAGTTAAGACTCCACTTGGGATGCCCTCATCCCATTCGAGCGTCTGAGCTCACGTCCCAGCTCCATTCCCAATTCCAGCTTCCTGCTAATGTTCACCCTGGGGGGCAGCAGGTGACGGCTGTGGGAGCTGGGTCCTTGCGACTCTGTGGAATACCCAGATTGAGTTCTGTGCTCCTGGCTTCAGCCTGGCCCGGGCCCAGCTGTTGCAGGCATTTGTGGAGTAAATTAGTGGACGGGAAATCTCCCTGTCACTCTGTGCTTTTAATCAGTTAATGACATCGGTGCGCTTTGAGGGAAGCAGATTGCCCTTCTGTACGTGATGGACTTTGCCCAGCAGGTGAAGGCCTGACCAGAACAGCGGGCTGAACTCCTCCAAGCAGAAGGCAGTCTTCAAGCGTCATCTGCAAAATCAACTCCACTTGCGCCTTTAACTGCTTTGAGCTTGAACCGCAATTCTCTCCTGAGTTTCCAGCCTGACAACCTCCCCCATCAGATTCTGGGCTCACCAAGCCGACAAAATCACCTGACCCAGTTCCTTAAAATAAATCTTTCTATACACCGCCCACCCCATCCCCCAACACACACACACACACACACACATACAACACACACACACACTCGGTGCTGTTTCTCTGGAGAACCCTGACTCATACAAATTTGCACATCATTGAATATCACTAGTGATGTAGCTGAGCATTGAAAATAGTAAGAGTGACCCTGATCCAGATTGGGAGCTTTTAAGCTCACAGAAGTCATGCTAAGCTCAGGTGAGAGCTTTTGCAGGCAAGTGAGGCAACAGTTTTGAGAGAGATCTTCAGTGGTATAAAATGCTATTGGTAAGAATATATATTTTCGGCCGGCGCCGCGGCTCACTAGGCTAATCCTCCGCCTAGTGGTGCTGGCACCATGGGCTCTAGTCCCGGTCGGGGTGCCGGATTCTGTCCCTGTTGCCCCTCTTCCAGGCCAGCTCTCTGCTGTGGCCAGGAAGGCAGTGGAGGATGGCCCAAGTGCTTGGGCCCTGCACCCCATGGGAGACCAGGAGAAGCAGCTGGCTCCTGCCTTCGGATCAGCGCAGTGCGCCGGCCCGGCCGCAACGCGCCGACCACAGCAGCCATTGGAGGGTGAACCAACAGCAAAGGAGGACCTTTCTCTCTGTCTCTCTCTCTCACTATCCACTCTGCCTGTCAAAAAAAAAAAAAAAAAAAAAAGAATATATATTTTAAAACTCTTTGACCTCTGTGAATTGAAAAAATGTTTAAATGTGTCTTAGTATCAGCATCATCATTAATAAAGTTGACATCTTTCCATGTAATCCCCTCCCACAATGGCACAATATACTACCAGACCCTTATTTTGAGAAGAACCTGGGGCCAACTGCACACAGAAATAGCAACCTTAGTAAAAAGAGATTTTGTAAAACAACAGAGTGATCCCCTCATTATCAAAATTCCTTATTCAGTGTCCTTTAACATGTGATAGTACACAGATGTCCTACAAAGACCTTTTCTTAAGAATTTACAATACAAGCATACTTCAACAAGTTCGTGAAAAACGGACTTAAAAAAATAAGGTTGGGGCAGGCATTCGGCCTAGCAGTTAAGATGCTGGTTGAGATGCCTGCATCCTCTATCAGGGGTCCGGGGTTCAAGTCCCAGCTCCACTTACTCCACTTACCATTTCAGCTTCCTGATAATGCACACCCTGGAAGGCAGGGATGATAGATCAGCTGGTTGGGTCCCTGACACCCATGTGTGATACCCAGATTGAGTTCCAGGCTCCTGGCTTTGAACTGTTGTGGGCATCTGCAGAGTGAATTAGCAGCAGATAGGAGATTCTCTCTCTCTGCCTTTCAAAGTTCTTTTAAAAAGATCAGTTTGTGAGGCTGGCATTGTGGTGCACTAGGTTAAGCCCCAGCCTGGGACATTGGCATCCCATATGGGTGCCAGTTGGAGTCCCGGCTTCCAATCCAACCCCCTGCTTATGTACCTGAGGAAGCAGCAAAAGATGGCCCAAGTTCTTGGGCCCCTGCACCCAAGTGGGAGACCTGGATGAAGTTCTTGGCTCCTGGCTTTGGCATGGCCCAGCCTTGGCTGTTGTGGCCTTTTGGGCGGTGAACCAACAGATGCAAGATTTTTCTCTGTGTGTCCCTTCTTCTCTCTGTAACTGCCATTCCAATAAATAAATAAACAAACCAATCTTTAAAACAAAACAAGATCTGTTTGTTTTGGTGCAGAAATTTTGAATTCCGTGCAAGAGAGGGATCTTCAAAAGGTTTATGGGAAATGTGGATTGCATGGATTTCAAAACTTTTTGGTGCCAAAAATAAACTTATCTTTTAATTCAATTTTCCCACAGACTTTGCAGAGTAACCCCTGTAGAAGCTATCACATGGTGATAGCAATAATTGTCCTTCATTGAGCACATATTAGACAGCATACTGTTCTACATGCATTACATACAAGAATCTCTTTTTACAACAAATCTTCAAGTAGATGTGTATAATAAAGAATTCATCTGGTCTTTTCCCTGGTTCACAGGAGCCAGACCAAATTCACAGTGACAGGAGTGTCTTTGTTATTCATGGTGGGCTCCTTGGACCACACCTGAGTTTATGCTAATCAGGTTAAAAAAAGATGAGGTTTATTCACACCAGAAAGAGCAACCGTGTGGTTTGAGGGTTAGAGCTCTGAGCCACGTGACATCACTCAACCTCCAAGGAACAGATGGGAGGAGGCCTGGAGACAGACTAGTCACCTGACAAGTGATTTAATAGGTCATGGCCATGCAATGAAACCCCAAGACAAACTCTGGACAAGGATGCACAGTTGAATTTCCTGGTTGATGATAATAAACATTGCTATGGGCTGAATGTTTGTGTTCCCCTCCCTCACCCCAAATTCATATGTTGAAGCCCTAATCCCTAATGTGATGGTCTTTGGTGGGGGGAGGGTAGTAAAAGGCAGTGTTGGCTCCGGCTCCAGCCCCATGAATGGGATTAGCGCCTTGTAAGAAGAGGCACAGGAGAGATGATCTCTCTGTCCTGTGAAGATACAGCAAGAAGGTGTCTGCTCGTAAACCAGCAAGAGGGTCCCTCACCAGAACCTGACCATGCTGGGCCCCTGGTCTCTGACTTCCCCGCCTCTAGAAGTTTGAGAAATGAATATCTATCGTTTAGACCACCACTGGGTCTGTGGTAATTTGTCACAGCAGCCTGAATGTGTCGTGACAAGCTGGCGAGTGTGTTTCCTGAGGACATGGAATTTCTGCACCTCAGACCCTCCCGGGCCTCACCCCATGCATCTCTTCATGTGGCTGGTCCTGATTTGTATCCTTTAAAGAAAGCTGCAATCACTAATACAGTGCTGACTTCATTTCTGTGACTTGTTCTAGTGACTTAGCAAACCTGAGATGGCAGGAACCCCTGAAATTATAGTCAGTGGGTCAGAAGTGCAGGTGGCCTGGGAGCCCCAGAGCTGGTGGCTGGTGTCTGGGGTGAGGAGCGTCTGGTGGAGGACTGTGTCCTGGACCTGTGGCGTTCATCCCAACTCCAGGCAGTTAGTGTCAGAATTGCCCTGCAGGTTGAGACCCTTATCACCAATTCACAGATAGGACAAACAAGCTTTGAAGAGATGAAGTAACTGTCCAAAGACACATAGCTGGTGATGAGCAAAACAGGTTTCAAAGCATAGGTGCCTAATTCCAAAACCTGCCCTCTTAGGATGAGCTGTGATCTATGAGTTAGTCTGATGGATTTGCTATCAGATTCTTTGTGCCTGGGAATAAAAAGGATTTATTCAATCTCCAGTGATTTATCCCATAAACATCTCCTTGTCCATTTGGAGGGTGGTGATGAAAGGCTGTCCTGGCTCTGGCTGGAGGAGACGATGCCCCTACAGTCACCAGCAGAAGGATGCACCAGGAGCAGCCGTCCGGCACAGCGGTTAAGATGCCCACGTTGCACATCAGAGTGCCCAAGCTCATTTCCTGGCTCTGGCTCCTGGCTCCAGGTTCCTGTTAATGCAGATCCCCAGCGGCAGTCACGGTTTAAGTGGTTGGGTTCCTGCCGCCCATGTGGGAGTCCTGGATTGAGCTTCTGTCTCCTGGCTCTAGTCTAGCCCTGGTCATTGTGAGTATCCAGGGAATGGACCAGCAGATGGGAGCTTGACCTACTTATCCATCTTCCTATCATTTATCTATCTATAGTCTCTCTCTGTCTTTCTCTCTGCTTCTGAAATTTAAAAAAATAATAATAAATTTGTACTGAAATGTGAGTCAGGCTTTTGATGCTCAAAAATCCCGACCCCCAATTTTTCAAAGATTTATTTATTTTCATTTTATTAGGAAAGCGGAGAGACAAAGAGAGATCTTCCATTCACTGGTTCACTCCCCAAATGTCCACAAGAGCCGGGACGGGGCCAGGCCTAAGCTAGGAGCCCAGAAATCAGTTCGGGTCTCCCACTCGAGCCATCATCCCCAGAGGCTGGATTAGAAACAGAGGGGCCAGGACTCAAACCCGGGTGCTCCAATATGGGATGTGGGATGAGGGCATCCAACACGACATCGTAATTGATCTGCCAAATGCCCGCCTGCAACTCTCTCAGTTTGGAGAAAGAGCAAGAAATTGGAACCGAAATTGTACGAGAGAAAGTGTACAGATGACAAGCAAGCACACGAGAAGGTGCTCAGCATCATTCGTCACCACAAATCAAAAACGATACGCACTGGAATGGCTGCGAAGTGATAAGGTAACCGGCAATATCTAGGACTCACAGGATGTGGAGCACCTGGAGCTCCTGTAGTTTGCTGTCGGGAAAGCAAAATAACACAAACACTCAGGAAAACAGTTGTAAAGTTGAGCACATACTTCCCATCCCAGCCATTAATCCCACTTTAACGTATTTACCCAAGCGAAATGTAAACCTATGTCCATGCAAAGATCCGTACACAAATGTTTACAGGGACTTTCTTCACAAGCACCAAATATGGGAAACAATCCGGTGTCCCTCAGCAAAGAGTCGGCTGTGGTGCTTTCTTAAAATGCAATACTTCTCTTGGGGTCGGAGCTGTGGTGCAGCGGGTTGAAGCCCTGGCCTGTGGCGCTGGCGTCCCATATGGGTGCTGGTTCATGTCCCAGCTGCTCCACTTCCGATCCAGCTCTCTGTTATAGCCTGGGAAAGCAGTAGAAGATGGCCCAAGTCCTTGGGCCCCTGCACCCGCGTGGGAAACCTGGAGGAAACCCCTGGCTCCTGGCTTCGGATCTGCTCAGCTCCGGCCATTGTGGTCATTTGGGGAGTGAACCAGTGGATGGAAGACCTCTCTCTCTTTCTCTGGCTCTACCTCTCTCTGTAACTCTTTCAAATAAATAAAATAAATATTTTTTAAAAATGCAATACTTCTCAGCAGTAAAAGGAACACACTTACACCAATATTCATAGCAGCATTATTCTAAAAAACCAAAAGGTAGAAGCAAAGTAACAGTCCATCAATGGATAAAAGGATTCACGACCGGCACCACGGCTCACTAGGCTAATCCTCCGCCTGCAGCGCCAGCACCCCGGGGTTCTAGTCCCAGTTGGGGTGCCAATTCTGTCCCAGTTGCTCCTCTTCCAATCCAGCTCTCTGCTGTGGCCCGGGAAGGCAGTGGAGGATGGCCCAAGTGCTTGGGCCCTGCACCCGCATGGGAGACCAGGATAAGCACCTGGCTCCTGGCTTCAGATCGGTGCAGTGCCAGCTGTAGCGGCCATTTGGGGGGTGAACCAACGGAAGGAAAACCTTTCTCTCTGTCTCTCTCTCCCACTGTCTAACTCTGCCTGTCAAAAAAAAATTAGGATTCACGAAATGTGATATATACACACAATGGAATATTATTCAGCCTTAAAAGGAAATCAAATTCTGACCTACTGCAGCAGGGCTGACCTTTAAGATTGTTATGCCAAGTGAAAAAAAAAAGACACAAAAGAACAAATATTGCATGTTCCACTTATATGAGGCAGCAAGTACAGACAAACGTATAGGCCAGGCCAAAGCCATGAGCCTGGAGCTCCAGCTGGGTCTCCCACACGAGTGGCAGAGGACTAAGCTCTTTGGTCATCTTCTGCTGCCTTCCCATGTGAATTAGCAGGGCACTGGGAAGTGGAGCAGCCAGGACTTGAACGGGCGCTCATGTGGGATGCCCACACAGTAGGCAGCGGTTTAACCCGCTGTGCCACAATGCCAGCCCCATACCCCACGCATTCTGATAACTGATGGAGGTGTCCAAGTGACATCTTTATGGATGCATCAAATGCCCACCCCCAAGCTTTGGCTTGAAATTCCATATTTTCCTATGATATCATTTTGTCCTTCGCAGCAATAAATGCGAGTTAATATCAGAAAGGGATATAAAGACTTGAGAGATATAAAGACTTGAGAGATATAAAGACTTGTAGGAGGGAAATGCCTTGGTTATTATCTCAAAATACGAACACTCAGCTGTCACCGCGGCCGTCACGAATTGCCCTTCCTGATTATCCTTTCCTGATTCAGCTCTACTTACTCGCATGTGATGATCTCACAACTCCTTGAAGCTGCCTTATCGATGACATCACCCACCACAAGGATGCCAAAGTCCGTGCCATGGCGATATCTCCGGATCTGGTTTTATTATGAGGATATCAGAGCGGACCTAAATTTCATGCAGAAGCTGGACGAAGGCCTCTCCCTAAGTAACTCTGGGCCACACTTTGTTCCCGGAGCCCTGAAGCCTGGACTGACTTAACCACTAGACACAGTAAACACAGCACCTAAGACATATGATATTTTTAGGGGCCCATAAAATAATTTTCATTTCTTTTAAAATCAGAAGCAAACAATGACTTTTGGTGCCAAAGAAAATGTTGTAATATGTAATATCATAGATCTACCTTTATGCCAGTGCAGTTGTAAAGTAGAATTTTTAATATTTTTTAGGGAAAAAAGGGGCCCAGGAAGGTAAAAGTTTACATGTAGCCCCTCCTAAGGAGGGCCTGTGTGTTGCCAGAATCTCTCTAAGTCTCGCTAAAACAGTTGGGCTAGGGTGGGCATATAGTCCAGCAGATAAGATGCCCGTGTCCAGAGTGGGCATTGTGGGTTGGACGATCACTTGGGACACCCACCTCCCATACTCCACTTCTGATCCAGCTTCCTACTTATGTGCCTGGGAAGGCAGCAGATGATAGCCCAGGTGTTCCCGTCCCTTTCACCCCCATGGGAGACCCAGCTGGAGTTTTGAGCTCCTGACTTTGGCCTGGTTCAACCATAGCTATTGTGGGCATGTGGGGAATGAACCTGGCATGGAAGATTCTCTCTGTCTGTCTGTCTGTCTCCCTTTCAAATACATAAATAAATAATTAAAAAAACGAAACAAAACAAAGATGCCCACGCCCCACATCAGAGTGCCTGAGTTCAGCGCCCAGCTCTGGCTCCTGCTGATGCAGCCTCTGGGAGGCAGGGGTAATGGCTCAAGTGATTGGGTTCCTGCCACCCATGTGGGAGACCTGGGTTAGCTCCCAGCTCCTGACTTCAGCCCTGGCCCAACCCCCGCCGTGGCAGGCATTTGGGGAGCGAACTGATGAATAGGCATTCTCTCTTTATCCCAGTCCCTGTCTCTCAAAATTTAAACACAAGTAAATAAGTAAAACGGAAAACAGTGGGTCAGCTTTTTTGCTGTTGTCCACTTAACCACAGGGACTTGGACCACATCGAGAGTGCTCACAAGGCTCCTTTTTCCTCTTTGCTTCTTTTCTGGTTCCTTCCTCCACCCAAATCCCTCTTCACTTCTCATATTACAAAACCAAAACCAGACAGGCAAACAAATTCCAGTGTTCCCTAAGAAGTTGTTTCTTTCTATGATTGTCTTGGTAATCCATGTCCTTTTGGCCCAAAGCTTTGTACTTGAACATTTTAATGTGTTCATTTGCCCCTTGATTCTTCAAAGCCAGAGGGCGATGGCACACAGGTTAATATCTGCAGCCTTCCTCTTCCAGTTCAAAAGTACCTGCCACTTCTCCAGGTGGCCTGGAGCAGTGTGCAGACAAGCCTGGAGAATGAGTGTGAACTTGGCCTTTGCTGATATGCGGAGAGAATGAAAGTTCGGTGATTGTCTGCCCATGTTTCAGATGGAGGCTTGGAGACTGACCACTGAGAGCTCCAAGTACAGGGAAAAAGAAAATCAGGTACGGCGAGATGACAGGGCCTTTCCATTCCCCAGCGCCCAGGAAGGGTGTTCCCAGGCAGCATGCAGGGTACCAGGGAAGCTGAAGGGGAATGGGCCAGCAGACTAAGTGCCTTATAACTCTGCGCATGGAAGCCAAGGATTGTCTGGCTCTGAGGACAGGGAAACAAAGTGGGTCCTCCCACTCAGTGACCCCACAGAGGACTGATAGTTTGCAAATATGATACACAGTCTGTACCTCTCAGCAATAGCAACTTAGCCTAACCCAGGAACTCCACACAGCTTCCCCAGAACTTCCAGTTTTTGTAAGGGAAGCCCCCAGATGTAGATGAAATTGCCCTTGATCTTCCCAAGAAGTATTCCAGGTAGTTACTTTTTTTTCATATACAAGGGGTCTTCAAAAAATCCACTGAAAACATGTGTAATGAAAAAACTATGCCTGGACTTCAAAATGGTTTCTTGTACCAAAACAAACTTATCTTTTAAATCTCTTTTTCTATGAACTTTTAAAAGTACCTTTGTGTAAAGTATGGTTTAGATACATAATCCACTAGCAATCTCTTTAAGCCTCTGGAACTTTTAAAAAGATAAGTCAATAAGCAGAAGTAAAATCCATTGACACTGAAAGTCACAGTGTAGGTGCGGGTGTTCAGCCTAGCACTGAAGGCATTGGTTAGGATGCCTCCATCTCATGTTGGAGTACCTAGGTTTGAAACCTGGCTCTGTCTCTCAATTCCAAGTTCCTATTAATGCAGAACCTGGGCGGCAGTGGTGATGGCTCAAGTAACTGGGTCTCTGCCACACACATGGATGACCTGGACTGAGTCCCTGGCTCCCAGCTTTGGCCTAGCCTGGACCAGCCTTGGCATTTAGGGAATAATCCATCTGATAATTTCTCTCTCTCCCTCTCCCTCTCCCTCTCCCTCTCCCTCTCCCTCTCCCTCTCTCTCTTCCTCTCCCTCTCCCTCCCTCCCTCTCTTCTTCCCTTCTTCTTTCTCTCTCATAAGTAAATACATATATAAAAATTTAAAAAGAAACTCACAGTAAAAACATCCCTACTCCATGTTAACAATACTGAAGTCTCGTTTCAAACAGCTGAAGTCTAGTAATGGGTGAATTATGGGATGAGGATGATACTTCTCCATCTTCTTGATCCAATGTCAGAAGTTGTCTCATTTATCCAAATCAGATCATCTACAGCCATGGGTAGAGGAATGACATTGGTATTTATAATCTGTCCCCAACTGACTGTATGACTGCATGTGATTTTACTGTTGGAGATTCCATTTCTTCCCTGGAGAAATAAGGAGATTTTGGGGCCAGCGCTGTGGCACAGCAGATTAAAGCCCTGGCCTATAGCACCAGCATCTCTTATGGGCCCCAGTTCAAGTCCTGGTTGCTCCACTTCCCATATAGCTCCCTGCTAATGTACCTGGGAAAGCAATAGAAGATGGCCCAAGTCCTTGGGCCTCTGCACTCATGTGGGAAACCCAGAAGAAGCTCCTGGCTCCTCGCTTCAGCCTGGCCTAGCCCAGGTTGTGTGGCGATTTGGGGAGTGAACCAGCATGTGGGAGACCTCTCTCTCTTTCTCTGTCACTCTGCCTTTCAAATCAATAAAATAAAACTTAAAAAAAAAAAGAACAAGAAGATTTCACCCACCTTAACTGTCTTACTTCCCTGGGACCATCCTAACCAAGTACCCACACCTGGGGGACTTCATGAACAGAACCCATTGGACCTCACAATGCTGAAGGCCAGAAGCCTGAAGCAAGGTGCTGGTAGGATTGATCCCTTCTGAGGGCTGCATTTCTTGTCCCTCTCCTAGGTTCCTCGGCTCACAGGTGGACATCTTTCCCTGTGTCTACACATTTTCTCTCCACGTGTCTGTCTATCCAAATCTCCCCTTACTGGATTACTGGATTAGGACTTGCTACACTGACCTATAAGTACACGTTGATAGATGCTTGGAACTATCCACAGAGTTGGGACTTCAACTTTTTTTTTTTTTTTTTTTTTGACAGGCAGAGTGGACAGTGAGAGAGAGAGACAGAGAGAAAGGTCTTCCTTTGCCATTGGTTCACCCTCCAATGGCCGCCGCGGCCGGTGTGCTACGGCCAGCGCACCGCGCTGATCCAATGGCAGGAGCCAGGTACTTATCCTGGTCTCCTGTAGGGTGCAGGGCCCAAGCACTTGGGCCATCCTCCACTGCCTTCCTGGCCACAGCAGAGAGCTGGCCTGGAAGAGGGGCAACAGGGACAGAATCCGGCACCCCGACCGGGACTAGAACCCAGTGTGCCGGCGCCGCAAGGTGGAGGATTAGCCTAGTGAGCCGTGGCACCGGCCGGGACTTCAACTTTTGGCAGAGACTTCATTCAATCAATACACTCACTTTAAAAAAAAAAAATGAGGGGGAATATTTAAGAACCCCAAAATAAATTAAATATCTACCAAGAGGAGCTGGATTGAATATTGGTAGGTGGGTAGGTGACCACAGTTGCCCGTTCAGACTGTTCTCTGGCCAACTGCAGTGTTCTATGCGTTCCTTCCAGGGAGATTAGGGACCCATGGCAGAGAGGTCACACAGCTAGAAAAACACACAATTCCAGAGACTTCCTCAAATTGTTCCAATAGCTTTCACACATACCTAGGTGTGCAAAGGAGTGTATGGATTTATTTGTTCTGTACACATAGAAACAGAGCCAGCATGAGGTCAGTGTTTCAACATAGTAGGTAAAGCTGCCACCTGGGATGCCAGCATCTTATAAGGGTACAGGTTCGAGACCTGGTTACTCCACTTCCAATCCAGCTCCCTGCTAATGTACCTGGGAAAGCAGCAGATGATGGCCCAAGTGCTTGGGTCCTTGCACTCATGTGGGAGACCTGGAAGAAGTTCCTGGCTCCTGGCTTTGATCTGGCCCAGCCCCAGGCATTGCTGGTATTGGGAGGGTGAACCAGCAGATGGACAATCTCTCTCTCTCTCTCTGTTTCTCCTTCTCTCTCTCTCTCTGTAACTCTGCCTTTCAAATAAATAAATATATTTTAAAAAAGAAAGCCTAGAGTAAATATAGAATCACTATTTAAAAAAAAAATAAATAGAACTACCAATACTCAAGGACCCAAATCCAGCCTTTTCACACTTGATAAGAAGCCAAAGAAGTTTCGCATTCATTCCTTAACTAGGTCCACTGCCTGTACAAACCAAATGTTTTTTTCCTGCGGGGTAAAAATGGAAGCCTCATTGGCAACCCCAGCCCTCAGGCTCTTAGAAATAAGGAGTGAACCTTTTGTGAGCTGAGCGTCCAGGCCAGAACCACCAGAGTGTCCATGACCTGCACAAAGGTCAGTTATTCTTCCGCCTTCCTGGGCATTTCACCTTTGTCTCCCTTGCTCACGTCCTATGTGAATTTCCCAAGCCTTTCCCCTGCCACGCTCTCCACAAAGAGAGGCAAGATCTTTGTTGAGGAGAAACCTTTGTAACAATGAAAAAATTCCTCCCTACATGACTCAGGACAGCTTGGAGCCAAACCATTTCCTTCAGTCCCTGAGCACATTGTCTCCTTCCAGGGACTTCTGCAGCCCAGGGACAGCTGCAGACTCCAGTCAGACAATGTTCTGCTCCAGTCCCTCAAGCCATCTTTACCCTTTTGTTTTTCTCTCTGGAAGGAGGAAAGAGAAAAAAAAAAAAACCTTGAAAAGCTGCCATGCTGCATTATTTCCAAGTGTCTGTTGATGGAGGCATGAGCCAAACAGTCCTTTTTATTGGAGGACAGCAGGAGAGAGTAAAATGGAAGAAAGCAAGATATTTTTTAAAAAGATGGAAAAGGGCATGGAGAGAACTCTGAGTGAATGGAATAAAGTTACACAGTGGAAAGAGAATTGAGCACAAACATTGCTTGTGCAACTCAGCTGACGTGTGCTCAGTTAGAGGGCTCATGCTCACCTTCCTCTCACTGTGGGCGAGCCAGGAAGCCAGCCTATTTCAATATTTAATTTGGGCCATTCTTCTTTCAAATTAACCTAATAAGAGAACTTCAGGATTTATCAAAATGACACAGTGAATTGAAAGTGCATAAACAGGATATAATTTCACAAAATCATTTATAGTAATGCTCTTGAAACTAGCAACCCTCGGAGTACACTGAAATGATATGTCCGCTTACAGAATTCTCTTCCATTCTCCCCTTTACATTCGGTCTTTTCCTTATTTCAGTCCTCGCTGTGTCTGGGAGTCTGGTCTCCATGGCTGGAATTAACGCTTGCCCTGCAGGTTCTAGCTGGGTTTAGCTATCGGGAAGTATCACCAGGTAACTGGAGAGTGGAGAGAGTGACACGGAAGTGTTTCCTGCTCTAACTTTTTCCCTGATGGTCACCATGGGTGTGCGCTTCTCTCTATGGAAGGGTCCAGCTCCTGGGGGAAACTTACCTCCCTCCCTTCTCCACCAGTCATGCTCTGCTCCTTACCTCTGCCCTTGCATATTTGGGGGCCACAGGTCTCTACTCTGGCTAGCCCCAAGGTCCTGCATTGTTCTTTTCCAATTCCCCAAACCTCACCCTCATCATTATGAATAGATCAGTCATTTGAACGCTTCTTAATTGTCTAGTTGGGGTGGGGTGGGGGCTTTGTTTCTAGGAGGTGCCCAGAGTATGACAATGCGTGTTTTTTTCCCCATTCAGCTGATCTAAGTCTCTCAAATGCCATCTTACGGGATGCTCTGTGTCGCTTCAAAGCTTCTGGTGTCCCACACACAGAAGACACATTCGTCATTCACAGCATTGCTGATCTCAGGAAAATCCTTGCCCCAGTCTAACCCCTCTTTCTAAGGTCACAGTTGCAAACCCATTTGGTGAATCATACAGGATTCTATTTTGTTCACATAAAATCTGCCCATCACTGTTACCCAATATCTGCATGTAATGAGATCTTGCTGCTTATGGTAAATAGGGTAGCGTCATGGAAACAGCTGATGCTTGGGAGCCTTAGTGACCCACGCTCAACTACCAGCTCTGCTGCGTACTGCTTGGATAACATGGGAAAAGCGTCTCAAAGTCCCCAAGAGCCACCTTCATAATGTGTAGCGATGAAGAATTGCCACACCTCTGCCCCCTCCTTCTGCTTTTCCAATGTGGCTGTCTAGAATCCTCGGTCCCTATTTGAACACAACAGTCAATGGTAAGATGAAGCTGGCTTTCTGGGGGCGACCGCATAGACAAGAAAGGAAAACAGTGGAAGGTTTAGCTGCTTTCCAACATGGCTTACAACCCATATTCAAACATGGCTTTGGGAGATGGGGAGGAAACTGTGAGACCTAAAGAAACTGATGAAAAACACATGAGGAAGAGTAAAAGGTGAACAAGATGGGTTATTCCACTGCAGCTTGTGTGAAGCTATAGTGCCGTATTCATTGTTCTTTTGTTGAGAGCTGGCTGAAGCAAAAGGATTTATCAATGTAGAAACGGGGACACTAAGCAGAGACCATGTTCAAAAGAAAAACATACAAAGTGACCATAATTCCTCCCACCCCCTTGAATGAGTTATTTTGTAAATAGCTCCTAAATTGCCACCAAAATGGAATTAAAATTTTTCCAATTCTACCAATAAAGTGAGGACCATAATGCAGGACCCTTGGGATAAGCTGATTTAGTCTTAGTATTTTCTGTTTGGGTAAACACTTGTTACCTTTGTTGGGTGAGGAAAGAGGTTTCCAAATACTCATGCAAGGCAGGCTGGTGTGGACTAACAGACTGAAAGAGCCTCCAGGAGCAGAGGACGAGAACATGTGCACCGTGCTGCAGACTCGGCGCGTCTCTGTCATTGGCTACAGCCAAGCCTGTCTTTCCAGGCAGTGCGCCCAGCCTACCTGCTCGCTGGCTGTTGTGAAACATCGTGGCGGGGTCACAGGGGTTAGAATGCCTCCTCTGAACCGTTGCTATGGGGCGCTTAGATGAGGAAATACATGCAAAGCACATCGTGGGCACTCTGCACATGCTCGTTATTGCTTTTTGCAGGAGTTCAGAGCCTGTGTGCAATTTGGATGAAAGGATTTCTTTTTATTTGGAAAATCATTATGGATGACATTCTCCTAGTTCATCATGCCAGCTATTACTGTGGCCCCAAAGGATTATTCTCGGCCTCTTTTCTACCAGGCCTTGCATCCATGAAAAACAACAAATGGAATCTGACAACATCAAGGACCAAACAGTACAAAGCAGTTACACTACACAAACATTTAAGTTGCTTGAACTGAACTATATGCTCAGCAAAAGAAAATAATACAGATGAATATATATGTAAATTCCCCCTTCCAATATGGCCCTTAAGTCCAAGCCAACTACTTCATCTGGTACCCAACCAAAGAAACAGCCATGGCCATCTGTTCTAACTCTGGAGGGAAAGTTGGCTGGGTTGCATTACTGAAAGATGGCCCAGAATTCCTAAAGCCTTGTAATCGGTACTGTATGGGTGATTTAAGAGATTTTTAATAGTAATGTTTTTATTATAAAAGGATTTTTGTCATAGTCATTGACTTTAAAAGCTAAACTGCAAGCCTGGTACAACAGCACTGCTATGCTCTGTTGGGTGTCCTTCAAAGTTGTCAAACCACAGTGTGTGCGAAAAACGACTCCTAACCAAAACCGGTTTTACTCTAGGATTAATCTGGGGACTGCTTAAGTAGCTTTGTAGCTTCAAAGACAGCTTTTATCAATATTGGCATGGTTGCATTTTCAGTTATTTGTTTTAAAAAAACAGACTGAGCACCTACTTCCCACTAGGTCCTGTGCTCAGCTCTAGGAACACAGGAGTGAATAAAACCGGCTTGGTCTCTGATCCCGTGGAGCTCACAGTCTAGGAGGGTAATCAGATACATTGATCACTAACCATACCAAATCATGAAGTCATTCATTCAACAAATAATCACCATAAACCGATACTGTGCCAGCCATTCATTGTACTGGGCGTTTGGGATAATATTGCCAATTAAACAGATTATACTCCCTCTTTCAAGGAGTCCACATGCTATTGTGGAAGACAACGTGATAGATGTGTGAGCCATGCAGCTGGGCAGATGCTGTGATTTGGATATTGTTTGGAGGTGTTCCACAACGTTTCATGTGTTACAATTTAATCCCCAGTGTGAGACATTCAGAGGGTGGAAATTCAACCCAATTATAGCATTCACAGGTGGGGCCTTTGGGAGGCCATGAGGATTGGTTAAAGTCACCAAAGTCAGGGCCGGTGCTGTGGCATAGTGGATTAATCCTCTGCCTGTGAAACAGGCATCCTATATGGGTGCCGGTTCTAGTCCCAGCTGCTCCTCTTCCAATCCAGCTCTCTGCTATGGCCTGGGAAAGCAGTAGAAGATGGCCCAAGTCCTTGGCCCCTGCACCTGCATGGGAGACCTGGAAGAAAGTCCTGGCTCCTGGCTTTGGATAGGCTCAGCTCTGGCTGTTGTGACCATTTGGAGAGTGAACCAGCAGATGGAAGAGCTTTCTCTCTGCCTCTGCCTCTCACTGTCTGTAATTCTACCTCTCAAAGAAATAAAATCTTTAAAAATAGATAAATAAAGTCACCAAAGTGTACCTCTCTTCCCCTGAATACTGGTGGCTTTTATTTTAGAAGAGAGGGAAAGAGACTGGAAGGGACACACGTGTGCTCCCCATCTCTCACCATGTGATGCCCTGCACCGACTCAGCACCCTGCCAGCAAGAAGACGGTCACCACATTGCACCATCGAACCCACAGGGCCTTTTCTCCATACGAAGTCACCCAGTCTCAAGTATTTTGTTGAAGAAATGCAAAACAGACTATTCATTTTGTAGATACTTCTAACACCTGAGGAGGAAAAAGCAAAGCAAGAAATAAAGCTAGAGATGGTGGAGCCACGGTTAGGATGACAGGATGGTCGGAAGGAGCTCCCTGGGAGCCGGTGCTGTGGTGCAGCGGGTTAACACCATGGCCTGAAGCACCAGCATGCCAAATGGGTGCCAGTTCTAGTCCCGGCTGCTCCTCTTCTGATCCAGCCCTCTGCTATGACCTGGGAAAGCAGTAGAAGATGGCCCAAGTCCTTGGGCCCCTGCACCCACGTGAGAGACCTGGAAGAAGCTCCTGGCTCCTGGCTTCAGATCAGTGCAACTCTGGCCGTTGCGGCCATGGAGTGAACCAGCGGATGGAAGACTCTCTCTCTGTCTCTACCTCTCTGTAATTCTGACTTTCAAATAAATAAAATAAATCTTTAAAAAAAATGAGCTCCCTGAGAAGCTGACTTTTGAACAAAAACTGAAAGAAGCGATGGTTTTAGCCTTTCAAGTTCCTGGAGGAAGAGCTTTCCGGGAAGAAGAAATGGTTGGTGGAAAACGAGGTGTGGCTAGAGAGGAGGGAAAACCTGAGAGGGAACTGGCGGTGTGGCATGGCAGGTTAGGCTCTGCTTGCGATTCCAGCATCCCATACCAGAGCTCTGGTTCAAGTCCTGCCACTCTGCTTCCAATCCATACCCTGCTAACGCTCCTGAAAATGCAGTGGAAGATGATCCAAGTGCTTGGGTCCCTGCTACCCATGTGAGAGCCCTGGATGGATTTCCAGGCTCCTGGCTTCGGCCTGGCGCAGCCCCTGCCATTGCAGCCATTTGGGAAGTGAACCAGTGCATGGAAGATACCTTTCTCTCTCAACCTCTCTCTCTCTGTCTCTCTCTCTCTCTGTCTCTCTCTCTGTCTCTGTCTCTCTCCCTCCCTCTCTCTTCTCTCTCTCCCTCTCTCTCTTTCTCTCTCTCTCTCTTTGTGTATATGTAGCTGCCTTTCAAATGAAAAAATAAATCTTTAAAAAATAAACAGTGACAGAGGCCAGATAATACAGGCCTGGTAAGTCAGAATGAGAAAGTGCTTTTGCTTGGTCTGTAAAAGCAGACCACTGAGAGGTTTTGAGCAGAGGAATGATACAATCTTATCCACTAATGGAATCCTTCTGACTTGTGATGAAAATGGTCCACGGTCAAGGGCAGCAGTGAAAAGTCTGGTGAAGAGACTTGCAATAGCTTAAGCAAAACATGAGTATGGCGTACACAAATGGGGTGGTAAAAATAGTTTGATCCTGGATGTCCTTTGAAAGGGAGCTGACAGGTTTTAATGTCAAATTGAAGATGGCGATACGGAGAGAAATAAAAGAAGCAGATATCATCAAGAGTGTAGGCCTGAGCAATTGGAAAGGTGAATTTCCATGAATTTAGATAAAGAGGGAGCAAGGTTCAGAGGTGGGGGTACTCTTATGTGTGCCTTTCTTATTTGCATTGGCCTATGTTAGACATTCTAGTAGAGAAGTACTATAGACTGCTAGATACATGGGCTTGGATTTCAGAGATATAAATTTGAGAGTTACGTGGATACAGAATTTTAAAATTTAATCTATCAGTTTTAAAATATTTATTTATTTGAGAGGCAGAGTTACATAGATAGAGATTACATGATTCCATTTATATGAATTGTACAGGAAAGGCAAGTTAATGAAGATGGCAAACAAACTAGTGGTTATTTTAGGTTGAAGGGTGCGATTCAATCTGCTGGTTCACTTCCCAAATGACTGCAACAGCCAGGGCTGAGCCAGGCCATACCCAGGAGCCAGGAACTCCATCTGGGTCTCCCACGTGGGTGCAGGGACCCAAGGACTAAGGCCATCTTCTGCTGCTTTCCCAGGCACATTAGTAGGGAGCTGGATTGGAAGTGGAGCAGCCCAGACTAGAGCTGATGCTCATATGGGATCCCAGCTATGCCACGATATAAGCTCCTAGAGATGTTTTTTAAAGCCACAAATGCAGATGAGACCACCAAGGGATTGAGTATGGAGAGAAAAGGAAAGCCCAAAGATTGAGTTCTGGCTACTCCAATATGTAGAAGCTGGAGTCAGGGGCCGTGCTCACTTAAGGGTTCCTGGCCGGTGCTTGTTGGCTGCATTCATAGATGAGCCCAATCAGAGAGCACATCCAGGGATCAGTCATTGGACCCTGTTTTCTGCAGGCAACAGACCAAGAAGAAAAGAGGTTGGAAAGAAAGTTTGATGTCAAGGCATGTCAAATAATGCAATAGAGGAACTCTTTATTAAAGCCTGTACGCATAGCTACCATTTTAAGGAAAGTGGACCCAGGTGCTGCTGTGATGTAGATCACCAGATGAAATCAAATCCAGCCACTCTGACACTGCTAATTGGACCAAGAGCTCCTCACACCCTCTGTGTCCAGGGCAGCGCTAATGGAGAAAGTCAAGCAGAAACTGCACAAAGGAACATCCTAGGCTGAGCAGTGGCAACATGATTCCCCAATGCCTCTTTGGGAATGCTTACATCCTACAAATAAAAAGAGAGAAGCAACTCCACACCGTGCTCCTGGCAGCACCGCACACAATAGCCAAGAGATGGAAGCCTCCCTAATGTCCATCCATGCATGAATAGAAAAACCAAATGTGATATATGCATACTGTGGAATAGTATTCAGGCTGAAAATGTCACGTGTTGCAACGTGGATGAACCTTGAGAACATTATGCTAAGTTAAATGCCAGTCACATAAAAGTGAAATACTTGGGCCTGTGCTGTGACATAGCAGGTAAAGCCACCGCCTACAGTGCCGGCATGTCATATGGGCTCCAGTTCGAGCCCTGGCTGCTCCACTGCTGATCCAGCTCTCTGCTATGGCTTGGGAAAGCAGTAGAAGATGACCCAAGTCCTTGGGCCCCTGTACCTGTGTGGGAGACCCAGAAGAAGCACCTGGTTCCTGGCTGTGGATCAGTGCAGCTGCAGCCTTTGCGGCCAATTGGGGAGTGAGCCAGAGGATGGAAGACCTCTCTCTCTCTCTTTCTCTCTACCTCTGTCTCTCTGTAACTCTGCCTTTCAAATAAAATAAATAAATCTTTTTTTTTTTTAAAAAAAAGAGAAATACTGAGATGATTCTGCTGATATGAGGTATCAAAAGTAGTCAAATTCGCAGAAACAGAAAGCAGAATGGTGGTTTCCTGGGGCAGAGAGGAGGGAAATGAAGAGTTGCTGTTTACTAGGTTGAGTTGCTATTTACTGAGTTCAGGTTACAAAATGGAAAAGTTCTGGAGATCTTTGTAAACAGTGTACAACCAACACTGCTGAACTGTACACCTAAAAATGAGAAAGATGATAAATTTTACATGGTTTCTACCAACACTTTATTTTTTTAAAGATTTACTTATTTGAGAGGCAGAGTTACAGAGAGAGCGAGTGGCAGAGAGAGGGAGAGAGAGGTCTTCCATCCGCTGGTTCACTCCCCAGATGGCTGCAACGGCCGGAGCTGTGCCAATCCAAAGCCAGGAGCCAGGAGTTTCCTCCAGGTCTCCCACGTGGGTGCAGGGGCCCAGGACCTGGGCCATCTTCTACTGCTTTTCCAGGCCACAGCAGAGAGCTGGATTGGAAGTGGAGCAGCTGGGATGCTGGTGCCACAGTGAACCAGCAGATGAAGATTTTCCCTCTCTCTCTCTCGTTTCTCCTTCTCTCTCTGTATCTGCCTTTCAAATAAATAAATAAATGTTAAAAAAAAAGAAAAAGACATCCCAACGGGGTGAGCCACAATGGCAGGCAGAAAAAAACCAACTCAACTGCCTGTGTGTTTTGTCCCAGTATCCAAGCAAATTCTGCCTCCATTGGCATGGATTCAACACCCACCCTGGGGGTGGGCAGTTGGTCTAGCAGTTAAGATGCTCAGAAGGACACTCACATCCCATATCAGAACAGTTGCGTATCCTGCTAATGCAGACCCTGTGAGGCAGCAGGGATGGGTCAAATGATTGGGTTCCTGCCACCCACATAGGAGACTTGAATTGAATTCCTGGTTCCCAGCTTCAGCTCAGTCAGGGACCATCAAGGACATTTGGGTAGTGACCAGCAGATTGAAGCACTTTCTTTTTTTTTTTTTTTAAAGATTTATTTATTTATTTGAAAGTCAGAGTTATACAAAGAGAGAAGGAAAGGCAAAGAGAGGGAGAGAGAGAGGTCTTCCATCTGCTGGTTCACTCCCCAATTGGCTGCAATGGTCAGAGCTGCGCCGATCCGAAGCCAGGAGCCAGGAGCTTCTTGTGGGTCTCCCACGTGGGTCCAAAGGAGCCCAAGGAACCTAGGGCATCTTCTACTGCTATCCCAAGCCATAGCAGAGAGCTGAATTGGAAGTGGAGGAGCTAGGTCTCGAACCAGCACCCATATGGGATGCAGCGGCTTTACCTCTTATTCCAGAGTGCCGGCCCCTGGAGCACTTTCTGTCTCTCTCTTTGTCTCTCAAATAAATAAGTAAAACATTTTAGGAAGTGCATCCTGATATAGGCATTGTGGTACTGCAGTTTGGTCTCCACTTGTGTAACCTATATCCCATGTCATAGTGCCAGTTCAAGGAGCAGCTACTCTGCTTCTGATTCAGCACCCTGTTAATGCACCTGGGAAGCAGAAGATGATGGTTCAAGTATTTGGATCCCTTCCACCCACATGGGGAACTGAGACGAAGCTCCTGGCTCTTGGCTTCAGCCTAGCCCAGCTCTGGTAATTGCAACCATTTGGGGAGTGAATCAGGTGGAAGATATCTATTTCTCTCTCTTTGTTACTCTGCTTTTCAAATAAATAAATATTTTTAGAGAAAGGTCTCTCTTGTATTTTATAAGGAAGTGCAGGATAGTGTGCTAAAGACTAGAGTAAGAGGCAAGGATTTGAATGTCAGCTCTGACTTTACTGGCTACATGATCTTGGACAAGTGATCATCATTGTAACAAGTCTCCACACCCTTATCTATAAAAGGAGAGTTGGTCAAAGGACACAGAATATCAGATGGATAGGAGGAATAAGCTCACAAGATCGGTTGCACTAGTGACTCTAGTCAATAATATGGGAATGTATTCTTGAAAACTGCTAGGAGAACAGATTATAACTATTTTCACCACACATAAGTAGGTATGGGGGCTACAATGTATACATATTTCAAACCATCAGGTTGAAATAAATGAAATGAAATGGGAGTAATGTTAGTACCTAGCTTTAGGGTGCTTATTGGGTTTAAAAAGGATAAAGGTATAAGGTTTCTAGCACAGTATTTATCCTTTACTTTCTCTTTAGCCTATGTCTCATCTCTAGAAGCAGAGGAGGACTTTGTAAGGAGGACAATTCTAACAAATAACGATCCCTTTTACTTTTTTAAAACATGATTTATTTATTTATTTATTTGAAAGTCAGAGTTACACAGAGAGAGAAGGAGAGGTAGAGAAAAGGAGAGGCAGAGAGAGAGAGAGAGAGAGAAAAGTCTTCCATCCACTGGTTCACTTCCCAATTGGCTGCAATGGCCGGAGCTGTGCTGATCCAAAGAAAGGAGCCAGGAGCTTCTTTTGGGTCTCTCACGCAGGTTCAGGGGCCCAAGAACTTGGGCCGTCTTCTACTACATTCCCAGGCCATAGCAGAGAGCTGGATAGAAAGTGGAGCTGCCGGGTCTCAAACCGGCTCCCAAATGGGATGCTGGCACTGCAGGCAGTGGTCCCACCTGCTACACCACAGCACTGCCCCCCACCCTTACTTTCATGAGACTAAAGGGAGAACAGAGCCTTAGGCCAATTATAGGGTCAAGTCATCCTAGTTGCCTGAGTTATGGGACACAAGGCTTGAAGCACCTACATCACCTTCAAGGCAGCAAGGCGAACTTGACGCGTAGCCACAGCTGTCGTCCTGTGATAGGGAGGCAGCACAGGAGGCCAAAGATGAAGCTTACCTCGTGCACATCACACGTCACACCTGGACCTTTCTCTTCAGCCCTGCTATGCAGGAAGAGAGGTCCTCAGCTATAGAAGGTCCCCTTCTCACATCTGGTGTGAGGCCCAATCTGCTCTCAAACCACAAAAAAACTGATGCAGATACAAGCTATAATTCAACAACCCAAGGCATGTTCTCATGAGCCCCACTGCTGCCTTTTCCAACACCAGGTAGGATGCTGTTCAGAAATCCAAAAACTTCTGGCCAGAACCTATGCCTCTGAACAGTCCGCTCCCTGTGTGAGCCTGCCAGCCCGTGATGCAAACTGAAGCCTCTTTTTCAACTTGACCAGCCCCAAGTGCTGGCGGATGGAGGCTACTCAGGACCAGAGAGGATTGGAAGAAGCAGCGGAAGCTAGAGAGGAGTGAGAGGTCTCCCATAAAGGTGGCAGGAGCCCAAGGACTTGGGCCATCTTCTGCTGCCTTCACAAGTGCATTACCAGGGAGCTGGATGGGAAGTGGAGCAGCTGGACTGGAACTGGCATCCGATATGGGATGCTGGCATCACAGGTGGTGGCTTAACCTGCTGTGCCACAACACCAGCCCCTGTGGTTGAGTAAGAAATCATTCATTCAACTGACGTTTTTCGAGGTGTGTCAAATGAAACGCGCATACATGCAAACACACAGAGGGAAATGTTTCCACCCAGTGTTGCTTATATTCTAGCAAGATGAGAAACACAATAGATATATTAAACAAGTGAATGCACAGTATGTTGCCAGGTGATGGGGCTATGAATAAAAAGAAGAAAAAAATTATAGTAAACACAAATGGGGCAGTGAGCAATCCAGGGAAAATTGCAATTTTTAAAAAGTATTATTCAGGGTAGGCTTCTTTGAAAGGGTAACATTTGAGCAAGGACTTAAATGGCCTGAGGGAGTAAGCTATGCAGCTATCTTTTTAAAAAATTAATTAATTTATTTGAAAGGAGGAGTTACAGAGGCAGGGGGAGGGGGTTTTCCATCTTCTGGTTCACTCCCCAAGTGGCCATAACAGCTGGAGCTAGGCTGATCTGAAGCCAGGAGCCAGGAGTTTCTTCCAGGTCTCCCACATGGCTGCAGGGGCCCAAGGATTTGGGCCGTCTTCTACTGCTTTCTCAGGCCATAGCAGAGAGCTGGATCAGAAGTGGAGCAGCCGGGACTAGAACTGGCATCCATATGGGAAGCCAGCACTGCAGGCAGTGGCTTTAGCTGCTATGCCACAGCACTGGCCCCACCATGCAGCTGTCTAAGAGAAGAACTTTCTAGTCACAGAAAACAGCCAGTGCAAAGGCCCTGAGCAGAGAGCATGTTGGGTTTTCATACCTCACAGTCAATCTAGCTGGAGTAGTACAATGTCCTGAGTGAAATCGTTGGGTGTGAAGTCCGAGAGTGCATGCATCCCACACCTGCATAACTAGCTCACATCCTGGTTCCTCTGTTTCTCATCCAGCATTCTGCAGAAGCACACCCTGGAAGGCAGCAGGTGCTGCCAGCCACACAGGAAACCTAGAGGTAGTTTGGGCTCCTGGTTTTAACTTGGTCCTGTCCTGGCTATTGCAGGCATTTGGGAGAGTGGATCAGTGGATGGAAGACCTCTGTCTGTCTGTCTGTCTCCATCTCTCTGCACTTCAAATAAGATGGAAAATAGAAATTAATTAACTAGAAAAATTTTAAGAAGCAGAGCCTATTGGAAGGTGATGATGTCACTTGGGGGCACTGCTCTCAGGAGGAATTGAGGGAGTTCTCAGCTCTCGTGGGACTACATGAGTTCATGTGAGAATGTGTGACCATCAGGGAGCCTGGCTCCTCCCCCAAGTCCCTGTTTTGCATGTACTGCTCATCTCTCTTGCACAGGATCCCACCATCGAGACACCAGCTGCCATGAAACCCTCACCAGAGCCAAGCAGGTGTCCAGGCTCTACTCTCTAACCTCCAGAACTGTGAGCTGAAGAAACCTTTCTTTTATGAAGTACCAGGTTCAGGTTTCTTGTTACAGCAACAGAAAATGGACTAAAACAACATGACCCAAGGGATTGAAGAGAAGCTAAGTTTGGAAAAAGAGATACTGGTTCTCAGGAAAAGCTTCCCATTGAAGGCACTTCTGACAGGTGAGTCTAGAGGGATAGACAACAGTTCTGCAAATGGTGTCTAGACGGAGCTGGGGACATTCAAGACGAGGGAAACCCCAGCAAGCTTTGTTGCAGGCTGTCCGCTGCAGAGAAGCCCTAAGTTTCTGATCTATTGGTTTTCCATGCACGCTACAATAATGAGCTGGTCCGTTCCTTTCTTAACCAGCCCGCCAGCATTACAGCCTGTGCTTTCTGTTGTGTCACTTCCTACCAAGATGGTGGATTTGCACTGCTTTAATCGCACTCCTTCACCAAT
Organism: Oryctolagus cuniculus; assembly: GCF_051225735.1. Lineage (NCBI taxonomy): Eukaryota > Metazoa > Chordata > Mammalia > Lagomorpha > Leporidae > Oryctolagus > Oryctolagus cuniculus. Next base: position 21,275,036 of record NC_142886.1, read on the forward strand.
CTTCTGTACAATGAGATGGCTAGCCAGGCTCAGCAGAGCAGCCTGCAGCCACAAACTGGATGAAGTAGGCTCACCATCTTGTGGAACTGGAGCTAACAGTCCTGGTCTTATCATAGAGTGCTCTACCCAGTTGAACAAACTGGGCTTGGATGATGTTGGAATTGTCAGCTGGGAGAGGTTTACACCAAATAGAACATGCTCTCTCCTGCTTGCATGTGTGCAACATGTGTGTCCCTCTCAACTGGCTTTGTAACATTCCATCTCTGCCTTAATTATATTCACATAGTCCTTTAAATACTCTATGTATAATAAAGAAAACAGAAGGAAGTGAAATGACTCTACTCAACTGAAAACTCAACTTTATACACGGCTCCTGCCCATTTCCTGTAAGTCTATCACTCTGGGATTTGCAGGGAAGAATAGGACATAAAACAGGGCACAATTGAAAGAGAATGAAGAAAATTAGAACTTAACTGTTATTAATCATTCTTTTAATAGGCATCATTTTTTAAAGTTCCAGAATACCCCAAGGCCTTAGGCATAATGATAGGTCTGATTAATCAATGAAAAACAGAAGCTTGGAGAAATGAGGTAATGACTAGCAAGGCACAGCCAAGGTTCAGAATGAGACTTCCCACCCAACAATCTGGCTCCAGAGTCTATTCTCTCTGTAGCCACTGTATTGCTTTTCTGCAATTAGGCAAGAATAAGAAAGGAGAAAAACGGTGATAAGAAAAGGCAGTGTTGAGTAAGAGAAGACGAGGAAAAGAGGAAGTGACTCATGCTGGTTCTACATTTGGAGATAACTGAGCAGAGCTAATGCTGCCCTCAAAAGAGAACTACTTCTTTCAACACTCATTCTGTTGTAAAAACATAAATAAATAAGCCACTGTCCTCTCTCCTTTTCTTTTCCTAACTCTGCACAATGCTTAGAATAATGCCATCTAAACAGCATGTGTTCAGCCTGCTCCACAGACCAGCCAACAGATTCGTGTTAGAGGCACCAAAGGACTGTGAGGCCAGTAACTCTACCATCTAGACCTGTGGCAATGAGATCTCTTCAATACCTGTCTCCCACTATGTACTGCTTGTCTAAAGCGATAGCATCATAAAAGCCAGCCCTCCCCAGGAGTGGCACCTACAACACTGCTTGCTGTGTGATGGGTGCCGTGTGATTCTCCATCCTGGGTTCTACCGCAGCACCAGGGTGAGCCTCGAGGGGTCCAATCCCCATCTCTCTCCCCACTGCTAGTGAATAATAGGTCTGGGGTAGGCAGACCCAGGCTAGTCTGGGTCAAAGAGGCAAAAGATATTTTCTAGGTACTTCTAGAAAATGCAAGAGAATTCTGAAAATACTTGGGAGGAAAGTGAATTAAAGATCAATGTATTTGGGTGCAAAAAATTTGAAATCTATTTTTTTCATAATATATGTTTTCTATTAACTTTTTGAAGATCTCTTCGGCTTCCTTATCCTTAACCATATGAAGTTCATAGGAGGTGAAAAGAGAAGCAATTGCCCAGTAATTGCTAGAAGGCTTCCAAAAACCAGGGACATTTCCTCATGATGAAGTCAGCATCAGGGATACACAGCAGAAAGCTGGAAAAAGCCACTGGACTCACTACTCCCAAATCCTATCTTACCTCTGACTTCCTGCATGTAAGTCAAGAACTTGTTTGATAATTATCTTTATTTAAAATATATACAGAAAAAGAGAGAGATTTCCCATTTGCTATTTCATTCCCCAAATATCTACAACTGTTGGGGTTGGACCGGACAAAACCAGGAGCCAAGGACTCCATCTGGGTCTCCCATGTGGGTGGCAGGGACCCAAGCACTTGAGCCATCACCTGCTACCTCCAAGAGTTCATATGAGCAGGAAGCTAGGATTGGGAGTGAAACCGGGACTTGAATCCAGGCATTCCAAGGATTTAGGTAAGCATCCCAAGATGCATCTTAACTGCTGTACCAAATGCCCACTCCTGCAATTCAGATTTTAAGGCATCCTACTGATGCAGCCTAGTAAACATAAAAATAAATGGCAGATACACATGGTCTAATTTTACCCTCAGTGTGGCTCACTTGTTCAAGCTTTTGTTCTTGTTATGATAGCCCCCCACCTGAAAGGTGCAGCCTTTAGCTGCCTGGCTGAAAAAAACCTAGCCATATCCCAATGCCTATAATTTCCTTTCCTTCATCCATCCATCCACCCACCCATCTGGCTAGTGGATCAATAAATTTATATCAACCATTTACTGTAAGCAAGGCATTTCGCTGGACACTGTAAGACTATCAACAAGAAAAATAAATCAAATACTCTATGTTCTAAGAGAGCTTAGAATCTGAAAAGTAAGAAAAATATTTTTTATAATTGACTATGGTAAAATATATAACGTTGTTGACAGTCACCAGAACCATGCAGATGGAGAACCACAACAGATCAACAAGAAGAAGAGAGTCTTCCCAGCTAGGGTTTTTTTGTGGAAAAGATGAATTTTATTTTCTATCTTGGATGAAACAGAACTGGTGCAGAAGACGTGGGCATTCCTGGCAAAGCAAGACAGGAGCAAAGGCCCAGCAGCAAATCACAGAGAAGGGACAGGAAAAGATTTGGCTGGGAAACATGGTTGGAACTTGGAAGGGTCTTTGAGGCCAGGTGGTAATGGGATGTAATTCCAGGTCAAGGCATTGTTGTGTGGGAAAAAAACGGTGGTTTTGAATCAGGTATGAGCTGCACAACAGATTGAGGTTTTGTAAGAAAGGAAGAGTGTTGAAGATGGAAGACAGCAAGAGCGGAGAGTGGGGTCTGGGCGGGATGGTCATGCCGACTTCGTGAGCCATGCTAGATTGTGGGGAGCAACTGGGAGCAACTCGGACTAGACTAAGTTACTGGAATTAAGACTTATTCTATGCATCTGCTCTCCCACAATATGGCGCTGGGAGAGGAGGAAACAGCTTCTACACAGCTGCCTCCAGTTCAACCAATAAACTGTAGGACCTGCTCCTGATTGGAGGAGAGCAGCGTACTCGGCGTGTGGGTAGCAGAGTTGGGATTGGTGGAAGAGGACTATAAAGGAGGAGAGAGACAACATGCACGAGGAACATCTATCTGAGGGAACACCTGAGCAGCCCCCGAGAGAGCTGGCCGGCAGTGTGCCGCTCCCCCGCGGAAGTGGGGAAAGTGGCAGGGGGAACCGCCCTTCCACGGAAGTGGAAGGGACGGTAGCCAACCCGAGAAGAACCAGCAGCAAACCCGGGAAGGGCCGAGCAGACAAAAGAACGGCGCAGGGTCCTGTGTCGTTCCTCCGCGAAGAGGGGGAGCGACACTAGATGTCACTGGAGCCTCCCCCTGTGAAGCAAGTGTGTCTAGAATGAGGGCAACTACTCAGAATGTGGGGGCATCAAGCCAGGCCCAGCCAGCACATTCATGAGCAGTGAGGTTAGGAAAGCCCTGGGTGAGAACCAGGGGGACAGGAAACAGGTGAGCGCTGCACATTTGCGGGGGCCACACAGGTGAACGTTTCAGCCAACAAGACAGGACACAGGAGCCAGGCAAAACAAGAGAGACAGGACAAAGGCAGGACCTAGGCGCTGACTGGGCAGGAGCATCAATGCCCAAGTAAAGGGTCAGGAGCCCAGACAAGGAGCCAGGACAACAGCTGTGTTGTGGAGACGGCGCAAGGAGAGCACCGGCTTTAGAGCCGCACAGACTCAGGGCTGAATCCGAGATTCTGCTGGGTAAATGTGCACCTGTCACTTAACCTCTGTGGGCCCTCTGTCTCCTTGACTAGGAAGGAACATAATAATGTCATCTCACAAAGTTGTTATAAGGAGTATAAATAATACATGAAAAGAGCCTGGCGCTGGGAGCACTCGACAAACGGGAGCTGTCGTTATTATTGACGTCCTCCTCAGTATTGGCATGGAATCATCGAGATTGTTTCAGCCCAGGCTGCGAAGATTAAGTCAGTGAGAGGAACACTTGCCAAGAACAGAGGAACCAGGACCGGGAGCCGGGCTCCTCCAGAACTGATCACGAATGACCTCTCTCGCTTATATACATATTGGGCATTTGTAATTGTCAGTTTGGTCACTTGCTCTTTTTTTTTAAACAGATTATTTTATTTATTTGCAAGGCAGAGAGACAGAGAGAGAGAGACACACACACACAGAGAGAGAGAGAGAGAGACCTGCCATCTGCTGGTCCACTCCTCAAATGCCCGCACTGGTGGGGCTTAGCCAAGCTAACACTGGGAGCCAGGAACCCAGGCTAGGTCTCCCACATGGGTGTCAGGGACTCAGCCATTTGAGCCATCACCTGCTGCCTCCTGAGATGTGCCTTCGTAGGACTTCGGAATTGCGGTAGAGCTGGGGCATGGACCCAGGCACTGCAGTAGGGACTGTGGGTGCCCTAATCACTAAGCCAAAAGCCCACTGCTCATTTGTTCTTCTACTCAGTAACATTAACACTGTGGTCACCATTCCCTCGAGCAAAAATCAAGAGGACCTTAGCATTCTGCTAACCGAGCCACACAGCCCGTGTTCTGTTCCTGGCATAGCCATTCATGTTCCCCGGGGGGGTGAGTTATCATCAGTGTTCAGGGACACCATCTGCTCAGAGTCTCTGACAACCATCTCCATGGTGTCTGGCCAGATCTCATTAGCTAAGCGAGGCTGAGCCCAGGGAGCTTAATGTTGTTGGGGTGGGGTGGGGGGAAGGTGCAGGAGAGACAGGGGAGCTTACGGCGCAGGTGATGGGAGCACAGGAGTGAGCCAGCCTGGAGTTAGGAGATGCCTCCAGGGCAGACAGCCAAGGTTCTCAGCGCCTCAGCCTCTGAGGAGTCCTGTGGCTGCCCGAGCTCATGAGGACGCTGCTCTGGTGATTCCGGGTGAGTGGAGCGCTTTTCCTGCTCCCTTTACGTTTGGCCCATCCTGCTATTAGCACCCAGTGCAAGAATAACCAACAGTTATTAATCCCAAACTGCCTGGCAGGCTAAAAATAGGCTGAAATTTGGGCTAAAATATTTTATTTTTTAAAATTTATTTATTTGAAAGGCAGAATGATAGAGAAAGAGGGAGGGATAGAGGGATCTTCCAGCTACTGGCTCACTCATCAAATGCCTGCAAAACCAGGTCTGAACCAGATCAAAGCTGGGAGCCTAGAACTCCATCTGGGTCTTCCATACAGGTGGCAGGGGCCCAAGTACTTGGGCCATCATCTGCTGCTTTCTCAGATGCTTTAGCAGGGAACTGCATCAGAAACAGAGCAATCGGGACTCGAACCAGCACTCCAGTATGGGTTGCCAGCACCTGAAGCAGTGGAGGGGCCGGTGCTGTGGTACAGTAGGTAATCCTCCAGCTGCAGTGCTGGCATCCCATACAGGCACCAGTTCTAGTCCCGGCTGCTCCTCTTCCGATCCAGCTCTCTGCTGTGGCCTGGGAAAGCAGTGAAAGATGGCCTCAGTCCATGGGCCCCTGCACCCATGTGGGAGATCCAGAAGAAACTCCTGGCTCCTGGCTTCTAACTGGCCTAGCTCTGGCTGTTGTGGCCATTTGAGGAGTGAATCAACGGATGGAAGACCTCTCTCTGTGTCACTCACTGTAACTCTACCTCTCAAATAAATAAATAAAATCTTTTTAAAAAAATAAAAAAAGAAAGAAAGCAGTGGAGTAACCCACTGTGTAACACCAGACCCTGGCCTAAGATATTTTAAAATATTTTATTTATTAACCTGTTTAGTCCTCATGACAGTTTCGTAAATGCACTATTATTGTTTACTCCATTTTACAGATTAAAAACTCATAGAGAGGCCGGCGCTGCAGCTCACTAGGCTAATCCTCCGCCTTGCGGCGCCAGTACACTGGGTTCTAGTCCCGGTGCGCCGGATTCTGTCCCGTTTGCCCCCCTTCCAGGCCAGCTCTCTGTTGTGGCCCGGGAGTGCAGTGGAGGATGGCCCAAGTACTTGGGCCCTGCACCCCATGGGAGACCAGGAAGAAGCACCTGGCTCCTGCCATCGGATCAGCGTGGTGCGCCGGCCGCAGCGCACCAGCCGCAGCGGCCATTGGAGAGTGAACCAACGACAAAGGAAGACCTTTCTCTCTGTCTCTCTCTCTCACTGTCCACTCTGCCTGTCCAAAAAAAAAAAAACACCGGGGGAGGCATTTGGCACAGCAGTTAACACACTGCTCAGGGCACCCCCACCCCCTATCGGGGTACCTGGATTGGAATCCCAGCTCTGCTTCTGATTCTATCTTCCTGTTAATGTCCATCCTGGAAGGCAGCAGTGATGGTTCATTCAAGCAGTTGGGTCCTTGTCACCCATGCAAGAAACCAGATTTGAGTTCCTAACTTCTGGCTTCAGCCTGGCCCAGGCCCAGCTGTTGTGGGCATTTGGAAAATGAACCAGCAGTTGGAAGCTCTGTCTCTCTGCCTTTCCAATAAATAAATAAAATTTTAAGAAGCTCAGGAAGGTCAAGCAATAAGGCCCCACAGCTCGCAAAACCCTTGAGCCAGGCTGTGTCGGGTTCCTGGTTCCTATCTTCAACCTGGCATAGCCCCTGCTGAGAAATGAACCAAGTTGGACCCAGGTTTTGCTGATTCCAGATCTCTAGTTCTGAACTAGAAAGCTGACTGGCGCTCCTCACACTTGACCCTGTATACAAGTCACACATGTGGAGTGTGGGAAGGGCATGGATCTCTACTCAGGGCTGCACCAGGTGTTAGCCAGGCTATGTTCTCGCCTAGAGCTCAAGGTCCTTGTCCAAAAAGCTCCTCTGGGTTGTCACAGGCCCAGTTTCTTGTGGCCACTGCCCTAGGACCCCTGTCTCTGGGCCATTGTCAGCTGAGGGCCACTCAGGTCCTGGCAGACCCACACTTGCTCACCACCTGGCCCTCCTGTGTTCTGACCCAGCAGTGGACACTCTCCTGTGTGTTCAAGTCTCTAACACTTCTACTCTCTGCCCTCTTCTGCCTGACCTTTAGGCCCAGATGTACAGGGCTCTTGCAAGTAGATCAGGCCCACCTAGACAATCTCCTATCTTAGGGACACTTGATTCGGAATCTAATTATAGCGGCAAAGTCTGTGCACAGCAGAACCTAGGTTAACGTTTGATTGAATCACTGGGTGCAGGCCCATGGATTCCAGGGGCAGGAAGTCTGGGGGGTTGTCTAGAACTCCACCTATCACAAAGCGTTTTGGTATTCCTGGATGAGCTGCTTTGTTGATTCATCAACAGTTTCAGAGTCATGGAAACTGAGACTCCATCAGCTGCCTCGTTTTTGCTTTCATTTCTACTCATTTGTTGTAAGCCTTTCCCCTAGGATAAAATGTACTAAACAATGATTGCAAAATAAAAACGGACCAGCAATTTCCAGCAAATAGAGCTGAGCTCTTTTTCTTGCTTGTTGTGTAAACTGAAAGTATAAAATAGCAGCCGATGCATAGATCATCTGGGGTTTCACTGACTCAGGAGCAATGCCCAGGAAAGTGTTCAGCCAGGGCCTGGATTGTGGGAAGGCAGCACCTCTTACTCAGGGGACTCTGAGAGGCCTGGCAAGGGCCAGGGCCTGCAATCTGAAGAAAGAGGGTTTGTGACATCCTGACATCAACCACCTGATTGAGATGACAGGAATCCAAATCATTTTTCTGATTTCTAGCCTTCTACTGGCACTAGCTGAGAAAATATGAATCCAGGGGTGGGTATTTGGTGTAATGGTTAAGACACTTCTTGGAATTCCCACATCCCATATCAGAGTGCCTGGGTTTGAGTCCCAGATTCCTGCTCGTGGGCACCCTAGGAAGCAGCAGAGGATGGCCCAAGTACTTGGGTCCCTGCCACCCATATAGGAGACCTGGATGGAGCTCCAGGCTCCTGGTTTTGGCCTGTCCCATCCTTGACTGTTGCAGGGAAGCAAACCAGTGGCCAAAGATCTCTCTTTGTTTCTGTCTCTCTGCTTTTCAAATAAAATAAAAAATAAATAAACCTTTTTTTATTTAAAAAAATGCTAATCTGCTATTATTGTCACTACTTGCAAAGGAGAGAAGTCAAAGTAAGAAATGGAAAGTAGGGGCCGGTGCTGTGGTGTAGTGGGTAAAGCTGCCGCCTGCAGTGCCAGCATCCCATATGGGCTCTGGTTCAAGTCCTGGCTGCTCCACTTCCAATCCAGCTCTCTGCTATGGCCTGGGGAAGCAGTAGAAGATGGCTCAAGTCCTTGGGCCCCTGCACCCATGTGGGAGACCCGAAAGAAGCTCTTGGCTTCGGATTGGTGCAGCTCCAGCTGTCGCGGCCAATTGAGGAGTGAACCAGCTGATAGAAGACCTCTCTCTCTCTCTCTCTCTCTCTCTCTCTGCCTCTCCTCTCTCTGTGTAATTCTGACTTTCAAATAAAATAAATAAATCTTTAGAAAGAAAGAAAGAAGAAGCTCTGGAGACCTCCAGGCAAGGGAATTCCCAGGAGAGTCCTCTACCCAGAAGGTTCTCTTCCCAAGCAAAGCAGAGAAAAACAACTCCCACTCCCTACTGTTTCTGGGATTAGAGAGTGTGGCTGTCATAGTCCATTGGGTGACTATAACAAAATACCACAGACAAGTGGCCTTGAAAAAGTAGCAACTTATTTCTCTCAGCTCTGGTGGCCCAGAAGTTCAAGATCAAGGAGCCTGCAGATCTGGTGCCTGGTCAAGGCCTGCTTCTTTGTTCAGACACATTCATTTTTTTAAAGATATATATATATATAATTTATTTTAAAGACAGTGTGCAGACAGAGAGAAAGAGAGAGAAAAATATTCCATCTGTTGATTTACTCTCCAAATGGCTGCAATGGCCAGGACTGGGCCAGGACAAAGCCAGGAACCAGGAGCCATCCTCCAGCTTTCTTCCCAGGCCATTAGTGGTACTCTAGATCAGAAGTGGAGCAGCTAGGTTTCAAACTGGTGCCCAAATGGGATGCTGGTGTCGCAAGCTGAGGCTTAATCTACTAAGTCCCATGATCAAACACTTCCCCAAAGTCCTACCTCCAAATGCCATCATACAGTCACCTGATGCTTCATGGGAAGTGTATATGGGTTTCAATTCTTTTTTTTTTTTGCACCAAAATTAATTTGTCTTCTTAAAAACTCTATTTATTTATTTGAGAGCATAGAGACAGAAAGACAGAGACAGCTCCCATCTGCTGGTGCACTCCCCAGATACCCACACTGGCCAGGACTGGGATTAGGTTTTGAGGGGACAGACACTCAGCCCATCACAGTTGGCCAATAACACCAAGAGGTAGAGCCGGCATCACGCTGGTGATTCTGTTCTCCTTAGTGCCTCCAAGTTCATCACACAGGAAGTGTCCCAGTTTCTTAGCCCACTCTCAGCACGGAGCACAGTGAAGTGAAGCCTGCAGGAAAAACCAAATGCGCACTGCAACCTCAGGGCAAGGGGAGTGGGAATTGGTAGTGGTGCTGTCTTCACCAGAACTTAAAATGTACAGCCTAGGTGACTGCCCTTAACTATATTTTTGTCAACACATAACAAGCTCTGCTTGGCGTTTCTGGTCCCATGACATCATCTTTGAAATATGAATCATAAAAGCGGTGCATTTCTGCTGCGCCTGCTGAGACTTGCTTTATCACCCTCCCATTTCAGCATCAATAAAATGATGCTGTCATTCCAGCTGGGAGGTATTTTGATTGTTCCAGACAGAGAGCTGGCTGATCGCATTGTGAGTGTGTGAGTACTTGTGTGCATGTGCGGCTCTCTGAGGTTGAGAAGGAAACTGTCTTATCTTAGCAATGGATGAATGCATTTTAACGGGAACCGATTACCAAGTTGAGACTTTCTATAAAATCTTCTAGCATCATGGCAATTTAAGAACAGCCAAAGAGAATTCCTTGCCAAAGGCATCATTAGCAAAAAATCCCATGCCTCTCACTTCTAAATAGAAGCATAAATGTAGGGTAGAAAAGTAGAGACTAGGAATAAAATAGGAGGGTTGGAGTAAATGATCTGTGAGGGCCCCTTTGATTTAAAGAAAATTCCAAGCTTAACATTGGGAGACTTGGAAATGATGACAAATGCTTGAAAAAGGAGAGTTAAATTTAGCAAGGTAGTAGAAATCTCAACTGATAAAAGGATTTGTGAGTATGGGTGTTTGCGTGTGCACTGCTATGTCTGTTGTGCCCCCATTGTTTTTTTCTTGAATCTCAGAATGATGGCTCAATTGGTGGCAGAACAGAAAGGACTCAAGAGACCAGCTAGAATGCCAGGCGCAAGGCAGGCTTTCCCAGAAGGTCTTGGCAGAAAGAGTTAGACTGAGAGGCAGGCTGGCCGGCCAGAGCCACGGAGGGTGAGAGATGGATACAGGTGGGTGGAGCACAGCCCACGCTGTACAGAGCTCTGGGCAGTCAGGAAGTCCAAAGTGACTGTCCTGGAGAGTGGGCACTGCACCCTGGAGGGAGAGGTTCAGAAGTAGGATTGGAGTTCTTAAGGGAATTAACAGGAGCAAGAGCATAGCACCCCGGCCAGAACAACTGAGATGCCAAAAAAGGGCCCTTAGGGCAGGCTGCTAGGCGTTGATCTCCTCGGATCCAGTAGTAAGGCTGGTGTGATGCTGTTCTCTTGAGAAACTACCTTAGGGCTCCTTAAATTCTCACAGAACATAGAAACACTGTAGGATCTCCGTGGCTCCCAGTTGGGATAATTAGCAAATGAGATGATGTCGAGAGGTTTAAGATGTGGCCTTTGTCCTCAAGGAGTTTATAATCCACTTGAGAAAAAAAGGCCAGCACACATGAGACAGAGAAAAATCAGTGTGCCCATGCACTGTAGCTGTTAGGAAAAAGACAATTTAGGGTTGGTGCCATGGCATAGTAGGCTAGGCCATTGCCTGTGGCACCAGCTTCCCATATGGGTACCAGTTCATGTCCCGGCTGCTCCTCTTCTGATCCAGCTCCCTGCTTAGGTCTGGAAAAGCAGTGGAGGATGGCCCAAATGCTTGGGCCCCTGCACCTATGTGGAAGAGGCTCCTGGCTTTGGATTGGCCATTTGGGCAAGTGAACCTTTCTCTCTGCCTCTCCCTCTTTCTGTCTGTAACTCTAGCTCTCAAATAAATAAATAAATCATTTAAGAAGAAAAATTAATTAATATGAGAGTATTTCACAAGTTTGTGGGAAAATGGAATTAAAAGATAAATTGTGGGGGAGGGGCATTTGGCATACCAGAATGCCTGAGCTTGAACCCTGGCTCCAGTTCCCCAATTCCAGCGTCCTACTAATGCACACCCCGTTAGTAGGGCTCAAGTGATTGAGTCCCTGCCACCCACATGGGCAACCTGAATTGAGTCCCTGGCTCCCAGTTATAGCCTGACCCAGCCCTGGCCATTGAGAGCATTTGGGGAATGAACCAGCAGAGGGGAGTTCTGTCTGTCTGTGTGTGTCTAGCTACTGTGAGATACATAAGTAAGTAGATACAAACTTTTGCACCTTTATTTTTCTGCAAATTGAAATCCAGGCAAGTTTTTTTCATATTACATGTTTTCCATGAACTTTTAAAAGACCCTCTCATATGCATGAGATTTCAAAATGTTTTGCAACAAAATAAACTTTTTCAATTCTGTTTTCCATGAATAGCTTGGAGTGCCCTCCAATGTGCTGCAGAGATCAAGGAAGGCTCCCAGGAAGAGGTGAAACTTGGGGGAATGGTTTGAAAATTACCAGCAATGAAGACCAGATTCTGGACCCAGAGGGTGGAAGATGTTGAAGCGGGCAGAGAGAAGAAAGAAATACCCAGAGACACCTTTCTTATCCCGGTCCCACCCGAGCTGAAATCGCGGAGCCCCTCACTGCAGAGGGGAAGCCGGTGCCAGAGCTGCACCGTGGAGCACGCAGAAAGCCGAAGATCAAGAAAGGAGGTGGCGTTTGCTTGATTGGAAAAGAACGTGATGAGCATGACTCCTTCTCCGAGAGGCAGAGTACATCTCAGTCCCTGGCTAACCCAGACTTCGAACAGTGCCCGTTTCAAGCCTCCAGGGCTATTTTCTACGGCTTTCAGCCTGGGCACCATGGTCCTTATCACTCTCACTCCTTGTTTTCTTTCCATTTGCTTAATGACTGCTATTGAATCAAGTTTTCCTATTAATTCAAACCCTTGGGATCTGGGAGCCTTAGTCAACTTTTCCCCCTCGATGACATAATGACACACATTGTGTTCTAGCAGCTCCGGATCCCACTGCTGACAGCATAGGACGCCTGTTTAGCAGAGTCAGGATGATTACTCTATATTGAGGAGTATGAGTCAACTCAACATATTCATGGATCTTCGTGACTTTCACTGTAAAAAAAAAAAAAAAGAAAGAAAGAAAGAGTTTTAACACATTCCTTTAGCAAGGGCAGTTGCCTTTCCCAGACTGCTGCTGCTTAAGAAATTCCTAGTGGTTAATGTCAGATCCCGGCGTGCTGGCCTCTAATGCTGAGAAAGGAACTAGTGTCAGAGAGTCTTGGCTCTCAGCTACTGTTTTTCTCCGCAGGAGCGGTGAGAAATCGGAGCAGGGATAATCCCTTTGCTTTAGCAGCTGCTTAAGCAGATCTGACATTTGAGTTGGGAAAGTATATCAACTCAGCCCAGTTTAGAGAAGTTGTTTTTCTACCTTGAGAACGTCAAGTATGCACAGTCCCACTGAGGAGCCTCCTCCACGGGAGAGTAGAAGGAAAAAGCCAGATGCCCTACAGACTACCCTACCTTATGCAAGGCGTTGGTGGTCTTGGGAGGCAATGGCAGTGATTGACATTTGTCTGGCAATTTGTAACACATTGCTTTAACCCTCATTTAATCCTCTCAACAAACCTGGGGAAAGGGCTCATTTGACTATGCACCCTAGCAGGAAATTGACTTATATTCTTAAGCAGCAGTGAGTTACAATCCAGAAGTGAACCCAGTCTCCAGCATCCTAATCCCATAAACTTCCCTATAAACCACTGTATGGCAATCAGTTGAGAGATAGATCATGCAATGATGTGTCATAAACAAAAAGTTAAGTCTGAGGGTGCTATATTTTAGAAGCATAAATGAGAGAACAGTAGCCTGCCTTTCATTTTCTCATATTCAACTGTGCTTTTTGAGCAGAGAGAATGAGTCAAATTGCAGTCAGCTACCTGGGGAATCATGTTCTCCAGTTTTATTTGTGCAACAGCATTACAGACTCTGGTTGGTGCAGACGACCGCCCTGCTTCACTTCCCTACAAAGCCCTGGGCTTCACTGAAGCTGAGTGCTTCCGTGAGAGTGTGCTGGGTGTGTGAATGCCATCCATTCTGAATATCTCTGAAAGACCCCTCTTACAGGCTTCCCAACGATCCGACACATCTCAGGAGGCCCCTACCATGGAGCGACACTGGGTACTCAGCCCTAAAACTCATTAACGTGATGAACCTCTTCTTCAAATTTAGTTAAATAATTCATTAATTAAATTTTTTTTTATTTGAAAGACAGAGTTACAGAGAAAGAGAGAGGTCTTCCATCTGCTGGTTCACTCCTCAAATGATTGCAACAGCTGGAACTGAACCAATCCAAAGCCAGGAGCCAGGAGCTTCTTCCGGGCCTCCCATGTGGGTGCAGGGGCCCAAGGACTTGGACCATCTTCCCTTCCTTTCCCATGTGCTTCAGCAGGGAACTGGATCAGAAATGGGGCAGCCAGATCTTGAAGCAGCACCCATATGGGATGATGGATGATGGCGCTGGCCCCAATGTAATCACTCTTTTTAAATTTTAAATAAAGCTTTAATTTTTATTTATTTGAAAACCAGAGTTACAGAAAGAAAGAGAAGGAAATATAGAGGGAGAGATCTTCCATCTGCTGGTTCACTCCCCAAATGGCTGCAACAGCTGGGGCTGGGCCAATCCAAAGCCAGAAGCCTGGAGTTTCTTCTGGGTCTCCCTCGTGAGTGCAGAAGACAAGCACTTAGACCATCTTCTGCTTTCCCAGGCACATCAGCAGGCAGCTGGATTGGAAGTGGAGCATCTGGATCTCAAACTGGCACCTGTCTGGGGTGCCTGTGTTGCAGGCAGAGGCTTAACCTGTTGTGCCACTACAGCAAGCCCCAAAGTAAGCATTCTTAAGTCTGGCTGCAGCATCACTGCTGGCCACTCCAGAAGTTCAGAGGCTGAACAGCTTAGGGTGGCTTGGTAGGAGCACAAGAAATGTGTTTGGGAGCTATTTTTGTGAAATAGTGCCCTTAGTTTTTTTTAGATTAAGCAAAAGGCACGTTTTGGTGCAAGAACAAGATATGAGTGAGCACTGAATAAAAATCTACATCCACAACAGAAATTCTCGATGGCAGAGGGGAAGTGATTTTCTTTCCCCAGTGGACAACTGGCATTCTAGTATTTTCTGGAAACATCTTTGAACTTCACAACTGGGGGCTGGTGTGCTAATGCTATTGGCACTCCGGATAGAGAGGAGAGACCAGAGAAGCTGCTAAAGATTCTACAAGGCACAGGATAGTTCCTCTCTTCCACAACTTCGTATTATATGCCCCAAATGTCAACAGAGTGTAGGTTAGGACACCCTGACACACAGGACACTGACATGATAAGCTCAGCTAGAAATGGATGTCTGACGCAGCTGGGCAGCACCCTGCAATCAGGGTTCCACCATTAAAGGAAAAAGCAGCTATTGTAACCCAGGGGTTTGCACTTCCTCCAGCCTTTGGCAGTCAGTTGAGCTCAAGCCCCAGCCCATGGTGGGAAGTCACTCCCAATATTTCCTTTGGGATTACAGGTGACTGTTGTTCCCAGCACCACCCTTGGATACCATTTCTGAAAAACATCTCTTATGTATGTCTTCTTGTGGGGTTGTAAGCCTTTGCTGACCGTCCAGGGTTATCTGTGAATTTCTCAAGTCTTCCTCACTGCAGGAAATTTTCCACTGCCTATGAACTTGCGTGGGTTTGGCTGTCCCATCAGGGTGCCAGAATGCCTCACCCTCTCACGTCTCTCTTTTTCAGCTCCTTGTGCCGCCAGTTAAAACCTCCAAATTCTAATTTCTTTGTCCTACAAAATAATTTAGCCTTCTTTGTTCCATTCTCATAATTCCCTGCCTTGGATGGGGTAGTAGTGGAATCAAATACGAACGTCAAAGTGTTTCTTGAACAATCACAATCGCTGTGGCACAGCGGGTTAACGCCCTGGCCTGAAGCACCAGCATCCTATATGGGCACCAGTTCGAGTCCTGGCTTACTCTTCTGATCCAGCTCTCTGCTATGGCCTGGGAAAGCAGTAGAAGATGGCCCAAGTCCTTGGGCCCCTGCACCCACGTAGGAGACCCGGAAGAAGCTCCTGACTCCTGGCTTTGGATTGGCGCATCTCCGGCCGTTGTGGCCATCTGGGGAGTGAACCAGCTGATGGAAGACCTCTCTCTCTCTGTCTCTACCTCTCTCTGTAACTCTAACTTTCAAATAAATAAATAAATATTTTTAAAAAATCACAATAGCAAAATCGACCCATATGCCATGGAGTGAATTATGCCACGCATCTGAAGGCAAAGTTGAGAACTATGCTTGATTTACACAGGTTTATTTTCTCCCCAGCACAATGGGGAGAAACAAGGCAGGGTAGCTGTGAGGAGCAGCAGGCACTGGAGGTAGAGCACCTGGGTCTGATCTGGGCTCCGTCACTGTCATAGGTATGACTATGGGCAAGTTCACCTCATGTTCTGCCCTTTCGTTTCCTCACTACGACAATAAGGAAAATAATAGTACTATGTCATAGAGCTGTGGCGAGACTTTTTATTTTCTTTAAAGATTTTTATTTATTTGAAAGGCAAAGTTACACACAGGGAGAGACCCTCCAACCAGTGGTTCACTCCCCAAATGGCCACAATATCCAGGGTTAGGGCTGGAACTGCATCAGGGTCTCCCACACGGGTGGCAGGGGCCCAAGGACTTGGACCATCTTCTGCTGCCTTTCCAGGTGCAGTAGCAGGGAGCTGGATCGGAGGTGGAGCAGGTAGGATTCCAACTGGCATTCTTATGGGATGTCGGGAACACAGGCTACAGCTTGACCCACTGAGCCACAGCGCTGGCCCCTGTGCATACTTTTTGAGCAGGTCCTGCACATGAAACACTGTGATTCGGTGGCTGACGCTATGTAGGTGCTCGACAAATGATCATTAAAGACTGGGGTATGTGAGCGCTTCAAGAAGTTCATGGAGGGGTGGGAGTTTAGCCTAGTGGTTAAGATGCCCACTTCTCACACTGGAGAGTCTGGGCAGTACCTGGGTTTGACTTCTGGCCCTGACTTCTGATTCCAGCTTCCTACAGTGCAGACTCTGGGAAGCAGCAGTGGTGGGTTGGGTAACTGGTGACACATGTGTGATACCCACACGTGAGACATGGGTTGGATTCCCAGTGCTTGGCTTCGCCCTGGCCCAGCCCTGGCTGTTTTAGTCATTTAGGAGAGTGAACCAGCAGATGGGAGCTCCTTTTCTCTCTGTCTGCCTGTCTGTAAAATAAATAAAGCAAAAAACAAAGTTGTGGGCCGGCGCCGCGGCTCACTAGGCTAATCCTCCGCCTAGTGGCACCGGCACACCAGGTTCTAGTCCCGGTCGGGGCGCCGGATTCTGTCCCGGTTGCCCCTCTTCCAGGCCAGCTCTCTGCTGTGGCCCGGGAGTGCAGTGGAGGATGGCCCAGGTGCTTGGGCCCTGCACCCCATGGGAGACCAGGAAAAGCACCTGGCTCCTGGCTCCTGCCATCGGATCAGCGCGGTGCGCCGGCCGCAGCGCGCCGGCCGCGGCGGCCATTGGAGGGTGAACCAACAGCAAAGGAAGACCTTTCTCTCTGTCTCTCTCTCACACTGTCCACTCTGCCTGTAAAAAAAAAAAACAACAAACAAACAAAAAAAAAACAAAAAAAAAAAAAAACAAAAAAAAAAAAACAAAGTTGTGGAAACAAGGAATTAAAAGATAATTCTATGTTGGTGCAAAAAACTTTTGAAATCCTTACATTGTTTTTTCATAATATGCATTTTCTGTGAATATTTTGAAAAGTCCTCCTGTGCATGGATTTTAAAAAAATGTTGGACCAAAATAAGCTTATCTTTTGATTCTATCTTTTATAAACTTTTTAAAGTCACCTTATGTAAGTAAGAATGAGCGCATGCCCTAAGCACAGTCCAGGAGACAGGAATAAGTGTCCTAATCTGTAGAGGTTCCAAGAAGACAAAGAGTTTCTGCCCTTAAAATATTCCCAGTCTCCTGGGAGAGACTGAAACGTAAACAAATAGCTATAATGCAATGTGACAGCGCCGCAGCAGAAGTCTGTACTTGTCAAAAGGTTTTTACTCAGCGGTGACCATGACATCCTGTTGTTAGAGATAAATGTTAGCTTCTATCTCGCTAAAGAATCACAATGCATGTTACATTCTCCATGCACCGACAGACAGTTACAGCAAGTATGCCTGGGTGCCTGGATCTGGCTAGTTCCACTGCCCAAACCCCAACTTACGGGACCCAGGTGTATCTCTCTCTGTTGGGCTCCCCTCTGGTGGTCTCAGAGGAGACTTCATGTGCCATGGCAGGCTTCCTTTTTAAAATAAAAAAAAATTTATTTATTTGAAAAGCAGAATGACAGAAAGAGGGGAGATACACACACAGAGAGAGACAGAGACAGAGACAAAGAGAGATCTTTTGATTCACTTCCCAAATGGCCACAGCAGCCAGATCTGACTAGGCTGAAGCCAGGAACCAGGAACTCCATCCGGGTCTCCCATGTGGGTGGCAGGGTCCTAAGTATTTGGGCCATCTTCCACTGCTTTCCCAGGCACGTTAGCAGGAAGCTGGATTGGAAGCAGAGCAGCCAGGATTCGAACCAGCGTGCTGATATGGGATGCAGGTACTGTGAACAGCAGCTTAACGGCTGCACCACAATGTCAGCCCAAGTGAACTCTTGATTAAGACCCTTCAAATGCAACTTAGAGCAAACTACCTCTTCCAGTCCTACAGGAGAGTCAAAAGGATTCACCATGTCACATCTGTAAAGATCTTAAGTTAATAAATAGAACTTGGGGCCGGTGCTGCGGCACAGAGGATTAAGCTATGGCCTGCAGTGCCAGCACCCCATATAGGCACCAGTTCAAGTCCCAGCTTGCTCCTCTTCCAATCCAGATCCCTTTTAATGCACCTGGGAAAGCAGCAGAAGATGGTCCAAGTGCTTGGGTACCTGCACCCACTTGGGACACCTGGATGAAGCTCCTGGCTCTTGGCTTTGGCCTGGCACAGCCTTGGTCATTGCAGCCATTTGGGGAGTGAACCCAGCAGATGGAAGTTCTCTCTCCCTTTATATCTCCTTCTCTCTCTCTCTCTAGCTTTCAAATAAATAACTAAATCTTTAATAAATAAATAAATAGAACTTTACACGTGCCCATTTTAAGTGACTTAAATCACTGAAGCCATACTCTAGTGAGTCCAGTGATTCAGGGGTGAGTAAATGTGCTGAGTAAGCACATCTCCAAATATCATAGACTATGAAGCAGCAACAAGCGTCATTCTGTATATAATGTCAAGGTGTTTTCAGGCCATCATCTCCATAGCTTCCAAAATACATCAGGG
This sequence comes from Oryctolagus cuniculus, assembly GCF_051225735.1. NCBI lineage: Eukaryota > Metazoa > Chordata > Mammalia > Lagomorpha > Leporidae > Oryctolagus > Oryctolagus cuniculus. The sequence continues at coordinate 21,293,614 of NC_142886.1, forward strand.
CCCAGGGTAAGTTGTAGAAACTGTGCATCATTGTTTTGCTAATTAAATCAATAAAATTTGATTTGTGTGTGTGCATGTATGAATTAATTAATTTGAGAGGCAGAGAGAGAGCTTCTATTCCCTGATTCACTCCCCCAAATTCCTGCAATGGCCAGGGAAGGCCCAGGCTAAAGCCAGGAGCTGGGAACTCCACCTAGAACTTCCAAGGGTGGCGGGAACCCAAACACTGGCGCCATCACCATTGCCTCCTGAGTCTACATTAGCAGGAAGCTGTAACGAGGAGCTGGGGCCAGGGATGAAGTCCAGCTACTCTGTCAAAGGACATGGATGTGTTCACCACTAGGCTAAATGATTACTCCCAAAGCTCTGAATTAAAAATATATCTGTAGCCAGCTAAGCACCACTTCTGCTGCCGACATCCCATATTGGAGTGCCGGTTCAAATCCCAGCTACTCCACTTCCAATCCAGCTTCCTGATAGCAAATGTGCCTGGGAAGGCAGCCAAAGGTATTCTGAGTACTGGGGTCCCTGCCACCCCTGTGAGAGCTCAGAGTGGAGTTTCTGGCTCCTGGTTTTGGCCTGGCCCAGACCTGGCTGTTTTGGCCATTTGGGGAATGAACCAGCAGATGATCTCTCTCTCTCTCTCTCTCTCTGACACTACAGCTTTCAAATAAATTAGTCTTCAAAAATCTGTAGAGAATATTGAATGTCACAAAATAAGAAGCTGCCATGAAATAGCATAAAATGAAAATCAATCAAATGGGGAAAAATCAATTAATTTATTCCTCACATCTAACTGGAATAAGTTCATTTTTTTTTTAGATTCATTTTATTGATTTGAAAGACAGAGTCACAGAGAGAGGTAGAGAGAGAAAGAGGTCTTCCATCTGCTGGTTCACTCCCCAGATGGCCTCAACGGCTGGAGCTGCACCAACCCGAAGCCAGGAGCCAGGAGCTTCTTCTGGGTCTCCCACATGAGTGCAGGGGCCCAAGGACTTGGGCCATCTTCTATTGCTTTCCCAGGCCATAGCAGAGAGCTGCATCAGAAGTGGAGCAGCCGGGACTAGAACTGGCTCTCATATGAGATGCCAGCACTTCAGGCCAGGGCTTTAACCCGCTGTGCCACAGCGCTGGCCCCTGGGATAAATTCTAAGAGGGTATTACATTTAAGTGGGTAAAATCAAAGTACCAAACTATTAGAAGAAAATAAAAGAGAGGCATTCACCTTAAATTGGAGAAGGCCTTTCTAATGATGTCATTAAACCCAGAGCCATGAAAGACTGATATATTCAGTCTCATAACATCAAAAAATTCTCTGCCTGGAAAAATCCATAAGCAAAGTTAAAAGACAAATGACAAACTGGATGGCAGTATTTTTAGCTCTATTACAGGCCAGAGATTAATTTCTCTGACATGTAATGAACTCTCCAAATCAGAAAGCCAAAGATCAGTGATATAATGTAAAATTGGCAAAGAATACGAAAACCAGGATTGATCTTGTGGCTCAGTGGGGTAAGCCAACACTTGCAATATCAGCGTCCCGTATCGGAGTGCTGGTTTGAGACTTAGCTGCTCCTTTTCCAACCCTGCCTCCTGCTAATGTGCCTGGGAAGGTAGTGTAGGATGGCCCAAATACTTAGGCCCCTGACACCCACGTGGGAAACAAGGATGGAGTTTCTGGTTCTTGACTTCAGCCTGGCCCAGACTTGAAGGTAGTGACCATATGGGAAGTGAGTCAGTGGGTAGAAAATCTCTCTGTGCGTCTCTCCCACTCTATCACTCTGCCTTTTAAAGAAATAATTTAAAAAAAAAGAATATGAAAAATAGGGACTAAGGAGGAAGGGCATATGACTCCTTGGCACATGAAAATGGCTTAGCTTCACTCCCCAGAGAAGAAACTCAAGCTAAAGGTATTCTGAGATATCATTTTCATCTTAAAATGTATATTTTTTTTATCATCTACTTGAAAGGGAGAGAGAGAGAGAGGTCTTCCATCTGCTATTTTACTCCCCCAAATGGCTGCAACAGCCAGGGCTGGACTAGGCTGAAGCCAGGAGCTTCATCCAGGTCTCCCACACGGGTGGCAGGGACCCAAGGACATGTGCCATCTTCTGCTCCTTTCCCAGGTACATTAGCAAGGAGCTGGATTGGAAGTGGAGCAGCCGGGACTCAAACCGGCATCCATATGGGATGCCAGCACTGCAGGCTGAGGCTTAACCCACTAGGCCACAGCACCAGCCCCCATAGCAGTGTTTTTAAAGTGAAACATTTTTAGCCAACTCAATGCCCATCTGTAGGCATTACATAAATTTTGGCAAGTCTATGCAATACAATATAATGTGAAAATAAAGGATGATGAAGTATATACACTGATATAATAACCTCCAAGATGCTGTTAGGCTAAAAAACCAAGGAGCAAAACAATGCATGTAGTGCACTACACTTTGTTTACAAAAAGGGAAGAGGTATACATTTATATGTAAATTGTTTCCTAACGTATACATAAGATATCTGTATGGGGGGTAGGCAATGGGCCTAGTGGTTAAGGCGCAGCATCCCATATCAGAGTGTGTGAGTCTGATACCCAGCTTCAGCTCCTGACTCCAGCGTCCTGCCCTTGCAGACCCTGGAAGACAGCACGTGATGTCTCAAGTACCTGGGTCCTTGCCACCCACTGAGAGACCGGGATTGAGTTCCAGACTCTCGGCTTTAGCCTGACCCAGGTCCAGTTGTTTTGGGGCATTTGGGAGTGAACAAGTGGATGGGAGATGTCTCTCTCTTTCTCTCTCTCTCTCTCTTTCATTGTCTCTCTAATTTTAATTAATTTTTAAAAATCTATGGCTGGGTATAGACATGAGTGGGATATTGCACTGTATATCCTTTTTGTATTTTATATGGGGGAGCATAAAGCAACACTTATTAAAACTTCATAAATGAAACTGAAACACCAAGAATTATTTCAAAAAACATTTTTAAGATGACCAAGGTTGTAAACACATATGTGTTTTGTTGTCTGTTTATTCTGTACCTATTCCACCTCTCTGACTCTTTTTATTTATTTATTTTTTTATTTATTTGACAGGTAGAGTTATAGACAGTGTGAGAGAGAGAGAGACAGAGAGAAAGGTCTTCCTTCCATTGGTTCACTCCCCAAATGGCTACTACGGCCGGAGCTGTGCCGATCCACAGCCAGGAGCCAGGTGCTTCTTCCTGGTCTCCCAGGTGGGTGCAGGGGCCCAAGCACTTGGGCCATCCTCCACTGCTATCCCAGGCCACAGCAGAGAGCTGGAAGAGGAGCAACAGGGACTAGAACCCAGTGCCCATAAGGGATGCCGGCGCTGCAGGTGGAGGATTAACCAAGTGAGCCACAGTGCCGGCCCCATCTGATTCTTAAGATAACCCTGTTTTACTTAGCGTTTACCATACCCAACACACTCCCTATGCCTCAGTCCACATCTGGGACTGACTAGTGTAAGGCGAATTCCATTCTCCTGGCCAGTAACTGATCCAGGAACCCAGGCCAGAGTTAATTAGTGTGTGGCAGTGCCCTGAGAACAGGGGTTGGCTCAAAAATGAGCATGTGACCTAAAGTATGCCGGAGGTTCCCAGGACAGAAGTTTCCTTGCTCTTAGGTGGGTGTGTCATTGATGGCATCTCTGGAAACTAGTATTGACTAGAGCCATTTCGCCTCCATGAGGAAAGCAATTCAAGGTCAAAGCCAATGCATAGATGAGGCTGATCCCAGGGTATGCAGAGAGCTGCAGCCAGAGCCACTAAATTCAACTGCCCCTGAAGCCTGCCCCCTCCTGCACCTCCAGTTATATGAAGCAATCATTGCCCTTATTGTTTATGTGAGTTTAAATTGAATCTTCTGTTACTTGATGCTGAGGCTGGTGCCCATGTAGCACACAGAATGTTTCCAAGAGTCTAAGTGAAACACATGGGTAACTCAGAAGGAAAAAATGTCTCCTGAAGTTTCTCAGACTTAGCAAACTGCCAAAGCCCATGGCATGTGTTGACATAAAAACTTTCCAAAGCAGGCTCTGAACACCAATTAGAATATAGTACAGAAGGAAAGTGTAGTGAGACTGAGAAAAAAGCTGCCATACGTCAACAGTGGTCTCCAAGGAGGGTAGGTCTATTGGCTAAGGGTCCTCTCTGCTCTATTTTTTCAAACTAAAAAATGGGAATGTTTTGCTTTGGGGATTAAATAATAGCCAAAAAGACCAATTGGATGCAAAATGGTAGAGAAGCTAGCTCATGCAACTGACCAATTAATGTCAGGCTTTCAAAATACAAGCCTAAAGGTTAAATAAGTAAATGTTCCTTATAAATCAGAGATCAGGATGTTCAGGAATTTCTACTAAATCTGAGGCTATTAGGAATGAGGAATTTAAAACAACACCCCCAAAGCAGATTTAGATTATAGCTGTAATGTTTAAAGAAGAATTCATGGGACTGGCGCTATGGAGTAGTGCCTGCAGTGCTGGCATCCCATATGAGTCCCGGTCGCTCCACTTCCGATCCAGCTCTCTGCTATGGCCTGGTAAAGCAGTAGAAAATGACCCAAGTCCTTGGGCCCCTGTACCCACATGGGAGACCTGGAAGAAGCTCCTGGCTGCTGGCTTTGGATCGGTGCAGCTCCCCTGTTGCGGCCATCTGGGGAGTGATCCAGCGGATGGAAGACCTCACTCTCTGCCTCTGCCTCTGTCTCTCTGTAACTCTGCCTTTCAAATAAATAAATAAATCTTAAAAAAAGGAAAGAGAATCCCTTTAAAAAATAATTCATTTGCATGTTCTTGAAGACAATGATTTTCACAAATATTTTTGAGGTATCATGTTTGTTTTTTAATTAAAATAAAATTTAATGTAAAATGCAGAAAGCGAGAGAGAGAGAGAGAGAGAGAGAGAGAAAGAAATCTCATCCATTCACTCCTCAAATGCCCAACAGCTGAGACTGGACCAGCCTGAAGCCAGGAGCCAGGCGCTCAATCCAGGTCTCCCAGGTGGGTGGTAGGAACTGACTACTTAGCCATAAACCTGCTGCCTCCCAGCATGCACAGTAGCAGGGAGCTGAAACTAGGAGTAGAGCCAGGACTTGAACCCAGGCACTCTGGTGTGGAATATGGGTATCTCATGGTAACTCAGCAGGCTTAGGGTTGCTGCTTCATTCAGTTTGGGAGGAAATTCTGGATCTAAAGGCATTCTGGGAGTGGATGATGGGGATTTTTCCCCCCTCATTCATCTACTGAAAACTTTTGAGGCATACGAAGAAAATGAAGATTCCGTAAGGGAGGTTTGGGTACAGGGTAATCAGGGAAGTAAAAGGAAGCCAGGAGTTGTGAGCAAGAGCAGAGTCCCGGAAGCAGGAACGGACAGATGCCTGCTGATCGGCAGCTAGAAGGTCATCGGTGATTTGTGCAAGAGCAGTGATGAGAGGCCGATGAGGGACATTGTTTCACTCTTAAGAAACTTGGCCTGGGGCAGTGCTTGATACAGCAGTTAAGCACCGGCTTGGAACAACCATGTCCCTTATTGGAGTGCCTGGACTTGAATCCCAGCTCTACTCTTCTCTCCACCTTCTTGCTAATGCACACCTTGAGAGGCAGCAGGTGATGGTTCAAGTCCTTGGGTCCCTGCCACCCATGTGAGAGACTTGTATTGAGTTTCCAGTTCCTGGCTTTGGAATGGCTCAGCCCCAGCTGTCACAGGCATTTGGGGAGTGAGCCAACAGATGGAGATCGCTCTCTCTCCCTCCTCTGCCTTTCAAGTAAATAAATATTTAAAATTTAACAAAAGAAACTTGGCCTGTATCCCATCAAAATGTACAAATGTTGCACGTAAATTTTGAAAAATCCCAGATTCCCATGCACTGGAAAGGGAAATCCCAATATGTGAGCCGTCCCAATTGATCTTGTATAAATAGAATTTGAACACATTTAAATAAATGAAAATAGTTGCATCAGTGGGGGGTGAGGGACAGGGAAGACCATTGGCTGTGGAGAAAAGAGACAAAGTGCAAGCTCATGTAGGTGTGAGAATAAAAGGGCCTATTTATAGCCAGAATGAGCGTGCCAGAAAGAAAAGCTTGTGGCGCCTGACGGACCAAGGTCAAGAAAGTGAGTCTGATTTGAGGATGGCGGGTGGTGGAATCCAGGGCACAGGCAAGGGATTTCCTTAAGCAGATTGACACCTTTTCCACTAAGAAAAGAAGGGAAAAATGAAAGCTGAATGCACACGTAGATAAATTTAGAGGAAAGAAAGCAGGAAATTGAGGACATATAGGCTGACAGGTTCCACGTTCTTTTGTAGGAGTGGGGCTTGTCAGAGTGTCTCAAGAACGTGAGTGAGATTTTAAAAGTTATTGAGGGGGCCGGTGCTGTGGTGTAGCGGGTAAAGCTGCCGCCTGCAGTGCTGGCATCCCATATGGGCACCATTTCAAGTCCCAGCTGCTCCACTTCCCATTCAGCTCTCTGCTATGGCCTGGGGAAGCAGTAGAAGATGGTCCAAGTCCTTGGGCCCCTGCACTCATGTGGGAGACCCGGAAGAGGCACCTGGCTCCTGGCTTCAGATCAGTGCAGCTCCAGCCATTGCAGCCAACTGGGGAGTGAACCAGCAGATGGAAAACTTCTCTCTCTCTCTCTCTCTCTCTCTCTCTCTCTCTCTCCCCTCTCTGTGTAATTCTGACTTTCAGATAAATAAATAAATCTTTTTTAAAAAAAAGTCATTGAGAGAGGGGCCGGCTCTGTGGTGCAGTGGGTTAAAACCCTGGTCTGCAGTGCTGGCATCCCACTGGGTGCCAGTTTGAGTCCTGGCTGCTCCACTTCTGATCTGGCTCCCTGCTAATGCACCTAGGAAAGCAGCAGAAGATGGCCTACATCCTTGGGCCCCTGCACCCATGTGCCAGACACGGAGCTCCTAGCCTCATTGTTGCAGCCATCTGGGGAGTGTACCAGCGGATGGAAGATCTCTGTCTCTGTCTCTCTTTCACTCTCTGTAACTCTGTCTTTCAAACAAATAAATAAATCTTAAAAAATAAAACAACAACAACAAGACTTGAGCACATAACGAGTTTGAAAGACAGAAATACTGAGAAAAGGGAGCGAGAAAGCCAGGACAGCGAAGTTCTTCTTTGCATTCTGAACTCTACTAGTTTATTTGAGAGATTTTAATCTTGAATATATCGCTGAGACCAACCTCCCATAATGTGAGAACAGGACCCAGCCTCTTGTCTGTCTCCCTTAGCCTAAGGTGTCCTTGCCTGCCCTTTATCAAAAGGAATTGAGGGCGTGACACAGCTGGCTTGACAAGGTTCTAATCACTTTCAAAAAGTCGGGGCCAGCGTTGTGGTATAGTGGGTAAAGCCATTTCCTGCAGTGCCGGCATCCCACATGGGCCCCGGTTCAAGTCCCAGCTGCTCCACTTCTGATCTAGCATTCTGCTATGGCCTGGGAAAGCAATACAAGGTGGCCCAAGTGCTTGGACTCCTGTACCCGTATGGGATCAGCCCAGCTCCAGCTGTTGCAGCCATCTGGGGAATGAACTAGCAGATGGAAGACCTCTCTCTCTCTCTGCCTCTGCCTCTCTGTTACTCTGCCTTTCAAATAAATAAATAAATAAATCTTAAAAAAAAAAAAGTTGTTTCCTTCTCCAATAGATAAAACACTGTTGGCCAGTACTGTCTGGAGTGATTTGTTTAGGGTAATTTCAGGTCCAGACAGAAAAACTCCAGGTCTGGGTCGGAAGGTAACTATCATTTGCATGTAAAACTCTCCTCCCAGCCAGCTCAGGCCCACATGGCCGTCATAAGTTCCCCAAGAACATGATATCATGGATCAATCAGAGGAAGTTCACGAGCTCCTCTTGGACATGAGCTGAACGCACACCCATTAACCCGATTTCAATCTATAAGAACCTTCACCCCTAATTCCTTGGGGATCCTGAGAATTAAGCAGTAGCTGCCTGGCTCCTTACTCTGTGCTTTGCAATAAATGCCTACTTACATCCACCACGCCAATGTCAGTGATTAACTTCCTGTGCGTCAGGAGAATGGACCCAGGTTTGGGGGTTCCACAGCAACACCTCCAACTAGTTTGGGGGTTGTTCTGTGACATCACCCCCTAGAATGCAAAATATACTATTTGTACACAGTTAAAAATTGCTATGTATATTAAGAGCTGCTGAATCCAAGTGACAAGAGACAAGGCAAGACAAGACTTTGCACCAAACTCAAAAACTCAAGCCAAACGAACACACAAAACTAGTAAGAAATATACTGGTACGCAATATGTCTGCAGCATCGAATTCCCCAAGATTCTCCAATTCTGCCTGGATTTCTTGACTTGGGGCTAGGGCTAATTTAGGAAGTAGCTGAGGGTGGATTAAAACACAGGTTCATCTGGCTCCACACCCTCTGATCTTTCCACTGCCCTCCCTTCAAGGAATGTTCCTGGTGCTACTTGCCAGAGCAGCCAGACATCCCGTCTCCAGAGGTGACAACTCCATTCCACAGAACACTGGGAGCTATCGCAAGGGGAGGAGGCTCTGCAGAGAACCACCCAGCGAGGCAGCTGGCCTGGTGGGTCCTGTTAGAGTTTTTACACTACTCTGCAACAGAAAAATAAATAAGCTCTTTAATATGCTATAAACACATTAGGCATCAGACTGACACAGAAGAATCTTTTTAATGTCAAAGGATGGGAACCAATGTGTATGCATTTTGTATCTAGTAGGGGGAGTCCCAGTATTTGGGGAGCTTTGCACTATCCTACATACTTCCCCTGCCCCTACATATTTGCCCTGGCCCAGAAAGTATTATGTGAGTTCAAGAAAAGTGAGTTAGTTGAGATATAACAGAAGACACTCTCAGGCTGACACAGAACCGTAATGAGAACTACTGAGCTACTTAGTGCCAACTTAAACATATTTTAAAATACTCATCATATAGACTTGACATTTAGAAAAAAGGAGATTCCGTTGAGATTTCCACAAAGAATCCCCTCCAAAGGAGAAAGAGAGCCTTTTAATATAACTTATTTATCTTCATATCCAGATATTGATATTTTATAATATTATGTAAGATTTGGGAAATCTCTTCTGACTCTGCTTTTGACATCTATTTTCCTCATGTGATATAAAGTGGTAGATAGCCAACAGCTAAAAGCAGAACCAGGGAAGGATTCTAGGGCATTTCTCTCCTGTTCCAAATTCTCTTCATCTTTGTTCCACATTTTTTCCTTCCTAGACTTGATGTTTAATTTTTAAAGTATTTTTCAAAGCATCACCCCATTTTTGAAGTTTCTTAGTTATTTATCTGAGAGACCAAGACACACAGAGAAAGATAAATGGAAGGAGCTCCAATCTGCCCATTCACTCCCCAAATGCCTGCTAGGACTGGGGCCACAGCCAGGAGCTGGGAACTCAGTCCAGGTATCCTATATGGGTGGCAGGGACCCAACTACTTGAGCCATCACCTGCCATCTCCCTGGGGTGTGCATTAACAGCAAGCTGGAATTGGGAGTGGAGTTGGCACTTGAACCCGGACACTGTGGTAGAGAATACAGATATCCTAACCCACAACTTAACTACAAGGTGCCTGCAGATGCCTGTCTCAGTAAAATGCTTTTAAAGGTTGAGAAGTTACTGAATGAATTCTAAAGCAGACGAAAGCCTCTTATTGGAAAGTCATTGATTTCTGTGCTTTATTTATGGAATTTACACAAATTGAGTGTCCATTAATTGTAACGACGTTCTGCTGGGCACTGTGAGACATGCTGGTAAGAGCCTTGCCCTCAAGGAATGCACGGTTTAGTTGGAGGGATATAAAGCAGCACACAATTAAGTGCTAAATGAGTGGAACATATGAGTGCCCTAGGCTGTTCAAAAAATAGATGCACAGGCCTGGAGTAGTCATAGCGGATTTTAGGAGGCAGGTGGAGGGGTACGGTTTTCTAAGTAAGGCAATTGCTGGCAGAAAGCTTGGGGACAGAATTAATAAATGGATGGGCTGATGAAAATAAACAAACAAATAAGTATGCTGATATTCATCGATGCAGTCTTCATGCTGGGGAGCAGGTGCAGCCAAGGTAGAGAAAATAGTGACTAAGGTTGGGGGATCTTGAATATCTGGTTAAGGAGCCAGCTTTTAGCCTTGTGGTGACTGAAGGGAATTAAAGGCTTCTAAGAGGAGTGGATCAGGGAGATTATGTTGTTGGTGGCAGGAGGAATGGTTTTAAAGAGGATTGGCAGCAATGGGAGCTCTTGGGTGTGACTTGCCGAGGGCATCCCCTGGGACGGTTGATGAGACTGGACCGGGTGGGGGGGGGCGCGTGGGGGTCCAAGTCTGAGCCAGGTTCGAAGATGTCACTTTCACTAAAAGAAAGAAGGGCTGGTTTGAGGGAATACATCAATACTTGCTGCATTTGGCTTGTGGACAGGATACAAGGGCCGTAATGTCTAACGTTCATCCCAGTCACATCCACTGACCAGAGCTGCAGTGTGTATCCCAGCCTCCACGCAGGGCTTGGGTGCTGTTGTTAGAAGGCTGTGCACACTCAGCTTTGTCCCTTTCAGGGAGGACACAGCATCTGCTGTAGAACATTCCCAGTCCTCAAGGGACCTATGTCAGGAAACATAATTTTAATAGGATTAGCTGAAAGATGGCCAACTGTCTGGCGGTGGCTTGGTAGTATGTCATGGCTGCTCACTTTGACATGCTAAGTGTAACATTATTAATGGCTTTTATACATGGCTAAGAAGGTCAACACTTAGCAAATTAGATTCCTGGATTTTTGTCTTGCTGTTTTATGAGTATGATAGAGAGTGTTACCTGGGGCAAACCATTTAACCTCTTTGTGCCTTGGCTTCCTGTTTATGAAAATAGGAAGCTTGTGGTGGCAGCGTTCATAAACATTTTGAAAGCCACAGATAAAAAGCATTGCAGGAGCCCCCTCTCCTCCCAATGGCTGAGTCAGTCATTTGCAAAGGTCAGCCTTGTTCATTGGATTGTTTCAATCGCTGACTCCCTAAGTCAGTTTATTTAGCATTTTTTTTTTTCCTAAAACGCTTCTAACCAATCCTGAACTGAAAGGCGTAGCCTGTAACTGCCTTAGCTACCTTCAGGGCCTGTCCATCCTGCTGACTCTTTTTCACCCAGCGGCTGTTGCCATGGGACCCCTGTCTCCAGGTTCTGGGATGAATCCCAGCCATACTGGAGGGGAATGAGTTCTGCAGTAACACATAAGGCAACCAGGCCCAGCGTAAGATCTAGGTAGTAAGCTCTTGCTCTGTTTAGCAGTCTCACTCTGCCCCTCGCATCTGGTCTCTGGATACTTATTTAATTCTCCTGATTCTCCAAAACATGCCCAGAACATCAGCTCGAGGGCCTGATTTCCATTTATTTTCTCAGCTCCCCACTGGGACTAGAGTCCAAACTGAGAAGGCTTCAGCACGGAGGCTGGGTCCCTGCTACATGTGAGTGACACGTTTTCTCACTGCTGCCCGGGGTTTCTCAATGCTTGCCATGATTTCCCAAGATTTGCCTGCTCCTCGACTTCCCCAGGTTCTGTCCCAGCTGTCCGTTGGTTTACCACGTTGACATTCTCCGTGTGGAACCAGCCTGATTCAGGCCGCCTTCTTGGCGTGCTGCCGGCCCCATATCCTCCAGATGCTGTCTTCTGGCTGAACGTTGGTCACGCCGGCTGGGTCTGCCTTTCGTTGCACAGATGGATCCAGTTCTGGTCTCCATTCCCCCCCCCCCCCCATCCACCTCACTCTTCTTACAGTTAATCCTTTTATATGACACTACTGTAGATATCTGCTGGTGTGGAAGCTGATGTGGTGTTGGAATTCTATCCTGTTTACATCTTCCTTTGTGTTGAAAAGCTTGGGACCACTTCCAAAACCTCCTCCGAGAGCTTTCCTGTCTCCTGCAGCAGAAACAAATGAAAACGCGACAACACCTGTGTCACTATTCAGTCTCACTGCTGGTTTAGATACATATTGAAGAGTACATTTTGGTCAGTGATTCACTCACCTGTCTTCATTTCAAGGCATCTTTCTGGAACTTGATGACTTTCTGGCTAAAGAAAATAAACCAAGGCTGGGGATGGAGTTCTACAGTGGTAGTTTCAACTTTTAAGATGCCTTAGAATCCTCTGGAAAGCTTGTTAAATATACTGGATAAGATGTCCATGCCTCATATCCAAATACTTGGGTTTGGTACCTGGCTGCAGCTCATGACTCCGGCTGCTTGCTAATGCAAAACCTGGGAATTAGCAGCAATGGCTCAAGTAATTGGGTCTCTGCCACCTATGTGGGAGACCTGGATTGAGTTCCTGGCTCCCAGCTTTGACGCCAGGCATCTGGGGAGTGGGAGCACTCTCTCAAATAAGTACTTGCTGAGTTGCATCCTCTAGAGTTTCTCTGGAGTCATGCCTGGGAATTTGCATTTTTAAAAAAGATGTACTTATTTATTTGAAAGTCACAGTTACAGAGAGAGGAGAAGAGAGAGAGAGATCTTCTATCTGGTGGTTCACTCCCAAGCCTGGGCCAGGCAGAAGCCAGGAGCCAGGAGCTTCTTCAGGGTCTCCCATGTCGGTGCAGGGTCTCGAGCACTTGAGCCATCTTCAGTTGCTTTCCCAGGCACCATCAGCAGAGAACTGTATCAGAAGTAGAACTGCTGGGACTTGAACTGGTGTCCATATGGGATACCATCGCTGCAGGATGTTGCTGAACCTACTATACCACGATGCCCCTAGCCCTGAGAATTTGCATTTTGGACACATCTCCGATGATGCTGATACTGCGAGACCCCCTAACTATACTTTGAGAGTTGATCATACATTGAAGTTGGCCACAGGTAACCAGGGGCTGCTGAGCAGTTCTTGATCAGTTCAAACTCTCTCCTGAGGGTGCTGAGAAATAAACTTCCAAAGTTCAGTTTATGCAGTTAAGACAGTAGCTGGTGTCAGCGTTCTTCACTTAGGTTCTCTGAGCTTAGTCTCCCACCTATAAAGTAAGGATAGCATCTATACTGCCCTCACTAGGTGTTGTGAAGGTTAAATGAAATGGGTGTGAAAATGTCCAAGCTATAAAGCGGTATAGCACTGGGGGTGGGGGCAGGCATTACAATGATTTTTCACTACTCTTCTTAAACCATCATCAGTTTCTTTTGGCTCTCTTGCTTTCCTCATTAATTATAGCAGCTTTAATCTGGGAATATAAAGCACTTTTATTGCTATAATAAACTTCAAATTCCTTTTAAAAATTTTCATTCAATGAGATCAGACATGCTTAATAAACATTACACAGAGCCAAGCACAGTTCCCAGTTTTTATTGCTATAAAAAGAAAAGTACAAGACCCAATTGTAACTCGGGAGTGCAGTCACAGTGAAATCTTTCAGCCTTGTTTAGATGGGCCCATTGATAAAAATGGCTACTAATTACAACACCTTCAAAAACAAAGGCAACAAATACAAATGATAACCTATTCACCCATCCATACTTCTGTGTCTCTTGCAACTTTTTAAAAAAATTTATTTAAGGTGGAGTGAGAGAGAGAGAGAGAGAGAGATTTTCCTTCTGCTGGTTCACTCCCCAAATGGCTGGAGCTGGGAAATCCGGAGCCAGGAATCAGGAGCTTTTTCCGGGTCTCCCATGCGGGTGCAGGGGCCCAAGGACTTGGGTCATCTTCTACTGCTTTCCCAGGCCATAGCAGAGAGCTGGATCGGAAGTGGAGCAGCCGAGACTCGAACCGGTGTCCACATGGAATGCCGGCACTGCAGGCGGCAGCTTTACCTGCTACGCTACAACTTCGACCCTGTCTCTTGCAACTTCTATTAATTTTTTTGTTCTTGGCAGTTGTACAGCCTCCTGATCCTGGATGTGGCAATTCTCACCCCAGAGCCTCCAACTCCATGCCAAGAACCAGCACCGTTCCTATTCAAACTGGGCACGTCTGGGAGTTTTTAATGGAGTCATCAGCCGTGCCTAATCCTTCCAGGGCTTCAGTGAGTATCTCAGCTGTTGGCGTCAATTGTGAACTGTTTTTTTAATAAACAGCATCACCACCAGCCAGGGTGTTTTACTGAAGACCTATTGGTTTCGGGGTCAGAAAAATCCCCCTTAGGGCGTGGTCAACGAATGGGTGGTCTGCCAGGGACCCAACAGGTTCTCCCCAGAGCCCCTGGACCCGGGGCTCTGCTGTGCGCGGCCCCGGACCCCGGCCCGGGATGTGTCCGCGAGCGCTTCTCCCAGGCACCTGCAGGAGGCGCCCGCGGCGCTGCGCGCACACGCGGGGAGCCGGCACAGGGGGCGGAGGGAGAGCAGAGGAGGAGCCGGAGGAGGCGCGGCTTCCTCCGCGGCCCTGCCGGGCGCCGGGTCGCCTTCTCCACCGGGCCCAGTCTGGCGGCCGGCGGGGGTCGCGGCGGCGGCGGTGGCGGTGGCGGCGGTGGCGCTGGCGGGCCGCGGGCGGCGGACGCTGGTTCGGCTGCGGGTGTGAGGAGACAAGATGGCGGCGGCGCTCTGGAGGCCGGTCTCCTCCTCCTCCTCGTCGCGCTCCTCCGCCCCGCCGCTCGCCGCCTCCTCCTCCTGGGTCTCCTCCTCCCGGTTCGCTGCCTCCTCCTCCTCCTGCGGCAGCACTAGCGACCGCCGAAGCGCCGGCCCGCTCTCCCTGGGCTCCGGAGGGGGATAGACCGGGCGTCTGCAGGCTCCGGCGACCGAGGCCGAGCTGGGGCCGGGGCGGGGACGACGACGGCGGCGGCGGCGGCGGCGCCGGGTGGGGATGGGGTCGCAGACGCTGCAGATCCTCCGGCAGGGGGTGTGGGCCGCGCTCAGCGGGGGCTGGTACTACGACCCGCACCAGGCCACCTTCGTGAACGCGCTGCACCTCTACCTGTGGCTCTTTCTGCTCGGCCTGCCCTTCACCCTCTACATGGTGAGTGTGGGGGCGGGGAGCGGGTGGCCGCCGGGGCAGCGCCCGCTTCCCGGAGCCCGGCCGGCGGGGTCGCGCCCTCCCGGCTGCCTGGTGCGCGCACGCCCCCGGGGTCCTGCGCCCTCGCCCCCTCGGGGGCCGCGGCCTGGCGTGGGGCTCTCCTCCCCTGGCCGGGCTCCTCCACGCCCTCGCTCCGTCTCTCCCTCCGGGGCTTCCCCTATTTCAGCCGTGACTCCAGAACCGAGTCCGCGGGCCCCCGCGCCCGCCGCCCTTGGCCCTTCTCCCTCTTGCCCTGGTTTGCCAGAAACAGCAGCTTCCTAGGCCCCTGCTCCGCGAGTCCTAAACCTGGAGCTTCTCCCTTCTTGGGCTCCCGGTGTGGGCGGATCGCGGCCGGGCCCCCCTGCGGGGTCTGCGCGGGGCAGTTTGCTCTGGGCACGCGGGTTCCCCGGGCTCCCCTGGGGCACTCCCTTCCCCGCGGGGCGCCTGCTCGCGGCTCCTCTACCCGGAGCAGCCTCCCTCGCGCGCGCGCGCCTCTGGGCGCGGGGGACCTGGGGTCGCCGCGGCCCCGGGGGACGGTTGGAAGCCCGGCCCTTCCGCGCCGAGCCTCCGGCAGTCATTGTTTGGCCGGCCACCCTGGCTCGTGTCTGTTCGGCCCCGTCCGGGGTCAGTGGCCGCGGAGTTTCCAGGCCGAGTCCGGGGGGAGGGAGGGGGGGAGATAGGGGCAAATCTGGCTGGCGTTTCACCAGATTTGTTCAGGTTGATTCAAGGCCTTTGCCTGATAGGAAAACGGAAAGTACTACTGCCTGTTGCTTAATTCAGTACGATCAGTGTGTCTGATCTGTTTTTAACAGCGATATTTTCTCCCTAAGTTGTAAGCACGTTTTCTCTTTTAAAAGCACGGAATGTTGGGCGGTGGTGGTCGTGGTGAGGTGCATTAGGGAAACGAATGTGGAGAGAAGTGATACTTAAACCTTTGAGCTTTTAATCAGAGAGGAAGAAAGGGTACTGGCTCTTTTATTTTAGGCGAACTCCTTTGAGCAGGGTTCTGCTAACTTTGTGCTGCTTCTTGGAACTCGAGTGAGGGCGCTGGGTTAGGAAGCCCCGTTATCGGACTATGAGAAGGGCCGCTGGTGAGGGCACCCTCGGTGGAGCTCGGGTTCACTGATGGCAGAGAAAGTGCCTACTTGGGGGAAGATGGTCTAAATTTCACATCGTCAGACAGATTCTGATTTTTTATTGACATTGTTTTGAAGGTACTTAATTGGGCTAAAAAAGTCATCTAAAAATGTTGATGGTTTATGACTTATTTTATTAGGGGACTTGTTCAGTGTTGTGCATTCTGAAAATTTGTCATGAGGTGTTATAATTTTCAATTACTTCTGGCCTAGGGATTTCTCTTTGCACCACTGAACCTTCCAGGAATATGACATCATTAATGAACAGGTTAATTACTTTGGGTGGAAGAATCCTCGGGCTGTCAGCTTTCATAGCTGATTTCTCTTGTATCCAGGAGAATTGTAAAATTAAAACTGAAAATGATTCTTGAGATACGAGGATTAATTGCTGTGTCCCAGTATAAGGTTTTTATGTTAGCACCTGCAATTAAGCTCATGGTGGAGTCTGTGTGTAACTAATGACAATAAAGGAATAGTAGAGCAAGTGGAAGCCAATTCATTGAGTTTACCTGGTTCATTTTGGGGGTTTACTTAATTAACATGAATTATGAAATATGTGAGTGTCTGCTGACACTTCGCTGCATTCTGGGAAAATAAAATTGCTTCTCTATCATTTCACTTAGTGTCAACTCCACTTGTCCCAAATCTTTGAAAACCTCCCTGTGACTTCTCTCTCTGCACATCCAGTCAGCGGATGGGGTGGGTCTGTCTTCAGAACACAACTAGAATCCAGATCCCTGTCACCACTCTCTTGCTTCAAGCTACCATTTTCTCCTTCCTGGATTATTCCAGGGTTTAATGAAACTCACTGCTTCCATTCCCCATACAGAAACCTGAGTGATTGTTTCAGATCCTGTCACTCTTCTGCACTGTATCTCTACCGCCGTTCCCCACATTTGCCTTCTTCCCACGCAGTAAGTTCCTACCTCAGGGCCTTTGCATTTGCTCTTTACCCACTTGTTTGTCTCCAGGTATTTGTGTAACATGCTCCATTTATTTCAGGTTTCTGCGACACTGTGAGACTTTACATGATATCCCATGTGAAACAGCAACTTCCCCAGCCTTTACAACACTCCGTAGCCCTGTTACCCTCTTGTTAAGTAGTACAGATCCTTAGCTGATGCACTGGTTTGTTTAATGTCTTATCTCATTAGAATGTGAGTTCTAAGAGGTCCAGGACTTTAGTTTGTTCATTGCTGTATTGTCAGGACCTAGGTCAGTGCCCAGACATGTGACTGGTACTTGGTAAATGAATGATTAGAAATGGATACGGCACAGCTTCTTTCTTTGAGGAACTTCAAGTCTGGTCTGGGGATAACAAACCTTTACCGGCATTAGCACTGAGTGACCCCAACCTGTGGCTGGGGGATGGATCTTGGTCTGGGAGTGGGGCAGGGTCAGTAAAGGATTTGGAAAAATTGTCGTCAGTGTGCTTAGTACCAGAGTATTGGGGAAGTTTGGATTATGGACCTAAAATAAAGCAAAATTCAGCACTGTGTTAAAATAAACTCTCAAACAGCTATAGGTTTTTTTTTTGTATGCTCTCCCCATAGTAATTAGAAGCAGTAGTGCCTATTTCCTAAATATGTGTATGGATTCTTCATAGCAAATCCTGTGTCCTCATGAGACTTAGCAGTTAGTGACTTCTTTTGTGACATTAGGCAGATAGCTAGTCTGGGACTTTGGAAGCCAAAGTTACTGTACAGGCTGAGTATTTTTCTTGAACAAGCCTACATCTGTGGAAAGATTTTACATTGAGTTAGGAAGAATCTCAGGACTTTTTTGCCTGTTTATCCGGAGCATTAGTGGATAATTTGAAAGGTGGAATTTGTAGTTTCTATTATAAAATTTCTGGGTAATGAAAAGCAAGAAGAAAATTTTCCTTCTTAACTCTGATTGTCCTTTCATGTTCCTTAAGTCACTCACACCCTTTTGTATTGTTTTTGTACATGACATGTCACAGATGGTGAGCTTTTTGGAGGTGGATGGCATTTTCATAGAGTGGAAAGCAGACTGGAATTGATGTTATCTTGATTTTAAAAATCTTGGTTCTGTTATTGATTGTCCTTTGGGCAAGACACTCCATCTTTCTGAACCTTGATATACTTATTTGTGAGATCTTTTTTGTGTGTTTTGCGAGAGAGAGAATATTTATGAATTTGTGAGATCTTTTTTGTGTGTTTTGCGAGAGAGAGAATATTTATGAAATAGAGAAATTTCTTCAGTGTGGCCTTTGGTAAATGTCATTTGAAAGAATGGTTTATTTTATTTTTATTTTTTTAAAGATTTATTTATTTATTTGAAAGTCAGAGTTACACAGAGAGAGGAGAGGCAGAGAGAGAAAGAGAGAGAAAGAAAGAGGTCTTCCATCCGCTGGTTCACTCCCCAATTTGCCGCAACGGCTGGAGCTGTGCTGATCCAAAGCCAGGAGCCAGGAGCTTCTTCCAGGTCTCCCACTGGCACAAGGGCCTAAGGACTTGAGCCATCTTCTGCTGCTTTCCCAGACCATAGCAAAGAGCTGCATCAGAAGTGGGGCAGCCAGGACTCTAACCAGCACCCATATGGGATGCCGGCTAAGCCACAGCTCCAGCCCCTCCCGCCCATGCTAATTTTTAGTGGATGCAGTAGTGTCAAGAGTTGGTTTATTAGAACAATGTTTCCTCAATAATGCCTTATTTCCAGAGGAGATTAGATACCTTTGTATTTATTAAGTCTAACCATTATCATAGCATGTTGTTCAATAGATTGTTTCCTTTTATAAAGAGTTGTATCCCTAGGTAATGAACTAGACATTTAAAATCAGAGGGGCCAGTATTGGTGCAGAAGCCACAATCTGCAGTGCTAGCATCCCATATGGACGCTGATTTGAGTCCCGGCTGCTCGACTTCCCATGCAGCTCCCTGCTAGTGCACCTGGAAAGGCAGCAGAAGATGGCCCAAGTGCTTGGGTCCCTGTCACCCACATGGGAGAACCTGGAAGAAACACTTGGGTTTGCCTGGCCATTGAGGCCATTTGGAGAGTGAACCAGCAGATAGAATATCTCTGTCTCTCCCTCTCTCTAACTTTGTCTTTCAAATAAATAGATCTTTAAAAAAAATCTATTTGCATAAGTGGTTTTCAAATTCTAATTGACATCAGAGTCACTTGACAGTGTTAAAAGTTTATCCTTTTTCTGGGCCAGCATTGTGGTATGGCCAGTAAGGCCACACCTGTGGTACTGGCATCTCATATGGGTATGTGAGACTCAGAGGAAGTTCCTGGCTCCTGGCTATAGATCGGTGGTTGTGGCCATCTGGGGAGTGAACCAGCAGATGGAAGACCCCTCTTCCTCTCCCTCCCCCTCCCCATGGTTTTGGAGCTGCGCCGATCCGAAACCAGGAGCCAGAAGCTTCTTTTGGGTCTCCCACTTGTGCAGGGGCCCAAGCACATGGGCCATCTTCCACTGACTTCCCAGGCCGTAGCAGAGAGCTGGATTGGAAGTGGAGCAGCTTGGACCCGAATGGGCACCCATATGGGATGCCGGCACTGTAAGCTAGGGCTTTAACCCACTGTACCACAACACCAGCCCCTGATGCCATGTTTTTATCCCTGTCCTGTGCCTTTTTTAAAAACGTTTTTAACATTTAGAATTAAGATGAATATAATTACTTTCATAATTGGTTATGGCACAGATTTAGCTCTTAATCTCTCTGATATATCACCCATAATAAAGTAAGAACACATTGTCCAAAGGTGGTTTACAAGTGAAGTCTCCAAGAAAGCAATCGTATTAGTCAACTTGTAGCAAAGCTTGTAAATTTATAAAAATAGCAGTTGATTCCTAAAATGCTCTACTGGCTTTGGTTAGATAAAGATGGAATGTTTTCTGCCATTTGAGAAATTATTCCAAGTCATAAAAATAATTTGGCTGTTGAAAAACTGGGACTTCTATTTCTTTTCTACCTTATGAACATATGGATTTAGCCAGGTAGTTTGCTATCTCTAGCTGGCTTTAGTGAGAATATCCCAACGTTTTAATATAATTTCCAGACATAGAGAAAAGTAGAAGAAATTGTCCTATTGCCTGGATTCTGTGTATTTTTTTGTTTGTTACATGTTTCCAACTATGTATTCCTCTATCAGTCCTTGTTTTGTCAAGGGGTTGCACATAAAACACATTTTGGACATCAGAACAGCTCACGTGGAAGTGCATTAGCAGGCTTACTGTTGATTGGAGTTCCAAAGACAAAGCTCTTAAGTGATCCCTTGGATGAATTTGGGTAAATGCACACATCTGTGTGATGCAGACTTGTACATAACACCAGCATCACCTCAGGTACTTTGCTCTTGGCCTTCCCAGTCTATTCTCTCACACCTTTGTTCTGACTTTTTTTCATAGTAGATTGGGTTATCCTGTTCTAGAGCTTTGAATAATGGAATCATACAATATATACTTGTGTAAGCCTCTGTCACTTGGTGTAATGTGTCTGAGATTCATCTCTAGTGTGTTGTATACCTGTTGCTTACTCCTTTTTATTGCAGAGTAGCATTCCTTAGTCTGAATCTTGAGTTAGTTCATCTCTGTCACTTCTCCTGTAGGTGAGGAGTTAGGCTGTTTACAGTTTTTGCAGTTATGTGAAGGTGTCTTCCCAGTATGAGGAAAGTTTTCATCAGAACTCTGATATTGGAAAGCTTATTGGATGTCAGAAACCTTTTCTCTTCCATTAATAAGATAAATTAATGATAATTGTATACTTCATTCTCTGATTTCAATTTTAGTAGTTATTTAGATTTTTCTGTCAATGCAGAGAATCTTTTGTTCAAGTGTTCTGATTTATTTGGCTAAATGAACAATTACAGATCAGTAAAGAGAAAAACCACCTATAATCCCATCACCATCTGTTGAACATTGTAGTCTCCAAAATGTATTTGGAGCAATAAATACTTATATTTGTGTACAAAAATAGGCTCATAGAACTTCATTGTTTTGAAGCTGCTGGTTTTCACCTTATTACCTACATTGTGTATATTTCTAAGTGGGGTAAAAAGGTTGCTTTTTAATGGCTTTGTTGTAGATGGTAGGGTGGATGTGTAACAGTGTATCTAATTTTCCTGTTACTAGTTACTGAGGTTGTTCCAGTTATTGTAGTTAAATTTATACCTGTCTTTTGTGTAAATTTCTAGAAATAGGTTCATTGAATTAAAGGACATCATATTTTCCTTTGATAAATGATCATCCATTTTGTAAACATTGAGTCTTTATGTTTAAAGAGAATTCTGAATCAGAGAATGAGAAATTGATAGCTAATAATACAAAGTCCTGAGAAGGCAAAATAGGATTGTGGTCCAGAGAGCACAGGTAGTGTTGTTCTCTCTGGACAGGAGGAGGGAAGGAGATAGGGTGAATGCTCTTGGTGATGAAGACTGAGGTCTTCTATGACTTATGTGTTCTCTCAAGTAGAGTGGGTGTTTTCTGTTGAGATCCAGGGAGGAGGTAAGGGGAATATTCGGGTTTTAAGTAAGACCCCCAAATGTGACATGCTTTCTTTACTTTTGGTGAGTGAGTAGGTGAACTGCTGTTGAGGATGGTAGGATTGCTGAGCAGTTTTGAGGGTAACTTTGAGAGAGGCGGACAGGATTTCAGAGTTTTGAAGAGGATTATTTGAGAAATTTGGGGCAAAATTTACTTGGAAGTTAACAGCATGTAGATAAGATCTTTTGAGGAGAACATATTAAGAAAATGACCATTGGCAGAAGTCTAAGACAAAGGAAACTAGAAAAGGTAGGAAAATGAAGAGGGAAAGGGTAGTTAAAAGTGCTAGACTGCTCTCCAGGGAGAATGCTGTTTAATTTAAATATTTGTCAGCATGTTGATCTTCCTACCCCCACTCAACACTTGCCAAAACAGGGTGTTATTGTTGTAAATTTTCTTTTCATTAGCATATTGAATTTAAACCATTTTGATAATATTTTGCCTTTGAAAGGCAGAGTTTCTCTTAGAATAAGAATTTTGTAATTCAGTCTAAATTAAGGATACTAACATGTATTACATAGCAACTCTTACCTGATTCTTCCTATACTTTGTCCTCAAGACAGTTTGCACAGCAGGTAGCTGATAAGCAGAGACATTTTTTGAGAGGAGATTTATTGCTTTTGTTATTTCGTCTGAGATAAGTGATTTTCCCGTGTCTCTGAGTATGGGGGTGGAGCGTGAGAATTACTAGACAAGCTTAGACTGATGGAAAAGGGAAAATTGCAACATTCTGTAGATTTTACTATTGGCTTCTTTAGCATGTAGATGAACTTCACCAAATCACAGTGAAGTAAGTAGCTGCCAGTGGGTAAGCCAGTTCCCCTAAAAATTGATGAGATGCTTTCTTTGATAAAATTGTAGAAGAGTGTAGAGTTCTTCCTTTATCATTGGAACCTGAGCAATTATCCTTGGTGCTAGTGTGTTACTTTGTGTTACGATAAGAAAGAAAAGAAAACCTAGGGAAAAGCAAACCATTTCCTTTGGAGGTTTAAAGAGGGAAAAAAAAATCATATTCTGTAGAGCTTTGCACAAACCAGACAGAATCCTCAGTGCCAACAGCCCTGAGAACAGCCAGGAAGATTAGTCACAAATTTGAAAAACTTGAATCATGTATGCGGCTGGTTTCCTTTTCCTACCTCTCCCCACTCCTTGTGTGAGTGTTTTGTAAATGTAAATTAAACAGGTCCAGCCACCTTAGAAATGTAAAACTTTACATTTTATAATTTTGGATTTGCAGAAAAGTTGCAAAGTTTCTGTATACTTTTTCTCCACTTCCTCTACTATTAAAATATTATATAACTGTGATACATTTATCAAACTGAAGAAATTAATGTTGGTACAGGACAGTTAATGAACTAGAGACTTTATTTGGGGTTTAGCAGTTGTCCCTTTTGCTTCAGGATCCAGTCCAGGAAACTATTGGATTTAGTATCATCATCTTTACCTTGGTTTTCTTGTTTTCCCTTAATAAACTGGGATTCTGTTTTTAGAGGAATTATATAATTTATAACACTACCAAATATGATCTTTTAAAAATGATTTATTTATTTATTTATCTGAAAGGCAGAGTTATAGGGACAGTGTTGGGGGTGGGAGGATCTCCCATCCCTTGGTTCATTCCCCTGAGTAATTGAAACAACTGGGGCTGGGCTATGCCAAAGCCAGGAACCTGGACCTCCATCTGGGTATTCCATGTTGGTGGCAGGGCCCCAAACACTTGGTTTCCTAGGAGCATTAGCAGGGAGTTGAATCAGATGTGGAGATCCACGGATCCACAAACTGCCGCCCATGTGGGATGCTGGCATCCTTGTTGTAGGTGGTGGCTTTTACATACTAAACCACAATACCACCCCCCATAACATTTTAGAAGGACAATAGAGGAGAGTGTTCGGAATATTTTTGATTTGTGCATCGACCATTAACTTGCATGAAACTATTTTGAAATTGGGATTTTATGTATGAAGAATTGTATAAAATGAATGTTATAAGATGAAAAAGACTATCGACCTTATCACGGCAGAATATACACACGTCTTTTAGCTTTCTTTATGATGCTGTGTTTCCTAATTTATAAATTAGAGGTAATAAGACAAGTACACAGTCAGATTACAAAGAATATGACTAAGCCCTGATGTGTCATAAAGTGTTCAGGAATTAGAAAGAGGATGTAATTATTTTCTAGAATGCTTTATGCAGAGGGCAATTCATATTATCAAAACATTTACTGTGTGCTGAGCACTGTGGTAGGCTTATGGTGGGAACTTCATGAAATTTTTAATTTGTGCTGAAACAGCATTTCCGTCATCTCCCCACCAGGCAAATACGGGCAAATGAGTCTTTGTTCTGGGGAAAAGATTATTTAATAAAAGAAAATAGACTCTTGGCCATAGTGTGCTCTGCTATCGAGTGTTTTATTGTAATATATCCAGCATGTTAAGGGTTTCTTAGTGAGATTTTTTTTTAACTTCTGAGAATATTATTTGTGTCCATACTATTACCATGCCTGGGAATTAGCTGAAACAATTAAGAGAAAGGATGTAAAAACAGTTAAGGAAACTCAAACACAATAATTCTGATTTGCACTCAGCAATATTCTGTTTTATTAATGCTGTGCAAACTAATTTAAAAATTTTTCTAAAATTTATTTATTTGAAAGGCAGTCTTATAGAGAGATAGAGGGAGAGACAGAGACAGATCTTCTATCCACTGATTCACTTGGCTGTAATGACTGGGTGTAGGCCAGGCTCAAGTCAGCAGCCTGGAACTACCATCTGGGTCTCCCACATGGGTTGCAGGGACCCAAGTACTTAGGCCATCTTCCTCTGCCTTCCCAAATGCATTAGCAGGGAGCTGGATCCGAAGTGGTACAGCAGGTAGTAGGACCTACACTCCGAAATGCTGGCGTTGAAGGAGGTGGCTTACCAGCTGGGTTGTGATGCTGGCCCCAGTTTTGCAATTTTTAATATAAACATTTTCAGGTGAATAAGAAAGTTGAAAGAATAGTACATGATCACTTCCATTTCCACTAGTTGTCCTTTTTGAAAAATCATACTTGCTTGGGTTTTACATGCATACATTACTTATTTGTGCATATGTACTCTCATGTACATGTGAATAAGCCTCAATTCCAACTCCAGGAGGCTTCAGGGGCCTAGAGTCGTGGTGTAGCAGTTTAATAAGCCTGTGACTCCAGCATTCCTTATGGGCACTGGTTCGTGTCATAACCACTCTGCTTCCAATCCAGCTTCCTGCTAATAAGCCTGGGAAAGCAGTGGAGGATGCCCAAGTGCTTGGGCCCCTGCTCCCATGTGGGAGGCCTGGAAGAAGTTCCTGGCTTCAGCCTGGCCTAGCCCCAGCCATTGCAACCATTTGGGGAGTGAACCAGCAGATGGAAGGTTTCTCTGTGTTTCTAACTTTACCTTTCAAATAAATAAATAAACCTTTTTTTTTTTTTAAATGCTTTAGCCTTCATCTCCTGTGTAGTTATAATACCATTGTCCCAGGGAACATAATTGACAATAATTCCTTATTATCTAGTAGCTAATCTGTATTTAGGCTTTCCCAATTACCCTAAAAATGTCATTTTCAGTCAGTTTTTCCAGACTCGAATCTAGTTAGGATTTAATCATGTTTTTCCCCATCTATTAACTTTAAAAAAGTCTGGGCCTAGGGCCAGTGTTGTGTAGGGGGTAAATCTACCATTGTGCAGTGCTGGCATCTTATATGGGCACCAGTTTGAGTCCTGATGCTCCACTTGCTCCCTGATAATATGCCTGGGTAAGAAGTAGAAGATGGCCCAAGTCCTTGGGCCCCTGCACCCACGTGGGAGACCCAGATGAAGCTCTTGCCTTCTGGCTTTGATCTGGCCTAGCCCTGGCCATTGCGGCCGTTTGGACTCTCTGCCTGCCTCTTCCTCTCCCTCTCTGTAACTCTCTAAAATAAATAAATAAATCTTAAAAAAGAAGTCTGGGCCAATTGTGGAGTATTTTACCTAATGGATTTAACTGTGGTGGTATTCCCTCCACTCCTTTATTCTCCATAGTTTCTGTAAACTAAAAACCTTATTTTATTGTTCAAAGCTATATAAAGTTCTTGGAATTTATAAATTTTAACATGATTGTTCAACAAATTTTCCTATCATTGTTACTTTGCCTTTGATTTGGTAATCACACAATTACATATTTGCAGCACTATTTTTGTTCACAATTTATGCCATGTCACTGTTTGAAGCTTTGTGTTACCTATTTTGATTTTCTTTCTTGTTAAATACATGTCAGTAGGTAAAATTAAAAAAAATCACAATAACTAAAAATCATAAAGCGTTGCAACACAACTCTTGACACTACTGCAGGTGTTGACATTCGGCTAATAATTAGCATGGTGGGGAGAGGCTGGTGCTGTGGGGTAGCAGGTAAAGCCGCCACCTATAGTGCTGGCATCCCACATGGGCGCCGGTTCAGGTTCCCGCTGCTCCACTTCTGATCTAGCTCTTGCTATGGTCTGGGAAAGCAATAGAAGGTGGCCCGTCTCTTTGGGCCCCTGCATCCGTGTGGGAGACCCACAGGAAGCTCCTGGCTTCAGATCAGTGCAGCTCCAGCCGTTGCTGCCAATTGGGGAGTGAACCAGCGGGTGGAAGACCTCTCTTTCTCTGTCTCTCCTCCTCTCTCTGTATAACTCTGACTTTCAAGTAAATACATAAATCTTAGGCCGGCCCCGCAGCTCACTAGGCTAATCCTCCGCCTTGCGGTGCCGGCACACCGGGTTCTAGTCCTGGTTGGGGTGCCGGATTCTGTCCCGGTTGCCCCTCTTCCAGGCCAGCTCTCTGCTGTGGCCAGGGAGTGCAGTGGAGGATGGCCCTAGTGCTTGGGCCCTGCACCCTATGGGAGACCCGGAGAAGCACCTGGCTCCTGCCATTGGATCAGCGTGGTGGCCATTGGAGGGTGAACCAATGGCAAAGGAAGACCTTTCTCTCTGTCTCTCTCTCTTACTGTCCACTCTGCCTGTCAAAAAAATTAAAAAAAAATCTTAAAAAATACATATAATTAGCATTTGGCTAAATTATCAGTTTGTAAACCCTTTTTGTTACTAATAGGGGTGAGGAGAATTCAAATTCTCCATGGGGTGGTTTCAGATTGCATCTCTGCCACTCTGCCCATTTTATTGTGAATTGGTGACTATCTCCACTCCTATGGAACGTAAGCTAGGGAGGTGATAAGCTAATACAGGGATAATTCTGAGTTGACATTATTTTTTAGAAAGGAAATTTTCAGCAGCCTTGGGAGATTATTAGAAATTCTATTTTTTAATGTGTATCATGATTCTTCCCATTGAACATCTTGAGCCTATTGCACATAACAGTTTCTACACAGGCAATTGAGTTATCATTGGCTTTAAAAAAGCCATCCATCTCCAACTGGGAATGAGCTTGCCTGAGATCCTGTTCTGCTCCACACCAATGCTTCACTATCTGGCCAGATTCTGGGCATATGTTTTGAAAAACAGCCTTCCCAAAGTGTGCTAATAGATAAAGCTACAGGTGATTTTGATGGACGTTTCAAGTTTAACAGTGTCCCCTGGGAGGTGTTAGTCTTTGGTTTGTGACTGAAAATACCCGATTATTTCCTGTTGAAGTTGTTGGTTTAACTCATCTTTTTTCAGCAGTGAACAAGTTGTTGTATAACTTTGATTCTGGCTATAATGTAGACTTTCATAGTTCTCGTAATAGTAACAATCGGTACATTTTACCCAATATGTTTTATTCATCACATTGCATCTTTCAGTTAAAAATTCTTTATTAAATTTTTGTTGTGAAAATAAATATTAGCTGTAGGAATGTTCAACTGTAGTCAAGTGTATATAGACTGAAATAAAAGTCTTCATTTTTCTTTATCCTTTTCTACTCTATTTGGAACCATATGTACAACAAATTGCATACTTTTATATGTATGCTCTTGGAATATCTGGAAATTATGTTGTGCTTTAGGTTCTACTGAAGTGCATGTAGCTCTCCTTTGTTTTTTATTATTTATTTAATATTTATTTTATTTGAAAAGGCAGAGTTACAGAGAGGCTGAGGCAGAGACAGAGACAGAGAGAGAGAGAGAGAGGTCTTCCATCTGCTAGTTCACTCCCCAGATGGCTGTAATGGCCAGAGGTGTGCCAGTCTGAAGCCAGGAGCCAGGAGCTTCTTCTGCGTCTCCTACATGGGTATAGGGGCCCAAGGATTTGGGCCATCTTCCACTGCTTTCCCAGGCCATAGCAGAGAGCTGGATTGGAAGTGGAGCAGCCGGACTCGAAGCAGCACCCATATGGGATGCCGGCACTACAGGAGGTGGCTTTATCTGCTATGTCTCCTTTATTTTTTGAACCATTTGTATAGTAATCTATTGTATAAATGTATAATAGCTTATTTAATTAGTTCCTTATTGTGGGGGCATTTAGGTTCCTTTTTTTCTTGTGCAAATAACTGCTGAACATTTATGTAAATAAGAAATTACTTGTGGGAATTTATAGCAATAATTTCTAGAAAAGAAATTGAGAGTATACACATTTAAAATCAGAGCAGTTGCTGCCAAATTATACCTCAACAAAATTCTACCATTTCATATTCTCACAGATCTACAAGTGAACCATCTCCTCTCATGATTACAACATTGGGTATTAGGAATCTCTTTCTGTACGATGGTGTAAAATGGCATTTGGTCTTGATTTGTTTCCTTAATCTTGCGTTCTTGGATATCTCTCATATGATTGGTAGACACACATATTTTTCTCTTTTGAACTGCTTTTGGTATCCTTTACCTATTTTTAAGAAATGTCTTTCTAAGTGATTAGCAAGAACCTTCTGTATGTATGAAATTAGCTTTTTGTCATGTGTTAAAGTTTGGCCCAGTTTGTCTTAATTTTAAGATGGATTTTTTGAGAATATAAATCTAATGTTTACTAATCACATTTACCAATTTTCTCCTTGTTTTTTTTTTTTCCCTTCTAATATGTTTGAAATTCAGTAATAAATGTTAAGTTAAATAAAACCACACAACTCTGAAAGGTGATGAAAAGTTGCCTTTGGATCCCTGCTGATCACCCTCTCTCAGTCCTTGTTTCTGTAACATCTCCCACATGAAACCACTTGATAATTTCTTGTGAATCTTACCTTGCATATAGATGAGAATTGCAATCTATATTGGTTTTTATTCCCACTTAATATATCTTAAAAATTAGCTCTGGGGCAGGTGTGTGGCACTGTGGGTTAGGCTGCCACTTCGGGCACTGGCATCCTGTATGGGAGCACTGATTCTAGTCCTGCTCCTCTGCTTCCCATCTGCTTCCTGATAGTTCATCCTGGGAGGCAGCACATGATGGCTCAAGTACTTGAGTCCTTGCCACCCACAGGAGAGACCTAGATGGAGCTTCAGAGTGCACCAGTAGATGGAAGCTCTCTGTCTCTGCCTTTTAAAACAAAACAAAATAAAATACAAACACAAAAATCCACCAGTCCCTGAGTACTTAAAGGACTTATTCCTTTAGTAGTTGCATAGTATTTTATTGTCTGGATGTGTTGTTTAACATTTAGGTTTTTTTTGCAGCCTTTTGCTAGCAAAACCCCAAAGTAAACGGCATTATGTGATTTGTACAAAAATCATCTCACATGTGTCTGGGTACATTATCAAGATAAATTCCTAGCAATGGGATTTCCTGGTAGAACGGAATGCTACCATTCCGTTGTAATTTAGAGAGCTGTTGTAATTTAGAGAGATGTTCCAGGTTGTGTCGTTGTGTCCCAAAGGGCTGTGCTTTGCATTCCTACAGACAAGGTCTGAGAGTGCCTCTTGTGCAGTATCTTCCCACAGTGTTCACGGGTTCTTTTTTTTTTTTTTTTTTTTTTTGACAGGTGGAGTTAGACAGTGAGAGAGAGAGAGAGAGAAAGGTCTTCCTTCTGTTGGTTCACCCAAGTGGCCACTACAGTCAGCGCACTGCGCCGATCCGAAGCCCGGAGCCAGATGCTTCCTCCTGGTTCCCATGTGGGTGCAGGGCCCAAGCACTTGGGCCATCTTCCACTACGCTCCTGGGCAACAGCAGAGAACTGAACTGGAAAAGGGGCAGCCAGGACTAGAACCTGGTGCCCATATAGGATGCCAGTGCCGCAGGCGGAGGATTAACCCAGTGAGCCACGGCACCAGCCCCCCTTAGAGTGGTTCTAATTTGTAGTCCTCCATATATGAGTTAGATAGGTTGAGCAGTTTTTCAAAAACCTGAGGGTCTTTTAAAACATTTTTTTTTGTGAACTGTTTTTGTGCTTAATTTTTCTTGTTGATATCCAGACACTTTAATATGTCAAGAGATTAGTTTTTTGGGTGTTTTCAATAGCTGATAGTGTTAATATTGAACACATCTAGAATTTAATTTGCTGTAATATGTGAGGGCTAGTTAAAAAAATTTTGTGTTTGGACAGGCAGTTGTCTCAGTCAACCTTTATTGAACAATCTCGGTGATTTAAAATGCTGTTTTTTTCTGGTGTATTTTGGGCTTTCTGTTTCATCAGAATGTCTATTGTGGGACCGACACTGTGGTGTAGTGGGTAAAGCCGCAGCCTGCAGTGCCGGCATCCTGTATGGGCATGGGTTCCGTATAGTCCCAGCTGCTCCAGTTCTGATCCAGTTCTCTGCTGTGGCCTGGGAAAGCAGTAGAAGATGATCCAAGTCCTTGGGCCCCTGTACCCACATGAGAAACCCAGAAGAAACTCCTGGCTCCTGGCTTCTGATTGGCACAGTTCCAGCCGTTACGGCCATCTGGGGAGTGAATCAGCGCATGGAAGACCTCTCTCTTTCTCTCTGCTTCTGCTTCTGCCTCTCTGTAACTCTGCCTTTCAAGTAAATAAATAAATCTTTTTTAAAAAAGTACACTGCGTGAATTCCATAGTTTTCAAATAACTTTTCTCTCATATACTAGTCTTACTGTGTGATTCTCTTTACATTATTTTTCCTTCTAGTTTGTCATGCTTACTCTTCTGTTATGCTAAGTTTCCTAGGAAGGCTCTTGAATTTTTGTTTGAAATAGCATTAAATTTATGGATTCCTTTGGGGGAGGGGAGTTTGACCTTTATATGATAATGAGTTAAAGTGATCTCTGTTTATTCAAGTCTTCTTGTATATCACAAAGAAAAAAAAAATTTTTGAGTTTTCTTCACATTGACCTTGGATATTTTCGCTTAGGAATAGTTTTAGATTTTAGTTTCTAGCATTAGTGTAAAAAGAACATTCTTTTCATTGTGTTTCTAATTGGTTATTGCTTGTGTGTTAGAAAAACTAGTAATATTTTAAAATAAGCTTTTCATTTTAGATTTATAGAAAAGTTGCAGCAATATTAGAGAGATCTTTATCTTATACCCAGTGTCTTTTTCTTTCATAAACAAGTTATTTATTTGTTTGAAAGTCAGAGTTATTTATAGAGAGGGAGAGACACAGAGAGAAAGAGAGAGAGGCTGATCCTCCATCTGTTGGTTCACTCCTGAAATGGCCACAGTGGTGGTACTGGACCAGGTGGAAGCCAGGAGCCAGGAACTCCGTCTGAGTCTACAGCATGAGTGGCAGGACTTCAGCTATCTTAGGCTGCCTACCCAAGCTATTTAGCAGGGAGCTGGACTGGAGGTAGAGCAGCCAGGACTCAAATCTGTGCTCATATGGAATGCTGGTGTTGCAGGTGGCAGCTTAATTTGCTGGGCCATAACACTGGCCCCTATTGTTGACATTTAGATGACTATGGTACCTTTATCACAACAAATATTCCTTTTTTTTAAAGATTTATTTATTATTTATTTGAAAGTCAGTTACACAGAGAGAGGAGAGGCAGAGAGAGATCTTCCATCCAAAGGTTCACTCCCCAAATGGCCGCAGCGGCCGGAGCTGTGCTGATCTGAAGCCAGTAGCCAGAAGCTTCTTGGATATCTTGGGTCATCTTCTGCTTTCCCAGGCCATAGAAGAGAGCTGGATTGGAAGTAGAGCAGCTGGGTCTCGAACCAGTGCCCATATGGGATGCCAGCGCTTCAGGCCAGGGCGTTAACCCACTGCGCCACAGCGCCGGCCCCACAACCAATATTCTAACATCATTATTAACTCACATGTTTCATTCAGATTTATTTAATTTTTATTTAATTCAGGATCTTATCTGAAACTCTTGCTTTTAAGTTTATTAATTTTGCAATTAGCATTACAGAATTATCTTATTCTTTCTAATTCTTTCTCTGTTTGTTTTAAAAGAATTTTCAGATAGGCAATTATATATTTAAATAACACCTTTACTTTTCAATTTTTATACTTTATTCCTTTGTGTAATTGTTTTATAACCTATATTAAATAATGTTGAAAGTATGGACAGTTTTGTTCTTTCATAGGAATTTTAGTTTTTACTGTTAAGAATGCTAAATTTTGGTTTGAAATGTTTGTTCTTTTGTTCTTTACTATGTTATAGAAGTATTTATCCATTTCTTTTAAAATATTTGTTTTGAAAGAGTTACAGAGACAAGTAGAGACAGAGAGAGAGAGAGAGAGAGAGAGGGGTTTTCTATCCATTGATTCACTCCTCAAATGGCTGCCATGGCCAGAGCTGAACCGATCCGAAGCCAGGAGCCAGGAACAACTTCTGGGTCTCCCACGCAGGTGCAGGAGCCCAAGGACTTGGAGCATCTTCTGCTGCTTTCCCAGGCTCATTGGCAGGGAACTAGATTGAAAGTGGAGCAGCTGGGACTTGAACTTGCTGCCATATGGGATGCTGGTGCTGCAGGCCAGGGCTTAACCTACTGTGCCACAGTGCTGGCCCCCTCTATCCATTTTCTAGTGACTTTTGGTCATTCACCAAATATTTGCATCTTTTTGGGAGCCATTTTTGGTTCCTTTGAATCGTATCCACTCAGAGATCTGTTCCCCTTGTCAATTCCCCATATCTTAGTTATTTATGTGAGAAGCAGAGAGAAGAGAGGAGAGTGAAAGTGCACACTCTTGTCTGCTGCTTCACTTGCAGGATGACTACAATGGCTGGTGATGGGCTGTACCAAGCCAGGAACTCAGTCCTGGTCGGGAGGAATTCAACCACCTGGGTCATCACCTGTGGCCTCCTAAGGGCTGCGCTAACAGGAAGCTAGAATCAGAAGGCGAGCCAGGAGTCAAACCCAGGCACTCTGATCT
Organism: Oryctolagus cuniculus; assembly: GCF_051225735.1. Taxonomy (NCBI): domain Eukaryota; kingdom Metazoa; phylum Chordata; class Mammalia; order Lagomorpha; family Leporidae; genus Oryctolagus; species Oryctolagus cuniculus. The sequence continues at coordinate 21,326,414 of NC_142886.1, forward strand.
GGAAGGTGGCTGTGCCAGTCTGTGGCTCAACTGCTGGGTCAAATGCCTGGTCCTTTAGAAGTCTTTTGTTTAGTGTTGTTCACTATATGGCTTAAACATTATTAAGTATTATAAAGTATTGTGCCATTATATGCCCATTTACCCTGTACTTTCCTCATTATAGCCTTGTGTGGTGGTGATACTGTCATTATCCCTATTTTGCAAATGAGGAAAAGGCTTCTGGTATTTGAATCACTGGCTCAGGATACAGAGATTGCCTGTCATTTCTTCCCTTTGGCTTTAAGACAACCTTAGTGAATTCCTACCACCCTCTTCCACATAGTCATGCAAAATGCTGCTTTCTGATTAATTTGTTCCTGAAAGCCTATGTGTGATTGATTTGAGATGATCTAAGTGGCCCCTGATCTTTTAAAATATGTTATGAATCTGGAACTCTCAAAGCTGTCCTTCCCATCACCATCTAATTATATCATTAAGCCTGGCCTCTTAGCCAGCATATTCTGTGAAGACTGTAGAAGCCCATTTATAAAGCACAGTATTCTCACAGGTATTTAGTTATAGGTCTCACATATACTTAAAGTGAGATAATTTGTTTCACTGCTTATGGACAGGTGGAGGTTAGCCTGGTTCTACAGTATGCATTATAAATAGATTTTATTACACTTTAATGTCCTTTTACTTACTGGTCTGATGTAGGGTTCTTTACCTGCTATGTTTATATCACATGCCATCTCCTCCTCGGCATTTATACCTGCTCCTTCACTCCTGCTACAGAGATGCGAGCTTTGTAGTCTGTCTACATTCTGTCCATTCTAGCTTTTTAAAATATTTGTATGTATTTGAGAGAGAGAGAGAGAGAGAGAGAATGAATGAATGAATATGACTGAATCTCCACCCCTGGTTCATTCTCCATATGCCAGGAGCCTGGAATTCCATCAGGATCTCCCAAGTGAGTGGCAGGGCCCCAAGTGCTTAAGCCGTTATCTGCTGTCTCCCAGAATGTGCTTTCTCAGGAGGCTGAATGGGAAGCAGCAGATCAAATCTCCAGCCAGTCACTCCAGCATGGGATGCCTGTGTTCTGAGCAGTGGTTTAACCTGCTGTGTCACAGTCCCCATTTTCCATTCTAGTGTCTTTTTTTTTTTTTTTTTTTTAAGTTTTTGAGCTTTTTGTTCAGTGAGCAATGTGTAAGAGAGTGAAGACTTTATTTAGGGGAGAAAGAAAAGTTTGCAGGCTAAGTTGGTCTAGTGTCTTATGAATAAGATCTGGAACTATACTACTTGTAAACAGCAACTCATAACTGCCTGTTAGAAGGAGCAGAAAACTTTTTTGGGAGATTTTAACCTGACTTTGGAACAGCAGTACTATTGGTTTCTAGTGGGTAGAGAGCGGTCAAGGGTGGGCTAAAATGCCACAATGTGCAGGGCAGTTTTCACATCAAAAGGTTGTCTGGCCCAAGATGTCAGCAGTGTTGAAGCTGAGCCCTACTAGAGCATGCATTCTCAGTGGGTACAGTGAAGGCAGCAAATGGGCCAAACTTAACTTGTTGGGCCAAGGGAAAGGGTATGTGCAAAAAAATCTTGCTCTTTATGCATAAAGTGCAAATATACACATATAGTAGGCAGTATTATCTATGGCTTTACTGTTCCATGGAAGGAACATGATCAGGAAAAATATGACTTCTGGGGCTTCTTAAGAAGGAGGGCCAGGCTGAGATAAAGGTTGAGAAACATTGCCGAGGAGGAGGATCATCCAGTGGAGTGGTTAAAAACTCTGGCTCTGGAGTGAAACTGGATATGAATCCTGTTGCCAGCTTTATAGCCTCAGTTTTCTGTATGATGGAAATCATAGTACTTTCTTCGAACAAATGTTGTGAGATAATTAATAGAACACCAAATTAGTCATTCTCCTGAGAAGCACAAGGAGAGAAAAAGTTCTTGTTTATTGCTGTAAACATCACTCCTTAGAAAAGTATCTTGGGGAGGGGGGTGGCACTGTAACATAGACCCATAACTAATTAGGCTTCTTCCTCCTGCAGTGCTGGCATCCCATATGGGTACCAGTTTTTGTCCCAGCTGCTCCACTTCTGATGCCGCTCTCTGCCGTGGCCTGGGAAAGCAGCAGAAGATGGCCTAAATCCTTGGGCCCCCTGCACCCGTGTGGGAGACCCAGATGGAGTTTCAGGCGCCAGCTATTGTGGCCATTTGGGGTGTGAACCAGTGGATAGAAGATCTCTCTCTTTCTCTCCTTCTCTATATCTTTGCCTTTCAAATAAATAAATAAATAATTTTTTTTTTAACAAAAGAGTGTCTTGAGACACAGGTAATCATAGTAGATACATGTTGAATGAATGGCTACAGCACTCAAACAATGAGTTAGTGTAGCCAAGCTGTCTTTATGGGGAATGAGGAAATGGTTTTAAATACTCTACTTTTTTTTTTTTTTTGTTAGGTGTCTTTCACATTTACTTCAGTTAAATCTAATGTATGATACATTGTGTATTTTTTTTAAAGAATTATTTTATTTCTTTGAAAGAGTTACAGAGAGAGGTAGAGCCAGAAAGAAAGAGGTTTTCCATTCTGCTGGTTCACTCCCCAAATGACTGCAACGGCCAGAGCTGAGCTGATCTGAAGCCAGGAGCCAGGAGCTTCTTCCGGGTCTCCCACACAGGTGCAGGGGCTCAAGGCCTTGGGCCATCTTCCACTGCTTTCCCAGGCCATAGCAGAGAGCTGAATGGGAAGAGGAGCAGCCGGCGCCCATATGGGATGCCGGCCCTGTAGGCTGGGGCTTTAACCCACTCACCACAGTGCCAGCGCCACATTGTGTATTTTTAACTTTTGATTAATGGTAAGCATGGGTAGTACCATCTCTTTCAAGCAAATTGAGTGAGCTCAGTGCTAATATACTTCTTTTTTTTTTTTTTTTTTTTGACAGGCGGAGTGGACAGTGAGAGAGAGAGACAGAGAGAAAGGTCTTCCTTTTGCCGATGGTTCACCCTCCAATGGCCGCCGCGGCCGGCGCGCTGCGGCCGGCGCACCGCGCTGATCCGATGGCAGGAGCCAGGAGCCAGGTGCTTTTCCTGGTCTCCCATGGGGTGCAGGGCCCAAGCACCTGGGCCATCCTCCACTGCACTCCCGGGCCACAGCAGAGAGCTGGCCTGGAAGAGGGGCAACCGGGACAGAATCTGGCGCCCCGACCGGGACTAGAACCCGGTGTGCCGGCGCCGCTAGGCGGAGGATTAGCCTAGTGAGCCGCGGCGCCGGCCAATATACTTCTTTTAATTAATGAATCTTACTGATTTTCATTCTTAGAATTTCAGCTTACAGTTTAACTCATGGAATTTAATGAAACAAAATATTACAATATAATTAGTGTCATTTTTGCATGTATTTGAACACATTTTTAATTAACTCTCATTGGCTTGATACTTTTATTATTTTGATTTTTAAAAAAGATTACTTATTTGAAACAGAGAAAGGCGCAGTGGCAGAGTAGCAGAGAGAGAGAGAGAGAATCTTCCATCTGTTTTACTCCACAAATGGCTACAACAGCCTGGGCTAGTCTAGGCTGCAGCCATGAACCACGAACTCTTATCTAGATCTCCCAAGTGGGTTGCAGGGGCCCAAGGACTTGAGCCATCATCTGCTGCCTCTCAGGTTCATTTGCAGGGAGCTGAATTGGAAGTGGAGTGGCCAAGACTTGAATCAGCTCTTTTTTTTTTTTTTTTTTTTTTTTTTTTTTTTTATCTTTTATTTAATGAATATAAATTTCCAAAGTACGTCTCATGGGTTACAATGGCTTTCCCCCCCATACCGTCCCTCCCACCCACCACCCTCCCCTTTCCCACTCCCTCTCCCCTTCCATTCACATCAAGATTCATTTTCGATTATCTTAGTATACAGAAGATCAGCTTAGTATACCTTAAGTAAGGATTTCAACAGTTTGTTCCCACACAGAAACATAAAGTGAAAAATAATAGATGATTTTTTTTTAAATGATGATGAAATCAGATCAGACCTATTGTCATGTTTAATCCCAGTGAGAGTCAAGTTGGGAATTGATAGTTTCTTTTCTTTTTTTTTTTTTTTTTTTAACAGAAGATCAGTTTAGTGTACATTAAGTAAAGATTTCAACAGTTTGCACCCCCATAGAAACACAAAGTGAAATATACTGTTTGAGTACTCGTTATAGCATTAAGCCTCAGTGTACAGCACATTAAGGACAGAGATCCTACATGAGGAGTAAGTGCACAGTGACTCCTGTTGTTGACTTTACAAATTGACACTCCTGTTTATGGCATCAGTAATCTCCCTATGCACCAGTCATGAGTTTCCAAGGCTATGGAAGCCCCTTGAGTTCTCCGACTCTTATCTTGTTTAGACAAGGTCATAGTCAAAGTGGAGGTTCTCTCCTCCCTTCAGAGAAAGGCACCTCCCTCTTTGAAGACCTGTTCTTTCCACTGGGATCTCACTCACAGAGATCTTTTTGCCAGAGTGTCTTGGCTTTCCATGCCTGAAATACTCTCATGGGCTTTTCAGCCAGATCCGAGTGCCTTTAGGGCTGTTGAATCAGCTCTTTGATATGAAATGTGGGCATACCAAGTGGTGGCTTAACCCACTGAGCCACCTCGCCCATGCCATGTTTTGATTTTTAAGCCTTAAATTTGAACGAAGACATTGTTATTAGGGGCTTATAGAGCATACTACATCTATAAGAGTCATTTTTGTTTTATATGAGCACAAGAATGATCTCATTATTTTATATGTATTTAATAAGGCAGTCCCATTAAATGTATATTGAATTGGCATTTTGTGAGATATGGTAGCAAAAAGCCTAGCCACTATTCTTCAGAACTACAAAGTCTTATTGACAGAAGTTGTTAATGAATACATAGTTTCACTTACTGTGAATCCTGAAATACTGTTCCAGTAGAATATTTCAGAAACAAATAGAATAAAGAAACAGGTCTAACTGGGTAAGGTAGACATAGGAAATAGCTTCTGGTCTGTCTATTTACAGTGTAGAAATTCAGCTTTACAGTTTATTCAGGGGTTTACTTGGACTGATTAATTAAAGAATGATTTATACACCAAACTGTCAAGTTACTAATTTACAGAAGGGGATAGTAATCTTGATAGTTCTTAGTATAGGACACTCACACTCTTTGCAGCATGGTTAAGTTTACTCAGAAACCATTTATAAATCAAAACATTATCGGTGCCTCTCAAGTTAAATTCTTACATTATAATTCAGATTTCATTTGGGAAATTTTTGGTAACAAATAGGGCCCAGTCAATGGATACCATCTGTATAACATCACAAGATAAATCTGTGTAGACTACTTTAGATGCATAAATGTGCCTTTATCTTCTTCTTTATATTTTTTGTTCTGAAATTTTAATAACAGGTTATAATTCCCAGACAAATCAGTTATTTGTTTTTTATTACCCTTTAGGTTTTTGCTGCCTCATGGCTTAGGAATAGGTACCTTAATCTCATAAAACCACTTCAGCACATAGGCTAGGCTGGATTAGTTTTGCAAAGAATTTTTGACTCACAATTCTATCTATAAAGTTTAGATTGTTGGATGTGTTTTATTTAGGCCTAACTTGTTTCTTTCATTTAAGAGTTTTCAAATTATACTGTTTTTGACCATGTTGGACTTATTTAAAAATTGTTTATTACCCCCTTGTGTTCTCTACAGTAATTCTAAGATGATCTTGGAAGCTGGGGAAAAGCTCTGCTATGAAAGTTCATCTCAGTTTTTTATTCACGTCTACCAGGTTGCTCTTGTAGAGCATTTTATCTGTAGTCCGCCATGTTCTTGTGTTACATTTGATTTATAAGGCTGGTTTCCCTGCCCTCCAATTATCAGTAAAGAAAGAATTAGAGTTTCTTACATTAATTGCTACTTGCTCCATTAACTTTTTTCTTCCAGTTTTTTTTTTTTTTTGGTTTGGGTATGTGTGTATATTTCTAACCACAGGGTTTGGTTTTTGAAATTATGATAATGTGTTGAATACCATAATAATTATTAAAGATTAAGATAAAAAGCAGCATATGGAGGTGGGCATATGTATTTATAGGATGAATAAAAAAGAGGACACTTTTATCCTAATTAAGTACAAATGGATATTTGTGACAAATAGAATTTCTTTTTTTTTTTTTTAAGACTTATTTGTTTGAAAGACAGAGTTACAGAGAGAGGTAGAGACAGAGAGAGAGGTCTTACATCCGCCGGTTCACTCCCCAGATGGCTGCAATAGTCGGAGCTGAGCCAGTGTGAAGCCAGGAGCTTCTTCCGGATCTCCCACGTGGGTGCAAGGGCCCAAGGAGTTGGGCCATCTTCTGCTTTCCCAGGCCGTAGCAGAGAGCTGGATTGGAAGAGGAGAAGCCGGGACTAGAACTGGTGCCCATATGGGATGCCGGCACTTCAAGCCAGGGCTTTAACCCTCTGCGCCACAGCGCCGGCCCCAACAAATAGAATTTCTAGTAACAGCATTGAAAAGGTGTTGTTAACTGAAGTGACTTACACTGAAAAGATGTGGATATGCTGTTTGTAAACCTCTGTTAGGTAACTTGTGATGACTTTTTTTTTTTTTGACAGGTAGAGTTAGACAGTGAGAGAGAGAGAGAAAGGTCTTCCTTCCGTTGGTTCACCCCCCAAATGGCTGCTACGGCCGGTGCTGCACCGATCCGAAGCCAGGAGCCAGGCGCTTCCTCCTGGTCTCCCATGCAGGTGCAGGGGCCCAAGGACTTGGGCCATCCTCCACTGCCCTCCCTGGCCACAGCAGAGAGCTGGACTGGAAGAGGGGCAGCTGGGACTAGAACCCGGTGCCCATATGGGATGCTGACGCCGCAAGCAGAGGGTTAACCAAGTGAGGCACGGTGCCGTCCCCCCCCTCCCCCTTTTTATAAAGATTTATTTATTTACTTGAGAGGCAGAGTTAGAGACAAAGAGGGAGAGACAGAGAGCGAGGTTTTCTGTCTGTTGGTTCACTCCCCAAATAGCCCCAGTAGCCACAGCTGAGCCCATCTGAAGCCAGGAGGCAGGCACTTCTTCTGGGTCTCTCCATGCGGGTCTGGATCTCCCATGTGAGTCAGGGGCCCAAGCACTTGGGCTATCTTCCACTACTTTCCCAGGCATATCAGAGAGCTGGATATGGAAGAAGAGCAGCCTGGACATGAAGCAGTGCCCATATGGGATGCCAGCGCTGTAGGCAGTGGCACTACCCGCTCTGCCATGGCACCGGCCCCTCATATTTGCTTTAAGCTGCCCGTCTATAGGTCCTAGTACAGTTATTTATTTGCCTAGAGAAGGACTCAGTTATATAATTATCAATTATATATTAGTGATGAAATGAATGTATTCTATTACACTGGTTCCCTTTCAGCTGATGGTATGGCATGGATTTTGACTATTAAGGAAGAACATTCTTCTAAGAATGTACATATAACTATTGTTATAGAGACCTAAATATTAAATGCAATTATAAACATAAAAGATAATATCTTCTGTTGATGATTCTATTTGTATTGAAATGTTTATTATGTGGATAAAATTCAAACTTCTGCAGAAATATGGAGAGACTGAAGTTCCAGCAACTCACTTGTAAATCAGTTGCTTTTGGGGAAAATGATTTCTGAGTTTGTTACAAAGGTTCCATGCTGGCCCTCTCAAATTAATTTGGTGTCTTGTGTGGTTGGATTTATGGAATTTTGGATTTTTTTACTTTTTACTATGAGAACGTATGCCTCAATCTGAACGATGAGAGTGCTTCCCTGCATTTCCTGTGCAGCTCCTCTGAAGGGAAACATGTAACTCCCAAAGAATACCGGTAGCAGGTTCAGTCCCCGGAGCCCTCCCACCCTGCCCTGGCCTGTTGATATCAGGGCCTTTCCTAAGTCCTTTGGGGGCAGCTTGTATGTGAATAAGAGAAAACTTTTCTTTTTCACTTCTCCCCTCACTCTTAATATTGTCTAAATTTCAGGACAATATTTGATTGTTATACACTTCTTTATCCCTTCTGCCCAGCATCCTATCTGTCCTTCAAACATGGGAAGTAGCACTGCTGTGGAACTGAATTCTTCACATTGCAGGAATTTGCTTATCCATTTATCCTTTTGTGAAAGAGCCCGAAGGCTTTTTCTGATGGGATGAGTAAGTAGGGGTATGCCCCCTCTACCTCAGAGTAGAAAAGATAAAAGCTGGGGCCAGGTAAGTGGCTGTACAGTAGAACTTTGTGAAAAATGGTTAATTCTTTTCCACATGAGTCATTTGTGCCCTGTGAGAGTAACGATAGGACTGACTGATTTTGAGGCAGATCGTGGAATTAGAAGGAAGCTGTTACAGCTATTTAGTTTTTATCTGTTGAAAAGTGCTAAGTGAAGTTAATCCAGATCTTACTGACAGATGGAACTTAAAATTTTAGGATAGGGTTAGTGTTTCTCTTTCTCTGCTTTCAAATTCTGCTAATTTTTGTTGTCATCTCCCAGACATTTTTTGGCTGTCATTTAACTTACTGTTGTCTACAAGAGATTGTCAGAGCAGACAGAACTTAGAGAAAAATTTAAGTTCAGTTTTTCTCTCTAAACATGCCAGTGTTTCTTTCTATCAGCTTACTAGAAGCACCGTTTTCTTACCTTGGTAGATAATTGTCTTTGAAAATCCTGAAGTACAAAATGAGAAATATGCGCTTAGAAGATAATAATTTGGGTAACTTCAGTTTTTTTTTTTTTTTTTTTTTTAAGATTTATTTATTTGCGAGAGCGAGATCTTCCATTGCTGGTTAACTCCCCAAATGGTCCCAATGGCCAATGCTTGGCCTGGCCAAAGCCAGGAGCCAGGAGCTTCATCCAGGTCTCCCACAGGGGTGACAGGGGCTGAAGCATTTGGACCATCCTCCACTGCTTTCCTAGGCTATTAGCAGGAATCTGGATCAAAAGTGGAGAAGCCTGAACACGAACTGGCACCCATATGGGATGCTGGCTTTGCAGGCTGCAGCTTAACCCACTGTGCCACAGTTCTGGCCCCTTATGTTTTCAGTTTGGGAACAAAAGTGTTACTCCAGCTTTTTCTAATAACTGGATATTAAATTTTAGTATATCACAAGGCCACAAACTACAGTCTATAAATTTATGGCATACCTCTGAAATGTGGGTGTGTCTTAGGCCTTGCAGCAGTTTTTTTTTTGTTTAAAATAGTGTGTTTTTGCAGTTAGTGGTGTCTTAAATTGCATAAAAAATGGGGCTATGATGGCTTTTTTTTTTTTTTTTTTTTTTTTTTTTTTTTTTACAGGCAGAGGCAGAGTGGACAGTGAGAGAGAGAGAGAGAGAGACAGAGAGAAAGGTCTTCCTTTTGCCATTGGTTCACCCTCCAATGGCCGCCGTGGCCAGCGCTGCGGCAGGCGCATTGCGCTGATCCGAAGCCAGGAGCAGGTGCTTCTCCTGGTCTCCCATGTAGGTACAGGGCCCAAGGACTTGGGCTATCCTCCACTGCACTCCCGGGCCACAGCAGAGAGCTGGCCTGGAAGAGGGGCACTGGGACAGAATCTGGCACCCCAACTGGGACTAGAACCCAGTGTGCCAGTGCCGCAGGCGGAGGATTAGCCTATTGAGCCGCGGCGCCCGCCTCAAATATTTGTTTTTTCTTCCTCGGTAAATAATTCTTTTATCTTGAATTTGGATGTTGAATTTTCCCCAAGCTTCTCTCTTTCCGTGCTTAATCAAGTGCTTTTTTTCTAGCAGGTGACACAGCAGTTGTCTTTTCCTAAGGGCCAGCACTGCTCATGTGGCCATCTTCCCTTTTTCCAGTTGAGCTGGTTGCTGTAGGGCTCCTCTGCTTCTCCCAAGACCTGCCTCTCTACCTTCTCTGAGTTGCAGCCACTCCCTCATTTTGCAGCAACTTAACAATACTTCTTAGGAAAAGGTCCGCAGAGACTCCTGTCAGTGAGTACTCACATGCTCCTCTGAGAGAGAACTACCAGTTTAGCTGAGTGTAGACTTTCGAAGACTTGACTTCTGTTTTTGACAGCCTCCACTACTGCTGTCCTGTTTCTCATACTCTGCATAAGGCGCGAGTTCTCCCTGGAAGCCTTTAAGATTTCTGTCACTGGTATTCTGAACATTTTTAAGTAATGTTCCTTGGTATGCATTTTCTTTGGTTTCCTCCTCCTTTTCCTCCCCCTTTCTCTTCCTCCTGCCCCTTCCCCTTCTCTTCTCCCTTCCCCTTCTTCACCTCCTCCATCTTTCTTTAAAGATTGATTTATTTATTGGAGAGGTAGAGTTACAGACAGAGAGAGGGAGAGACAGAGAGAAAGGTCTTCCTTCTGCTGGTTCACTCCCCAAATGGCTGCAACGGCTTGAGTTGGGCCAATCCAAAGCCAAGAGCCAGGAGCTTCTTCCGGGTCTCCTACATGGGTGCAGGGGTCCAAGTACTTGGACCATCTTCCACTGCTTTCCCAGGCGATAGCAGAGAGCTGGATCGGGAGAGGAGCAGCTGGGATATGAACCGGCACCCGTAAGGGATGCCAGCACTGCAGGTGGAGAGGCGTAGCCCACTATGCCACAGCGCTGGCCCCCTTCCTTCCTTCCTTCCTTCCTTCCTTCCTTCCTTCCTTCCTTCCTTCCTTCCTTCCTTTTTTTTTTTTTTTAAAGATTTATTTGTTTGAAAAATACAGTGACAGAAACAGAAAGAGAATGAGAGAGGGAAGGAGGTAGGGAGAGAGAGACAGATTTCTTCCATTTGCTGGTTCACTCCCCAAATGCTTCATCAGCTGGGGCTGGGCCAGCATGTAGCCAGAAGCCAGAAACTCCATCTGCATCTCCTACATGGGTGGCAGGAACCTTCGTACTTGGGCTGTCCTCTGCTGCTTTCCCTGGTGCATTAGCAGGGAGCCAGATCAGAAGGGGAGCAGCCCAGCCTTCAAGTGGGGATGCTGGCATTGTGAGCAGTGGCACGGCCTGCTGCAGTACAGTGCCACTCCCCCGTGTGGGTTTTGTTGGCTTCCTTGTATTTAGTACTTGGGGTGCTTTCCTTCTGGAGTCTGGTATCTTTTCAGTGCAGTACTTTGTTGCTTAGAATTCCTTTGGTGGTTTCTTTTCCTGTCGTCTGTCTTTATAAAACTCACATCAAATGCTGGTCTCCTTCAGTTGGTCTTCTAAATGCTTTATCACTTCTCGTCTTTTTTCTGCTTCGTGGCTTTTTTTTTTTTTTTGACAGTGGACAGTGAGGGAGAGAGACAGAGAGAAAGGTCTTCCTTTTGCCGTTGGTTCACCCTCCAATGGCCGCTGCGGCCGGTGCGCTGAGGCTGGCACATTGCACTGATCCGATGGCAGGAGCCAGGTGCTTCTCCTGGTCTCCCATGGGGTGCAGGGCCCAAGGACTTGGACCACCCTCCACTGCACTCCCAGGCCACAGCAGAGAGCTGGCCTGGAAGAGGGGCAACTGGGACAGAATCCTGGCGCCCTGACCGGGACTAGAACCCGGTGTGCCGGCGCCGCAAGGCGGAGGATTAGCCTGTTGAGCCGCGGCACCGGCAGCTTTATCTTTCAAATCTTGTCCTGTATTATTTTATTTTGGCTATGACATTCGTACTTTCCAAGTCCTCTTTTTTGTTCCTTGCATCTTGTAGTTCCTTGAATGCAATAGCTCATCTCTGAGAATTGTAGAATTTCCTCTCTCTCCCACCCCTCTGATTTAGGTGTCTTTTCTCTGTGTGTGACTTTATTTTTCAAAGAAAGTTTATTTGCTGCCTGTCAATTCCTGGGGGGGGGGGGGGGGGCTTTCCTCAGAGGTCTCTTAGTCCCTAACTGGCTGTTCAGATTCAAGAGAGCAGAAGTAAATATCTATGAGAGGCTTATAATGTAGTGGGTGCTTCCCTCAGAAGTGAGTCGGATGGGGAGCCAGTCATTTCACTGATGCACCCTCAGTGTGAATGTCCAGAGGTCCTTTCTCTTGAACTTACTCAGTGTTGTCTCCTGTGTCCTCCTGGGAAGTGCCTGAGCTCCAGCATTCCTGGGGTCCGTGGAGGAACACGCGATAGGCAAGGCTTCCCTTAGATTTGAGCAGGTGGGGCCCCTGGTCTGGGCCCAGTATTATATGGAAGCCCATGCTTTGAAGTGCTTCCTTTCGGAGGATTCTCAATTCCCCCCAGGATTTTCTAGAAATAGTCCCCCTAGGACTGATAGGAGCATTGGTGTTGTCCAGATAAGGCGCCCCCAACCTAGACCAAGTCCTGTGTGAACCTAGGCACTGTTTTTCCCTGTAGGGTCCTCTCTGACCCTCTCCCCACCCTCCATGTGAGTGGTTCACCAGGAGCTCTAGGATTCATATTTATGGAGTCTTCCTGGGGCTTGGGGCCTGGGCCCTAGTTCCAGGAGGATGACTTAGCAAGCAGATAAATCCTGGTGGCCAGCACTGTATTTTTATCATTAAGATCACATGAGGTTGGATTTCCAGAGTAGAGCTAACAGGCTGACTTTATGTGGCTCAGATTGTTCAGATAGACAAAGACCCTGTATAAAAAAATTTTCCAGCCCCCTGCACCCTTAGGACAACTCTGGCTGTAAGGCCCACTGTCGAGAGTTCAGACCTTTATGTTGTTTCCTCTTTCTTACCTGCTTCTTGCTTACTCTGTCTAATTAGCCTGATACCCTGAGCTCCAAACTGTTAACTTCCCATCTTATGATCAGATGGAAGGATATAGTAGCTTGGAAGAAATGGTAAAAATGGAGATGGGTGAGTCCAGCCACTCCATGTACAAACTGGCAGCCAGTCCCATGTTCTCAGCCCTACCCTTTGTGTGCGACATCTAATGCCTCCAGTTACTGGACCTTGTTGGGGAGCTGGCTCCCTGCCCTCACCCACTTCCTGCAAAGCCCATCATCACACTGCCTCTGTCTTTCAGCTTCCAAATGTTTCTGGCATTTTCTTCCCCATTTTCTCCTCTCTCATTTTCTTTTTCCTTGTGGTTTGTAACTCAGTCCTTTTGTTCCTTCCAAGTTTTATGTCTGGCTCACTCATCATGGGCTTTTTCTGCACCACCGCCCGCCTCATCCCTGGTCCCTACAACAGACTGTTCATCTCTTCCCATACCTCCTTTCCATGTCCTGCCTCTGCTCGTGTCCAGAATTCTGCAGGTTCTCCTTTGCTCTCCAGTGTGTGGTTGGTACTGAGGGTGACCCAGAGTTCTATCTCTCAGACTTAGGATTTAAGGAGGTAGTGTAGAGAAATGTTAACTTCTGAGCATCTCCTTGTAAATTGGAAAGACTGACTAAAATGTTTATTTCTTAATTTTCAAATTTTCTTTTATTTCCTGTGGTTCTCTTATAATTTATTTTTCTAGGGTGACAGTGAGACACAATCTTCCTTTATTGTACTCACAGGCCTTCTGTTTCTAGTTGCTAGTCAGTTGTCTGTTAGGAGACTCAAATTAAGGCCATTGAAGTGTGTGTATATATATATATGTGTATATATATATTTTAATTTTATTTTACTGTGATTTCTGTGTAATCAATTGAAATTTTCCACAGTAATTCCAAACCATTGTTTTCTAGTGTAAACTGGTAAATTTTCTCACTGAAAGCTGACAACAAAAACATAGTGATTATCTAAAATTACAGCTTCTTGTAAAAAGCAGATAGCTACTTTTACCTAAAAACTTGTAAAATTGCATTTAAGAATTAATTACAATTATTTTGCTTGGAGAGTAAGCAAGATAATCTATTTTCAGAATTTTATTTCCAGTGACACTGTTGCATATTCCTTGGTTTTGGGGGCATTTGTTGTGAAAGAACAGTTACTGGCCTGTGTTTGCTGGTAGATATGCCTTTGTGGCTGAATGACACTGGGTTGTGTTGGAGATTTTAGGCTCGTACTTTGTATAGGTGAGGAAGCGCTTTTTATTTATGTTCATTTTATTTGAAAGGCAGAGTGAGAGACGGAGCTCTTCATCTTCTGCTTCACTCCCCAGATCACTGCAGCTTCCAGGGCTGGCACAGCCTGAAACCAGAGCCAGGGACTTGATCTGGGTGTTTTCTGTTGGCGGCAGGTACCCAAGTCCTTGGGCATCATCTCCTAGTGTGTACATTATTAGCAGGAACCTGGGTTGGAAGTGGAGTAGCTAGGACTCTGTCCAGGCACTCTGATATAGGATGTGGGCATCCCAAACAGTGTCTTAACTGCACCAAAGGCACTGCTCTTTACTGTCTTTCCCTCTCTCTCTCTCTCTCTCTCTCTCTCTCTTTAAAGAACAGGCTACTTATCTCTTAGTGCTTCAGTTTGTTCTTCTGTAAAGTAGGTGAGAATAATGATGGTGTGATAGTGAAGGCTAAATGAATTGATATACAAAAACATTTAGAAATGTGTACAGTACATGAAGCTACCACATTATTAGATGTTAGTTGACACGAAGTATTAGATTTGGCATGAAGTATTAGATTTTGCTGATAACCCTTGGAAACATAGACTGCAAAGGGTGGAGAACAGCTACAGGTATGTAAAGGAAGCAGTCTGTAGCAACAGTGTACCTCCAGCTCTTGAGTCAGCAGTGCAGGAAGTAGGAAAACCGTGAATCCAACACAAAGTGTAGACAATGAACTTATGACTTTGATTTTTGCACAAGGAAATAAGCATCCTATCAGAGATTGTGTTTCTACCATGCAGAGTGCAAGCCCCAGGGGAGAATTAATCGCTTGAGTTTTTGGAATGAATTATATGGTTACTTGATGATTTGGATACTTCTAGTGTGACTGTTTCTGTGATTCCAAGTAGAGTTTTCAAAAGTCATATTAGAAATGTATGTGGTATATTAAATAGCTTGAACTTACCATTCTTGGATGATGTATGTTAAAGATAAACTGTCAGCTGGTGCCGTGGCTCAATAGGTTAATCCTCCGCCTTGCGGCACCGGCACACCGGGTTCTAGTCCCGGTCGGGGTGCCGGATTCTGTCCTGCTCGCTCCTCTTCCTGTCCAGCTCTCTGCTGTGGCCCAGGAAGGCAGTAGAGGATGGCCCAAGTGCTTGGGCCCTGCACCCCATGTGAGACCAGGAGAAGGACCTGGCTCCTGCCATCGGATCAGCGCGGTGCGTTGGCCGCAACAGCCATTGGGGGGTGAATCAATGGAAAAGGCAGACCTTTCTCTCTGTCTCTCTCTCTCACTCTCCACTCTGCCTGTCAAAAAAAAAAAAAAAAAAAAAAAAAAGATAAACTGTCACAATTTTGTACTAAAATCCCAGTGTAAGTAGCTATCTCCCGATGTTTGATTTTCTTTTTTCACTGAAGAGAAGAAAAAGTGAAATCCACCATTTAAAAAAGCGTGGTATAAAATGCTTAATATAAAATTTACCATCTTGATCATTTTAAAACATGGTGTAGTCCTCCCTTATGTCTGGTTTCACTTTTGGAGCTTCAGTGGCCAACTGTGGTATGAAAATATTAAATGGAAAAATCTAGAAATGAGAAGTTTTAAATCTCGCACTTTCCTGAGTAGGGTGATGAAATCTTGTGCCTTGTGCCTTCCCATTCTGTCCTGACTGGGACTTCAATGATTCCTTTGTCCATTGTGTCCAAGCTGTATATGCTACCCCCCGTTAGTCAGTAGCCCTTTGAGTTACCAGCTGGCACTGTATTATAGTGTGTCGCATAGTGTTTGGCATTCTCTGCTCTCAGGCATCCACTGAGGGTCTCAGAAAGTATCCTTGTGGTTAGGGGGAACTACTGCACTATTCAGAAATGGTCAGTATATTCACATTGATGGCAGCAGATCTCTGGAAGTTTTTCTTCTTGCAAAACTGAAACTGCTGTTTTCTTCCTCCCTGAGTAACCACTGCTCTACTTTCTGTTTCTGTGAATCTTACAGTTTTAGATATGTGGCAGCAGCTGACTCATATAAATGTATATGCATACACACATAAATGTTTATAATAATACAAGTTTTAATGTGTCTTCTAGTTTATAACTTGTCTCTTAATTTGCAGTGTTTCTTAGTGACCAAAAGTTCTTAATTTAAAAAAAAATAAAATTTATTTTCATTTTGCTTTGAAAGAGAGAGAGAGAGATCTTCCATTTGCTGTTAACTCTCCAAATGCCTGTAACAGCCAGCGTTGGGCCAGGCAGAAGTCAGGAGCCCATCACTTCACTCTGATTTCCCACATGGGTGGCAGTGACTCAAGTACTTAAGCCGTCACCTACTACCTGTTAGAAGGAAGCTGAGTAGCTGGGACTGAAACCAGGCACTCCAATGTAGGATGTAGACATTGCATATGAGAGTGTAACTGCTGTAAGCAAATACCTGCCCCAGGAGTTCTTAATCTAATTTCATTAGTCCATTTTATAGTGTGGACTGCAAGAGTCATACTTAAGGAATCTTCTGACTCCTAAGGGCATAAACACATTCTTTTAAATTTTAAACATTTCCTTAAAGTTTTTCTCTGTAAGGTTTTTTTAATACATTTGTCAGATTAAGAAATTAAAATGTGAACCTTAAATTGCATAGTTCAGGGGTTGATGGCTTAACAAGAAGTTAAATCACTGCTTGGGACATTCTAACTCCATATCTTAGTGCCTGAGTTTGAGTCCTGTCTCCCAATCTAATTCCAGCTTCTTATTTCTGTGCACCCAGGGAGGCAGCAGGTCATGGCTCAAGTACTTGGATCCCTGACACCTATGTGGGAGATCCAGATTGAGTTCTGGACTGTAGGCTTTGGCCTGGTCCAGCCCTGGTTGTTGGTGGCATTTGGGGAGTGAGCTAGCAGGTGGGAGAGTCTCTCTCTCTCCTTCCCCCTCTGCCTTTCAAATAAAATAAGAAGAACACACATAATTCCCATAACAGCAGATATTCAGAGTATCTTGCATTAATGATCATATTTAAAGAGCTTGGTTTAAAAATATTGGTGGGGGGCACAGCCTTGACCTCAGTTGTGAGTGAGTGATATTTGCCATTCTCTTAACCTTTAAGTTATAGACTACTGATTTCTGGCTGAACTGGTTTGAAAATCATAGTATTGATTACACAATAACTGAATCTCAAAAAATTTAAGTCAGTTAATCACAGAATATATGCAGTATGTCTGCTTCAGTTCTATAGCCTTTTAAATTTTATAATCTTTAGGTTTGTAAGATGTACCACTAATACAAATACAGGTGCTTTAAGATGTATAAGGAAAGCTGCAGGAGCCTGTGATGACTCTGCAGGCCTGATCTCAGGCTTCCAGTGCTGTGACCTTGACAGTTTAATGAGGGCCTTGTTTCTCCACTGTATCACATCACCTGCTCTGCCAACTCGGATCTTTGCTGTCTACTGTTTGTGTTACCCTAGGAAAGAAGTGAAGCCAGCCTTTTTATCTAAGCAATTTGCACCAAACATAGACTGTCACATGATGATAAAACAGATCAGCTCTTGTTACCAAGGGACTGTTAGTGTGCATGATTGCATCAACATTAATTTAAGATAACATCCACAATAAAAGACAGGTATTATAACTTAAGAAGATGAAGTGTCCCTTTGGAAATACTAGTACTTTTTAAACTATTGCTTGTTATAGAAGATAATTAATACAATTCAGTAATTGTGGCCGGCGCTGTGGCTCACTTGGCTAATCCTCCGCCTGCGGCGCTGGCACCCCAGGTTCTAGTCTCAGTTGGGGCACCGGATTCTGTCCCAGTTGCTCCTCTTCCAGTCCAGCTCTCTGCTGTGGCCCGGGAGGGCAGGGGAGGATGGCCCAAGTGCTTGGGCCCTGCACCCACAAGGGAGACCAGGAAGAAGCACCTGGCTCCTGGCTTCGGATCAGTGCAGCGCTGGCCGTAGTGGCCATTTGGTGGTGGGGGGGGGTGGTGAACCAACGAAAAGAAGACCTTTCTCTCTGTCTCTCCCTCTGTCTCTGTCTAACTCTGCCTGTCAAAAAAAAAAAAAAAAAAGTAATTGTTGGAAATTTCAAAATATAAGTTTCAGTTTAGATAGGTGGTTGACTAGGATACAGAATTACAGTTTTACATTAAGAAAGCAGTTATTTTTAAAAAATTATTTTTCCTCAAAGAAAAACTTGTTTCCCATAAGGTGCTGCTTGTTGCTAATCAGAACTCTGAATATCTCTGAAACTCTTCGATACGTTGATACATCTGAATTAAATAAAATATAAAAATAAACAGTAAATGTCACATGTTTTGCCCATTTGGGATATAATCGATAAAACTGAAGAATAGATGGTCTAAGTAGTTTCCAGCTTCTTGGTGTTTGTTTTTAGGGGACCTCTGAAATTCTGTAGAAGCAGACCCCATTTAAAATTTTCTTATAATGTTGGTGGATCATAGTTACAGTGGGGGGCTTATGGTCTGTTATGATCTGATGCTTATATTGTCAGCTGCGCTGGAGGCAGCTAAGAGCCCAGTGGAGCAGAGAAACATTTAAGCAGACTCACCAGTCAGCCGTGTGTCTGTGTACTCTTACCTGCTTCGGGAAAAGTGAAACTATACTGCACAGCTGTCCTCTGTCCCCTAGAAACCATACTGATCAGGCTTATGCATTTAAACCATGTAGTGTAAAATAAATGGGTGACTTTTGTGATTTGGGTAGAAAATAGAAGGTTTACTCATCTGACATTGGTTTCAGGATATAGTGATCATTTAAATTTTCATTTTGTTTTCAGTTTTTTCTATGTTCTGTGTACTTAAAATATAAATCTGGTACATTTCAGTGTGTTTCTTGACACTCGGTCATCCACAGTTTTTAGCAATATAATATTAGGGGGACACAGTTTATTTAGATGTGTTTTTAGTATTCCTAATCTTTGATGTTTTTTATAGAGTTAAAGAACTATAGACCATTGAAAGTACTGTAACACTCTAAATGATAATGTTGAGGTTGCCATCCTCTCTTTTCACTTATTTAATGCAATCATTATTTTAACTTAATGAACTTTGGTGAATTATGATGGAAATGTGTATCATTTTTCTTTTTCTTTTTTAAATTTATTTGGCAGGTAGAGTTATAGACAGTGAGAGAGACAGACAGAGAGAAAGGTCTTCCTTCTGTTGGTTCACCCCCCAAATGGCCACCACAGCCAGCGCTGTGCCGATCCAAAGCCAGGAGCCAGGTGCTTCTTCCTGGTCTCCCATGGAGGTGCAGGGGCCTAAGCACTTGGGCCATCCTCCACTGCCCTCCCGGGCCACAGCAGAGAACTGGACTGGAAGAGGAGCAACTGGGACTAGAACCTAGTGCCCATATGGGATGCTGACGCCACAGGTGGAAGGTTAACCAAGTGAGCCACGGTGCTGGCCTGTGTATCATTTTTCATTAACATTTTACATTTGAAAATGGAATTGGTAGTGTGGCATACAGTAAAATGCAAATTGTAGTAGGAATAAGAAACCTCGCTTACTATTGTTCGGGTGTTTTATTAAGATAGGTGATCTTGTCGGAGTTGGCGAATTCAAAAGGCTTCCATAGCCTTGGCAACTCATGACAAGAGCCTAGGGTGATTACTGACGCCATAAACAAGAGTGTCAATTTTTTAGTCAACAGCAGGAGTCACTGTGCACTTACTCCTCATGCAGTACTTTACACTTTGTGTTTCTGTGTGGGTGCAAACTGTTGAAATCTTTACTTTTTTTTTTTTTTTTTTTTGGACAGGCAGAGTGGACAGTGAGAGAGAGAGACAGAGAGAAAGGTCTTCCTTTGCCGTTGGTTCACCCTTCAATGGCCGCTGCGGCCAGCACGCTGCGGCTGGTGCACTGCACTGATCCGATGGCAGGAGCCAGGTGCTTATCCTGGTCTCCTATGGGGTGCAGGGCCCAATACTTGGGCCATCCTCCACTGCACTCCTGGGCCACAGCAGAGAGCTGGCCTGGAAGGGGGGCAACCGGGACAGAATCCGGCGCCCTGACCGGGACTAGAACCCGGTGTGCCGGTGCTGCTAGGCGGAGGATTAGCCTAGTGAGCCGTGGCGCCGGCCGAAATCTTTACTTAATATATACTAAATTGATCTTCTGTATATAAAGATAATTGAAAATGAATCTTGATGTGAATGGAAAGGGAGAGGGAGCAGGAGATGGTAGGGTTGCGGGTGGGAAGGAAGTTATGGGGGGGAAAGCCACTGTAATCCATAAGCTATACTTCAGAAATATATATTTATTAAATAAAAGTTAAAAAAAAAAGATAGGTGATCTTGGTCATCTCATTCAAATTAAATAGGTTTCATTTCTTTTCTGGAAATGAGCTTGTTGAACTCAGTGGTCTCTAAGAATTATAGTTCTGGAGCCACCTCGCGGTTCAGCAGGTTAAAGCCCCAGCTGGCATCATTGGCATCCCATATGGGTACTGTTTCAAGTCCTGGCTGTTCCACTTCTGATCGTCTCCCTGCTAATGCTCCTGGGAAAGCAGTGGAAGATGGATCAAGTGCTTGGGCCCCTGCACCCATGTAGGAGACCTGGAAGAAACTCCTGGCTTCTGGCTTTGGATCAACTCAGCAGCTCTGGCCGTTGCCACCATATGGGGAGAGAACCAGCAGATGGAAGACCTCTCAGTCTTTACCTCTCTCTCTAATGCTGTCTTTCAAATAAATAAAATAAATCGTTCTCCCTTCCCCCCAAAAAAGTTTTATTTAAGATTTATTTATCTGAAAGATAAATAGAAGATTTATTTATCTGAAAGGCAGTGTTACAGAGAAAGCAGAACAAGGAGAGAGAGAGGAGAGAGAGAGAGAGAAAGAAAAGTCTTCCGTCCACTAGTTTACTCCCCAAGTGGCTGCAAGGACTGGAGCTGAATCAGTTGGAAGCCAGGAGCTTCTTTTGAGTCTCCTACATGGGTCCAGGGGCCCAAGCACTTGGGCCATCCTCCACGGCTTTCCCAGGCACATTCACAGGGAGCTGGATTGTAAGTGGAGCAGCTGGGACTCAAACCAGTGTTCATATGGGATGCTGGTGCTATGAGCCAGGGCTTTACCCCATTGTGCCACAGTGCCAGAGCCAAGTACTATAGTTCTTATGTGAGCATTTCACATGGAAACCAGCATCACACAGGATTGTTGGTAAATTCTGTAAGTGATGTGTATGATTGTATGTGTCAAACAATTCAAGTGTGTGTGTGTGAGGGAGTCCAGAAAAGGTTGTTTATGGCACTTTAGTTTTTGTAATGATTGTTAGATTGATCACTTATTAAACATCTAAGAGCTTTGAACTCAGCTCTTTCCAAAAGTAACATTTAAAGCTGATCGGAAGAGGAGCAGCCGGGACTTGAACCGGCGCCCATATGGCATACTGGCGCTTCAGGCCAGGGCTTTAACCCACTGAGCCACAGTGCCAGCCCCGAAAATGTTTTATTCTTAAAAGAGCACATGTTTTTATTCTTAATATGTTCATTTTATTTATCTTATTTATTTGTTTTATTTATTTATTTTTATTTTATTATTACAATGTTTTATTCTTAAAAGAGCACATAAATAGAGATTCTAGTTGGTTCATGAACTTGATTTATTCAGATAGAGTGTAATGTGATATTTTAGCTTGCCAGTTATATTATAAGCTTTTTGTCATGGACTGTAAGCCAGCGCTATCCAGCAGAAATGTAACGCAGGTCACACAGGTAATTAAAAAAAATTTAGTACCCACATTAAGTTAAAAGAAACAGATGAAATTGCTCTCAGTGATGTTTTCTGTTAGCTCAGTGTAGTCTAAATATTGTCTCAACGCATAATCCACATAAAACGAAGATGTTTTACTCTTTTATGCTGCTGCTTTGAAATCCAGTGTGTTTTTTTTAATTCTCAGTGCACATTTCAAGCTAACCACATTTCAAGGGCTGAGTATTCACATATGATTGGGACTTTTGTATTGAGCAGTTCAGGCTTAAACATTTTTTTAAGAGATTTATTTCATGTATTTGAAAGGCAGAGTTACAGAGAGAGAGATCTTCTATCTGCTGATTCACTCCCCAAATGGCCACAGTGGCTGGGGCTGGGCCAGGCCGAAGCCAGAAGCCACACGCATTATCTGGATCTCCCACATGGGTGCAGGGGCCTAAGCACTTGGATCGTCCTCCACTGCTTTCCCAGATGCATTAGCAGGAAGCTGGATCAGAAATGGAGCAGCTGGGACTTGAACCAGTGCTTATCTGGGACTGTGTCATTGCAGGCAGTGGTTTACAACGCCAACCCCGAGTCTTAAACTTTGCAACTTAGCACTAGTAATATAGTTGTTACTTTGTATATGAACACATGTTTATAATTTTAAAAACATTTCTGTAATTGAATAGAATTTAGAATATTAAAATTGTATATTTTTATTTTGTTTTTCCTAAAGGCCCTTCCTTCTTCCATGATCATAGTAGCAGTTTATTGTCCTGTGATAGCTGCTGTTTTCATTGTTCTGAAGATGGTCAACTATCGACTACACAGAGCACTTGATGCTGGAGAAATTGTAGACAGGAGTGCAAATGAGTTCACAGATCAGCGAGCCAAAGCTGAACAAGGCAACTGTTCAACCAGGAGAAAAGACAGCAATGGACCCAGGTAAGGCAGCCTGTGCCACTCAGTTTGTATGCTGTAGATAATGGTATTTGTATAGTGATACGTTTATAGTGTTGTTCTCTTTATAAGATATTACAAGTACAGATTGTAGTGTTAAAACAGGACAAAGCTGATTGGTATGTTTGGGGGATTAAATCAATATTCTTGGCCTCATTACTGAGCAAGTTAGACAATATGCTGTGGTGTGATAGTTTTGTCAAAGACCAAAACCAAAGAAAAATAGTGTAAGGAAATAATTACGACTGACAAATCTCAGCATTTAAAAAATGTACACGTATATAGAAAATGTAGATTTATCTTAAGCAAATTATGATATTTTACTTGACATCTGTAATCTGTGGTTTTAATCTTCCATGATTATCTTTCAGGCTTATATTCTTTACTCAGAAAGTTACCTATTCCTTACTGTGTCTTCACAAAAATGACTTCCTCAGGTTCACATGGGTAGATCTTGCCTCCTCCTAGAGGCTTTCTCTTCCTGCCCAAGCTGAAGTATCCTTCTGTTGCTCACTCACATTGTATCACGTTGCCCTGGCTCAACTCACCTTTCTCTTTTGGAGAGGCATTTGCTTTATTCATAGTCATTTACTATAACCCTAGAGAAGTAATTAGGTAGTACTCCTGTAAATCTTAAAGTGTTTTCTGGGTGAACACTTAAACACACATTAGCTCAATTCAGACCTTAGAACAGTTCTATGAGATAGATGCTGTTGTTACTCTTGACTTACAAGTGTGGAAACCAAGGTGAGAAAGATACCAGAATGTCGTGTTCCCACTCAGAATAATATAAAATAGTTCAGGGGTCAGGGCATTAAATAATAAAATACCTTTCAGTGCTTTAAAAGCCTTGTTTATCCCTTTTCAGTTACATTTTTCTTTATTTTTAGCATGATTATCCTATATGTTTGTTTAACAGATATTTTACCTAGGTTACAATATTGTTCATTGCACTAATCTCTATATGGAATTATCTTACTTGATCATTTATTGCATTTATGAACTTTTTGAGGGCTGGGGCCTTGTTTTTCTATTTTTTTTCTTTTAAGATTTTTATTTATTTATTTGAAAGTCAGAGTTACACACAGAAGGAGAGTCAGAGAGAGAGCTGTCTTCCATCTGCTGGTTCACTCCCCAATTGGCTGCAACAGCCGGAGCTGCGCTGACCGAAGCCAGGAGCCTCCCCTGAGTCTTCCATGCAAGTGTAGGGGCCCAAGGACTTGGGCCATCTTCTGCTGCTTTCCCAGGCCACAGCAGAGAGCTGGATTGGAAGTGGAGCAGCTGGGACTCTAAATGGCACCCATATGGGATGCTGGCACTGCAGATGGTGGCTTTATCAACTACACCACAGGGCCAGTCCCATGGACCCTTGTTTTTCTTATGAATTATTATATTCCCAGGTCCTGACTAAGCATCTAGTGTTTGAAGATACTCAGCAAATATTTGAAGTAGTAAAATCACTTTTTCTGTGTTATATTTTTATTAACCACAATATTCCATTTTGTGTATTTATCATGAATTAACTATCCTATTTTTAGTTATTTCAGTTATTTTCAAATTTCAAGTTAAGTATTAGAAAGATCACTGAGACACTTAAAAATTATTTGTCCTTACTCATTGGGAAGACAGAGAGAGACAGAGACATCTCCCGTTCTTGGTTCACTCTCCAAATTCCTGCAACAGCTACAGCTACACCAGACTGAAACCAGGAGCCGGGTAACAATTCAGGCCTCTCATGTAGGTTGCAGGATCCAAGTACTTGAGCTATTACCTGCTGACTCCCACAATGCACGAAGCAGAGCAGGGACCAAACCCAGGAGATCTGACATTGGATATGGGCATTTCAAGCGGTGTCTGAACTGCTGAGCCAAATGCCTGCTTGATTTTACCTTTTGACTACTGTGTTTAGCTGTCTGAAGGCCTCTTTAATTGCACTTTTGGCAACACTGAATAATTTGACAAAACTGATCTGTATCTCATAGTTGAATTTTTCCATTTATGGATTACTAATGAAATGGAAGCATTTTTCTTGTGTTCTTTCATTTATACTTGTTTTGTGACTAAAATCAGTATTTTTCTGTGGGTTAATTTTTTTTTGCTATTGATTTGGAGAGGTTATTTATGAAGGGTATTATCCTCTGTGTCAAGTACTTTTCCTCAGTTTATAGCATTTTATATATCTTTTATATATCATAGTTTATTTTTTATGTGGCCTTTTCTGTGTCTGTTTTTCTGACCTTGATAAGAAGTTTTCCCTATCCTCAAATCATATATATATTCTCTTATATGTACTTTCACTATTTTATCATATTTTTCTCTTAAATTGTCAACTTAACATTCTTTGTTTAGATATGTCATAACACCATTTATTAAATAATGCATTTTTCTCCAGTAATTTAGATGCTTTATTTTTCATGTAACATACATATGCATACAGTTGTCTTTTGCTGTCTGAGGGGGATTGGTTCCAGGATTCCTTGCAGATACCAAAATCCACAGATGGTTTAGTCTCTTATAAAATCAAGTAATACTTGCATACAACCTGTGCTTATCCTCCTGTATTGTATTACCTAATGGAATGTAAGTGCTGTGTGAATAGAGTTGTTATACTAGATTATTTAAGGAATAAAATATTTTCATTGGCAGTTGGTTGAATCTGGGGAAACAGAACCTGTGGATATGGAGGGCTGACTGTACTGATGTCAGTGTCTGATGTTTGTTCTCTGTCCCATTGTTCTTCCTGTCTGTTTTGTTCTTCACATTATACTTACTTACTTTTTTTTTTAAGATTTATTTTATTTATTTGAAAGGCACAGTGAGAGAGAGAGAGAGAGAGAAAGGGAAAGGGAAAGGCAGAGGTGTAGAGAAGGAGATCTTTTGTCTGTTAGTTCAGTCCCCAAATGGCTTCAAAATCCCAGGCTGGGAGACAGTAACCCCATCTGAGTCTCTCATAGTAGCTTTATGTTTGGCTTTGGAAATCCCTTTTCCATGTTTTGTTTTTCAGTATTATCTTGATTGTTTTCATGCATATACTTTTTTTTTTAATTTTTATGTATTTGAGAGGCAGAGTTACATACAGAGAGAGGTCTTCCATCTGCTGGTTCACTCCCCAAGTGGCGGCTGCAGCGGCAGAGCTGGACCTATCTGAAGCCAGGAGCTAGGCACTTCTTCAGGGTATCCCACATGATGCAGGGGCCCGAGCACTTGGACCGTCTTCCCACTGCTTTCTCAGGCCATTAGTAGGGAGCTGCATCACAAGTGGAGCAGCCAGGACTTGAACCGATGCCCATAGGGGATGCTGGTGCTGCAGGCGAGGGCTTAACCTGCTATGCCACAGCACTGGCCCCTTCACTTATTTTTCTGTGAGATGTCCCTCTGTGTGCTCATCTTCCAAAACAATTCTGTTAGGGTTTTGATAGTATTTGTATGAAATTGGAGAAACTTAACCTTTAAAATGGGAAGTTTCATCCAGGGACATGGATGAGGTTTCCATTTATTTCCATTTTCATCCAATTATTCACTTACCATTTATGTCTCAAAATTTCAGATTTTAATGCATTCTGCATATTTCCTGAATCTACTTTTTCTGTTAATTTCTATTAATAAATGTATGCTGTTATGATGAGTAAGCAAACACAATGTAGACTCTGCACTTAGTTGGCTGAGATGCATATCACTTCCTAATTGTATACTCTTGGAGAAATTAAGCATTTTATGCTTTGAATCCACATCACAACAATGAGGTAAATAATAGTATTGTGTCATGGCATTATTGCCAGGGATATGTTAGATAATATATGCAAGGCACTTAAGACAGTTTGAGACATGGTTGTCACTCTATAACTATTCTAATTATTTCTAGGTATTTTACATATAAATAATATAGGTGTATATATATATATATTTAGTTGCTCTTGTTATTGGATTGTTTTTCCATTTTAATTAAAATTTTTATTATGAAATGTAAATTGTATTAGGCTGATTTTTGTGACTTTAAAAAGTAAAGAGGAACTTGCTGTGAAAGAAAAGAGTTGTTTTGCTTACCGTTTAGAGATAACAATTCAGGATTTGGTAGACCCGTATGGTCCAGTGTCCATGGAGGCTGGTCCTGGTGGTTGTGCAGGCACAATCACAAGGTGAACCAGGAAGCAGAAGAGAACCTAGGCTTGAATTTGAGCTCGAATAATAATCAACTCTCTTGAGAACCACCCTCTGAGGACACGCCTCCTGGGACCTACTGAACACCTTTCATCAGATCTGCCTCCTAGCTGCTACAATTAGATCAGCTCTTCACTCTTAATCCATTAACCAATAACATTAAGACATTGAAGTCTAACCAGTAACATTAAGATGTGAGTTTTGGGGAGACAAGTCCTACTGTGCCTATAACACAAGTATATATATTTCAAACAGCACATCAAATAAATGTATAGAGACTAATAATTAAATGAATATTTACCTGCTGCACAGCTTAACAAGTAAGACATAAATTATATAAGCTCCATGCATACTTTTCCCATTACATGCCATCCTTCCCTCAAAAGTGACTATCTTTAATTTTGTGTGAATCATTCTCTTTTCTTTACTGTTATAAAATTTTTGTAGATAATCCCTAAGTATATTATTTATTATGTCTGCTTTAGGACATCCTACAATGAATCATATAGAATGTATTTTTTGGAGGTACTTTTATGCACATTACACTGTATCTTACTGGCTAACCCTTGTTGGTGTTTGTAGTTAGTTTATCCATGTTTATTCTTAATTGTCTACCATTGTAGGGATGGCAACAACCTATTTACCCATTCTTCTGTTCATAGCCATCAGGTGTTTCAGGTTTTCCTCTGGTAGCACATTATTCT
Organism: Oryctolagus cuniculus; assembly: GCF_051225735.1. Classification (NCBI taxonomy): domain Eukaryota; kingdom Metazoa; phylum Chordata; class Mammalia; order Lagomorpha; family Leporidae; genus Oryctolagus; species Oryctolagus cuniculus. Next base: position 21,353,793 of record NC_142886.1, read on the forward strand.
GTGTGTCTTCGAGTGTATATATAGTTTTTGTAACCTGGCTCGTGTGTACATGTGTATACATAGTTTATGTAACCTGGCTCAGAAGACATTTTCTTTTTTTGAAAAAAAATTTACTTATTTATTTTGAAAGTTATCATGTTCCATTTTATTAGATAATTCCAGACTGTTGTCCAAAATGTTTTTTGCCAATTTACACTCTAACATTTATGTGTGAAAGTTATCTTTCCAGATCTTTATCAATGTTTGATATTGGTAACCTTTAAAAATTGGCCATTTAGGGGCTCAAGTTATGGCATGTTAGGTAAAGCTGCCTTCTCATTGAGCTCCAAGCTAATGGGCTAGGTGAAAGCCTCAGAAGATGGCTCACTGCTTGAGCCCCTGAACCCAGTGGGAGAATCTGAATAAACTCTGGGATCCTGGCTTCGGCCTGGTGCAGTCCTGACCATTGTGACCATTTGGGGAGTGATGGAAGGTTGCTCTCTCTCTCTTTCTCCCCTCCCCCCACTCTGATTTTGAAATAAATAAATAATTTTTTTTAATTGCATTTAGGGACCCGTGTTGTGGTGCAGTGAAAGTGCCAGGCACTCCATGTCAGAGCTCTGGTTGAGTCCCATCTGCTCTGCTTCCCATCCAGCTCCATGCTAACGCACCTGGGAAAGCACCACAGGGTAGTCCAAGTGCTTGGATCCCTGCCACCGATGTGAGAGACCCAAATGGAGTTCCTGGCTTCTGGCTTTAGTCTGGCCCAGCCCTGGCTGTTGCTGCCACTTGGGAAGTGAACCAGAGGATGGAAGATCTCTTTCTCTGTCTCTCCTTTTCCCTCTCTCTTTCACTCTGCCTTTCAAATAAATAAAATCTTAAAGGGAAATTTGCCTTCAGTTGAGTGTAAAATGCTTCTCATTGTTACTTTTAGTTAATCTTTCTGATTATTAAGGAGGTTGAGTACATTATTTTACATGAGTTTATGTACCATTTAGGTTTTTATTCTTTGCCCTCCTACTTATTTATTTCATTTTTCTTTGGAGTTGTATTTTTGTTATTAATGGAATTTTTTGTACATTCATTCTACTGTTATTAGTTATGTACATTTTGGATATCTTCTAGTTTGTGGTTTATTTCTCTTTCCTTAATGTTTCTTGTGATTATTATACATTCTTAAATTTAATATAATTTATCATTTCTAATTAGCATTTTTGTGTCAAGAAACTATTCCCTCCACAGAGGTCAGAAAGATACTATCCTATATTTACGTCTTAAAGTTTCATTATCATTTTATTGTCACATTTGAATATTATCTGAAATTATTTTAGTCTGTAGTGCTGGGTAGGAATTTAAGACTTACTGTTTTTTCTTTATGAATGACTGGTTTACCCAGAATTTGTTAAATGAACTATCTTTTCCCTCATGATCTGAGGTCCTGTCTCAGTTGTAAGTCAAGTCCCTGTGTGTGGTGGTATGTCTCTGGGTGCTGTTTTCTGCTGGGTAGATCTAGTTGTTGATCAGTTGAGCCTTTCCTACACTATCCTCATTACTGGGGTTTCACTGTATAATGGAGCATCTGGTAGAGCAACCCTATTACCTTGTTCCTTAGGAGTGACTTTGCTGTTCTTGCCTCTTCTCTTTGAAACAAAGTTGGTATCTACTAGGCAGTTTCGTGAGAACTTGGTATTTGTATTGATGTTTCATTGGATATGTAGATCATTCTGCTGAGAATTTTTATCTACAATGTTAAATCTCTCGGTTGTCTTTCAAAATGTCTTTCAGTAAAGTTTTACCGTTTTCTTCATTTAAAGGAAACTTACTAAATCATTCTTGTAATATTTTTCTTTGTCACAAAATTTTTTTACATCTTTAGTTTTCCTCCTTAAATACAGCAGTTTACTTTGTATTCAGCAACCTTACTAAGCTCCTTATTAATTATAATATTTTGTCATTTCTTGGTATTTTAGAAATGATGAATTTTATTTCTAGTCCTTACACTTCTTATTATTTTTTGTTGTTGGTGGTTATGACATCTAACACATGCTTTAAATTGAAACAGTAATAGTGTCCATTCTTGTCTGTTTTTTCCCTAATGTTAGAATGTTTTTAAGTTTTACCATTAAGTAAGATCTTTGTAGATTTTTGGTTTTGTCATCTCTTTTTGTTTAACCTCCTACTTGTAATCCTCACATTCTGTTTAGAGGGAAGTAAATCAATCAAAAAGCATACACTTTTATTTCTAGAGCTTGTCACTATACTTGGTACACCATAGCTGTCAATCATATGACAGTTGTGTAAATGAGTAAATAGAGTAGGACTGCTTGAACCTTGGTTCTCATTGGCCTTTTATGTGGTAAAGCAGATGAAAAATGCTGAAAGATCTTTGTCTTAGAGAAGGAGTCAAAGTCATTAATGTTTGTGTTTTGTTTCTAGTGCTTTAGCACATTGAATTTTAGGATTTGAATGCAAATATTTTAGAGACAGACTGTATTTTTCCTATTTCTCATGGCAATAATGCTTGTAATACAAGCTTTATGAAGTTGAATTTTAGGCTGAGTTTTTCTGTTTAGGGACTCTTTTTATCATATTTTTGTGAGCATCATTATAATCCAGATTAGATTTGTAAACTTTGTACCATAATGATGCTGTGAAGTTTTTGATCAAGGCTTGGGCATAAGTAGTTAATATGATAATGATAATCAAAATTTAGCTTGTGAAGTCTCCTCTATAACTTGGGTTAGGCCCCTTCTGCTTTTCTGCCTTTCCCTGTACCTGGTTTGTGTTTTTTTTTTAACAGATGGGGAAATTAAGGCATAAAGGTAGAGATTCCCTGAATTTGGTGTATTGCTTACTGCAGTAGCCCACTTTGCCTCTGTGCGAATTATAAACTACTGTGCTTTCCAGGTATGTGCTGAAATCTCCATTGCTAAAAACCTCCAATTCTTGCTGATAAAACAAACTCTCGTTCAGCCATTTTGTATGTTTAGCTGTACTTAGAACATCTTTCCATTGGCTAAAAATTCGACTTCTAAACTTGTGGATAAAAGTACAGAAATTTTGCTAGAGGAATATGTATATATGTAGGATCTGTCCATTTTTTTTCTTTATATCTTTGTTCCTTTAACACTGCCTTTCTTCCCACTTGATGAACACCATTGACTAATAGGTCTAGATCATTGTTTCTCAATGGAGAGTGATTTGCCCCGCAGGGGACCTTTGGAGCTGGTTTTGACTGTTGCAAGTTGGGGGATGCTGCTGGTATCTGGTGGGTAAAGGCCAGGGATGCTGCAGTGCACAGGACAGTCTGCTGCAATCAAGAATTAAGTAACTCCAAAATGTCAGTGGTGCTGCAGTAAAGATATCTTGTTCTGAATACTGATGCCGACTTTTGATTTTGAACTGCAAAGAGAACTTCAAATGCCAATTTGAAAGTCAGTGTGTCTTCTTATAGAAGAGTTTAGAGTTTACAGATCTTGTGTTCACACCTTGTCTTAGTTCTCACTGGTTCTGAGTATACATCCATTTAGGTTTGTGGAGAAAAGACCAGATATGTTGACACATTGTAGACACTGTAGAGTGCTAAGTATTACCTGTAGCTTGCTCTTGTACCTGAACTCCATACATGAATGACCTTTTCTGAGATCTATTACATTCCTTTTCTGAGACCTATTATATTCCTATGATTAGAGTATAACTAGTACTTAGTATATATTTGTGTTTGTTTATTATTAATAACTTCACATTTAGATTGCAGTCATTTCATCTTACCATCAGAAGGGATGTATATAAAGTTGGGCAAGACTGTCCATCAGCTGAGGTCTATCCATGCAGTGCAGTATTGTAAGGCCAGAAAAAGGAATGAAGTACTGACACATGCTACCATGTGGGTGAGCCTTGAAAACATACTAAGTGAAAGAAGCCAGGCACAATTGATCATGTACTATATAATTCCATTTATATCAAATGTCCAGATTAGCTAAAGCTGTAGAGACAGAAAATAGATGAGTGGCTACCAAGGCTGGGGAGGATGGCAAAGGTAAGGAGAGTAGTAGTTAAAAGGGCTTGTTTTTGAGGTGTTAAAATGTTCTAGAACTGATGGTTTAATAGCTTTATGAATATACTAAAAGCCATTGTGTTACACAGTTTAAATGGGTACATCGGCTCTCTTATCCTTTCTCTGGTGTTATTTTATTCTTTTTCTTCACCTTGCCCTCTGCAACTTAGAGGATATATTCAGTGGAGTTCAGAGTATGGTAACTGGTTCTCATTCATCACGAACTCACTGCTGTAGCATCTGCCTCTGTATACACTGTACACACTTTACATTTTTCTATGGTTTGTGTGAGTCACCACCCAACAGCTCACAGACTTGAGGATATTCTACTCTTCCTACATGTGGGTATGTAGGCACTGACTTGGCCATTAAGTTTGTGACTGAGTTTCAGGTCGTTTTATGTTTTTTATTTATTTGAGAGGCAGAGTTAGAGGGATTGGCTTTTTATCCACTGGTTAATTCCCCAAGTGGCTACAACAGTTGCAGTTGTAATGGAAGAGGAACAGCTGGGACTCAAACTGGTATTCAGGTAGGGTGGTGGTGTTCTAGGTGGTAGCTTAACTCACTATAGCACTGGCCCCTATGTTTTTAAATTATTTCATTAAGAGTTTTTGGTTTGCCTTTTTTTTTTTTTTGTAAAGATGTGATTTATTTGAAAGAGTTACACAAGAGAGAGGGAGAGACAGAGAGAGATCTTCTGTCTTCTGGTTCACTCCCCAGATGGCTGCAATAGCAACCAAGCTGAAGCCAGGAACCTGGAGCTTCATCCAAGTCTCCCATATGGTGGGTAGGGACCCAAACTCTTGGGCCTTGCTTTCCCAGGCCATCAGCAGGAAGCTGGATTGGAAGTGGAGCAGCCAGGACTAAGACCAGTGCCCATATGGGATGCTGGTGTCACAAGTGATGGCTTTACCTGCTATAACACAGTGCAGGTCCCTGTTAAAAAGTTTTTTGATTAACATGTAGTGCTTGTACATTTTTGTGGGGTTGAATGCATAATATCCTTTGTAAGCCAATCAAATCTGGCAATGAGCCATTCCATTTCCCTATCCCTTCCTGTGTTTGGAGCCTGTTAGCTCTCTCAGTTACATGAACTATAGTCACCCCACTCCCAGTGTGGTTTATTTTTATTTTTATAAATGAAGAGCAAGTTAGAAAGCTAGGTTCATTATTGAACATTAGATAGCTAATTATAGTCAATGGTGTAGACTTAGGAGCCAATTAAGCAAACAAGGACATTATAGTTAGAGGCCATTAATAATTAATAATAAAATACTAGAATTCAAACTGCTGTCATGATAAATGAAAGATATACTTGGAAGCAAATTCTGTTTTGTCTGTATCTTTTGACTGCCCCAGCCAGTCAGGCTTAAGAGAGTTTTTGACTCATGTGATTGAGAAGTCTTTCTATGAGGGATGTCTTTAGATGTGTCAGGATGCAGTTTCAATCCTATCATGAGTTTGCCTCCCTTCTTTCAGCCAGCTTTTAATAGTTTTTGTTAGTTGATTTTTTTAAGGATTCATTTATTTATTTGAAAGGCAGAGTTACAGAGAGGGACAGGCAGAGAGAGAGAGATCAAGAGAGATTGAGATCTTCCATCTGCTGACTCACTCTCCAAGTAGCCGCAATGGCTGGAGCTGGATCGACCCAAAGCCGGGAGCCAGAAGCTTCTTCTGGGTCTTCCACTTGGGTGCAGGGACCCAAGTACTTGGGCCATCTTCCTCTGCATTCCCAGGCCATTAGCAGGGAGCTAGATTGGAAGTGGAACAGCCAGGACTCAAACCAGCACACATATGGGATGCTGGTACTGTTCTCATACTTGTATGTTCATCATTGTGTCCTGCAGCTCAGTCAGTTAAAGTAATGCTGATTACTTTCTGTGTTGGCAGTTGACTAATTTCTATTTGCTCTTGGGAAACAAAGGCAATCATTTCTTTGCTAGAGTAGTCTTATGGCACATATCATAAAATATTTACTGTACTGTAGTTGTAATTAAGGTTAGTTTCTAATGTTGGATTTGTACAGTTTGGGATAAGAGTTTTAAATATTTTGAAATGATATGGTTATAGAACAGTTATCAGATTTATAAATGAAGAATGTTCATTCTTTACTTCTCTTTGCTGTATTAAAAATCAGAACCTCTAAGTTTTATAGGAAAAGGTATAACTTAAGAAATAATAAAGAAATAAATCATAAGTGCCAGAATCATGACAGTTGCTCTGTTTTTCTCCACAGTGACCCTGGCGGAGGGATTGAAATGTCTGAGTTCATTCGTGAGGCCACACCCCCAGTTGGTTGTAGTTCAAGAAATTCATATGCTGGGCTAGATCCAAGCAACCAGGTAGGAACCTGTGCTATTTTATTTTACCTTTTCCCTCTCCTGATAGTGCTCACTGTTATGTTCATGCCTGTAACAGTCAGTTGATGTTTGCATTTATTGTTTTGATTCTTAGTTTTCTGACTGCTTATGATCTTTCATCAGTATTCTTTTTTTGACAGGCAGAGTGGACAGTGAGAGAGAGATACAGAGAGAAAGGTCTTCCTTTGCCATTGGTTCACCCTCCAATGGCCGCCGCGGCCAGTGTGCTGCAGCCAGCGCACTGCGCTGATCCGATGGCAGGAGCCAGGTACTTCTCCTGGTCTCCCATGGGGTGCAGGGCCCAATACTTGGGCCATCCTCCACTGCACTCCTGGGCCACAGCAGAGAGCTGGCCTGGAAGAGGGGCAACCAGAACAGAATCCGGCACCCTGACCGGGGACTAGAACCCGGTGTACCAGCGCCGCAAGGCGGAGGATTAGCCTAGTTAGCTGCGGCGCCGGCCTCATCAGTATTCTTATTTTAAACTGACATTTCACATTAATTAAGTACATGTTTGCTGAGCACACACCACATACCCTTTCCTGGGTATATAGTTCTGCTCAATTCAGCTGTAGTAGTTGCTCTTTGGAAATTTAGCTTCTTGGCTTATGCTGTTAATGACCTTTACATTAATTGCATTGGAGAGGTATAGTATTTTTTTCTACAGTTATCCCTGGTCTAAACAGTCCAGGAAAAAGAAAAAAAGAGCTTGCTCAAAATTTTCAGTGTTCATGCTGTTAACTGAGGAGCATTAAGTAGAAAGTAAATCTGCTTTTGCCAGCTTTAATGTCTGTCATGTAACATTTACTTTTTTTTTTTAAAGACTTATTTTAAAGAGTTACAAAGAGAGAAGAGGAGAGGCAGAGAGAGAGAGAGGTCTTCCATCTGATGGTTCACTCCCCAGTTGGCCGCAATGGGCGGAGCTATGCCGATCAGAAGCCAGGAGCCAAGAGCTTCTTTCAGGTCTCCCACGTGGGTGCAGGGGCCCAAGGACTTGGGCCATCTTCTACTGCTTTCCTAGGCCATAGCAGAGAGCTGGATTGGAAGTAGAGCAGCCAGGACTCAAACCGGTGCCCCTATGGGATGCCGGCACTGCAGGCAGCAGCTTTACCTGCTTCTCCACAGCGCAGGCTCTGTAGCATTTACTTTTAACTTAATACAGTAACTGTACAAGTGTGCTGAAGCCTCATATTGTGTAGCCTCCACTGAGTTTTCCTGCTACAGTTGCCTTTTTCATCCTGAGTGTCTCCCAGTTACTCCAGCTTGCCTTCTGAGTGGATGACTCCATAGCTAGTGGAAAGGTCTTTGAGTGTGTGACATTGAATTTTGTGAGAAAATTGTTGCTGGGTTTTAGTAGCCATTATGTCAGGCCTTCCATTATTTAGAAGTAAAAAAACCTCTGCATAATGTCAGAGTCTAGGAAACAGCTCACTTTTTAAAGGGATTTTATTTGAATTTTCATTTTTTATTTGAGAGGAAGAGAGAGAGATTGAGATTGAGCTTCCTTTCACTGGTTCACTCCCCAAAGGCCCTCAACATGTAGGCTTGGGCCAGACCAAAACCAGGAGTCAGGAATTTAATCGGGGTCTCCCATGTGGGTGGCAGGGACCCAAGTACTTCAGCCATCACCTGCTGCCGTCCAGGGCGGGTGTAACTAGGAGGCTGGATAGGAAGTGGAAGCTGAAGACAGACGAGGCTCTTGGGTATGGGACACAGGTGTTTTAGTCACTGCAACCCTCACTCGCCCCATGTGATGTTCTGGATTTTATTTTATGATGCTAAGTTTGTCTGACTGTTTTATTCTTTGAATTCATAAGAAACATGTTAGGATAGCTGTCATGTTGCTATATCTGGTATCCTGAATATGTGGAATTTGTGGTATTTACTTATATGAGTTTTATGGTAGTATAATAAATAATGGCTGGATGCATACACTAACAGTTCAGCAATCAGATTTTTGTTTTCTCTTTTGTACTTTGTGCTAACAACTTATTTTTGTGGGTGCCATAGATTTTTGCCCTTTTAAAATGCTATAGCCATCTTCAAAGAAGTACTTACTTTTGTGTGGCGCTAAGAACAAATTGATGCACCAACAGTTGGACAGTAAAATTCATGTTGCACTTGGTAGCATATATCAATTTCTTTTGGCCTTTAACCTTCCCTTATATAGCTAAGAAGTATAAAGTTAATTTAGATAGACTCAGTGTCTGGTTTTGCTTTCATTTATAACATGAACACGATAAAATATTACAAATTACAAGAAGTGCAGGAGATGAGTTGCTTGAGATTGGAAGTATCCAGCGGTCGGGGGCTCAGCATCTCAACACATTTGTAAAATACACACAGCACGTGCTGAAGCAGACAGCCCATGTGGCAGAGATGGACCATGCTCAACGGGTATCTTTTAATATTGATAAAGTGTCTGATAAGCATGTTTTGATAATAGAATTTTTTTGATAATCTTGCTAGTCTATAATCTATAATGATATATAGCCATACTTTTAACAAGTTTATTTTTACTTTCTGTCATGTTTTCAGATCGGATCTGGTTCCTCTCGTCTTGGAACAGCAGCAACTATTAAAGGTAGAAATGATCTAACTTGAAACTTGCCTTTGCCTTTCCATTTCACGTTTGGCTGTAATAAAAATAGCAGCATGATACATTCAAATGTAATGAAAAATTATTTAAAACATTTTTATAGATAAAATTATCTTACTAATTAATACTTAGTGGTGTTCCCCTCAGTTCTTAATCTATAAAGTGGCTTCAAAAAATTTCATGGACAATGGCATTAAAAGGTGATGTGAATTTTCCTTGAACTTTTAATGAAGCTTCTCCCTGTAAGAGACTTCTTTGCCTGAGGGAAAACTCATAATAATTTAAAATTTTTTAAAATTTATTTATTTGAAATGCAGAGAGACAGGGAAAGATCTTCATCCACTGACTGTTTCACTCCTCAGATGACCACCACAGCTAAGGCTGGCCCCAGCCCAACACAGTTCCAGTCTCTGATATGGGTGTCAGGGACTCCAGTACTTGACACATCACCTGTTGCCTCCCAGGGTAATGCAGGAAGCTGGAATTGAGATGGAGCTGGGACTTAAACCCCGGCACTCTGATGGATATGTGTATGTCCCAAGTGGTTTTTTGACTATTTCACCAAATATTTACGCCAAATTAATTTGATGTGAAACCTTCAAATGTGGGTGTAAATGAGACAATAAGAAAGCTTAAAGTGTTTTCCTGCCTTTTGCTTAATACATGTGCTTCATATATACTTCATATTATTTTTCCCCTCCAATTTTTAGCTTTCTGAATTTCCTCAGGAAATTTGTTGTTATTATGTTATTTACATTTCTTGTTTTTTAAGATTCTATTTATTTATTTGAGAGGTAGAGTTGCAGACAGTGAGAGGAAGAGACAGAGAGAAAGGTCTTCCTTCTGTTGGTTCACTCCCCAAATGGCCACAAAGGCCAGAGCTGCACTGATCTGGAGCCAGGAGCCAGGAGCTTCTTCCTGGTCTCCCACGAGAGTGCAGGGGCCCAAGTACCTGGGCCATTTTCTACTGCTTTCCCAAGCCATAGCAGAGAGCTAGACTGGAAGAGGAACTACCAGGACAAGAACCAGCGCCCATATGAGATGCTGGTGTCGCAGGTGGAAGACTAACCTGTGCCACGACGCCGACCCCCTGCATTTCTTTTTAGAATTAAATTTCTAAGGAACTAATTTTGTTAGTTAGCATTATGAAGCTTTCATACTATTTGTTTTGTAGTGTGGGGTTAATTATGTGCTCTTATAGTCCATGATCCTTCTTATTAGTTCAGTGCATCTTCCATTATTGTATCCTTGGATTCACAAGCACTGCTTTCATTGGCATGTACCATTTTCCTTGGTGTTCTCCATTGGCTATGACATATTGCATTCTTTACTTTGAATATAATATGCTCACATATTTCTTTTAACTTTGTAGGAGATACAGACACCGCTAAGACTTCTGATGATATCAGTTTAAGTCTGGGCCAGAGCTCTAGTCTTTGTAAGGAAGGCAGTGAAGAACAGGGTAAGAACATTATTCTTCATTGGGACATTATAATGTGGGGGACTAGGGTGAACTTGTAGAAAATGCAACTCACATGTGGCAGAGATTCATTCTAGCTTAGTATGGTTATCTTTAGAAACGTTAAAGTGATTTATTGGGATAATAGTAATACAGAATTACACGTGCTTTTAGCCTACAAGAGCTCAGTTATACATGTTCTACCAAATAAACATGGAAAAAGAAATTTTATGACTGTATGCCCCAGGGTGAGTATGAGAAGAGCAGTAAGAACTGTTCTTCCTTTAGTTGGTTGGAGTGTCTAGCCCAGCTTGGTGATAAACTAGCATGTAAATCTCTTCTTTCTATTCTCAGTTTCAAATTATCAGTGAACCAGAATTGAGTTAGTAACTTCTTTCTCTGTTTTTACCCTGTTATAACCTTGTTATTTTTATTAGCCTATTGGTGAGCATACAGGCTGATAAACTATTCTTAATCATGAAACGTTTTTATGAGATTACAAATAAGTAACTAAAGTTTGACATTTTCCCATTAACTTAATATTTTAACTGAGTCCATTTTTTACAAGGGTATTTTGTTATTGGTACTTGGAATTTTAAGTTTATCATTGTGACTCTCTTTTCTGTATTACAATTACTTATCTTTAAGTATACTTATAGATACTTTTAAAAACACTTTGGAAATTATAATAACCCTTTGTATAATATGTAACCATCAAATTGTCTCAACAGCTTAGTAACAAGTCCTAGAGATTGTGATGACACTACATTTAGGGGTCATAATATATTTTGTATCTGGAAACTATCATGTGTAAGTATGGGAGGTTGGGAATTATGTATGCACAAACCTACCCTTGCAGCTGCACACTAACATAAATAATGATGTCTACGTTCACTGTGTACTTACTATTGTCCAGGATGGTGGTTGGCAACCTTCTTCTGTAAAGGACCAGTTAGATGTGTAGGTATATGTCTCTCTTGCTATTCAGCCACTGTGCTTTTGTGGAGTGAAAGGAGCCATAAACACGTAAGTGCATAGGCAGTATAATGCACCTAAAACCTCATTTACAAAATCAAAAAATGGGCCAGATCTGGCTCTGTGGGCTTTAGTTTGTCAACTGCTGGTTTAGGTCCTCTTCTGAGTACTTCATAAACATTTACCCAGTTTATCTTTACTACGAAGAAGTTGACCCCATTATTAACCTCACTTCACAGATGAGCATGTTATATGCTAGAAAGTTACATGGCACTTGCCCAAAGTCACACACTACAATGTGGCAAACCTATAATTAAAATCTAGTTTTGAATTACGCTTTAATCATTATACTGTACTACTTCTTTCATATAGTTACATAATTTACTTTTATCACATAACACTTTCCACATATTTAGTTAACATTTAACATATTTTCAAGTACTCATTAGTGACTGGCACTGTTTATTTTATTTTTTTAAAAGATTTATTTATTTATTTCAAAGGCAGAGTTAAAAAGAGGCAGAGGCAGAGGCAGAGAGGTTCACTCCCCAAATGGCCACAATGGTCTATCTGGGCCAGGCTGAAGCCAGGAGCCAGGAGCTGCTTCCGGGTCTCCCATGTGGGTGCAGGGCCCAAGTACTTGGGCCATTTGTGGCTGCTTTCCCAGGCACATTAGCAGAGAGCTGGGTCAAAAGTGGAGCAGCTGGGACACGAACCTGCACGCATATGGATTGCTGGCGCCATAGTCAGTGTCTTAACCCATTATGTCACAGCACCAAAATCTCTGCCTCTGTGTAGCTTCCATACAAAGCATACCTGTCTATCTTCATGTATATTCCACAGTATGGAATCTTAAAAGTGTAGGTCAGGTACGTCTGTTTGTAAAAAGAGACAGAAGATAGGTGGGGGCTGGAGAAACTGTGATGTTAGAGTGGTGCAGGGAAAACCACACTGAGAGCAAAGACCTGAGGAAGGAGTGAACTGTCAAGCTATTTGAAGATCAGGGGCTTCACTTCATGTTGAGGAACAGAAAGAGCAAAAGCCCTAAAGTAGGAACACACCTATCAGGTTTTTTGGCTGGTGTGGGTAGGGTGAGAGGCCAAACTGAATCGTCGTATGAGCCATTTCAAAGACAAGGGTTTTGAGGCCAGCATTGTGGCATAGCATATAAAACCACCACCTGTGATGCTGGCATCCCATATGGTTTGCTCCACTTCCTATTCAGCCTTCTACTAATGGCCTGGGAAAATCAACAGAAAATGTCCCAAGTCCTGTGCCCCTGGCAACCTAGATGGAAGACCTGGTTGAAGCTCCTGGCTCCTGCTTCTCCCTGCCCCAGTCCTGGCTGGTGTGGCCATCTGGGGCATACCAGCAGATAGAAGACCTCTTTCTGTCTCTGCCTTCCTCTCTCTCTAACTCTGCCTTTTAAATAAATTTTAAAAATCTTTCAAAGATAATAGTTTTAATTCTATTAATTCCAGGTGAGATGATGAACTGCTATCAGGTTGTGTTCCATTTAACTAAATTGCTGTGGCTCCTATATTCGGAATATATTAAAAGGGGCAAAAGCTGAAGCAGAGAGCTCAGTTAACAGGTAGTTGAAAAAATCCAGGACACAGATCAGAATAGGGAGAAGTAGGCTGGCTCTGTGTGTGTGTAGATGATATTAAGAGGATATGTTGCTGGATCTGGATATGTCAGGAGGAATAGTACTCATGGAGGACTCGAGGGCTTTTGGGCTAAGTGACAGAGAAGATGGAGCGTACTGAACAGGAGCAAATGTATGGATGGGGATACATGGATATATATGGATATAGATGATAAGATGGGGGAGTTCCATTTTGGTCATATCTGCTGTGAGGTGCTGTTAGATCTATAAGTGGCAATGAGTTTCAGGTCTCAAGTCTCAAGTCTCAATTGGGGTTTTAAATTTAGGAATTATCAGTGCATAAATGCTACCTCTCTGCCCCCCCACAAAAAGTAAGTCATGTGAAATAAAAGGTTGAATTATTATGCAGTTCATGAACTAACAGGGCAAGCCTGTGTAGTAAGCTGGCTTGGAGTTCCTGATCCAAATTCTTCTTGGTCCTGGCTGTGGTTTGGCTCCACCTAGTGGCAGTTTTTCATTCTGGCTTAACTATCCTTTGAAACCCTCATGGTTCTCTGGTTTGGACAGTGACCTTTAGTTAGTTGATTGGCAGTTGGTTGGTTAGTTGACATTTGTTTTGCTACATGATTCAGGATAATTGGGAGAAAGTTTAGGATGTGGGGGATGTGCTTTTCAGCATCTAAGAAGGGGTTATCTACAGTGTCACTGCCTGCTTTCACTTATGTCTTCCCTTCCAAGATCAGAACTTTTGAGTGCTCCAGTATGAGCACAGGGTCTGGGTGGAATATGGAGAAATTGATTGTTGGTATTTCTGAATGTTAGCATTTCATGGGTTCAGAAAACTAGATGAGATCTGAAAGTGAGGCAGTGTCAATAGAGAAACAAAAAGTTCTGAGGACTGAGCCTGAGCTTCTCTAGTTTAATTCCAGAAGAGAAATAATTCCTGAAGAGAAATAACTTGTGACATAGAAGGAAAATTGAGACTGTTGTATCCCAGCCTTCCAAGAGTGGATTGATCAACTTTGCCAAATGCTGCTGAGAGTTTAAATGACATGAGGACTGAGACTTGACCATTGGATTTAACATTGTAGAGGGTATTGGTAACCTTGATAGGCACAGTCTTAATGAAGTGGGAGTACAGTCCATCTAAAAGATAATTGGAGAAAAATCAAAGGCAGTGATATTTTTAAATTTTTAGAAGAGATTTATTTGAAAGGCAGAGTTACCAGGGGGGAGGGGGGCGGGGGTGCGATCTTCCATCTGCTGGTTCACTCCCTAAGTGGCCGCAATGACTAGGGCAGAGCCAGTCTGAAGCCAGGAGCTTCTTCTGTGTCTCCAGTGTGAGTGCAGGGGCCCAGGGACTTGGGCCATTTTCTCCTGCTTTCCCTGGCAGAGTAGTGGGGAGCTGGTTTGGAAATGGAGCAGTCCTGCCTCAAACCATTGCCCACATTAGATGTCAGCATCACAGGTGGAGGCCTAGCCTGCTGTGCCACAACGCTGGCCCCATTTTTAAATGTTTTTAAAATTAATTTATTCAAAAGTCAGAATGGTGAGAAAGAGAAAGAGAGATTGGTTTTCCATCTGCTGGTTCACTCCCCAAATGCCCGCAGCAGCTGGGGCTGGGTCAGGCAGAGGAGCCTCTCTTACAAGGGAGCCCAATTACCTTGGCCACCATGTGTTTCCTAGGTACATCAGCTGGATTGGAAGTGGAAATGGAACCAGGACCTGATCCCAGGTTCAACTTAACCTGCTGTGCCACAAAGCCTACCCTATTTTATTTTTTAGTTAATTTATTTATTTGAGAGAGACATGGAGAGACTTCCCTTCTGCTAGTTTACTTCCCAAATGCCTATAGTGTAGGTAGCAGGACTGGAACTATCATCTGCTCCCTCCTGTGGTGCATATTAGCAGAAAGTTGTGGTCAGTAGCCACAACTGTGTATCAAAGCCACGTTCTCTGATATGGGATGTTAGTATTTTAACTGATAGGCCACAATATCCACTGCTGGACTACTGCTTTGGGGGAGTTTGTATAAAGGGACAGAGATCTCAGGTAATAGCTACCAGGGGAAGTGAGCATAAGGGGGAAAATTAAGATTTGTAAGAGAAATAACTCTGTTTGTATATGATGGGGGGGATGGTCCAGAAGAGAGGAGGAAAATACATTTTTGTTTATAAAAGTGATATGTTACCTTTAGAAAACACTGTTAAGTATGAAGTACTTCTGCCACACTTTTTAAAAAAAGATTTATTTATTTGAAAGAGTTAGAGAGAGAAGGAGATACAAAGAGAGAGAAATCTTCCATCTGCTGATTCACTCCCCAAATGGCCTCAACTGCCAGGGCTGAGCAAGGCTGAAGCCATGAGCCAAGAACTTCTTCTGGGTCTCCCATGTGGGTAGCACAAGCCCAGGGACTGGAGCCATCTGCTGTTGCTTTCTCAGGTACATCAGCAGAGAGCTAAGTCAGAAGTGGAGCAACTGGGACACGAACCAACGCCCATGTGGGATACTGGTGCTGTAGGTGGCAGCTTAATCTGCTGCCCTACAGTGCTGGCCCCCTTGTGCCACATTTTTGATGTATTGCTTTTTTCCTTATTATTTATTGCAATAAAATTTACATTTATGAAGTTCACCCTTCTATATTACTAAATTTATTGGTTTTAGTATATACAAGATTGTGCACCTATCACCACTTTTTTTTTTTTTTAAGACTTACTCATTATTTGAAAGTCAGAGTTACACAGAGAGAGAAGAGTCAGAGAGAGAGACGAGGTCTCTTATCCGCTGGTTCACTCCCCAGTTAAGTTGCAATGGCCGATACTGTGCCGGTCTGAAGCCAGGAGCCAGGAGCTTTCCTTGGGGTCTCCCATGTGGGTGCAGAGGCTCAAAGACTTGGGCCATCTTCTACTGCTTTCCCAGCTGGATCGGAATTGGAGCAGCTGGGACTAGAACTGGCACCCATATGGGATGCTGGCACTGCAGGTGGCAGCTTTACCTGCTGTGCCACAGCACCGGCCCCCCATGAGCACTTCTAATTCCAGAACATTTTCATCTCCCCAAGAAAGATACCTGTACCCATTGTACTCTGTTTCCTCCTTCAACAGTACCTTATAACCACCAGTCTTTCTGTGTCTCTGCATTTGCCTATTTCTTTTGTGTACGACTTCTTTCACTTACATGTTATAGCACATATCAAGGCTATTCCTTTTATATCTAAATATGGCGTAAGGGCCGGCGCCGTGGCTCACTTGGTTAATCTTCCGCCTTGTGGTGCTGGCATCCCATATGGGTGCTGCGTTCTAGTCCCGGTTGCTCCTCTTCCAGTCCAGCTCTCTGCTGTTGCCCAGGAGGGCAGTGGAGGATGGCCCAAGTGCTTGGGCCCCTGCATCCCCATGGGAGACTGGGAAGAAGCACCTGGCTCCTGGCTTCAGATCAGCGCAGCCATTTAGGGAGTGAACCAATGGAAGGAAGACCTTTTTCTCTGTCTCTCTCTCTCATTGTCTATAACTCTGCCTGTTAAATAAATGAAAAATAAATAAATAAATAAATGTGGCATATCACCTTGAGCATTCATAAAAACATGCACATATGAATACTTAATGCCCATTTTAACTTATTAACCTGGAATCATTCTTTTTTGTATTAGTGCTACCTTTTTATGTGTTTTCTCACATGAATTATTACATAATCTTTGGAAACATTTTTAGTGCCTATATAATATACCACATAATTTATGCAGCCATTTTTATTGGACATTGTGAGGAATTTTGTGTGTGTGTGTGTGTTTTTAAGATTTATTTATTTATTTGAAAGCTGGAGCTACACAGAGAGAGAAGGAGAGGCAGAGAGAGAGAGAGAGAGAGAGGTCTTCCATCCAATGGTTCACTCTCCCTTTGGCCGCAGTGACCGACGCTGTGCCGATCAGAAAACAGGAACTTCTTCTGGGTCTCCCAAGCAGCAGCCCAAGGACTTGGGCCATCTTCTAATACTTTTCCCAGGCCATAGCAGAGAGCTGGATGGGAGGTGGAGCAGCTGGAACTCAAACCAGTGCCCATATGGGATGCCGGCACTGCAGGCGGCAGCTTTACCTGCTACGCCACAGCGCCAGCCCCAGGAATTTTGTATTTTAAGAACTTTTGTAATTATCTGAAATGGCAATCTTGTGCTAAAATCTTACACGTATATTTGATTTTATCCTTTCACAATAATTCTTTATAAATAGATTAACTAATCAAATGGTAAGAATATTTTTCAAGGCTTTTGGCCAAATCACCAGGTTTCTTTGCTGAATCATGCCACATGCAAACTTCCCCACCCCCCTTTCTTTTTTTTTTTTAAAAAAAGATTTATTTGTTTTTTTTTTTTTTTTTTTTTTTTTTTGACAGGCAGAGTGGACAGTGAGAGAGAGAGACAGAGAGAAAGGTCTTCCTTTTTGCCGTTGGTTCACCCTCCAATGGCCGCCGCTGCAGCCGGCGCACCGCGCTGATCCGATGGCAGGAGCCAGGATCTAGGTGCTTTTCCTGGTCTCCCATGGGGTGCAGGGCCCAAGCACCTGGGCCATCCTCCACTGCACTCCCTGGCCATAGCAGAGAGCTGGCCTGGAAGAGGGGCAACCGGGACAGAATCCGGCGCCCCAACCGGGACTAGAACCCGGTGTGCCGGCGCCGCAAGGTGGAGGATTAGCCTACTGAGCCACGGCGCCGGCCTATTTGTTTTTTTTTGAAAGAGTTACAGAGAGAGATAGGGAGATACAGAGAGATCTGCAATCTGCTGATACACTGTCCAGATGGCTGGAATACCAGGGCTGGGCCAGGCCAAGCTAGGAGCTTCATCTGGGTCTCCCATGTGGGTAGCATGAGCCCAGACACTTGGACCATTCTCTGCTGCTTTTTTAGGCGTACTAGCAGGAAGCTGGATCTGAAGTGGAGCAGTGGATCTGAACTGGTGCCCATACGGAATGCCAGTGTTGCAGTTGAGGGCTTTATCTGCTACGCCATGACCCTGGGAACCCTTCTTAACCTGAGGCTCACTACCAACAGTCACTGAAAGGAGTTTTTAATTGGATGAAAAGTAGTGTCTCTCTGTGTTGATTCAAACTTCTTAATTTTAATGTAGACTTTGAATATATTGGTACTAGTAAGAACAAATGCCTAAGGAAGCATATTTACTTGAAAATTTCCTAGAACCACCTAAAATTCTTTCTGACAAAATTAAACCTTTTATGGTATATTTCTTTGGCACCATTAAAAAAAGAGCATGAATGTAAGTTTGGCTGTGTCTTTTAAAATGAAAAACTTAAAGTTATGTTTTATTAATTTCTTAGAAGGGACACTGGTTTTGAGAAGTACCATTTTTGAAAAAGTACTTTGTTGTACATTAGATTCAGTAATTTTTAATAAATTACTCACATGAGTTTTTGCTCTTTAAAATTCATATTGTGGAAATGTGAATATCACTCCATTCCATAAATATATTGGAGATTATAATGAGAAGCTTTTTGTTTTTATTACTGGAAACAGTAAATGCAATGCTAACTTTCAAGCTTTGATATTAAGAGAATTTGGTAGTAAGAGAAGCCAAATACAGTGATAACTGTTTTGTGCAAATGATATAGAGCATGGATTTTACTTGCCTTGAAAATTTTAAAACATAAGATAAAGCCTAACAGGCCATTTATAAATCATAATTTCATGGTACATTCTAGAGATTGCCTTAACTTTTTTTAAGATTTATTTATTTGAAAGGCATATTTCATCGTATCATAATCTTATTTGGGCATTGGTCAACATTTTTATTTTCTTTTCCTGGTTGCTGTAGGTTTTTGTTGATTTGTAAAATAATCATATTTTTCAAAAGGATTTAGTATTGTTTTAGGTAAAATAATGACTATTGGTGATATTGTGCCACATAATGTTAATTTTTTACTTCAATTTTTTTATTTTTTCATTTTTAAAAAGATTTATTTATGTGACAGGCAGAAAAACAAAGAGAGGGGAGAGAGAACGAGAGAGGTCTTCCATCCAGTGGTTCACTCCTCAAATGACCGCAGTGGGGTCAGGAGCTAGGAGCTTCTCCTGGTCTCCCATGTGGGTGCAGAGGCCCAAGCACTTGGGCCATCTTCAGTTGCTTTCCCAGGCCATTAGCAGGGAACTAGATTGGAAGTGGAGCAGCTGGGACATGAAATGGCATCCATATGGGATGCGGCATTGCAGGTGGAGGGTTAACCCGGCACACCACAGTGCTGGCCCCCGCCTAATGTTATTAACTCAGCATTCCTTAACTACTACTCAGTGAGTGGGTTGATATGTCTTTTTATAGACAAAGAAACAGAGGCCTTGAAGGATAATGTCATCTGGTTGGTAAACTGAGACACAGCTTGCCTAGAAATCCAGGTCCATTTTTAATATAATCCTTTGTGCCTCTGACTTTATTGCTACTAGTCTATAATCTTTTTGGAGGCCAATTGAAGAACTTCCATTTCTAAGTTCAGTTCATTCCATCAGTAGAATGCTTTCTTTGTGCAGCTGTGAAATAGAAACCAGCTCTTTGGAATGACTGGCCAACTGTTATTCAGTGAACTGCTTGAGAAATTGTTTATCCTTAATTTACTGTATGTTGTGAATTCTTTCCATTGTTAAACAGTAGAAAAATAGATCATGCATCTGTGTTAACATTTCCAAATATGTGTTTGAAATAGATTTGGCAACTGATCGGAAGCTCTTCCGTCTGGTCTCCAATGACTCCTTCATCTCCATTCAGCCTTCCTTATCCTCTTGTGGACAGGACGTACCCAGGGACTTCAGCGACAAAGCGAGCCTGCCAAGTCACAGCCAACACCACCACATTGATCAGTCTCTGTCCAGCGCCTGTGACACAGAAGTAGCTTCTCTTGTACCTTTACATTCACACTCTTACAGGAAAGAGCACCGGCCACGAGGTGTGCCCCGGACTTCCAGCTCAGCTGTGGCTTTTCCAGATACCTCGCTGAACGACTTCCCTCTGTATCAGCAAAGACGTGGTCTAGACCCAGTTAGTGAGTTAGAATCTTCCAAGCCTCATTCTGGATCCAAAGAATCCTTGGTGGAAAATTCTTGTTTATCTGGGGAATTTCGGCTTGTTGGTGACCTAAAAAACAGCATTTCTCAGCCACCCACAAAAAGTGGGAAGAGCAAACCTTTGAAGGCAGACAAAAGCATGGACAGCTTGAGGAGCCTGAGCACTCGGAGTAGTGGGTCCACTGAGAGCTATTGTAGTGGGACGGACCGCGACACCAACAGTACGGTCAGCAGCTATAAAAGTGAGCAAACTAGCTCCACACACATAGAGAGCATCTTGTCAGAGCACGAGGAGTCTCCGAAAGTGAGCAAGAGCAGTGGTAGGAAAAAAGAAGGCTGTGCTGATCCAGAGGAGAAGAGCAACTGTGCTGGTGACCAAAGGACTAGCAGTGACAAGACTGCCCTGGAAGGGAGCACAAATGGTGGGGCTCACGAGGCCAAGGATCCTCAGACTTCTGAGGAGATGAACAACCAGACAGCTCTTAGCACCTCTGCGTCTGAAGAAGCCAATAAAAATCCTCATGCAAATGAATTTCCATCACCAGAGGACAAGCCACTTGAGAAAACTGCAGAAAAGAAAGAGGAACAGAGTGAAAAGCCAGCGGTTCCAGTGGATTCAAAAGTTTGTAAAGATGCTGGTGGAAAGCAGAAGGAAGGGGATGTACGACCTAAATCTTCCAGCCTAATTCACCGGACGGCCTCTGCCCACAAGTCAGGCAGGAGACGGACAGGAAAGAAACGGGCCAGCAGTTTTGATTCGAGTCGGCATAGGGACTATATTTCCTTTCGAGGTGTTTCTGGTACCAAACCTCATAGTGCTATATTTTGCCACGATGAGGACTCTAGTGATCAAAGTGACTTGAGTAGAGCATCAAGCGTTCAGTCTGCTCACCAGTTCAGCAGCGATAGCTCTTCTAGCACCACTTCTCATTCGTGTCAGTCTCCTGAGGGCAGATACAGTGCTCTAAAGACCAAACATGTTCATAAAGAAAGGGGCACAGACTCTGAACACACACACAAAGCTCATCTGGGCCCAGAGGGGACTGGCAAAAAGCGGGCCTCACGGCGGACTTCCAGCACGAACAGTGCTAAGACTCGTGCCCGCGTGTTGAGCTTGGACAGTGGCACAGTAGCGTGCTTGAATGACTCAAATAGACTATTGGCCCCTGAAAGTATAAAACCCTTAACCACTTCCAAATCAGATCTCGAGGCCAAAGAGGGAGAGGTGCTAGATGAGCTATCTTTATTGGGACGGGCTTCCCAGTTAGAGACAGTCACTCGATCTAGGAATAGCTTGCCAAGCCAGGTTGCATTTCCTGAAGGGGAAGAGCAAGATGCAGCCAGTGGAGGTAAGTGAACCACAGGAAGAGATTGCCCAGGAGTCATTGAAGTTTTGGTGCTGTTGATTAGAGTAGTATTTATTTTATTAAAGTATGCTTTTAGTTAATATTATCCCTTTCACTGTTATTCAAATTTTATTCAAAGAAGGGATATGGTTATCTTAGAAAAGGTTCCTATATAAATACCAATATTTTTTCAGTTGTTATTTGAACATATCAGTTTGTTGTTGTTGCCTTTTCCGAGCTAGGTATACCACATGTTGATGTTTTACTGGAAATAACAAAGTAACCCCCTACTGACACAATAGTAGCAGCCACACCAAAGCCATTTCCCTCATCTTTTACACGGTGTGTGCAGTGGAACTTTCAGAATCAGATCACTCAGCTTGTTACATAAGATTTTTCCAATTATGGTGTTAGTTCTGATTATGTAGTTTGGAATCTCTGGCTCTGTTTTTAAATCTCTTTCTGTGGTTTTATTTCTTGCTTAGTCAAGTTTCAAACATTAAAAACATTTTATTATTATCATTTTTTGTATCTTCACACTTTTCCTAAAGCTTATTAAGTTGAGGTTTGTAGTTTATATAGGCATGTTGTGTCCATTATTGGATGTATGTGTCCCCTGTTATAACAATGGTGGTGTTTTGGTTAAAGTAATAGCTTGCTTTCTTTAGGTTTAGTGGAAATTGTGCAGTACTGGTTAAGTGATTTTATATTCTGTCAGTGTGTGTTGGTTTCTTTGTTTATTTCAGAATTGTTTCTTATTATTTCCCTCTATCCAGAATAGTTTGTTTATTCTGTCCTGGTTATGATGGACTGGAAAGAATTATGGCTTCTTTTGTCAACACCTTAGATTTTTAGCTTCTTCACCCATTTCCTTTATTTATGCTGTATCTTTAGCTTTCAAGTTTGTAGTCTGTTGGTGTAGTGATGTTCAGACTCTTAATAAAAGTAAAGCTGGATTTTCTGTTTGTGCAAACATTCTGAAGCATGAATACTCATTTTCTCTCAGAGAATGTTACTTTCATAGAGAGTATTTTAAAGACCCGTACTGTGGTAAACGTTCTCTTGTGTTTTTTCTTTTGATGAAATCTCTAACAAAGAATGTAAAGAAATGATCTTTAGTACCTAAGAAAGAAAGTAGTCTATCAAACTTAAATGTTGAGAATAATGTATCTCCAAAGAGGTTTTCTTGATGATACAGTTAATTACATTTCCTTGGATCTTTGACCTGGATACCATTCTGGTTTTTTTTAAAGATCTAAAATGCATTTACTGATTTATCACACAAATCTCATGTGTGTTCACGATGTGCAATAAACCATTGGATTTTAAAATATAGATTGATTTTTAAAGTCACTGTCTAGGTAAGTTTTAAGAGTGGGTATACTATGATAGAAAAATATTGTTGAAGTGTTAGTACTGATCATATATATTCAAGAGCTGTAGTAAGTCTGTGTTTTTGTGTTTAAAATGTTATTTTCTTTTTATAAGGAATGTGAGGTGTTGTCTTTTAGGGACAGTTACATGGAAGATGTTTCTTACATCTCAGTATGTTTTTTTTTAACTAATTTACACTCAATTTTCTAAGTTTTCAGCTTTTGTGGGTTTTTTGCTTGTATTCCTTTTCTTCCTTTTAACTTCATTGAATGTTAATAAGAAGCAAATAAGTAAAGAAAAATTTTCACCAACCTTGATGGAAGAAACAGTCTTTGGGCTATTGTAAAAGAGTTTTTGCCTGAGGAAGTCTTACAGGCGCCATTTTTATTTGTGCTGCATTGTGTTTAGAATAAAAAGAAAAAAACTAAGCCACTCACGTGTGTTGGGGATTTATAGTTAGTTGGTTTTCGTCACACCTAAATACAAGGATTTTGTAGGAGGTTTATTTGGGATTTGGGAAGCAATTTGTTTTGCTTCTCAGTACTTAAAAATTATATAGAGTCTTGAATACTTTTTAAGTAATTGTTTATATTTGTCAGCAGAGAGTCTTGAATACTTTTTAAGTAATTGTTTATATTTGTTAGCATTGCCAGTTCTGACACTTTAAGGGAAATGTTTTAGACAATGTATTCTGTCTTACTGTACTCCTAAAACATAAACCTGTTTAGATTTCATTCTAATGAATTTGGAAATATTTTTGAATTCTCCATAAGGTGTTTGGTGTAAGTAATGTGGAGGGATGGAATTAGTAAATGCACTTTAAAATAGTAAAGTAAAATAAGAAGGTAATCTAATGTGGTGACATGGAGTAGTCAATTGGCTTTGTTGGCTTCTGGGCTCTGCTCTAGTTGGAATGCTAGGAAAGCTACTTACCTAAAGTTTTAGGCCTCAGTTCCCTCATCATAAAATGAGATGATAATAGTATATGTCTCTAAAGGTTGTTGTAAGGGTAGAGGAGTTGATTACATGCAAGATGCTTAAAATGTGATACCTGGCACATCATAAATTCTTAACAGTGCTGCAGTTACTATTCTCAAACAGGCCAGTTTGTATCCAATGCAAATGTATCCTGTTCTTGTTTAACCCTGTTAGTCAATGGTATGAAATGAAAGTAGAGGACAATGATTAAATGTAGAAATAAATTAGGTATTCTAATTATGCCATTGTGGAACAGTAGTAAAAAAAAAAGTAACTAAATTCCTAATTTCTTGCATAATACCAGCAGAAAAATAGGTTCCATTAACATCTAATCTAGAAAAGTGTATTTTAACCTTCTTTAGGCTGTGATGTCATATAATTTTTGATATGTAGTCACATAGCAAGTGATTGCTTTCATAAGACCTCTCACCATTAATTAAGTGCTCTATTGACCTCTTGTTTTATACTTGGTTTTTATTTTACACCTAATCTTTTATAAGGTATAAGGTATATCTTTTAAAAATTTATGACTAGTATTTTAAGAACAAAACGTGCATATAAGTTTTATATGGTAGCACAATGGTCTTGAGGTTTTCTAGTTTGTATTACTTTTAATACAAGGAGTTTCTCTTCTATCTCTCTCTCACTGTCTAACTCTGTCCAAAAAAAAAAAAAAAAAAAAAGGCAGTTTCTCTTGGGCCATTTAAATTTAGTTCCCGCATGATTCAGTACTATGACTATAGTGTATTTTCTGTGTCCGATATCAGATTGTAAAGAACGGAGGAGAAATTTGTGTTTACTTGATATTCTTTGTACTTGTTTCTAAATTTCTTAATCTCTGTTTTGCGATAAAATTACTCTAAATGTATGTTTGGGTCACAATTCTGTAAGCATGAGCTAGAATCCTATTATAATATTGTTTGTGTTCGGAACCAGAGATAATCTGTTAAGAGGATAGTTATTCAAAGAAAAGTCACATATTCTCTGTGAACAGTTCATGCAGGGGTTGTGCTGTGCATGTTAAATTGTAGATCTGTTATTTTGTTGTACCTTGATACCACTGAACTTTAGAGAAATGACATCCAAGAAAATGCAAATGAAAGCGTTTATACTTTACTAAATAGAAGGTATCTGAAGTCTAATAAACTTAATTTTTTGATTTCCCAGTAAATCACAGCAGATTAGAAGCAAATTAGTAGAAGAGGATGTGTGCTTGTAGAGCTGAAGTCATGGCAGCAGGAGAAATGCACAGCTAATGCCAAAGGAGAAGCCGCAAAGCAAGAAACATGACAGTGTGTGGTGATTGAAGGCAGGGGCAAGCAATCTTTTTTATTTTGATAGTATTCAAGAAGGACATCGTCATTTCATAATTGAAGACTGTATTATAGTGTAATGCTGTAATAAATGTGTCGTTTACCCTAATTAGTTAAAAGATTCAGTTTAGGCTATACTATGAAGAAAGTTTAGACATAGAGAACTAAATGGAGCAATGTTCATTAAATACAGTAAAACAGGTTTGGAAAGATTATCTTCCATTAATGAGTATCAAGAGGTATTTTATTGGTTAAGCTAATGAGTTCTTTTTTAAAGATTTATTTATTTATTTGAGAGGCAGAGTTACAGAGACAGAGAGAGAGAGAGACATAGAGATCTTTCATCTACTGATTCACTTCTCAAAAGGCCGCAGTGGCTGAAGATGGGCCTATCCTAAGCCAGGAGCTAGAAGCTGCTTCTGGGTTGCCACTGTGGGTACAGGGGCCCAAGGACTTAACTTGGACCATTTTCCACTGCTTTCCCAGGGAGCTGGATTGGATGTGGAGGAGCTGGACCTAAACTGATGCCCATAAAAGATGTTGGCCCTGCAGGCAATGGCTTTCTTCACTATGCTACCAAGCCGGCCCCATGCTAATAAATTTTTATCCACAGAATTTCACAAATCAACCTGTGCCCTGTTTTGTCCTGTGGGAACAAACACATATGTTCTTCCAAGCAGCAGTGAATTTCTGAGGAAGGCTTCAAAGGGTTACATTTTACACACCTAATTACTGACTGAATATACTGGCAAGACACTAAATCTACAGTGTAAAGCAGGAGTAACAGCTGTTTAGGCCTGTCTCCGCTAACTCCCAGGCTCCAACAAGCATTGTAGATTCATTATGTGAACTATGATACTGGTGCTCTTTAATCATTTGGAAGGAAGTTTTCCCTCTCAGATCACTTTGACTAGATATTCTTTACTATCAACCTCTTATTAGGTGAATCTTCTAAAAATATATATCCTAAATTATATCTGAATGCACTTTTCTGAGGGAGGGTTATCTTTCATCTCATTCAGAAGGGATTTAAAAAGAATAGGAACAACCTATGAAAATAAGGAATCCTAAGTAAAGAATTCTTGCATTCGGTAGGAACTATGCTATGTGAATTATTACTCCAGAGTATCATTTAACATCTTGGAAGACATTTCATGTCCCCCACCATGTTTATTTGGTTGGTGGAATTACAGAAAATAACAATAAGGATGTACATATATTCTTTTTAAAAAATATTTATTTTATTTATTTGAAAGAGTTAGAGAGAGAGGTAGAGACAGAGAGAGAGGTCTTCCATCTGCTGGTTCACTCCCGACATGGCCACAATGGCTGGAGCTGAGCCGATCTGAAACCAGGAGCCAGGAGCTGCTTCTGGGTCTCCCACATGAGTGCAGGGGCCCAAGGACTTGGGCCATCTTCTACTGCTTTCCCAGACCATAGCAAAGAGCTGATTTGGAAGAGGAGCAGCTGGGGCTAGAACCAGCGCCCATATGCGATGCTGGTGCTTCAAGCCAGGGCTTTCACCTGCTGTGCCACAGCGCTGGCCCCCATATATTCTCTTTAACATAGGCACAACTAATATTTGGATGTTTGTTGGCTTATTTGTCAGAAGGTAAGCTAGTCCTTTAAAATGTTTTCACCAAAGGAAATCATTTTAGTTCAAAATTGATGATCAGAAGTTGTACAGTGGATTCTCAGGTTTTTTTTTGCCTTCCAGAAAATGATGCTTATAAGCATCTGTTGTATTTGAATATTTGCAGCATTTTTGGCTGACATAGAAACTTAGAAAGGGAAAGCTGTTCCGATAGAATGGATGGCATCATAAGACTAAAATATTTACTCTAGAATTTTTTTGTAAAGCCATTTGAAAATTCATTTCATTGGACAATGAACTTGTTCTTAAGTAAAGTAGTTTTGAGCTTGAAGAATATTTCAGTGTACTTCAGAATGTCAGTAAATTTTTTTGAAATATGTGTACATATGTTTAGTCCATACTTCTGTTGTCTACAATTTAATTTCCTAATAGCATATTTTTCTGATCTACTTGAGATAATAAGTGCACATTTTAATTTCATAATCCTCTCAGACTTACTCCTTTTTTCCTCACAATAAACACCTCTCACTGAAAGAGACAGTTTTCTTGAATACTTTCTTCTGTCTACATTTTTATTACTTAATAACTTGAGTTTTTACAATAGATATGTCATTGCAGAATACAACTACTCAGGTATAGCTTTTTATGTATGAATCCTTTCACTAATCAATCAAATATGTGAAAGGCAGAGTTACAGAAAGAGAGAGGAGAGACAAAGTGAGTGAGTTTTCATCCACTGGTTCACTCCCCAAGTGGCCTCAATGGCTGGGGCTGGGCCAGGTTTCAACCCGGCCTCCCACGTAGTTGCAGGAAGCCAAATACCTGGACCATCTTTACCTGCTTTCCCAGACCATTAGCAGGGAGCTGGATCAGAAGTGGAGCAGCTGGGAAGTGAAGCTGTTATGGGATGCTGGCATTGCAGTCAGTGGCTTAACCTGCTAATGTTACCACACCAGCCCCTACTGACATAATTTTTGAAGAAGTATCTTTATCTGTACACATTTATACTCACAACTTCCCAGTTTTTTTTTTTTTTTTTTTTTTTTTAAGAATTTTATTTATCTGAGAGATAGAGTTACAGACAGAGGGAGAGACAGAGTGAAAGGTCTTCCATCTGCTGGTTCATTCCCCAAATGGCCTGAGTGGCCAGAGCTGGGCCGATCCAAAGCCAGGAGCCAGGAGCTTCTTCTTTGTCACCCACACGGGTGCAGGGACTTAAGCACTTGAGCCATTTTCCATTGCTCTCCCAGGCCATATTCAGAGAGCTGGATTGCCAGAGGACTAGCAGGGACATGAACTGGCACCCATATGGGATGCCAGCACTGCAGGTAGAGGCTTAGCTTACTGTGTTGCAGCGGCCAGCCACTTGTGCACCACCCCCCTCCCCCAGCTTTTGAGATAGAATTTTTTTGTACCCTCACGTCTTCTGAAATTTTGCTATTTTGTGTATCTTTGCTGCCTTGAAAGTACATAAGTGCCTTTAATGCTTTCCCTGTTTTCGCTCAGAGAAAAACATGTAGGTAGTCTTAATATGTTGTATATTAATAAATACTTGAAAGAAAGGTTGCATTAGTAGCAACAGGTAAGTATAGTGATTCACTGTGGAACATACTTTTCCTTAAGTCACTGAAAGAAATGAGCACTAACTTCTGAAGTTAGAGATGTGTATTGTGGTTTCTACTTTTAAAAGCGATCTCCACAACATAGCTGGTTAAAATGGTTTAGGATACTTGTGTCGTGTCCATGAATTGTACTGAGGCACTTAGCAAATACTGAAACTTAATTGAGCTAAATGACCTGAAAGTTCCTCTTAAGATTATAACCAGTCTTTTGAAGTCATTTTAACCATGAAAATCATACATGATTAGAGTATCAAGACTTGTGATTTTCAAAAAATGCTGACAGCTTTCTAAGTTTCTAAAATACTTTCTAGGTAGTATCTGTTTTGTCATTTTTTTAAAAAAATTTGATAGGTGGAGTTACAGAGAGAGAGAGAGAGAGTCAGAGAGTGAGAGAAATCTTGCATCCATTGGTTCACTCTCCAAAAGATCACAACGACTGGGGCTGTGCCAAGTCAGAGCCAGGAGCTCTGAGCTACTTCTAAGTCTCCCACATGGGTGCAAGGGCCCAAGCACTTGGGCTATCTTCTGCTATCATCAGGAGAGAGCTGGATTGGAAGAGGAGCAGCTGGGTTTTGAACCAGTGCTTGTATGGGATGCCGGTGTTGCAGGTGGGGTCTTAAACTACTCTGCCACATTTGTGCCGGCCCCCATTTCTGTTTTTTTGTTTTTTTTTTTTAAATCACTTGAGTGTTTTTTTATCCTTTACTTACACATGAATACAATTTCCTAGTACCTAGAGTGCTAGGTTTTCACTGCTTACATTTTATATTCTTTATCTTTAATTAATGTCATTCTTTGCTAGAAAATACTGGGTTTTAAGCAAAATGTCGACTTGAAAACTAATTTTTAAAGCATTTTTCTCCCTTCTCTCTGGTTTTCTAGTTAAAAGATTTTTTTTCTTTCTCCTATAAAATTAAATGATTCAAAAGTTTATTATAATCGCAGTAGTGAACTTTCATGAAATGTAACTTAGGTGACTGTATGTGCTTACAGCAAATTATTTTAAACTTTAAAAAGACTTTCTCCTCACTTTGACTCTTTTTTTTTTTTTTAAGATTTTATTTATTTATTTGACAGAGTTACAGACAGTGAGAGAGACAGAGAGAAAGATCTTCCTTCCGTTGGTACACTCCCCAAACGGCTGCACTTGCCAGAGCTACGCTGATTCGAAGCCAGGAGCCAGGTGCTTCTTCTGGTCTCCCATGCGGGTGCAGGGGCCCAAGCTTTTGGGCTATCTTCACTGCTTTCCCAGGCCACAGCAGAATGCTGTACTGGAAGAGGAGCAACTGGGACTAGAACCCAGTGCCCACATGGGATGCCGGCACCGCAGGCGGAGGATTAACCTAGTGCGCCACAGTGCCAGCCCCTCCCCTCACTTTGAGTCTTAACAGAACTGGACCTCCCCTGGACCCTGTTCCAAATAGAGATGCTGTGTATCGGTAGCACATGCCCCAGTAGTACATGCCCGAGGCCGTGGGTCAGTCTGATTTAGCATAGCATTTTCAGCAGAATGTATGATCCTGACTTCTGATAAAGCAGTTGTGTTGGTTAACACTTTGAAAATTCTTACAACAGTAGGTATTTATATCCTGAATATTACAAAGGGCAATATAGGAAGTTTTTATACCTCCACTTTGATACATTGTTCGGAGGATGCCTGAACTTTCATCTGGTGTATTTCCAAGACTAAGGAAATGAGTAAGATGATAACGTTGCTTTTCTGCAGATGGCAGAATATTACATGATGTGTTGATAGGAGGAAAAAAGAAGACTGTTTCTGAGGAAGCCAAAGAAGGTTTTGGTTAAAATGGACACTATACAGTTTGTCTTTGTCTCAGAACTGTCAAGCAATTAGCTTTTACGTAAGGTTAATATCACCAAGTCGTCAGTAGAAGAAGCTATTAAAGCTATCTCCCATTTCCTTTTCTCTTTCCTATTCTCAGGATTCATTAATCATGTATTGCTTTTTTCTGTATCTTTCTGAATAATTTTAGCGCATTCTGTGGATTAAATTATCTTCTATAAATAATGTCCGGGTAAATTTACTCACTATTCTGGTTGAAATGTTAACAACTGGAGAGAATGTTAGAAAGTTTCTAATTGAGCATAATAGTTTGTTGTGAAAATGGTTTATAACTAATCGCATAGCAGGTTGTTATAACCATAGAATAGAAATCTTCTGTATAATGTATCATGAACTAAGTTGTGAATTGAATTTTTAAACAGTGATTTTAGTTCTGTAACAAGACTTAGCCTTACTGGTGTTAAGGTGTACCAGTACTCTTCCAGCTTTCTATTTCTTCCCTCTGCTGGCTTGTTTTCTCCACTGCTTTGTTTCTTCCTTCATCCGGTGACTGCCCTGCCAGTATATATTTTCTCCTTTGTGGCGATGTTGATGTATTTTCATTTCTTCAAGGTCATGGTGACCAGTTAATTGGTAAAGTGTGCAATATGCCTTGTAGATTGTGAGAGCACAACAGGCAGCCTTGACATTCTAGATCGGCACTGTCCAGTACAGCTTTCTGTGGTGATGGATGTATTTTATATCTGCACTGTCTAATGATGGTAGCCACTGGCTGCATGTAGCTACTGCTTGCTTGTCATGTGGTTCATGAATCAGAGGAAGTTTTTACTTTGATTTTAATTAATTCATATGTAGAGCCACAAATGGCTAGTGGCTGCCATTACTGGACAGCACAGTTCTTGATGAACAGATTGAATCAATATCACTTGTTTTCATAAGCCATAAATAATTTTTATGTATATATGCATTTACCCCAGAAGTAATAGCTTTTTCACATTTAAACAATTTTTTTCATGTTTGGAAAGAATGTTTCTACACTAACGTGTTTTGTCTTTATTCATATTTAGCATCAAAATACTCATTCTCAAAATTAAAATGATTCTTGGGATATTTAGATCACTGGGGAGCAAGAATTGTTTTAAATTTGGAAACATGAAAATCATTTTGCATTTTATTTTAGAAATCTTAAGTGTGATTAAATGGTCAGTTAGTATGTTTTTATAAAGTCTATATAATTCTTTGACATTGTTATGATTTTCCTCATTGTAATACTTGATTTTAGTTTATATTTTATTGCTTCCAAATTAAGTTATGAGTTTCTTTATTCCCCATTTTATTGTTACTTGCTTTCTGGTATTGAGGGGGCCAGGGCCAAGGGTGTAGAGTTGAATAAAGTTTGATGACTGCCGAAGTATCTTTTAGTTAAGGTATATTCATGCTATCTTAAACTTTTACCAAACTAGTTTGATTTCATTTAATGTTGCCAGAATTACAGCCTGTCGTACTGTGAATAAACTTATTACCGGCTTCTTGACATTGACAGTGAAGTACAAAGAATTCCTAACTTTATAGTTGTTTGACCCCCAACATTTCTGTTTTAGGATGGTGGGGAAATGATATATGCTCAGGAGAAACCATGCTTTGAATTTCAAATTTTGCTCTTTTCCTGGGTTAGCAGTGGGCAGTAGAAACAGGCAGAACTCCCAGTCAGCCCTGTGGTCATGAGGGGAAATAGCTGATACTTTGCAGTGTGCTGTGTTGCTAAGCTGTGATGTGTAGTAGCATTGGTCTATTAAATGCATTTTTTACTTAGGATATTTTTAACTTAGAATGGGTTCGTTAGGACACAACCACCTTGTAAATTGAGGAACATCTTTACTGCTTTTTATTATTCTTATGAGAGTAGGAAATTAATTCCCCATTCCTGTTACTAGTAACTAACAAAAACTCTGACAATGTAAGGGAGACTAGAGGAATATGAGACAATAATATGTGAGACCTTCAAGAAGAGTTTTAAAGTAACTGAGATATTAAAATTGAGGTTGAAGAGAAGAGAGTGAACTAGTTGTAGATCAAAACCATTTTCTAAGAAACAATTATCTTTAAATAAATGATACGACTTTGTATTTCCTGATAATGATAGGTGAACAGTATACAGAGGCAAACAGTTTGGAGTAATTAGCCAAGTTCCCTTTACCCATAAGGGTGGGAAGTCAAGGGAAAGACAGGCTCAGCTGCTATGTACATCTCTGACCTAGGCTCCTATTTGACCTAAGTGTGTCTTGATGCAGCAGCACAGGCCAGCGAGGAGGCGGTGTCATTTCGCCGTGAACGCAGCACATTTAGGCGCCAGGCAGTACGGCGCCGGCACAATGCAGGGAGTAACCCTACCCCTCCTACCTTGCTCATCGGATCACCCCTAAGGTATGGTATTTTGAAATTCCACCAAGTTCAGCATGCATGTAACAGACCTTACCTGTGACCCAAGAGAGCATTTGGATTTTGCTTTTTCTTTCTGTTTGTCTCCTTTGCATTTTAGGTCTTACAGACTTTTCTTTGCATGTGACCCTGAGCCTATTGCATCTTGCATGCCTTATGTTGCACTAAACAAAATGATTAGGTTGGTTTACTCAATTTTTAATTGCAGTATCACTTTAGTTATAGAATGTAAATAGTAGAAAAACTTGCATCAGTTTTTCTTTTTTTTTCTAATCCAACAATAATACAACATCTTTTCCCAAGATGTTGAAGAAATATGAGACCAAATGATGAGTTTTTTGAGGAATAACAGACACTGATCTCAGCCTGATAAGCCAGTTTGATTTATTTCATTAAAAGTGATTTACTTTATCTTACTTAGAACTTGGTGTTTTTTTTTTTTTTTCACTGTAACCAAGAAAATGACACATGGCTGAATATTAACTTACGTGAAGTATGGTCCTATATGTACATTTTAAATCTGTGTATATATTGATACTACATCTGAGGTGAAATTCGCAGCCTCTACAGTGTGTTAAACACTTTCATATTTTCCTGTATTCCCAAGAAAACACCTGTTATTTATATTGGGAATAAATTTCCATTAAAAATTTAGTGGTTTATTGTATCAAATCTAAAGAGACCATGCCTCAAATTAGAAATGTGAAAATCTGTTCAAAAAACTTGAACAGGCCGGCGCCGTGGCTCACTAGGCTAATCCTCCGCCTAGCGGCGCCGGCACACCGGGTTCTAGTCCCGGTCGGGGCGCCGGATTCTGTCCCGGTTGCCCCTCTTCCAGGCCAGCTCTCTGCTGTGGCCAGGGAGTGCAGTGGAGGATGGCCCAGGTGCTTGGGCCCTGCACCCCATGGGAGACCAGGAAAAGCACCTGGCTCCTGGCTCCTGCCATCGGATCAGCGCGGTGCGCCGGCCGCAGCGCGCCGGCCGCGGCGGCCATTGGAGGGTGAACCAACGGCAAAGGAAGACCTTTCTCTCTGTCTCTCTCTCTCTCACTGTCCACTCTGCCTGTCAAAAAAAAAAAAAAATTAAAAAAAAATTAATAAAAAAATAAAAAAAAAAAACTTGAACAAATGTGGACATGAACACATGTATTTGCTTAAGTAGTTCATACATTTAAAAAATATTTATTTAATTGAAAGGCACAGTAACAGAGGGAGGGAAATGAGGGATTGGGGTTGGGGTGGGGTTGGGGCAGAGATTGAGAGATTGGTCTTCCATCCCCTGTTTCATTCTCCAAAACTTCAGAACAATCAGGGCTGGGCCAGGTCAAAGTCACGAGTCAGGAGTCAGGATCCACCCTGGTCTCTACAAGGGTGTCAAGAACACAAGAACTTGGGTGATCTACTGTTTCTCAGGTGCATTAGCAGGAAGCTATGGATTGGTAGCACAGAAAAGCTGGGACTTGAACTGGCACTTTCAAATGGGATGTGAGTGACCCAAGCAGTGATTTGACCCACTGCACCACAACACTCACCCAGTAGTGCATAATAATAATATTACTTGTACCAAGTAGCGCCACTATAAAACTTATTTCCCTGCCAAAGCATTTAATGAAATTACTGCTTTTGAGTAAAGTCCTTTTTTCTTTAATTATTACTTTTAATTCATATTCCCTTGATATTCAAGACTTGATTATTTTCCATAGTTTACATTGCAGTCAGGAACTTCATGTCTCTCACAGGTCATGTTCCCAATGAGTCCTTCAATAATGGATAATTCTATAAAAAGAAATGGCTTTGGTAAGCCAACATTTAACATATAAAATGGGAAGGCCACCAACTTAAAAGAAATACTTGCCAATGAAACCATTTCTGAGTGCTTTGCTTTTGTGAACCCTCCTGTTCCTTTCTGTCTCCTTTCCTTTCCTGCTTGAAGTGCTTTTCTTCCTGCTGGTGGATTTGGGACATAGCTCCAACATGCAGAAAGAGCTCAGCATTTTATCCCCCCCCCCTTTTATAATAATATTTGGCAATAGACATACTTTCTTGCTCATTCTATGTTGGTGCTTCATAATTTTGTTTTTGAAAGTCAGAGCTCATAACTTTTTTTAACTTTCTCTTTTTAGTCTTTAAAAATCCTTTCAGTCTTTGCCTCAAATGAGCCTGTAGGATCCCACTCACCAAACAAATGTTGACAAGATAGTTTTATTTATCTATCTGGTGGAGTATTAGGAAGCTGTGTTCTAATTCTAGCTAATCACATAGGATTGTCCTGTTTTCATAGGGTCTTAAATATATCATTACCCAAGGAAGGATGTAATGTAACACTTAGTAAGGGTTCATATTAGAGTTTTTGGAAAGCAGTCTTACGGTAGAGAGCCTATAACTTTTGGGTATTTCAGTACAAAAATTGTATGTATCTTAAATAAGATGACCCTATTACAGATGAAGTAAGATAAAATTTGCTGAGGGATTAGAAAAAAATACCAATTTATAAAATCATCTTTTGTGGTTATGATAATATTTAGGTAAAGTGTGTTGATGTTATTTCTCAGTGTGTGTTACAGAATGATATCATGTTTAAATAGATATAGGATGGCATGGTCATTTAAAATTTGGAAATTTGTCTGAAAGAAATAGAATAGATAATGGAAATACTTTCATTACAATTATATAAATTCTAGGAAAATCTACAGTCATCCCCTATATTGCCAAATAATAATGAAACTTACATGTAGTATGTTTTCCCTGTACAGTACATATATACCCATGATGAAGTTTAATGTCTATAAATTAAGTACATAAGACATTAATAATAACTAATAATAAGGTGGAGTATTATAACAATATATTATAATACAAGTTGTTGAAAAACTTGAGTTATTTCTGAAAGTTTCTATGTAATATATTCTGACCATGGTTCACCATTGGTAATTGAAGTGAAAGCAACTGAAAACAAATCCTCAAAGGGAACTAATATAACTTATTTTAAACTTTAATAAGTAGTTTAAATAAATGACCATTCAGAAAGCAACTTGGTAAAATACATGTCTTCAAGGGTTGGAAGTGAATCATCAATTTCCTTGTAAAGAAAAGCTGTGTGTATTTTTATATTACTTATTAGAAAAAATTTTAGCATTAAAAAAATTTTTGTTAACCTTGTAGGTAGGTTTTGTAGGCTCTTGCTAATGTTTCCCGCTTACTAAATTTTTTTTAATTTCTAACACATTATTGAGAGTTTAGATGACCTATATTTATCAACCTAAATGTGGTACTTTTTTGAATTTTTTATTAGTTAGAAACTATCAGTGTATTTTGGGGAAAGGTGAATAAGGAATCATTTTGTGGTACTCAGAGATGAACCCACTAAATCTTGGTGGGTTGTAGCTATGTTCAAGACAGTATCTTCTCTGGACTCTGAAGACTCATGGGAAGGATGCCGTCATACTTTTAGTAGAAATTACACTTTGGCTGGAGAGACACAGAACAGTAACTAACAGTATGAGGCAGATTGTGTCAAATACCAGTGAAGTGGTATAGAGGAGGGAAAGCCTAAGACCAACTTTTTTTCTGTGATTTAAATTAGAAATACTAATTAGTGTGAGTGGAGATCAGTGATGCTAGCAGTAGCTAATTGTTTTAGACCAAAATTTCTGTCCGTCATTTTGATGTGTTACAAAATAGTAGCTACCATTTCTCAAATTGAAAGTTTTGACATATAATTAGAACTGTAAGAACGATTTATTTATGCCAGTTAATAGCTTAGAATGAAATGCAGCTCTTCAGGTATGTTTCCTAACAATTTATGCAAAGATGACAGGCCTTTTTTGTTGTTGAAGGATTTCAGAGATAAGATATATAGGAGCATAAATATTACCGATTTTTGATGTCCAAAAACATGTTTATAATCTCATAGATTTTGTAGAATTTGTTTATTCTGGAATTGATTTTCATGTATTGCCCATTATTTTCTTTGTCCTCTCTCTTTTTCAATGATTATTTATTTGAAAGGCAGAATGACTGAGAGGGAGAGAGAGGATACATCCTCTGGCTCACTCCTTGAATGCCCACAACAGCTGGGATTGGGTCAGGCCAAATCTCTAGCCTGGGCTTCCATTTGGGTGTCCATCGTGGGTGGCTGGGACCCAGCTACTTGAACTGTCCCTGCTGCCTCCCAAGCACATTAACAGGAAGCTGGATCAGAATCTTAGGAGCCAGGACTTGAACCAGCATTCCACTGTGGAATGTAGGAGTCCAAAGTGACAGGCTAACCCAACTGTACCACAGTGTCTACCCATACCTGACCTTTGTAAACCTTTATTTCTGTTTGCATCTATGAGTATATTGGATCTTCATCTTGAAGTTAGTATATTCTAAAGTATGTTCACATTAAAACATAGCTAATTGCCGTATAGCTCTTTGCTTATTACTTGAAAATGGAAAAATTGCTAGAAAAAGTTTGAGTATTATTTCTTATAAAATCCTTCTATCTTCTAAGTCAGTCTGACAGAGCACAGCACTTGAACTACTCAAACACTTTTTCCTCACTATTTTTGCCCTTGTGAAATTTGTTCATTTTAGTAAGGTTTGTGCAAAAATTTAGATAGCGTGTGGGGAAGAGTGATAAAGATTAATTATTGTGTGTATGAAGTATAAAAGCTTATCTGTCCCAAGATCATCACTAGATTTGTGTCCATTTTACAAATATTCTAGTTCAGACAAGTTATTAAATACCTTTATAGGTACACATTAAGAAAAGTAGTGTCTCTAAGAGTTGACATTTTGCAGACTTGGTTGCTTCCATACTGTGGCCTCTACTTAGAGTGTGTACTCTTCAGTGTCTGTAAAAGAAGCCTGCAAAATGAATGTTCATGGTAGTACTAGTTAGGAGACGTGTCTGTGATAGTGGAAATATTCTATAATATGCCCTCATATAATGGACACCAATTACAAGCAACTGCCGACTCTGGAAACCATTAAGCTATGGTAGCTGCTAGCTGCATTTTGTGGTTATTGGACACTTGAAATTTGGTTAGTGTGACTCAGGAGCTAAAGTTATAATTCATTTAAATGCTCACAGGCAACTATATCAGACGATCATTGTCATAACCGGAGGCTTAAGCAATATATACAATGTTTTCTGTTTAGCCTTTTATTTCAGAGTCATCTCAGCAGCTGAGTTTGTTTTAAAGGAACCAGACAAACCATTACAGTGAATTCAAAGGATTAGAGGGAAGAGATACGCAGGAAAAATTATAAAGTAACTAAGTAAGGCCATCCTAAGTGGCACTCTTCTTTTTGTTTGAGGCAAAATCATTTTGTTATTTTTCTCTAAAAAAAGTAGAGATTATTTATTTTAAAAATGTATTTATTTGAAAGCCAGAGTTACACAGAGAAAGAAGGAGAGGCAGAGAGAGAGAGGTCTTCCATCTGCTGGTTCACTCTACAGTTGGCCTCAAAGGCCAGAACTGTACTGATCCGAAGCCAGGAGCCAGGAGCTTCTTCTGGCTCTCCCATGTGGATGCAGGGGCCCAAGTGCATCTTCCACTGCTTCCCCAGGCCATAGCAGAGAGCTGGATCAGAAGTGGAGCAACCGGGGCTCCAACCAGCGCCCATATGGGATGCTGGCACTGCAGGTGGTGGCTTTACCCACACAGGCCCTGAGATTATTTATTATTCACTTGAAAGAGTGACAGAGAGAGAGATCCCTCAACACCCAAGGATGGGTCAGGCTGAATCAGGAGCCTGGAACTCCTTTTGAGTCTAGCACGCAGGTGGTGGGGCCCAAGCCTTTGAGCCATCATCCAGTGCCTTCCCAAGCTGGATAGGAACTAGAGTGGCCAAGACTTGAACCAGCACTATGATAGGGAATACAGGGATCTAAAACCATGAGGCCAGATAGTTTTGGTAACAGTCTCCAGAACTGTTAAAAGTAAACTTGAATTGATAGAGGGCAGAGATGCAGTG
The DNA here is from genome assembly GCF_051225735.1 of Oryctolagus cuniculus. NCBI lineage: Eukaryota > Metazoa > Chordata > Mammalia > Lagomorpha > Leporidae > Oryctolagus > Oryctolagus cuniculus. The sequence goes on from NC_142886.1 coordinate 21,392,319, forward strand.
AACACCATGTACAGAATGATGTTTTCACGAGTTTCATCAGTTTAAATTTGACTGCTGGACTAAGTGTTAAGTCAGTCTTTTAAATAAGTTTACAAATATATAAAAATACAAAATGAGTGAAGAATATGATTTCTTCATTATTTAAATGAATTTTATAAATAATTAAAATGTTATAGTAATAAAATTCTAATTCTTTTTAAAGATTTTATTTATTTATTTGAAAGAGTGATGGAGAGGGAGTGACAGAAAGAACCTCTGTCCACTCCTTCACTCCCCAAATGGCCGCAACAGCCAAGTCTTGGCCAGGGCAAAGCAAGCAGCCAGGAACTTCTTCCCGGTCTCCCAAATGAGCGGCAGGTGCTGATGCAGTCATTCCGTCTGCTGCTTACTCAGGTGCATTAGCTGGAAGCTGGATTGGGATCACAGCTGCTGGGACTTGAACCAGCACTCTGCTATGGGGTGCCAGTGTTACAGGCAGTGGCCTAACCCACGGGCCACAGTCCTAGCCTTTAGGTATTTTTGAAATTTTATACAATCTAGAAAAGACTAGAATCCTTTGAGGGAACAAATTACTTTTAAGATTGTCTAAAGTGAGGAATCCTTGCTAATGAGATTGCCCTTTTGGATTGGAAAGGGAAATAAAGCTTGTTAAATGTAATTGTCAACTAACCCTAATTATAAAAAGCATGTGACCTTCATTCTGAAATATGTAGACTGTTTATAATAACATTTTATATTGCAGGTTGAGTATCCTGTATGGAAATGGTTGGAACCAGAGTGTTTAGATTTTGGAGTCTTTGCATATACATAGTGAAATGTCTTGGGCATGGGACCCAAGTCTAAACACAAAATTCACTTATGTTTCATGTGAGCCATATACACATGGCCTGAAAGCAGTTTTATATGGTATTTTTAATGCACCTGCATTTTGACTATGACCAGTCCTGTGTGGTCAGTTGTAGAATTTCCCACTGTGGCATCATGTTGGATTTGGAGCATTCTGGATTTTCAGATCAGAGATGCTCAACCTGTAATTGTATTTGACTGTATTTCATTTGGTTGAGTCAGTTATTCTGGCTTGTCTTGCACCAGTTTGTGCTTTTCTTTCTATTCAAAATTGCAATCTTGGTTGCATCTAATATTCTTTAGTTTTCAAGTGTTTAGAAACATGGTTTGATTGTGAATTTGATTTCTCAGGATATTTGAAAGGTTGATTCTAGAATTATTACAAGATTCTAAATAAAAGTACATATTTAACTAAAAATTAATTGTTAGGAACCAGCTGCAGCCCACACATGCGAGGACTTCAAAATTTGTGGAAAAGTGGAACTAAATGATAATGTGCATTTTCCATGAATTTTTCGAAATACTGTCTTAAGTTGAATGTACTCATGATTGTTCTTTGCTGCTTTCTTTTTACTACATTAGAATTTAGTTGACGTGAGGTGAAAAAAGTCACAGATGAGCTCATTTCATGTGCATGAAATGTTTACCACTTTTAGCACTGCACATCTGGTTTGTAAGGACAGGAAGATTTTAGTTGGTAGTATGAGTTCAATCTGGATAGTTTTCAGAGTTGTTGGCTCTTTCTTAGGTTATGTTGAAAAGTGTCTTGTTGAATTAGTTTTCATTCTAGATATTGTTTTCTCTTTTCTTTCCTGTAATGTCTCCCCAATCCCTGTTTTTTCCTAGCCTTCAAGATGGTCAGCAAGGCCAGCAGTCCACAGCCCAGGTCAAAGTCCAGTCCCGCCCCCCTTCCCAGGCTGCAGTGCTCAGTGCTAGTGCCTCCTTGCTGGTGAGAAATGGGAGTGTCCACTTAGAAGCATCACATGACAATGCATCTACTGTAGGCGGTAGCAGTTTGCACGATGAACTTGGTATGCAGGCCTTATGTAATCTTGGTGATAACAAAAGGTTAATGCAGCAGATAATGAGTAACCATGATTGCAATTCTTTTTCGAGATAGTTTCATTTTAGAGTTATGCATAGGGACATTTTTTATATAGAATTTGCCTTGTGTGTAAGGAAATTTGACTTTTGCTTTTTTCCTTTCCTATTTCTTTCTACTCTTATTTTACTTTGCCTTTTGATTATGTCTATTAATAAATAGTTAAAATGTTAATAAATGTTGATACTTTAGTTTTCTCTTAAAATGTTTTGAGCATTTCCTTTAACGCCAGGCATTTTTGTATCTTTTGGGAAAATGCTGACTTTTTAAAATAATGATTTTGACTAAACCTTAGTTTCTTTGAATTCTTTGTGCTATAGGAAAGGCAAAATTAATTTCTCATGATCTATTATAACAGTCTTTATGATTCTGTGTTTTATGATATGTCCATTATTTATAGTAAGATTTAGTATAATTATAAAGGCAGCTTCATATAATATCAAATAATTTGATAAAGTTTATTTTCTTGTTTATATATATAAATATATGCATTAATTATTAGGTAATTCTCAGAGGCATTGTATAGTTTAAAAAGCTCAGTAATCTATATCCACTCAAATATCTGCTTTATGCATTATTTAAGAATAGTATCTTATAGTACTGTGTTTTTTTTTCTCTGTGCAATTCAGCTCTCTTGTGTTCAGAATATAGTTTAATATGATAAAATAAATATATGAGGAAGAATGCCTGGCATTCAGAAACAGTTGCTTGAAAGCATTTACTACTGTGATTGTGATTATCCATGTTATAACTGCTTTCACTTATAAAAATGATGATCTCGTTGATACTTTAACTCGGCAATATTTGTGGTATAAGTTGCCCTGATTATGCTTAGTAAAACTTACATGCTGTTTATTCCTTGACTTTTTCCATTTTTTAAAAATCCTTCTCTATAACTTACAAAAACTTGAAAATGGTCAGCTAAGATATTTTATACCATTAAAAAATATGAGGGCTAAAGTTACGGTATAGTGGGTTAAGCTGCCACATGTGACACTGACATTCCATATGGATGCCAGTTCCAGTGCTCGCTGCTCCACTTCCCGTCCAGCTCCCTGCTAATGTGCCTGGGAAGGCAGTGGAAGATGTCCCAGGTGCTTGGGCCCCTGCCATCCATGTGGGAGACCTAATGGAGTTCCAGGCTCAAGGTTTCTGTGTGGCCCATTGCTGCAGTTGTTGCAATTTGGGGAGTGAACCAGCGGATGGAAGATCGATCTCTCTCTCTCTCCGCCCCCCCTTCTCTCTTTCTCTCTGTTACGTGGCCCTTCAAACAGATAAATCTTTTAAAAATTATATATGAGAATTTCCAGATAAAATAAGAATTTTTATCAATTTACATTTTAATTTTAAATTTAGAATACTTTTGTACTTTAGAGAGGCAAGGACATTTATTAGGAGCATTTTTTTTAAGATTTTATTTCTTTATTTGAGAGGTAGAGTTACAGAGAGTGAGAGGGAGAGACAGAGAAAGGTCTTCCTTCCGTTGGTTCACCCCCCAAATGGCCACAATGGCCAGAGCTACACCGATCCGAAGCCAGGAGCCAGGTGCTTCTTCCTAGTCTCCTGTGTGGGTGCAGGGGCCTGAGCACTTGGGCCATCTTTCACTGCTTTCCCAGGCCACAGCAGAGTGCTGGATTGGAAGAGGAGCAGCCGGGACAGAATCCGGCACCCATATGGGATGCCAGCGTCTCAAGCGGGGGATTATCTTTTTTTTTTTTTTTTTTTTTTGACAGGCAGAGTGGACAGTGAGAGAGAGACAGAGAGAAAGGGCTTCCTTTTGCCGTTGGTTCACCCTCCAATGGCCGCCGCGGCTGGCGCGCTGCGGGCGGCACACCGTGCTGATCCGATGGCAGGAGCCAGGTACTTATCCTGGTCTCCCATGGGGTGCAGGGCCCAAGTACTCGGGCCATCCTCCACTGCACTCCCTGGCCACAGCAGAAAGCTGGCCTGGAAGAGGGGCAACCGGGACAGAATCTGGTGCCCCGACCGGGACTAGAACCCGGTGTGCCGGCGCCGCAAGGCGGAGGATTAGCCTAGTGAGCCACGGCACCGGCCAAGCGGGGGATTATCCTACTGCACCATGGCGCCGGCCCCAAGGAGCATTCTTGAGAAAAGGATAAGATAGACTTCATTCTGTTTATCTACGTTTTAGTTGCAAGTGCTATTTTTTTAGTTGCCAATATATTAAGTTATATAATATTACCTTTATATTGGTATTCATCTCTGGTTAATCCAAAATCTCCATGGGCAAAGGAGATGTGAATCTGTGACTATCAGATTACAGTCACCATCCCACTGTCCATTGGCTTTACGGTAGTAGATTAGCTAAAATAAATGGCTTCATTTTGATCTATATTGGATTTTTAAAAATTTTTTTCAGATCAAGCACAGAATGAAAACAGTAGGTAATTTTCTATGTAAAACATGGTAGTTTGCTGAAAAACTTTGCTAAAGAAGCTTTAGTATTAAACCAAAGCCACATAGATTATTGAAAATACATACTATGAGCTGCCTTGCCAGTTCTGAAAATAAAAGTCCTTTTTGGATTATAAGTGACTTTAGCATCTTCGGTGGATATACAGGATATTCTTTTGAAATCTGGATTTTACCTTTTGTGTTAACTGCCTTCTGATAGCTAGTTCCTGGCGTTAGGTGACTGAATGCTGTCAAGTTGAATACTCGGTAATGATTAGCATAAAGCAAGCAATCAGTCCAAAGTATGTACCTGTTCCATAGTACGTTAAACTGGCCAAAAAAGATCTAAAAGTGAACTGCAACTGGCTGTACAGGATTGGCAGAGAAACTGGATTTTTTTGTTTGTGTGACTTAATTTTTATGTTTAATTAATAGTAATATGATAATTTTGTGTCAGAGTATGTGCTTTAAATTGAAACACATTAAAATTCACCATGATATTCCCAAAGTATGGAATATTTGCTACTTAAGTCTTTATTTTACAGGTATTTATTATATTTATTTAATTATAATTATTTTCAGAAACTGAATTATGTTACATAATTTAAAAGGAAAAACATGGATGCTTTCCTTTCTAATAGGTAGATTTCCTTTCCATGCAGTCTATTAAAAAAGGTGGGGGGGGGGATGTTCAGGTGGCATAAATAATGGATGTTTTGAAGGTAACATTTTTGAAAATTAGATTTCTCTTAAGCTATGCTCAAATCCTTCAATGTAATATTTTGCTGTTTACTTTTAAGGTCGTATCTCAGAGGTTAACTTCATTCTGATCATTCTTACATTGCACTCCATTATTTGCAGTTGATTTCGTATTTTCTGAACTAAACTTCAATAATACTAACAAAAAGAAGCTTTGGCTTAGTGTACAGATTGTCACGTAATAGGCTGTGAATTCAGGTAACAAAGTCCTATTTTATATCTGCTAAGCTTTTTCTATAAAATTTGTCCTTAGTTTTTAATGTTAATCCTAGTGTGCTCCCATAAATGAATACTAATACATTTATACAATGGTGAAGTATTGCATTATAGTTGATAGTTACACTTTTAATATTAGCACAACATCTCAAAAGAAATGTCTGAGGTGAAATGATTTTTCCATGATTAAAATTAGTAGTGGTTAATGATGAAGATAAAATAAATTTTTTCATCTTTCTGTGATAGAAATAATGTTTTAGATAAGAAATGAGAGTAAGGCAGTTTTACATTTATCAAGACAGTTGTAAAATGCATAATCATGGACAGTGTTTCTGTAACCAGTTTAATGCTTTGTTCATTTGATTAGAGCACTAGAGGGTTTTTTCCCCCCTACCGAAAACAATGAAAAGATAAAAATGTATTGGAAGTTTAAAAAGTGATGCTTGGATTGATTTTCCTAAGGCTTTCTTTTGTTTTTGTTATTGTAAAAGAATTGACATAAAAAGGGTCCTTTGAGACCACCTGCATTACTGCAGAGCATACTGACACTGACCATGCCGTCAGCTCGTCAGCTTGGGTTGAAGGTAAAGGAAGTTTGGCAACATCCTGTGGTCCTTCTTGTTAAGCAGTTCATGGCAACCATGCATTATTAAGCAGAAATACAATTTGGAAGCTTTTTTATTTTTCACTTTAAAAGGCCAAGGCTCAGGTGGTCTGTGATGCTTTTAATGATTTTATTAGAATTATTTATGTTATTTAAGAAAGATTATATGTACTTCTCCAGTATTTTGGGCTATGATATGAGTACTTTTCTTCAATAATGAAGACTTGCGGAGTCAGAGTACTAAAATGGACCTTGGAATTTATACTTCAATTCTCTGTGTCATGGTAGATCATTTTCATTCATCAGAATAAAAAAAACTGCACTTTTTGCAACAACCTTGTCTTTATCCTTTATTGTTATAGAGTACAAAAAGTACTAAATAACATTAAGTACAGTATATAAGTGAAAGTAGTCTTTATTTTTATTGAAACACTTGAAGTTCTTTTTTTTTTTTTTTTTTTTGACAGGCAGAGTTAGTGAAAGAGAGAGACAAAGATCTTCCTTCCATTGGTTTATCCCCCAAATGACCGCTACGGCTGGCCCACTGCGCCGATCCAAAGCCAGGAGCCAGGTGCTTTCTCCTTGTCTCCCATGTGGGTGCAGGGCCCAAGCACTTGGGCCATCCTCCACTATTTTCCCGGGCTATAGCTGAGAGCTGGACTGGAAGAGGAGCAACCGGGACAGAATCTGGCACCCCAGCCAGGACTAGAACCCCGGGGTGCTGGCGCCGCAGGCAGAGTATTAGCCAAGTGAGCCGCGGCGCCGGTCTGAAACACTTGAAGTTCTAAATTATTTCTGGAAGGAAAAAGTGTTAAATAGTTTAGGGGATATATTCTCCTTATGCTTACTTTTGATAAAATTAGAACGTACTTTTACTATCCTTGTAGCAGAAATACAAGTTTACAAATAGTGGACAACATAATGATTAAAATTAAGTCATTTGTGATCTCATCACTCAGGGATATTCATTCACTGTTTTGTTTTTGTAACTTTTTCTTCCAATCTTTTCCAATATACTCATGTATATTCTTTTCTAAAATAGAATTGGTATCTTATTGTGTGACTTCGGTGCTACTCTATGTGTTTTATGTCTTGCTTTTTTCATGTAGCATGTCTGAGCACTTATCTACATTACCGTTCTTCAGCTCATTTCTGAGTGGCTACATATTTTCCCTTTGATTGCCAGGACAGGCAGTGCAGAGCCAGACATCCTGAAAACCAGGCTTTCTATCCCAGCACTACCACTCACTAGCTCTGAGGCCTTGGGCAAGTTATTTTCTCTCCCTGTACCTCAGTTTCCTCATTGATCAAAGGGAGGTATTAAAGACTTACTGTGAAGATTATGTGTATTAAGCCTAGCAGTTAGAACAGTGTCTGCCAGTGGAAGGTTATTAGATACTAAAATAGACATTGCAGTTATTGATAAAATATTATTAAATCATGATTTACTTAATGAGTTAACTAATTCCACTGCTGATCTTCGAAGTGTTTCTTGGTGTTTCCCTTCATAATAAATACTATTCTAACCATTCATTAATTACTATTGCCTTAGGGTAACTATGTTAAAATGGAACTTTCAGTCAAGAGAAATAAATGTTATTGGGGTTTGTTGTACATTCCTGCTAATTGATTTATCTACCAGCTTAAAAATTTTTCCAGTGGGTTATGTGTTTTATCCCCACAAATATAAATTTAAAATAAATATAGATAGAATTTGTCTTATCTACTGCACTGGTTAATGTTCAGAAGCCTGTCATTTTACTGTGGAAACTAGAACATTATTTCCAAAAGTTTTGGATGCCTTAACTACGTTAGGAAGTTGGTAGAAAATAACAAGGACTAGTTGAGATACCTGATTTGTCTCTTCCTATAAAGGACTTTTTGAAACACTAGATTAGGTTGCTTTCCAGCATTAAAGATTTTTAAGATTCTAAGTCAGTTGATGCATGTACATAGGTTAGATTCTTTGATGGAGAAACCCCCAATCCTGCCCAAATCAGTGGTTAATAAAAAAGTTATATTTCTCTAACAGAATAATGGTAGCCATTTTTAGCAGATAGGTTGACTTATCATCCACATACAGCTTCCCCACCTGGTCCAAGGTGGTAGCTGTAGTTGTTGACATTTCCTAGCAAACAGAAAAAGGAAGAGACTAAAAAAGGTCAGAAATCCATTCTTTATCTTTCAGACTGTGACTTGGAAAATGAGCCTGTCATGTTCTCTCACCTCCCATTGGCCTGTTCCTAGTCACGTGGTGCCTTGTAACTGCAAGAGAGGTGGGGCTATGACTGCTCAGCTGAAACTCAGTGAAGGGAAAGTGTTGTTATAAATAGCAGAGGGTAGGTGCCGCAGGTCTTTCTTCTGTCTTTGGCAGCGTATACTGCTTTGGAAACTTCTGATGAGCAATAGTATTCTAATGAAGCATGTAGACATAAAACAGGATCTCCAAAATCTTGGTTGCTTCCTTGTGGGACTTTCACTGAGTACATGCTGTCCCATGTTTACCCATCTACTCATTTCTTACTCAGTATTTTTTTTTCCCATTGTTTTTTTCCCCCATCAATTTTATGGAGCTGTAATTAGGTACAATAATGCATCCATTTAACTTTTACAGTTCGGTGTGTTTTAACAGATGAGTACACCTGTGAATTATGAAAATCAAGACACGGAACATTTCCATCACTTTCCAAAGATCTGTTGTGCCTTTTGCAATCCATTCCTCCTCTGCTTCTGGCCATGGCCATCCAGTCATCTGCTTGTTGCCATTAAGGTCTTCCCTTTTCTAGAAGTTGACTTAAATGCAGTCATGTAGTTTGTGGCCTTTTGTGTTTAGTTTTTCCTATAGCATGCTTTTGAGATTCATCATGTTGTGTGTATTAGTTTGCTCCTTATTGCTGAGTATGCTCACCAGGTATGTTGTCTGTGCACTCATTAGTTGATGGGCATTTGTATTATTTCCACGTTGGATATTGTAAGTAAAATTTCTAAAACTTTTTTTTAGTGTGAAAATGATTTCATATTGCCACCAACAAGTTCTTGTTTGTCATGTCCTTGCCAACACTTGTTATCCTTGACTTTTATATACTTGGGTGCATATAATGGCATCTCACCATGGTTTTTTTTTTTTTTTTTTTAAAGATTTATTTATTTATTTGAAAGTCAGAGTTACACAGAGAGAGAGGAGAGGCAGAGAGAGCGGTCTTCCATCCGATGGTTCACTCCCCAATTGGCCGCAATGACCGGAGCTTCGCCAATTCAAAGCCAAGAGCCAGGAGCTTCTTCCAGGTCTCCCACATGGTGCAGGGGCCCAAGGACTTGGGTCATCTTCTACTGCTTTCCCAGGCCATAGCAGAGAGCTGGATTGGAAGTGGAGCAGCTGGGTTTCGAACCAGCACCCATTTGGGATGCTGGCGCTTCAGGCCAGGGTGTTAACCCACTGAGCCACTGCACTGACCCCCTCACCATGGTTTAAATTTATATTTATCTTATAACAAAGGAGGATGCACATCTTTGGAGGCTTTTATTGGCATTCATCTGAAATATATCCACATATTTTACTCATTTTTGAAGTTGGGAGGTTCATTTTACTACTGAGGTTTAAGACTTCTTGTGGTATTTTAGATACAATTCATTTGTCAGATACAATTTATAAACGTTTTCTCCTATTCTGCAGCTTGTTATTTTGTTTACATGACCAGTCTTGATGATTTAAATCCCATTGGTACAGATTATTTTATGAAATAAGACATGGCCTTTTGAAATAAAATGTGAGCAAATGTTGAGGTGATAGTAGGTTATGAATTTGTATATTCAGTTTTGGAAAGTTCAGCTGATCTAAGGATTAAGGCACAGGAGAAGAATCTTTTATTTTTTAAAAAGATTTATTTATTTATTTGAAAGGCAAAATTAGAGAGAGGCAGAGAGATAGAGAGGTCTTCCATCTGCTGGTTCACTCCTCAAAGGCCACAACAGCTGGAGCTGGGCTGATCAGGAGCCAAGAGCCTCTTCCAGGTCCCTCATGCAGTCGCAGGGGCCCAAGGACTTGGGCCATCCTCTACTGCTTTCCCAGGCCATAGCAGAGAGCTGGATTGGAAGTAGAACAGGGGCTGGTGCTGTGAGGCAATGGGTTAAAGCCCCCGTCTGCAGTGCCAGTATCCCATATGGGCTCCAGTTCGAGTCTCGGTTACTCCACTTCCGATTGGAGTCCTGGTTGCTCCACTTCCAATCTAGCTCCATGCTAATGTGCCTGGGAAAGCAGCAGAGAACAGGCCAAGTTGTTGGGCCCCTGCACCTACATGGGAGACCCCGAAGAAGCTCCTGGCTCCTGGCTTTGGATCAGTGTGGCTCCAGCTATTGCAGCCATTTGGGGAGTGAACCAACAGATGGAAGACCTTTCTTTGCCTCTGCCTCTCTGTAATTCTGCCTTTCAAGTAAGTAAATAAAACTTAAAAAAAAAAAATAACACCAAGAAGTGAAGCAGCCAGGACTTGAACCAGTCACCCATATGGGATGCCAGCACTGCAGGCAGCGGCTTTACTCACTATGCCACAGTGCTGGCCCTGGGAGTGGAGTCTTAACAGTGAATTAAGGCATGTTGTATTAAGTCGGAATTAGAGAATAAGATGGCCATTCAAGTAGATCTATGTAGATCTCTCTTATTGTTGCTAGGCAGTGAGATATCTGTATTGACTCAGCTGTTCCCTAAAGCTCATCAAAGCCAGCGTTTTTCTTCTCATATCTGCCCTTTTCTTGCTTCTGTTTCAAAAAGCTCTGCACTATTGCACATTGCACTAGGCCATAGACCTAGTGGTCACGATGCCTGTGTTCCGCATCAGAATGCCTGAGTTCAATACCCACCTCCAGCTTCCTGCTGATGCACAACCTTGGAAGGCAGCAAGGATGGCTCAAGTGGCTGGGTCCTTGCCACCCATGTGGGAGAGAGACCTGGAATTGAATTGCTAGCTCTAGTCCCCCTGGCTGTTGGGGACATTTGGGGAGTGAACCAACAGATGGTGTTGGGAAAGAGTGCTCTCTCCTGCTGTCTCTTTGCCTCTCAAGTAAATTGAAAAAAAGAAACAATATTACAAGCTGCACAGTATTTTGATTTCCATTGTGGCACAATAACTAAAGAGATTTTAGAAGCCTGAGGTTCTTGATTTAGCTCAGAGGATGGCAGAGTATTATGTGTAGGCTAAGTCCAATTTGATGGCTGTTTTTGTACTTAAAGTAAATCAGTCTGTGTTTGTTTCATGCATCGTCTGTGGCTGTTTTCACAATAGATTGGCAAACTTGAACCATTGCTATAAAGATGTATCTATCTGGTACACAAAGCATAAAATATTTATTATCTAGCCCTTCACAGAAAAAGTGTGCAGACTCCTGATCTAGGGAGAAACAAGTCCATTAACCTGTAAGTGGTAGTGTAGTGAGTCACTCCTGAAAATTCACGATTTTACTTCAGATACTCAGGGTTGCCACTGAGTAGTAATTGGGAGTGATCCAAGAAATTAGAACTGATCTCAGAGGCCTCTCTCTTGGAAGCATAATGTATTCATTGGGATAACATTTTGAACACAAGACTCATCAACTTCAAAAACAGTTCCTTGTTGTACTTGATGTTTAAGTACTTAGTCATAAAAATGTACATGGTCCTCCAGCAGTCTTCTAAAAACTGCTTTGTAAATTTATCATCCATGTATCTCTCTCTCTCTTTACTCTTGTAGACTTAAGATTAACAGTAGAAAAAATGAGAAGTAAATTAAGATACATGTGAGACTTGGGCCCAGAGGACACAGAATGAACTGATGGGTTTTGGACGTCAGGGAAAAATGATTGTCCAAGACACTTAAGAGGCCTCCTTTTGTTGCTCATACCTAGTAGAGGATTAGAAAAAGACCTGTAGATGATTTATCCTTCTAGTGATCACCTCCTTCCTAGATCTGTAGGTAACTTTAGAAAAATGGGTGACATCAGGAACATAATGGAAGTTTCTTTGAATGCTATTCTTAAAATGTGCTTTATGTTGTTTGGTGAGGATTTATATTGATAGGACAACTTACAGAATCCCACTGCTTTCTCATGTCTGTAATCAGCATTTTGCAAATGCTCATTTAGAATGTGCTGCACCATTCATGGCTTCAGACACAATGTTTTATGGTCTTTAAGTCACTAGCTGGTGGTCTTTATGTTCTTTAAATTACTATCCAATTTTATTCATCGGAATTCCTACTGCTCATCATGTATTATTGACTCATGGTTGTTCCTTTAAAATTCTCCCACTTTGAAAAAATGATTTGGTATAATTAACAGATTTCATTTCTATAGATTATCATATTTAATATTCAAAACTGAGAAATGCCAAGTGCTTCAGCACTTTTTTTTTTGTCTTTAGCAATGCTATCTCATGGCCAGTATCATCTTTGCAAGACTGCAATTTGGCTTCCAATCTTGTTTTCTGTTTATCCCCTTAAATCATAACAGGACCATTCTATTCAATATAATTAATTATGACCTGGGAGTTGAATCATGTTTTGATTATAAACTAGAGAAGGACATTTATTTGATATCCTACTTTCTTCTCAGTTTGTAGTAATTAGAAATAATAATTAAAGTTGTCATTACATTTCTTAATGCAGAATAATGCTAAAATAGGATCACTAATAATTTTACATTTTGTTTAAATCTAAAGTTTAAAAATGATTCTGGTTTTAATCTCAGATGTGTGAAATTGCTATGTATGCCAAGAAAACTTATAAATTTAAGATATTCTTTTTTTTGAAATTTATGTATGTATGTGTGTATGTTTGTTATGTGAGAGAGAAATAGAGCTCCCATGGGCTGATTCACTGTGGAAATGCCTGCAGCACTGGGCTGCGCCAAACAGAACTAGAAGTCCAGTACTCAGTCTGGGTTTCCCACATGAGTGGCAGAGACCCGGGTACCTTTGAGTATATTAGCAGGAATCTGAAATCTGGAGTGGAGCCAGGACTTGAAACCTGGGATTCTGATTTGGGACGTGGGTATGCCAAGCAGCAGTGTAACTTCTAGGCCAATATCTGTCCCTAAAGTATTCTTAATCTGTGTAAACTAATAGCAATATATACTTAACTTCTGTTTTGGTTATTTTTTAAACTGCCTTTAGTAGATTATCATAATGCTACATCAAAATGTTACCAGGTTTTTCTTTGAAACTTTAAGCTATATATTTTTTAGTGTAATTGTTTTTCTGGTATGTTTATCTTCTGAATACAATTTGGTACTTCTGAAGTTCTGTCAGTTGCCAAACCCAAAAGATACCAGAGAGGCCCAGAATTGTTCTTTTGTGGTTAAGTTGGGAATATACAATGGAGCCTTTTTATATAGTGTGAATTTGTTCTGACAAGTGTCCTATATATTTTTAAGAACCCAAACTTGTTCCTAAAGTTAGTATGCAGGCAAAAGTTCCTTAAGGGAAAGAATAAAGCCCTGCTGAAGTCATCTACATTTGTTAACAATCACAGCCTCCCTTTTCTTAGACATGTTCTGTGCTTCCCTTCAGTTTCCTGAATTTTGTTACTTGTTAGTCATTGTTAGGCATTGGTTTGTTAGAAGAATTCAGTCTTGAATACTTAGATGGTAATAAAACCACCAGATGTTTCTACCTCTCTCTCTAGAAAAGTTTTTTTTTTTTGCATTCTTTGTTTTTGTTAAAGTTTATCTGTATTTAAAATGCTATTATTTCAATTACAGTATAATACTAGACATTTATACATAAGACTAGGCATCTTATACATGGCAATGTAGTGACAATATTCTTTCACTATTCCAAGTGAAAATTATGAACACAGTATCTTTAGCTGGTTTTAGTTGCATACAAATACTCTTAATATACCAAAAATGGAATTCATAATACTAAAAATCTCATGGGAAGCTTAAATACCCTTAATAAACTGATGCTTACTAATTCTTCTGCATTGCGTAATTGATGATTCTGATCAGGTGTTTTTTCCTACTTATATTAATGATAGCAAGCCAGTGAGGAAGGAGCAGAGCAGAAAAAATGACCTTATGAAAATAAATTTTGAATATCAATTTAGTATTTTTATTTAATCTTTTCATTAGCAATTTTTGCAGCCACTTCAAAAGAACATTCAGTGATACTTCTAAGGAGCAGACAGTTGGCAGCTGGTATCATGGCATTTTCATTCACTAATCAGGTTTCTGTTATAGAGGTGCTAAGAATGAATGACAGCTGAAAGGGAGAAAAAATTAATACACACGCAGAATAACTTTCCCTTGAAAAAGTACAGCGAACAAAATGCATATTTCACAGAATGCTTTGTTCCTAATTTTATCTCAGGAATGTATTATTCTGACCAAAAAAAAAAAAAAAAAGGCCACACAATAAAGTAATAAAATTTTGCAAAGTACTCAAACAATCTTGTCTATTTATTATTTTTTTTTGGGTTCCGGTCTTTTTAAAGAATGAAGTAATGTTTTTGTAAACCCTTAGCAACATTAGTGTACTTAGGGCTCCTTTTGTCAGTTTTTCAAGTATTCACTTAAATTTTAAAATCCACATTGCATACTTTTCACATCGTAGTCGTGGACTAATCTGAGTTTTAGATAGAAATAATCTTTTAGATTGAAATTGCCCTTTAAGATTTCCTCATCTTTATAACCGCAGTACTTCCATCTAATGAAACATAACCCTCGTAAATACTCAGAAAGCAGTCTAGACCAGACCCAGATAATTGCAGAGTTCTATACCTCATCTTATTGCCCTCCTGGAAATTCATAGTAATTTTACTTGCATTTCCTCCCATTTATGTGACTACCGTATATCCTCAAGGTGAAGAATGCATTTAAAATCCCATTATCAGAAATCATTGCATGTTGTAAAATTCATTTTAAGAGAGTTCTTTTTTCTTTTGATCTGTATTCTTCTGCAACCAATATAATTTCTAAATCTTCTGTTAGTTTTGTAGAGATATTTGGCTATAGCTATTGCTGTTTATAAATTTTTCATAAAGCTCTATGGTAGAATCATACAACTTGTAATGTTCATTAAATACTATAATTTATTGCCAACATTACTATAGCTTATTCAGTTCATTGAACTTCCTTAGGTCTAGTTTGGCACTTTTCATTTCTTCTTAAATAAACAAACAAACTCCGAAGGCCATCGTCCATTTTTGTTGTCTTGCAATTTGAGCTGTCTCAAAGCAGGGAACTTTGCAAAGGGCCACTCACACCCCTGCGAGTTAATGGTTGGGTTGGTTTTAGTAACATTGAATTCATTCAGGTGATGACCTGAATTGAGGATGTGCTGATGGGAGAACACAGACTGTAATCCTTGACTTTGGATATGTGGATCATTTAGCCCTACTGTCTAGCATTCCTTTTCTTTTCACTTGGGGCTGACTTACATGCTTACTATTATTGTTATAAAATATTGTAGAGAAGAATATAGTATATTTTCTTAAAATGTAAAAAGTTATGAAATCTAGTGTATTGTGAAGGAAAACTTCTGACTGTTCTGATGGCTTTTTAAACAATCATTTATTTGCTAGGTAAGTTCTCTTCTACGCTCTATGAGACTGGTGGCTGTGATATGTCCCTTGTGAATTTTGAACCAGCAGCAAGAAGAGCATCTAATATATGGTATGTGTGAAATCACATAAGGAGTGTGTGTGTGTACCTGTATATATTTGTCATGTTTAAAGTTCTTAAGCCTGGAGATATAAAAATTATTTTTTTATTTTTCTAATTGAAAAATACAAATCATCTACACGTATGGTATAAAACTCTCTGTCTTGAAATACTGTATCCATTGTAGAATGCCTAAATCAAGTTAACTAATACCTGTATTTCCTGACATAATTTTGGGTTTTTTTGATAGTGAGAAAGTTTAAAATCTACTCTCAGTGACTTTCAGTTACATGTGACATTGTTATTAACTCTAATTACCATGTCAGATATAAAGAGTACTTGGAAAACATATCTATATCAACTTAATTAGACTTAATAACTTACCATAGTACATTTTTTTCTGAAGAATTTAGGTAGAATTTTATGCTGTGAAAAATGTAAGCATTATTATATAAGTGAAAGTTATTTTGTATGTTTAAAAATATTAAATTTAAACTTCCTGTAGGTATTATAGTAGGATATGATATGATATGATATCCCACAATTACAAATTTGATTATAAATTTCGTGCTCTCCCTATATTATAGGATGGAATAAAGCCTATCAGAAAAATCGTCACATAACAAAGTTCAAACTCATCAATTACTTCTTCTTTAATATAATTTTAATAATTTACTTCTTTATTAAGGGTTCTTTCGAGTAACTTTTTAAATACCCAGCTTTGATTTTAGTTACATTTTTAATTATCTTTAATGAATAATTTTTTTGTTTACTTTTTTTGTTTGTTTTTGGAATTTCTTAAAATGTGTGTCATATGTTACATTTTACTTCTTTTCTCTCCACCTCTTAGGAGGAAATTTGTAAAATATAAGGAAATTAGGAGAAAAGCAAATAAATTAGAAATCTTTATCGTGTAACATAAGTACAGTTTTAGAATGTGTTAAAATTATTTTTTCTAAAATTTTAGTCTTGTTCATGTATTCAAATTCCTGCTTTGGAATCCATTATTGGTAGTTTTGATTGTTGTTTTAGGACTTCACTTTAATAATGGGTCACTTCTATGGGTGGTTTACTTATTTTTCAAGTTTGAGGATCCATTTAAGGCAGTAGGATCTTGCGATTATTCAGCTCAGCTTGCTGAAGAGATAGAACATAGAAGGAATTATTCTCTCTAGGCTCCTTTAGCCCAGTTTCAGAATTCACCTATCAATCAACTTTTAAATTGGAGTTACCTGAATCTGTAATGGTGGAAACAGGGGATGGAGAAATGGAAAAACTTAGCTACTGTGTTAATTTGAGAGGAGAACAATTCCTCACATAAAACTGTGATAAACCCTGAAGTTTTGAAATCCAGAGCTTACTGAAATGTGAAAACTGAATTGTGTTCTAGGCTGCCATATTAGCTTAGGTTTATTGTGTCTTTAGTCACTTAAACACTTTCACAAGAGCCTTGTGCTGAGTGTTTTTATTATCTGAAGTGACTGACGAAGAAACAGGTATAGGAGACACCAGGTAACTTGTCCAAGGTGTCGTTCAGTTGAAGAGGTTTGAATGCAGACCCCACAACCCCCAGGGTATGCTCTTTATTCACAACTTGGGGGAAATGTTATTTTGCATTTTGAAGTTTACATGGAAAAGTGTAAATATCATCACACTGTTAAAGGATTTGTTTCTCTTTCTACTACATGACAAACTGTTTACTCCCTAACCCCATTCTTGTTTTATTTTAGTGACACGGATTCTCACGTATCCAGTTCTACCTCAGTTCGATTTTATCCACATGATGTGGTAGGTTTTTCTTTATCTTTATACCATGATATATTTCCAGATTAAATCTGAAATGTCTATAGATACGTAGAAAAATCAGTAAAATCAGTAAAGTTACCAAATGACAGTTTTGTTGCAAACTGGCAAAATCACCTTTGCCATCCTTCAGTGGATCTCTTCTTGCAAGTGCTTGGAAAGGAAACAAAGTTTAATTAGCCATGTTTATACATTTTGAGGGGGAGATAAAGATCCATTTACTCATCAGTCTCACAACCTGAGACTGGTTGTGTCATTTGTTCGTTGAGCCCATTTTCAGCCTCATTGTAACTTTATTTTGATGTAGTTAACTGTTGACTATTAGCTATTCATAACTTGTGTGTGAGAAGAAACTGAGTGACGACATGTATGTAAAGAAATTATATATGTATAAAAATTATGTGTGTATGTAATCACTTAATATATGCAAGAAATTATGTACATGTGTGTAAAAATTAAACTATGTGAAATACAGTGGAGATTTAAAATAGAATGCAAGCTGCTTTTTGTTACCAAGGTGTATATATTCAAGCTGAAAAGGACAAAATATAAAAAATCATTATGAGAAAACATACAGATACATGTTGTCGAATGTAGTGCTTAAAGGGATTAATTTTTAGTGACTTCCTAAAGATGAGTTATTGAGTTAAAATACTTTTAAAAATGTATTTTAAAGTCAGGAACAAATAGTTTTTCCATCTACTGGTTCATTTTCAAAATGCCTGCAACAGCTAGAGCTGGGTCAAGCCGAAGCCCAGAGCCAAAGCTCAGTCTAGGTCTTTCCTGTGTGTGGCAGGGACTCAGCTACTTCAGCCATCAGCTGCTGCCTCCCAGGGTGCACGTGATCAGGAAGCTGGACTGAGGAGCAGGGCTAGGATTTGAACCCAGTCCCTTTGATACAGGATGCAGGTGTTCCAAGTGGCATCTTTACCACTGCACCAAATGCAGATGAGTTATGAGTATGATTTTAAGATTACAGTTGGGAACTGGCAAAAAACAGTGGTTCTCAACCTGTGGATGTTTGACGATAATCTGGAAACTAATGCGTGTGGCAACTGGAGGCATGCTACTGATGTGTAATGTATAAGAGCCAGGGATGCTATTAAACTTCCTACAGTGGGGATCCTAGCCCCCTTAACAAAGAATTATCTAATGCAGAAAGTCTGTAATGTCAAGATTGAGAAGCCCTGATGTAGACCATAAGAAGAAAAGCGTTCTGGGTCATATTTGTCAATGCTTGCAGGTAGAAATGGATATATTATACATGAGAAGCAAATTTTCTTGACTCTACCCACATTGAGTGTTTTGTTTATTTAATTGAAGATTTGCTTTTTTTTTTTTTTTTAAAGAGTCATGGAGAGAGAGGGAGAGAGGGAGACAGACAGAGAGATCTTGATCTGCTGGTTCATTCCCCAGATGGCCACAATGGCCAGGTGTGGGTCATGCCAAAGACAGGAGCCAAGATCTTCATCTGGATCTCCTATGAGGGTAGCAGGGGCCCAGATAGTTGGGTCTTTGTCTTCTGCTTTCCCAGGTCATTAGCAGGGATTGGATTGGAAATGGAGCAGCCGGGACTTAAACTAGCATCCATATGGGATGCCAGCATCACAGGCAGTGGCTTCCCCTGCAACATCAGCCGCATCACATTAAATGTTTTAGAAGCAGAGATTCTCCCCCTTTTATTTGCTACATGTATTCCTAGAAACTCCATAGGAAAGCAAAAATGGGATGATTATTATATTTATAATTTTCACATTTATATGGCATGGGAGCCTTCAACTAGTAAAATGCTGCCCAGAGTTGTGCCAGATAGAGTGAACCTTTTTTCTTTTTTCTTTTTTTAATGTGAGAGGCAGAGACCTTCTGTCTGCTGATTCACTCCCCAAATGCTTGCAATGGCTGGGACTGGGCCACGACACAGCCAGGAGCTGGGAACTCAGTCTAGGTCTCGCCAGTAGGTGGCAGGAACCCATTTACTTGAGCCATTTCCTGCTGCCTCCTAGGATCTGCATTAGCATGACACGCGTCAGGAGCTGGAGCTGGGACTTGAATCCAGGTACTCTGATATGGGATGCAGGTGTCTTAGCCCATAGACCAAATGCTCACACCAGATCCAGTCTTGTTGCTTTCAGAAGAAAGGAAAAGTGATGGTGAATGGATAAGTTAAAGCTAAAACAATGCAATAATTTCCTGTGTATCCTCAGGTGAACAGCCTGCAAAAACAGAAAAAACGTGGGAGGAGGGCAAGATTTGAAAACAGTGACAATGGCGATAAATGACAAAGGAGTAAATAAGAGTTGAAGACTCAGCTCTGAACCTAACAGTGAGATTCATAGCTGAGAAAAGACTAGAAATGTGCCAGGGGAAGCCACTAAGTCTTCACTGACAGTGATTTTAATGGATTCACTAGCAATGCAGTCATAAAGTCCTTAGGTTTCAAATATGCTTCATAACAAGACCTTTCAAGAAGTCTGTTGGCTAGTTTGCTTTGTTTCCTTGGTATTACCATCTTTTGTAGTTTCTAATCGTAAAATTTTCAAAGTGGACTACAGTAGAGAATTAAGGGGCTTAGATAATCTGCAAGCGAGTTGGCGTTCTTGAATCATGATTTGATTAAATACTTGAAGCCTTTCAATGCTGACTTTCTTTTAGCTCTCTCTCCCACAGATTCGATTGAATAGACTGTTGACCATCGATACAGATTTATTGGAGCAACAGGACATTGATCTAAGCCCTGACTTAGCAGCCACTTATGGCCCAACAGAAGAGGCTGCCCAAAAGGTTAAACACTATTACCGCTTTTGGATCTTGCCCCAACTGTGGATTGGCATTAACTTTGACAGACTCACACTTTTGGCCTTGTTTGATAGGTGAGAATATAGTATGATCCTAAAGATATGTGCAGATTTTATTTTTAAGTGAAGTATGCCTAATTCTCCATTGAGATTTTTACCTGATGATCATGTTGGAAAATGTTTCTGTTTTAGTCCTCTTAAGATAAAAAGTAAGGTAATGAGGCTTTCAAATATTGACTCTCTTAAATCCATTAAAAGCTTTGTTATAATATGTTTGTACAATGAAATCCTTTTTATTAGCAATAAAACTCACAGCACTAGAACTTAAAGGCCAGAGAATATGAGATATTGTTGACTTTAGGCTATAGGTAGTATGATTCCAAGTATAAAAGTTATCAGAGGGAACTAGTATCTGTTAACAGTACTGTCTTAATGTTAAACATACCAGTATGTTACAAACCTGGTAGCCAATGGCTCTTTTGGTCAGCTTGGAGTAGCAGGACTGGATTTACTCTTTGATTCAAAACAAGCCAAGCCAGACAAAATATATGAAACAGTGTTTTTTTTCCAGACATTAAAGATATGACAACACAGGACAGTGACCCTGAGAGATGGGAAGCAGGTGGTGTGAGCCCTACCTTTGTCCCAGCGAAATACCTTAAGCCTAAGTGTTCTTAGGCTGCAGAACAGAGAGGGGTACTAGAGGTAGTCCCAGGGGCTCCCTGAAGAGCTGGAGGCGAGACAGCAGGGAGACTGAGGCGGCCAGGACGGATCAGACAGAAAGAGACCAGTGCTCAGAGAGGACCTCAGAGGTCTGCAGCAAGTGCCCTTTGCTGCTCAGCAGAGCACTGGTCAGTTCATCTCAGGCAGGAATCTGGGAGGCCGAGTGGGGGCTCACATGACGAGAGTAGTTCCTGGTACTCAAGCAGTGCGTGTTTCCACCAGCCAGAGTGAAGCCATTCTCACTCCATGTCATATGGTGCACTGTGCAGAACATTGAGGGAACTCTTACCTGAACCATAGGGAAGAATTAGCCCTAGCATGTGCTCTGCCTCAAACCTACCTAACAAGTCATCAAAAGTAAGACCCAGAGGGATGAAACTGTTTCTAAATAGCACAACAAAGCTCAAGAAGCTTGACAGGAATCTAGAAACATCACTCACAAAGTTAAGATTCACATTTGTCATCTAATCAAAGATAATCAGGTATGCAAAGAAGTGAGAAAAAGTGACCTGTAATGAGGAGGAAAATAAATCGAGACCAACCTGTAACTGGCACCCGATGTTAGAATTAGCAGACAAGAACACTGGAACAACAACAACAAAAAACCAAAACAAAACTGCAACAGTCATATCTGTACTCAGTTTGTTAAGAGAGACGGGACCGGCGCTGTGGTGTAGTGGGTAAAGCCTTGCCTGCAGTGCCGGCATCCCACAGGGGGCCAGTTTGTGTCTCGCTTCTCCCATTTCTGATCCAGCTCTCTGCTATGGCCTGGGAGAGCAGTGAAAGGTGGTCCAAGTCTGTGGGCCTCTGCACCTGCATGGGAGACCTGGAAGACGCTCCTGGCTTCTGGCTTCAGATCGGTACAGCTCTGGCCGTTGCAGCCAAATGTGGAGGGAACTAGCGGAGGGAAGACCTGTCTCTCTCTGCCCCTTCTCTCTCTGTAACTCTGCCTTTCAAATAAAGAAATAAATCTTAAAAAAAAAAAAAAAAAGTAGAGACATGGAAAATAGACAAAAGAAGTCCCAGATAGGGTGTAAAGTATCATTATACTCTTACATCTGTGTATATGAAATACATGAAATATAAATAAAATTTTTTAAGATTTTATTTATTTATTTGAGAGGCAGAGTTACGACAGCGAGAGGGAGAGACAGAGAGAAAGGTTTTCCATCTGCTGGTTCACTCCCACCTTAGCCGAAGCTGGGCTGATCTGAAGCCAGGAACCAGGAGCTTCTGGTGGGTTTCCAGTGTGGGTCCATGCAGGGACCCAAGCTCTTGGGCCATCCTCTACTGCTTTCCCAGGTCATAGCAGGGAGCTGGATCGGAAGAGGAGTAGCCGAGACAGGAACGGGGCACCCTTATGGGATGCTGACACCACAGGTTAGTCTTAGCCAAGTATACCATAGTGCTGGCTCCTAAATAATTTTTTAAAGGGTTATAAGAGTTGAATATAACAGTCTTAAATAAAAACTACACTGGGTGGGATTAATGGTAGAAGAAAAGATCAGTGAATTTGAAGGCACAGCAATAGAAACTGTTCCAAATGAAATAAAGAATTTTCTTACCACTCCATCCCACCCCCCCATGAAAAGAGCATAAAATCAAAATGAGAGTAAGCTGTGGGCCAACTTCAAGAGAAGAAGGAAAACATTTTGAAGAAATAGTGGAAACCTTTCTCAGTTTGATGAAAACTTCTAGACATTGAAGAAGCTCAGTGAACCCCAATCACAAGAAAAGCAAAGCAAACTACATAAAGGCACATGATTATTCAAAGAAGTGATAGATCTTAAAAGCTACAAGAGGAAAAAAGAAGACATTCTTTGTATGGAGGAACAAGATTAACAAAGACATCAGTGGCATTGGAAATAATCAAATATGAAGATAGTGGAGGCCCATCTTTTAAGTACTGTCAACTTAGTACTATAACTGGGTACTTTATACCCTGCTCAAAACCAAGGTGAAATAGACATTTTCTAAACTTGGAAAAAAGAGAAGAATTTCTCAAGCAGAGTTGAAGAATGTCTTTGTGGCAGTAGAAGGATGATATTAGAGGGAAATATGGACCTACCCAAAGAAACAAGCATCACTGGAATCTTAAAAGTAACCATATGAGTAGACACCATGATTTTTTCCTTAGGAATTAAATCTCTCTCTCTCTCTTTAGGATTTATTTATTTTTACATGAAAGAGTTACACAGAGAGAGAAGGAGAGGTAGAGAGAGATCTTCCATCCACTGGTTCATTCCCCAACTGGCCCGCAGTGGCCAGAGCTGTGCTGATCCAAAGCCAGGAGCCAGGAGCTTCTTCCAGGTCTCCCACAGGGGTACAGGGGCCCAAGGGATTGGGCCATCTTCTACTGCTTCCCCAGGCCATAGCATAGAGCTGGATCAGAAGTGGAGCAGCCAGGACTTGAACCGGTGCCCATATGGGATGCCAGCATTTGCAGGCGGCGGCTTTACCCACTATGCCACAGCACTGACCTCAGGAATTAAATCTCTTTAAAGATAATTGTTTAGACAAAATTAATATCAGTTTATTCTTTGGTCTATATATGACAGTATAATAGCATAAAATGCAGAAAGGAGAAATAAAAGTATAAAATTAGTTTTTTGTTGTTGTTGTTGTTGTTGTCGTTGTTGTTTTTTAGTTTAGTTTATTTGAAAGGCAGAGTTGCAGTAAGAGGAGGAGAGAGGAGAGACACAGAGAAAGTTATTTTCTATCTGCTGGTTCATTTCCTTAATGGCCTCAACGGCCGGGGCTGGGAGAGTCCGAAGCCAGGAGCTTCCTCCATGTCTCCCACACGGATACAGGGGAGCCCAAGCACTTTTGGACCATCATCTGCTGCTTTCCCAGGCACATTAGCAGGGAGCTAGATCAGAAGTGGAACAGCCAGGTCTCTAACCAGTGCCCATATGGGATGTTGGCATTGCAGGTAGAGGCTTAGCCTGCTACCCCACAGTGCCAACAACAATATAACATTGCTTATACTTGCACAGTATATGAAGTAGTATATTATCACTTGAAGGTAGCCTATCATAAAATGTGTATTATAAACCCTAAAGCAGCCACTAAAATAACAAAGGAAAGAATTATAGCTACTATGTCAAAAAAGGAGATACAGTGAAGTAACAAAAATTAACTCTAAGGGTAGATATTGGCTGTAGTGGTTAAGATGCCACTAAGGGTACCCATATCCCATATCAGAGTGCATTGTTTGAGTGCCAGCTCCTCTGCTTCCTATCCAGCGTTGGATGCAGCCTGGGAGACAGCAGATGATAGCTCAAGGACTTGGGTCCCTGTCACCTGTGTGGGAGATGTGAATGGAGTTCTGGTGTTCTGGTTTTGGCCTGTCCCAGCCATAGCTGCTGCAAGCATTTGGGGAGTAACCAGTGGATGGAAAATCTTTCTCTTCCCCCATGGATGTATCTCTGCCTTTCGAGTAAAATGAAAAATTTAAATTATAATAATACAGAAAACATAAAGAGAAAAGAAATAAAATATGAAAGAAGTAACAAATGATAGAATTGGGAAAAGTCTGAAATTTTCAAATTGGACCAAAAAAAGCAAAGCTCAACTGTATGCTGCCTATAAGAATGCACTTTAAATATTAAAACAGAAATGGGTTAAAAGGGAAAAGATAACAACATAACAACAGGAAAGTAATGCTGGCATGGCTGTGTTAATATCAGACAAAGTAGAATTCAGAGGAAACTCTTGCCAAGGATAAAGAACTTTGATAATGATTTCACATTAATAAATATGTAGGATTTACTAATCCTAAATATTCCTACACCCAAAACAACCTCAAAATACATAAATCAGAAGCTGGTAGAAATAGGAGAGGCTGGTGCCACAGCTCAATAGGCTAATCCTCCGCCTAGTGGTGCCGGCACCCCGGGTTCTAGTCCCGGTAGGAGCGCCGGATTCTGTCTCGGTTGCCCCTCTTCCAGGCCAGCTCTCTACTGTGGCCAGAGAGTGCAGTGGAGGATGGCCCGAGTACTTGGGCCCTGCACCCCATGGGAGACCAGGATAAGTACCTGGCTCCTGCCATCCGATCAGCGTGGTGTGCCCGCTGCAGCGCGCTGGCTGCGGTGGCCATTGGAGGGTGAACCAATCACAAAGGAAGACCTTTCTCTCTGTCTCTCTCACTGTCCACTCTGCCTGTGGAAAAAAAAAAAAAAGAAAGAAAGAAAGAAAGAAAGAAAGAAAGAAAGAAAGAAAGAAAGAAAGAAAGAAAGAAAGAAAAAGAAATAGGAGAAATAAGAAACCCATAGTTAATGCTAATTTCAACACCCCTCTTTTAATATTTCACGTAAGAAGTGCATAGAAAATCAGTGAATATATAATAGATTTGAGCAGTACTATCAACCAGCCTGTGTTGACTGACCTTTATGAATCACTCCACCCATACATGTTCTTTAAAGTGCTGTGGAACATTTACCAAGACAGATCATATTATGTGTCATAATACAAAGATCAGGGGCTGGCATAGTGGCTAAAGCCACCTACTGTGACACCAGCATCCCATTTGGATGCCAGTTTGTGTCCCAGATTGTTCACATCTGATTCAGCTCCTTTGATGGCCTGGGAAAAGCAGCAGAAGATGGCTCAAGTGCTTGGGCCCCGCCACCAATGTGGCCCTTGGCTTCTGGCTTCAACCTGGCCCAGCCCTGCCATTGCAGCCTTTTGGAGAGTGAACCAGCAGATGGCAGAATTCTCTCTCTTACTCTCTGTTTCCAACTCTTAATTTATTATTAATTTTTACATTTACTTGAGAGGCAGAGTTACAGAGAGAGGGAGAGATGTCTTCATCTGCTGGTTCATTCCCCAAATGGCCACAACAGCCAGACCTCAGCCAATCCAAAGCCAGGAGCCAAGAGCTTCTTCTGGGTCTCCCATGCAGGTGCAGGGGGACAAGCACTTGGGCCATCTTCTAGTGTTTTCCCAGGCCATAGCAGAGAGCTAGATGAGACGTGGAGCAACTAGGACTCAAACCAGCACCCACGTGGGATGCCTGTGCACAGATCGATGCTTAACTTACTACGCAACATAACCAGCCCCTGTCTGCAGCTCTTGATTTTCAAATAAATAAATAAATCTTTAAAAATAAATTTTTTAAAGGATTCAGATCATACATAATATGTTCTCTGACTGCAGTGGAATTCAAGAGCCTTGGAAAATTCCCAAATATTTGGAAACTAAATAACACTTCTAAATAATTCATGGGTTAGAGAAGTAATCAAATGGGCAAATTAGAAAGCATTTCGAACCAAGTGAAAATGAAAACACAATGTATCTGAATTTCTAGGATGCCATTATTTGCAATACTTGGGAAAATTTATTGCACTCCATACCTAAAGGAAAGATCTCAAATCAGTGACTTTAACTTCTACCAGGAAACTAGAAGAAAGGGAACACATTTGGCACATTTGGCTCAAGCATCAGAAGAAAGAAAATAATAATAATTAAAAAAAACCAGAATTCTGCAAAGATGCAGAAAAAGTTATGAAAATCTAGAGTACTAAAAGCTCATCTTTTTTTTTTTTCCCAAAGATTTATTTATTTATTTGAAAGGCAGAGTTACACAGAGGCAGAGAGAGAGAGAGAGAGAGAGAGAGAGAGGTTTTCCTTCTGCTGATTGACACTCCAAATGGCCACAATAGCTGGAGCTGGGCCGATCCAAAGCCAGGAGCCTGAGCTTCTTCCAGGTCTCATGCAGGTGCAGGGGCCCAAGCTGGATGAGAAGTGGAGCAGGGGCCAGCACTGTGGCATAGCAGGTAAAGGCGCTGCCAGCAGTGCTGGCATCAAATATGGGCGTTGGTTCAAGTCCTGGCTGCTCTATTTCTGATCCAACTTTCTGTTATGGCCTGGGAAAGCAGTAGAAGGTAGCCTGAGTACTTGGGCCCCTGCACTTGTGTGGGAGACCTGGAAGAAGCTCCTGGCTCCTGGCTTTGGATCGGCCCAGCTCTGGCTGTTGTAGCCATTTGGGGAAGGAATCAGTGGGTGGAAGATCTCTCTCTCTCTCTCCTTTTCTCTCTCTCTCTCTCCCTCTGTCTTTCTGTTGTAACTCTTTCAAATAAAATAAATCTTAAAAAAAAAAGGAGTGGAGCAGCCAGGACTCGAACCGGCGCTCATGTGTGTTGTTGGCACTGCAGGCAGGAGCTTTACCCACGACAGCACCGCGCTGACCCCCAAGGCTCATTCTTTAACATCAGCAATTAAATTGATAAATCTTAAGCCAGTTAGATCAGAAAAAACCAAAACCGACCAACAAACCACAGGCACCAAGAAAGTAAGATATGATTCTCACTACAGATTCTGCAGATATTAAAAATAAGAGAATATTATGAATATCTATATGCAAGTAAATTTGACAAATGGGCAGATGAAATGGACAAATTTCTTGAAAAATATAAATTAATAAAAAATTGTGGTTATCAACCTTCCAACAAAGAGCACTGCAGGTCCAGAAGGTATCACAATAATGTCCAGATCAATGAGATGGGAAAGGATAACTTGTTCAGCAGAAGGTGCTGGAATGATTGAATTTCCACATGCAGAAAGTACACAAAAGTAAGGGACTTTTATCCTTTGTGTATTTTATTAGAAAAATTAATTCAAAATTGATGATAGGCATAAATGTGATACCTAAAACAGTGAAACTTCTAGGGGAAAGAGATAAATGAGGAAATTTTGTGAACTTGTGTTAGGCAATGTTTCTTAGCTGTGATGCCCAAAATAAGAGTATTAAAAGAACAACTTGAGGCCGGCGCCGCGGCTCACTAGGCTATCCTCCACCTAGCGGCACCGGCACACCAGGTTCTAGTCCCGGTCGGGGCACCGGATTCTGTCCCGGTTGCCCCTCTTCCAGGCCACCTCTCTGCTGTGGCCAGGGAGTGCAGTGGAGGATGGCCCAAGTACTTGGGCCCTGCACCCCATGGGAAACCAGGATAAATACCTGGCTCCTGCCTTCGGATCAGCGCGGTGCGCCGGCCACAGCGCACCAGTCGTGGTGGCCATTGGAGGGTGAACCAACGGCAAAAGGAAGACCTTTCTCTGTGTCTCTCTCTCTCACTGTTCACTCTGCCTGTCAAAAAAAAAAAAAAAAAAAAAAAGAAGGAGCACAACTTGATGAACTGGATTCTCAATATTCAAAATTAAGCAAAAGCCTGAGGAAGCATCTGTTGCATTACAAGGCAAGTGCTATGCAGCACTATACAAAAGAGGTCATTTGATTGGCAGATATGGAATTACATAACTACCTCCTAAGGTCACATGGAAGTACTAGTAGTTTATTGAATTAAAAACACTGTTGAACATTTTTGATCTGGTAGAACTGTTAAATAGTATAGAGATGTTTATGAAATTTATTTTAAGCGATTACAAAATGGCATTCAATTCATAAAGTGAGTGATAAAGGTAATTCCTTACCCATTGTAGACAATACTAATATGTAGGAAGTTTTCAGGACAGAAATAGGCAAACGATAATCTGGCCACAGATAATTTTTAGTAAAGCCATTTTTGGCTTGTTGTCTCTGTTGATCTGTAAGTGTTTATTTCTAAATAATAGAACTAATATCCTCCTGTATACTTGGTTTTTGTATTCTGCTTTTCTTTGAGTAGCAGAAGTGCTGAGCATTTTCCCTGTCACTTAATATTTAAAATAATGACTTTTAGCACATATTTGCTTAACATTTTGTGAACATTTCACCAAGAAGTAATGATTAGTCTTAATTTTTTGGTGGGACATAGAAGTCACCTTTATTGCTTTAGTTTGTATCTTGGGCAGTATACTGTTTCTTGTGCAGTGTCAGTCTAATAAAGCATACAGTTGTCCCAGCAACTTTAATGGAGGCGAAATTGATGACCTTTGACTCTGCCTTCATCCTCAAATTTGTGAGAATTTGTACTTAAGTAATTCTGTGGTGAGGTTTTGAATTATTTCAGATGACTGAGAGAGAAGAAAAATAAAACCACTTTATATCAAAAATTGGCTATAGACTTTCCTCATATAGAGTAACATTTGGATTTCATAGGAACTTTTTTTAGATTTTATTTTTTAAATTTGTTTTTTTGTATATATTGTTTATTTGCCACCCAAATTGATGAGCTCTTTTGCATCAAATTTGACAGAAATGCAGATATTAAAAAAGGGTTTTTAAATAGGAATTAATACTACAGTATGTTTATGTATAAAATGGGAACTCCACAGTTCGCTATGACATGCTTTATTTGTACATAACAATTTGTGTTGTGTCCACAGGAAACTAATTTCTTTTTCAGTATGATCTAAATCCTCTCCAAACCTAGCACCAAAATGGTACCTCAGCAAACGTATTAGGAAGTTTGTATTGATGTCTTCTCTTTTTCAGTCTGGTTAGTTTCTTAAATATTTATGATACAAACCTTACTTACAAGCTTTTCTGTCTACAGAAATCGTGAGATCCTGGAAAATGTGTTAGCTGTTATTCTGGCTATTCTTGTGGCTTTTTTGGGATCTATTCTTCTCATACAAGGCTTCTTCAGAGATATCTGGGTCTTCCAGTTCTGCCTGGTAATAGCCAGCTGTCAGTACTCGCTCCTGAAGGTATCAACGTCTCTTCTTTTCCTGCAGTGGAATAATGTTTGTGTTAAAGGCAGAAGGTTTTATACTATTGACTGAATTGTAGTAAGATAATCTTTACATTTATTTTTCCTGAGATTATATGGATGTTTACTTGAGATTTCTGTAGAGAGCAAAAGGAGGATAAAACTTATAACATAATTGTATGCAAGTAAAGCTTCCTAGAAACTTCTTTGTATTAAAAGGAAATGTTTGTGTATTTGTTTTTTCTTTAAAGATTTATTTATTTGTTTGAAAGGTGGGGGTTACAGAGGTAGAGGAGAGAGAGAGAGAAAGCAAGCAAGAGAAAGCGAGAGAGGTCTTCCATCTGCTGGTTCACTCCCCAAATGGCCACAATGGCCGGAGCTGAGCCTGTCCGAAGCTAGGATCCAGGAGCTTTTTTCCACGCAGGTGCAGGAGCCCAAGCACTTGGGCCATCTTCTGCTTTCCCAGGCCATAGCAGAGAGCTGGATCAGAAGTGGAGCAGCCGGGTCTCGAACCAGCACCCATATGGGATGCCACACTGCAAGCAGTGGCTTTACCTGCTACAGCACTAGCCATGTTTGTGTATTTGCTAAAATAAGAACCTCTGTTCTTGAAGTTTTTTCTTATTTTTTAAATTTTTATTTACTTATTCGAAATACAGAGAGAGGGAAGCAAAGATCTTCCACCTTCTTGTTCACTCCTCAAATGCCCACTGAAATACTAGAACCTGAAATACTGAAATACTAGAACCATCCCTGCTGCCTCCCAAGGTGCGTAGTAGCAGGGAGCTGGAATCAGAAAAGCTGAAACTGTAACCCGGGCACTTCAATGTGGGATGCAGGCATCCCCAGCAGTGTCTTAGCTGCCATACCAAGTACCTGCCCTTCTTTTTAATTTATCGGCATTAACTTTCCCAGTCTCATTTTTTGTGTCCTTGCTAGCTACAGGAATGTCAAAACTAGTATATATGTTCGTTGGGACATTGAATAGGGCAGTTGTTGTCTCCTTGTTATTCATCACTGAAAGATAACAAACATTTCAGTGGGTGTTTAACTTCACAGTTAAGTCATCTGTGTCCCACAGTGTAGTGCCAGGACATGATACCTGGCTCAGGCTTCTGAATGCAGCTTCCTGTTACTGCAGACAGTGACAGTCAAGTAACTGAGTCCCTGCCAGTTTATATGGAAGACCGAAAAGGTGATCCTGGCTCCCAGCTTCAGCCTGGCCCAGTTCCTGCAGGCTGTGGACCGTTGGAGAGTGAACCCGTGGATGGGAGCATGCTGTCTGTCTGTCTCTTAAATACATTTTAAAATCCTAAATATTGGCCGGCGCCGCGGCTCACTAGGCTAATCCTCCGCCTAGCGGCGCCGGCACACCGGGTTCTAGTCCTGGTCGGGGCGCCGGATTCTGTCCCGGTTGCCCCTCTTCCAGGCCAGCCCTCTGCTGTGGCCCAGGAGTGCAGTGGAGGATGGCCAAAG
This sequence comes from Oryctolagus cuniculus, assembly GCF_051225735.1. NCBI lineage: Eukaryota > Metazoa > Chordata > Mammalia > Lagomorpha > Leporidae > Oryctolagus > Oryctolagus cuniculus. The sequence goes on from NC_142886.1 coordinate 21,423,279, forward strand.
TCCTTGGGCCCTGCACCCGCAAGGGAGACCAGGAGGAGGCACTTGGCTCCTGGCTTCGGATCGGCGTGGTGGCCTTTTGAGGGGTGAACCAATGGAAGGAAGACCTTTCTCTCTGTCTCTCTCTCTCTCACTGTCTAACTCTGCCTGTAAAAAAAAAAAAAAAAAAAAAAAAAAAAAAAAACCCACACACACGCACGCACACACACACACAGAACGAAATCCCTTTGATTAAATTGGGTGATTCTATTATTAAGGTTATTGGTGTTTCTTCTGACCTTCAGTGCAGCCACCTTTATCTATCCTTTCATTGCCTCACACCAATTTAATGTACTCCCTGGCCTCAATGTCCCTTGTCCATTAATTTTGTCCACTGCCTCCATTTTAATATGGTTAAATATGGAAAAAACCTAAAAGTGAGAGTTTTGAGACTAGTTGACCAGGAGAATAGTAATTTCAAAAACAGAAATACGAAAGGCAGGAATAAGAACTTTCAGAGAATAGATGTTGAAGTTGAAAGAGTTTATTGATGACCTGGTTTCAAATCCAGCCAAGGGCCAAATGCCAATCTGTTGACCTTGGCCCACTGTAGAATTACAGGGTGGTGATAGACCATTCTAGTAAAATTGTTTGCCATACCGTTGGATGTGAACTGGAAATTGGGAGAAAGATCATGATTTGGGAAGTAATTGTGTGCTGGCTTTTGAACGTTTGGGAAGTTCACAGCTGAACATTCTGTATTAATTTGATGTGAAAATGCAAATACCTTCGACTTTTTTAGTAATCTTGGAATTTATGTGGAGAACTAGGATTCTGAAAAAAAAAAAAAAAAAGCCATATAGCATATAAAAATAAGCTAACCTGTGTCACTGTGCCTGTCCTGAGTGAATGTAATGTAACATCCTATGAGGAAGAACTCTACCTGAATTATACATGTATGGAATACCAGGCCATGCAGTGAACTGGATCTGTCTACCACATGTCATTTCAGTGACATTAAGCCAAATGTAAATTGTAGATTTATAGATTACAAAAAGATAAAGATTTGAGATGTTTTTAAGTTCACAGTGATAATAGTCTCCAGAGCTGTTGTTTCATCTTTGAGGCAGAGTTAATGTAGATCACTTCTTGATTGTGGAATAATTAGTTGGAGTCATTTCAGGAATTTTGAAAGAAGCAATATTGCCAGTTCCTCAGGAGTATAATCTGTCCCTTTTGTCTCATTATTAGAGCGTTCAGCCGGATTCTTCTTCTCCCAGACATGTAAGTCATTCTTCATACGGCTGTAACTTGTAGTTCCTTAATGTTCATCAAAGGACCTTGGTACATTTTTTTGAGCATGTGTCAAACTGAATTAAGATTTATGTTATTTTCTCATCTAAGATTTGATGTGCTATATAGATGATTGATTAGTCTGAAAGAAATGATGCTGATTGTGGTGTCTTAAGTCTTAATGGCAAATGCACATAGCAGTTCATTCTTTGATAGTCTGTTTCAGGAAAATATCAGTGAGGGAAACATGGTGCACATACACTGGTGATTACCTGATTATTTACACTTAATAGATTTTGAATATTGAAAAGTAAAATTTTAAAGTGACAAAAACTTCATATTATTTTGTTTTGGTAATCATTAGGAGCAAGAATAAAGAATAATGTATCAGTCTGGTGTTAAGACTTTGGACTAAGCAATGAGATGCAAACTTTGTTAATTACTGTATGACTTTAGACAAAAATATTATCTTCCTAGTCCTATTTATTGTGAAGTATGATCCAGTTTTAAGGTAATTTGAGTATTTATTTCATAGAAAGACCAACGGGTAGTCTCTTTAAAGTAGCACAAAAATAACCTCCAAGAAATATTTCGTGGTGATACTTTCTTTCGTGAATGTAATTACTATTTAATTATTATTTTCTTTTTTTTTAACTTTTATTTAATAAATACAAATTTCCAAAGTACAGCTTTTGTATTACAGTGGCTTTTTCTGCCCCATAACTTCCCTCCCACCCGCAACCCTCCCATCTCCCACTCCCTCTCCCATTGCATTCACATCAAGATTCATTTTCAATTATCTTTATATACAGAAGATCAATTTAGTATATATTAAGTAAAGATTTCAATGGTTTGCACCCACACAGAAACACAAAGTGTAAAGTACTGTTTGAATACTAGTTATAGCATTAATTCACATTGTGCAACACATTAAGGACAGTGATCCTACATGGGGAGTAAGTGCACAGTGACTCCTGTTGTTGACTTAACAAATTGGCACTCTTGTTTATGGTGTCAGTAATCACGCTAGGCTCTTGTCATGAGTTGCCAAGGCTATGGACGCCTTTTGAGTTCGCCAACTCTGATCTTACTTAGATAAGGTCATAGTCAAAGTAGAAGTTATCTCCTCCCTTCAGAGAAAGGTAACTCCTTCTTTGATGATCCGTTCTTTCCACTGGGATCTCACTCGCAGAGATCTTTCATTTAGTTGTTTTTTTTTTTTTTTTTTTAATATTTTGCCAGAGTGTCTTGGCTTTCCATGCCTGAAGTACTCTCACGGGCTCTTCAGCCAGATCCGAATGCCTTAAGGGCTGATTCTGAGGCCAGAGTGCTGTTTAGTAGGACATCTGCCATTCTGTGAGTCTGCTGTGTATCCCACTTCCCATGTTGGATCATTCTCTCCTTTTTAATTCTCTCAGTTAGTATTAGCAGACACTAGCCTTGTTTATGTGATCCCTTTGACTCTTAATCCTATCATTATGATCATAATCCTATCATTATGATCAATAGTGAACCGAAACTGATCACTTTGACTAGTGGGATGGCATTGATACATGCCACCTTGATGGGATTGAATTGGAATCCCCTGGCACATTTCTAACCCTACCATTTGGGGCAAATCAGATTGAGCATGTCCCAAATTATTATTTTCTTACTCATACACTTGAATAATTAATAGAATAGATGAGCAAAACATAACAAGGAGGCATTTCGACTGTTTATTCTTTTATAAGATGGTTTTGAAGTGTAATGATATGTGGAAGCATTGCTTTTAACTTTTATTTTGATGTAATATTAAAGATAAGTTGCAAGGAAAGCACAAAAAAATCCTGATAGTGTTCACGTGGATTCCCTATGTTAACATTTTGCTATATTTTGTAATCCCTTTCTAGCATATGATCTTTTTCTTTTTCATTTTTTCCTATTTTCCCGCAGACAGGACCCTTTACTTCTCAATATCTTAGTATATGTTTCCTAGAAACAGAGGTGTTCGTTTACATTAGTTGAATATAATTACCAAAAAGAAGACCACTGATGCATTGCCCATTTCTAATCTATGGATCTTATTTAGGTGTTTGCCCATTATTTCAGCTGGCAATACAAAACTCCCCTGGTCATGCAATTGGCATCTTATGTCACCTTTAATCTGGAGCAATCCTCACTATGTGTCTTCCAAGATACTGAAATGTTGATGGTACAGGCCCTGTATTTTGTAGACTGTCCCTTAATTTGAGTTTGTCCGATGGTTCTTTTTGATTACATGCATTTTTAGGTAGGAATACTCTAAAAGGAATAAATTCTTCGCAGTGTATATTGTCAAGAATTACATGAAGTTAATTTCACCTGTTATTGGTGATGTTGACTTTGATCTTTTGGAGAAACCTCTGCAGTATGGATTCTTTGCTGGGGGTGGAGGCCATGTCCTGTGCATTGCAAGATGTTCAGCCTCTTTCTTGACTGTCCCCACTAGATGCTAGTGGCATCCCCACCCCAAATGGGCACCAGAACTGTGGTTAGACATTGCCAAGTCTCCTTTAAGGAGTGAGACCCCCCACCACTCCGTCAAGAATTACTACTCTACCGTAATGTTTGTTATTTTTTTTCTCTTGGAGTTAACAAGTATCTTCTAGGCAAATACTCTAATGTGTCTTGTCCTATACCTATTTGTATACATACTAAAAAGAATGAGTTTATACGCATACCTTGGATTTCAATCCAGTATCACAGGGTGTATTCTCTTCTTCCTCCCCTTTGTGAGGGTACTTCCAAAAGTTCATGGAAAGTAGAATTAATGCATAAGTTCTTAATGGAAGTTTTTTTTTTTTTTTTTTTGCCACTGGTTCACCCTCCAATGGCTGCCGTGGCCGGCGCGCTGCGGCCGGCGCGCTGCGCTGATCTGATAGCAGGAGCCAGGTACTTATCCTGGTCTCCCATGGGGTGCAGGGCCCAAGTACTTGGGCCATCCTCCACTGCACTCCCTGGCCACAGCAGAGAGCTGGCCTGGAAGAGGGGCTACCAGGATAGAATCCGGTGCCCCGACCGGGACTAGAACCCGGTGTGCCAGTGCCGCAAGGCGGAGGATTAGCTTACTGAGCCGCGGCGCCAGCTTTAAATTTTTTTTTTTCTTAATGCAAGTTTTTTGAAATCCATGCAGTTTTCTTAAATAATAGTCTTTTTCCATCTATTACAAAAAAAATTCTTTGCAGCAAAATAAGCTCATACTTTTAATTCCATTTTTCTTTATGCTTTTGGAGTCCTGTCGTATATTATTCTCTCTGCAACCATATGAAGGCTGCTTTCATTGTGGGCATTTGATACAGCTGATTGTGCCACCAGTATTGCATAGCTGCATGCCTGGGTTCCCATCCTGACTGCTGCCTTTTCCATGCAGCTTCCTGCTCCTGGACTCCCTGGCAGGCAGTGAATGACTCAGAGTTGAATTCATGGCTCCTGATTTCAGCCTGACCCAGCCCCAGCTATTGTGGGAATTTAGAGAGTGACCCAGTGGATGGGAGCTCGCTTTCTCTCAATCAGTCAATCAATCAATCAATTCATTTTAAAGAAACTGCTTCTATATGGAAAAATTTTCTATGCTTAGAATATATGCCTTTGATGATCTCAGTAACTAGTTGTAACTCACAAAATTAACTAAACTGACTTTTTAAAAACTGTATTTTTCAGGGTCATAATCGTATCATTGCCTACAGTCGACCAGTTTATTTCTGTTTGTGTTGTGGTCTTATTTGGCTGTTGGATTATGGCAGCAGAAATCTTACTACAACCAAGTTTAAATTATACGGAGTAACCTTCACCAATCCATTGGTATTTATATCAGCCAGGGATTTAGTTATAGGTGAGTCATCATTAAAGTATCTCTGATCTTAACATTTAATATTTTTGTATACAAACAGTTCACTGTTAAGTAGATCAGTTCTATAGGTGAAATAGTTTTAATTAGCCTATTTTGCAATTCAGTGTAATTCTTTCTGAAGAACAAAACCATAGGGCTACTGTGAAGACAGACCCCGCTGATGAAAAATGCCGGCGTTCTGCTCCTGCAGCAGATACAGTGAAAGGTGTTCTTGTTGTTTCTCTAGCTTAGGTTCCCAATATAATGAATGTGTGAAATAATTTTAAAAAGTGTTTATAGTTGAAAAGATTGTATTTAAGATCTCACCAGTTATGTAGAGATAAATTAAATGCTTTTAAAAATTGCTTAGTAATTTGTGCTGATTTTTGGATTCCTTTTCATTGTTTATGATCTTTCAGTGAAAAAAAGATGGTTACAGTATATTTTTTAATATACTTTTCTTTCTTCTATAGTGTTTACTCTCTGTTTCCCAATAGTATTTTTCATTGGTCTCCTGCCTCAGGTCAATACATTTGTAATGTACCTTTGTGAACAACTGGATATTCATATCTTTGGTGGTAATGGTGAGTACTTCTTTATTGAAATTATAAATTACAGTATTGCTTTTATAGATCATAAAATAGTAAGGTGAATATTAAAATGCTTTTCCAATTTTTACTTTTTAGAGTTGATATTAGAAAAAAAATTAGAATTGAAGAGTGAGAAACAATTCATTTGTAGATAAGAAAAAGTAGTCATGTCTGCCACATTAGTGAAAGGGCCAAGAATAATGGGGATATTATGTAACAAGTGGTAAAATAATGTCTGAAACTAAAAGTTACAGTGAGCTTACATGGAGCCTGAATGGACATTAAAAGATCATCTGTCTCAAATAGATCCAAGTCCAATGCAGGCATCAAATTGTGGTTTTGAACTCATTTGTGTGTTTGATTGGTCTGTGTACTTAGTTTGTTTTATCTTTAGAATGGAAACATCAGAACCAGAATCTAAAAACATTTTGCTAAATAAGCCTTTGAGAAATACCTCTGCTTTTAAAGTAGAGTTTGTGGATGTGAAATGATAAACTTAGATAAACATATTCCCTTCCATTTATATTTCATTTATTTGTTTGAAAGACAGAGAGCACCCATCCACTCATTCACTCCCCAAGAGCTCACAACAGGTAGGACTGGGCAGTGTTGAAGCTGGGAGCAGAGAACTGAGTCTAGGCCTCCCATGTGGGTGGCAGTAACCCAGCTATTTGCACATCACTGTTGCTTCCCGGGGTCAGGAGCTGGAGTTGTGTTTGAAACACAGGCACTCTAATGTGGGATGTAGGCATCCTAACCAGCATCTTAACCAATAGGCTGACGGCCTGCTCCCGTATGTATATGTTGTTTAAAAAATAAGTTTGACCACATCATGTTACTCTAGAATGGACAGTCTCTCAGCAGCCAGTATGGCTAAAATACACTATTATTTAGTGTAGTAGTTTAAGACCTTACTAAAAGATGAGCAAGCGGCTCGAGAAAATATATGAAAAGGAAAGAAATTACTGTAACTGGCCGGCGCCGCGGCTCACTAGGCTAATCCTCCACCTTGTGGCGCCGGCACACCGGTTTCTAGTCCCGGTCGGGGCGCCGGATTCTGTCCCGGTTGCCCCTCTTCCAGGCCAGCTCTCTGTTGTGGCCAGGGAGTGCAGTGGAGGATGGCCCAAGTGCTTGGTCCCAGCACCCCATGGGATACCAGGAGAAGCACCTGGCTCCTGCCATTGATCGGATCAGTGCGGTGCGCTGGCCGCGGCAGCCATTGGAGGGTGAACCAATGGCAAAGGAAGCCCTTTCTCTCTGTCTCTCTCTCACTGTTTTCTCTGCCTGTCAAAAATAAAAAATAAAAAAAAAGAAATTACTGTAACTTTATAGTCTTTTTCATATTTCACAATTGCAGTCCTTATCTTTTCAAGCATGTACATTTGAAATCATGTCTGCTGATAGTGTCGATATTATGACTTAAATATTAAATAGAAATGAAGCATTTTCATGTTGCTGTGTCTCATACTAGAATATTTTTAATGCTTTGAAAATTCTTTGAAGGTATGTAAATTGAGTCAAAGCTGGTTCCGTCAACCTGCATGACTAAATGGGTAGAAGACAGTTTCAGTGTTTACAAACTGGTGTTGGAGTTAAACTCATCCAGATAATATGGAGAAGACTTAGTGTAGACAGTTAAAACAGTGGGCTTTGATTTAATTTATAAACTCATATAAGGTAGTTTTATATTTAATAAAGAATTTCTTTCCTACAGATTTCTTTTATGATCATCTAACATTGCCACTAAAGAAAATCCGCCATCCATATTTTAAAAACAAAATCTATATCTCTTACCACCTGTACTCCTTATTAATTTTCTTTCTTTTTTTGTTTTTTTTAGTAATTAGTAAGTGAGAATTAATTAACACGTGAGAATACAGTTCCTTTCCAGGACTCTGTAGGCTTTATTGTCCAATACTTTTTGTTAACATGAGATTCATTCTTGAAATATAATACTGTGTATGTATAATTTCGTTTTGCTACATTACTCCCAAGATACATTTTGTCGTGAAGCAGATTATGGATAGCAGATTTTTGTCATGTCAGAATCTTTTGAAACTAACTAAGTTTGCACCAAATTGAGTAGATATTTATCTCTGGTAATCACAACATTTTAAATGTGTCTCATTGACCCTTCAACATCTATGGATGTTTACAAAATAATGGTTTCTCTTTTCCTTTTGTCTAGCCACCACCAGCCTACTTGCAGCACTGTACAGCTGTGTCTGTAGCATTGTGGCTGTTGCCTTACTGTATGGATTGTGCTACGGAGCTTTAAAGGTGAGAAAGACATGGTAGTGTGTTGTTTTTAAGGCTGTGTTCCTGTATGAAGTATTTCTTGTGTGAAGATCATTTTAAACTAATAATTTGATTATTACCCCCTTCCCACCCCATGCCATGTTAGCATTCATTTCCATGTCTTTATGGGCTGAACATGGTTCTCAATCAGTTCAAATTTGAAAGTAACCTAACATTTAACTGTTATTGAAAGAAAATTCTCTTCCATGCAGTAATCATAGGTTATTATTAGAAATGGGCTGGCTTTGCAGCATAGCAGGTTAAGGTGCCACTCACAGTTGCCAGCATCCCATATAGGTGCCAGTTCGAGTTCTGGTTACTCCACGTTTGATCTAGCTCCCTACTTATGCTCCTGGGAAAGCAGCAGCAGATGACCCAAGTTCTTGGGCCTCTGCCACCTTCGAGGGAGATCTGGAGTAGCTCCTGGCTCCTGCCTTCAGCCTGGGCCAGCCACCACCACTATGGCCAGATAGAAGATCTGTCTCTCTCTCTCTCCCTCCCCCACCCTGGCTCTCTCGCTGTAACTCTGCCTTTCAAATATATAATATAAATAAATTAGAAACAGACCTGAAACTAGGCTCATCTGTGATAGGGGTAGGCATGGCAATTGCAAAATCTGAAGTTAGTTTTTGATTCTGAGTAAAGAATTTATATAGCCATATTTTATGTCATGGTTTCTTTAAACTTTACAAGAACAAGTCCAGGCCAGCGCCGTGGCTCACTTGGCTAATCCTCCACCTGCAGCGCTGGGACCCCGGGTTCTAGTCCTGGTTGGGGCACCGGGTACTAGTCCCAGTTGCTCCTCTTCCAGTCTAGCTTTCTGCTGTGGCCCGGGAAGGCAGTGGAAGATGGCCCAAGTGCTTGGGTCCCTGCACCCGCATGGGAGACCAGGAGGAAGTACCTGGATCCTGGCTTCAGATTGGCACAGCGCTGGCCGTAGCAGCCATTAGAGGAGTGAACCAATGGAAGGAAGAATTTTCTCTCTGTTTCTCTCTCGCTGTCTATAACTCTCTCTCTCTCTCTTTGTCTCTCTCTCTCTCACTGTCTAACTCTGCCTGGCAAAAAAATAAAAATTAAAAAAAACCTAAAAGAACAAGTTCAGAGAATACAAGTTAAGATAGAGGCTAGTAAAAATAAAAAAATTTAACATCATTATTGAGTCAGAAGCATCTGGATGATCATTATGAGCTCTGTTGTCAAACTGTAAACGTAAAAGTTTTCAGTTTTTGTTTTTAAAGATTTGTTTATATTTTTGAAAGAGTTACAGAGAGAGAAGGAGAGACACAGAGAAAGAAGTCTTTCATCCACTGGTTCACTCCCTGAATGGCCTCTGCTAGCCAAGGCTGGTTCCTGGCCAAAGCCAGGAGCTTCTTCTAGGTCTCCCACATGGGTGCAGGGACCCAGGGACTTGGGTCATCTGCTACTGCTTTCCTAGGCACAAAGCATGGAGCTGGATCAGAAGTGGAGCAGCTGGGACTAGGACCAGCACCTATATGGGATGCCAGCACTGCAGACAGTGGCTTAATCTGCTACACCACACACTGGCCCCAAATTTTCAGTTTTTACAGACAATTTTCAACTTATGTATACTTCTGAGTTTTTAAAAATTATTAATTTAAGGCAGTCAGAGAGTAATAGAGTTGAAAGGACTCTGAAAAGTTGGAGTGTCCTTGGTTGCTTCATGTATTGAACACTTACCATATCCAGGTACTCTACTAAAAGTTATTCCTTGCTTTTAAGGAGCTTAAAGGTTAGCTGTGATTAACAAGTCAATCCATATAGTCAATACAGATTGTAATTACGGCTATGAAATCAGAGTGCTATGGGGATAAAAAATAAGATAACCTTATTCAGCCAAAGAATGATAAAACAATCTTCTAGGGGGGTGGTTTTAATCAAAACTCGGTGGCTTTAGCCAAAACTCGAAAGACAAAAAAGACTTAGTTGAAGCAAGGTATGAAGAGCCGTAGAGTTGTAGAGAAAATATATAGAGGGAACAGCAGATAATTTGGAAGTGCTAGAGTTTTGATTACATGGGGAAAGGCTAGAAAGAGAAGAGCTGGATTATGCACTATCTTTCATCCTGAATGCATTGGGATGAAGATTAAAGAGCATCAGCGTATCTGAGTTAAGGCAAGCAAGTTATTAAAATCGCAAGTTAGAAAGAGTACTTGTCTCCAGCATGAAGGAGCTGGAAGTCGAGGTGGAGGGGGATCACAACGGAGAAATTGTTGTGCTTTCATCTTGAAGTTAGGAGGCTCCTATGAACATATCTGGGGGCTGGCTGAATAAAGAGAAAAGAGCCAGAATAGGATTTGGGAGGATTGCTGGAGAGGGTGAGAGAGTGGCAGTAATGCCCAGAGTTGGAAACGTTGGAGTTTGGTGAGGATGGGTATTGTTTACATTTGGACACTGCATTTCTTGATATTTATAGATGCATAGTAGGTGGTTATGCGAGTTAGTAATAGATTTAGAAATCATGAACAAAATAAAGTGTAAAACAAAAAAGGTTGCTAATGAGGACTGACAGAAGACAGTGGATGAGGAAGGCACTCAGAAAGGCCAATACTTAAATGTTGGAGAAAACAGGATCCTACAAAGGGAACTTCAGAGGCAATTGAATTCGTGAATCTGGCCATTAACAGAATATTGGTAACTTAACCAAAGCAGCTTCTGTGGCCTTTTGGTTAAGGAAGCCAGAATAATATTAATATAAGTGTAGGTTTGAAGAGGTATTAAGGAAATGTGTTCTACTCTTTCTAGAATATAGTTGAGAAGTTTGTGCATATGATGGGAGTTTTCTGATTGTTGTGTTTTAAAAGCATCTGAGAATTGATTGCATTTACAGAAGCGGGTAACAAAATCTGGTACAAGGGAGATAATTATGGAACTAAACCCAGCAAAGAAGTAGCGACAGTAAGATCCAAATCCATGCCTCTCTCATGTGTCCTACCTTTACACCACCCCAGTACAGGTTTTAGGTCTGTGTTTGGAGTCATGTTTTGGAAAGTGAATCATTATTTGAAACTGTAATCCTGGAAGTCTGGTTGACAAAGGCCTTTTGAACTGTAATGATGTGGCAGAACAGTGGCAGTTATAAAGCTGCCAGCCTGTCTCCTATGCCCTGAAGCAGTCAGGGAGGTAACATGGTCCTGTTTTCTGGGCTACAGCTTTTGCAATAAACAGTTTATTTTTAGATATGACAGTTCTTCATAAAATTCATGGAAAATATTTATTATGGCAAAACTGTACCTAGATTTCAGGAGTTTTTTTTTGCACCAAAGTAAACTTATTTTTTAATTTGATTTTTCCCATGAAGCTTTTGAAGTACTCATCTTATTGATTATAGTAGGCCAGCGTCGCGACTCAATAGGCTAATCCTCCGCCTGTGGCACCAGCACACCAGGTTCTAGTCCTGGTTAGGGCGCCGGATTCTGTCCTGGTTGCCCCTCTTCCAGGCCAGCTCTCTGCTGTGGCCGGGGAGTGCATTGGAGGATGGCCCAAGTGCTTGGGCCCTGCACCCGCATAGGAGACCAGGAGAAGCACCTGGCTCCTGGCTTCAGATCAGTGCACCGGCCACAGGGGCCATTGGAGGGTGAACCAACGGTGAAGGAAGACATTTCTCTCTGTCTTTCTCTCACTGTCCACTCTGCCTGACCCCCCAAAAAAAGAAAAATTATAGTATAATAATCTATATACTCGTGTATATGAACAAAGACTATATACAAAATTTTCATTATAGAAGCATTTATAATGGCAAAAGCTAGAAATTACCCAATATCTATTGTTTGTGACTGATTCTATTAGTTATAGTGTAGCCAAATATTGGAATGCTATGTAGCCACAAAAAAAAAAAGATTTGTATGCAATAATATGGAGTGATTTCCAAAAATTACTATTGAATTTATTCTTTTTTAAAGGAAGGCAATATGCCAAAGAATTGATGCTTCTTTCTTTGTGCTTTTTAAAAAGCATATACAAAAGGCTTTAAATATTCATATTTTATAGAGAGAAATAGAATAATTATGGAAGAACACTAAAAATATGAGAACAGTGGTGACTCCCTGGATAATTGAAGTCATTGAGAAACTATTGTATACCTTTAGGAATAGTTTAAGTTATTTTGCCTGTTGACTAATACAAGAGTACTTCAAGAAATTTGTGGAAAACAAAATTAAAAGATCAGTTTATTCTTTTGCAAAAATCTTTGAAAACCACGCATGAGAGGGGTCTTGAGAAAATTTGTGCAGGGAGTATACATTTGGCAAAGTGGTTAAGATGCCGTTTGTGATTCCCACATTCCATATTGAATTGCCTGGGTTTGTATGGTGACTCTGATTCTGATTCCAGCTTCCTGCTAATGCTCACCCTAGAAGGCAGCAGATGATAGCCCAGCTACTTGGGTTGCTGCCACCCAGATGAGAGGCTCAATGAATCGTATTATGCCTTGTGCAGCCTTGAGTGTTCCAGGCATTTGGGGAGTAAACCAGTAAACAAAATATCTTCCCTGCCCACCTTTCAAAAAATAAAGTTTGTAAAAATGAGCACTATGAAAAATCTATTCATGGGTCTCAAAAATATTTTACACCCAAGTAAAGTAACCTTTAGTTCATTTTTGCCATAACACTTTGCTATACCCATGTGTATGCTTCAGTGTCTTGTTTCCTGATTTTGGCATTACTTAATGTTTGTTCTTGGTTTTCATTTTAGAAAGCAGAATGTTTAGCTCATTAAAAGCTAAAAATTTCTAAGACCAATTTAGTGCATTCTTTTTTTTCTTTTTTTGTTAAAGATTTATTTATTTATTTGAAAATCAGAGTTACACAGAGAAAGAAGGAGAGGAAGAGAGAGAGAAGAGGTCTTGCATCCGCTGGTACACTCCCCAGTTGACTGCAACAGCTGGAGCTGTGCCAATCCAAAGCCTGGAGCCAGGAGCTTCTTATGGGTCTCCCACATGGTGCAGGGGCCCAAGGATTTTCCTAGGCTATAGCAGAAAGCTAGATTGGAAGTGGAGCAGCTGGGATTCGAACCGGCGCCCGTGTGGGATGCTGGCACTGCAAGACAGTGGCTTTTCCCACTACGCCACAGCACTGGCCCCCACTTTAGTGCATTCTCTTAAAATGTGTAAACTTCGTAGATGTTATATTTCTTAGAGATTTCTGGAATTTTGATCATTGCCAGTATACATTAAAGCAAAAATATTTAGATCTTCTAAGGAGTCAAAACCCATTACTGTGGGTCGAACAAACACACCATTCAGTCCTAGGGTCTACATTAGCTTCCTTAAGCAGCTGGACTCTGTTTTTCATAGTTTGTAGCCCTACTCCCACTCCTGAGTCAGAATCCATTAACTGGGTTTTGTTTTGCTTTTTTGTTTGTCTGGTTAGTGACTCATTAGAGGTAATAGTTAATATCAGTTAGTTTATATGTAATTTGTAAGTTAGGAAAATGCCTTAGTTCCAGCTGCCGTAACAGAGGAACATCCTGGGTGACTTAACAATGAAAGTTTACTTCTTGCGGTTCTTCTGAAGGCTGGAAGTCCAAGATCAGGATGCCTGCATAGCTGGGCTCTGATGAGAGCCCCCTTCCAGGTTGCACACAGCTGACTTCTTGTATCTTCACCTGCTGTATAAAGGACCAGGGAGCTCACTGGGGTCTCTTTACAAGGATGCCACTCCTGTTCGTGACCTTACTACCTTTCAAAGGTCCCACCTCCTAATACCAGCTCAGCACACGTTTTAGGGGCTCTCAAACAACAGGAGGTGTTCATGGGTTGCTTTGACTGCATGAAAACCTAAGTTCTTAATCTAAATAAGATAAACAAGTCATTTTGAGATTAACTTAACGTGATTCCTTTTTTGTGAAAATAAGTAATGTACACCTGTGTAATCTGTACCCCATCAAGATACAAAACAATTCCATAGTCCTTTAAAGATTTTGGCTTCTCCTCAAAGCAGCCATACATTCAATGTAATTCCAATGAGATGGATTACTTTTTGGAATTTTGACTGTTTTAAAAGTTCTTTTGGAAGAGTACATGTGTGAGAAGACCAAGACAGTTCCGAAACACAACAGTAAATCCGGATCTTGGTGCTGAGATGGGGAGTGAACCAGCAGATGAAAGATCTCTGTTTCTCCTTTTCTCTGTCTGTAACTCTACCTTTCAAATAAATAAATAAATCTTTAAAAAATGTTGTTGAATTTAACTTGTGTTTCTTCAAAATACTGACATAAAAGGATTACATACATGGTAGATGGTAAATTCAGAAGCATATCAATCTATTAACTTTTTTTGATAGGATTCTTGGGATGGTCAGCATATTCCAGTACTTTTCTCCATCTTTTGTGGTTTATTAGTAGCAGTATCCTATCATCTCAGCCGACAAAGCAGTGATCCATCTGTACTTTTGTAAGTAAAATCAGTTTTTATTAAGTTAAAGAAATAAAATAAGTTGGTATTTCTTTCAGGTAACTTCCAAAATCTCTTTTCCATTGCCTTTCCAAAATGCTATTGGCCTGATCTATTGCTGTGAATTAGGTTTCAGAATATACTAAGTGTGACTCGTTGTAACCATGTTAGTTGAGAGTGTTAGTTTTTGCCTCCAAGTATTAAAACGTTTAATATAAATTTTTTCACTATGTGCTTATTTGTGATACCTTAAACTTTTTAGAATTTCTTATTTGCTACCAATGAAATATACTTGAATCACTTGGTTTTCTATCATACACTTTATTTGGCATTTTAATTATTGATTTTCAGATTTTATCTGTATTAATTATTTTCTCTCTCCTTTTAATGTAAAGCTCTCTGGTGCAATCCAAAATTTTTCCAAAAACAGAAGAGAAAAATCCAGAAGACCCTCTGTCTGAAGTAAAAGATCCATTGCCTGAAAAACTTAGAAATTCTGTTGTAAGTTTTAGCTCTTTTTTTTTCTAAAGATTTATTAATTTATTTGTAAGGTGGAGCTGCAAAGAGAGAGAGAGAGAGAGATCATCCATTCTCTGGTTCACACTCCAAATGGCCTCAATGGCCAAAGCTGGGCCAGATTGAAGCCGGGAGCCAGAGCTTCATCTGGGTCTTCCGCCTGGGTGCTGAGGCCCAAGCACTTGAGCCGTCTTCTGCTGCTTTCCCAGGCACCTGAACAGGGAGCGGGATTGGAAGTGGAGGAGGCAGGAGTTGAACCCATACAGCATGCAGGTGTCGGAGGTTGCAGTTTTACTAGCCAGGCCACAACACTGGCCCAAGTTTTAGCTTTTGAAATCACCTAAAAGACACATTTTAGAGATTTGATCATATTATATAATGAACCCTTTTTGAAAGTTTTTAGTAATTCTTGAAAAGGGTAGTTACATTGACTGAGATTAATAATACATTGTTGGCTGTCTTCATTTCAAATTTTGACATGCAGATCAAACATTTGTAAGCCGAAAATCCGAAGTACTCCAAAATCTGAAAGTTTTTGAGTGCCACACATGGAAAATGCCACAGTCAAAAATGCAGGCACACGAAAGATACTGTGTAAAATTACCTTCAGGCTCTGTGTATAAGGTATTATATGCTGCACATGTGAATTTCATGCTTAGATTTTGATTTCATCCCCAAGAGATCTCATGTATATGCAGACAGTCTCAAATCCAAAAACAATCTGAATCTAAGACACTTTTGGCCCAAGCATTTCAGATAACGGATACTCAGTATGAAAGAAATGCTCATTCCTTAAACTTGGTTTCTGTGTAGTATGATACATTAAACATTTCTTTTTATGTCAAGTAAAATTAACTATTTTTATTGGTCATAGAATTTTTAATCTTATTCAGTTTAGGATCTTAAATGTGGATACAATGGTTCCCTCTTATCCTTGATTTTGCTCTCTCTGACTTTACTTTCCACAGTTTCAAATACCTGGAGTTAGCCTTAGTCTGAAAATATTAAATGGAAGATTTCAGAAATAAGCATTTCATAAGTTTTAAGTTATATACCATTGTTAGTAGCATGATGAAATCTCACTTTGTAGGTCATTGTTCAGTAAAAGCGTGCTGTTGATGCTCCCACCTCTTTAATGATGTAGTGGCTTTCTGGGCTGTTGGTGTAGCATGGAGCAATCCACATTGTTCATAGTTTCAGACATCACAGGAGGGTCTCAAATAAGGGAGGACTAGTGCATTAACTTTTTTAAGGCACATTTTGTTGTTGTTTCTTGTTGATAAAAATTATGTCCATGTAAGTCATTTACTAGTCTTAGAGGGTTTTGTTTCTCAAGGACAGTCTGAAAAGTGGGTGTGTTTTCTAGGTTGAAGTAGACACCAACAGCCTGTACCAAATTAACATACTTAAGTAAATTCTAAAGTATTGTAATTCAGTGAATTATAATGTTGGCTGTATTTATTTAATTGTTTGACAAACGAATACTGTAGGTTTCCTATCTGCTTTGTAGAATAAAACATTCTTGGTTCTGTTTTACGTTATTTCCATTTATGAAAGACTGAATTTATATAAATGTTGAATAAGTAATATTTACTTTGAATGGATTTGGGCTGTTGACATATTCTTTAGAAAACTTTAGAGTCTGGCGCCGTGGCTCATTAGGCTAATCTTCTGCCTGTGGCACCGGCACCCCAGGTTCTAGTCCCGGTTGGGGCACCAGATTCTGTCCCGGTTGCTCCTCTTCCAGGCCAGCTCTCTGCTGTGGCCCAGGAGGGCAGGGGAGGATGGCCCAAGTGCTTAGGCCCTGCACCCGCATGGGAGACCAGGAGAAGCACCTGGCTCCTGGCTTCAGATTGGTGCAGCGCTCTGGTCGTAGTGGCCATTTAGGGGGTGAACCAACAGAAGGAAGATCTTTTTCTCTGGTGCACTCTCTCTCTCAGTGTCTAACTCTGCCAGTCAAAAAAAAAAAAAAAAAAGAAAGAGAGAGAGAGAGAGAAAGAGAGAAAGAAAACTTTAGAAATACAAAGCTGCCTCAAAATATAATGTAGGGGCCGGTGCTGTGGCACCATAGGTTAGTCCTCTGCCTGCAGCTCCTGCATCCCATGTGGGTGCCAGTTCTGATCCCAGCTGCTCTTCTTCCGATCCAGCTCTCTGCTGTGGCCTGGGAAAGCAGTAGAAGATGGCCCAAGTCCTTGGGCCCCTGCACCCATGTAGGAGAGCCGGAGGAAGCCCCTAGCTCCTGGCTGCTTTGGATCTGCGTAGCTCCAACTGTTGCAACCATTTTGGGAGAGTGAACCTGTGGAAGGCAGACTTCTCTCTCTCTGTCTCTCCCTCTCACTGTCTGTAACTCTACGTCTCAAATAAATAAATAAAATCTTTTAAAAAATATAATGTAAATAATTTTTTTCCTGGTTGCAGTTTCCAAGTTAGTAAAGGATATATTATTTCTTAAACTTTGCTGTTTGGAAATAAAGGAAGCACTTTAACAAACATAAAGATTGTCTGATTTTTCCTTTGTGTCTCAGAGCGAGCGCTTGCAGTCTGACCTGGTGGTGTGCATTGTGATTGGTGTGCTGTATTTTGCTATCCATGTGAGCACAGTGTTTACAGCATTGCAGGTAAGCAGTCGTTTTGTTATTTCAATGAGGAAATATTTTTCTTTGGACTCATTTCTGATTTGATGTTTTTCTATAGCACCAAAATATTTGTAGGCGACTTCTTGTCTGGTTTAACATCAGATATTTTCCCAAGATTTATCTGGGTCATGGATCTGGGACTGGCTTATCTGGGTGATGCTGCCACAGGATTTTTGCTGGTTCTGCAGTCCTCTGAGGCTCATTGTTTGCAGGCCCTGTGTTCTGTGCTGAGCTCAGCTCTTTCCCCTGCGGTCCTCACTACAAGCTGCCCGAGTGTCCTCCTGAAATGACAGCTGGTTTCCCCAGAGCAAGTGATCCTAGAGGAAGAGAGCCAGTAACAGGCTCTGACTCTAGTAACCTCATATGGGAAATGACACACAACCATTTCTTCCATCGTCTGTTGATCACATAGACCAACCCTGGTACAGTGTGGGCAGGGAATATACACAGGTGTAAACAGCAGGGGGCCAGGAGCATGTGTGTGGCTATCATGGTGTACCCTTTGGCCTCCATGATTCACAACCCTCCCTCTGCAGAGTGCACTTGCTCCTTCCTGAAACCCCCTTCAAGTTCAGCTGCAAGTCCAAATCTTAGCTACAGTCAGGTTGAGGTGTGGCTGAGGCCCCTCAAGTCTTGTTCCTTAAGTCCAGTTCTGGTCATCTGTTGGCCATGTAATTTCTGTGCTTACAGCTCTCCATTCTTTTTTGTAGATTTATATTTGCAAATGTTATCATTTTTCTTCTCCTGAAAGATTTCCTAGAATATTTCTTCTAGTATGAATGCAAATTCTCTCAACTTCTATATTTTTTAAAGGGTCTTTTTATCACTGGTATTGAAAGATCCTTCAGTAGGTGTAAAATTCTAAGGTGACTTTTTTCCTTCATTACTTAAGATGTCTTCTTGATAGTGCTTTTGATATGAAATCTATTATCTTTATTTTTCTAATTAATTTATTTGAAAAGCAATGATAGGTAAAGATCTCCCATTCACCAGTTTGTTCCCCAAATGTCCACAATAGCTGGGACTGGGCCAGGCCAAAGTCAGAAGCCAGGAACTCAATCTGGGTTCTCACGTGGATGGCAGGGACTCAACTAGTTGAGCCATTACCTGCTGCCTCCCAAGGTGTGCAT
Organism: Oryctolagus cuniculus; assembly: GCF_051225735.1. Lineage (NCBI taxonomy): Eukaryota > Metazoa > Chordata > Mammalia > Lagomorpha > Leporidae > Oryctolagus > Oryctolagus cuniculus. Next base: position 21,441,977 of record NC_142886.1, read on the forward strand.
CAGCAGGAAGCTGGAATTGGGAGTGGAGCCAGAACTTGAACCCAGGTGGTCTGATAGGAGATGGCAGCAGCATCTTAACCACTACACCACATGCCTGCCCCTGCTGTTACCTGTATTTCTCTAGATAAACTTGTTATCTCTCTGCGGCTTATAAGATTTTCTTTCATCACAAGTCGTGCATAATCTGATTATGAGGTTTCCTCGTGTAGTTTTCCTTCTGTTTTTGTGTTGGGATTCATGTTATCTGTGGTTTATAGTTGTTATCAGATTTGGAAAACTTGGCTGTCGTTACTTAAGCTGTTCTGCTGTGTTTCCTTAGGCTTCCCATTCATGCCACTCAGCCTCCTGGGCTTCAGCGGCGTATATATTAGACCTTTGAAAGTGGTCGCACAGGTGCCTTAATGCTTCGTGCATTTTAGTTCCTTTCTACCGTGTTTTAATTTTGGATAGTTTCCATTGATACATCTTTAAATTCACTAATCTTTTTTTCTCTAATGCGAAATCTTCCAATAATCCCACCTAGTGTATTTTTCAATTCAGAATTTATGATTTCATCTTTACACGTTTATCTAGGTCTCCTATGTAATATTTCTCTGCCTCCACCTATCTTTTTGAACACATGTAATTTTCTTCTCTGCTAATTCTAAAATCGCTGTCACGTACAGGTTACTTCTGATGAATGTTTTTTTCATTGTGGGTCATGAGTTTCCTAATTCTTTGCATGCAGTGGTAATGTTTGATTGAGTAACAAGCACTATAAATTTTACTCTATTAGATGTTGCATATGTTTGTATTTCTAGAAATATTCTTGAATTTTTTTCTAGGATATTATTATTAACAGTTTGGTTCTTTCAGTTCTTCCTTTTAAGATTTCTGAGGTGGGATCAGGGCCACATGTAGTATAGAGGCAATATCCCCCACTACTGAGTGCAGTTCCTTGTGGATCTGAGGTCCAGTCTGGCTTGTGGGGACAGACACTCTCCTAGCCCTGTGTAAGTGCTGGATGCTGGGTACTCCTGTCTGATCCCTTCGCATAGTTTGCCTGGCCTTGTGTGGTTTCACTATGTGCATGCACTGAGTGGTATTCCTGTGAATACTTAAGGAAGTGCCACTGGCCATCTCCAGAGTTCTCTCTAGGCAGTTTTCTCTGTGGTACAGCCTCTCTTCTGGTGAGCTGTGTTGCCTTGGTCTCTCCAGACTTTGAGCTCCATCTCCATAGCTGAGGGAGCACTAGCTTTGCCAAGAGCAAAGGCTTAATTATTCAGTTTTATTTATCATTTTTGCTAGTTTTTCTTCTTCAGCATTTTGAACTGTTGATTGTGAACACTTGTAAGCTGAGTAAGGTTAAGTGGGCCTTCAGGGCGCAGAAGAGATGTCCAAGAGGTTCCAGAGTTTCTAAATATATGACTTGCAGTTTGAATGTTTGAAGAAATGATGCTTGAATTCCCTCTTCTGTGAATTTAGTCATACATAAGAATTCGTTCCTAATAATATACCATGCCGAGGCACAAAAATAGAATACCTTCTTTTCTCATTCCATTCTGCTCTTCTCGCAGACTTACAGTTTTACTTAGTTCAGGTTTTATTTTCTGCTAGTTGAAACCATGTAATTCATTGCTCTGAAAGTCACCTAGAATGTTCTTAGGCTAGGAACCAGTATAACTCAGGCCACCCTCATTGCACAAATGAGACACCAAAGAAAATGGTTAACGTATTTTGAAGTATATCTGTATGAACAGCCACTGAGTCTCATGACTGATTTAATGTTAACTGTAGATAAACATTTAGTACTTAGTATCTAAAATGGACTTTGTGAGGCCGACATTGTGGCACAGTGGGTTAAGCCACTGTTCACGGCGTCACATATCAGAGTGCTGGCTGCTCTGCTTCAGATCTGGCTCCCTGCTTAATGTGCTTGGGAGAGCAATGGATGATGGCCCAAGTACTTGGGCCCCTGCCACTCACCTGGGAAATCTAGACAGAGTTCCTTGCTTCTGGCTTCATCTTGGCCCAGCCCAGTCTTTGCAACCATTTTAGAGTGAACCAATAAATAGAAGATCTCTGTCTCTGTCTTTCTCTCTCTCGTGTCCCTCTCTCTTTCCCTCTCTCTCTTTCTCTGTCACTCTGCCTTTTAAATAAATCTAAAAAAAGAAAGTAAAGAAACAGTCACATCAATGGGCAAAACACAGTTTAAAAAAATGAAATTGGGCCCGCGCCACGGCTCACTAGGCTAATCCTCCGCCTAGCGGCGCCGGCACTCCAGGTTCTAGTCCCGGTTGGGGCACCGGATTCTGTCCCGGTTGCCCCTCTTCCAGGCCAGCTTTCTGCTGTGGCCCGGGAGTGCAGTGGAGGATGGCCCAAGTGCTTGGGCCCTGCACCCCGTGGGATACCAGGAGAAGCACCTGGCTCCTGGCTCCTGCCTTTGGATGGGCGCGGTGCGCCGGCCACAGTTCGCCTGCCGCGGGGGCGGCCTTTGGAGGGTGAACCAATGGGAAAAGGAAGACCTTTCTCTCTCTCTCTCTCTCTCTCTCTCTCTCTCTCTCACTGTCCACTCTGCCTGTAAAAAAAAAATTAATAAATAAAAAAATAAAAAAATGAAATTGACTTTCTGTTTGTCATTATCAAATTGAAAACTGAACTGACTGTTTAGTTTTGTGTGTCTCGAATTCACTCCTAATTTCCTCAACTTTATTTTTCTTTCAGCCTGCTCTCAAGTATGTGTTGTATGCATTGGTTGGCTTTGTGGGTTTTGTGACCCATTATGTACTGCCTCAAGTTAGAAAGCAGCTACCATGGCACTGTTTCTCGCACCCTCTGCTGAAGACAGTGGAGTATAATCAGTATGAAGTTCGAAGTAAGTATTTTGTTTATACTCTTCTTAAGACTATGAGGTTTCTTTTTCCTTCCCTTGACTGTGCTGATAGGTGACTCAAGTTAGTTTAGTATCATCGAGTAGCACTTTGGCTTATGTTTCTTGTGTTTAGATTTGAAGCTGTTAATGAATCAGATCTCTCACAGGGTGCTGTAATTTCAGCTGAAGCATCGCCATGTTCCCACAGAATCTAAGGGACATTCACAAAGCTCAGGAGGAATCTGTATTATGGAAAAACTGCATGGATTTCAATTTTTTTTTAAAGACAGATTTATTTATTTGAAAGAGTTACAGAGAGAAGGGGAGACAGAGAGAGATCTTCTGTCTGCTGATTCACTCCTCAGACGGCTGCAGTGGCCAAGGCTGTGCCAGGCTGAAGCCAGGAGCTTTATCTGGATCTTCCACATGGGTGGCAGAGGCCCAGACATTTGAGCTGCCTCCTGCTCCTTTTCCTAAGTCATTACAGGCAACTGGATTGGAAGTGGAGCAGCCGGGACATGAACTGGCACCCATATGGGATGCCAGCTGCTACACTACAATGCTAGCTCCTCAAAAATGTTTTGCATCAAAATAAACCTCTTCGTTCCATTCCCACAGACTTCTGGAAGCACCCTCCTAAGCTTTCCTTCTCGCTTCCAAATCATTCCACAGAGACCTTTCATTGATGGGTCTTTCTGTGTACATCTGTGACTTTTCTTTTTTTACAATTTTTTTAAAATGTATAATGGGATCAAATTTCATGTATTTCATATGTACAGTTTTAAGGACACAATTATACTTCCTACCCTACCCTACCTCACTCCCACGCTCCCTCCTCCTTCCTTATTTTTCTTTAATTTTTACATTGACATACTTCCAGTTTACTTTATCATCATAAGTTTCCTTCACTAAATAATGAATTCAACAAGTAGTAAATAGAAAAACCACTGCTCCTCAAGAATATAGACAAGGTCTATATACAGTAGTCAACTCTCAGGGCTAGTGTTGTGGTGTAGTGGGTTAAGCCTCCTCCTGCAACACCAGTATCCTATATGAGTGCTGGTTCAAGACCTGGCTGCTCCACTTCCAGTCCAGCTCCCTGCTAATGCACCTGGGAAAGCAGTAGAAGATGACAAGTGCTTGGGACTCTGCAAACATGTGGGAGACCTGGAAAAAGTTCCTGACTCCTGGCTTTGGCATGGCCTGCCTGGTCATGGCTGTTGGGGCTATTTGGGGAGTGAACAGCACCATTCCTGAACTTTTTTTTTTTTTTTAAGATTTATCTTATTTATTTGAAAGGAAGAGGTACAGAGGTTGGCAGGGGAGAAAGAGAGAAAGAGAAAGCAATCTTCCATCCACTGATTCACTCCTGAAATGACCCCAATGCCTGGAACTGGGCCAGGCTATTGCCAGGAGCCAGGAACTCCATCTGGGTCTTTCACATGGGTGTCGGGGCTCAAGCGCTTGAGCCATCTTCCACTGCCTTCCCAGGAGCGTTAACAGGGACCTGGATAGGAAGCAGAGCAGACAGGACTTGAACTGGAGCTCATGTGAGATGCTGACTTTGCAGGTGGTGTCTAAACCTTCTGTGCCACAACACTGGCCCCATGATTGTGAAACTATTAGTATCACCTTTATAGATTTGTGTAAGTGATATCAAGTAAATCTCATTTGTATTAGGATCAACAGTTGTCATTAAAAAAATCATTAGTCATTATTGCTTTTTTTAAAAAGATTTTTTTTTTATTTATTTGAAAGGTAAAGTTACAGAGAGGGAAAGGGAGACAGAGAACTTTCATCCATTTCTTCACCCCCCAAATGACTACAGCAGCTGGTGTGCTGGGCCAGACCAAAGCCAGGAGCCTGGAACTCCATCCTGGTCTCTTATGTGGGTAACGGGGGCCCAGATACTTGAGGCATTTTCTGCTGGCTTCCCAAACACATTATCAGGGAATTGGATTGTAAGTGGAGCAGCAGGACTCAAACTGGCAACCTGATATGATTTGCTGGCATTGCAAACAGCAGCTTTACCTACTGTGCCATAATGGCAGGCCTTCCTTTTTGTTTTTTATCTTTTCAAAATAGTTAGTCTGAATTTCTGCAAATTTTGAATGAGTACAAATTTTTTGACTTACTAAAGTATTAAATAATAACAAAGTGATTTTCTTTCCCTCCTGATTTAACAGCTGAAGGAAAAAAATTTTCTTTGAGAACGTCCTAAAGCCAGGTGATACTGTTTTTAGTTAACCAAAGAACTGCATTTTAAATCCTTCAGCTTATCCTACGCACTTTCCCCAGTGAAGTGTTAGAAAAATATTGGCAATGAAAAATAACTCTCTTGAAGTATGAATTCATATCATATGTTTTCATAGCTTCTCGGAGGTATTTTATCTTCAATGTGTATGTGTAGATAGCTTAGCATTTTAAAAACAGATGATGGGTACAGGCATTGTGCTACCCTGCATTAATCCTCAGCTTGGAGCACCCATGACCCATGTCAGAGTGCCTGGGTTGAGTTCCAGCTACTTTGTGCTTCTGATCCAACTTCCTGCTGATGCTCCAGGAGGCAGCAGCTGATGGCCCAGTGCTTTCGTTCCCGCCATCCACATGGGAGACCTGGAAGGCGTTCCTGACTCCTGGCCTGGGCCTGGCATAGCCCCAGCAGTTGGGGGCATTTGGGGTATGAACCAGTGGATAGAAGATCTCCTTTCCTCTGTCTGTCCCTCTCTTTCTGTTGTTCTACCTTTCAAAATAAGTAAATTTTTTAAAAAAGGAAACAAAATCCAGATAATACATCATTTATTTATTTTTGAAAGGAGGGAAGGCCGCTAATCCTCAGTAATCTTTTCTCCACACATTATAGGCATACATGAGAAAATGTTACACCTGAAAACAGGTTTCTGTGTGGGTGTTTGGCCTTGTAGTTAGGATGCCTGCATCCCACATTGGAGTGTTTGGGTTTGACTCCCGGCTCCACTCTGATTCCAGCTCTCTGCTGATGTTCCTCCTGGGAGGCAGTGATAATGGTGCAAGTAGCACTGCTGCCCACATGGAGACGTAGATTTTCTGGCCCAATCGTGGCCACTCATGGGCATTTGGGGACTGAACTGGAAGATGAGAGCTCTGTTTCTGTCTCTCTGCCTCTGAAATAAAATAAGTAAACAAACTGAGGTTTCAAGAATTAAGGTTTAAAATGAAATTCATCTAAATGTGAGTCATGTGTAAGTTGCAAATTTGTGTCTCAGAGTTCATGTAAATTGACAGTTGATTAAGGTATTGGATTTTCTCCTTTAAAAAAAAGTCATTTATTTGAAAAGCAGAGTTAGAGAGAGGAGGAGAGACAGAGAAAGAGATCTTCTATCTGCTGGTTCAATCCTCAAGTGGCCTTAGTAGCCAGAGCTGGGCTGGTCCAAAGCCAGGAGCCAGGTGCTTCTTCCGAGTCTCCCATGTGGGTACAGGTGCCAAGTACCTCTGCTGCTTTCCCAGGCGCATTAGCAGGGAGCTGTTTTGGAAGTGGAACAGCCGGGACTCCAACTGGTGCCCATATGGGATGCCCATGTCGCAGGCAGCTTCTTTACCCACTACACCACAACACCAGCCCTGGATTTCTTAACATTTTTAAATTTATGACTTAGAGCTAAATTTACATCGTAAGACTTTCCTTTCTCATCACATTGCCTTACTGCTTTATACGTTAGATGACATGTGATCTTCCTGACTTATTTTACTGTTAGATGCAGCTACTATGATGTGGTTTGAGAAACTTCATGTGTGGCTTCTTTTTGTGGAGAAGAATATCATCTATCCCTTGATTGTTCTCAATGAACTGAGTAGCAGTGCAGAGACAATTGCTAGTCCAAAAAAACTGGATACAGAGTAAGTACAGTAGTCCCCTAATCTAAAGAGACTATTATAAGCAATACCAGAAGTTATTGATCAAGTATCAGGTACTCACTGAATGTATTTTTGTTACAGAACACTGTTGAGCTAAAAAATGTAGGTGAAGTTTTGTCTTCTATCTCACTTTTTTGAACATGCATCTGTTTGTGGCATATTAACTACTACAGACACTCATTGCTAGCTGATATTTTAGAGAGGATATTTATTAAAGAAGGCTTATTTTTAATATTAGAAAGCAAGTTTTGGAGGTGACCATATTTGTAAATTATACAAGTGGCTAGTTGTCCACAGGGTCATCCTGTAAGCTCACTAAAATAGATTTATGTTGTTGAATAAGCATTGTTCTTTCATGCACTGGACACAGTGTATGTGAAAATGATAGAAATGTTTAGAAACAAAATTCCAATAGTCAGAATTCCAATACTGTTTTTTTAACATGCTTACTTGTATGGAGGATAAGAATCCTAATACATACTATTAAAAGAGAATGTTTTACTAGTCAGTTCCTTTCAGGATTTGATGTACTTAGCTATATAATCATTTGTAGAAGTTTAAATTTGACTTCTGTATTGTAAGCCTGGTGAATTAAGCGATGATTTGGCCATGTGTTGCTCAGCTGTGCTTTCTCTCTGGCTAGACTCGGTGCTTTGATGATCACCATCGCCGGCTTGAAGTTGCTGCGCGCGTCCTTCAGCAGCCCCACGTACCAGTACGTCACAGTCATCTTCACTGTGCTCTTCTTCAAGTTTGACTACGAAGCTTTTTCAGAGACCATGCTGTTGGATCTCTTCTTCATGTCCATACTCTTCAACAAGGTAGTTTTTCATTGAGTGGAGCATTCCTATGTGGAAAAACTATTTTTCTGTGTGACCTACTATCTAATGAAGGTTTTGTGTACGTTGCATTTCATGAGTTTTGTTTTAAGTAAGCAATATCTCTTTGCAATCAACCAGTATTTAGGAGCATTAGAATCCCTAAACCAGAGGTAGGGAATGTCCAGCCCACAGGCCATGTAAGACCTGTGAAATCATTTGATCTGGCCCTGCCAGGCAATCACAGATGAGACTCTAAATTCAGTAAATCTAGAGCAAAGCAATTTATAAGTTGGTAATTGTGTATGGCCTGTAGATAATGTTACAAATATCCAAATGGCCATTGTCTGAAAAAAGATTCCCTGACTCCTGCCCTCAACGAGGTCAGCCACTGTGATTCATGAGCTTCTCTCATTGCTATAGACGGGAGGGTAAGGTTAACTTGTATAGAGCAGCTTGAGAAACGTTAAGTTTTTAAATACTTCTCTCAGAGCTTCCAAAAGGGGGCGTGGTTTTGAATAGGTTTTAGAAGTAACAGTGGTAATAATGGAATTGGGTTCTGTGCTGCTGGATACCTGGAGGAGCAAATTGCAGCTGAAGATAATAACTTGATAGCTGAATGAAGACGTGGGACAGCCAGAGATTAGATGGATGAGAATTACGTTGAAGACCCTGAAGTCTGCAGAATTCTTCTAAAATCAAGTATTCACCTGTAGCATAAGAGTAGATGTTCTCAGGTCCTTTTCTGATGAGGTGATAAAACCTGGGTCTTCTGTCTCCCAATCCAAGGATCTTTTCACCAAACCATACTATTTTTTACACTGAAGTATGTTGTACTGGTGTATTATTTATACATAGTGATTAGATTTTATGTTAACACCACATATAAAAGACTTTGACCTATGTTATCTCATTTGATAAGAGAGCTAAAGCACCAAAACACATTAAAAGTTCAATTTAAAAAAAGTGAGCTTTGTCAGCCATGTTGGAATAATTTGGAGAAGAGAGAGCCTAAAAGTATAGACGAGAGCTTTAGGGATAGGATAATAATTCAGATGTGATATACAGGACTAACCTAGGATGGGAATGGTAACAATGCAAAATCTTTAATCTGACCAAGGTTTCAGTGGTAGTCAATTTTAGTATTGTAATCATTTCTAAAATATTTTGGTATTATATTTGTTAGACCACTAACTTACATATATTTTATCATTTACTACTTCATGTAGTGAGTCTGATTATTAACCAAAGAAAGAAGCCAGGAAGTTAACCAGAGAATTGCTTGTATAAAGAAGCATGTGGTTTCTCATCAAATTTAAATATTTAGATTGAAAATTACATTGCATCTTACACTGGTTAGAACAAAGTAGAAGTTGCAGTAAAATATAAACTGAACAATCTTCCAAACATTCATTAGTTGTGACACCTAACGCTGCATTGATTTGGATTTTGTTAGTACTTATTTTAAATATTTGTTTATTTTCATCCACTTGAAGGGTAGACTAACAGGGAGATAAAGAGAGAGATGCTTCCAACTGCTGATTTACTCCCCAGGTGCCCAGAACAGCTGGGCTGGGCTAGACCAAAGCCAGGAACCCTGACCTCTGTTTGACCACCGGCCTCCTATGTGGGTAACCAGGGCCCAAGCACTTGAGCCATTCTCTGCTACCTCCTAGGCTGCACTAGCAGGAAGCTGGGGCAGAAGTGGAGTAGCCAGGACTTGAACTGGCATTCCAGTATGAGACGCAGATATCCCAAATGGAAGCTTAATGTTTTGCACCACAATAACCACTCTTAATACTTTCATCGGCTAACAATTTTTGGGAAGCATAGCATTTTCCAGAACTGTTCTAGATGTTTAGGTTACATCAATGAGCAAAACAGTGAAAGTTCGGCCTTTAAGGAATTTGCATGTTATGTTCAATAGATAAGACTTAACTATGATAATAGGCAGGTAGTATTCAAAGGATACACACTTTTTTTATTCTGAGATATTACTGTAAGGTACACCATTGATTTGATAACCTTTTAAGAAAAAATTAAATGTACTCAAAAGTGTTACTATCCTCATGCCACTTAACCATGTAATTACATATCCGATTTTTCCTTTAGTGTTACAGTCAAAATTTGAGCACAATCAGTTTCTTTAGAATCTGAAGAATTTTCCAGGTCACAGTAAAGAGTTGAAGTGGTGTCATGATGGTGTCCAGGCTGCTGCTTCTTGCTGTGGTCCTGCGTACATTCGTGCTAAGCATTGCCCACAGAGCTTTGAGTCAAGTCCTGGAACAGGAATGTTCATCTGCATTTTCTAATTGGTTGAGTTGTGATTTTTTAAATTGAAATTTAAATATAATAAACTAAATCAGCTAAAATATTTTAAGAGATAAATTGTTTGTTATCTAATCATGGCATAGAATTAGTCAAAACATCTTGCATTAATGTGATCTGTTGAGAGTTGGCCTTGAAATGCCCGTCATTCAGCCAGTCTTGCACAAACAGAGGCAACAAGTTTCATCCTTGAAGACATAGCTATCAACCATAACAGAGTCAGATTTAAATAAGATTAAAATGCGTGTTGTGTTTTTGTTGGCAACCATTGAGGTTATTAATATATGCTTGTTACTGTTACATATAACTAAATTCCTATTCAAGCAGGCAGTAACAGCTGTGTTATAACTTCTGATACGGAATTCCTTTTGACTGCACTTAAAGCATACTGTTTTCACACCAGTAAAGTCTGGCAAAAATGTATCTTTAGGATAAAATGAACATGTGTATTACTTAAGCTTTACAAACATCTAGATTTTCTTTCTGGGACAATTGTTACGCTGCTTCTCACCTTTTATTGTTAATGCTTGCAAATAGTAGTAATGCATATATGCCAGTAGAGGGCATAGGATTTCTTTCTTTTTTTCTTTTCTTTTTTTTAGACAAATGAACTCTATGAGTTAGCTTTCTTTAGTTGTAAATAGTATATTAGAAAATAACTAAATTTTTTTGGTCATTGATATAGTTTGTCCTATTATGAAAAAATAATTTCAGTGTCATTTCCCTAATAGGAAGAAAACGCACTTTACAAGTCTTATTTTCTAGCTCAAATCCCTGATGATGAGTGTCGCTGATGGTTTTCCTTCTCCCCTGCAGCTTCGGGAACTCCTTTACAAATTGCAGTTCGTGTATACCTACATTGCCCCGTGGCAGATCACCTGGGGCTCTGCGTTCCACGCCTTTGCACAGCCCTTTGCAGTGCCCCGTATCCTTCTCATTATCACTTCAGAGGAGTGGGCATTTACAGTTTTGATGAGATTGTCCGTTTATAGGCAGACTTTTCACAGGCATAGAATATAGTTTACTGTATGAAAATTATTAGAAAGTCAAACTTTTTAGTGTCCGTACCTATACTGATTTTGTTAGTTTAGCATATATTAGCATTTGTGGCTCACAGATCTTGTGAACATGAGAGAACTGTTAGCTTTTGTAATCAAGTCAATTACAAAAAGTTAATGTTTACATATATGAATGTTGAAGTCCAGTAGTGATTCTAGTTTTTATTTGAGAGGTAGGGAGAGATAGATGGGGATGGGGAGAGCTGCCCTCTATTCATTCCCAAAGGTCTGCAATAGCCCTGGGCCCAGCCAGGAACCAGAGTGAAATCTAGGAGTCAGGGGCCCGGTGCAGATCTCCCACATCTTTGACAGGAAACCAAGTACTTGAACCATCATTGCTGCTTCCCAGGGTCTGAATTAGTAGGAAGCTGTAGTGAGAAGCCAGGTGTTGAACCCAGGTACTCCAATTTAGGATGCAGGCATCTTAACCAGTAGGCCAGATGCTTGCTCCAAAGTCCAGGAATTTTTAATGCATATGAATATGTTTAGAATTCTTAAATGAAGGTACAAACAGTTTTTCATAGTATTATTGTAATTAAACTTCTAGAATTTTCTGTTTTCATTTCTTGGAAGTATTCTCTAAACAACAGTAAAGATTAATGACTGTAATGATATTGAAATGCAGACTTCTGGTATTTGCAGACTTTAATTTTAAACTTTAGAAAATTAAACCCAAACATTTATCCACAAGATTCACATAGAATAGAATTTTAACAGTTATGAAGAATCTTAAGAAAGTTCATAGAAAATGCATATTATGAAAAAACAATGCATGGATTTCTAAGGTTTTGCAACAAAATAAACATCTTTTGAAAATTATTTCTGAGACTGGCACTGTGGCATAGCAGTTTAAGCCACCACGTGCAATGCCAGCATCCCATGTGGGCGCTGCTCCATTTCCAATCCAGCTCCTTGCTAATTGCCTGAGAAAAGCAGTAAAAGATGGCCCAAGTGTTAGGCCCCTGCCACCCAAGTGGGAGACCCAGAGGAAGCTCCTGGTTCATGGCTTCAGCCTAGCCTAACCCTGGCCATTGCAGCCATTTGGGAAGTGAACCAGCGGATGAAGACTTTTCTCTCTGCCTTAACCTCTCCATCTCTGTAACTCTTTCAAATAAATAAATTGATCTTTGAGGAAAAAAAAAATTGAGAGAGAGAGAGAAGAGCCAGAGTTCCTGTCTGCTTTGTCATTTCCCTTATGGGGCTGGTGCTGTTCCAGGTCAAAGCCAGGGGCTGGGAACACAATCCAGACCTCCCATATGGTGGCAGGAACCCAAAACCTGGGTCCTCATTAGCAGGAAGCTGGAATCAGGAGCGGAGCCAGGACTCGAACTCAAGCACTCCAATATGGGATGCAGCTTCCCAACCAGTGTCTTAAACCTATAGGCCAAATGCCCACCCTTGAACTTACCTTTTACTTCCATTTTCTTGTAAACTTTTTGAATTAACCTTGTACACATTAGCACATACAAGGAGGCTTCAAAAATTCTGTGTAAAAATTGAAGAAGACGATGCTATTTTCCATGAACTTTCTGAGGTCGCCTTACATTTATTTGACTCCTTTGAAAGCGTCACACAGATTGTACTTCTAGTGCCTTTCTCTTGGTACCTCCTTATGCTGTTGAATGACACTCCTCTGTGTTTTTCTGGTGAAGTTTCTCTAAGTGCAGTAGTCTCAATGTGTTTATGAGGGTTCTTTGGTTTGGGTTTGGTTTGGGTTTTGGTATGATACTAGGGCATGTGCTCAGATGAACACTGAATTCCTTAACCAGTTTTCCTGTAGATTCAGCCATGTTGTTTATTCAGGCTGCTGTCTCAGCTTTCTTCTCTACTCCACTGAACCCCTTCCTGGGAAGTGCCATATTCATCACTTCATATGTACGACCTGTGAAATTCTGGGAGAGAGACTACAAGTGAGTAAAATAAACACTTGAAAGATACTTGTGTATGGCATATTGACAGCATTATTATTACAAGTCATTTATGGTTCATAATTTGTTTTAGTTTTGCTAAAATCTATAAAAATTCTTAAAAATTGAGAATTTTATAACAAATAGAAGAGTTTGGGGAAAATTATTCATTCCCTCTATTTTTATACTTTGCACATTTTTAAAAACATAATTCTAATTGAAAGTATAAATTTTTGCTTCTTTTTGCTTTCAGTGCTATTAGAATAGCTCAGTTCCACATTAATAATACTGGGAAGCTTTATTCCATACAGTGTTGTGTCACTGTATTGTGTTTTTTTTTAATTTTTTTTTTTTTTGGACAGGCAGAGTGGACAGTGAGAGAGAGAGACAGAAAGGTCCTCCTTTTGCTGTTGGTTCACCCTCCAATGGCTGCCGTGGCTGTCGTGCTGTGGCCAGCTTCTCCTGGTCTCCCATGTGGGTGCAGGGCCCAAGCACTTGGGCCATCCTCCACTGCACTCCCTGGCCACAGCAGAGGGCTGGCCTGGAAGAGGGGCAACCGGGACAGAGTCCGGCACCCTGACCGGGACTAGAACCCGGTGTGCTGGCACCGCAGGCGGAGGATTAGCCTATTGAGCCACGGCGCCGGCCACTGTATCGTTTTAACAGTTACAGTTAGTTATCTGATAATTTCCTTAGAAACAGCTGGTTATTTCCAGCACTAAGCATTTCTAAGTTACTTCTGCTTTTTCATGAATATAAAATGTTAATGAATCTTTGGATATGAAGTTTTTTCTTCATTTCTTTTTAGGCTAGCAATTCAACCTAATTGCCTTGTATGTACTCTCCCCTCCAAATTCTATTTTATTTAAGGAAGAGTTCTTAGAAAGGAAATTACTGAGTTATGTATGGAGCATAAACATTTCCAAGGTTTTAATGTAATCATGCTGATTCAAGCATGATTTACAAGGGTTTGTGCTAATTCACAGTTCTTCTGGCCATGCCCATGACTGCCCTTTCTGTTTGTGCTTCCACATACTGGCATATTTAACAGGTGAAAACTGATCTCAACTGTTAAACAATGAGTTAACTAGTAGGATTGAAACTTTACTGTGTTCCTTGATCTAAAACTACTTTTGGTATTTCTCCTTTTGGTGAATTTCATTAATATTTTTATGCTAGTCTCCTGTACCAACTTTTAACACCAAATAATGTTCTGTGGCAACAATTCTTAAAATTTTTCAGTCTCAGCACCCCTTAATACTCTTAAAAATTTATTGCAAATACCCCAGTGTTTTGTTATTATTTTTGTTTATTTAAGAGGCAGAGACAGAGCACTTCCATTTGCTGGCTTATTCCTACAGATGCCTTCGGCAGCCAGGGGCCAAAACTGGGAGCCGGGAACTCAATCCAGATTTCCCTCAGAGTGGCAGGATCCTAACTACTGGAGGGACCACATTAGTAGGAGGCTGGAATCAGGAGCTGGAGCTGAGGGTTTAACCCAGGCATTCTGATGTGGGTTTCTTAACCACTAGCCCAAATCCCTACCCCCAATATTTTTAAACATGCATTTTATCTACAAATATTTCCTGTAATGGAAAAATTTTATAAAAATTTCAAATACCCATTTTAATTAACTAAAAATAATATACCTATTACATGTTAACATATATAACATTTTAAAATTAAGAATAAGTATATGTCTCTGCTCACTAGAAAAATTGATTGAGGAGAGTGGCATTGTTTTACAGTTTTGCTAATCTCTTAATGTCTGGCATATGAAGAGCTGAATTTTTTTAAACCACTTCTAATTTTTTTAAGATTTATTTATTTATCTGAAATGCAGAGTTACAGAGGCAGAGATAGAGATAGAGATAGAGATAGAGATAGATAGAGAGAGAGAGAGAGAGAGAGAGAGAGAGAGAGAGAGAGAGAAAGTCCTCCATCGCTGATCCATTCCCCAAATGGCTGCAACGGCCAGAGCTGGGCCAATCGGAAGCCAAGAGCTGGGAGCGTCTTCCAGTTCTGTGCATGTGCAGGGGCCCAAGCATTTGGGCCATCTTCTAGTCTTTTCTCAGGCTATCGCAGAGAGCTGGATCAGAAGTGGAACAGCCAGCACTTGAACCGGCACCCATGTGGGATGCCGGCACTGCAGACGGCAGCTTTACCCGCTATACCACAGCACCAGCCCCAAGAGCGGATTTTTTTTTTTTTTTTTTGACAGAGTTAGACAGTGAGAGAGAAAGACAGAGGGAAATGTCTTCCTTCCATTGGTTCACCCCCTTAAACGGCTGCCACGGCCGGCATGCTGCACCAATTCTAAGCCAGGAGCCAGGTGCTTCCTCCTGGTCTCCCATGTGGGTGCACGGCCCAAATACTTGGGCCATCCTCCACTGCTTTAACGGGCCACAGCAGAGAGCTGGACTGGAAGAGGAGCAACCAGGACAGAATCCAGCTGAATTTTTTAATATGCTTTTGCATTCAATTCTGTTGAATATTGTTTTGATTGAAGTATATTAAAAAAATCTAGTCTCATTCATATATATATTGAAATGTAAAGAAGCATTTTCATAGCCTTTTTAAGACAAATGTGGCTATTTTTTCTTTGATTCTTCTAAAATTCCCTAAATGTGTGCAATCTAAAACTATCTGTGAGCTTTTGGAACTCTATTAGATAAAAATTCACCAATCTGTTTTATATTTTGATCTTTCATGCATGCATCATTTTATAACATTACTCATTATCATTTGGAAAGTTTTGGTTCACTGAATAATATAGATCTTCCACATTGTGCCGCATTGTGTTACACATGTTTAAAAAACAGTGTTCAGTACTGTCACTACCAATTTCAAAAGAAAACTATCAAGATCCTGGTGGTAGATATATATTTTCCATAATTTAGATTTTTGCTTAAAAGCTTGAAGTTTGTCACTGTCAACAGATGTTGCCAATTATATTCCAAGAAAGAAGACATTTTTTCCTTTCTGAGAAAAATCTGTTAAATACCCACATCTGCATAATCTCGGGGTTTTTACATCAGCTGATGAAATAAAAAAGATATTTCAAGGGAGAAAGGCAGCAGTTCAGCTTGCAATTCAGTTACACAAATGTTTTCACTCCAAACAACCTTTACTTTAAAATGAAGCAGAACTGTCTTTCCCTGCCCATGTGCTCATAAGAAACAGCAGAAAAAAACTTGCTATGTTTTTGTGTGGTGAAGAAGGGAGAGTGAAATTGATGTTATTGCTACAAGGGTGCTATCAAGAGTTTAGTGGTTAGGCCAATCATGCATTATTTTTTCCAGAGTTTTTCACAAAGTGGTAATATTTGTTTTATCTGTAAGTTACAGTTTCTTCCTCACTCTTAATTATTAAACGGTTTTAAAGTATAAAGAAAGTAACTAGATATGCTTTATTTTGTCCCCTTCAGCACAAAACGAGTGGATCATTCAAATACCAGGCTGGCTTCGCAGCTTGATAGAAATCCAGGTAATAGCTCGACTTGTGAGTGAGGAAGAACGGCCAAGCATCTGTATTACATGCGTATTTTTCTATTGACTCCCAGCTTGTTCAGAATCCTTCATAGTTTCAAATAGTAATTTCTTTTAAAAACAAAATGTCATTTATTTTGTTTTACTTTTGCAAAGTGTATGTGGATTAGAGTATCTAATTTATATACCTTCTTTCATGAAATACATTTTAAGAATGCTGCAGGAACTAAAAAAACCCATTTAAAGATTGTTCTAATATAGGTTAAAAAAAAAAGAAGTAGAAAGTATGTAAATTAAAAGTGGTCACTATAAATCCATTCACGATTTAAAAAATTTTTGAACAATTTAATTATACTTGAAGGAACATACTTCAATATACAAAAGGCTGTATATGACAGACCCACAGTCAAAATCTTACTGAATAAAGAAAAGCTAAAAGCATTTTCTGTAATATCTGGAACCACATGAGGAGGTCCACTGTCATCATTCTGATTCAGTATAGTTTTGGAAGTTTTTGCCAGAGCAGTAGTCAGGAGAAAGTAATAAAAGATACACAGGTTGAAAAGGAGGAAGTCAAATTATCCCTATTTGCAGATGACATGATTCTACATAGAGAGAAATCAGAAGACCTCACCAACATACTATTAAAACAGACAAATACATTAAAGTTGCAGGTTACAAACTCGGCACAAAAAATCAGTTGCATTTTTATATACCTACAGCAAACTCACTGAGAAACTTATAAGAGCAGTCTCATTTTAATAGCTACAGAAAATAAAATAAAATACTTCAGAATGCATTTAATCAAGGATCTGAAAGACCTTTACAATGAGAGTTTTAAAACAATAATGAAAGAAGACACAAAAAAGGGAAGACCTCCCATTTTCATGGATCGGAAGATTCAGTATTATAAAAAATGTCTATATCCCCTAAAGCAGTTTACAGATTGAATGCAATCTTCATCAAAATTCCAATGCCATTCTTCATGGAGCTAGAAAAAACACTCCTGAGATTCATATGAGGGCCGGCCCTGCGGCTCACTAGGCTAATCCTCCGCCTTGCGGCGCCGGCACACCGGGTTCTAGTCCTGGTGGGGGCGCCGGATTCTGTCCTGGTTGCCCCTCTTCCAGGCCAGCTCTCTGCTGTGGCCAGAGAATGCAGTGGAGGATGGCCCAAGTGCTTGGGCCCTGCACCCCATGGGAGACCAGGAGAAGCACCTGGCTCCTGCCATCGGATCAGCGTGGTGCGCCGGCTGCGGTGTGCTGGCAGCAGCGGCCACTGGAGGGTGAACCAATGGAAAAGGAAGACCTTTCTCTCTGTCTCTCTCTCTCACTGTCCACTCTGCCTGTCCAAAAAAAAAAAAAAAAAGATTCATATGAAAGCACAAAAGACCCCAAACAGCCAAACAGCCAAAGAACTTCGAACCTAAAGAACAAAACTGGAGACATCACAATACCTGATGTCAGGATGTACTACAGAGCTGTTGCAATGAAACAAAACCAAAACATAATATTGACATAAAAACTAACACCAGTAGGACAAAATAGAAATCCTGGACATGTGTCCATTTGTCTTCAGCAACTGATCGTTGACAGAGGGGCCACAAAACATTCCCTGGAGAAAGGAGATGCTGAGAAAACTGAGTGTCCCTCTGCGCAAAATTGAACCTTCCCTTCTTAGCTCTTACTTTATACAAAAATCAACTCAAACTAGGTCAAATATCTAAATGTAAGACATGGAACTATTTGAAGAAAACATACAGCAAACACTTTTAAGACACTGGCCATAGGCAGCCATTTTTTTGAATAAGACCCCCAAAACACAGACAACAAAAATAAAACTAGACAAACTAAGAAGCTTCTGCACAGCTAAGGAAACAGTCAATAGAATGAAGACGAAAGCAACAGAATGAGAGAAAATATTTTCAAGTTACACATCTGACAAAGGATTAATATCCAAAATATTATAAGGAACTCAAACAGCAAAGACAAAGTGATCTAGTGAAGTGGGCAAAGGATCTAAATAGACATTTCTTAAGAGTTAGAAATGGCCAACAAATACATGAAAAAATCCTGAATATCACTAGCCATCCGGAAAGTGCAAATTAAAACTACAATGAAGTATCATCTCCCTCCAGTTAGAATGGCTATAATCAAAAAGACAGAAAACAATAGGCTGGCAAGGATGTGCAAAAAAAAAAAAAAAAAAAGGGAATCCTAAAAAATGTGTCTGTGTGTGTATAGTTTGAATTTGAAATAGTGATTAGTGGATTCTGGACAGGATGTGGGGAGGGCAAAGGTTGGATACTGGGTACAAGAGGTAACGAGTTCTTGTGTTCGGCAGCAGTCATGGCGTAACTACAGGTGATACTAAGGTATTCTAAATAAAGAACTGAAGGAGTGAAGCTGTTGCCTGACATGATTGGTTCATACTATGTTTATGTGTTGTAGTATTGCACTGTGCCCTATTAAAAATATTCAACTATTACATGTGATTGAAACTTTTCATTAAAATAAAAAGGCCAGGTATGTTATAGGATATTCAGTCAAGACAATGCATGTTTTATTAATTAGTTTCCGTCTATCTCCAAATGTTTACAGCAAATATAAACTTAATTTTGTTTAGTGTATTCTACATGGATATGCCATCTAGGAAGGCAGATAACCACTCAAGAAAAAGCTTCTGCAGGTGGCACTTTGGTAGTGCTGACATTGTCCAAAGTCTGGTTCTTAGTTTTCCCATTTGGGTGGTGTCATTTTATTGCCCTCCAATATTAATTTAATACAGAGAAAATGAATCTCCTGCCCCAAATATAAGAGATTAATGCATCAACCAGAATGCTGAAGTATTAATTTAGTAAAAGAAATGTTATTCCTAAATAGACTGTGGTATTTCTACCATTTAACTCATAAATTCCTTCAAATGCTCTAATCCATCTGAGAAACCAAGCTGTCTGAGAATCAGGTTGATTTTTATTATGAAACTAGACTAAGGAAAACTGGTTATTTTGCTGTTAATGACTGCTGAAGAACCATCGGAGCTACAGTTAAGTGCATATAAGGGTTTTGAGTTCTTATGATGCTTTCCATGCTATGTTGTGTAACTCAAAGGCCATGTCCTTAGTCCGAATACACCTTTGTGATGGGCATCCAGAGAATTAGACAGAGTCATTTTACTGACATTAAAATCTTGGGTTCTGCTTTCATTTTATTATTTAGTAAACGGTTTAAAGTCCTCACTTTGAGTGTTTTGCTGTTCTCTAGCACTGTAATTTGTGTGTCCATTTATAGATGATTGCTACAGGTGGGGTACTTCTAGAGCGGGCCGTCTCATTTACCGAGTAATGTTTTATCCTAATTTTTTTTCTTTAAAGATAACCTTGTCATCCATTTTTTTAAATAGGTTCTTCACTGCTGTGTCTCTGTCCAGTTTATTTTACATAATGTTAACCAGGTTCTTTTTGACTAACTTCTCTTTGATTGGGACTGTCTGATTCAGTCAAATCTCATTATTGTTTTACCCACATCCTTTACCAGATAGTCTGTCTTCTCCTTCTGAATTCCTTTGTCTTTTTCAGTTTTCTTGCATAATTGTGTTTATAAAGCACACTTCTTCCATTAGCAGTAATGGTTCATAAATTGTGGACTGTTGAAGAGGTGAGAAAGTCCTTCCATCACATCTAATTAAATTCCCATATTCCTCTCTTCAGCTATTTGTCTACGTAAAGGGATCCAAATGTTTCTGTTTCAATATTTTAAAACCACAGCTATTCAGATAGTAATATTTAAAACCAGCATACTGTGGTGCCATCAGAGCCCTTTATCACCTCATTGGTCAAAATTGTGAGTTATGTGCATGTTTTCAATGAGAAATGAATTCCTAGTGTTTTTATTTCTAAAATATGAGGAATTGAGTGATTTTTTTAAAAAACTTATTGTTGACATTTATTGTATGTGATAAAATATTGTCTTAGAAATTAAATTATGCTATCCTTTCTATTGTGATAAAAATGCATAACAAAATTTGCCATCTTAAAAAAAAACCTCCCACAATTTCTGGGTGGGAGTTAAATTCAGAGTGGTTATGAAACTTTAGCTCTAAACTCTGAAACCTTCCCCATTATCCTATTTTTTCCCATTATCTTTTTTTTAACATAGAATTTGGAAGAATGTAAGCATTATTTTCCTTATCAAGTAACAATGACACAACCCTAACTAAAAGTTAGCTTTAATATTTTTGAACAGCCTGGTTTGTTGATACAAGGGGGACTTCAGGTGAAAATTATCTTTTTTTAATCCCTTCTTATAGGATCAGATGACAACAACCTGAATTCCATCTTTTATGAACATTTAACCAGATCCCTACAACACAGTCTCTGTGGTGATTTGCTCCTAGGACGGTGGGGAAACTACAGTACAGGGGACTGTTTCATCCTTGCCTCTGACTATCTCAATGCCTTAGTGCACCTCATAGAGATAGGCAATGGTCTGGTCACTTTCCAGCTGCGGGGACTTGAATTCAGAGGTAAGACGTTTACGTTTTCTCTAGTGTACTCCGGGACATCTGGGTTTTATGTATTTATATCTCAAATCAAAAGTAGTCATGAAATTTGATCTTGGGGATTCTGGAATAAGAACAGTGAATAAGCAGTAATTATTACATTTCCTCCCCCCAGATTCCATAATCAAAGAAGAATAATTTTCATGTGATGGCATTGTATATAAAGCTGGTATCATTAGTGTATAATTGACTTGTTTCCTTGCAGATGGTGACTTCTGTGTTTTTTTTTTAAACAGTCAGAGTTAGTGAGAGAGAGAGAGACAGAGAGAAAGGTCTTCCTTCTGTTGGTTCACCCCCCAAATGGCCGTTACCCCGGTGAGCTGCGCCAATCTGAAGCCAGGAGCCAGGTGCTTCCTCCTGGTCTCCCATGCGGGTGCAGGGCCCAAGCACTTGGGCCATCCTCCACTGCCTTCCTGGGCTACCTCAGAGAGCTGGACTGGAAGAGGAGCAACCAGGACAGAATCCGGCGCCCCAACCGGGACTAGAACCCAGGGTACTGGCGCCGCAGGCAGAGGATTAGCCAAGTGAGCCGTGGCACCAGCCTTTCTGTTCTTTTTGTCCATGGTCTCTTGCTAGTTGCTTTTTGAGCATTTGCACATATTTGCTAGATGGCTAGGGTGTAGAATGTTGTGGTTTTGTGTCTGGCAAAGATAGTGAACTGAGTTATATTTATATAGACACTATGCTATTGCCCTTGATCATTTTTTTAATTCACATGAAGGTCACATAAAATGAGCCATTTAAAGTGAACAAATGAGTGGCAGTTAGTACATTCCGTGAGGTGTAGCCATCACTTCCAATTCCAAAACATTTTCCTGACTCCAAAATAAAACCCTCTAGCCATTAAGGAATTTTCCCCATACTTCCCTCCCACTAGCCCTCCACGATGTTATGTATTGGGAGATAAAGCTGTTTCTACAGAGAAACTCTTCCATTTGGAAATGTCAGTGTGATACTGTGTAAAGTGAGTAACTTGCAAGCAAGGACACACTTGTTTTACAGAAAGGTCAACATGCTGTTACTGGCTGTCTTTCCAGTCTAGGAAACGTTGGGACTTGAGAGTTTCTGATATCTTTATTTTCATCCTGGTGTTGAGTCAGGCAGCTTATGCCTTTGTTATGGCGTGTCTATGTTAGTGAAACTAGTGCTTCCCTGCAAGTTACTCTGTTCACTAGCAATAAGACTTTACCTCTGCAGCACTGAAACTAACGCAGTAAACGTTGGTGTCCGTCATTCGTTTGTAATCCATTCTCTCTTTTCCCCTCCTCCTGTTCCCTCTTCCAGAATATCCCTTCTTGCCTTATGGCTGTTTATTTCTGCCTCTCTAACAGGAACCCCGTGCTGTTCAATTCTAACCCACCCAGACTCACCTGAAAGCCAGTGTGCCCTTCTCACCACCACCTACACTGCTGTGACTTCTAACTTTCTTTTCAGGTTTTCTCACCTGAAAGTTTCATCCTCATATTTTATTTGATTTTTAGAAATGTACACGAGAAAGCTGTTTTTACCTGGCATTTTTGTGTGCCATGGAAGGGTGATTTTCTTAGCATCTGCTTGTTCTTTTGTTGATCAGAAATTCTCCAAAACAAAAGATTGAGCCAAATTTCATTCTCCCAGCTTTCACCCTCTGGTACTGAGCAGATTCAGATACATTTTTGGATAAGTCCTTTGCTATTAAAACCTTGAAATCAAATTTAGAAACACAGTATCCCTTACTGTCTGACCTCATGCTAGACTAGAATATGAAGAGACACTGTACAAACTCTTCACTGAGATGTGATTTTGTTTTAAAGGCAGATTCAGCCACTTCACCCCATACTTAAAATTTCCCAGTGCACTTAAAATAGAATTCAAACTCCCTAACATGCATGATCTGACCTCTGCCTCTGTCTCCATCATCACCTTATACCACTCTCCTTACCATCTTTCACTTTCCTAGTTGGCTAAATTCTGTACTAAGGCCTCCTGTTCCCCTTCTCTTCACCCAGAAAGTACCTGCCATCCCCTCTCCTCCCACCAGTCTTCCATATGGCTGATTTCTTAATTATTCTCTGTGATCAATCAAATGTCACTTTCTCAGAGAATCCTTCTCCAGCCACCTGGTTCTCTCTTAACTTACCCTGCTTTTACTTCCTTATCATTTAGCATAGTTATAGTTTATATTTATCTGTGTATTTCTTTAAAGTTGATTTCTTCTCTAGCCCAGGGGTTGGTAAAGCTTCCGTTAGGAGTCAGATAGTAAAGATTTTACGCTTAGGGAGCCATGCACATTATCTGTTGCACATTATTCTGTGGTGTTGTTTTCTTTTAAATGAATCTTTCAATATACAAGAATGAAATAATTTTGCCAGCCTTTGCTCCAGACTAAAGGTTCCCAAGGATAGAAATCATGTCTGCTTCATTCATCATTGTGTATCCAGCACTGACACAGCAATTAACATTGAATACTTATTAAGTGTGTAGAGTGATTAAATAATGGCACTGTATAGCCTTTTATCTCTTCTCTTCATTCCTGAACTCTCATGAGGTGTGATTATATTCTTGCTCAATTGTTGATGTAATCTTTAGTTCTTTCCTTTCTTTTTTCTTTCCTTTTTCCTCTTTCTTTTTCAAATATTTATTTATTTGAAAGAGTTAAAGAGAAATGGAGATAAAGGGAGAGATTGTCTGTCCTCTGGTTCACTCTCCACATGGCTGCAATGGCCAGGGCTGGGCCAGGCCAACGTCAGGAGCCAAGAGCTTCTCTCAGGTCTCCCATGTGGGTAACAGTGACCCAAACACTTGGGCCATCCTCTGCTGTGTTCCCAGGCCATCAGCCGGGAGCTGAATTGGAAGTGGAGCAGCTGGGACTAGAACATGTGCCCCTATGGGATGCCTACATTGTAGGCAGTGGCTTTACCTGCTACACCACAATGCCGGCCCCTATTTTCTTTTTTTTCCAGTGTTACTTCTTATCCCACTTACCTCTCCCATCAAAATATTAATCGAGATTGTCATTCTCTTGCCAGGCAGATAGTTTGATCTGCTGAGTAATCTGAGGTGTTTTCTGGAACTCAGTCCATTAACCCGATTTAATTCCTTTGGTTGTCTTTGTCTCTTGTGGTGGATAACTAATTTTAAAAAATGTTTAACAAAAATATCTTGATCAGTTTCTGACCGGTCTTGGTTAAACTCTTTTTTTTTTCTTTCCTTTTTTTGTTTTGTTTTTTACTGATACTCCCAAGTGTTTTGATTGTAATTTTTTTCTGAAAATTTTAAATTATGTTTTTTGTCTGTGTAAAAATTTTCTGATTGCAGTTTCTACCATGTTAACTTCTGATTTGTAAATGTTACTTAAAACTAAGTTTAGTTTTCTGAGTCAACTTTACATCTCAGAAGTTTGTAATGCATTTTGGATTCTTTTGTTTTTACTCAAGTTAATTTTAACATGTCTAGCTTTTATGATTGTTAGTTTTATTTATTTTTACCAGATATTTGCTGTGAAGTAACTGAAAGAGGTAGTCAATCCAAGGAACAACTAGTAATAGTTCTTCATGAATATTCTAAAATTATTTTCCAAGTTTCAAAATTCTTTTTGCAGTTACTAATATTAAATCTTGTATTGACTTTACATTGCTGGTAGGGGGTGCTGAAGTTGAGTGTAGTGCTGGGGAAAACACCCTGCTTCCTGCTTTAACCCAGTTACCTTCTCCTTGTTATAAAGACACATTGAGTATAAATATCAGGACCTCCAGATTCCCTCTATGCACAACTAACTGTGATCTGCCCACAATGTAGGTCTCATTATGATACATCCTAACTTAAAAGTCTTTTATCAACTTCCCAGACAGATGGCAAAATGAATAAAATGAAGTAATAACATATAAAACCCACGGCATAATTCCAGCATCATGTAATATAATAGTAATGCTGATAATAATAATAGCTCAGTATTTTATGTATATGTATTGGTACTTTTAAACCCTGTGTGTATATATATTTCTAGTAATTATCATCTATATCAGTCAACCATAGCATCCATGAGTGGTCTTCAAAACATTCATGGAAAATATGTGTTATGAAAAACCATGGGTGGAATTCAAATTCTTAAGGTTTTATTTGAAAGGCAGAGAGATGGAGAGAGATCTTCCACCCACTGTTCAGTCCTCAAATGTCCGCAATAGCCAGAGCTGGGTCAGGTCAAAGCCAGGAGCTTGAAAATCAATTTGGGTTTCCCACGTGAGTGACAGGGAACCAAGTATTTAAACCATCACCTGCTGCTTCCTGCATTGCACGTTAGCAGGAAGCTGGATCAGAAGCAAAGGAGCCAGGACTCAAACCAGGCACTGCGATATGGGATATGGACTTACAAGCAGCATTTTTACCACTGTGTCTTTACCAGTGTGTCTGCCCCACACTTAGAAATAAATTTTTTACACCAAAACAGACTTATGTTTTAATTCCATTTTCCACAAGCTTTTAGGGTATCCTGCTACTCTTTTAATTTGTAGTTCAAGATACACTGTGTAACATTGTATAACATTATTAGAGAGGTGTTAGTTAATGGATTTAAACACAAAAATGAAATAATAGAATTATTGAGGATTCCAGAGTACTAAACAGTGTATCTCCTTAGTTTGGCCAAAATTGCTTCTCAGCCTTATGGTTCATCAAACCATCTCTATCATCTGCTGGGTTTTATGGCAAATGCTTCTCAAAGCAGGGTTTTTCAAATGTGGATGGTGTATGTACTGCCTTTAAAAGGGAAAAAATTACTATGAAATCTGATTTAATTTTATTATATGTGACTTACATACATGCCTATATACACTTTATACTCTTTACATACTATTAAAAAAATTACAAATTAAATGGAAGTAGAATCATAGAACAAAATAAAAATCAACACTGAAGTAATAGATGTTTATTTTCCTGGCCCTAGAGTGCTGTCGATCTATTTTATTTATAATGTGTTCTTGTATTTTTTTTACTTCTTTTTAACTTCAGTAACAGTAAGTCAGAGAATTCCTTGTAGGTAAGTGTCTTGTATAACAGAATGTAACTTCAGGGTGGATGTTGAGCTTTGCAGTTAAGGTGCCCATGTTTGGGACCAGCATTGTGGCGTAGCTGGTAAAGCTCAGCCTGAGATGCCAGCACACCATATTGGCACCAGTTCATGTCCAGGCTGCTCCACTTCTGATCCAGCTCCCTGCTAATGTGCCTGGGAAAGCAGTGGAAGATGTCCCAAGTGCTCAGGCCCCTGCACCCATATAGGAGACCTGGAAGAAGCTCCAGGCTCCTTGCTTCTGCCTGGCCCAGCCCCAGTCATTATGGCCATCTGGGGAGTGACCCAGATTATGGAAGACCTTTTTTTCTGTAACTCTGCCTTTCAAATAAATAAACACATCTTAACTGGAATACCTGGGTTCAACACCCAGCTCTGATTTCCTGGCTTCAGCTTCCTGCTAATGTAGACCCTGAGCGGCAGAAGTGATAGCTCAAGTAATTGGGGTTCATTAGAGACCTGTATTGAGTTCCCAGCCCCCAGCTTTTGGCCTCCAACCTGGGGCCTTTGTGGGCATTAGGGGAATGAAAAATGTGATAAGAGCTCTCTGTCTCTCAAATAAATAGATAAAAATTTATAATTATAATAATGGATAAAAAAATGTAACTTCAAAGATTCGTTTCTGGTACAGAACAAGAAGACTATATTTTGAATGCTTCTAAGAAGGTAAGCCTCAAATATCAGTAATTTTATCAGCTGTTCGAAATGGACAAAGAAAAATTTAATCATGTATTTAATATTCAGTTATAGGCCGGCGCCGTGGCTCAATAGGCTAATCCTCTGCCTTGTGGCGCCAGCACACCGGGTTCTAGTCCCAGTCGGGGCGCCGGATTCTGTCCCGGTTGCCCCTCTTCCAGGCCAGCTCTCTGCTGTGGCCCAGGAGTGCAGTGGAGGATGGCCCAGGTCCTTGGGCCCTGCACCTGCATGGGAGACCAGGAGAAGCACCTGGCTCCTGGCTTCCGGATCAGCACGATGCGCCGGCCGCAGCGCGCCGGCTGCGGCGGCCATTGGAGGGTGAACCAACAGCAAAAGGACGACCTTTCTCTCTGTCTCTCTCTCACTGTCTACTCTGCCTGTCAAATATAAAAAAAAAAAATTTAAAAATTAAAAAAATATTCAATTATAGTGAAAAGTTACAAGTTATATAGTCAAATAAATAGTATATATACTATTTATGCTCTCAGGATGGGCATAAAGCTGGTAAAGAGAGCCTGCATTGTTCTGAGTTCTGCATACATGTCTATTCCTTTTTGCCAAGAAGATTTCACTTCCTATCCCATTGTACCTTGTTTTAGCTAAAAATTTCAAGAGCACCTTCACTTAACCATTTGACCTTCATTTGACAGAAATGCAATTGTAAACCTATTTGAAAAGTTTGGAAATCAGTTGTCAGAATTAAAATTACTATACTGAACAAATTCCCAGAACCTTTAATATACTAAAATACATTGTGATTGTGATTTCGTAGATGAATATTAATGTACTTGATTTCTGGAATTTGCTACAATTTTAATGAGTAGTCCAGGTAAATCGATTACAAACTTCTAATTATGATACAGTGTATCTTTTTTTCCAAATCTCTGCGTCCTTAAGGTATTTTCTCCCACCTTGTATTTTTTGTTCCTTTATAATAATCTGTCTCTTCTTTGTTGTTTTTCTCTTTCCCTTCTTTTTAAGGCACCTATTGTCAACAACGGGAAGTGGAGGCCATTACTGAAGGTGTGGAGGAAGATGAAGGATTTTGCTGTTGTGAACCTGGCCATATTCCCCATGTGCTTTCCTTTAATGCTGCATTTAGCCAGCGCTGGCTAGCCTGGGAAGTAATCGTCACCAAGTATATTCTGGAGGGTTATAGTATCACTGACAACAGTGCTGCTTCCATGCTTCAAGTCTTTGATCTTCGGAAAGTACTCACCACTTACTATGTCAAGGTAACAGTGTGTTGCTACTTAGATTTTTGTTTTGTTTTAAAATTTAGTCAGCCAAAAGGCAGAGTTACAGAGAGGCAGAGGCAGAGATAGAAAGAGATGTCTTCCATTCACTGGTTCACTCAACAAATGGTCACAATAGTTAGAGCTAGGCTGATCCGAAGCCAGGAGCCAGGAGCTTCTTCACTTCCAGCTCTTCCATTCGGGTCCAGGGGTCCAAGGACCTGGGCCATCCTCCACTGCTTTCCCAGGCCCTAGCAGAGAGCTGGATCGGACGTGTAGCTGCCAGGACTCGAACTGGTGCCCACATGGGATGCTGGCACTGCAGGCTGCAACCTCACCCGCTACGCCACAGCACTGGCCCCCCTACTTAGATCTTGAGATAATCAAGGCTTTTCTTGGGAAAGATATATAGGAGAGCACTTCTAGAAGTTCTTGATAAATAGAATTAAAAGGTATTTATTCTGGTATAAAAAACTGAAATCCATGCATATAAGAGGTCTTGAAATTTTCATGAAAAAATACAAAGAGCTCTGCACCAAAACAGCTCATTAAAAAAAAAGATTTTTAATAATTTCAGAAATGGACCAGCGCCGTGGCGCACTAGGTTAATCCTCCGCCTGCAGTGCCAGCATCTCATATGGGCGCCAGTTCTAGTCCCGGTTGCTCCTCTTCCAGTCCATCTCTCTGCTGTGGCCCGGGAAGGCAGTGGAGGATGGCCCAAGTGCTTGGGCCCTGCACCCACATGGGAGACCAGGAAGAAGCACCTGGCTGCTGGCTTCGAATTGGCGCAGCGCTGGCCGTGGTGGCCATTTGGGGAGAACCAACGGAAGGAAGACCTTTCTCCTCTGTCTCTGTCTCTCTCTCTTCTCTCTCTCTCTCTCTCTCTCTCACCGTCTAACTATCTGTCAAACAAACAAACAAAAATTTTGAGAGACAGAGTTCCCATCCTTCTTGTTCACTCTTCAGATGCTGGGTGGGAGCTGGAAACTCGGTGCAGGTCTCCCATGGGAGTGGCAGGGATGCAAGTACTTGGGCTATCACCAGCTGTCTGCTTGAGTCCACTTCGGCAGGAAGCAGGAATGGGGAGCCGGAGCCAGGATGTCAACCCAGGCATCCAGTATGGACCATGGCAGCCCCAGCCTGTATCCTAACCACTAGGATAAATGCCTGCCCCCAGATTTATCTGTTAATTCCATTTATCCATAAACTTTTTTAAGGACCTCCTGTGTGTATATGTGTTGGGAGGTGGGGGTGTTGTTAACTTGTGTTTTGTCTATAAGCTAGTGATTAAATTATCTGGTATCCATAAAAGTCAGTAAAAATATATGTAACAAAGGTCTTAACTGTTTTCTTTATTGGTACTTAAATACGCTTGTATATTAATGATAATTAATGTTTATAGCTTACGTGCTCTGAGCTTTGTGCAAAGGAATAAACGCACACATGTGTATCTTTAAGGAATTGTTACTTACTTTTTTTTTTAAGATTGATTTATTTATTTGAAAGGCAGAGTTATGGAGGCAGAGAGAGAGAGAGAGAGGTCTTTCCATCTGCTGGTTCACTCCCAAAATGGCCACAACGGCCAGAGTTGCGCTGATTGAAGCCAGGAGACCGGAGTTTCTTCTGGGCCTCCCACATGGGTGCAGGGACCTAGGCACTTGGGCCATCTTCTACTGCTTTCCCAGGCACATTTACAGGGAACCAGTAATTCTGGTCCAGTGATTGGAAGGGGAGCAGCTGGGACTTGAATGGACGCCCATGTGGGATGCATTCACTGCAGGCAGCAGCTTTACCCACTACACCACAACATGTGTTTTAGAAATAAGCATCCAAATTAACTTGCTTGGCTTCTAGCTGTAGAGTTTGGGATTTAATACCTGAGTTTGACTCCTGAGCTCAGCTCTGCCAGTTGCAGGAGTGAACCATCATATGGAAGACAACTCTCTCTCTCCCTCTCCCTCTCTCTCTCCTTCTCCCTCTCTTCCTCTCTGTAACTGCTTTTCAAATAAATAAATATTTTTCAAAAAAATGCAAGTAACACTTCTTTAAAGATACACATACGTGTGTATAGTCTTAAAAGATAGGCAGAGTAAAGTATTTTTGAATCATACTGTTAGTAGAGATAGTTGGAATTTATTCCATTGAGGAACTTGAGTTAATTCAAATTGTGATTTAACCTGAATTCTTTTTATCTTTTCCACATTAGGGTATCATTTATTATGTTACAACCTCTTCCAAATTAGAGGAGTGGCTTGCTAATGAGACCATGCAGGAAGGACTACGTCTGTGTGCAGATCGAAATTATGTTGATGTAGATCCGACATTTAATCCCAACATTGACGAGGACTATGACCATCGACTAGCAGGCATATCCAGGGAGAGTTTCTGTGTGATTTACCTCAACTGGATAGAGTATTGTTCTTCCCGAAGAGCAAAGGTGAGATTTGTTTATTCTGCCTGCAATTCATTGAACCCAGGTTTTTCCAGAGATGGGAAGGATAACTCTGTTGTTATTGTGAGGTCAGTTTTTCCAGTCTTTCCTCTCTCTTACTCTCTCTGGGTAAGAGAACTTGTCTGGGTCCCTAGGTTGGGCCAAACCAGCTCGGTGAAAACAAGTTAAAGGAAGAAGTTAAAGGCCTCAGAGCTGGTGTTGTGGCTTAGCGGGTAAAGCCACTGCCTGCAACACCATCGTTCCACATGGGTGCTGGTTCGGGTCCCAGTTGTTCCACTTACAATCCAGCTGCCTGCTAATGCACCTGGGAAAGCTTGGGCCCCTGCAGCCATGTGAGAGACCCAGAAGAAGCTCTTGGCTTTGGCCTGACCCCAGCTCCGACCATTGTAGCCATTTGGAGAGTGAACCCTCTCCCTCTCTCTGTAACTCTTTCAAATAAATAATTTTTTTAAAGTGGCCTCTCCCACTTCATTTGCAGTGTCTTAAACTAATCTCCTCTACCCTGTGTACAACATCTCTATATACAAATTCAGATTATAGTCATTGCTTTCCAAAATCTAGTCCTTCAGAAAATTTCAGAGTTCCCACTCTACTCGCTGGACTCAAATAGAAACTATAGAAAGTGCTATTTAATAGAATGATGGAAATGTCCTATGCTGTCCGGTATCACATACAGCTATTAAATACTTGAAGTGTGGCTGGTACAACTAAAGAACTAAATGTTTTTAAGTTTTATGCAATTTTAATTGATTTACATTTAATGCTCCATGTGTTTAATAGTTAGTATATTGACAGTGTATGTCTAGACCATTGATTTAGAAATGTTGATGCAAGCAGAGGTGACCTAGGACTTGCAAAGATTCCTCACCCGAGAGATTAGTTCACTCGGAATAGGCTGGGGATGTGAGAGATGTGATGCCGTGGATGATTTTAATCCAGGTGATTCCCAGTCCTCATATCAGGATAAATTGTCTTATCCTGAAGGTAAGAAGAGCGACTTAGACTTCAGCTGCCAGTTCCTTGGTCTTACAACTGCCATGGTAATGTTGCATTACCGTGCAGCATTAACCACAGTACCAAGACCTATGACTCCAAAGCTAATTCCTACCACCACTGTTATTTTCAAAGCAAAAACCTTGTGTGGCTGAACCACCAGCATCCTATGTACAGGTTTACTCAATACCATAGAGCGTAATTAGTCACCTTGACAAGCAGGGCCTCCCTTCATCATGGTCAGGGGCAGTGCCCCTGGTGTATTCCTTTCCTTCCAACTAGTTAGAGGAACGTACTCTGTTGTATCAACATCTTTTCTCTTTATTTCATCAGTAAGAATGGTAGCACCCTTGTACCTCCTGTCTGAGTGGTAGCAACTTACACCGAGCAGAGTAGTGTATTTTTAAAGAAGGAATAATGGATAAAATAACCTCATAGGAGGCTCAAAAAAGACCAATAGACAACGTCTGGAAATAGAGGCCCTCAACTTCTCTTTTTCCACACATATAACAGTTTTATCTTTTCATAAAATTCTTCAAGTACTTTGCATATCACTCTGCAGTCCTCAGAGTACTTTGTGGGGTAGGTGAGGAGGAGAGGCATTATATTCTACTAGCCCTTCTCTGGCTTAGATGACACTGGTTACTTTTGTTTTAACTGTGATCACCTGGGCTAGAAGCTCACTGTCTCCCTTATCAGAAACAGGACTCCATCCTACCTAGACTTACAAACGTACTCTCTTAAAGACTTCTGCTGAGGTCATGGACATTACTTGAAGCAGTCCTCCTAATTGCTTATGTGTCATATATTCAAAAGGTCTTCCTCCAAACTTGGGTATCCCTCTTGTTCTCACTAGGTCAGCCTGCCGTATGCTTGACTCCTGGAATCCCTGTAGGAAACAGTGATCAGTTGTATGTTTCCAATGGTGTACTCTCCCTCCTACTCTATAGTTTTTCATCTCTGAATCACCATTCCCAGAATAGCCTCGTGCCGGGGAAGTTGTATATTATGCCATGAAGATTTGCTGATTCCAAGCTCTAGTACCCTCACCTGAATGTTGGAAAGGTGCCATACTCTTCTTGCATGGTTTCCTCCCAAGACAATGTTTCTAACTGGCATATTACCTGGAAATAAAAAAGCATTCTAATCTAATTGAGTTCTTTATCCTCTCTCTCTGACTTTATGTTAAATACTTACATCCTTTTCTGATAACTAATGTTCTTTGTTTTCTAAAGCCCCTGGATGTGGACAAAGATTCATCCCTGGTAACTCTTTGTTATGGACTTTGTGTTCTGGGACGGAGAGCCCTGGGGACTGCATCCCACCATATGTCCAGGTAAAGGAGGCATTTCTGTTTTCTGTTTTCAAGAAGAGATTATAAGAAGCTGAATAACCTAAGTTTGAAATCCTTTTTATGGATACATTTATTTTATACTAATTTATTGCAAAGGTCTCTCTAGATTTTTTATTTCTATAAATCTTTTTGCTATACACAGTTGAGTTCTAACTGATTAACAGAACTGGCTTTTGGAATTCACACATTAGAGTAGCATTGGTAATGATAATTTATTGAATTTAAGACATTTTACTGAATCTTGATGAAGAATGGGATGGGAGACGGAGTGGGAGGTGGGATGGTTGTGGGTGGGAGGGAGGTTATGGGGGGAAAAGCCGCTATAATCCAAAAGTTGTACTTTGGAAATTTATTAAATAAAAGTTGCAAAAAAAAAGACATTTTATGACATCATGCTCCCATAACGATTGATTAGTCTCCTTCCATTTACGTCTATTTTTATTTTTCCACCATTCCTTGCAGTCTTTATCCAGAGCATTTATGCTTTGAATCTAGTTATGTGTTAGATTCTGGGACTCTAAATATAAACCAAACTTCCTTACATTTACATACAAATG
Source organism: Oryctolagus cuniculus (assembly GCF_051225735.1). NCBI lineage: Eukaryota > Metazoa > Chordata > Mammalia > Lagomorpha > Leporidae > Oryctolagus > Oryctolagus cuniculus. Next base: position 21,475,212 of record NC_142886.1, read on the forward strand.
AATTAGAGTTAAGAAATACCACATTTTAAATATCTTGTATGATTATTAATTTTCCATTAGGCCTTCCTTTGTTTCAACATACACTTCTTTGCCTGATTATTTTTGTAAAGTCAGTGGTTTATAAACAAGGGCAGCAGGCCAAAGAGGCCTTATATCTTGTGATTCTGATTCCAGAGTCTGATTTGAGTTCCTGGAATCTCTGATGCATAGCCAGATATAAGAATCAAGGTTATGAAAGACTTATGTCAAAATATGTGAACTTTTATCTCCAATCTTAACAGTAATTTAGAGTCATTCCTCTATGGATTGCATGCCCTATTTAAGGGAGATTTCCGCATTTCTTCAATTCGAGATGAATGGATCTTTGCTGACATGGAATTGCTAAGAAAAGTGGTAGTCCCTGGAATCCGTATGTCCATTAAACTTCACCAGGTAAGAAGACAAGATTTTGCTTATTTGTTACTGGTGTTTACTGGCACTTCTTGACTTGATATTCAAATTATGATTCTTAGGGACCTTTTGGAAAATACTCTTGATCTGAACCAAAGAAAAACATGATTCATGGCAAGATATTAAATTTTTTTAAGATTTATTTATTTATTTGAAAGTCAGTGTTACAGAGATGCAAAGGCAGAGAGAGAGAGAGAGACAGAGAGAGGGGTCTTCCATCCACTGTTCACTCCCCAAATGGCTGCAACGGCCAGAGCCAGGCCGATCCGAAGCCAGGAGCCAGGAGCTTCTTCCAGTTCTCCACGCAGGTGCAGGGGCCAAAGGACTTGGACCATCTTCTCTTGCTTTCTCAGGCCATAACAGAGAGCTGGATCAGAAGTGGAGCAGCCAGGACTTGAACCGGTGCCCATATGGGATGCCAGCACTGTAAGCGATGACGTTACCAACTAAGCGGCAGCACTGGCTCCAAAATATTAAATTTTTTAAAGATTTATTTATTTATTTGAAAGGCAGAGTTACACAGAGAAAGGAGAGGCAGAGAGAGAGAGATCTTCATCAGCTGGTTCACTCCCCTATTGGCCACAATGGCCAGAGCTACGCTGATCCAAAGCCAGGAGCCAGGAGCTTCTTCTGGGTCTCCCAAGCGGGTGCAGGGGCCCAAGGCCTTGGGCCATCTTCCACTGCCTTCCCAAGCCATAGCAGGAAGTTGGATCGGAAGAGGAGCAGCCAGGTCCCGAACTGATGCCCATATGGGAAGCCAATGCTCCAGGCCAGGGCGTTAACCCGCTGCGCCACAGCACCGGCCACAAGATATTAAATCTTGATATTAAATCAGAGCTTGTGTCGCTCCCCCACTCGCGGAGGAACGACACCGGACCCTGCGCTGTTCTCTTTGCCCTGGCCCTTCCCGGGTTTGCTGCCGCCCCCCCCCCCCCCCCCCCCGCCTCCGCAGAGGAGCGACACACCGCCGGCCGGCTCTCTCAGGGGTTGCTCAGATGTTCCTGGTGCATGTTGTCTCTCTCCTCCTTTATAGTCCTCTTCCACCAGTCCCAACTCTGCTGGCGTTCTCTCCCCCGTGCTGAGCATGCTGCTCTCCTCCAATCAGGAGCAGGATCAGCTTCTGCAGCTTGTTAGTTGAATTGGTGAGGCAGCTGTGTGGAAGTTGCTTATTCCCTCTCAGCGCCATATGGTGGGAGATCAGATGCACAGAATTAGTCCTAGCAGTTCCAGTAATTTAGTCTAGTCTCGGTTGCTCCCCATAAGCTTGAGCCTGTGTTTGTAGCAGTAAATTTCCATATTAGTATTATAGAATGATCTGGGCATAAACAAATAAAAATGTAAACAGTGATAAGCTGAAAATAAGTCTTTGGCCTCTGTACTGCTGGATTTCCTTCATGTGATTGTAGTTCACTTCTCTTCCATGGATGAACATTAGCTCACTACAAATAAGGTGTAGTAACACCTCCAGAGGCTCTCAGAGCTACTATTCCTGACCTGGGAGTTTCATTTAGTACATTACACAGAACAATACATGGTTAGCACTTTTTTTTTTTTTTTTTGACAGGCAGAGTGGACAGTGAGAGAGAGAGACAGAGAGAAAGGTCTTCCTTTGCCGTTGGTTCACCCTCCAATAGCCCCCACGGCCGGCGCGCTGCGGCTGGCGCACTGTGCTGATCCGATGGCAGGAGCCAGGTGCTTTTCCTGGTCTCCCATGGGGTGCAGGGCCCAAGCACTTGGGCCATCCTCCACTGCACTCCTGGGCCACAGCAGAGAGCTGGCCTGGAAGAGGGGCAACCGGGACAGAATCCGGCACCCCAACCGGGACTAGAACCCGGTGTGCCAGTGCCGCAAGGCGGAGGATTAGCCTAGTGAGCCGCGGTGCCGGACTCATAGTTAGCACTTATGTTGCCTTAGTTAAAAAAAAAAACAAAACCATTGTAGGATAGTAAAATTCAAATGAGGCTCTGCAGTGCCTTTCATAGGCTCTAAGTCAGAATATAGTGTGAGAGTGAATACTGACATTTGCTCCTTCAGTTGTTCCGCTTAACTGCAGTTATCAGAGCTGATGGAGACTACATGGTGAAACTCATTAAAATCCATCTGGTATACGCAGATCTGTTTATTTTTCCCCCAAATAAAAGGTGAGTTGCTCTGTAAGTGATGGCTTCATCCGCAGTGTTGGCATGGAGGTCGTTTCCCAGATCCTTCAGGAGCATTACTAGTAAGGGATACAGACTTTGAACATTTCTGAAAAGTGAAGGGCTATTTCGAAGATGTTGGGAAAACTGCACATTTGGGATTAAACAGAATTTTCTATCTACAGACTAGCTTTAGAGTTGAGACAAAATTCTATATATTTAAAAAATGCTAACTTGAGGAGAGTACTTTTGGTGCAGCAGGTAAAGTTAAGACACTGCTTGATTCACTCACATGCCATATCAGGGTGAACCAGCAGATGAGAGATTGGTCTCTGCCTCCCTGTCTCTGTCACTGTGTTTGTCTCTCTCTCCCTCTCTCAATAAAAATTTGGGAACAGTGTTGTGGCATAGTGGCTTAAGCCACTTCTTGGGATGCCTGCATCCCATGTTAGAGTGCATGAATTTAAGTCTTAGCTCCTGTGCTTCCAATCCGGTCTCCTGCTGATGCACACCCTGGGAGGACGCAAATGCTTGGGTCCCTCCCACCCATGTGGGAGCCCCAGCTGGAGCCTCAGGCTCCTTGCTTAGGCCTAGCTGAGCATTGTGGGCATTTGAGAAATTAACAAGTAGAGATCTTTCTCCCTCTCTCCCCATCTCTCCCTTTTATTTTATGTTAAAGATATTTATTTGAAAGGCAAAGGTACAGAGAAAGAACGAGAGAGAGAGAGCAGTCTTCCTTCTGCTGATTCTTTCCCCACATGGCCACAACAGCGGGGGCTGTGCCAGGCTCTAGCCAGAAACCTGGAGCTTCTTCTGGGTCTCCCACATGGGTGCCGGTGCCCAAGCACTTGGGCCATTTTCTGCTGCCTTCCCAAGTGCATTATCAGGGAGCTGGGTCAAAAATAGAGCAGCCTGGAATTGAATTGGTACTCACATGGGATGCTGGCATTGCAGGCCATGACTAAAACCCACCATGCCACAGTGACGGCCCCATCTCCCTCTGCCTTTTACATAAGTAAAAGTTATTGAGCTTTAAAAAATTATCTCTAAAAATAATTTTAATTATCTAAATAATTATCTCAAAAAGATAGTGACCTCACATTAAAGTGCTTTTGAAACTTCAGAATTTCTCAAAAGGTACCAGTTATATATCTGCCATGTAAAAAATACTCCATTTTATGTGACATAATTCTCTATTAATTCCTGACAGACTTTTTCAGTTAACTCCAAATGTGATTACAAATATTTTGTGTCCATCTGCTGAGAAGAAACTGAGTTCAGAGAAGCCTCTGCTGCTCCCGATCTCCCTACAAGTGCCCTTTCTGTTGTTGTTGGGTCCACTTCCTTACACGTTTCTGCCTGTATCAGTGTTCCCTGTTTCGTGTTTTGGCCCAGTGTTCTTGAACGCAAGACACTCCCATCCTTAGGCGAGACAGGCAACAGCAGTTACATACAAGGCCTAAGAGGAGGTGTGACTGGGAACTCTGGATTCAGGGAGGTCAGGGGGAAGGGAGGAGGCAGGTAATGCAGATGCAACCAGGGGAGGTTTCCTAATTCTGATACACCTTTTAGAAGGGTGGGAGTGGCCTGGAAAGTCACAAGTCAGTACTTGGAGCCATGGGTTACCTATGAGAAATTCTTAGGCTGAAAAGAGAAGTGTGTAAATCACTAGTCACCACCTGAGTGCATGTGTTGCACACATGAACATCCCTAACAGGGAACAGTAGGCTTGGATACTAAAAAGGATGGGTGTACACTTGTCTTGCAACCCAGCAATTCCACTTCTAAATAATTACCCAAGAAAACACAAGTGTGTGTTCACACAGATTTACACACAAGTGTTTATTGCAGCTTTATTCATAGTAGCCTCAAACTGGAAGCAACTCAAATATGCTTCAGCAGAAAAGCGTACAAATTATTGTTTATCTGCATAATAGAAATTACCCACCAGTAGTAAAAAGAAACTACTGTTATTATATGCCACAGCATGAGCGAATTTCAAACATTATGGAAACTGAGAGAAGCCAGACATAAAAGGAGTACTTACTGTGTGGTTTTATTTATATAAAATTTAAAGTAGGCAAAACGAAAGTGACAGAAAGCAGATCAGTGGTTACTTGGGGTGTAGAGTGAATGCCAAATAGCAGGAAATTTGGGGGAGTTACGAAAAGTCCTATATCTAGATTATAGCAGTTTTTGCATGAACATGCACATTTGTCAAAAATGCATCTAACTGCACACTTAAAATTGTACATAAATCCTATCTCAAACTTGTCTTTAAAAAATAAATATTATGTTCCCAGTGAACTAGAAATCAAAATTTCTTTTAATCTTTGCCTCTTAGATTTTTTGATAGTGTATTTTCAATACTTCATAGGTATTTTTAGCCTTTTCCTTAATTCCTTTTCCCCCTCAATCTTATGTATTATTAGTGCTTACTTTTTGGAAATTAAAAGTGTTAGAATCTGTGTAATATTTGTAGTTGCATGTTACCCTACAATATACACAGTACTTAGATATATATTATAGCACCATTACTCAACAAGTTATTTTAATACCAGTTTTGTTGGTGAAAATTAACAAAAACTCAGATGAAACCAATTGCTTTTTTCATGTGTTCTGTCTTTCTTATCCTCTGTTTAATCATTTTATAAAATATCTTCACTCTTTATTTGGTTTTCCTTGTTTAAAGATTTATTTTATTTATTTGAAAGAGTTACAGAGAGAAGTAGAGCCAGAGAGAGAGGTCTTCCATCCGCTGGTTCACTCCCCAAATGATGGCAATGGCCAGAGATGAACTGTTCCAAAGCCAAGAGCCAGGAGATTCTTCTGGGTCTTCCATGTGGGTGCAGGGACCTAAAGACTTGGGCCAACTTCTACTGCTTTCCCAGGCCATAGCAGAGAGCTGGATCGGAAGCTGGGACTCGAACCAGCACCCAAATGGGATGCCAGCGCTGCAGGCCAGGACTTTAACCTGCTGCGCCACAGCGCCGACCCTAATTTCTTATTTCTTTAAAAATATTTATTTATCCACTTGGTAGGCAGAGTTACAATGAAATGGATAGAGAGAGAGCTCTTCCGTCTGCTGGCTCACTCCCCAAATGGCCGCATCAGCCAGAGCTGCACCAATCCAAAGCCAGGAACCAGGTGCTTCCTCCTGGTCTCCCATGCGGGTGCAGGCCCAAGCAGTTGGGCCATCCCCCACTGCCTTCCCGGGCCACAGCAGAGAGATGGACTGGAAGAGGAGCAACTGGGACAGAATCCGGCACCCCAACCGGGACTAGAACCCAAGGTGCCAGCACTGCAGGTTGAGGATTAGCCAAATGAGCTGTGGCGCCAGCCTCTTAATAATCTTTTCCTTGAGTAACAGTGCTTGGTGGCCAATAAAATTTGTTTAATAAATGAGTTCCATTGTTTTAAAAAATATATATATATCCTGTGCATCTGCTCATAACTTCACAAGTATATTTCTAAAATCCTATCTGAAAACTTTTACCAGAAGAACTATTATCTCTTATTTTTCAAATCAAAAAAATTAAAATATAAACATTGCCTGAATAATTAAAATTAAAACATAAACATCATCCTATCACCAAAAACAATACTTCCCAAAAGGAATCACTGGCAGTAGTTTGATGTATATCTTTTCTGATTTCCCTCAAGGTCATATATTTCCATCTATGTGTATAAGTATTTTCTTTTTTAAAAATGTAACTGTGCTCTGCAAATTAACTATCACATATGCAGGGTTTTTTTTCCACGTAGTATGGCCTGGACACCTTTTGAAGTCAGTACATACAGAGACATTTCATAATTTTCAAGGACTGTAGTATTCCAGAGTTTAATTTTTACTGGTTTATTCTGCCATATTCCTGGTCATGGACATCTTGCTTGTTTCAAATATTTAGCCACTGATACAGTGCTACAATGATGCACAGGGAATTTTCCAAACTTGTTCAATCATGTTAAGCCCAGTGAAAAGAAGTATTTGAAGAAGAGAGCACACTGGATGATATCAGCCATCTGCTGGTTGAGGGAAGTGAGAACTCAGTATTTACAAGGGAAGGTTAGGAGAGTTGGGATATGACGTACAGAACTCAAGAACTGTCCGTCAGTGTACTCAGTTAGGAATGCTGTCTTAGAGCAGATCTTCTAGAAGCAGAGTCAGGACACAGGACTCCTGTGCAAAGAGATTAAGTGAGGCATTACACTTGGGAGAATTTTATAAGGAAGTGTTGGAAGCAGGCTGGGAAAAGGGAAGAAGCTATCCTATGCTGGATTCTGGAGGGAGCTGTGAGAGAGTTCCGCTGTGTGCAAACTCCCACCCTGCAAGCAAGGGCCTTCCCTCTCTCAGGCAGTTCCATCAGCTAAAGGCAGTTCTTAGAACAGGGAAAAATCTGTGAACTGTTGATGGCCAGCACTCAAGGATGTGGACAGATACGTGCACTAGACAGAGAGGAATTTTGATGTTCCATAATCTGACCAAATGCTAATTTTCTGATTTTCCCACTACTTGCATTGGACTCTAAGGCCCATGACAGCAGTGCTGTGTCTGCCTTGTTCACTACTGTTTTCCCCAGTGCCTAGCAATGCATTAGACACCCAGTTCGCAAAGACACTTTGTGCTGTAGTTGTCTTTAAATCTCTTCACTAGCATTCTGTGCTTTTCCCCTAAAGATTTTCCTAGCCAGAGCCCTTTCCCTCTCTGCCCAGTGCCCATGTCCATACACTGAAAATAATGTTCATTCTTTAGTATCCAGCTGAGAACCACTCCACTGTGCAGACTTCCCTAACCACATCAGCTGCGCTTGATGGGTCTTTTTTCCAGTTGACCTTTATAATCACATAATTTTTAAATCAAATTTTAAAAATTCAGAACTTCCCAAGTCCTAGCATTTTCATTTACTAACTTTATAAATGTAGAAAGCAGCTAAGCCTCTTAGAGCTTCATTTTTGAAACATGTAAAACCCAAGTGTTTTCTCCACATCCTTAGTAAGATTGTCAAGTGAAATGATGTGCTGGCGAACAGTTTCACATACATTCTCGTGTACAGTGTTACCTGCATATATCCCAACCCCCTACACGTAGAGGCTGCATCCCTGGGTGTATTGCCTCCTTGCTCTTGCTCTTGCTCTTCTTCCCTTCCCACACTACATACTCCTGGCATACTTGGGTTGGTTGCAAATGAGTTACTTTATTTGGAGATCAAAATCTACCAACCTCCCCACTATAAATAGGAAAGCAGCCAATGTAACATTTCCATTTCCTTAACACATCATTTAAAAACTTCAGATTTGTGTTACAGTTATTTCAGTAAATGTCCTGTGTCCCTTATTAAAGTTGTAGGTTTATAAAAGGGAGATGCATTTTATATAGCCCTTTGTTTCATCCAGGCTACCTGCCATAGAATCTTGTGTATAGCAGTTGGCAAATAACTATCAAATGAATGAGTGGTTTTTAAGACCAAGAAGCTTTCCAGAGAATACTCTACTAGTTGGTTTAGGACTGGAACCCTGAATCTATGCTCAGAGAGCCTTGGGCTATATCTTAACTAGATGAAAGGCAGGGTAATGGTATATGGTACAACCATAAGGAGATGTGGCTTATTGTGAAAGGTGTCCCATTAAAATAAACACAAAATAGACACATTTTATAGGTCTTCCTTAGCTGGGAGCAGTGAAATAGTCCTTCATAGAAGAAACACATGCAGGAAGGTAAATAAAACCAACTTCAAAGAGAAAAAGGAAATACATAAAAATTAGAAATGACAACTATGTAAAACTTAGAAGAAAGGGTCAGATTGAGGAGTTTCTGAGAGTAGTTTAGCAATAATATAACCTGTTTATGATTAAGTCTGTTCCTAATAATATCGACATGTGTCAGTATGAAATATTCCTGTTTGGGGCAGGTGTTTGGTGTGGCAGGTAAGATGCTGCTTGGGTTAGCCATATTCCATGTTGAAGTGCCTGGGTTTGAGTTCCAGCCCCATGCCCACTTCCAGCTCTGCTAATGTGTGCTCTGGGAGGAAACGAGGGATGGATCAAGTCATTGGGTCTTTGCCATCCTTGTGGGAAATCTGGGTTCAATTCCCAGCTTCTGGCTTCAGACCAGCCCAGTTGTTGTAGGCATTTGGGGTATGTAAACCAGTGGATAAAAGATCTCTCTCTGTCTGTCAAATTAGAAAATAAAAGTAAAAGCATAGTAAGCCAGTTTTTAAAGGAATTTTTCATTTAGTAACTATAGAAGTTAACATCCTGGAATCCATTCTTCTCTCTTCCTAAAAAAAGAAGAACTCACTTTTTAATTTCTGTGTTTAGGATCATTTCACTTCTCCAGATGAGTACGACGACCCCACTGTGCTCTATGAAGCCATCGTGTCGCATGAGAAGAACCTCGTGATCGCCCACGAAGGGGACCCTGCCTGGCGCAGCGCAGTCCTCGCCAACTCTCCCTCCTTGCTCGCCCTGAGGCACGTCATGGATGATGGCACCAACGAATATAAAATCATCATGCTCAACAGACGCTACCTGAGCTTCAGGGTCATTAAAGTAAGTCTGTGAGGCATCCACTGCTTCTTAAAAAGTAGCAGTTCTTGATCCAGTCTTTAAAAAAGCAGTTGCAACTCCTTACAGGATAAATGGTGACCATACCACATTGTGTTTGTGTCTGCGCTCTTAACTTACTTGGTCAGTCATCTTTTCTATCCTCTGAAATTTTCTCATGTGCTATACAGCCTTACGTTTTTGCTGGTTTTGGTATTCTAGTCTTTTTTTTTTTTTTTAATATTTTATTTGTTTGAGAGAGAGAGTTACAGAGAGAGGCAGAGATAGAGAGAAAGGTCTTCTCTTCAATGGTTCACTCCCCATATGGCCACAATGCTGGAGCTGCACTGATCCAAAGCCAGGAGCCAGGAGATCTTCCGCAGGCAGAGGATTAACCTGTGCCACAGCACCGGCCCTGGTATTCTTGTCTTTCATCCATTATATATGAGGCCTTTCATCTGTTACATGTTCATTCTAGACAGTATGTCTTCTTAGAAAGTCAGTGCTGTGGTGCATCAGGTAAAGGCACCACCTGCAGTGCCGACATCCCATGTGGGCACCAGTTCAAGTCCCAGCTGCTCCTTTTCCCATCCAGCTCTCTGCTATGGTCTGGGAAAGCAGTAGAAGATGGCCCAAATCCTTGGGCCCCTGAACCCACATGGGAGACCCAAAAGAAGCTCCTGGCTCCTGGCATCGGATCAGCTCCAGCTGTTGTAACCAGTTGGGGAGTGAACCAGCGGGAGGAAGAACTCTCTCTCTCTCTCTCTCTCTCTCTCTCTCTCTCTCTCTGCCTCTCCTTCTCTCTATATATAACTGCGACTTTCAAATAAATAAATAAATCTTTTTTTTTTTAAAAGTTAACAAATAACAAGGTAGCTTGTACTAAATAGAAGCTGTAAGTGGTTGCTCTAGTTTTTCTTTTTGAAAATTAAAACATTCTTGGGCTCTTGAAAGCTTCGTTTCTGAAATTTTATTTTGATGGTTTGTAATTATGTGTTACCTTCAGCATTCAGATTAGCTTCCAGTATCATCGCTATCTTTTCAACTCTTAGTGTGTATTACCAACTCTAAAGATGTGGGCTTTTCTATCAAAAATGTAACAGTCTGCTAATGACAAAGCAAAATTGATTAGCATCTGTTCATATGTGATCTACTTATATTGCCTGCTTTTCAGTTGATTGTCATAATGTCTTTTGTGTTATTTCTATTTCTGCTTTTGTGTTTCTGTGAATTTTATTCTTAGCCTCTTAACCTAGTTCCTGTGTTTTCTGGTTTCCAGGTGAATAAAGAATGTGTCCGAGGTCTTTGGGCAGGGCAACAGCAGGAGCTTGTTTTTCTTCGTAATCGTAACCCAGAGAGAGGTAGCATCCAAAATGCGAAGCAAGCTCTGAGAAACATGATAAATTCATCTTGTGATCAGCCTATTGGCTACCCGATCTTTGTGTCACCCCTGACAACTTCTTACTCTGACAGCCATGACCAGCTTAAAGAGATTGTTGGGGGGCCTATCAGCTTGGGAAATATCAGAAACTTCATAGTGTCAACCTGGCACAGGTGAGCCGTGGGTTGTGTTTTTCTGCCGGGGCAGGGGTGGGGGTTGTACCCTGACCCTCTTCATCTAGGCAAGGTATCAGCATCACCTGGGAAGCTCATGTAACAAATACAGATGCCACAGCTTAGAAGTAGACTTGTTATATTTGAACTTCAGAAAGTAGAAGCATAGTGTTTTTATCTTCAGAACCATGTTAGGTAAATCTAATTTATAATGGGTTAAGAACCATTGCTGTAGTATTTTGTAGAACCTTGAATAATTTCCTTTTCTTTGCATAATTATTGCAGCATAGAGCCGCTGTTCGAATATGTGGGCCAGCGACTGGGACAGTTAAGAGAAAACCATTCAAGTTGCTTCCTTCCTTGCGTTTTCTCCCCTGTACCAGCAGTAGGGGGAGCACTTTGTATACATTCAGACTTGTGATGGTGAGATGCAGAGATTCCACTGCCTGTGTAACAATACAGTCATCCCCCAAGTCTCTGATAATTTACAGATATGCATGTGAATTTTTCTCTGCCTTTTGTGTGGTTGAAGACTATCGTAGTTCAGTGAATAGTGAAGAAAAAGTGTGGAATGTTTTCAGTTTCTTAAGCGTTGTTGAGATGCCTAAGTATCAGAGCTTAAGAAAAACAGAATCTGGCAATTAGAACAGCAAACTGAGAAGTGGATGTTTTTAGTAAACTCTACCACTTTAACATCAGTCCCTCCAGACAGAAGGAGGAACTTAGGGTCATGTTCCAAAGCATTTTCTTTCAAAGAATACCTGTTGTACTGCTGAAATCACCTTGGGGAAGTTCTTTTCCCTTGGTAGAAGTGGCACAGAGATAGGGCCCAGCTGTTCTGGTGTGCCTGGGACTACAGGGTTTCTTGGGATGCCAGACTTTCAATGATGAACCAAGACAGTCACCATACACTAAAAAACCAGAAAAGAAAAAAATGATTGCAACAGACACTTTGAGTGTGCTGTAGTCACAGCATAAATATATTGGATTTTCAAGGTATAGAGTCACTGAACAGACACTGGTAAGGATTTTCTGTGCAGCAGTGACCTTAATGGTACAGCTGCATTACGTACAGTTCTTTCTTACAGTGTAAGAAAGATGACAGATTGTATGAAAGTGAAGTTTTTAGAAATGTTGAAACAGTGAATAAAAGAGGTATGGTTCTTAAGCCATTCTTTGAAAACAGACTTCTGTTATTCCTAATACTGATTGCACCATAAGGATTTTAAAAAGTCATGTTGGTAGCATTCATAGTTCAGAATACCTGGAAAAAGAATAAAATGCCTGTTTTGAAGGGTTCTTGAGATGATGCCTCCTACTCTGGTATTTGTTCCTAGGCTAAGGAAAGGCTGTGGAGCTGGATGTAACAGTGGGGGCAATATTGAAGATTCGGATGCCGGAGGTGGAACTTCCTGCACTGGTAACAATGCAACAGCTGCCAACGATGCCCACAGCAGCGTGTCCCAGGGAAGCATGGCAAACCTGGGGCAGGGATCAGGAGCAGGGCTGCATCCTCCTGTCCCTTCCTGCCCGCCCACACTCGGTAAGAAGAAGCAAACTTGTGTGTCTGTCTTTGCCGTTGGGGCACTTGGGTTTGTGTATAGAGAGTGATGCGCACCCAGACACACAAGCCACTTGAAAAGAATAGACATGGAGCATTTCACTGGATCCTCAGCTGTGCATCATCCCAACACTTTATGTTGATTGTTATATGTAGGCACAGGAGGGTTCTTCAAAAAGATAATGTACTTTATATTTTTTATTTTATATACATATATATATATTTTAAAGTTTAATTATTTATTTGAAAGAGTTACACAGAGAGAAGGAGAGAAAGAGAGAGAGCTCTTCCATCTGATGGTTCACTCCCCAATTGGCTACAATGGCCAGAGCTGTGCCGATCCGAAGCCAGGAGCCAGGAGCTTCTTCCAGGTCTCCCACGTGGGTGCAGGGCCCCAAGCACTTGGACCATCTTCCACTGCTTTCCCAGGCCATAGCACAGAGCTGGATGGGAAGTGGAGCAGCCGGCACTCGAACCCACACCCTTATGGGATACCAGCACTGCAGGTGGCAGCCTTACCTGCTGTACCGCAGCGCCGGCTCCAGTTGCATATATTTTGTTAAGATTCATTCATTTGAAAGGCAGAGACACAGAAAGGAAGGGATAGACAAATCTTCCATTTGCTGGTTCACTCCCCAAATGGCCACAATGGCTGGCACTGGGCTGATCCAAAGCCAGGAGCTAAGAGTTTTCTCTGGGTCTCTCACATGAGTGCAGGGTCCCAAGGACCTGGGTTATCCTCTGCTGCCTCCCCAGGTGCACCAGCAGCAAGTTGGATCAGAAGCAGGGCAGCTGGGGCTAAAACCAGCACCTATATGGGAGGCCAGTGCTGGAGGCGGCAGCTTTACCCGTTGTGCCACAGCACCAGCCCACACATTATATATAATGTGTATAATACATGTATTATAAGTATCAATTTTTAACTTGACATTTGATATAACCACTGTATTCAAGATACTAAGGGTTCCTTGGAAACATTTTAAAAACTAATATTAAATTATTCTATCACTTAATGGGATTGCAATCTGGGACACAAATGCACAGGCTGGGGTGGCCTCTGATATTTCCAGGAACAAAGGAAACAGTGGAGGTCTTTTAGGGGCGGAGAAACACAAACTCTTTTGAATGGAAGTTCATTGGCACTTGGAGGGTACCCGCAGGGGCTGGTAAGCTGTGATGGATGAACCATGGCAGTTACTATTTTAAGCTAGTCCTCAGGTCCTTGTTGGCACTTGTGAAGTAGGAACAGTCTGAAAGGTAGGATAGGTGTTTGACTGGACTGGTTCTGCCAGACAGTTCTTGGAGTTGGCATCTGGGGCCTGAGGGTTTCCCTCTCCCGGTTCTACTTCTGTGAAGTGTCTCCATTCTACTTGGTGAATTTTCACATTTGTGTATAAATCCTGTTTATCACATGTTACTTTCTTAAGCTGGGGACTCTTTTTTTTTTTTTTTTAAAGATTTATTTATTTATTGGGAAGGCAGAGTTACAGAGAGGCAGAGAGAGAGAGACAGAAAGAGAGAGGTCTTCAACCTCTAGTTCAGTCTCCAAATGGTCGCAACGGCTGGAACTGAGCCAATCTGAAGCCAGGAGCTTGGAGCTTCTTCCGGGTCTCCCACACAGGTGCAGGGGCCCAAGGACTCGGGCCATCTTCTGCTGCTTTCCCAGGCCACAACAGAGAGCTGGATGGGAAGTACAGCAGCCGGGTCTCGAAATGGCACCCATATGGGAAGCCGGCACTGCAGACAGCGGCTTTACCCTCTATGCCATAGTGCTGGCCCTGCGCCGTACTTCAGATGTATCTTTGCTTTTTATTTTGGGGTATAAAGTATATTAACTGTATTTTCAGTATAATTAATTACTGTTTCCTAATAATCTTCATGTTATTCCTCTGAGAGGAAAAATACATCTGAAGAGTCACATCGAACCACTTGTATAAAGGACACAGAAGAGCCTGCCATGCAGTGTCACTGATAATTTGTACTGAGTAGTGATCCCCTAGTGTGTGCGAACATTACAGAGTGCTACTCATTATCTCTCTGTAGGCAGCTTGTCATTGGGAGCCAGTGAATGCTTTGGGAATAGTAGTTACAGAGCCTGCCATATAGTAGGTCCTTCATAAATATTTCCTTTGTTTTAATTAATAAAAATTATACGTATTTATGGTATGTAATGTGATATTTTGATCAATAAATACATCGTGAAATGATTAAATTGAGCTATTTAACACATCTTTCACCTCACATACGTACTCCTTTTTGGGGTAAGGACACTTTAGATCTACTCACTTAGCAATTTTCAGGCACACAATAAATTATTAGCTGTTGTCACTGCTATGCTATACATCTCCAGAACATATTCCTCCCGTCAGACTTTTTTCCCATCGGCCAGCATTTCTGCATTCCTGCCCTCTGCTCCCGCTCTGCCTTGTGAGAGTAGAGTGTGCAGTGAGCTCATGCGGTGCTGGTACTTTATAATACATATTTCAGTCTCATTTCCATGAGAGATTTTGTTTCTGATGGAGCGAAGAGGTATCCTTACTCTTCTGAGATATTTCTGTAAGGACACTTAGTTTAGGATATATCCCAACCTTAAATCATATTTGCTGCAAATTGTTTATAAGTATTTCTTGTGCCCTAGACTTTGAATTTTAGAAAACCTTAACAGGGGCCAGCGCTGTGGCATAGCAGGTAAAGCCGCCACCTGCAGTCCAGCATTCCATATGGCCGCCAGTTCGAGACCCGGCTGCTCCACTTCTGATCCAGCTCCCTGCTGTGGCCTGGGAAAGCAGTAGATGGCCCAAGTCCTTGGGCCCCTGCACCCACATGGGAAACCTGGAAGAAGCTCCTGGCTCCTGGTTTCGGATCAGCCCAGTTCCAGCCACTGCAGCCATTTGGGGAGTGAACCAGTGGATGGAAAACCTCTCTGTCTCTCTGCCTCTCCTTCTCTCCGTGTAACTCTGACTTTCAAATAAATAAATCAATCTTAAAAAAAAATGAACAAATGAAAATTATAAAACAATACACACAAAAAACTGATTTCAGATGCTTGTTTCTGTTTCACAACTTTGAAGTTTTAGGTATAAATATCAACTTCTGTAAATTCACCAAGTAATTGCTTGAGGGCTAAAAATCTTAAGAAACCACAGCCCAGAAGCTCTGTATCTGAATCGTCCACCGTGAATGAGCTCCGCTGTTGTTTCTCCTTCCAGGCACCAGCCACAGCGCCCACTCTGTGCAGTCCACGCTGGTGAGACAGTCCCCTGCGCGCGCCTCGGGAGCTAGCCAGTCTTCCTATTGCTACAGCAGCCGGCATTCTTCTCTCCGGATGTCTAGCACAGGGTTTGTGCCTTGTCGGCGCTCCTCCACCAGTCAGATATCACTGCGCAACTTGCCGGCATCCATCCAGTCCCGCCTCTCCATGGTGAACCAGATGGAGCCGCCCGGGCAGAGTGGCCTGGCCGGTATGCAGCATGGCCTGCCTTCTTCCAGCAGCTCCAGCCAAAGCATCCCTGCCTGCAAGCATCACACTCTCGTCGGCTTTCTGGGGACAGAGGGAGGTCAGGGCAGTGCCACTGACACCCAGCCAGGCAACACCTTTAGTCCTGCTGCTAATTCACACTCCAGAAAGGGGGAGGTGATCTACAGAGTCCAAGTGAGTAAACCCAGAGGTCTTCTGTTAGTCTTTTGTCTTTGTTGAAGGAGGAAGGACTCAGAAAACAGCTTTTGGGGCCATGGTTGTGCATAGCAGGTAAAGCCACAGCCTGCGATGCCAGCATCCTACATGGGTACCAATTCAAGTTCTGACTGCTCCAGTTTCATTCCAGCTCCCTTATAATGACCTGGCAAAGCAGCAGAAGATGGCCCAAGTCCTTGGGCTCCTGCACCCACATGGGAGACCTGGAAGAAGCTCCTGGCTTCAGCCTGGCCAAGCTTTGGCCTTTGCGGCCATCTAGGGTGTGAGCCAGCAGATAGAAGATCTTGTGCTCTCTCTGTAACTCTTTCCAATAAATAAATAAATAAATAAATAAATAAATAAATCTTTAAAAGGAAAAGAAAATACTTTATATTGTTTAGTCTGAAGACTAGAACATTTTTGAATGTTGAAAAAAGAAGTTGCTGCCAGCTTAAAAACTGAGAGCAAGCAGTTTTTGCAGTGGTGATACCGCTGCCTGGTTAGCATTGACCACACGGCCACTGCAGTAAGGCCTGCCAGTAGTAGGTTAGGAAGAACTGAGGCGGTGGAGAATGTGAGAAACAGGGTCTGTGAAAGAAATTTTGTTTGTAATTGTTTTTTGTTATGAAGAAAAAATGAATCGGGAGTGATGCTTATTTATTTACTATATAGATTGTGGATCCCAGTCAAATTCTGGAAGGGATCAACCTGTCGAAAAGGAAAGAGCTGCAATGGCCTGATGAGGGGATTCGGTTAAAAGCTGGAAGAAACAGCTGGAAAGACTGGAGTCCTCAGGAGGGCATGGAAGGCCATGTGAGTACCCCATGAGGCTGGCAGGCGTGTCCTGATGTACGTGTATGTGTGGTTTCAGCTGAAGGAAATACTGAGGCTCTAGTCTTTGAAACACAATTGCCCCCTGTGCTTCTAAGTGAGCGATGAGAGTTTGAGTACACTCGAGTTCTCTGCCACTAATGTCTTGTTTTATTCTGAATCATTAGGTGATTCACCGATGGGTGCCTTGCAGCAGAGATCCAGGTACTAGATCCCACATCGACAAGGCAGTGCTTCTGGTCCAGATTGATGATAAATATGTGACTGTCATTGAAACTGGGGTATTAGAACTTGGGGCTGAAGTGTGAGCCCATGTTTTCTGCTCTATTTCTCTTCCTCTCCAGTCCAAAGAATTGGAGAAAGGGGGGGCCAGCAGAAGCTGCCTGCAGGTGTCACTTTGATCCTCTGTGGGACAGACTTGAAAACAGAGTGGGCTTGGTTAAGCGCCTCTCCTTCCCCCGTCACCTTGACTCCTGTCACTGTTCCCGTCCCCAAGTAAAGCTGAAATATTTTTTTAAGTTAGCTGCCAAGAAGACATTTTGCATGAAGGATAAAGTTCAGTTAAAATACATCTTTAAGAAAGGTTTTTCCTATGCATTGCCTATGCTTTAAATCAACAAAGTCTTCATTTCTAAACTATGATTTCATATTTTTCTAATTTCTTTGCCAAAAATAATTGCCATGTTTTGTCCTAGAACATGAAATCCATTTACCTTGATTTTGAAAAACCAGAGTAGAAGCGTTCAGCTTGACACATAGCAGTATAAAAGTTTAATGTACAGTAAAAGAGACTATGAACAGACAGAGATTTATCTTATTCCTTGAGCGCTAAAAACTTTAATGAAAAAACTGCACTAATTTTTTTACAACAATGCACTAAAGTCTGAGGTTTCTCAGAACATTTATTTATATATAAAAATAAAATCCCATTATTTAAATTGCCTTTGGGATTAACCCCACCCCTTTCCTTGGAAACATAGAAAACAGGAACTGTGCTGTTCGTTTTCTGTTAGTAATCTACTTCATGCCAGTACTTTGAACGTGTTCTTTAAAATGAACATGGGGTCTCAAGACATACCCAGCTTCATCCGTGACACTTCCCAGAGCTGGTAGTGGTCAGTGGATCAACCGTGTGGACACTACTGCCAGCCTCTGCGTCCACATTTCAGGTGAGCTTGATGCAGTGTGCACCTGTGTGCCCTGCTGCTCTCCACGTGGGGCCAGCTCTGCTGGGGTCCATTCTGGGAAGAAACTGCTTTGGCTCTTCACAGAAGATGATGAATGTCCGGGAACCTGAAGAAAGGATTGCTTGATTTTTATTGAAGAGTTCGGAGCTCTTGAAGTTATTCATACACAGTTCAGTTAATCAAGTAAAATTTTTTCAAGCAAAATTATCCAAATGGTGCAGTTCATATTGTTCAATTCCTCTTTAATAACTTGCTTTTTACTCCCCCTTCATTTCTTTTTCTATTACTTGAATTTTATTTTCTGTAATTTATAGTGTGTACATGTAATTTGAAATATTTATAACTGTGAAATTGACTTAATTCATATGTTGTCTCATAAATTATATTGGTTTTTTTTTAGAAAGGTTGTATTCAGGGAAATATATAACTCAGATTTACAATTAGGTTACATGGGAACTGCAACTTAGATTTAATTTGCAACTTTTAGTGTTTTTTAAATTTGTAAGAAAATTGTCTCTTTTGGTTTGAAACTCCAAAGAAAATTGTACATCTCTTGTGATCATTTAGGAGCAGCCATCTTTCCACCCCCTGTGAGTAGATAGTAAGAAGAAGCAGGTAAAACTGATTCTGAGACATGTTATTCAATCCAAAATACCCAAAAGTATTACTACTTCAACATGTGGTACTAGCCATGTGTCAGTTGCTCAGTAGCTGTATGTGCCTGGTGGCTACTGTTGGACCGCACATGCTTAGAGTATCTCTGGATGAGGTGGCAGGAGAGAAAAGCTGTTTTTCTACTAATTCTGATAGAGATCTCAGAACATAGCATAATATTACACTAGAAGGAATGAAACTAAGAAATTAAATAGCTAGATTATAAAATCTTACTGCATTTCTACTTCAAAACATATCTATTTTCCCTTTTTCTAATTTTAAAGTTGGTGTTCATTTAGAACCCAGTGTGCCTTGTGTTGACATTTCTGTAGACTTCACACTTTGCAAAATTTACTGTGTAAAGATATTTTCGAATGATTTACTGAACCTCTACACAAAGATATCCTTTCTAAATTGACCACTTTAACATG
The DNA here is from genome assembly GCF_051225735.1 of Oryctolagus cuniculus. Lineage (NCBI taxonomy): Eukaryota > Metazoa > Chordata > Mammalia > Lagomorpha > Leporidae > Oryctolagus > Oryctolagus cuniculus. The sequence continues at coordinate 21,494,234 of NC_142886.1, forward strand.
TATATCCCTAATAGTATCATTATGTTCTGTATTTGCCTCATTTGGGCAAATCTACAGCATACCATCAAAGTTCAGTGTTGGTTTTCTTTTTTCTAACACTGAATGTATGAGCTGTCTATCTGTCATCTATTTGTCTATAGGTAGTCTAGATTTTCTCAAAGGAATTATGCTTCCTGCTGCTTGTTCCCTTTCTGAGATGAATATGATTTTTTTCATGGTCATTGCCTCAGTGGAAAGAGAGAAGCAGATTATTTGCCATCTTAGGTGGAAGATAATTCATTTTCCCAAAGAGAAATAAAAAATTGGAACTCACTCAGAAGGACTTGAGTTGTTAAACATATTGACTCTGAAGTCATATTACTTTTCTAATTACACTGAGGGAAATTGAAGAACGATTTATGTCTTAATTTGATCTAAATTATTATATAGAAATAAGCATACTTTCACTAATTAAATTGCTCATAAATGTCTTATCCCTGCCCTACTCTAACCCCCAGAATACTGAGTCATTTGTTTAGATTCTTTGCTTGACCTTTTTCATCTTTAGTTCATAACTGCCAAGGCTTTCAGAGTTCCCTAATTTGAAAAAAAAAATGTAATTAAAACACTAGCTTTTTATTTCCTTTTAAATAAGAGCTGCATGATTGAAATCTTTGTTTCTCCTTGTTTGATTTGGCCCCACCCCCAACCCAGTTTTGAGGAAGGGCAGTCCTGGAATGAGTTGTAAGTCGCTCTGCACTAAGTTTTTGGTTAACCTTTCACCTCATACCTTGGTATAACCCTGGTTTTTACATCATTTTCAACATTTTTAAGACTCTAAATGTTGACTTTTTGCTAAAGAACTTTAATTTTTCCCAAGATCTAGATGAACGCAGGATGTTGATGTTTAAGAAAGGTAGGAGAGTGTGTGGTGAGGCCCGCTTTGTGTATTTCACAGTAAGAGGAGATATTTGCCTTGCAGGAAATTAGAGAACAAGTTTAGGTTCTCCTTTCTATGGGTTTCTGTTACTGGAGGATTAGATTCCATTAGATTTGAACTATATCAAGGACATCTGAAATACTTCTACTGATTGTTGAAACAGAAATAGACAACATTTCTGTCCCAAGTGAGGTATGGAAAACTACTCTGTGTACTAAACATAAGGCAGTGAAAGCACAGGGCTTTACACAGGAAACTGGAGCTCAGTAAGGAGATGTGGTTTTCTCTCCGGGTTGCTTTCCCTCTCACACGAGAACATGAAAGAACAGCTCCCATCTGAGCGGCCTCCTGCTCCTGCCTACAGACCGGAGACTGATGTCCCGAGTCGTTCGTCCAGGACTGGGTCTTCTCTGCTCAGGACCCGCCCAGTGTCTAAAGCGGTCTTTTTCTTGTAGCTAATTTTTCACTCATCCTTCCTCCTAAATTTACCTTGGACTTGAGAAAAAGATGATAGTGGTAGTTTTGTGTGAGAATTCTTGGATTTATGTTTACTAGCTGCTAAATCATCAACTGCTGCCTAGACTGTTAACTAATTTTAATATTTAATTGCTTTCCCATGAACATGGACAAGCCCTTTCTGGGTTATTTTAAGTCCTCAGCAGTGTTCATTCTCATTCTTTTTTGTATTTCAACATATTCATATGAAGTTATTTTGTATGCACGTACACCCTGTTAGCTTTTTCTTTTGAAATGATACACTGTTCAGATGAGGTATAAAATATCCCTTTTTATTCTAGAGCCTTTTCTTTTCATTCCAAAATGAGACAATATTGTCAATCAAGGCGAAGGTGGTAACCTGTTAATGGGCTTTGAGCCTTCTGGTTAAGTCTTTTGTAGATATTGGGTTTTACTGATCTGGAGAAAGAGGAAAAGTAGATATGTGTAGCTTTTTTTTATTATTATCAGGCATTAGAAAGCCATCCCCCCCCCCTTTTTTTTTCCATTTCTCTTCTTGAAAAACAATTTGGTTGATATATATGCAAGCCTTCTCATTTTTAACCTGTTAACATATTTAGGTAAGGACTGAGATTGGAAGAAATTATTATACAAATAAGCCTGATAGGATATGAGTGGAGTATTAATTGTTTGAAACAGAATTGTATTTTCTGCTTTGAAACACCTCACCTGAGTTATCTGTCAAGAATTAACATGTAATTATTTTTCTTTATTGCCTATAAGCCACATATTCTTTCTGAATTAAGACAACTATTTATGATTTGTTATCTACCATTTTGTAGAACCAGCATAACATTTTTGGGGGCAACTAGAGCTGATTGTCAGTGCAAGGTTATATGACAACTTTGTTCTCAGACTCATACCTATTATATAGGGTTATACCTTTCTTCTTATGCCTCAGCTCTGTCCTGACCATCTGTGATTCAGTGGAGCCACGCTAGAAGGAACAAAGGTTGTCTAACACCGAGATAGGGAGGAGTTCCTGAGTGTTACTGCCTGGGTGAGGAGACACCTGGAATTAAGAGAGAGACATGGGAGAGAATGAGATGGCTGCTCCAGATGACTCTTGGTTTATGTACTTGTGGTTGAACAAGATTTTTTATATATGAAGCTTGATTCTACACCAAAATAAAAGAAACAGGGTGGTGGTGGGGGGGGGGGTGAGATCATGTCTGCTTATGCATTTTATAAGCTTATAGTTGAAGTAAACTGTAAAAACTATGTTAACCTTACGCAAGTCTGGCAGTGAGCTCTGCATGAGGAAATGGAAGGAAGAATTTAAACTGACTCTTGGAAAGTAGGTGTGGGGAAGAAAAATGGGTTTCCTTTTTCTGATCATGGGCTCCGGAAAGTCTTCATTGCCTTTACCAGCATTCAGTATAAACCGGAGGTGAGGATCCATGTACTCGCGCGTGTCTGTGAGTGTGTGTGCGTCTGAGTGTTACTCTAAACAGCTTGTAAATATTGTAGTTGTTTAAAATGGAAAACAAAAGCTGGGTTTTTCTTTTTGGCAAATATATTGCATCAAAAATACAGTATTGACAGTGGATAAAACACAGGAAATAAAATTTTTTTCATTTTGCCTTCTGTCCATTTTTGTTAAGAAAAATTAGAATACACTATAGTAAGTTCTATGTGGCATATTCATAAAACCTACTTGACTGTGAAGTGATCATTTTATCAGAAACTTTGGCCTATAACCACGTAGTTCAGCTGAAGTAGAGCAGAAGTGGGCCCAGGTGAGCAATGTGGCACAGCAGGTTAAGCTACTGCTTGGAACACTCTCACTCTGTGTTGGAGTGCCTAGTTTGAGTTTCAGCTCCTCTGTGCTTCCAATCCAGCTCCCTGCTGATGTGCCTGAGAAGCAGTGATGATGGTCCAAGTGCTTACATTCTTCCTGCCCTTGCGGGAACCCAGATGGAGTTTCTGGCTCCTGGCTTTGGCCTGGCCCAGCCTCAGCTTTAGGGAGCATTTGGAGAATGAACCAGCAGATGGAAGACCTCTTGTTCTCACTCTCTCCCCTGCCCCTTCTCTCATTCTGCCTTTCAAATAAATAAATAAATCTTAAAAAAAAAAGTTCAGAAGTGTATATGTGTTGTGTTTCTTTTTTAAAGATTTATTTATTTATTTAAAAGTCAGAGTTACACAGAGAGAGGAGAGGCAGAGAGAGAGGTCCTCCATCCACTGGTTCACTCCCCAAGTGGCCACAACTGCTGGAGTTAAGCTGATCCGAAACCAGAAGTACTGAGCTTCCTCCAGGTCTGCCACACAGATGCAGGAGGGGCCGAAGGACTTGGGCACCTTCTACTGCTTTCCCAGGCCATAGCAGAGAGCTGGATCAGAAGTGGAGCAGCCAGGACTCGAACTGTCACCCATATGGGAGGCTGGCACAGCACCAGCCTCCATATGTTGTCATAAGAGAGGATCTCTTTCCACTTTTCTTGGTAGAACACACTTTTTTCTTCAGTATTGATCTGAATGGTAGATATTGACAACATAGTATTAGATGGAACATAGAAAATGATCCAAACGTGCATGTGTTCCGTTATACACTTAATCACAATACAGACTATGGAAGAGATGTGTGGGTTGTGACCAGTCAGGCAAGTGCTGACTTGTTTAGTATACTGGGGGGAGGGGTTTGCTCACCCAGTGATTTCACAGATAATTCTCTGTTTTTTTTGAAAGATTTATTGATTTGAAATACAGAGTTAAAGAGAAGGAGAGACAGATCTTCCCTCCACTGATTCACTCCCACAGAATGGCCACAATGACCTGGCTGGGGCAGGCCAAAGCCAATAGCTGCTTCTGGGTCTCCCACATGGATGCAGGGGCCCAAGTACAGATGATTCCTGAAGACAATGGAAACCGACTTAAGTGAGAACAGACATGCCCTCTTGAGTAAATCACTCTTTAGGCCTTTAAGTCGCCACTTGATGTTTTACTTAATAGCCAGAGCTGTGTCGATGCAGACACCAGAGTCCCAGACAGTTTGCTGTTTCCCCTCCAGGATCACAGTGGCACAACTGGAAGCACAGGTACTTGATCTCAAAGGTTACCGCTGTCGCTCCCCGTCTTCGTGGAGGAACGACACAGGACCCTGCGCTGTTCTTTTGTCTGCTCGGCCCTCCCCGGGTTTGCTGCTGGTTCTTCCCGGGTTGGCTACTGACCCTTCCACCTCCGTAGAAGGGCGGTTCCCCCTAGCCACTTTCCCCACTTCCGCGGGGGAGCGGCACACCGCCGGCCGGCTCACTCGGGGGCTGCTCAGGTGTTCCTTCAGATGTTCCTCCTGCATGCCGTCTCTCTCCTCCTTTATAGTCCTCCTCCGCCAATCCCAACTCGGCTGCCCACACGCCGAGTACGCTGCTCTCCTCCAATCAGGAGCAGGATCAGCTCCTGGAGGTCATCACTCAAGTTGGCAAGAGGCAGCTGCGTAGAAGCTGTTTCCTCCTCTCCCAGCGCCATATTGTGGGAGAGCAGATGCATAGAATAAGTCTTAATTCCAGTAACTTAGTCTAGTCCGAGTTGCTCCCCACAACCGCCTCTCCATAGTTAGAGAAAACACACTGGTTCATGAATCGCATCTTTGTGCATGAGTTGTATCCATTTTGCAGCCAGAAAGTCGAAGGAGAGTAGACAGGAAATGTGGGTTCCATAAAACCTCTTCCTTAAAGTACAGTTCGCTTAGATTCTTGTTTTCTCCTGAAACACAAGGATTCTGCAGACCTGTAGCTAATTAGTTGTGATCCTGAAGATACATTTCCCCGAGGTGGAGGGGAGGGGACTGAAGGCGTAGTGGTGGCTTCTCCTGGGGATTCAGTCAGCACATGTTACACCAAAGTACTTACTTCCTGCTGTCCCATGTGCTTACCAGAGGAAACCAAATACAATGAAATTTCAGGCCTTGGAGAAACACAGTTCAGCAAAGGATCCCTTGATGGTGCTGTCATCTCCAGGTGGACATTAGCAGCAAGGGGCTAGAGCTGGCTCTGTTGTGAAGACGGAGAAGACCTTCCCGTTTCAGCACTCAGTAAGCCCCCGAAAGGGAGAGGTCGTCCTAAAGGGTCCTTTGTGCTTCCTAGGATATTGTATGGACAGATAAACAACAGGCCTCTGGTCCCGTCTGGAAGCAAATGCCTTGACCTGTTCTTCATCAGAGATAGTCAGCATCCCAGGACGGCACTGAGCATAGGCAGGTCCCTTGTAGCACCTCTGCATTGGCAACGGGTTAACTCACACGCCAGCACCACTCCTCAGCTGTATACAGTTAACGGTACAGCATGCCACAGGTATCAGTGGTAGCCACACACCACAGTGCAGCGTGAATGTGTACGAGATGCCTTTGTTTAGGCACAGCGCAGGTGCGTCTCACTTTGTACATCTGTAATACCAAGCAGCATTTCCTTAAATAATGAATTCTGGACTTGAAATGCTTACTGTGGCAAGAGAGTGAAACCCCAACCCAAAAGTTGAAGGAACGGGAAGCTCACACCACCCAATGAAAGGAAGACTGCGCTCTGGGGATTGGTTTATCCGTGTTATTCTGCGTCTGTAATTTTTTCCTCTGCCCTCTGAGATGATCTGGACCGCATTCCCTAGGTGCATCCTTGTCCAGAAAGAAGAGCTGCTTCCTGTTGCCTCTCTCAAGGGAAGAATTTCCCAGAAGTCTCTGCATACCTCTTGTATCTCATTAATAAAAGTTGAACATACACAAATCTTTGCCTTGTCCCTGTGTCGTCCTGATATCCTAATCACTGGCCATGGAGACACTGGCCCTGAAAGGTCCAGACCTGGCCAGAGCCCATGGCCCATTCCATTGTGTGTGGTGGCTGTGTGATGCATACAAAGGAACTGGCCAGAGGGTCTATTAAGATCTGTAGGCAGGGGCCAGTGCTGTGGCATAGCAGGTAAACCGCCTCCTGCAGTGCCAGCATCCCATATGGGCGCCGGTCGGGACCTGGCTGCTCCACTTCCGATCCAGCTCTCTGCTATGCTCTGGGAAAGTAGTAGAAGATGACCCAAGTGCTTGGGCCCCTACAGGTGCATGGGAGACCCAGAAGAGGCTCCTGACTCCTGGCTACTGACTGGCATGGCTCTGGCCGTTGCAGCCAACTGAGAATGAACCAGCGAATCGAAGACCTCTCTCTCCCTCTCCCTCTCCCTCCCTTCCTCCCTGCTTCCTTCTCTCTCTCTCTCTCTCTCTCTCTCTCTCTCTCTCTCTCTCTCGCTACCTCTCCTCTCAATGTAGCTCTGACTTTCAAATAAGTAAATGAATCTTCTATAAAAATATAAAGATTTGTTGGTAACTTTCCAGAACTTGAGCGTTTTCAACAAATGAAGATTCAGGCCACCTAAGAAATTTTTAAATAAGTTATTTGAAAATAATTTTAGGGTGTATCTGAAGTAGACCTGGAACAACGTCATCAGAACTGAGATGGAGAGTGTTGGTTCTGAAGCACAGTGGGTTAAGTCATCACTCGCAACGCTGGTGCACCATATCAATTGGAATATGTTTGTCTCTTTGTGTCAGTTTGCCTTTCAAATAAATGTTTTGAAAAAACCAGATGGGAAGTCTGCATTGTGTCCTAGTGGGTAAATCCTCCGCCTGCAGCACCAGCACCCCATGTAGGTACCATTTGATTTCTGGCTGCTCCACTTCTGATCCAGCTCCCTGCGAATGGCCTGGAAAAGCAGTGGAAGATGGCCCAGGTGCTTGGGCCCCTGCACCCATGTGGGAGATCCTGATAAAGCTCCTGGCTTCAGTGTGGCCCAGCCCTGGCTATCGGAGCCATCTGGGAGTGAACCAGCAGATGCAAGATCTCTTCTGTCTCTCCCTCTCTGGAACACTGCTCGTCAAGTAAATTAATTTTAAAAAGGGAAAACCAGGTGGATGTGGATCCAGATGTTTAGTATCTCGGGCTGCATTACGTTTCTCATGACAATTCTGTTTTTCCCCACTGTAAACATTTTTGTTTCCTGAATAACGAGAAAAATTCACCAGTGAAACCACCTGAGTCTGTGAGTCTCTGTGGGAGAAGGCTGTGAGTTATGGACGCAGGTTCTTCAAGGACAGTTCCCATCTCCTACGTCCTTTGTAGTTGGTGTCAGAAGACCTTTTACCCTGAGACTGCAGTTCTGAAGCTTTACTGATGTTTGTTTTATTAGAAATGAACATGACATTGTAAAGATACTCATAAGTAAACTCACTACATGTTAAGAATAATTCTGGGCCAGCGCCGTGGCTTATTTGGCTAATCCTCCACCTGTGGCGACGGCATCCCATATGGGCACCGGGTTCTAGTCCTGGCTGCTCCTCTTCTGGTCCAGCTCTCTGCTGTGGCCCGGGAAGGCAGTGGACGATGGCCCAAGTGCTTGGGCCCTGCACCTGCATGGGAGACCAGGAGGAAGCATCTGGTTCCTGGCTTCAGATCGGCGCAGCGCACCCACCATAGCAGCCACTTGGGTGGTGAACCAATGGAAAAGGAAGACCTTTCTCTCTCTCTCTCTCTCTCTCTCTAACTCTGCTTATCCAAAAAAAAAAAAAAAAAAAATTCTGGGGCCGGTGTTGTAGTACAATGGATTCGGCCACCATCTGGGACACCAGCGCTCTGTAAGAGCACTGTGTGGAGTCCCGGCTGCTGTGCTTCGGGTCCAGCTGCCTGCTGACACGCCTGGGAAGGCCCAGAAGGTGGCCAAAGTACTTGAGCCCTGACTCCCATGTGGAAGACCAGTTGGAACTTCAGGATTCTGGGTCCTGGTGCAGTCATTTGGGGAGGGAACCAACAGTTGGAAGGTCCCTCTCTGTCTCACCCCCTCACTGCCTTTCAAGTCAATTAAATCTTTAAAATTATGCTTCCAAGTTAAAAGAAAATTGTATAGACAACTGGACTCATATATATATATATATATATATATATATATATATATATAGTCTGTTCTTTTGGCTAAATTATATGAGTAAAAACTGGCCTCAGTTTTGGGAAGGAGGGGAGGGTTTTAACCCTTTTTAGATCATTATGAATTATTTTCAGATTACACTAAAGTTTGATAATGGTGGGTTCTTAGTTTACCTGCAATGTGAGATCCTACTTATCCTCTATCAACGTTAAAACCCTACCCTTTAGTTTGTCTTACTTGGATTGTGGATTTTATCACATCATTTATTGGTCAGTTAGGACTGATTCCTGGGGTGGGTGGTTGTGGCCTAGTGGATAAAGCTACCACCTGTGATGCCGGCATCCCTTATGGGCACCGGATTGTGTCCTGGTGGCTCCACTTTGCCATAGTATTTTGTTGTGGGAAGATGAGGGGGATCTTGGTTCTTGTCTCATGTCAAAAAAGAATTTCCACGAGGACAGGGACGGTGAATAAAGCAAGGTTTATTCTAAGTGAGACAGGAGGGGGACTCCTAGGGAGGAGCTGCCCAAAAAGCCTGTGGGCATCTGCCCTTCCTACACACGGAGTGGCTCTCTCTGGCCCCATTCTGAAAATTAAGCCTAGATTTAGCCAATCAGATGAGGAACAGAAAAACAGCTAGTCAGAAGGCAGGGTTTACAGTCTTGTATAGCTTTGGTGAAAGTAAGTGCTGCTAACTGACCTAACTGCCACTAGCCCGTCCGACACCTCATGCCCCCCCCCTTTCACTTTGGTGTCATGGTCCAAACCGCAGTTTAACTGCTCTTCTCCTATAATTAATCAAAGGACAGATACGTTAGTAGTAGTATGAAAGTAGCTTTGACCTCATGGGTGACGTAACAGCGGCTTGGGTACCTCCTGGAGATTGCAAACTAAAATGTGAGAGCTACTGTCTATCAAAACCTGTATCAAATTTATTGGCAGAAAGGAACTCATTCTTTCACCCTTGTTGTATCTGAAATCCATAGGGATGTCCTTTCATCCCTGGTCCTGGCTATTTTTGTTTTCTCTTTCTTGGTTACTGAACAACAGGTTATCTTTTCAAAGAACCAACTTTTGATTATGTTGATCATTTCTATCTTTTGGTTTTACTTTATTCATTTCTTTTATGATTAATTCATTCTTATCTAATACATGTTTTGCAGTTCTTTCTTTTTTTTAACTTTATTGCATGATCAAGTTCTCTGTTCATGCCTTTAATATTATTTTTGTTTATTTGACAGGTAGATGTATAGTCAGTGAGAGAGACAGAAAGGTCTTCCTTCCATTGGTTCACCCCCTAAATGGCCGCTACAGCTGGAGCTGTGCTGATCTGAAGCCAGGAGCCAGGTGCTTCCTCCCAGTCTCCCATGTGGGTGCAGGAGCCCAAGTACTGGGCCATCCTCCACTGCCTTCCTGGGCCACAGCAGAGAGCAGGACTGGAAAAGGAGCAACTGGGACTAGAACCTGGCGCCCATATGTGAGGATTAACCCAGTGAGCCACGGTGTTGGCCCCTGCAGTTCTTTTTTCAATTGACATAGAGGCTCGTTTCTTTGGTTTTTAGTCTTTGTCTTTTCTATTTGTGTGGATTTTAAGGTATATATTTCTCCTTTTCTAAGATTTATTGATTTATTTGGAAGAGTTACAGACAGAGGGAGAGACAGAGAAAGCCAGGTCTTCCATTCACTGGTTCGTTCCCCAAATGGCCACAACAGCTGGAGCTGGCTCAGTCTGAAACCAGGAGCCAGGAGCTTCTTCCGGGTCTCCCATGCTGGTGCAGGAGTCCAAGCACTTGTGCCATCTCCACTGCTTTCCCAGGCCACAGCAGAGAGCTGGATCGGAAGTGGAGCAGCCGGGACTCAAGCTGACACCCATATGGGATGCCCACTAGGCCGCAGTGCTGGCCCCATCTATTTCTCTTTAAGCATTGGCTTTAGCGGTGTCAGACCAGTTTGATATGTTGTATTTTTATTACCAATCCATGCAAGCTATTATATAATGTCCATTATGCTTTTCTTCTTTGACCCATTGGTTGATTTAGACCTGTGGTGGTTAATTCCCAAATATTTAGCTATTTAGTTAGCATTTTCTAGTTATTGCTTAACTTCAGTAGAGAAACTTTATGATATTAATCCTTTGAAATTTGTTTAGCCCTGCTGTGTGGTTCAACATTTTGTCAATATTTTAGTAAATGTGGCAGTGGGCATTTGGGGGGAAAATGTGTTTTCTGCCATTATGAAAGCCCTTTATACCATACATAAGTACAAGGAGTCTTCCATTTGTTCATGGAAATGCATACTATGAAGAAGCTATACATAGGTCTCAAAATTTTTTACACCAAAGTAAACTCATCTTTTAATTCCCCATATCCATGAACTTTCGAAGTTGCTTCATATATAAATGAGTTGTTTTGTTATGTGACTCAGGTTTTTTGGTCTATAGTTACAGACTTCTGTCTCTTTTCAGTTTTATCGGTTCCTGATTTATATATGCAGAGATTACATTTCTAGGTGCAAATAAACTTGGGGGATTTTTTAGGTGGTTGGGTCCCTTTCATCATCACCTAGTGCCCATCATCTCGGACTGAACTTCGCGGTCTCCAGTTACTTCAGCTGATGGTAGTGTGTCTGTGACTGTGTCTGTGTGTGTCTATGTGTCTGTGTCCATGATTGTGTCTGTGTCTGTGTGTGTTTCTGTGTCTGTGTCCATGTCTGTGTGTGTGTCTGTGTCTGTGTGTGTGTGACTTTTACTGTGTCTGTGTCCATGTCTGTGTGTGTGTGTGACTGTGTCTATGTCTGTGTGTGTGTGACTGTGTCTGTGACCGTGTCTGTTTCCATGTCTGTGACTGTGTGTGTGTCTGTGTGTGTGTTTGTGACTGTTACTGTTACTGTGTCCATGTCTGTGTGTGTCTGTGACTGTGACTGTGTTTCGGACTGTGTCTATGTCTGTGTCAGGTTTCGTAGTGTAACATCATCTGTCCTTTCACTTTCAATTTCTCCCCTCATTTTTAAGGAGTGCTGTTATAAACCACCGTGTTGTTAGGCTTTGTAATGCAGTTTGACAATATCTGTCTTTTGAAAGGATGATTTAATCCATTTGTATTGAAGGTAATTATTGATATTTTGGCTTATATGAGGGTACTTCAAATAGTTCATGAAAAAGTGGACAAATAGCTTTATTTTGGTGCAAAAACATTTTGCAATCCAGGTGTGGCTTTTCACAGAACAGTTCCTGAGCTTTTTGAAGACTACTCATATACCTGGATTTCAAAAAAAATTGCACAAACATGAATTTATCTTTTGATTCCATTTCTCATTAACGTTATGAAATACCCTTATATTTTATCACCTGGCTATTTATCCTGTTTGTCCCACCTTTTCTGTGTGTCTTTGTCACATTTTGAAGAAAGTCATTTACATGGTCCACGTCCCTCTCTGGGCTGGCCCCTAGACTGTGTTCCTTTTTATTTATTTTCTATAAAAGATTTATTTCTTCATTTGAAAGTCAGAGTTACCCAGAGAGAGAAGGAGAGGCAAAGAGAGAGTGAGAGAGGTTAGTTCACTCCCTAATTGGCTGCAATGGCTGGAGCTGTGCCGATCCGAAGCCAGGAGCCAGGAGCTGCTTCTGGGACTCCCACACAGGTGCAGGGGCCCATGGACCTGGGCCATCTTCCACTGCTTTCTCAGGCCACAGCAGAGAGCTGGATCAGAAGTGGAGCAGCCGGGACTTGAACTGGCATCCATGTGGCCCCTTGACTGGTTATCAAACAGCTAGTCTGCTCAGCTTGAACTCCACCACCTCCCCGATTTACATAGGCTCTCAACCACATGACCCCCTTCCCATCTTTTGTGCTGTTCCACCGCGTGTTTATCGCTCTGTATCTTTTTCAGCTGTGAAGATGTGATTATATCATTTAGTAAAATACATATTAATTTGGAATATGCACTTCTGTACTCCCTGTGTTCTTTATTCTTTTTATTCCCTTGTGGTTTCAATGGGAGCCTGAAGTGCTCTCTTCGCTGTTTCTTGGTCTAGTGACAAAGTCTTTGAAATGTCATTTTTCTTGGTGTGCAATTGTCTTTTTTTCCCATTTTTGAAGGAGAATTTTGTGAGCTGGAGAGCTTAGCTGCCGGTTCTCTCTGGAGCTGGGGGCCCAGCCCATTGCTTTCTGGCCTCTGCAAGTTTCTTTCTTTTCTTTTCTTTTTTTTTTTTTTTTTGGACAGGCAGAGTGGACAGTGTGAGAGACAGAGACAGAAAGAAAGGTCGAGGCCGGCGCTGCAGCTCACTAGGCTAATCCTCCACCTTGCAGCGCCGGCACACCGGTTTCTAGTCCCGTGCGGGATGCCGGATTCTGTCCTGGTTGACCCTCTTCCAGGCCAGCTCTTTGCTGTGGCCAGGGAGTGCAGTGGAGGATGGTCCAAGTGCTTGGGCCCTGCACCCCATGGAGACCAGGATAAGTACCTGGCTCCTGCCATCGGATCAGTGTGGTGCGCCGGCCGCAGCGTGCTGGCCGCGGCGGCCATTGGAGAGTGAACCAACGGCAAAGGAAGACCTTTCTCTCTGTCTCTCTCTCTCACTGTCCACTCTGCCTGTCAAAAAAAAAGAAAAAGAAAAAAAGAAAGAAAGAAAGGTCTTCCTTCCATTGGTTCATCCCCCAAATGGCTGCTACGGCCAGCGCACTGCGATCCGAAGCCAGGAGCCAGGTGCCCTCTCCAGGTATCCCACATGGGTGCAAGGGCCCAAGCACTTGGGCCATCCTCCACTGCTTTCCTGGGCCACAGCAGAGAATTGGCCTGGAAGAGGAGCAAATGGGACAGAATCTGGCACCCTGACCGGGACTAGAACCCAGTGTGCTGGGGCCACAGGCAGAGGATTAGCCTAGTGAGCCATGGCACCAGCCATTATTATCTCTTGAATCACTGTCTCTCAGCCACTCCTGCTGTGATGCCCTCACCCTCGCCCTCACACGTTGACGGTGATGCCTACACCCGACCTCGTCACCCTGTCCCCGGTGCACAGTGTTCAGAAGTGCTGTCTCTAGGCTCCTGACACTCCAGGCTGACACTTTCTTCTACCTACCTTCTAGTTTATTCTTTCTTTACCTGTTTCCAGTCTTCTGTTAAACTGATCTAATGAGTTCTTAAGTTCAGCTTTTATATTTTTCACGTCCAGAATTTGCATTTGATTCTTTAATATAGCTTTCCGTTACCTGCTGATTTTTTTTTTTTACTTTTTTTGGTTTTGCATTTTATAAATAAGGGCTTATGGCCGGCACCATTGGTCACTTGGTTAATCCTCTGCCTGCGGGACTGGCACCCAGGGTTCTATTCCCGGTTGGGGCGCTGGTTCTATCCTGGTTGCTCCTCTTCCAGTCCAGCTCTCTGCTGTGGCCCGGGAAGGCAATGGAGAATGGCCCATGTGCTTGGGCCCTACGCCCGCATGGGAGACCAGGAGGAAGTACCTGGCTCCTGACTTCAGATCGGCACAGCACGCTGGCTGTAGCGGCCATTTGGGGGGGTGAACCAATGGAAGGAAGACCTTTCTCTCTCTCTCTCTCTCTCACTGTCTAACTTTGCCTGTCAAAAAATACATATATACATACATACATACATAAGGATTTATTTATTTATTTAAGACAGAGTTACAGAAAGAAAGAGACAGAGAGATCTTCCATCTGTTCATTCACTACCCAGGTGGATGTAGCAGCCAGGGCTGAGCCAGGCCAAAGCTGAGAGCTAGGTGCTTCGTCTTCCCACATGGGCGGCAGGGGCCCAAACACTCAGGCTGTATTCCTCTGCTTTCCCCAGCACATTAGCAGGGAGCTGGATCAGAAGTGGAGCAGCCAGGAACTATTGGCTTCCACAAGTTCCAGGGTGTTCTCTGGCTTCAATCTCTGTTGTCAGCAGCAGTCCAGGCCCCCCCCCCCCCCCCGCACGAGTCAGGCCTCAGAGGTGCTGAGCAGGGCACATGGGGTGTTGGTCCTCCCCGCCTAAGGGACTCCTTGCTGAACAGCTGAACTCAGCCTGAGTATTCCCTGCCTGCCCATCAGCTGCTCCACACTGCCTCTGCTGGGGGGTGGGGGAGAGGCAGCTCCTGCCTTGCTGTGGCCCTGGCCTGCAGCCACTGCAGGACACAGGCGGGAGGAGAGGACAAGAGAGCCCAGGGACTCCCGGGAGATCTGCTGGGGAAAGCTGTGCCCCTCCCAAGCAACACCCAGGCTCCTCTATGAGTGCTCCAAGCCCCACCTCCACCCCAGCGCCATGGCTCAGGGCAGCCATGGCTGAACTTGCAACCCTGCCAGGAAGCACACTGACAATTCCCCCACAATGTCTCAGGCAGTGTTGCTGGCGGGAGGGCTGGATGGTATTTTTTGTTTGTTTGTTTTGTTTTATGGCAAGAGGCCAGAAATGCCCCCGATGCTCCCTTACCACTCAGAAGTGACAGAGCAGAGTGGGAATGAATACACTGTTTTATGAAGAGCTGAGCCATAACCCAGGGACCCCTTACATCCTGGGGTAAAGCTGGCTGGGAGTCCACAGCTGTCGTTCCTGGCCCAGTTCTGAAGCTCCGGCTCAGGCTGCATGGGGAAACGAAGCTGAGGCCTGTGCTCCATGCCTGGCGTGCCCAGTGCTGACCCGAAAGCCCCCGTACTCACAGCCACAGGGAGAGTGAGAGAGGTGACCCTGCAGGATGAACCCCAAGACTGCCTTGCTCCCCGCGACACTGAGCACGATGGATCTGAGTGCCGAGCCCTGATGGGAGTGTCCTCCTCGGAGGTCGGCGGGAAGGAGAGGCAGAGGTGGCCCTGCCACAGCCACGCGGGGGAGGCGGGGGAGCGGGGAGGCGGGGCCCAGCTTCACTGCCCTGCGGCGGCAGCGGTGCTACTCCACAGCGCTCGGGGGTCCACAGGGACTTTCTTGGCATGGCTGGGTGTTTGGCACAGTGGTTCAGATGCCTCTTGGGACTCCTGCGTTCCAGCCAAGATGCTGCTGGGGATGCCCAGCTCCCACACTGCAGAGCCCGGGTTTCAGTCCTGGCTCCTCCCCAATTCCAGTTTCCTGCCAGTGCACACCTTCAAGTAGATGGGTCCCTGCTTCCCACATGGGAGACCTGGAGTGAATTCTCGGCTCTGGGCTTCCGCCTGGCCCAGCCCCAGCTGTTACAGGCATTTGGGGAATGAGCCAGCAGAAGGAAGATCTCCATCTCTCTGCTTTAAACAAAGAAATAAATAAAAATATAAATGAGTAAGTAAATACACAGAAGTAGGCACTGGTCAGTTCAAGGTCCCCAGAGACTCACCTCCCTGGTGGTCCTCATGGTCCAGGGCCAAGCACTGGTCCAGCTGAGGTGGACGCGTCCACGGCTCCTCAGCGGACCAGGCTCTGGGCGAAGCAGAGGCACAGGGTGTGGGGCACCCTGGGCCCCTGGTGGCCTTGCTGAGCTGCCCCTCGTGGCTGCCGGGGCTGCTGTGCACGCTCGGTGAAGCAGGAGCGTCACTTCCTGAACACGGTCTGTGGCTTCAGCCTCCTCCTGCCTGTGGGGAGGCAGAGACAGACATGGCTGAGGTCACAAATGGGATCCTAGTCCTGCTCTGACACCGTGACCTATGACCCTCCAAAATAGCTTCCCACTGCTGAGCCTCGGTCTCCTCTCCTGTAGTGGGAGCACTGGCCGAGGCTCTCCCGGGTTCCTGCCAGTGCGCTTTTTCTGTGACTCCTCGCCGCTAACTGATCAAAATGTTTGGTATCTTTTCTTTTTTTAAAGATTTATTTATTTGTTTGAAAGGCACAGTTAGAGAGAGAGGGAGAGACAGAGAGGGGTCTTCCATCTGCTGGTTCACTCTCCAAATGGCCACGAAGGCCAGGGCTGGGCCAGGCCAAAGTCAGGAGCTTCTTCGGGTCTCCATGTGGGTGCAGGGGTCTAAGCACGTGAGGCACCTTGCACTGCCTCCCCAGGCACATCAGTGGAGAGTGGAGTGGGTGGAGCAGCTGGGACTGGAACTGGCTCCCATATGGGATGTGGCACTGCAGGAGCTAGTTTTACCTGCTACGCCATAGTGCCGGCCGCAAACTGTTCTGATTTCTTTACCAAAAGCAAATCTTGTGGCATACAGAGAGTAAAAAATCCTCTTGCCTTGATTGAAACCAAAACCAAAAATCAACTGACCAAAGTTTTCAGCTGTGATGTTTCTCGAAGTTGTCCTGGGTACCGGGGATGTCCTTTGTGCTGAGTCTGCGCTGTCAAAAGCAAACCAAAACAGTGATGGCTCCAGTGGTTGGGTTCCCGCCACTCACATGGTAGACCTGGATGGAGTTCCCAGCTGGGGTCAGCTGTAGGCATTTGGAGAGTGAGCCAATGGATGTCTGTTTCTCTCTCTCTCTGCCATTCAAATTGATTAACGAGTTATATGATTTTTTAAAATGCAAGGACTCAAACAGCTTGTAAGTTTCTTTCTTTCCCACAAACCAATGCAAGGTGGATAATGAGTTCTTTACCATAAACTTATCTAGAGACTCAGGCAAGGAGGTGGCTTTGCCATGTGTGGGTCATTGTCATTGTCATTGTCATCATTTGCATGGTAGGAGGTAGGCCTTCAAGTCCTAGCAACAGCGAGTGAGGAGGAGGAGCTCAAGGGAGGAGCACTGAGCACCCTCCTCGGGGCCACGCCTGGAAGTGACGCCCACAACTTCCTCTCACCTTCGATTGGCTTGGACAGGGTCACATGGCCACGGCTCTCTTGGGGGACCTGGGAATTGTAGCCCTACTGTTGGAGAAGGGTGGTCTGCAGTGGACAGGCTCTGCCACCAGGGGTCTCTTCTGTTGCCTAGAAAGCTCTGGGAGCTGCGGCCTTCTCTTTTCCCCTTCAAGGCCCAACCCCATTCTTTGCACAGAAGAGGAACCATGCAACAGGCAGGACTGGGCCAGGAGCATGGAGCGCCAACCGGGTCTCCCATGTGGGTGATGGGAGCCCAAGTACTTGGGCCCTCACTGGCTGCCTCTCAGCATGTGCCTAGCAGGAAGCTGGATTGGAAGAGAGTAGCGAGGACTTGAACTGGATTCCTCACAAGGAGGGTGCATCCAGGGGGCCCACTTCAGGAGGGGAGGCAAGGAGAAAAAGTCACTGGTGTGGAGGTGTGGCCATTGGGCTTTCATCCCTGCCCCCACCCCCCAGCTGCCCCCGCTTCCCCTCTCAGAGGCCCTTGCTTCTTCCGCCTGCCCAGAGGTCTCCTCTGCCTGCTGCTTGGGTTCCTTCCTCTTCCCTTCCCTCCTCCCCCGCAGCTCGGGGCCACCTCCTTCCTACCTTGTGAGCTTCCCCTCCAGCCTCGGGCTCCACTGCTCTGGGCCCTCTCACTCCCAGTGGGACTCCAGGCTTCAGCTTCCCCTTCTACCTGCTGGGACAGGCGTCCCCATGACCTCAACCCCCTGTGCCCCTGCTGTGCTCCTGCGCAGCCCACTTTTTGTTTTTGCTTTTTAGAGCAGTTAAACTCATCTCTATCCTTTTATGTTGCTATCCAGATGCGCCCAGCCCACCTTGGGAAAGAGGGCGGGCATGGCAGCCAGTGCACTGAGACCCTCACCGATGCCCCCATCCCTCTGCCTCTGGCCTGGGCTCAGCTCCTCCTGCAGATGTCCGTGGGCCCCGTGGAAGAGGAGGGTCCTCAAAGTGGTGGCCCGTGGCCCTCCTGCACCCACGGGGGTGCCCACCAAAACCCTCAGTGCACTTGGATACCACAGATGACACCCAGCCCAACACTGTGCTTCCCCCCACACACCCCCGTTGTAAAGTACAGGCACACTAAGATTCACAGCCGTGAATCTGTGTATATGGACACAACAATTGTAATGACAGACTGCGTAGGCAGTTGTGTGAATGCCAGCCCTCCTGTCTCAGCTGCCCCTGAGCACTTAAAGATTTATTTTTTATTTGTTTGAAAGGCAGAGTTGGAGAGGTAGAGAGGGAGAGAGAGAGACAGAAAGAGAGATTTTCCTCTGTAGAGCCATGGGTTAGGTCCTGGATAAGCCTTAGTCCTCAGTAAATCTAGGTTAAAAATCACGCAATCATGCTCAAGACGGCGAAGAGAAGAATGGATGAACACAGGGGCTGGGGAAAAACTGTGTGTGACCTGGGCAGCATTGTGTGACCTGGGCAGCACTGTGTGTGACCTGGGCAGCACTCTGTGTGTGACCTTGTAGTACTGTGTGTGACCTGAGCAGCACTTTGTGTGACAGGGCCAGCACTGTGTATGACCTCGGCAGCACTGTGTGTGACCCGAGCAGCACTGTGCATGAGCTGGGCAGCACTGTTTGTGACCCGGGCAGCATTCTGTGACCTGCACAGCACTGTGTGTAACCTGGGCAGCACTCTGTGTGACCCGGGCAGCACTGTTTGTGACCCGGGCAGCATTCAGTGACCTGCACAGCATTGTGAGTGACTTGGGCAGCACTGTGTGTGACTTGTGCAGCACTGTGCATGACCTGGGCAGCACTGGGTGTGACCTGCACAGCACTGTGTGTAACCTGGGCAGCACTCTGTGTGACCCGAGCAGCACTGTGCGTGACCCGGGCAGTACTGTGTGTGATCTGAAGCAACACTGTTTCCTGGGTAGCACTGTGTGACTGGGGCAGCACTGTGTGTGACCTGGGCAGCACTGTGTAACCTTGCAGTGGAGGGAAAAGGCTGGCTCATGGGAGGCCACCCACACATTTGAGTGCTGGCTGAGCTTTGCAGGCTACCTAGAATGACCCAGAAAAGGAAAGGAAGTGCCATGTTTAACTTCTGAGAGGTAGAAATGAGCCTCGTGCATTTAGGGAACGGGAGAAGCAAAGCACAGAGCTCCCAGTGAGACAGGAGCTCCCAGGAGAGACAGGAAGTGAGTCAGGGAGAGCCTGTGTCCCCGGTAATCAAGTCTCCACTCCACACCTTGGCGGAGGCCACGGCCATTGCCTTCTGTTCCACGCTGATGCTGTTGTGAACACAGCCGTGCGTAAGGGAGCCTAAGGCAGCAGACTGTCCTTCACACCTGTATTAGCTGGACACTGTTGTCTGCTTAAGAGTTGTTTCTTAATAATCAAGTCCACGGACACAGTTTGTGCGGCTGAGTCATGGGTGTTCCGGTGGTGCTGACTGGCAAACTGGGGCACAGACACAGGGACACGGCTCTCAGCTAGAGCTGGCTGCGTTGTTAAGAAAAAAGTATCAAGTCCAATGCCTAGGTACAGAGATGGTAGACTGCCAGGAGAGGAAAGTTCAACACAGCGTGTTACAGTCTCTAGTAACTGTTTATTTCCACCCAAGACTGTCTGTCCCGCTGGGACTCACTGCCACCGTGTCTGATGCTGCGCCTGCCTTTCCCCTCGGAGACGGAAGCGTGGACCACGTGCTGCTTACTTCACCAAAGTCTTCCTCGCTACCCGCCAAGCACCGGTGCCTCTACATCTATCAGACCATATCGATGTTTCAGGAATGGAAAACTGGGACGTCTGTGTCTGTAAAACAATGCATGACTTTAGGTCTGTAATGGGCGTTAGAGTAGAACATACATTCTCTTTCTGCTTCAACCAATGTTTTTCTTAGTACAAGCTTTTATAATTTTACTCCCATTTATATTTGGACAGAAACCCGCACACTGTACCTAAATGTCTCTCTCTTTTAGAATTCACTTATTTTAAAAATATTTATTTATTTATTTGAAAGGCAGAGTTGTGGGGGAAGAGAGAGAGAGAGAGAGAGAGACAGAGATCTTCCATCTGTGGGTTTACTCCCCAGATGGCTGCAATGGGCAGAGCTGGGCTGTTCTGAAGCCAAGAACCATGAGTTTTTTCGGGGTCTCCCATGACGGTACAGGGGCCCAAGGACTTGGTCCGTCTTCAGGCTCATTAGGAGGTCACTGGATTGGAAGTGGAACAGCTGGGAGTTGAACCAGAATCCAGATAGAATGCTGGGGCTGCAGACGGCGGCTTTACCTGCTACACCACAGTGCTGGCCTCCATGATTGCATTTTCTTTACTGATTAAAAATAGCTTGAGGGGGTAAGCATCTGGTGTGGTGGTTAAGAAGCCACTTAGGACACCCTGAACACACATCGGGGTGTCGGGATTCAAATTTGAGCTCTGCTTCTGATTCTAGCTTTCTGGAATGTGCAGCTTGGGGCCGAGGTTCACTTGGTAAATCCTCTGCCTGCGGCACCGCCATCCCATATGGGCGCTGGGTTCTACTCCCGGTTGCCCCTCTTCCAGTCCAGCTCTCTACTGTGACCCGGGAAAGCAGTGGAGGATGGCCCAAGTGCTTACGCCCCTGCACCCACATGGCAGAGCAGGAGGAAGCACCTGTATCCTGGCTTTGGATCAGTGTGGTTCCAGCCATTGCAGAGTGAACCATCGGATTGAAGACCTCTCTCTCTGTCCCTCTCACTGTCTGTAACTCTACCTCTCAAATAAATAAAGAAAAAAAATTTGTAAAAAAGAGTCTTCAAAAATTCATAAAAATCATATTATGAAAAAAAATTATGCATGGATTGCAATATGGACCAAGCTTAACTCCACCCATGCACAGACTTTGGGGAGCCCCTGTGTCCCCATGAGCTCACACAGTCCTAGCAAGGAAGCAGGGAATTAGTTCCGGGTTTGCAGACTTTGCTGTGGGGACAAGAGACGGCGCACGAGCATGCGGGGAGCGTCCCTAGGGCTGGGAACAGAACCAACACAGCCCAAGGTTAGAAGCAGCCACAGGTGTCTGAGGGGCGGGGCGGGGCAGCCTGCCCATGGGCCAGGGGGTCCAGGGAGCAGTCTGCAGAGCCAGCTTTATATCAGTTCTGGGGGCACAATTGAAGTCAGCTCCTAGAACTCACACACAACAGCTAAAAAGGAAACCTGTTGAAGTGAAATGGACACTATGGGAAACGGTGACTTGATCAGCATAGCCCTGACTGTTAATGAACAACTTAATACATTATCCCTCTTAGTAGTTTTTTTTGTCTGTTCTACTTAATACTACTCGTTTAATTCTGTAATTGATACACAGTTATTCTTAAGTCTTAAAATTAAACTGAAATGTCATCCCTGTTAAATATGAGAGTGGGAATAAGAGAAGGAAGAGATGTACAATTTGGGACATGCTCAAGCTGACTTGCCCCAAATGGTAGAGTTAGAAACATACCAGGGGATTCCAATTCAATCCCATCAAGGTGGCATGTACCAATGCCATCTCACTAGTTCAAGTGATCAACTTCAGTTCACGATTGATCATAATGAAAGGACTAAAAGTCAAAGGGATCACATAAACAAGTCTAGTGCCTGCTAATACTAACCCATAGAATAAATAAAGGGGAGAGTGATCCAACATGGGAAGTGAGATACACAGCAGACTCAGAGAATGACAGATGTCCTAAACAGCACTCTGGCCTGAGAATCAGCCCTAAAGGCATTCGGATCCAGCTGAAAAGACCATGAGAGTATTTCAGGCATGGAAAGCCAAGACATTCTGGCAAAAAAAAAAAAAAAAAAAAAAACAAAAAACAAAAAACAAAAAACAAACCACACACACACACACACACACACCTAAATGAAAGATCTCTATGAGTGAGATCCCAGTGGAAAGAACAGGTCTTCAAAGAAGGAGGTACCTTTCTCTGAAGGGAGGAGAGAACTTCCACTTTGACTATGACCTTCTGTAAACAAGATAAGAGTCGGAGAACTCAAAAGGCTTCCATAGCCTTGGAAACTCATGACTGGTGCATAGGGAGATTACTGATGCCATAAACAAGAGTGTCAATTTGTAAAGTCAACAACAGGAGTCACTGTGCACTTACTCCTCATGTAGGATCTCTCTCCTTAATGTGCTGTACATGGAGATTTAATGCTATAACTAGTACTCAAACAGTATTTTTCACTTTGTGTTTCTATGTGGGTGCAAACTGTTGAAATCTTTACTTAATGTATACTAAACTGATCTTCTGTATATATATAGACAATTTAAAATGAATCGTGATGTGAATGGAGGGGGAGAGAGAGCGGGAAATGGGAGAGTTGCGGGTGGGAGGGAAGTCATCGGGGGGTGAGGAAAGCTGAAGTAGTCCATAAGCTGTACTTTGGAAATCTATATTCATTAAATAAAAGTTAAAAAAAACAAAGCCTGCAGGGGAGCGAGCTCTTCCTGGTAGCTGTGTCTCCTGCCCGGCAGAGCCCTGGCATGGACACTACCTGCATTATGAGCTCATCCAGCTCAGGCACTGTGACCAGGGGTGGCCACCCAGGGGGCTGTGCCTGTGTCCCCTAAAGGGCAGGGGTAAGGGTGGTGTTCCGTGTTTGGTTGCCTTACTAAAGCAACATTGTGTAGACTCTCTCTGGTGATGAGTAGCCTGGCTGTCACTGGTTCTGCAGGTCTGCCCTGTTAGCACATGGCCCCCAGCAGACTTTAGCAGGGTACGAGGGCTTCCAACAGTTCATAAAACACGTACAACACACGAGCAGACTATCTATCACCACACCCCATGAACCAAGTGTGACAAAAGGCTGCGACACCTCTCTGAGGATGAGCAAAAGGCCTTTACTTGGCTGATAACAGATTTGGAGGGAGAAAGGAACCTTGGTTCTTGGGGGCTGGCGTATGGCACAGGGAGCTGGATCGGAAGTGGAGCAGCTGAGGCTCAAGCCAGCACCCATATGGGATGGCATCACTGCACCGCGGGCCTAACCCCTTATACCACAGTGCCAGCCTCACAGGCTCCTGGCTCAAACCAGCTCACCTGGCCATTGCGGCCAAGTGGGGAATAAGCAGAGGATAGAAGATCACTTGACCTTTCAAATAAATAAATCTTAAGCCTGGGCACCTACGCTGCGGCACAGCAGTCAAGCTGCCGCCTGTGACACTGGCGTCCCATATTGGGAGGCTGGTTTGTGTCTGGCTTCTGATCCAGCTCCCTGCTAACGTGCCTGGGAAGGCAAAGGAAGATGACCAACTACCTGGGGTATTGCCAACTGAGGGGAGACCTGCATGGAGTTTGGGTGCCTGATTTCAGACTGGCCTGGTAGCCATTTGGGGAGGTGGGCAGGGGAACCAGTGAATGAAAGTTGTCTTTCCACCTCTTCTCTCTCTCTGAACTCTTCTCTTTCTCTCTCTCTCTCCCTCTCTCTCTCACTCTGTGTGTGTGTGTGTTTGTCTCCCTGTATCTGTAACACTACCTTTCAAATAAATCAAGTTTTAAAAATAAAAACAGTCTAATAAGACATTTTCTTAGGAGTTTCCTTTGGGATTTACACTGAATTGAATTCTTGGGGTGGTCCACGGAGATTCCAGCCCCCTCATTTTAGTCCAGCATGGACAAAATTGGACTTTAGCAGCATGTTCAGGCTACTGCTGAGCAGGGCTGGGGGACACAGAGTCTCGGGGCCATCACATACCTCAGGGAGATGCATTTTCTAGAACCAGGTGGGTCTGCAAGGCTCCCACCAGCACTGGGAGGAGCGATGAGAATGAGAGCTGTGGTGTCTCTCGCTCTTGCCGACACTGCTTTGCAATCCGGATGGGAACTCAGGTTTTCCTCAAACTGGGGTAATTGAAGGGACTTGAAAACCTCATGGAAATGGAAATAAAGGGTGAGCTTCTTTGTTGCAGTTTTTGAAATTCATGCATGGGAGAGGGTTTACAAGACGTTCACGGGAAAAGTATGTGAAGGAAAAACTATGCGTAGGTTTTCAAATAAATGTTAAATAAATGTTGAGTTATATATTTGGTGATGCTTTGGTAGGTCCTGAGCTTCCCCTTTATTTGATCTGCCTACGAAAACTCCAAGCTTACGACAAAGATGAGTTTTTACCTGTGCTTCATGGAAAACACTCCCCAAAGTCCTCATACTCCATTGTTTTTTCAGCTTATTTAATAAAACTGCAGTGAGAACTCCTGGGGTGCTGGTTCTTTCCTCCCAGCCTGAGGAGGTGACCAGCACTGAAGGAAATCACAGAGAAATTGCGCCGTGCTATCTCCCTGGGCGTCCCGGAGGAGGGGTCATCTCCCCAGGGAGGGTTCCTCTCCCAAGAGGGCTTGGGCAGTCGGTGCAGAGGGACCACCACGTGTTCCTGGGGCCCACGGCTGTGCTGCGCCCTGGGGGCTCCTCAAGAGCTGCAGGAGACACCGATCCACTTGCTGTGTGGGGGCGGGGGTTCCCGGGCTCATTTCCTACCTGAGGTGAGGTTGTGGCTTCCTCGGGAGAAACACTGGTCCTGAGGGCTCAGCACCAGGCTGTCCCAAGGAGACAGATCCGAGGCTGTGATGCGGCCATCGCCTCGTAGTTCTGGGCTGTGCAGGTCCCGAGGCGATGAAGCAAGTAGTCTTTCTTTTTGTTCTAAGTTGTATTCCATTTGTGTGAGAGTAAAGAGGGGAAAGAGAGAGTGCTAGTGGCGGGTGGGTCTCTTCCATCCTCTGATACAGCCCATAAAGGACCTCCAGACCTTGGCCTGGCTGAAGCTGGGAGCCAGGAGTTTTAGTTGTTGTTGTGACAGGAGCCCAAAAACCCCACGTGCCTGGGAGCGCCTCGATTCCTCCCTACCAGGCGGAGGCCAGGCTTGGAGGATGCAGCTTTCTCGGCTGCCACTGATTGGGCCTTCCATGTCTGGGCTGCGTGGACCCCACTACCTTCTGGGCTTCCAGGGTTTCTGCCGAGAAATCTGACGGTGACCTAGGGGGAAAGGGTGACAAAGCCACCTTCCTCTCGGCTCTGCAGATGCGAACTGTGTACCTGGCAGTGTCTTGGGCAACACAACACATGTTGAGTTTACCGAGGCCAGAGAAATTGTTCCATCATTCTGAGACCCATCACTCAGAGGGTAAAGGCAAAGGAGGGGATACACTAAGTGGAGACTCTAGGAGGTCTTGAAAAGACACCACTTATCCTCATATTTAAACCAGAAATGAGAAGGCCACCGAAGCAATCTACAGGTTGGAGTTTCTCAAAAGTTAAGTATCCATCCCGATCACCAACCTAGGCCAAAACTCTTTGGGTATCATTTCTTTTTAATTGGAAGATTCTCGAGAAAACCACTGTGGATGAACTACAGCTCCCATTGGTCAATTTCTTGCTCTGACTTCATAAGGCACCACTGTTATGGAAGTCGTATTATGCCGCAGTCCCTGGCTGGGCTGTGATTGGTCCGTTTCTCGCTCTGACTTCATAAGGCACCACTATGTGAGGTGAGCCCCCAAAAACTATATATAGGTGCTGCGGGGGCCTGGAGTTTCGTCCGACTTACCCAGAGAGCACTCTTTTGTGATCTGCGTAACTAGGACCCATCTAACTAGCCTTTGCGCTCGTTGGTGTTGCTCGTGCTTTTTCTTGGTTGTTTGTTTCTGGGTCTGTTTGGTTTTTGCTTTTTCCCATTTTGTTTAGTTTTTTGTTTTCCTCCTCGTTGTTGTTTTGCCCATTTGGCCTTTTTTTGCAGTTTTCTTTATTTGTGCTTCCCCCACTCTAGTCAGCTAGCCCGCTCAGAAGTATCAGCGTTAGAGAATTTAGTGACTTTACCTCTTTGTTGTTTCTGCTTTATTGAGGTAGGTTTGCGGCTTCGCCTCTAGAGTAGTGAGAGTAGCTGGTGCTGTGTCTTAGTCAGCTGGGCAGTCAGGCCCCCGTGGTCCCTTTGTGTTGTAGGCAGTGCAGTGAGAGTCGGTGATTAGCTAGCGTGTGTCGAGCGAGTTAGGGAGTCGAGAGAGCGTAGTTAGGTGCCTGGCAGCATGGAAGACTCCTTGGACTTCCATCCTCCTCTGGACGGGTTCCGCTTCGTGGACGTGATCGGCCGGGGCGGCTTCGGCCTGGTGAAGCTGGCCCGGCACCTGGCGTCGGGCAAGTACGTGGCGGTGAAGATCCTCCTGCGAGACGGCTCTCCCAGCTGCCCGCTGTCCGCGCAGGGGGAAGCGGACATCCTGAGGAGCCTGCGGCACGACAACATCGTGCGGCTGCTGGAGGAGCGGCACGCGGGGAAGCACCTGTTCCTGGTCATGGAGCTGGCGACCAAGGGCTCGCTCCAGAGCTACGTGTTTGAGCAGGGCGGCCTGGCCGAGGCCGAGGCCAGGACCCTGTTCGGCCAGGCGCTGGCTGCCGTGAGCTACTGCCATGGCCAGCGCGTGGCGCACCGGGACCTCAAGCTGGGCAACCTGCTGCTGGACGAGCACATGACCGTCAAGCTGGCGGACTTCGGGCTGAGCCTGCGGCTGGAGCAGGGCACGCTGGTAAGGGGCTTCTGGGGGACCCCCGAGTACTGCGCACCAGAGGTTTTCCTTGGGGAGGACTACGACGCATTGAAGGCCGACGTGTGGAGTCTGGGGGTGGTGCTGTTTGCCATGCTGGCGGCCGCGCTGCCCTTCCACGGCAAGGACACGGACAAGCTGCGGGACAGGGTGCTGTGCGGCTGGTATGCGTTGCCGCGTGCTGTCAGCCCGGCCCTGCAGGATCTGCTGTCGTGGCTGCTCACCGTCAACGCCTCGAGGAGGCCCAGTGCGGAGGACGCCAGGACCCACTGGTGGTTCAGCCCCAGCCGAGAAGCCGTCGAGGAGGACGAGGAGGACGAGGAGGGCGCGGTCACCCTGCTGCAGCCCCTGGGTGTTCCCCGGGACCCAGAGGCCAGGGAGTACCTGGAGGGCCTCGGTCTCCTTCTAGGCACAGGGACCGAGGGGCCACCAGGTCCTCGGCCCCACAGCCCCGTGTCCCTGCCCAATTCCTCGCAGAGCGGCGAGCATCACCCCATAGAGGACGACGGCCTGTCTTTGGTGTCAATGTCCTGTGACAGCATGGCCGTCGACGTGTCCTCCACACAAAGTGACTCCTCCAAGGCCTCCAGTGAGTCTTGCCCTCTCCCCTCCCAGCCCCTGCTGCCTCAGGGCCATCCAGGAACTGAGGTGACCCCACTCTTGACTCTCTCCTACCAGGCCAGCCACAGCAGCAGTGGAGCCCAGCTCCCAGCGCCGCCCCTGACTCCTCCAACACCTCCAGTGAGTCTTGCCTTCCCCCTGCCTTGGGGCCTCCAGGAGTTGAGCCCAAGCACCCATGGTGAACCCACTCTTGAATCTCTCCTACCAGGCCAGCCACAGCAGCAGTGGAGCCCAGCTCCCAGTGCTGCCCCTGAGCCAGCGTCCAAGGAGTCATCCTCCAGCCCCAGTGCCAGGAGCCCAGCTCCCAGCGCCGCCCCCGAGCCAGTCTCCAAGGCCTCCAGTGAGTCTTGCCCTCCCCCTGTCTTGGGGTCTCCAGGAGCTGAGCTCAGGGTCCCTGAGGTGAGCCCACTCTTGACTCTCTCCTACCAGGCCAGCCACAGCAGCAGTGGAGCCCAGCTCCCAGCGCCACCCCTGACTCCTCCAACGCCTCCAGTGAGTCTTGCCTTCCCCCTGCCTTGGGGCCTCCAGGAGTTGAGCCCAAGCACCCATGGTGAACCCACTCTTGAATCTCTCCTACCAGGCCAGCCACAGCAGCAGTGGAGCCCAGCTCCCAGTGCTGCCCCCGAGCCAGCCTCCAAGGAATTGTCCTCCAGCACCAGTGCCAGCAGCCATGCTCCCAGCGCAACCCCTGACTCCTCTGAGGTCTCCAGTGAGTCTTGCCCTCCCCCTGCCTCGGGGCCTCCAGGAGCTGAGCCCAAGCCCCCCATTGGTGAGCCCACTCTTGACTCTCTCCTACCAGGCCAGCCACAGCAGCAGTGGAGCCATGTTCCCAGTGCCGCCCCCGAGCCAGCCTCCAAGGCGTCGTCCTCCAGCCCCAGTGCCGGGAGCCGTGGGGACCTCACAGAGTCAGAAGCCACTACAGCAGCCCGTGAGCCCAATGGGACTGGGCCCACAGCCACTGCAGCCACTGCTGACACCACAGCCAGCGCCCAGGGCAAGAGGCAGGGCCGGCGCGGGGTGGGCAGGAGGATCCTCCGCTTCCTGCTGAGGGCGTGCTGCATCCTGCCATCCCGAGAGAGCAGCTCTGGCAGCTGCTGCTGCAGAGTGGCCCCCAAGTAGCCTCGCTCCGCCCCTGTCACCAGGAGCAATCCGCAGGCCCAGCTGATGGAACGCTTTTCTTTCCTTGAGCATTTGCAAATGCTTCTCATGAATAAAATTCATCTGTGTGGCTTTGGTCCGGTGTGATGTTTGGGTCCCTGTGTGCACCCTGGGGAGGTGATGGAAGTGACAGGTGGCTGCCTCTCACGGAAAGACAAACGCTGGGTGATCTCACCTGTGTAGGGATCACAGAAGGGGTGACCTCATAGAAGTAGAGCATAGAGTGACGCATCCCAGAGGCTGGGCCAGGGGAGAAGAAGGGAGAGTCTCAGGGTCCACATGGCACAGGCACACGAGGGTCGGGGTCTGAGGTCTCTGGCACAGCAGGGAGGTCCCAGTCCACAGAGCTGTGCATTGCAACAGAGCTGTCAGTGTCTGTATCTAACATCTCCTGCATCCTCAAGGGAGAACACAACCCCATTCCCCTGAGGGCCATGCAGCTGGCCTCATGGGGTACGGGATCCACTGGCTCTGCAGTCCAACAGCTCCAGGTGGAGCCGGGCAGGACGTCCATGCTGCTGTGTGTCCGGGCTGCCCAAGATGAGGCCCAACCTCAGCAGAGGACGCAGGCGGGACCTGGTTGTTAGTTCAGGAGGCCCCTGGCAGCACCCAGGCCTTCCAAGTTCCCAGGGAGCTGAAAGCAAGGCTTTAGACCTACTGGAGAGGCAGGACCTGCTGCCCCACTTGGGGACACTGGAGGATGGGACCTCCCCCACCCCTGGTCATCCTCACTTCCACATTTCTGGGGAAGGTAGGCTGTGTTTAGTGAAGGAGCTTTCTTCCAGATCTGAGGTTACATGGATGCTCCGTGCATAGAACTGGGCTGCGTGGGCTCCGGCAGGTGCTCACATCACACATGCACTGCCTCTGGAATGTTCCATGGGGAAGTGACTCAGAGAGTTATCAAGGTCACCCCGATGAGTGACCAGTGCTTCATGGCTGTCCTGTGTGACAGGGCTCTGAGTTGTGTGCAGGGCAGAAAGGAGACCCGGTGACACCCCCCCACCAACCTGCACGTTACCTGGGTCCCACCATCAGAAGGTCCCGTGGGAACCCCAGGCACTGCCAGCAAGTGTACATACTGCCCAGGACCCACTACACAATGACAACAGCCCAGCTACAGGGACCAGGCCCTGTAGGGGGTCACAGAGGTGGCCTAGGCAAGGCCCCCAGGAGGCTTGGGTTGTTGACTGCACTGCTGAGCTCCTGACGGGGCCCTATCCAATGACTGCAGCCTCTCCACACTGGCATTTCAGCTTTGGGAGCTATGGAAGGAGCAGTCCCTCTGGGAGGCTTGGCCTGGCTCCCAGCCTTAGGCTTGTCTCCAGCCTGGGGATCAGGAGGGCGATGGATGGCAACAACAGCCTAGCAGAGGGCTGGCAGGCTGGCGGGCAGGGGGTTGTGAATTAGGACAGGGTCCAGGGTCCCGGTGACCTGGATTCCCACGGGAGGCATGAGGCTGCGGTTGGCGAAGGGTCTTGGGTCGTCCACCAGTCCAGGCTTTCAAGTGCAGGGCCAAAGTGGTCATGGGCAGGGATGCCCCAGGGCTTCCCGGTCAGCTGAGCTTGTCCTTGACCCTGAGAGCCGGGCTGGGAAGGTTGGCAGACCTGTTGCCCCGTGTGGCCCCAATGTGGGTTTGCTTTATGCCCATCAGTCTCGTGTGAGGACGCCCAGCACTGCTGACCTTCAAATCCCTGCCAGGCTCCATCTGCTCTGGGGCAGGACTCGACTCCTGCTGTGACATTGGGGACCTTCAAGCATCTGTCCCCGGCCGACCTTCCCTGCCTGCACTTGGAGCCGTCATGTTTGGTGTTTGCCGCAGACACTGGGCCACCTCTGGGGCTGTCCAAGGGCTCTTTCCTCCCTGGGCTGCCCACAGGAAGGCTTCACCAAGGCAGGAGCCGCGAGCTCCATCCGGGTCTCACAGGTGGGTGTCAGGGACTCAGGCCGTGGACCATCCCCTGCTCCCTCCCAGAGCGCACACCTGCAGGAAGCTGGAGTTGAAAGCGCTGCCGGGACTCAAACGCAGACACTGGCGCATGCGTGCTGCTTCCTGAGAGGGCTCCACACACCTGCCCCAAACCATGCACCTCCGTGGCATTGTTGAAACCATCATGAGCTCTATTTGAAGGAGGCACTCTTCTGCCCTTGAATCTTCGAACAGTCAGGCCAGGCAAAGACGAGGACATCCACTACAACGCCAGTAATCCCACGTGGGAATCTCACACGGCAGGATCTGAAAGTCTCTGGGGGGGCATGTTGTGACACAGCTGTCAGTGCCGCCGCCTGAGACACCGCATCCCACACGGGTGCAGCTTTGGGCCCTGCTGCTCCACTTCTGAACCTGCTCCCTGCTCACGTGCTGGGAACGCAGCAGAAGATGGCCCAAGTGTCAGTGCCGCTGAGGAGTCCTCGGCCACGCTCGCAGCCCTGGGACACAGGGCTGCAGGGCAGAGGGACAGGGACACAGCTAGCACAGCCAGACCTGCTGTCCTCAGGGATCCTTACCACAGCCCAGTGGGGGCCAGGCACCGTGATCAGGGCACATGTGTGTGCGTGCGCGTGCGTGTCTGTGTACACCGCACATCATGTCTGTGCCTGTGTGCGTGCATCCTGTGTATCTGTGTATGTGTGTGTGTCTGTGCATATCGCTCATCATGTTCGTGACTGTGCGTGCGTGCATCGTTTCCATGTGTGCGAATGTGTATCATTCATTATGTCCGTGCATGTGTGTGTGCTGAAACATGGATGAACCTGCTAGCTGATGACTGGATTCGAGGATTAGGACCAAGCCCAAAGCCCAGTGGCCCAGGTCGGGGACTGAGGTGACAAAGGGAGGCGGGGCGGCCTGTGGCAGCGTTGATCTCTCAGGCTTCTGGAGCTGGGGCTGGGCCAGGGCCTGCAGAGCTGCTCCCTGCCTCACAGAGGCCGCCTGCGCTGGCCTTCTCCCCTGCTCACCAGGCAGGGCGGCCCCGGGCTTCTGTCCCGGGAGGGCCCTGAGCCCCCTGGCAGTCTCCTCCAAGCCCGCCTCCCCAGGCCCCTGCACACACTGTCACTCTGGGCGTGGGGCGGAACGTGGCTGGGAGGCCTGGGGGAGCCGAGCTGGTCGCTGACACAGGCTGTCGCTCCAGAAATACCTAGGATTTCTCTTCACATCTTTGTCACAGTTAACGCGCACGACAGCCAGCAGCGTCCAGGCTGCCTCTGAGACCCTTCCCCTGCTCATGAATAGGAATCCTAAATGCACGAGACCCACTGAGTGCCGACCACTGTGCCTGGCCAGTTTGGTCTTTCTGTGAGAGCCAGCCACCTGTCACCTCCATCACCGCCCCAAGGTGCACACAGGGACCCAAACATCACACCAGACCAAAGCCACGCACAAAGGTGAATTTTATTCATGAGAAGCATTTGCAAATGCTCAAGAAAAGCATTCAGTCAGCTTGGGCTGCAGATTGCTCCTGGTGACGGGGGCGGAGCGAGGCTACTTGGGGGCCACTCTGCAGCAGCGGAGGCCAGGGAGGCTCCCTCGGGAGCTGGGCCAATCCGAGGACTTGGGCCATCTGCTACTGTTTTCCCAGGCGATGGCAGAGAGCTGGATGGGAAGTGGAGGAGCCAGGACTCGAAGCTGCACCCACATGGGATGCCAGCACTGCAGGCAGCGGCTTTACCTGCTCCGCCACAGTGCCGGCCCCTACCATTTGATTTTTTACACGTTACTATCTAATGCAGTGTCAACTTGCTATAGAGGCCGAACAAAACACACACAAGGGCAGTTTGCTTGCTCTGTCTAGATGCTGAGGGCCTTTGAGCTGGGTTTCCTGTGACTCCTGGTGAAGAGAGGTGGATGGCAGGGGAAAGACGGCAGCACAAAAATCTGTTATTGTGATGCCTCCAGCTTTGTTTTTGTTGCATAAGATTGGTTTAGCTATTCAAGGTCTCCTGTGTTTCCATATGAATTTCAACATCATTTTTTTTTAACTTTTATTTGATGAGTATAAATTTCCAAAGCACAGCTTATGGATTACAATGGCTTCCCCCCCATAACGTCCCTCCCACCCACAACCCTCCGCTTTCCCACTCCCTCTCCCCTTCCATTCACATCAAGATTCATTTTCGATTCTCTTTATATACAGAAGATCAGTTTAGCATATATTAAGTAAAGAATTCAACAGTTTGCTCCCACACAGAAACATAAAGTAAAAAATACTGTTTGAGTACTAGTTATAGCATTAAATCACAATGTACAGCACACTAAGGACAGAGATCCTACATGAGGAGTAAGTGCACAGTGACTCCTGTTGTTGACTTAACAAATTGACACTCCTGTTTATGGCATCAGTAATCACCCTAGGCTCTTGTCATGAGCTGCCAAGGCTATGGAAGCCCCCTGAGTTCACCGACTCTGATCATATTTAGACAAGGCTATGGTCAAGGTGGAAGTTCTCTCCTCCCTTCAGAGAAAGGTACCTCCTTTGATGACCCATTCTTTCCACTGGGATCTCACTTGCGGAAATCTTTCATTTAGGTCCCCCCCGCCCCCGCCCAGAGTGTCTTGGCTTTCCACGCCTGAAATACTCTCATGGGCTTTTCAGCTGGATCCACATGCCTTAAGGGATGATTCTGAGGCTAGAGTGCTGTTTAGGACATCTGCCATTCTACGGGTCTGCTGTGTATCTCACTTCCCATGTTGGATCGTTCGCTCCCTTTTTTATTCTATCAGCTAGTATTTGCAGACACTATTCTTGTTTATACGATCCTTTTGGTTCTTAGTCCTACAGAAATTGATCACTGGGACTAGTGAGATGGCATTGGTACATGCCACCTTGATGGGATTGAATTGGAATCCCCTGGTATGTTTCTAACTCTACCGTTTGGGGTAAGTCAGCTTGAACATGTTCCGAATTGCACATCTCTTCCCTCTCTTATTCCCACTCTTATATTTACATCATCTTCTAGAGAAGAATGTCTTTGGTATTTTGATTAGTATCACAATTAATCTGTAAACTGCTTTTGGGAGAATGGATGTTTTGATTATACTGATTCTTCCAATTCATGAACAAGGAAGATTTTTCCATTTTTTGCATCTTTTTTTAATGTTTTATAATTCTCATCAGAGACTTTTGATATCCTTGTTAAATTGATTCCAAGGTATTTGATTTTTTTGTAGCTATTTGAATGAGATCATCTTAGAAATTCTTTTTCAAATGTGGAATTGTCTATGTGCACAAAGGCTATTGATTTTATATCCTGCTACTTGACCAAACTCTTTCATAAGTTCCAATAGTCTTAATGGAGTCTTTTAGATCTCTTACATATAGAATCTTGTCATCTGCAAATAGAGAGTTTGACTTCCTGTTTCCCAGTTTGAATCCCTGTGATTTCTTTTTCTTGCCTAATGGCAAGAAACTTCCAGGACTATATTGAATATCAATGGCGAGAGTGAACATTGCTGTCTGGTACTGTATCTCAGTGAGAATGCTTCCCACTGTTCCCCATTCAATAGGATGTTTTCTGTGGGTTTGTCATAAATTGCCTTGATTGTGTTGAGGAATGTTCCTTCTATACCTAGTATGCTTAGAGTTTTCACCATGAAGTGATATTGTATTTTATCAAATGCTTTCTCTGAATCTATTGAGATAATCATGTTTTGTTCATCAGTTTGTTAATGTGATGTATCACATTGATTGACTTGCTAATGTTGAAGCATCCTTGCACACCAGGGATAAAGCCCACTTAGTCCAGGTGAATGATCTTTCTGATGTGTTGTTGGATTCACTGGCCAAAATTTTGAAGTTTTTTTGTTTGTTTGTTTGTTTCTTTCTTTCTTTTTTTTTTTTGGACAGGCAGAGTTAGACAGTTGAGACAGAGAGAAAGGTCTTCCTTCCGTTGGTTCACCCCCTAAATGGCCACTACAGCTGGCACGCTGCACCAATCCAAAGCCAGGAGGCAGGTGCTTCCTACTGGTCTCCCATGGGATGCAGGGCCCAAGCACTGGGGCCATCCTCCACTGCCTTCCCGAGCCACAGCAGAGAGCTGGACTGGAGGAGGAGCAACCGGGACAGAACCGGCGCCCCAACCAGGACTAGAACCCAGAGTGTCTATGTTCATCACGGAAATTAGTCTGTAGTTTTCTTTTTCTGTTGCATCTTTTTCAGGTTTAGGAATTATGGTGATACTGGCTTCAGAGAAAGAATTTGGGAGAATTCCTTTGCTTTCAATTATTTTGAACAACTTGAGAAGAAGTGGGGTTAGTTTTTCATTAACTGTCTGGTAGAATTCAGCAGTGAAGCCATCTGGTCCTGGGCTTTTCTTTCTTGGGAGGGTCTTTATTACTGATTGAATTTCCATCTTGCTAATAGGTTTGTTTAGGTTTTCTATGGCTTCATGGCTCAATTTAGGTAGGTTGTATGTGTCCAAGAATCTACCCATTTCTTCTATGTTTCCCAGTTTTTTGGCATACAGTAATTTGTAGTAATTTTTGTGATTAATTTGTAGTAATTTCTGGTGATTCTTTTTATTTCTGTGGTGTCTGTTGTTACTTTTCCTTTTTCATCTCTAATTTCACTGATGTGAGTCTTCTCTCTCCTTTTTTTGGTTAGCTGGTCCAATGGTATACCTATTTATTTTTTTCAAAAAACTAGCTCTTCATTTTGCTGATCTTTTGTATGGTTTTTTGTTTCAATTTTGTTTATTTCTTCTCTAATTTTAATTATTTCTTGTATCCTACTAGTTTTGGGTGTTTTTTTGGGGGGCCAGCACTGTAGCATAGCAGGTAAAGTTTCCGCCTACAGCGCCAGCATCCCATATGGGCACCGGTTCAAATCCAGGCTGTTCTGCCTCTGACCCCGTTCCCTGCTGATGTGCCTCGGAAAGCAGCAGAGGATGGCCCAAGTCCTTGAGCTCCTGAAGCTACATGGGAGAGCTAGAAGAATTTCCTGGCTCCGATGAGCCCAGTTCTCGCTGTTGCAGCCATTTAGGGAGTAAACGAGCGGATGCAAAAGCTCTCGTCTCTCCTCTCACTTGTAACTCTGACTTTCCAATAAATAAGTAAAACTGTTTAAAAAACCAGATGTTTATTTTGTGCATAAAGGTTTATTAATTTGATGGCAAGGATGGAACAGGCCACCTTAAAAATGGCTGGGTCCTTACTACTGGGATCACAATGGCAGAAACTTCATGTATATTTTATGTACCATAATATGTGCTTTCCATGAACTTTTTCAAGTATTCTTCTATATAGTTTATTCTAACAAAATGGAGTCATAAACAAAGAAAGGTAACAACATGGAATACAGAAAATTAGAGATGGGCATTGTGGTAGCTACTGTGATGCAGCAGGTTAGGTCACTGCTCGGAGCACCTGCATCACATATCAAAGTGCCAGCTGGAGTCCCAGCTACTCTGCTTCTGATCCAGCATCTGGCTAATGTACACCCTAGGAGGCAGCAGATAATGGTTCAAGTGGGTCCCTGCCACTCATGTGGGAGATCTGGTTTTGGCCTGGTTCACCCCTGGCTAGTGAACCAATAGATGAAAAATCAATTTGTTGTTCCACTTTTCAAATAAGTAAAAATAAAGTTAACGGGCCAGCACTGTGGCACAACAGATAAAGCCACCGTCTACAGTACTGCCATCTTATACAGGTGCTAGTTCAGGTCCTGGCTGCTTCATTTCCAATCCAGCTCCCTGCTAATGCACCTGGGAAAGCAGCAGAATGGCCCAGGTACTTGGGCCCCTGCACACAAGTGGGAGACCCAGAAGAAGCTCCTGATTCTTGGCTCTGAAGTAGCCCAGCTCAGGACTTTGTAGCCATTTGGGGAAGTTAACCAGAGGATGGAAGATCTCTTCTCTCCCCCCCCACCCAAACTCTGGCTTTCAAAAATAAATAAACTTTAAAGAAAGAATCCAGAAGATTAGAGATTCACAAAAGGAAATGAGCCCAGGGGAATCCCCAATATGGTAGTAAAGAGAAATCCCAAATGCCAGCCCAGTGGTGGCCAGAGAGCAGCAGCTCAGAGCCTCCAGGACACGGAACCCTGGGAGAGGGGACAGGACAAAACCAGAACTGATGAGTGTCTCATCACTTTATCACTTGAGTGTTTCATGCCATCAGTATGCTCAGAACAATGACAGTGCTTGTGACACAGAAAGCCAAGCCAATTAGAAACCATGTAACCACTATCTCTGCAAAGAAAAAGTTGGAGAGGTATGACCATTGAATATTCTGGTCACTTTCACCAATAATCAAATGATAATACTGTAAATACTGAATGATGATTAACCAACAATTAGACGGCACTGTCATTGGGAGAAAGTGAAAAACCAAGAGGGGGTAGCAATATCCTCATCTTTTGCATGAGTTAAAATACACTACTTACAGCTGTAGGATAAAAATATATTAAGCTATAGTGCAGTAAATGCCAGGGGGCAGGAAACAGCTAAAAATAAAAAACCAACAACAAAACCTTAAAATATTTGCCTTTAACACATCATCCCCTAAAGGAAGTCCTGATGCTGTTTTAATCCACCAGATGTCCTTGAAGGTGGACCCAAGTCACACCAACTGCATGAAGACACATCCCCTGGGCCATCTCCCCTCAGATGATGTATAAACAACACCCTCATCCTCAGCCACACTGCTCTGTGCAAAGTCAAAAAGCCCCTCATTACGAACCCTCAACCTCCTCTCCCCCAAGTGAACACCCACACATGTAACACACATGAAAACTTTGCAAGGACCCACAGCCGCCAACTTTCAAATGGGCAGAACCCTTCCGAGAACTTGCCCTACAATTTAATGAACACCATAAAACTTCCCTATGAGCAAACTATAACACTTGCTGCTCCTTGTTACTCAGCCAGCCTAGCTTTTGGTTACAAGATAACCTTTCTCCGGGCTTGCACAACCCAAAACAGATTCCCTTCTGCTTAGAGCTCAAATTATTGTCTTGTGTTTCCACTGGCACACACACAGAATACGCAGGTGTTCTGCCCAAGAGCACTGGAGAGAGGAAGGAAAGGTGCAGCACAGGACTTTTTTTTTCTCTTCAAGCCTTCTATTTCTGCTTCACTTACTGGTTAGCCTAGGCCATTATCTCACTAAAAATAAAAAATTAAATTAAAAATGGATACTTTAAATAAGAATGTGTGATGTTCAAACTCAAGAGCTTTTGTCAAGAAAACACTTTGAACTGAACTTGGTTTCTCTAACTTTACAAAATCAGTCTAAACGGAACACATAAACAATGCACACAAATTATAAAAAAGTTAAAGCTCCTACTTATAAAAAGAACAAGTCATCTAACAAACATTGAGTCCCTACCATCAAATACACTCAATTTCTCTTATGTACTGCAAACAACAAATAAACAAGTAAAATTCTTTCTAAAGTATTTACATTGGCCTCAAAACACACACAAAGGCCCCTTCCACCCTATCACGGCATTCTACCTCATTTCTTCAGCTCCTCACGGCAAAATGAAGTATTTTAAAACACCACACAGGGTGGTGTTTGGTAGGCCTTTGGTATGAGGAATCAAGACCCAGGCTGGAACATCACATCCCATGTTAGAGTTCCTGGCTTCACGTACCAGCTCAGCTCTCAACTGCAGCTTCCTGCTAATGCCCCAGAAGGCATCAGGCCACGACTCAAGTAGCTGGGTCCCTGCCACACACATGAAATACCCAGAGTTCCCAGATCTTAGCTTTGGCATTTGAAGTGTGCACCAGCAGATGGAACATGTTTCTCTATCTCCTTCTATCACAATGGTAACATTTTAATGCATTCCTTTAGATATTAAGTGGGAGACTATCCAGAAACTCTGGAAAACTATTCACAGTTCACGCAATTAGAAATTTCCCAATTAAATATATTTGTGCAACTGCCCAAGCAACACTCAGGAAAATTCTACAGAAGGTTTTTGGAACAGATCCCTTCCTACGGGGCAAATTCTCAGTGAAGATGTGTGAGACCCACATACTCACTCCTGGGTCTGTAAATCGTAATCTGTGATTATGCAGTAGAACATTACCGTCACCCCAGGCCACACTGTGTTTTAAAAATGTTTATGGCCACATCTTGCCAAACAACCATAACACCACTTAATCTCAGTTCAACCACTGCTTGAATGAACTTGTCAGGAATACATTGAAATACAAATGTAAAACAAATACTAGTCAAAGGAATGTGATGTCAACACATTAAAGAGGAGGAAACTTTTTATGTAGAACACAGACAAAAACAACTAATTGTAAACCTTAGAGAAAGAAGTGGCACAAGCATTGTGGCATAATGGGTAAAGCCCCTGCCATAGGGGTATGCCAGCATCCCATAGGGGCACTGGTTCATGTCCAGCTGCTCTACTTCCATTCTAGCTCCCTGATAATGGCCTGGGAAAGCAGTGGAAGATGGTCCAAGTGCGTAGGCCCCTGTACCCACATAGGAGACCTGAAAGAAGCTCCTGGCTTCAGTCTGGCCCAGTCCTGGCAGTTGGGGCCATCTGGGGAGTGAACCAGCAGATAAAGATATCTACTTCTCTCTTTCTCTCTCTGTTTAACTTTGACTTTCAAATAAATAAATCTTAAAAACAAAAAACAAAAACAAACAAAAACAAACAAAAAAAAACAAAACAAAACAAAACAAAACAAAAAAACCAGAAAGGAGTGAATTCCTCTGTAAGGTGGGGAATGGCAACTCCAAAGCCCCATGTGGTGGCATTAAGATACGCCATAGAAACAACATTGCTTCACGACCTAGCCAAGTAATTTCGTAAATCTGAAAATGGATGAAAAAGATAAAGCTAAGAATTTTTTTTAAAGATTTATTTATTTATTTAGTTGAAAGCCAGAGTTATACAGAGAGAGGAGGAGAGGCGGGGGGAGGGGGCGAGCTTCCATCCGCTGGTTCACTCCTCAGATGGCCACAACGGCCAGAGCTGGGCCAATCTGAAGCCGGGAGCCAAGAGCTTCCTCTAGGTCTCCCATGCAGGTGCAGGGGCCCAAGGAGTTGGGCCATCATCTACTACCTTCCCAGGCCATAACAGAGAGCTGGATCAGAAGTGCAGCAGTTGGGACACAAACCGGTGCCCATATGGGATGCTGGCACTGCAGGCGGTAGCCTTACCGGCTATGCCCCCAATTTTTTTTTAATATACTGCTATTACCTTTAATTTGACCAAGCATATCAACAGCAACTAAAAGCTACTATAACTCAACTGCTTCCTGTGACCTAAACCTCATCTGTGGTGCCAGACTAATTGTTAGTGAACAGGTCCCCACAGTGGGGTGAGCCAATGGAAGCACTCAAATTGTCAGTCTACCATCAAATGCAGATAGGTCAAAAGTATGTCCTTTAAAAAGTGAACACCAAGAATGAGAGTACAACAGCTTCTGAACTATGCTTAGTCACGCTAATTCTGAGTTCAACCAATAATTTGGAGAGTCTAAGATTTTCCAACATTTCCATCACACTTCAACCTGAAGATGCATGAAGGAGACGGACTGAGCCTGAGAAACTGACACCACCACGTGAGTTCCAGACCACACGACATGGAGCTGTTTTATTAGCAAAACTACCATGAAAGGGTACACAAAGAACATATGTAAAGCCATACCTTTTATAAAACTCCAATTATAATGATCATTTCTCAAACTACCCAAGACTCCTAAACACACTCAATGATGCCTATAATAAAATATTACTAGACATTTCAATGTACTTAAAAAGCTATGTCTGCAGTGGCTTTCATCAACAGAAACAGATCATTTTAAAATTTCTTTTGGCATGAATAAACAATTTCTTCTGGAAACATTCTCCTTATAACTCAAGGTAAAGGGAAGCATTACTAGAATTCCATTTCACAATTCACTGGCAGTGGATTGCCACTACCAAAATACTTCTTATTCACACTAATGCTACTCAGCACGCTAGCTGATTAAAAATAAATTACTTAGTCTAATACTATTTTACTAGTTGGGAAAATAGCATTATTTATCAAGGTTACCCTGTTAGCTAATAAACAGAATTAAGATCAACTCCCTACTTAGTGACCTGTCACTCTAACATTATTAAATCCCATAAACAGAATTTTTTATATTATATTAGCATATTGTTTTATTTTTCTTTCTTTCCTTTCCTTTCCTTTCCTTCCTTTCCTTCCTTTCTTCCTTCCTTCCCTCCCTCCTTCCCTCCCTCCTTCCTTCCTTCCTTCCTATCTCTTTCTCTTTCTCTTTCTCCTTCTCTTTCTCTTTCTCTTTCTCTTTCCCTCTCTCTCCTCCTCTTCCTCCTCTTTTTGTAACTCTTTCAAATAAGTAAAAAACCAATCTTAAAAAAAAAGACACATTTGGCCGGCGCCGTGACTCAATAGGCTAATCCTCTGCCTTGCGGCGCCGGCACACCGGGTTCTAGTCCTGGTTGGGGCACCGGATTCTGTCCCAGTTGCCCCTCTTCCAGGCCAGCTCTCTGCTATGGCCCGGGAGTGCAGTGGAGGATGGCCCAGGTCCTTGGGGAGACCAGGAGAAGCATCTGGCTCCTGCCTTCGGATCAGCAAGGTGCGCGGGCCGCAGCGCACCGGCCGCGGTGGCCATTGGAGGGTGAACCAATGGCAAAAAAGGAAGACCTTTCTCTCTGTCTCTCTCACTGTCCACTCTGCCTGTCAAAAAAAAAAAGACATATTATCTAATTTGATGGACACAGTGAGGTTATAAGTTAGACCAGAGACCAATGTCGTGGCATGGCAGGTAAAGCTACCATTTGCAAAACTAGCATCCCAAGTGGATTCCAGTTGATGCAGCTGCTCCACTTCTGATCCAGCTCCCCACTAATGTGCCTGAGAAAACAGCAGAATATGTCCCAAGTGGTTAGGCCCCTGCACCCAACAGAGAGAACTGGAAGAAGCCCCTGGCTCCTGGCTTCAGCCTGGCCTATCCCTGGCTGTTGTGACCATCTGGGGAATGGATCAGCTGATGGAAGATCTCCCCCTCTCTCTGTAACTCTGAATTCCAAATAAATAAATCTTTAAGGAAGAAAAGTGAAAATAGAATTGAGTAAAGCTATTATTAATCCACAGTTAATGAATGCAGATCCAACCTGGAAACATGATGCCCTGACTATAAATTATAGTGTTCTGGTTTCTATACTAGGCTACCCCCACAAATCAAAAACACTGGCATATACACCAAGGCTCTAAATCTCTACAGTGCTTCTGCTCACAATGTAGAGAAAAGGCATACCACCAAGACCTGATGGCCAATCAAGCTCCACAAAAACCAGTCTCTGTGGCTGATATCAGATTCAATAGTGATGCTTTTTTAAGAAAGATTTATTTATTTATTTGAAAGAGTTACGGAGAGAGGAAAAGGAAGGAAGGGGGAGAGAGAGAAACAGAGATTGATCTTCCATCCACTGGTCCACCCCCCAGATGGCCACAATGACTGGAGAAGGTCCAGGCTGAAGCCAGGAGCCAGGACCTGCATCCAGATCTACCATGTGGGTAACAGGGGCCCAAGCACTAGGGCTACCTGATGCTGCTTTTACCAGGCCACCAGCAGGGAGCAGGATCAGAAGCAGAGCAGGGGCTAGTGTTGTGGCATAGCAGGTAAAGCTATCCCAAATGGGGGATGGTTTGAGTCCCAGCTACTCCACTTCTAATTCAGCTCCCTGCTTAATGCACCTGGGAGGGCAGCAGAGGATGGCCCAAGTGCTTGGGCCCCTGCCACCAATGTGGGAGACCTAGATGAAGCTCCTGGCTTCTAGCTTCAGATGGGCCCAA
The DNA here is from genome assembly GCF_051225735.1 of Oryctolagus cuniculus. Classification (NCBI taxonomy): domain Eukaryota; kingdom Metazoa; phylum Chordata; class Mammalia; order Lagomorpha; family Leporidae; genus Oryctolagus; species Oryctolagus cuniculus. The sequence goes on from NC_142886.1 coordinate 21,536,344, forward strand.
CTCTACCCATTACAGCCATTTGGGTAGTCAACCAGTGGATCAAAGACCTCTATCGCTGTCTCTCTCTCTCGCTCTCTGTAACTCTGCCTCTCAAATAAATAAGTCTAAAAAAAAAAAAAAAAAAAAAGTGGGGCAGCTGGGTCACAAACCAGCACCCATATGGTTAGCTGGGATTGCAGGTGGCAGCTCTGCCCTCTACACCACAACTCTGTCCCAACAGTGATGCTTTTGAACAATAATAGAGGCAGCGGCTGGCGCTGCAGCGTAGCAGGTAAAGCTATCACCTGTAATGCCCATATGGGCACCAATTTGAGTCCCAGCTACTGCACTTTGGATCCAGCTCTTTGCTGTGGCCTGGGAAAGCAGCAGGAGATGGCTCACGTCCTTGGGCCTTCCCCCTGCATCTGTGTTGGAGACCCAGAGGAAGCTTCTGGCTCCTGGCTTTGGATTGGCGCAGCTCCAGCCACTGTGGCCATTTGGGGAGTGAACTAGTGGATGGAAGACCCCTCTCTCTCTCTCTCTCTCTCTCTCTCTCTCTCCCTGCCTCTCTATAATTCTGCCTTTCAAATAAATAAATAAATCTTTTTAAAAAAAGAAAAGAAAGAGTAGGTATTTGGTGCAGCAGTTAAGACACCATTTGAATCCAATATCAGAGTATCTGGGTTCTAATCTCAGCTCTGCTCTTGATTCCAGCTTTCTGCTAATGCGCAACCTGAGGGGCAGCAGGGGCTGCCTTGAGTCCCTGCCACCGATGTGGGACTCCTGGGTTGAGCCAGACTAGTCCCAGCTGCTGCAGGCATATGGGAAGTAAACCAACGGGTGCTCTCTGTCTCTTTCTGTCTCTCTGTGTGTGCCTGTCTGCCTTTCAAATGAAATTAATTAATTAACTAGTTAATAAATACTTATACCAAGGCCTGGCCTCTAGAGATTAAGACTTAATTGGTCTGAGCCATCATTGCATTTATTAAAAGTTCCACAGGTTATTCTAATGTGCTACTTGGCTCAAGATCACAGCTTAGGACTTAATCGCCTTATCTGATAAAAATTTAAATAAAAGATGGTTAAAATCATTTGCACTACATACTAGAGCACTGAATGCAAGAATATGAGGGATTTTACAGAAGTGTATAGAAAATGCATATTATAAGAAAAACTGTATGGCTCCAATTTCATTTGCATCATAATTATCTCTCAGCCCATTTCTCCACAGACTTTTTGAAGACCTTTACTATATGGGAAAGCTACTTATAAACAATAAAATTCCTTACAAAAGAATTATTATTCATTCAAACATGTAGTAAGTTTTCTGCGTGCCATGCAGCTGCTTAGCCAGGACAGAGAGGAGGCACTGCTCCCAGAAGCCGGAAACCAAGTCTTTTAGAAACTGTTGAGTGGTGGGGAAAGCTAAGCAGTAGCACAACAGCAGTGGTGACCAATAGTCACCTTTGGGCCTGAAAGTGCCTAGGGGTGATGATGAAAGAGGAGCTAGAAAGGCTTGTACAGGAGACTCCTGGGACAGCTCCTGGCATTCTAGACAGAGGGCACAAAACACAGGATGGCTGGAACACAGCAGAGATGTGGCTGTAGGCCAGAGATTCTCACAGAGACCCCTCTGAGGAGTCTGCAAGGTCAAAACTATCATAACAAAATATAAGACACATAACCACCAGAAACCGCAAATAAGCTGGTAAGTGCATCAACTGCAGAATGTACATACATTGGAACAGGACTCAGTCATGAAAAGCAACGCAATGATATACAACAATGTATTACACTCACACAAATAATTCAGACGCAAAAGGCTGCATACGTACTTATGATTCCACCCATAGGACTTTCAGAAAAAGGCAAAACTGTAAGGACAGAAAATAGGTCAGAGGGGGCTGGACCTGGGAAACACTATAAGGGGCTGGAAATCTTTAGCTTCATTGTGATTACACAGTCACACGCGTTTATCAAAATCCACCACAAACCATATACTAAAATGGGTAGAGTTTCACTGTATAGAAATTATACTTCAAATTTAATTTTCAAAAATAATGTTATTGGTCATTTTCACTCTTTCTCTCAAGTGTGTGTCTTCCAGAGTACAAGATATGATGGTGTCCCCTCTTGCCTCTAAGATACGTGTGCTTTATATTCTTATGTCTAATTTGTTTTCATTTTAATTGCCAATATATTAAATAGTGATGGCTATAACAGAGAAAAACAAAAGCCCTCTGCAGTCTGCAACCGTGTTTAATAATATAAAGAGTTTCTGAGACCAAAAGGCTTGAGAACCACCACTTAGGTAACATGGTGAAGTTCCTAGGAGTTTCAAGCCGGGAGCAAGAGCAAGAGGAGTAACCCAGAAGGTGTATTTATACCTGCTCGCAGGGTAAAGGGGGAAGAAATGAGGGCCACACAGTTTCTGTAGTTTGTTATAAATCCCAGCCAGTTTCTCTCTACTGGGATGTTATCTACTGCTACACTGAAGTTTTCAAACTAATACCTGCTATCTGGCAACTTAATAGGAAATGGAGTTTGCTACAGGAATCCTAGCACATTCCTAAAAAGTGACTTTTGGATCATTCAGTTGCCACAGTCATTCTTCAAAGCATATCAGTAAGTTAAAATTAACTTTTACATATTTCAAACCTGCAAAGTTGCCATCCTGAAGATGTACAAAAACTACTTAACAAGTGACTCAACACCTCACAAACAATTAGGCAAATTCCCTAACTACTGAAAAAGCAAATACGCCATTGCATCTCTGAAGCATGCTTTCACTTATACCCAGGAACACTACGACAATCCCTACTGAGCAGGTTTTCTATGTAATGTAGAGCAGGTAGAGAAGAGCCCTGTTTTCACTGGGCACACTTCTCTTTCCTCCTAAGAAAAACTCATTTCTAAATTACTAGTCCTGAAAATTTCAAATTATTGTTGACTTCTAATTTTTTTCTATGGTTTTTTCACGCCTAAATTATTACAGTATTTTGGATGGTATGCCACAGCAACAGAGAAATTATTCTTAAAACTATCCAGGTCTTTATTTAAGCTTTGAACAGATGGGTGGGTGGATGGACAACAGGTTACTCAATCAGTTACAAGATAGTGGTGGTAGGTAATAGAAGTATGACCTGAAATAGTTTTCTAAACCAGTTTTACATGTTTTGCATGTGTGTCTGTGTGTTATGACTGCCATTAAATATTTCTCCAGTTGTCTTAAGTAGCTAACCCCATTGATAACTCTTAGCTAACAACCAAACAGATGGATATCAGCCTGGAGAATTTAACTGTCCACCTTTTTGTTAATTTACCTAAACTTCTACTCTAGAAGTCTACACAACTACTTCTGCCCAAGTAGCTGTGTTATTATTAAGACAAAATAATTAGACCCTTACCTGAAAGTAGAGTTCTTTTGAGTCTTCTCTTTATAAAAATCTTGGAAATCAGGTAACAGTCAGCACTTCACGAGATTCAAATTTGAAATTTCACCTATGGATTGAGAAGAGGAAACTAATTAATTTCAAATACATGCACAATGAAGATAAAAACATCAATCTTATCAAAGCTGCAATTTCCCAACACTTGTTAGAGCCACATGGTTTCTGCAGGAAACCTGTTTTCTGTGACTCGAATCCAAAATGGAAAACGTGGGTGTTCTTCCTGTCTCACCATTAGGAGTCAGCCAATCAGCTGTTTAGTTTTCTACACAACTTCAGCTCAAACTCCAGCCTTCCATCTGCTCTGACACTGCCACACCTTAGTGAAATCAAAGAGGAATGAATGTGTTCTTCAAAGTACGTCTGTAATGGAACCTCTGGCTTATTCTTTCTAAACCACATTTGAGCAAACTGCCAAGGTTTTCAAAACTTCAAATCCAAAGCACATAAAAAATAATGAGAGCTAAATCACAAAATAATTCACTGACTTTAAAGTTATCTCTGACTTTGGAGCTGTTGATTTCTCAAAAATGACAAACTAATCTTCTAGGCAATACACCCCGGGAGCAACTGAAATGTGGAACGGGGCTTCCTGCCCAGTTACCTTACTCAGAGTTGCACCTCTCCCCCACCCACACGGCACTCACCATCTGCCAACAGACACCATATTTGAACTTCTAAACATACAACTGCCAGAATAAGATACGAATCCAGTAATTCTGTAGTGTATTTCTGCATCTCCACCTAGAGCTAGTAAACTAGCTTGTGTAACACAGACTTAACTGAGAAACAACATACAACAGCATGTGTGCAGTATGGTAGGGTGGTCACACAATCACACATAGACAATGCCTAACCATAACAAGGCAATAAAAATTCAATCAGTTGCTTCCAACAACAATATACGGACTCCAAGTGGCAAACAGCTCCGGAGAGCACCTGTCCAGCTCCTCTCAGACTCCAATCCCAACCTACACATTCCTCACTTCTCAGAAGGCTCTTTCCCAAAAAGCCAGAAGACCTGTATAGTCCCCCTTGCTTAGCAGAAAAAGGGCCCCTCCAGTGGCCACCAGCAAGTGTTCCCTCCTTGGTAGTGACTTCCTCTCCTTGGTAGTCACACAGGAAAATTCATGACACCAGGCAACAGTGAAAGGCACTGCCTCCAAGATATTCTCACAGAGACACTGAAAACTGCAAAACACACCTGGGGCAGGCATTTGGCCTAGGGGTTCAGACACCACGTGGGACATCCATATCTCATATCTGAGTTCAAGCCCCAGTTTCACTACCAACGCACACCCTGACGGGCAGCAGTGATGGCTCAAGCAGTTGGACTCCTGCCACCCACACAGGAGGCAAAACTGAGTTGCCTGCTCTGCCCTGACAAAGCCCTAGTCCTTGCAGGCATTAGAGGAATGAACCAGTGGATGGGAGCTCTGTTTCTCTCTCCCTCCCTCTCTTCCTTCCTCTTCTCCAACTTCGCCCTCGACCCCTCCATTAAAAAAAAAAAATACTATTTGTACATCTGAATTTTAAGAAAATGTCCTTCTTCCTCTCTGCCTTTCAAATAAAACAGATAAGTAAAACTCTTAAAGAAACACACCATTTCAACGCACGAATTTGAGAAAGTATCTTTATAGAAGCAGAAAGCATATCATGAACAAATACAACCCATCAGCTTTTAGAGCCCAAAGACCCCAACACCCTACTACCACTGCAATGCCCTTACTTCACAGATTTAAGTCACGACCTCTCTATGACCAGCCCAGTGTTCTACTACAAATTATCAAATTTCTAATAACAACTATATTTGTGGGGCCAGCACTGTGGCTCAGCAAGTTAATGCCCTGGGCTATTAATGCCCATATGGGCACCGGTTTGAGACCCGGCTGCTCTACTTCCAATCCAGCTCTCTGCTATGACCTGGAAAGATGACCCAGGTCCTTGGTCCCCTGCACCTGCAGGGGAGACCCGGAAGAAGCTCCTGGCTCCTGGCTTCGGATCAGCATAGCTCCAGCTGTTGCGACCAATTGGGGAATGAACCTGTGGATGGAAGACTAACTCCTCTGTCTCTCTCTCTCTCCCTTCTCTCTGTGTAACTCTGACTTGCAAATAAATATATAAATCTTTATAATAAAAACTATATTTGTTATGAATCAGTTGCTTGATAAATATCTGTGCTTTGCAAAAGAAACCATTTACACAAAAGGTAAAGAAGCAGAGCCTTTAGTGTGTCCCCAGATGCAGGAGGGGTAGGCTTTCTCTACACAAGCATGGTCTCATGTTATCCTCAGGAAAAAGGTATATACAGATCTTTCTGTTTCAAAACTGTTTCAAAACCAATACATCTAGCAAAAAGATACAAAATATAATGTCATACTCCCTTTACATAAAATGTTTAAATAGCAAAAAATAATTTTTTCCTCAAGTTCAGGTTTAAAATATATTTCTAATTTTACTGCACTATAATTAACCTCCAAAAACATTTAACTTCCAGATACGTCAAGTAGATGAATTTCCCTACTGCAATTTTCTTTACAGCTCTGACTTTTCAACACTTTTGAAACCATAAACGAATCTTTCATTGTGTTCATTTTATAACCTTTCAAATGATAATTCCTCAAATATGTATATTTTTACAATACTAAAAAATATAGACGCTGATACACATAAAGAGAAAGATACAAATAATTTATATATGATAAAGTATTTCCATGACTTTTTGAAAGTTTTAAGATAAAACACAGATCACAAAACAAATTCATAATTGCTCATTAGGTTATAATGAGAGATTTAGCTGTTTCTATCCTATTAAGGATATTTCAGTGAAAATTAGTAACAAAAATTAGTCCCAATTCTGCCATTAACTAGCTGTGCGATGTTACGCCCATCTTCTAACCTTGGGATTAAGCTCATAAAAAATTAGCATATCTGATTCCAAAGTACTTTCTAAGTTTTAACATCATTCTTTTTTTTTTTTTAGACTTATTTATCTGTGGCCCGCGCCGCGGCTCACTAGGCTAATCCTCCGCCTTATGGCACCGGCACACCGGGTTCTAATCCCGGTCGGGGTGCTGGATTCTGTCCCGGTTGCCCCTCTTCCAGGCCAGCTCTCTGCTGTGGCCAGGGAAGTGCAGTGGAGGATGGCCCAAGTGCTTGGGCGCTGCACCCCATGGGAGACCAGGAGAAGCGGCGGCCATTGGAGGGTGAACCAATGGCAAAGGAAGACCTTTCTCTCTGTCTCTCTCTCTTTCACTGTCCACTCTGCCTGTAAAACAAAAAAAAAAAAAAAAAAAAAAAAAAAGCTGACTTATTTATCTGAAAGTCAGAGTTACACAGAGACATCTTCCATCCACTGGTTCACTCCCCAGATGGCCACAATAGCCAGGGCTGAACCAGGCCAAAGCCAGGAGCCAGGAGCTTCCCCTGGGCCTCCCAGGAGGATGGCAGGGGCCCAAACTTTGGGCATCAGCAGGGAGCTGGATGGGAAGTGGTACAGCCTGGATAGGAACCAGTGTCCATATGGGATGCTGGCATCACAAATGGCAGCTTTACCCACTGTGCTAAAGTGCCAGCCCCTGAACATCTTTCTAAGATACTACCTATCACCCTTATTTTCCTTCAACTGTCAAAGTCAGCATCTATATTTTCCTTGAACCATGAAAGCCAGATACATGGTTTTTTTTTTTTTTTTTTTTTTTCTTTTTTTTTGACAGGCAGAGTGGACAGTGAGAGAGAGAGACAGAGAGAAAGGTCTTCCTTTGCCGTTGGTTCACCCTCCAATGGCCGCCGTGGCCGGCGCGCTGCGGCCGGCGCACCGCGCTGATCCGATGGCAGGAGCCAGGAGCCAGGTGCTTCTCCTGGTCTCCCATGGGGTGCAGGGCCCAAGCACCTGGGCCATCCTCCACTGCACTCCCTGGCCACAGCAGAGGGCTGGCCTGGAAGAGGGGCAACCGGGACAGAATCCGGCGCCCCAACCGGGACTAGAACCCGGTGTGCCGGCGCCGCTAGACGGAGGATTAGCCTAGTGAGCCGCGGCGCCGGCCCCAGATACATGTTTAAAGCATAAAAATGAACATTTTAACTTACCTAATACCCTAAAACCTAATAGGAGACTCCAACCAGCTTAGCCAAACAAAACGTCAGAATATTACAGATGCTATCTTTGTTAAGCAAGCCCCTGTGTCTCATGTTTTAGGCTCTCTGAAAAGGCTTAGGTTATGAGAAACACACCATCCCATCTGGCCGACTCTGCTGAAGCACGTTCGACCTCCATGCACAGGAAAGATCCTGGCTCCCCTCCTCCCTCTCTCGCCCTCCTATACCACCTCAGGACCAGAAACCCTGAAACCTGACCTTCTGGCCACGGTGTTGACAATGAAAACCTTTCAACCAGTTATACAAGCCAGCCACGGGTCCAGGTCTGCATGTACTCGTCATCATTTAGCTCTCCAGGTTTCATCTCTAAAGGATTTGTTCCCCTTTACTGACAATATGTGTTTAATTTTTTTCCATCTAAATTGGAATTCCTTGCTTACTGCCAAATAAGCAAGGAGGTTCCAGAAAACTGTATGGAATGCAATTCATGCACTAATTTCTTTACATACTTACTGATGAATTTGTCATGCCCACAATCAGTCAATGAACAAAACCACCACTGGCAATGAGAATCTGTCATGTTACTAGTAGAAATATAAAAAGTAGCTGCTTTTGCCAAGGTTCTATGTGTATTTATTATCCACTCTGTGGCAGGCAATATTTACTCCTCCCACTGTGGATATACAAAGTGACAGAAGTGTTGGCCTTCCTGTACTCTAACGGAGGACACACAATAAGCAGCAAAATCAATCAGCAGACAAATGATACAGGGTAGAACAGTCACAGTGTCAGAAGGAGCATGTGCCACTGAACAAACAGGAAAAGGGAAGGCAAGAATGAATGGAAGGCAAGTGGTGTGCAATCCTCAAAAGGGTGGGGTCAGGGTAAAGCTCACAGGAATGGCAGCCCCTGAACAAGAGACCTGAAGGAGATGGTGGAGTGAGGCCCGCTGAAGACTCCTAGTAACTCTAAGCTCACACGGTCATGGCAAATGCCTTGGCCACAGAGCTGTTTGGAAGCAAATTTATGAACAGCCCAGAAGAGCACACAGATGGGAGCTGTATATAAATCCCCTCCATTTAAAAAAAAATATTTTATTTATTTGAAAAGCAGACTAAAAAAGAGAGACATAGACACAAAGAGACCTTCCATCTACTGGTTCCCCTTCCAAATGCTCTCCAACAGCCAGGGCCAGGTCAGGCTGCAACAAGGAGCCTGGAATTCAATTCAGGTCTCCCACAGGGGGAACAGGGAACAGGGACCCAGGCACATAAGCCATCATCAGCTGCCTCCCGAGCGTGCATTAGCAGGAAGCTGATTGGATTTGGAGTCAAGACTCCAACAAGCACTCCGATATGGGATGAGGGCATTTCAAGTAGTGTCTTAACTACTGCATCAAACCTCTTCATTTTTACAGCCTATTTTACCAAGTGAAACTTATATTTTCTTTTCTTTTTAAAGATTTTTTATAATTTATTTGACAGGTAGAGTTACAAACAGAGAGAGAGAGACAAAGAGAAAGGTCTTCCTTCCGTTGGTTCACCCCCAAAATCGACGCAACAGCCGGCGCTGCGTCAATCCAAAGCCAGGAGCCAGGCACTTCCTCCTGGTCTCCCATGCGGGTGCAGGAGCCCAAGCACTCGGGCCATCCGCCACTGCCCTCCTGGGCCACAGCAGAGAGCTGGACTGGAAGAGGAGCAACCAGGACTAGAACCTGGGGTGCCAGCGCCGCAGGCGGAGAATTAGCCAAGTGAGCCACGGCACCGGGCGCCAAAACTTAAATTTTTCTACTCATTCATTTGAAAGGCAGAGTTACAAAGAGGGAAGAACAGAAGAGATCTTCCATTCACAATGTCCAGGGCTGGGCCAGGCTGAAGCCAGGAGCATCTTCTAGGTCTCCCAAGTGGACAGCTGGGGCCCAACCACTTGGGCCATCTTTTGCTGCTTTCCTGGGTTCATTAGCAGAGAGCTGGATCAGAAGTGGAGCAGCTGAGACTTGAACAGGTGTTCATATGAGATACTGACGTCGCAGGCAGCAGCCTGACCTGCTACACCACAGCTCGGAGTCCCCAACTTACATTTTTTTGTTTAAAGATTTATTTATTTATTTATTTATTTGAAAGGCAGAGTTACAGAGAAGCAGAGGCAGAGAGAGAAAGGTCTTCCATCCACTGGTTCACTCCCCAGATGGCTGCAATGGTCAGAGCTGCGCTGATCCGAAGGCAGTACCTAGAAGCTTCTTCCAGGTCTCCTACGCGAGTGCAGGAGCCCAAACACTTGGATCATCTTCTACTGCTTTCCCAGGCCATACCAAAGAGCTGAATTGGAAGTGGAGCAGCTGGGACACGAATGTGCACCCATATGGAAATGGGATGCCAGTAGTGCAGGCAGCAGCTTTACCCACTACACCACACCGCAGGCCCCCCAAACTTACATTTTCAAATAGGCACACTCCGGGGTCGGCGCTGTGGCGCAGTGAGGTAATGCCCTGGCCTGAAGCCCCAGCATCCCTTATGACCGCCAGTTCTAGTCCTAGCTGCTCCTCTTCTGATCCAGCTCTCTGCTATGGCCTGGGAAAGCAGAAGATTGCCCAAGTGTTTGGGCCCCTGCACCCGCGTGGGAGACCCAGAAGAAGCTCTTGGCTCCTGCCTTTGGATCAGCACAGCTCCGGCCGTTGCAGTCATCTGGGGAGTGAACCAGCGGATGGAAGACCTCTCTCTGTGTCTCTACCTCTCTCTGTAACTCTTTCAAATAAATTAAATAAATCTTAAAAAAATAAATAGGAACACTCCACAGTTTTCCCCCAAGTGTTTTATTGAATAGAATTCCTACTTCTACCATTCGTTGTCCTCAAAACTCAAAAATAGCTGTCCAAGTATTTCTTTGACACATACAATAGCACCAAGGGTGCACTCCTTGGTGCAGTGGTTATGACAACACCTGGGATGTCCATATTTTCCCTATCAGAGTGCCTGAGTTCAAGTCCCAGCACTGCTCTGGATTTCAGTTTTGTGCTAATGCACACCCTGGAAGGCAGCTCAAGTACTTGGGTCCCTGCCACTGATGTGGGAGACACAGACTGCGTTCTGGGTTCCTCAATTTGGGCTTGGCCCAGCCCCGGCTGCTGAGGACATTTGCGGAGAGTGAACCAGCAGGTGGAAGAGCTCCTGTATCAGGACTCACATCTCAGTCAGGGGTCCAGCAGGCATGGAAGCTTCTCTCCATGTGGAGAAACCTCTGCTCCTCTCGAGAGCAAGTAGGGAAAGACCAGGCCAGAGCAGGAGGCCTTCTCACCCCCCAGCTTTCCACTCCTCCTCAAATCACTTCCACCTGGACTCTGGCTCCTCAACTGTAAGAGCTGGGTCCAGACCACGTGATTTTTAAGTCCCTTCTAGAAAACAACTTCAGATAAACAGCCATACATGAGAAGCCACAATAATGTTATGTTTTGTAACTCTGCTCATCTACCAACACAGATTCAGATTAACTCACTTCTTCTAGTAATGGTAACAAATTGATATTGACTGACCCTTTCATAAAGTCTCAACTCACTTCCTGTGATCAAAAGAACAATTTCATAAGAATGGGCCTTGACTTGCAGTGGTATTCACCAGGGACAGAGGAATGCGAAATTTTCCTTGGAATTGGCTTTATTTTCAACATATTCTCACATGATTAGATACAATTCTAAAGTAACACAAGCATAAAACTGCTGGAATTTTAAACAATCTTTATGGACCAAGTCAATTTTTTTTTCAGTTGGCTTTTAAATAGGTTTCCTTAAAAGTCATTTACAACCTTGTATTACTGATGACTATCATGTTACTTACAATTAAGTGCTGTAACAAGCATCAGTTATTCAGGCAGCCCCAAATCAACTTTGCTGCATTTCCTCCACACTCCCCAACTACATAAAGCTCACCTTCCCAAGACAGAGTTAAAAAAGAAAGCAAATAAACAAACTAGGGATAGTAGGAGTATGTTTCCTTCCCTTTTCACCCTGTAGTTCAGGCAGACATGTCACTCAGGTTCTGCTGAACAGACTCACCTCTCGTGACACCCTCAGAGCACAGTCACATGGGGAAAGCAGGGTGGCAGAATGAGCAGCACTCAACGTTGCTGGAAGAACCCAGCAGTGTGATCCTGACTGCGGTCTACCTGGTAGACCAGTTTTGCAGTGGCACTGGCAACAGTTTCCAGAAACTCAGCCTACATTCTCTTCTTCAGCCCACCCAACGATTTGCTAAACCAGCTATCACCCTTAATAAATCACTTTCTGCTTACATTAACCAGAACAGAGCTTAGCATCTGTAACTAAACACCCTGACCAACACATGTAGCAACCGTTCTTTTCATTATTTCCACGTATTAAGAGCTGGGGCTGCAAGAAACACATAACACACAGAACATTCCACTGCGAACCAAGAGCTCTTTGTTTCCAGCCAGGGCTCACACCCACCATCAACACTTCAAACCTTTCCTTATATGTACTTTCCCAAGAGTTTCATCACCTCTACCATGGAAGAAGAAAATGGTTTTTGTCTAATTTTCTATCAATAAAGAGTCTGCTGACAGTAACTTGGCAAGATATTTGAGAACAGGATTCAATAAACATCACTTTATATACCAGTGGAAGTTTATGGAGAATCCTTCAGAGTTAGGTAGCACCTTCAGAATGTTCCCCAACTGCAGGCAAGGTGAGCTAATGCTGTGTTTGAATGCCAAAACGATCAGCACTTGGCGCCAAGGCATCGCTTAATTCACAAGCAGCAGTGAACTTTTCACTGATTTTCTCCATCCCTCAGGGTAAGGTAATCTTGTTAAAACCACTGACACATCACGTAACTAAAACACAACACTATTACCTAACACCAAAAGCGGACTGGAAAACCTGAGAAGTGATTATGCCTGTTAAAATCCTCTTCTTCATATAAACCCATTAAGTCCCATAAATTCAGTTGGCAAAGACAAGGGGAAAAAAAAAAACAGCTGCCAATAATACCATTCTTCGAATGGCAACAGAATCTTACAAAGGACATTTGATATCTGAATAATCAAATAACTCTCTGCTATCAAACGGCACAAAAGATTTTTCAGGTACCACTCCAAGGCAGAACTTCATAAAAGACCACTTTACACACTTCTGAAGCCAATCAGTAACACTGATATGAGTTCAGAAGCCGTCTCAACACCCTGCCAAACGAAAACTGGGTGTCTGAGTCAATGGAAACCACACGTATGTGTCCAGGGAATTATTCAACACAGTCTATTCATGTGAGTGCCAGCCAGGCTCTGGTGGCCAGGCCCTCAGCAGCTGTGCCTTTGTCAGTACCACATCCCACTCCCACTGCCAGAGATAGCTTTTATCAAACACTTCATAATTTACTTAGCTTTCGCACTGATGGTGGAGAGAAGGCAATGCACAGAAGTAAAAACAGAGACTGTATTTTTCCCTAAGGGCAAGGCAAAACAATTTGCTAAAGAAAACTGAAGAGCTTGGCTACTTCAAAACACACACTGAGTAACAACTTCAGAGGCCATCAGTAAGATGCAGGGCCTTACCACACTCACACACACGTGCACCATGTGTGTCCTTGAGATGCATCTGCCATGCACTTTATTTAATGAAGCACTGTTAGGCTAGAAATGACACATGGCCCACTTGCAAATCTTTTTCATCTGTTTCTCATATTGAGACTCCAATCTCAATCAATCTTATTACAACTTTAAGAATATGGATCCATTTGTTAATACTATCAAGACCAAAGGATACACACAGGTTACTGTAGATCAGGGACTTCCAATGCTGGGCTGCAAAGCAATATTTCCACTTGTAGGTCCTCAGAAAAAAAAGAGAAAACTTAAAAAAAAATTTACTCACTTATTTGGAAGTCAGAGTTACAGAGAGGGAGGGAGAGATACACACACACAGAGAGAGAAAAGATTTCCCATCTGATGGTTTACTCTCCCCAGATGGCCACAACAGCCAGCGCTGGGCCAAGCATACGCCAGGAGCCAGGAGCTTCTTCCTGGTCCCCCATGTGGGTAGCAGGGGCCCAAGCACCTGGACCATCTTCTGCTGCTTTTAGGAAAAGCAGGGAGCTGGATAGAAACGCAGAGCAGATGGGACACAAACTGGCACCCATACAGGATACAAGCATTGCAGGCAGTGGCTTTACCCACCACACCACAACATTGGCCCCAAGAATGAGCTTTATTTTTATAAAGCTAAGTTTATTTTGAGTATTTTATAAAGTTCAATTTAGCAAACTTAAAAGGTTGTTCTTGGGGCTGGCACTGTGGCATAGTGGGCTGAGCCACTGACTGGAATGCCGGCATCTTATATGGGCAACAGTTTGATTCCAGCTGCCACACTTCCAATCCAGCCCCCTACTAATGTGCCTAGGAAGGCAGTAGAAGATGGCCCAAGTGCTTGAGCCCCTGCAACCCCATGGGAGACCTGGAAGAAGCTCCTGCCTCCTGGCTTCAGTCTGGCTCAGCTCCAGCCGTTGCAGCCATTTGGGCAGTGAACCACCAGATGGAAGATCTGTCTCTCCCTCTCTTTTTCTGTAACTTTCAAGTAAGTAAATCATAAAAGAAAAAGGTTGTCCTTTATTCTGAGAGTATGTCCTTCCTATTCTCTGGGTATTCAAATGGCCTTGCTTTATAAAATGCTGGGCACCTTTAAAAATCTTACCCATGAAATGCAAACCTCTGGGTACCATGGCTCCAGATCCACTGCACTTTCCCCATATTCAGCAATTCCGCTTTCCTCCTTCCAGTCCCCCACGTAACAAAAACGAAAGAACACCTACTACCATCCTGACGCCTCTATCCTTCACACCCCACCTCCAGCCCATAAGCATGTCCTGTCAACTTTATACTCCAAATGCACATTCAAGCACCCATTTCTTGCCACCACCAGGTCGAAGTCACTGTCACCACTCCCTGGGACAGTCCAATAGTCTCTTGACTGCTTTGCCTACTTCAGCCTCTGCCTTTGGCAGTCTGGGGATTCTGTTAAAAAACCTGAGCTGAGGGGCCAGTGCTGTAGCCCAGTGGGTAAAGCCATCGCCTGCAGTGCCAGCATCCCATATTGGAGCCAGTTGGGAGTCCTGGCTACTCCTCTTCCAATCCAGCTCTCTGCTACGGCCTGGGATAGCAGTGGAAGATGGCCCAAGTCCTTGGGCCCCTGCACCCTCGTGGGAGACCCGGAAGAAGGTCCTCGTACCTGGCTTCGGATCAGCACAGCTCCGGCCATTGTGCCCATTGGAGGAGTGAACCATCAGATGGAAGACCTCTCTCTCTGCCTCTGCCTCTCTGTACCTCTGCCTTTCAAATAAATTAATCTTTAATTAAAAAAAAAAAAAAAACAAACCGTGAGCTGGGTCATGTCAGCCCTCTGCATTCAGGAGCCCCAACTGAGAGGAAAAGCCAGAGTCCTCAGGGAGACCTGCTGGACCTGCTGCCGGGAAGCCTCGCTGAGCTCATCTCTGCTCCTCACCACTCCCTTCAGGGCACCTGGTCTCCAGATCTTCACACCTGCTGCCTTCCTGGCCTACACTGTCACCTTCAAAACACCTGTGTAATCAGTACTCTTGCTTTTGTAAGTCATTACTCAAAATCCAACTTTATCTTTCTGACATTAGCAAGGCAAAATTTTTTTTTTTTTTTTTGGACAGGCAGAGTGGACAGTGAGAGAGAGAGACAGAGAGAAGGGTCTTCCTTTGCCGTTGGTTCACCCTCCAATGGCCGCCGCGGCAGGCGCGCTGCGGCCGGCGCACCGCACTGATCCGATGGCAGGAGCCAGGAGCCAGGTGCTTCTCCTGGTCTCCCATGGGGTGCAGGGCCCAAGCACCTGGGCCATCCTCCACTGCACTCCCTGGCCACAGCAGAGGGCTGGCCTGGAAGAGGGGCAACCGGGACAGAATCCGGCGCCCCAACCGGGACTAGAACCCGGTGTGCCGGCGCCGCTAGACGGAGGATTAGCCTAGTGAGCCGCGGCGCCGGCCCAAGGCAAAAATTTCTTAAACGGTAAAACATCAAGAGTTGAAAAGACAGGGCCTGCATTGTGGCACAGCAGGTTAAACCACAGCTGCAATGCCAGCATCCATCCATGTGAGCAATGGTTAAGAGTCCAGCTACTCTACTTCACATCCAGCTCCCTGCTAATGTGCCAGGAAAGCAGAAGGCCCTAGTGCCTGGGCCCCTGCCACCCACATGAGAGACCCAGATGGAGTTGCAGGCTCCTGGCTTGGGCCTGGCCCAGCCCGAGCTGTGCAGCCATTTGGAGAGTGAATCAGTGGATGGAAGATCTTTCCTTCTGCCGCCCTCCACCCCCAATACTTGTGAGAACATGGAGTCAAGAAGCATGAGTGAACAAAGCCAGAAGCGGAGAATGTATTACAATGCATGATCACATCAATAAGGCTCCCAAGCAGACACGAAGCTACAGTGTCGCTCATCAGGAGGTGATGCTTTGGGGAGAGTGGGCTGAGTACTGCGTCCTTCCTACCTAAGTGTATTCACTTTGTAAAAATGCATCCCAAGGTCTGTATGTTTGTTACACTACAATATAAGGTTGAATTTTTTTTAAATATCACCTTCTCAGAGAGGCTTTCCCTGACACTGCAATTCCTCTCTCCCAACATTTCACATCCTTCTCCGTTCTCTCATTTTCCTCTTTAGCACTTACCACTGCCCAGTAATGGTACACGCTAGACAGATTTCACAGGTTCACCTTGCTTACTGTCTGCCTCAGCCCATACGCTGCACGCTCCACGAACACAGATACTTTGTCCGTTCTGCTGAGTGCTGAGGCCTCAGAACTTTCAACAATTCCCAGAAAAGAGCGGCACTCAGTAAACACAGCTTTAATTAATTTACTCATTCCACAGTACTGCCAATTTAATAACATTTGTGTTTGTGGACTCAGGCCATCAATTCTTAGAAGCGTCATGATGTGCTTAAACAATAAACCACTGCTGTGCCGGGTGACATTTCTCAGCATGGCTTCGAGCCTCTCATCTCCCTGACTATCCTGTGGATGCTCACGTTTTTCTCATTTCCATACCAGGTTCTGACCAGTTTATAACTCAGAATTCTTTAGCATCTATATTTATCAAGAAGCCAAAGGCTGTGTTAACCTTTTCCTCAGTAATGTCCACCTCAATGATGCACACTGAGTTCAGAATCAAATAAAAGTTAACAAAGAAACTGAATTCTATTTTGTTTCCTTCACATAAACCTATAAAGACACATTTCCACCCTACAATGGTGCTAAGGATATAATTCGTTTCAGGTGTCTCCACCTTTGCCTACCGTAAAAAGAACTCACACAGCAACAGCTGAGTTCTCTGAAAGCACTATTTCTTGACTTTTTTTTTTTTTTAAGATTTATATATCTGAAACAGTT
The DNA here is from genome assembly GCF_051225735.1 of Oryctolagus cuniculus. NCBI lineage: Eukaryota > Metazoa > Chordata > Mammalia > Lagomorpha > Leporidae > Oryctolagus > Oryctolagus cuniculus. Next base: position 21,553,285 of record NC_142886.1, read on the forward strand.
ATAAAGAGACAGAAAAAGATTAACCTTCCATCTGCTAGTTCACTGCCCAAATGGCTGTAACAGCCAGGCCTGGGCTAGGCAGAAGCCAGGAGCCTCTTCCTGGTCTCCCACATAAATGGCAGGGGCCCAAGCACTGGGGCCATCTTCCACCGCGTTCCCAGGACCTTAGCAGACAGCTGGATCGGAAACGGAGCAGCTGGGACATGAATGGGCACCCACATGGAATGCCAGCACTGCAGGCAGTGACTTTACCCACTATGCCACAATGCCGACCCCTCAACATGTTTTCAGAGTGATAATGGGCATCTGGGCGTTTTTTCTTAATCGCCCTCCTCTATGAAACAGCGCCGCAGCAGACACACTGTCTATCTGCTCAGGCACAGCGTGCTGTAAACAAAGTGTAGGATTTCGGCCCCAACCTCCCCACAGGATCACTATATATATTTTTTAAAGATTTATTTATTTATTTGAAAGACGGGGGGGGGGGGGGGGCGGGGATCTTCCATTTCGCTGGTTTACTCTCCTCGAAGGCCACAAAGGCCAGAGCTGCATCAATCTGAAGCCAGGAGCCAGAAGCTTCTTCCAGGTCTCCCACCTGGGTGCAGGGGCCCAAGCACTTGGGCCATCTTCTACTGCTTTCCCAGGCCATAGGAGAGAGTAGGATTGGGAGTGGAGCAGCTGGGACCCGAACTAGGGTGCACACAGGATGCTGGCACCGCAGGCAGCAGTTTTACCCAGTACGCCACAGTGCCAGCCCCACAAGGATCACTTTTACCTCTTTGAAATTCATGTGTCCACCTTACCTTTATAATTTTACTTCCCATGTAACTTTGTCTACAATAACACCACTTTGGTCAAAAGTCAAAGCTGTAACCCAGGGAAGTCAAATGCACTAGCCCAGAAGAAAATGCCTCCTACCCACTAAGTTCACTGCTTTGTAAAGCTTATTTGTTCAACCAGCTACAAATTCACCTAATAACCCGTTCATATTTTCCCTCCTTGTTCATAAGGATAGCATTTTGTTCAACTAAATATTTTGTTGAAATCAAAACACAGCAGGCATACCCTTAACTAGTAAGCTATTTCACCTTCTCAGAATCTATTTAAAAACCAGCAACAACAATATTATCACAGAATCACTTATACTTATTTTGGTCTCTACTAAACCTCTGTGGAATCTGTTCCCTTTCTTGGCCTCCGGGTACCTACTGTCAAAAACAAAATTAGAACAATTTAGTTTACCAATCCTAATTGCCTTTATTATCTATTCCAGAATCTGGCAACACTTCACTCTAACGGGCTGAACAGAGAAAGGTCGAACAAAGCAGAAACTCAATGAAATATAGTGGATTGGTCACTTCAAGGTTACTTTCCTGGTGAGGTGGGAAGAGAACAACAAAAACAATGGATTGGCTGATATCAGGTTGCTTGCTTTGGGTAAAGATTAACTCATCCTGTGGTTTCAACCTGGCCTGTTTAGGAAATGTGGCTGGGCCAGCGCCATGGCTCACTTGGTTAATCCTCTGCCTGCAGTGCCAGCATCCCATATAGGTGCCGGGTTCTAGTCCTGGTTGCTCCTCTTCCAGTCCAGCTCTCTGCTGTGGCCCGGGAGGGCAGTGAAAGATGGCCCCAGTTCTTGGGCCTCTGCACCCACATGGGAGACAGGGAAGAAGCACCTGGCTCCTGGCTTCGGACCGGTGCAGCACAGGCCGCGGCGGCCACTGGGGGAGTGAACCAATGGAAGGAATACCTTTCTCTCTCTCTCTCTCTCACACAGTCTGTAACTCTACCTGTCAATTAAAAAAAAAAAAAAAAAAAGGAAATGTGGCTGTTACTGCTCTAGTCCTGACTGCTCAGGAAGATCAAATCAGGAGCTTAGTTTCAGCTTGGTGACATGGAACTTTAGTGAGAGTAACTCCACTTTGCTTTTTAAGCCTGGTCTATTGGGCCCAGTGCAGAAAAACTGTTCAAATATTGGAACCTGCAATTTCTGTTACACAACAACCACCACCTTGGTACAGGCCCTCTGCAATCCAACCCTCACACTTCGAACAGAGTTTCCTGTTTCCCTAGGCTCAGACTGCTACTTTTTTATTTTCCACACTACAGCAAATCTTTTAAATATAAATCTGTTTTGTTCTCTGGATGTTTACAGTCTTTCCAAGGTCCTTTCAACTTGTGAAATTCCAGGTTCCTCACAGGACACGCAGGGGCCTTCACTAGCATCTTCCAGCCTCCAGAGAGCTTCTCTCACCCCATTTCTTAGTCCCAAACTGGCTTTCCTCAAAAGGTACTGCAGTTATTTTGGTATCTAAAGAGCAATTCATTTTAGCTTAGAGATTTTTACTCATTTTCAATGGGTAAAGAACTCTATTATTTTATTGTCATCTTTCACATACTATCCTTCTGCCTGAAAAAAAAAGCTTTCTCCCTTGCACTCTGCCTCTCAAATCAAAAGTTTTAAATCTTGACATGTATGCATATGTATTTCCATAAAATGCATATTCTATGAACTTTACAACACAGCAAGTCCACTGTTAGATACATAACAAACAGAAATGCATGTCCATATGCAACTCAAGGCACAAATAAGAATGGGAATCATAGTCAAAAATTTGAAATTCAAATTTCCATCAAGACATATAAATGGCTAGACATCCATACAGTGGAAAATTATACAGCAGTGAAAATGTAAGCAATTGTAAGCAATACAAGGACAAAATTTTGTATGTTAAGCAAAAGAAAACACAGTGCATGATCCCATCTCTACAAAGTTCAAAAACATGCAAAAACTAATCTATACTGATAACAGACAAAAGAGCTGTTGGACCTTTGGGACAGGAGGAGGGCTAACCATGCAAAGATGGACCGGCATGTTCTTTCTTGATTCTGCATGACAGTTATATGTTGTGTATTCATTTTCTGGTAATTATTAAGTTATACTTCATGATTTGTGCATATGATGTATATTACACTTACAAAATGTTTTTTAGAGTTTTCTTTATTTGCAGTTCAGAGCTACAGAGAGGGAGAGACAGAGAAAGATCTTCTATCTGTTGGCTCACTCATCACCCATCCAAAATGTTCACAACAGCCAGAGCTGAGCCAGGAACTTCCTCCAGGTCTCCCATGTGGGTAGCAGGGGCCCAAGCACTTGGGCCATCTTCTGCTGCTTTCCCCAGGCCATTAACAGGGAGCTGGATCAGAAATGGAGCAACCAGGACAAGAACTGGAGCCCTTATGGGATGTCAGCACTGCAGGTGGTGGCTTTACCTGCTGTGCCACCGGTGGTCCCAAAAACTTTTTTTTCTATCATTATGGTAATTTTGATTTTTTTTCCTTACAAGTCATAGTCATCGTAGGCATAACTGGACACTCAGTAATTAGGAGTCTGAATGTCCCCACAGGCCCATGTGTTAAAGGCTTGATCCGCAGCCTGGCACTACTGGGAGATGAAACTTTTAGGAGGTAGGGCCTACCGGGAGGTGTGGGATCACTATGGGCATGCCCTCAGAAGGGAGTTTTAAAAAAGAAAAAAAAACATTCTTATACAAGCTTAGGTTGAGTCAACCTCTCAGCTCCTGGCTGGCTGTGTGATCCTTCCTCTGCAAATCCTCTGCCACTGCCATCCACTGCCATCCACTGCCCTCATGTGGGACAAACCAGTGGAGCTGCCTGATTTTGGACCTGAACCTCCAAAACTGTGAGCTAAATAAAACTTTTCTCTTCATACAGTTGGCTACCTCGAGTAAAAGCTGACTTTTAAAAGAAAGTCTTTCCAAAATACTCATGGATTTTAAATATTTTTGGGGCCAGCACTGTGGTGTAGCATGTAAAGCAGCCGCCTGCAGTGCCAGTATCCCATGGTTCAAGTCCTGGCTGCTCCATTTCTGATCCAGCTCTCTGCTATGGCCTGGGAAAGCAGTAGAAGATGGCCCAAGTCCTTGGGCTCCTGCACCCACATGGGAGACCCAAAAGAAGCTCCTAGCTTCAGATCATCACAGCTCCAGCCATTGTGGCCATTTGGGGAGTGAACCAGTCAGTGGATGGAAGACCTCTCTCTCTCTCTCTCTCTCTCTCTACCTCTACCTCTCCTTCTTTCTCTGTAACTCTGACTTTAAAATAATCTTTTTTAAAAAATACTTTCATATGAAAATAAGCTTATTGTGGGGAGCAACCCGGACTAGACTAAGTTACTGGAATTAAGACTTATTCTATGCATCTGCTCTCCCACAATTTGGCGCTGAGAAGGGAGAAACAGCTTCTACACAGCTGCCTCCAGTTCAACCAGTAAACAGCAGGACCTGCTCCTGATTGGAGGAGAGCAGCGTACTCGGCGTGTGGGTAGCAGAGTTGGAATTGGTGGAAGAGGACTATAAAGGAGGAGAGAGACAACATGCACCAGGAACATCTAAGGGGAACATCTATCTGAAGGAACACCTGTGCAGCCCCCGAGAGAGCCGGCCGGCGGTGTGCCGCTCCCTCGCGGAAGTGGGGAATGTGGCAGGGGGAACCGCCCTTCCACGGAGGTGGAAGGGATGGTAGCCAACCCGGGAAGAACCAGCAGCAAACCCGGGGAGGGCCAAGCAGACAAAAGAACAGCGCAGGGTCCTGTGTTGTTCCTCCACGAAGAGGGGGAGCGACATAATGGTGCCGTGACTCGGATATGAAGCCTAGGCAGGGCTTAGTGTCATTCCTCCATGAAGAGGGGGAGCGACATAATGGTGCCGTGACTCGGATATGAAGCCTAGGCAGGGTTTTGTGTCGTTCCTCCACGAAGAGGGGGAGCAACACTTATGTTTTAAATTTTCTATTAACTTTTCAAAGTACCCTCATATTTATAGCAATGTGGCCTATTCTTCATGTTAACAATTTATTTCAGAATATTTTAAACTTATTAAAAAATAAAAAGCTGTGTAGTAATACAAAGAATTCCCATATATCCCATACCTTGCTTCCCTATTAATTTCTCATATTAATGTTTGTGAAAATTTTAAAACAGCACCCAGCTTCCCCTATTTTCTTAATGCAAACTCCTCCTATTCCTCCCACTCTTCAACCTCTAGTAATGAACATTCTGTGTTCAGATTGAGTTTTGCTCAGAATTTTTTTCTTTTGTTTTCAGGTCCTACATATGAAGGACAACACACATAATGATTTTGCTTTATTTCACTCGACATGATATCGCCCACTGCCATCAATTTCCATCTAGTTCCATGCTGCAAATGACAGGAATGCATTCCTTTTTATGGCTGACTAGTATTTCATTGTGTATAGATACCGAGTTTTATCTATTCATCTAATGATGAACACTCCGGTTGATTCCATATTTTGGATATTTCAAAAAGTGCTGCAATAAACATGGTAGAGCTGCTAACTCTCTGATACAGTGAGTTTGTGTCTTTTGGATACATACCCAGAAGTGGGACTGCTGTATCATATGGCGTTCCTATTTCTAGTTTTTTAAGGAATCTCCATTGCCTTTTCCTCAATGGTTGCACTAATTTACATTCCCACCAACAGTGTGTAAGGCCTCTTTTCTCCACATCTTCCCATTTGTTACTGTCTTTCTGAAAACAGCCATCCCGACAGGGGTGAGGAGGTATCTCACAGTGGTTTTGATTGCATTTCCCCGTGGCTGGCAATGTTGAGCATGTTTTTCATAATCTGTTGTCCATTTGTATTTCTTCTTTTGAAAACTTTCTATTCAGGTCCTTCTGCCCACTTCTTAACTGGATTGGCTGTTTGTTGTTGAAGCTTTTTTTTTTTTTTTTTTTGACAGGCAGAGTGGACAGTGAGAGAGAGAGACAGAGAGAAAGGTCTTCCTTTGCCGTTGGTTTACCCTCCAATGGCCGCCGCGGCAGGCGCGCTGCGGCCGGCGCACCGCGCTGATCCGATGGCAGGAGCCAGGAGCCAGGTGCTTTTCCTGGTCTCCCATGGGGTGCAGGGCCCAAGCACCTGGGCCATCCTCCACTGCACTCCCTGGCCACAGCAGAAAGCTGGCCTGGAAGAGGGGCAACCGGGACAGAATCCGGCGCCCCGACCGGGACTAGAACCCGGTGTGCCGGCGCCGCTAGGCGGAGGATTAGCCTAGTGAGCCGCGGCGCCGGCCCTGTTGAAGCTTTTTTAGTTGCTGACGTATTCTGGATACTAATTTTGTGTCAGATAAATAGCTTGCAATTATTCTTCCCATTCTGTCCAATGTCTTTTCACTCCACTGATTCTTTCCTTTGCTGTACAGAAACTTCTGAGTTTGATATAATTCTATTTGTATATTTTTGCTTTTGTTTCCTGTGCTTTTGGGGTCTTATCCCAAGAAATTTCTTACCCAAGAAATCACTACCTTTACCAATTATTTGAAAAGATTCCCCTATGTTTTCTCCTAGCGATTTCTTTAAGACTTATTTATTGAAAGGCAGAGTTACGGGGGGGGGGGGGTGTGTGTGTGTGTGTGACAGAAACCGCACTCTTCTACCTGCTGGTACAATGACCATGGCTGGCCCAGGATGAAGCTAGGAACCTGGAACTTTTTCCAGGTCACTCATGTAGGTTGCAGGGACCCAAGGACTTGGGCTATTGCCTACTACCTTCTCGGGAACATCATCAGGGAGCTGGTCTGGAAGCAGAACAGATTGGACTTGAAATGGCGCATATATGGGATGGCACCGTCACAAGTGGTGACTTAACTCACTGTACAACACCAGCACCTCTTGTAACCATTTCATGGTTTCAGGTTTTACATTTAGGTCTTTGGTTCACTTGGGATTAATTTTTTATATGCTAAGGAGGGGTTTAATTTCCTTCTTCTATATATGTAAGTCCAGTTTTGCAAGGGCTATGTATGTTCTTAGCACCTTTGTCAAAAATCAGCTGTCTTGGGGCCGACACTGAGGCAAAGCAGGTAAAGACGTTGCCTACAGCACCTGCATCCCAAATGGGCACCAGTTCATAACCAGCTGTCCCCTTTCTGATCCAGCTCTCTGCTATGGTCTGGGAAAGCAGTAGAGGATGGCCCAAGTGCTTCGACCCCTGCACTGCATGGGAGATCTGGAAAAATCTCCTGGCTGCTGGCTTCGGATCATCACAGCTCTGGCCATTGCAGCCATTTGGGAAGTGAACCAATGGATAGAAGATCTTTCTTTCTGTCTCTGTCTAACTCTACCTCTCAAATAAAACTAATTGAATCTTTTTTTAAAAAATCAGTTGGCTCACTCTTTCTTTCTTTTTTTTTTTTTATCTTTTATTTAATGAATATAAATTTCCAAAGTACGACTCATGGGTTACAATGGCTTTCCCCCCCATACCGTCCCTCCCACCCACAACCCTCCCCTTTCCCACTCCCTCTCCCCTTCCATTCACATCAAGATTCATTTTCGATTATCTTAATATACAGAAGATCAGCTTAGTATACCTTAAGTAAGGATTTCAACAGTTTGTTCCCACACAGAAACATAAAGTGAAAAATAATAGATGATTTTTTTAAATGATGATGAAATCAGATCAGACCTATTGTCATGTTTAATCCCAGTGAGAGTCAAGTTGGGAATTGATAATTTCTTTCTTTCTTTCTTTCTTTCTTTTTTTTTTTTTTACAGAAGATCAGTTTAGTGTACATTAAGTAAAGATTTCAATCGTTTGCACCCCCATAGAAACACAAAGTGAAATATACTGTTTGAGTACTCGTTATAGCATTAAGCCTCAGTGTACAGCACATTAAGGACAGAGATCCTACATGAGGAGTAAGTGCACAGTGACTCCTGTTGTTGACTTTACAAATTGACACTCCTGTTTATGGCATCAATAATCTCCCTATGCACCAGTCATGAGTTTCCAAGGCTATGGAAGCCCCTTGAGTTCTCCGACTCTTATCTTGTTTAGACAAGGTCGTAGTCAAAGTGGAGGTTCTCTCCTCCCTTCAGAGAAAGGCACCTCCCTCTTTGAAGACCTGTTCTTTCCACTGGGATCTCACTCACAGAGATCTTTTTGCCAGAGTGTCTTGGCTTTCCATGCCTGAAATACTCTCATGGGCTTTTCAGCCAGATCCGAGGGCTCACTCTTTCTTGTGCTGTTTCAGAGCTCACAGAGTGCTTCAAGAGACCAACACGGGCTGGCACTGTGGCGCATGGGTTAAGTCTATGCCTGCGGTGCCAGCATCCCATATGGGTGCTGGGTTCTAGTCCCAGCTACTCCTCTTCCTATCCAGCTCTCTGCTGTGGCCTGGGAAAGCAGTAGAGGATGGCCCAAGTGCTTGGAACCCTGCACCAACGTGGGAGACCCCAAAAAAGTTCCTGGCTCCTGATTGGCTTAGCGCTGGTCGTTGCAACCATTTGAGGAATGAACCAACAGATGGAAGACCTTCATCTCTGTCTCTCCTTCTCTCTGTCTATAACTCTCTCTCTCTCAAATAAATCTTAAAAAAAAAAGAAAAAAAAGAAAAGAGAGGCTACCACAGAAGGGAAAAGTAAGTCTCCATAAAACTCAGAGACTGTCATCTCTTCTTTGGATCCTATCTGGTGTCACAGCTGGGGAAAAAAATCAGTTGGCTGTGTGTATCTGGATTAATTTCTGATCTGTCTATTCTGTTCCATTAATCTGTGTATCAGTTTTTATGCCAGTATCATTATTATTTATTTACTACAGCTTTGTAATATGCTTTGAAATCAGATATGGTGATGCTACCAACTTTTTTTTTTTCTCACGATCGCTTTGGTCATATTGGGACTTTTGTGGTTCCATAAGAATTTTAGGAGTATTTCTACTATTTCTGTAAACAATGTCATTGATATTTTCATACAGATTGCACTGATTCTGTGGTTTGCCTTAGGTAGTATAGACATTTTAACAATATTAATTCTTCCAACCCATGAATGGGGACCATCTTTCTATATTTTTCTGTTCTTGATAATTTCATTCATCAATGAATGTGTCATAATTTTCATTACAGAAATCTTTTACTTCTTCATTAAAATTTGTTCCAAGTATTTAAAAATTTTGTAGCTATTATGAGTGAGACGTCTTGATTTCTCTTTCAGTAAGATCATTATTTGTGTGTTAAAATGCTGTTTTTGTAGGTTGATTTTATATCCTGTGACTTTATTGAATTGGCTTAATAGTTTTAACAGTTTTTTGGTGAGGCATTTAGGATTTTCCATACACAGAAGATAGTTTTCAGGCTAACGGGGCGTGAGCTGCAGCTCGCCCAGTCCAGGCAAGACATCCTGCCAATGCCGACAACAAAGAGAAGCGGAGCTGACAGTCTCAGCAAGAGACGGATAGGTGATGGCTTCTGTCGGTGTCTGAGGCAAAACTGTGTCCTGCAGAGACAGGAAAGCCTGCAGGATGTGCCCACCTCCACCAAGTGGGCCCAGGTGCACGGTGGGAAGCGTGCTCCTCCCAGGAGTCCAGTTGCATCAGGCCACCTCAGCCAGGCCTCGCTGTGGTAGATACGCAAGTCAGGGAGCAAGCGAGCTGACCTCAACGAAGCTTCTTTAAGGTACTTGCTTATTTGAAAGGGAGAATTTCAGAGGATCTTCCATCCCCTGGTTCACTCCCCAGGTGGTTGCAAGGGCCAGAGGCTGGGCGGATCCAAGGCTGGCAGCTTAATCCAGGTCTCCCACAAGGGTGCAGGTGCCATCGGAACATGCAGCCTAACTGCATTTGTCAACAAAGAACTGAATTGTCTCTGCCTCGAGACAAGTGCAGTTTCACTGCCATGAAACGTGGAGGAAGGCTAAGGCCGAGGGTTCAGCAGCCACCAACTGAAGGGGTTGATGAGTGATCCTGACTACAAGTGTGGTGATGTTTATCGCTGTGACAGGCGGGGGCTGAGCCGCAAACCATGCTCCTGCCTTTTTACAGCCTGTGGTATGAAGCAGTTCACGTAAGAGGAAGGGAAGCCTGTCAGGGAAGCTTCCGTGTGATCTCCCAGTCGTGGTGGACATTACCAAGTATCAATACCAGCAGCTAACCAAGCACTGCTCACCAAATGGCAGTTTCTACAAGTTGGGAATTTCGTATGGTCTTCAGATGATGTTACAATACGCAAATGGGCCTTGGCAGAAAAAATTCCCTCCACAATGTTTGAAATAAAGCTGTTCAACTTCAAAATAAAGACATGTGCAAACTTGGGTATTCTTATCTTCACCTCTCCAATTCTGATGCCCTTTTATGTCTTTTTCTTCCCCAACTGTTCTTGCTATTTCCAATACTACATTGAGTAAGAGTGGTGAAAGTGGACATCTTTACCTTGTTCCAGATCTGAAAGGAAGTGCTTTCAGCTAATTTGTTGAGGGTTTGTATCACTAAGAGAAACTGAATTTGATCAAATGCTTTCTCTACATCTATTGAGATGATCGTATGATTTTGTTCTTCACTCTGCGGATGCGATTTATGATGTCTATTGACTTGGCAATGCTGAACCACCCTTACCCCTCTGGGCTAAATCCCACTTCATCAAGATGTATGATCTTTCTAATGTAGTGTTGGATTCGGTTTGCTAACATTTTGTTCAGTCAGCCTATTCTTAAAATGCTTATTATGTGCAATTTTCTACTCTGTACAAGACTAAAAATCTGGCTCACTAATATAGTAAGAAACAACCCAGAGAACTGGGAGAAAATCTGCAAACTATACATTTGATAAAGGACTTGTATCTAGAAAATATATAGCATTCTCACAACTCGAAACTAAAAAGACAAACTAATTTTTAAATGAGCAAAGGATCTGAATAGATATTTCTCCGAAGAAGATAACACAAACAGGCACCAGACACATGAAAAGATTCTCATCATTAGTCATTAAAGAAATGCAAATCATTCACTCCTGTAGGATAGCTAAAGATACAGAGAAACTGGTACCCTCATGCACTGCCATAAGGAGGAAAAAATGTAGTCACTTTGGAAGACAGTCTGGCAAGTTCTCAAAAGGCTGGACACAAAGTTACCATATACAATCAACAACCCCACTCTTAAGTATATACCCAAAAGAAATGAAAACAAGGGTATACAAAACTTATAAATGAGTAGCAGCATTATTCTTAACAGCCAGAAAGCTGCAACAACCCAAATGTACATCAAGTGATGAGTGAATAAACAAGATGTTACACCCACATAACTGAATGTCATTTGACAATAAAAAGAATTACAAGGGGGCTGGTGCTGGGGTGCAGCAGGTTAAAGCCCTAGTCTGCAGTGCCAGCATCCCATATGGGCACTGGTTCGAGTCTCTGCTGCTCCACTTCCTATCCAGCTCTCTGCTATGGCCTGGGAAAGCAGCAGAAGATGACGCAAGTGCTTGGGTCCCTGCACCCACACGAGAGACCCAGAAGAAGCTCTAGGCTCCTGGCTTCGGATTGGCCCAGCTCCAGCCGTTGCAGTCTCTCTCCTTTCCTCTCCCTCTCTGCCTCTCCATAACTCTACCTTTCAAATAAATAAATAAATCTTTAAAAAAATTAAAAGTACTTATACATGCTGTAATCCGTATGAATCTTGACAACATCATGCTAAGTAAAAGAAGCCAGTCACAAAAGGCCACATAGTAAGTAACTCCATTTTATGGAAAAAACAAAAATGAACAAATGTAAAGAGGCAGAAAGTGGTGGCTTAGGGCTGCAGGAATGGAGAGTCAGGGCAGAGAGGTGAAAACTAAGGGGCATGGGATTTATTTTTGAAGTAATTTGTGCTAAAACTGACTGTGGAGATAGTTCCATGTAGTCTGAATATACTCAAAGCCACTGAATTGTATACTTTAAATGGGCTAACTCTATGGTATGTGAATTATACAACCAGGGTATTTTTTTTATCTGCCTTCTTTCTCTAAACAGTCATGCTGATTTATTTAGAAGGCAGCTCTATGTTTGCTTCTCAGTGTTACTTCCAGTCATACAAATCACATAAATGTCTTGGAGTCCCCCTACCTGGATGAAACCACCCCCTTGCTATGGCTCCGCAGCCTTGCAAGTACGCCAGCCCGCTCTGAGCTTCGTGAGACCCCATTCTAAACTGCCACAGAATCAAGTCTCTCCACACGCTCCCCGTCATGACAAAATGCCAAAACAAAATAGTCACTTTCACCCCATATTCTCACTAGGAGACAGTCAAATTTTGATCTATCTTCAGAAACAGAATTACCAGGAAGTCAAGGACTTATCAGATGTTTCCATTTATAGAGCTGAGACTTCCACAGATTTATAGATAGTTTAAATACACCGTTTATAAACTATCTAGATGTCATTGTGCCACGTTTGAATTTATAAATATTTACTCAGGGATGCACTTAAGATTAGGTTCCGGGATTGTAAAGCTGAAGACACAGCCCTAGCCTTCAAGGTCTATAGGGAAAAGCAAACACAAAAACAATTTTAATCGGTTTTAGCAAAGCCTCCCCGCCCCTTCCCTCTACCCTGGCACTTGAAGCAAGCTGCAGAGGTGGGCCTACATCCCATACTGGAGTGCCTACGTCCGAGTCCCAGCTCCACTTCTGATTCCACCTTCCTGTTAATGTACACCATGGGAGCAACAGTTATGGTTCAAGTACTTGGGTTCCTGCCACCCACATGGGAGACTTGGACTGAGTTCCATGCTCCTGGCTCCTGGCTCTGACCTGGCCCAGCCCTGGCTGTTGGGGGCATCTGGGAGGAATAAATCAGCAATGGGTGCCCTCTTTTTCTGTCTGCCTTTCAAATAAATAAAAACTAAATGATCTTTTTAAAATAGTAATAAGAGAAAAAAAAACTTAGCTGTAATTTTCTGTCACTTATCTATCAATTTGGCTTAATCTCATGGGATGGACAATTCCTTTCAATCCCAACTCCTTCAATCCACAGCGCCTTGCACACAGGAGAGCTTCAACAACTGTTGATTAAGTGAATGGAAGGCAAGAGCATGTCAGAAGAACCACTTACATCCCTCACAGTACCCATCCTGCCCTCTTAACCACTGCTCACAGTCACAAATCTCAGCCATGCTGGCCACAGTACAGTCCTTGCTAGGGCTGACATGGAGCAAACGGAAGCAGGAAAATACCCACATTGACTGCTCCCTGTCACCTCCCCCCACCCACAACTGAGCCGTCAGCTTTCCTTCCCCTCCCCTTTCCCCATCTAACACCCGGGAAAAATAATGTTCAGAATGATTTCTCGAAGAAAACCACGGATGAAATGGGATTTTCCTGTACAATGCAGAGCAAATGTATTTTACAAATCTGTTAGAGACCTTAACTATCAAAGGGAAAGAGACTGGGAAAACTGCAAGGCTGAGAGTGTAGAAGGATGGGACCTCTGCCCTATGTCAGGCACTGTGCCTGCTGCCTGCTAGATGACAGCACAGTAAGAGCACCCAATAATCCCTTCAAAAGAAATCTGAACTATGAGAAAGGTGTTACATACAGTGCCTCACTGAACCCTTACAATAACCTGTGAGTTACTATCATCTCCTGTAACTTCTTCCTATCTGCTTGTATTTCCCAAACTGTCCAGAGGCTTGTGTACTGGCTTCATAATAATGAGAAAGAAAAGCAGACCAGACACTTGCATGACTTCCTCTGTCTCCTGCTGAACATTTTCCTCCATTCCTCCTGAGGGCCCCACTAGCCGGATGCCTCCCGGGGACAGAACGACACTGTCCTTAGCACAGCCCTCAGCAGAGCCTCACCACGGGCCACACCCGGCCCGAACAGCTCGGAGAGCATGAGTGGAGTGAATGAAGACTATTCAGGTGCCATTTGGAAACAGATTTCATGGACTGAGGACCAGCGGAAGGGTATGAATGTGGCACGTCCTTAACGTACTGTTCCATAGCATTGTGAACGTGAAGAGCCTACAACTCAAACACAAAGTGATTCACTGCTGCAGTGGCAAACCAAGAATAGCACCAGCGAGTGTCTAGCTCTAAATGAGTGCACCATGAGTCAAATGCATTGACGAACTTCGGGGGATTTCTGCCATTTCAGAACGCTTAACAATATTCTTTAAAATTAATCTTTGTTCTTAAGATGAAATGAGCCTGGGACGCGCCGGCACCGGCGGCGGCCCGTGAGGGGAGACCGTGGGACCCTAGGTCGCCGTGGCGCGGTAGTGGCTGGCCCCGGGTAGGCTCGCCTCATCCTCCCGCGCTGCCATGCATCTGCGGCGCCACGATGGATTCGATGGCTTGGGCTACCGGGGCGGGGCCCGGGACGAGCAGGGCTTCGGAGGCGCTTTCCCTGCAAGGTCTTTCAGCTCCAGCTCGGACCTGGGCCACTGGGTGACGACTCCCCCAGACATCCCAGGCAGCCGCAACCTGCACTGGGGCGAGAAGAGCCCGCCATTAGGCGTGCCCTCCGCCTCCACGCCCCGCGGAGGAGCCCTTTCCTGGCACTGGCGGCGGCGGCGTGCAGGGGCAGAGGAGCGAACAATTGAATAGATTTGCTGGATTTGGTAATGGACTTGCAAGTCTTTTTACAGAAAATGTGCTGGCCCATCCTTGCATTGTCCTACGCCGTCAATGTCAGGTTAATTATCATGCTCAGCATTATCATCTCACTCCATTTACAGTCATCAATATTATGTACAGCTTCAACAAAACTCAGGGACCAAGAGCCCTGTGGAAAGGAATGGGAAGTACATTTATTGTCAAGGAGTCACACTTGGAGCAGAAGGCATAATTAGTGAATTCACACCCTTGCCAAGGGAGGTTTCACACAAATGGAGTCCTCAACAAATAGGAGAACACCTTCTATTGAAATCCCTAACTTATATAATAGCTATGCCTTTTTATTCAGCAAGTCTAATTGAAACAGTACAGGTTTTGCTTAAAGTTTTGTTCACCTCTAGATTCTCATAAAGGGAAAAAGGAAGTTATCCTTAACACCTTTTAAATTTGGTTGGATGAATACTAAAGAAAAAATGCAAACCTTAAGGGAAATTTGTCCTTGTGTTGGCTGGATGAGGAGCAAAATGTATATTTCAACAAATAAGGAAAAACATTTTTTTTTAATCAGTGTAGTTTAAAAAAATTCTTTTAATTCAGTTTTAATTTGAAGAGTTAGACTCCTTTTTATAGTAAAATGATATGTGTTTGGCCTATCATTAAACATTTTAAAATGTCATTTCTTTATTTGAATATCACAGTTTTAATATAAACTGTTTACCTCTCTGAAGCACTGAGACTTTGCATTAATGCTATCCAACCTAGAATGTATACAAACCAAAATTTAGTTTACTTGTTAAATGTCACATAAATGGTTACTTTTTGAGATTAATCATGTTGGAACAAAAAATATTCAAAAAGTATGAAACATAAAATAACAATTCTCTCTACTGTCTTGAGTTTGTGCATATGAATTTTAGTTACTGAAACTACATAAGGTTTCCATTTTTTAATTTTAGCCTCACTAAAGGGGGGAAATAAAATCAAATATTGATCATGTTTAGTATTTTATAGTTAACTTCTTTTAGATTATGGTTTTTAAATTGATTTCTTCTCAACTGCTAAATGATTTTATGTGTATGTAATATATTCAACTTTCTGAAAAATTTTCACTTTTATTATAATCAAGGTGGTTTCAGACAAGAATAAGCCAGAAAATTTCAAGGTTTAGGAAATTTCTAGAATAGAATCTGAATAGAATCAAGTGTTTACTAATGAAAATCTGTGGATTCTTTATTGGGCTAAAAATTTCATATTTCAAGATTATTAGAAGTTAGCATGGACATACAGTTAGATAAATTTGTTTCAATATGGAATCATTCCAACAGGCTGAACCATGTACTATTCAGGTTTGTCTTATTTTCTGGCTTTTTGGATAAAGCAAAAATTAACATTAAAACTAATATTGAAAAGTGGTAAGTAAAATATTGATTAGTCAAGCATTCAAGTTTTAGCTAGCCAAATTATTTCAATTATTTTACAAGAGTAAGTAAAATAACCACCATCTCCCTTTTAAAGTTGCTATTTTTTTTTTTTTTTACATATGGGGGTGCCAATATCTAATATCTATTGGCTGCATTTCTTAAGGTAATAATGGTCCAGTATAGTATTTTTGAATTCAGTATGAATAATAGTATTAAGGATAAGATTTATTAAGTTCCACAGGCCCAATAAATTTCTTAAATAAACCAGAGTTAGTAGGCCATGGAGCTTTTGATATGCTTGCCTTACATGATAGGGCTTCTTAATTTGGGTCAAATAGACTAAGAGTAATTGAACTAAAACCTGATAAATATTAACCTATTATGTTAAATAAATTTATTAGTTGTTTTACTAAATATGTGTATATAAACTATGCTGAGTTGCCTTTCTCAATTTTGTTTCATAGGCCCTTAAAAGAAATCCCTAGGTTATTAAAGCTATTTATTCAAATTCCAAACTCTCAGCACTAGATGCTATAAGTATGAAAGAGTAAAATAGCTAACCTAGAAATGGTTATGGGTCAGGGCATGTACACCTTAGCTGGTTTACTTAGAAACAAAACTGGAGAGATGAGGGGACTTTCTCACTTTAACAGACTTGCCTGCCTACTCACAACTCTTCACCGTTGACTTTGTCATAATTGCAAAAATCATTCTCTTAACTGACTGGATACAAATGCTTCAATATTCATATGTAAGTATTCACATGTCTGTTGACAAAATTTCGGGGAAAAAAAATGCTAGTTGTTCTGTCAACCGAGACAGAGAATGTTTGCCCTCTGGTTGCTCCCCGATAGAACAGAAAAGATTACTCTGCCAGCTCTTCAAAACATAGCCAGGTTTGAATTCTTTTCAAATCTTTAAGCAAGTGAAATCCCTCAGTAGCAATTCACATTGCACTAGCATTTGAGTGGTAATTAACGTTAGCATTTCTGCCTTCTCTTTCTTCTCTTTAAAGTAGTTGTACTTAATCTCTCCCCTTCTCATAAAGTGAATGTGTAATGTCTTAATTTTGAGTCATTGAGTATCACTGAAATGGCACCAAGTTGTATAGCAGAGTTCAAAAACAACTTGTGTTTTGATAATGAATCTTAGATATTATTACCTCAAAAAAAAATTAAATAAGCCTGAACACTAAAGCTAACAAAGGATTAAGATAAAACCTCTCCAGCTGCCAAAAACCCTTATCTAATAAACCAAAGCAGAAAATCTTGAGGATTTATTTAACATGAAAGAGAAGTCTCAAATATTTGGTCCAGGAAAATGACCTGAACATCAAGTTTTAGGAAGGGTATACTGGATTCAGTAAACACAAAAAGCCCACAACTCAAAAGAAAGTTAAGGTATTAAAAATGTCCTCTTTGTTCACCATGGTTCAAGTTAACTTTTACTAGTGATTTCAGTTCTGTTTGACCAACTAAATGAGTCTTTTCCCAAAGCACACTTGAAGAAGCCACAACGGCACTTACACCTGTTTTGGGATGTTCAATTAACTTCAGTTCCACTAACCTCTTTAGCAATCTGCAGATTGTGCATACGTCCCCTGGGCTCCTAAAAGACTTCTATTTCAAAACAAAGCAGATGCTGACTTGATGACTGCATAATTTTAGGGCAGTAGGCAGAAGTCAATGGGCGATGACTACTTCACATCAGAATCCATGCTGCAAGATGAGAAAACATTCTACTGCAGAAAATAAACGTGTCAAGTTTCCTGTGCCCAGGTTAAGGAAGTAAAGTGAAGGTGCTCTGACTAGAAAAAAAAAACTCTGTGGTTACTACAAATCCTGTAAAGATATATATTTGTTTCACCACGACTAAAAATATTTACATTTCATTTAGTTGTTCATACTAGAAAAATTTACAACTCTAGGCCTCAGAATTCTCTAGCAGGTCTGAGCCCATCCTGAGGTTGTTCCCCCTATCTCAGGAAGTTCAAGTGGTCAAACAGGACAATGACAACATTATCTTAACTCCAGCAGGGGAAGAAATTAAATACATTAAGCTTCACCTCCAAGTCCATTCATCTACCATCTAATTGTTCTTGGTGAAGCCTACAACAGGAAGAGGTGCCTAAGTCCCCTGGAAAAATGCAATCAGACAGGCATATGAAGGCCAGACAAGTTACTTAATCTCTCTGAAGCTTCAGTTTACTCGTCTCTAAATAGATATTGCTAACACCTATTTCACAGGAATTTCATGAGGATAAGATGGAGTGCCATAAATGAAGAACTTAACATAGAATGAATATATTGGTGGAGTTCAACAAGAGGTATTAACTGGGCCCTGTGGAAGTCACTCTGAAGTGCTACAGTCCTACAAACAGTGCAAGAAAAGAAACCAACAAATGGCTCACATGCCAGTTCTAGGAGATCCAGCCCATTACTGAAGATACCAAAGAGTACAGGACTCTTCCCTGTGACATAACATGGACAAATAATAAATTACATACCGTATTTTAAATTATACCAGCAAGACCAGCCTTCCACTGCAGAAATGGGTGGAGAGCTTGTATCATCAGCACAGCATAATGTTTAAAACAAATTACCAGTTTAACTGGGTGGTGATCATTAACTACCCTATTATAAGCAGACAGACTTTCTGGCATTCCCAACAATACAGTATACTCTATGCACACAGTCAAAGCATGACTGGAGCACTCTAGACCCAACAGATGACTGCACAAGATAATTGCTTCACTCACTAGCTGCTGCCATGTACTTCAAGGTAAGAAAAAAATCTCTAACAGGAACTAAACATCCTGCCTCCCACTCACAGTCCTCATGTCCAGCTTGAAGCTTATTAATATTAGCAATAATGCAACTCAAAGTGTCTAGCATACTAAGCATTCTGAGTGGTTACCAATGTTAATGTATTACTAGGAAGCAAGAAAATCAAAAAGCTGAACCTACCATGAAACAACCGAAGAGGGAGTGGCTCTTTCTCAATGGAGAAATTCAGTGGCATGAAAATAATGGGATAAAGAACAAAATAACAAGCTGTACACCAAGGAGCAAATCAGTACAAGTAGGTTGACTTACCAGTGCCCATTCATCTGAGACAAAGAAATACGCAAAATGAGAAATGGCCCCGTCCTCACCCACCTGAGAAGAAACCACATAGTTTCACTTGTCTCTCTGCATCACCCTCAACTCCTTCATTATGTTCTAGGAAGGCAAAACTAAAACCTTCACACTGCTGCACAATGCAGGCACTCCATAAAAATGTGGTAAACCAAAGAGACACTCACAGGATCTCAGGACAAGAAGAATCACATGGCTCAGAGGTCTAAGCAGGGTTTCACAGGCTGCTCAATCTGAACTTCCCCAGATAATTCTGCTGCTCTATAGGGACTGAGAAGCACTAAACCAAGTCCCCAAGAACTGAATGCCCTTTACAATGGCCCCATCCAGGAAAGATCCAGCCTTAACCAGCAGCGAATCACGGCCTGTCACACTTGCAAGCAATTCTACTAGAAACGTTCTTTCTGATGTTCATTCAAATAATCTATTATATATTCTGCTCATTGTGTTGTTGGGGGAGAGGGGGTCTGAGAAGGCAGAGGCAATCTCTTATTCTTCCTATTTGACTCTTGTGAAAGGGATTTTGTCCATGCTGAGTATTCTCTGGGCTAAACACCCTCAATAAACTATGCATTAATTCAATGCTACATTATTTAAGGATACAACATGGTACAACAGTACCTCAGAAAGGAGCAAACTCAGAGCAACTTCAGAGTAACGAGAAAAAGATATAAACAGGGAGGTGGGACTTGAAGGATGAGAAAGATACCAGTAAGACTAGAATGCAGGGGTTAGTGCTGCATCAAGGGGACAGGGATACAAAGCACTGATAAGGAGCACTATATGCATGGAGGGGATAAGAGAGGGCTAAGGAACTTGAGAGTGGGGAAGGAGCTTAGTAGAGTTCAACAATTTTTGAATTGAGTACAACTAAATAAAATGAGAAATGAACGGTTCAAAGCACATCAGAATGGCTGAGAAGGGAGATAACAGAGGCCCTACAGATGTAAAGATTCAGTCCTGGGCACAGCAGAGCAGGTAAAGCCACCACATGCAATGCTGGCATCCCATATGGGTACCAGTTCAAGTCCCAACTGCTCCACTTCCGATCCAGCTCTCTGCTGTGGCCTGGGAAAGCAGCAGAAGATGGCCCAAGTGCTTGGGCCCCTGCACCCGCGTGGGAGACCTGGAAGAAGCTCCTCGCTCCTGGCCTCGGATTGGCACAGCTCCAGCCATTGTGGCCTTCTTGGGGAGTGAACAAGCAGATAGAAGTCCTCCCTCCCTCCCTCTCTTTCTGCCTCTCCTTCTCTCTGTGTAACTCTGACTTTTAAATAAATAAATAAATAAATAAATAAATAAATAAATAAATAAAATAGAAAGGGAGGGAAGGAAGGAAGGCAGGCTGTTTGATAGACTCAGTCCTGGAAAGGTCTGAACAGGAAAGAAGAGACCCAACAGGAAGGTCATAACAGCAAGTACTGGGCCCGCTTGCACTCTGTGAGGGTGGCAGATGTTCCTAAATGTGTACATTAGACAGAAGAATCATACAACACAGCCTGGACACTGGGGCTACAAGAACCAGGACGGTCAAAAAGAATGCCACAGCCAGCTGGAAACAGAAATTAATAAGAATTTGTTCTCAGATGATGTTATAAAACTAATAGGAAAAAGCAGAAAATGAGAAGAATGGGAAGAATTTGGGAAGGCTTGGTCACTGATGAGACCACAGTAAAATCAAAGAGGTGCCAGCATTGTGGTGTAGTGGCTAAAACTGCCGCCTGCAGCACCGGCATCCCATATGGGCACTGGTTCTAGTCCCAGCTGCTCCACTTCCAATCTAGCTCTCTGCTATGGTCTGGGAAAGCAGTACAAGATGGCCCAAGTCCTTGGGCCCCTACACCCGCAAGGGAGACCTGGAGGAAGCTCCTGGCTCCAAATCAGCGCAGCTCCAGACGTTGCAGCCATTTGGGGAGTGAACCAGCATACGGAAGACACTCACTCTGTCTCTGCCTCTCTGTAACTCTCAGCCTTTCAAATAAATAAATTAAAAAAAAAAAAAAAAAAAAAAGGAAGACCAGAATATAACTTCTAAGAGGTATCTGAAAAAACTGAGGAGGAAGCAGGACAAGTCTGAGGTGTGGAGAGGTGAGGTGCTTAGGTAACCACAGGTACACAGGTACTGAGTGCATCTGTGGACTAGTACCACGGTGGCTTTATACCATTTATGAAAGCTTCAAATTCATTCTCGGCTACACACTCACACACACACACACACACACACACACAGCAACTGGTGATTTTGCTGTTTCCTCTGGTCCCAGCACAGGCTGCAGTTTCTGTGTCAGCAGACAGGGAGTGCCTGGTTTTGAATCTAAAATCTGTATCCTTACTACCAAAGTTAAAATGCTTTCAAAAAGTATTATGGGCTTTTTTTGATAGAGCTAGGTGAAAAAAGCCAGTCACAAAATACCACACGCAGTATGAGTCCATACAATCGTTATTATTAATCATCACAAACTCTCCAGTGAGTTGGACAGAATCAGGGTTCTGTATTCACCTTTTCAGCTCTCCTCATGCTCCTGTTTCATACTCAAAGGTATTTTTTAAAGACTTTATTTAGGGGCCAGCATTGTGACATAGGGGTTAAGCTACCACCTGCAACACCAGGCACTAGACCAACTCCTGGCTGCTCCACTTCAGATCCAGCTCCCTGCCAATGACCTGGGAGAGCAGCAGAAGATGGCCCAAGTGCTTGGGACCCCGGCCACCAACATGGCACACTGGGATCAAACTCCTGGCTCCTGGTTCCTGGCTTCAGCCTGGCCATTGCAACCATTTGAGGAATGAGCCAGTGATCAAAGATCTCTCTGTCTCTCCCACTCTCTCTCCCTAACTCTGCTTTTCAAATAAATAATTTTTTAAAAAAGATTATTTAAAAATTAAAACCTCAACTTGAGATAGAACAATGTATGTTATGCACATCTCAACTCAAGATCCCCGAAAGCCTATAAAACTGTCAATCACAGGCAATCCTCCAATGTCTGACCTCAATAAAGCTACTAGAAACTGTTTTCAAAAATTGTTTTCTAGGCCGGCGCCATGGCTCACTAGGCCTGTGGCGCCGGTACCCAGGATTCTAGTCCTGGTTGGGGCATCGGATTCTGTCCCGGTTGCTCCTCTTCTAATGCAGCTCTCTGCCGTGGCCCAGGAAGGCAGTGGAGGATGGCCCAAGTTCTTGGGCCCTGCACCCCCATGGGAGAGCAGGAGGAAGCACCTGGCTCCTGGCTTCGGATCGGAGCGGCGCAGTGGGCCAGCCTTAGCAGCCATTTGGGGGGTGAACCAACAGAAAGAAGACCTTTCTCTCTGTCTCTCTCACTCACTCTGCCTGTCAAAAAAAAAATTGTTTTTCCAAAAAAAAAATAATAATAATAATCAGGGTAGGGGGATGATATCAACTTTACACAAGTAATCCAAAGTAAATACAAAGCCCAGAAAACATCAGTGAAAGGATGGGGGTCAAAAAGAGTTAAATGAATCCCAACATGTAATTTAGTGAGGTGCTCTGGACCTATCCCCAAGAGCCTGAGTCTCCCCACAATGAAATCGTGACTACCTGCTGCCCGACACTTCACATCTAAAACGTGCCCGACACTTCACATCTAAAATGTTCAGGAACCAGAGGGGTCATTTCAAACTCAAAGAGCAACACCAGGAACCACAGAGATGCTAGCAACAGCAGCACCTACTGACAGTCTTGAGCCACTGGCCAAACTTGCTCTCTCAGTCAACTGCAGAAACCTATTGATGGTCAATTTCAAGAGTCCTTTACTTACGCATTAACGAGATTAAGAAAATAAGTGTCAGGGACATAAAAGCATTCATCCCGCCGCAAATCTCATATTCTGCCCCTAAACAATGTGCAAACCATCACCCAAGTCATTTTTAAATGCACACTTAATTGCTAATGCTTTAGTATAAATAATTTATTCCATGAGGAAAAATGCTTTCATATTAATATTCTCAGCTAATAACTAGGATGTCATCTAACAGCTGGACACATCGGTGACCGTGAACTGCTTTCCTTAAACCTTTTAACTCAGACTACTGCTACTGTCCCTGTTCCATATGATCCAATCAGCTTCTTTTCATCCGGGTAAAGGTACCTTAATTGCAGCTTTCAAAAAATGAAAAAGGGAAAAAGCCAAGCCGTTAACTCCAGGATTACATAGAAAATTAATAGTTACTAAACCGGCTGCGGGGAGCCATCCTGTAGGGCTTAATCTTGTACTTTTCCCAAAAATTCAGCGCCTTGGAAGCCTATCCTGTGTGAGCACACAGGAGAAAGTTGACACTTCAGCTCCCACAGAGCACCAGTATAAAAACAATGGCTTTAAGAGCCTGAGTCAGTCTCAACATGAAAGGCTTGCTTTATAGAGGAACCGCCAACCCCGGTCCATCCAGATAGACCTGGAACCTGCGGAAAGCCGACACCTTCGCTCCGAAATCTGCACCGCATCACTGGCTCCACTTTAGAAACAGAATCCCCTGGCAGGTAGTAAGCGCGTCCGCGAGTGCTGCCTCCAGAAACCGACCGTCGAGAAAAGTGAAATCTGTGACAGGCAAACGCGGTCGGGAAGCCGTGGAGCAGCCGGCAATCCCGCTCCGCACCGCCTTCCCGGAGAGTGAGCTACTCCCCATGCCCCTCTCCTCTCCACGCGGCGAACCCCGATGAAATGTCAACCTGCCCGACGCGTCTGCAAACGCCGAGGAGCGATTTAAGAGCCTCGCGATTTTCCTTTAAGGTCAGGCGACGAGTTGGCAACAGACGGAGCGAGGGAGGAAAAGTTCTTTCTGCAGCACCCGCACGCCTCCCCAGCCCCCTCACGGGTCACTGGCTCCCAGGAGAGCAGGTTACAGCATCCCGGGATTTCACTCCCCGACAGCGAAATTAACCACCCCCGGGCACCCCGCCGAACCTCTCCCTCTCCCACGATCAACCCGCGCGGCCTGTCCCCGCCAGCACAGCCTGCAAAGCGCTCACCCAGGTGACCCAAGGGCAAGGGTCGCGCGGCGGAGCCGCAAGCGGCAGACCCACACGGCGGCGCGGGTATGCGGGCCTCCCGCACAGCCGCCTGCACCGGTAGTTGTGCAGATCCGGATTCCGAGGTGCGTGCGTGCGCGCGCGCCGGGCGCGGGGGAGCCCGGACTCGTCCCCGCCGGGCTGCGCGGCATCAGGACGCCGCCGACTCGGAAATCCAACTTTACCCGGCCTCCCCCGTGCCTCGCGCCGGACCCCGGAGCCGGCCCCGACCACAAGCGGAGCAGGACGCGGCCCGCAGCCCAACCCCACTCCCGGGCCCGGAACCCCGGGCGCCTGGGGGGCCACTTACCGCTCCGCCCGGCCGCCTGGGGCCGCCGCGCGTCCGGGGCGCGTCCGCCGCGCGCTCTCCCTGGGGAGAAAGAGAAACCGCGTAGACGGTCGGTGCGCGCTCCCTCGCCGCCGCGTCTGCGGAGAACGGCGGGCGCCCCGCGCCGAGCGGAGGGAGCCCGGGGCAGGCGGGGGCGGAACCGGCACAACTCCCGAGGCCGGCTCCGAGGGGGACGCGGAATGCGGGCTGGCGAGCCGGGGGCGGGCGTGCCCCCCAGTCCCCGGGCATCAACTATCGTCTAGGCGCCCGGGCCCCCGTTCGCGCCGCCCCCGAGGCTCGGGGCCCCCCATTGCCGCCCGCCAGCACCCGGGAGAAAGCGCTGAGGGGGCGGCCGAGGTCCGGAGGCCCGGGGTGGGCGCGCGCGGGGGGCGGGGGGGGCAGGGGAAGTGCGCGCCGCGTGGGGGAGGGGACAGGTAACTGCCGGCGGGGGGAGGAGATGGGGAGGGCGCCTCAGAGGCAGGAGGAGACGCGGTGGCTGGGGGCGGCCTCTGGGACCCGCACCTGGCCCTCCCCGGAGACCCTCCCTCCCGGGCACTCGGCACCGCACTGACTTTCCGCTCTCTCGCTCGCGCACGCACTGAACTCGCTCACAAAGTTGCCGGCAGTGGCGGCGCGGCGCTCGCCCTTCTCCTCCCCGCCCCATTCCTTCCCCTCCCTCTCCGCCTCCCTCTCCTCCCCCCACCGGCCCCAGTCTCCAGTGAGATCACCGCAGGGCGGCTCCGCGCCGCGCTCAAATCTCGCGAGAGCGGCGGCAGCTCCGCGCGGGCGGCCGGGGGAAGTGGAAGAAGTCGGAGGAGGGTGGGGGACCGCGGAACTCCTGGTTGCCATGGCGACGGCAAAGCCCTGGATTCCGGGCTCCTGCGGGGAGCGGAGGCAGCGAACGTGGGTGCAGGGTTCGACCTGCGCCCTCCCTTACGCGACTTCCTAGCGGAGGGGAGAGCGAGGGCCGGAGGCCGCGGGCGGAGTTTTAGAAACCTGTGGGAGAGGCCGGCGCCGCGGCTCACTAGGCTAATCCTCCGCCTTGCGGCGCCGGCACACCGGGTTCTAGTCCCGGTCGGGGTGCTGGATTCTGTCCCGGTTGCCCCTCTTCCAGGCCAGCTCTCTGCTGTGGCCCGGGAGTGCAGTGGAGGATGGCCCAGGTACTTGGGCCCTGCACCCATGGGAGACCAGGAGAAGCACCTGGCTCCTGCCATCGGATCAGCGCGGTGCAGTGGCCATTGGAGGGTGAACCAACGGCAAAGGAAGACCTTTCTCTCTGTCTCTCTCTCTCTCACTGTCCACTCTGCCTGTCAAGAAAAATTAAAATAAAAAAAAAAAAAAGAAACCTGTGGGAGAAGGCCGTGTGTGCAGGATCGGCGCCGTGATTTCGGGCGAGTTTCGCCAAAGGAAGCTAATTTGGGGAGGTCTCAGGCCGTGAGAAGCCAGTGCGCCCGGCTTCCAGCGTGCATCTCCGAGCTTCCAGCCTTCCTGTCGAGTCTCGTCCACGCCCGCACCCCATCAGACGGGGCTCTGGCAAGCTGGCGTGCGCGTCTCCACACTCTCAGCAACTCCGCAGGCTCGGTGCTTAGCAGGAGTTAGGGTCTGACGGGGGAAAAGTGCGGCCGACTGTCCCCGAGGAGCCGCCATGCTGCCCTCGCGTCGCACCCTGCTGGGTCCATGGTAGAGTCCGTCTTTACTGCACTCTTCAGTCCACACTGTCTTCATTCAATGGCTATAATCCCTTCTTTCCCCACCTTCGTCTCTTAAATCTCTGGAGGGGAGGCACAAGCATTTCTTGTTAAAAAAGCACTTAGTAGCTGTTCCGGAATGCTGTTAAGGGTGAAGGTGAAATCTTTCCATCCTGTTTCTAACTGTAGAAGCATTTCTGGGGCGGTGTAATACACTTACTGCCTAACTAAAGTGGATATGTAAGTAGAAACTGAGCGTTAATAACAATTAGATTTCAAGATGGATGAGTAAAAGCTTCCATGGTATTTTAAAAATAGATTGCATCCCCATACCTTAATATGGGGAAACCCTCATTTAAATCAGTCCACAGTTAGAACTTAAAATTTCATGGACCCAAGCAGGTGAATGCTAAGCTGTTAAGACTCTTCTGGGCTACTCGCAAGCTTAAATCGTATGTCAATGAAAAGTTTTATAATCACAAATCTAAGTGGTACAGTAATTCAAAAGCACAAGTACAGTTTGAGTTCTTGTGTGCCTCTGTAACTGATTTTCCTTGAAGTTACTTAATCTTTCCAATTCTGTTAAACGAGGGGGTAGCCCACAAGTTAGGTTATTATAGGTTTAAAATTCTATAGTTTTGTGGGTTTTTTTTGTTTTTGTTTTTGTTTTTGACAGGCAGAGTGGACAGTGAGAGAGAGAGAGACAAAGGTCTTTCTTTTCCATTGGTTCACCCTGCAATGGCCACTGCGGCCCGGAGCACCGCGCTGATCCGAAGCCAGGAGCCAGGTGCCTCTCCTGGTCCCTCATACAGGTGCAGGGCCCAAGCACTTGGGCCATCTTCCACTGCACTCCCGGGCCACAGCAGAGAGCTGGACTGGAAGAGGAGCAACCAGGAGAGAACTGGCGCCCCGACTGGGACTAGAACCCGATGTGCTGGTGCCGCAGGCAGAGGATTAGCCTATTGAGCCATGGCGCCAGCCTAAAAGTCTATAGCTTTTGAACTGTAAAAGTTCCCAAATAGAGGCCAGCATTGTGGCACAGCCGATTAGGCTGCCAGCTGTGATGCTGCATCCCATGTGAGTACCAGCTCAGGTCCTGGCTGTGCCACTGCCCATCCAGCTCCCACTAATGCATCTAGGAAGGCAGCAGATGATGCCCAAGTGCTTGGATCTCCAGCACCCAAGTGAGAGACCTGCGTGGAGTTCCAGGCTCCTGGCTTCTACCAAGCATTGAGGCCATTTGGGGAGTAAACCAACAGATGGAAAATATATATCTCTCTCTGTCTCTCCCTCTCTCTCTGTAACTCTGCCTTTCAAATAAATAAGTAAATCTTTAAAAATATCCAAAAATAACAGTGCTTTTTACATCAGTTTTACAAAGTGTTTCATTTTATAGTATGTCTGTTTCACTGTTTGTCTACATATTGATCTTTTTTACATTGACAGTTTTATTTTAAAGTCCCTCTTGTCTCAACTACAAAAACAAAATATTGACCATGCTACAGTAGTTTCAAAGGGAATCCATTGTTCATGATTTGTTCCTACACTAACTCAAAACAGATTCCTTGTTATTTAATAAATACACTAATTCAAACCAAAGACGCAAACTAAATACATCCACACTCCTGCCAAGATAACTATAAAAGAAAGGAAGGAAGGAAGGGCCTTGGATTTGCAGGCTGGCGTGGTTAATATCATGTTTGTACAGAGAAACACAATGGAACATCACCAGCAGCCCTGGGAGGCTGCTTTAAGGAAGCACCTTTTGTAACACAGCCTGGTGTTATAAATCAGTTGTTGATCATTTGTTCTGGTTTAACTTTTAACCTAGTTAAAAGCCTTAAAGGGTGGCTGCCAATCTGTATGCACCAACACAATACAGATTCAGGGCCTCTTGTTTTATGACTCCCAGAATACTTAACACAAGTGCCAGTCAGATCCATTCACTTTCTTCAGTGCTTCTTATGAGGCTCAAGAGATGGGCGTTGGCAGCAGATTACAAAGCTGGTTTCCCTGCTCTTCAGGTGTGGTAGAAGAGTAGAAATTGTCCCAGGGCTCTTTCAAGGCCGTGGGCTACTATGTGCCCCTTACTGGTGGCAAAACATTCCTGCCTCCGTGTTGCTGATGGAGATAAAAAGAAAAACCCACAAGAGCCAGGTTTCCAACTGCACCTTCTCTGGGTCCAGCATTCCCAATTGTGTCCTCTCTGGTGTTCCTGGAGTTTCAAACTAGCAGACAAGAGGCAGCAGAAGGAACGAGGGAATCGACTGCCAGGCAGAGATTAGATCTCAACCCACTGTCTGCCCACGCCCTCTCCTGGCTCCTCTACTCATGCCTACTCAACACACACACACACACACACACACACACACACACAGGTTATGTAACCTTTCCCAGTGACAAGGAGAAAATCTGATTTTTTACCATGTTACTCTCTCCCTACTTGCTTATTTGTTACAACATAAGTTCATTTCCTTCTAGTTATTCATTTCTACTCAACCCAGTACCCAACACATCAAATATAGGATGGATTTTGACACAGAGGAAAACCAAGCAAGGATATTTTATGTTTTTCCTGTTACAGACACTAATTCGTGCTTCCACTTAATACTCTTAAGATCTAGTTTCTCGGGGACAGCGTAGTACCGGCATCCCATACGGGCACTGGTTTGAGTCTTGGCTGCTCCACTTCCTATCAGCTCTCTGCTATGTCCTGGGAAAGCAGTAGTCCTTGGGCTCCTGCACCGGCGGTGGGAGACTCCGAAGAAGCTCCTAGCTCCTGGTCAGTGCAGCTCTGGCCATTGCAGCCATCTGGGGAGTGAACCAGCAAATGGAAGACCTCTCTCTCTCTCTCTCTCTCTCTCTCTGTAACTCTGCCTTTCAAATAAATGAATAAATATTTTTAAAAAATCTAGGGTGCCAGTGCTGTGGTGCAGCAGGTTAAAGCCCTGGCCTGAAGCACTGGCATCCCATATGAGCACCGGTTCTAGTCCCAGCTGCTCCTCTTCTGATCCAGCTCTCTGCTTTGGCCTGGGAAAGCAGTAGAAGATGGCTCAAGTCCTTGGGCCCCTGCACTCATGTGGGAGACCCAGAAGAAGCTCCTGGCGCCTGGCTTCAGATAGGCACAGCTCCAGCCATTGCGGCCATCTGGGGAGTGAACCAGTGGATGAAAGACCTCTCTCTGTGTCTCTACCTCTCTCTGTAACTCTGTCTTTCAAATAAATAAAATAAATCTTTAAAAAAAAAAACTCTAGTTTCTCCATCCTGTTATCTTGCAGTTCAGAAACTTCCTGTTAAGGTTCTACAAGGCATTCCTAACATATTGAGAAAGATGACTCTGGAACATTAAAAATGTCTAGAGCACCCTCAAATTCATCTAAGATTAAATGGTACTCACTGTTGTTGCAATTTAGGGTTTTATTGTTTTGGAACCATGTGAGGTAACTCTGCCTGAACACTGGATTGCTTACAACAATCCCAATCTTCAGCAGGATTACAGAGAGAGGAGAGACAGAGATCTTCCATCTGTTGGTTCATTAGCCACAATGGTCAGTGATGGGGCAGACTGAAGCCAGGAACTGTCGCTCCCCCTCTTCGTGGAGGAACGACACAGGACCCTGCGCTGTTCTTTTATCTGCTCGGCCCTCCCCGGGTTTGCTGCTGGTTCTTCCCGGGTTGGCTACTGTCCCTTCCACCTCCGTGGAAGGGCAGTTCCCCCTGGCCACATTCCCCACTTCCGCGGGGGAGCGGCACACCGCCGGCCGGCTCTCTCGGGGGCTGCACAGGCGTTCCTTCAGCTAGATGTTCCCCTTAGATGTTCCTCATAGATGTTCCTGGTGCATGCCGTCTCTCTCCTCCTTTATAGTCCTCCTCCGCCAATCCTAACTCGGCTGCCCACACGCCGAGTACGCTGCTCTCCAATCAGGAGCAAGTCCTACAGTTTATTGGTTGAACTGGAGGCAGCTGGGTAGAAGCTGTTTTCTCCTCTCCCAGCGCCATATTGTAGGAGAGCAGATGCATAGAATAAGTCTTAATTCCAGTAACTTAGTCTAGTCCGAGCTGCTCCCCACAGAGGAGAGCAGATGCATAGAATAAGTCTTAATTCCAGTAACTTAGTCTAGTCCGAGCTGCTCCCCACAGGAACCTGGAGCTTCATTCAGGCCTCCCACATGAGTGCAGGGGCCCAAGTACTTGGACCATCTTTTGCTTCCTTCCCAGGTCCATTAGCAGGGAGCTGGATTGGAAGTGGAGCAACTGGGGCTCACCTGGGATGCAGGCATTGCAGGTGGTAGCTTAACATACTACACCACAAGGACAGGACCAGTAGTATTTATTACAAATTTAAAATAGTAACTACTCCCAGCATTTTGTGGTGCAGAGTTAAACAGCCACCTGCAATGCTGGTATCCCCTATGAGAGAGTTGGTTCAAGTCCCAGGTGCTCCATTTCCCATCCGGGTCCCTGCTGATGTGCCTGGGAAAGCAGCAGAAGACAATCCAATTGCTTGGGCCCCTGCAACCCACATGAGAGACCGGGTTGGTGTTCGTAGCTCCTAGGTTCTGCCTGGCCGAGCCCCTGTTGTCACAGCCATTTAAGAAGTGAATCACCAGATGGAATATCTTTCTGTCTCTCCCTCTCTCTGTCACCTTGCTTTTCAAATAAATAAGATATTTTTTTTAAAAAAATAGTAATTACTGGAACAGACAGCCTAGCAGTTAAGATGCCAATTTAGGGTGCCCATGACCCACATCAGAGTACTTGGAAAATGCCCAGCTTCAGCTCCTTACTCTGGCTTCCTGCTGGTGTAGACCCTGGCTCAAGTAACTGGGTTCCTGCTACCCACTTGGGAGACCTAGATTGAGTTCCTGGCCCTGGGCTTCTCAGCCTCAGCCATTGTGGGCATTTGAGGAGTTCACCAGCAGATGCAGATCGAAACACTCTCTTGCTCTTTCTCTCTCTCTCTCTCTCTCTCTCTGTCCATCTCCCCTCTGACTTTCAAATACTTTGTTTAAATAATTAAAGCACCAACTACTTCATTACCAGTTAACACTCTGCATTAATCAACACAAAGCCATTATACTTCCCTGTATATTCTCTTGCTCTTAAAAGGACTATTTCACACCCTCTCCTCCATAAAACCGCTGCTATTAGTCAGAGCTGATGGCCTGACTTCTTTTGTTGGTAAAGTAGCAGGTATGAGAAGCAAAGTGAGAAATGAACTCACACTCCCTCCCTACCACTCTCGCTACCAGCCTACCTGCATCTGTCTACGTACATGCTTCCACACTTTCTGTCACTCAGGATGAACTCTGAGTCTCTAAGCAAGACTAAACTCTCCACCTGTGTACTTGTCCCATTGCTTCCAACTCAGGGACACTGACTCAGCAATTGTCCCTTCTGTGGCTTGCACCAGCAAATTTTCCTCCTCTGTTGAATCACCGCTGAGAGCTTCACACGCATGCTGTAATATCTGTCATGGTAAGAATTAAACTGTTTCTCAGATTCTGTATCTCCCTCTGTTTCACTTTACAGTTGGAGGTTGCAAAAGGCTCTACCATCCCCACCATCTTTAGTTCCTCCCCTTCCATTCTGCTGCACCCACTGAGCAGCGTTTTACCCCCATTAGTCCACAGACACAGTTCTTCTTAGGGGCGTCAGTGTTCACCTCATTGTCAGCCTTGGTGCTCAGCTCCCATCCTCACCTGGTTAGACTCCTCAGCAGGAGGACGTCGGTCACATTCATCCTTGAAACTTTCTTCACTTGGCCTCTGGGCAAAGAGTCTATCCTGGTTCTTCTGCTACTTCCTGGTCCTTCCAGTCTTGGGTCTCTAAACACAGGAGGCTCCAGGACTCGGTTCTGGACATGTATTTGCAGTTTCCTCTCATGCCATGGTGATAGCTCACCAATCTGATGTTTTTAAATATCAGCTGTACATTGAATACTGCCAAGTTCGTATCTATAGTCCAGTTATGTCCCCAAACTCCAGCCTCATATATCCATCTCCTACTCAACATCTCCAGTTGTCTGTGCACTAGGTATGATAAGCATCAAGCATTCTCCCCCGAAAAAGCCTGTGCTCTTCTGAACTCCAGGTATTCCCTGAAACAAGTTCACTGTTGCAGTCTCCCCCATGTCAGTGAAGGTACCCTCCTAAAGGTTGAGAGCTTTTTGCTCCAAGCAAAAGTCTTAGAAACATCCTTGACTGCTCTTTGTCTGTCACATCCCATAGCCAAACCATCCACAGATTTCCTTGGCTCTTCTTCAGAATAAGTGCAGAGTCCAGTCACTCTCCACCCACTGTGGCTCCACCTCTCTGACTGAGCCATTTCCCACCTGGATTATCTAAACAGTCTCCCCACTGCTTTCCCAAGCTGGCTTCCTGGCTCCTTCCCTATCCTCCAGTAATTTATTCAACACAGGATCCAGAGTGCGGAGCCTGAGTAAGTCACTTCTCTGCTCAGAAACCTTCCAGGGCTTCTTATCTCAGAGAAAAAGCTCAAGTACCTACTCAGGCCCAGAGAACTGCACACAGTCATTCCTTATCATCCAAGGGAGATTGGCTCCAAGATGCCTTGGGAATATCCAAATCCACAGATGCTCAAGTCTCTTATAGATGATAGGGGACTGTTTGCATATTACCTATGGATGCGCTCCCATATCTTATAACATCTAATGCAATATAAATGCCATATAGACAGGTACTCTGCTGTATTGCCTAGTGTATAGAGACAAGGAAAAAAGTCCATGCATGTTCGGTACAGATGCGATTACAGATAGCAAACACAAGTCTGTGCTTGGTTGAATCCAAGAGTGCAGAACTGGTAGAGACTGAGGACTAACTACCGTATTCTCTGACTCCCCTTCCCTTCCTGTCTCCCCTCCCTCTTTCCACCACCACAGCCACACTGGCATTTCCGCCACTTCTTTCTCTTAAGGTTTATTTATTTATTTATTTAAAAGAGAGAGCGAGTGAGTCAGAGAGACCCTTCTATCTGCTGGTTCACTCCTCAGATAGCCACAATGGCCAGGGCTGGGCCAGGCCAAAGCCAAGAGCCTGGGACTCCATCTGGTTCTCCCACACAGGTACAGGGGCTCAAGGACTTGGGCCCTCTTCCACTGCTTCCCCAGGTGCATTAGCAGGGAGCTGGATTGGAAGTGGAGTGGCCAAGACTCTAACTAGTGCCCATATGGGATGCAGGGTTGCCGGCCATGGTGGAATGGACTGCACCACAACGCTGGTGCCCTGCTGTTTCTTGAAAACACCAGGTGCTCGCCTACCTTCAGGCCTTGCATTTGCTGTTCCCTCTGCCAGGAAGGCTCCCTCTCACAAATATCTGCATGGCTCTGAGACTCTGTCTGTACAAAGGTAACTGTGTTGGTCACTTGCCTGCCTACTCCCAGTGCTGTCTTCTGCTCTATCTTGCAGGAGGCCTGACTTCCATGGGCCATGTTTCTCAGCCCTCCCTTGTCACGAGCTTCCAGATGGGAAGAGAGCCATCAGGAGGGAATTTGGGCTAATGGAAGGGGCAAGCCAAAGCCTCTTCCTCTTATCTCTCTCTCTCTGTCAGTGTCTTGAGAGCCATCGGGAGGGAATTTGGGCTAATGGAAGGGGCAAGCCAAAGCCTCTTCCTCCTCCCTCTCTCCCTCTCTCACCTCTCTCTCTCTCTTTCTCTCTCTTTCTCTCAGTGTCTTGAGAGCAGGTGCACCTCCTCCATGGCCCCAGGTTCAACTGAGTGAGAACCATTCCCAGGCTGGTAGCACCTTCAGCCTGGGGGCAGAGCGGGTAACAACTTTCTCGTATGAGGAATCTGGGTTGCCTCATTATCTTGCTTAACTTCTCCATCCTTCCATCATCTGTGTAACAGTTTTTGTGTATTAAATTCCCTTTTTTTAAGTTAGCAAGATCCTCTAGAGGGCAGCACAAATCCCAGTCCCTGCCAAGGAGTTGGAATCCACTCCAAGGTGCAGGATTGATGTATAGAATTTATCCAAATTCCCCTCGCCAGGCTTGACTGCATGGGAGCAAGAATGAATAGACCTCTGCATGTCAACCACTGGCCTCACTAGAAGGAATTCAGTATGAAGAAGTCAGCCAGCCAGGGCCTCAAGTGCCAGCCCCACCTCCAGGCTCAGGAGCAAAGCAACTTTGGAAAATGTTATTCTAACCTCTCAGCCTCAATTTCTGACTTTAAAGCAATAGCAATAATAATGATGGATTTGGGGGCAGGTATTGTGGCACTAAGCTGCTTGGGATGCCTGCATCCTGTATCAGAGCACCTGGGACTGAGTCCTTCCTCCACTTCCAGTCCAGCTTCCTGCCAATACCCCTGGAGGCAGTGGATGATGGCTTAAGTACTGGGGTCCCTGCCACACATGAGGGAGACCTTGTTGAGTTCTGAGTTCTTGGCTTTGACTTGGCCCAGCCCCAGTTGTTGTGGGCAGTTGTGGTAAAATATGTGTTTTTAAAAACACATAGTTATTTTGAGGATTAAATGAGACACTTCTTAAAAGTTTGTGGAAAATAGAATTAAGTTTGTGTGGGTACAAAAATGTTTGAAATTCATACATATGTTGGGACTTCAAGAAGTTGATGCGGGGTTGGTATCTGGTGCATTGGTTAAGACACTACTTGGGATATCTTCATCCCATGGTTTGTGTCTCAGCTCTGCTTCCAATCCAGCTTCCTGCTAATGCACATTCTGGGAGGCAGCAGGTGATGGCTCAAACACCTGGGTCCCTGATACCCACCCAGAATGAATTCTAGGCTCTTGGTGTTCTCCTGGTCCAGTCTCAGCTGGACCCTTAGGTCCCTTCTGATGGCCCAGGATAGCTGCTCCCTGCCAGTGCCATTGGGGTCTTAAATTTACCATTGCTACTCTTGGGGATTCCTTTGTACCCTCAGCTCCCTCACCAGCTGGTATGGCCTCCATCTCACATCCCATGTGTTTCATCTTTTTAAAAGATTTAGTTATTTATTCTGAAAGAGTTACAGAGTGAGAGCAAGAGCACTATCTCCCATCTGCTGGGTCATTCACCAGATGGTCACAACAGCCAGCACCGGGCCAGGCCAAAGCCAGGAGCCAGGAGCTTCTTTTAGGTCTCCCACACGTGTGCAGGGACCCAAACACTTAGGCCATTACCTGCTGCTTTCCCAGGCACATTAGCAGGGAGCTGGATAGGAAGTGGGGCAGCTGGAACACGGACCGGTTCCCATACGGGATGTTGCAGGCAGCGCCCTTACCTGCTAAGCCATAACGCCAGCCCCTCACATCCCATGTGTTTCTATGGGATTGTACCAGCCTAAGACGCAACAGACTCACTGTAGATGTTGAATTCCTCTCAGTGTTGCTGTTTGTATCTTGCTGGGTCATTTACTCACCTTTCACTATTTAACTGCAGTTAATTTTCACATAATTGTGATAATTAGCATTTTTATAATAAAAAGAGACTGATTTCTTTACCTTAATTGGAAAAAAAAGAATTTACACGCTTGAAAAGGAAGATTTTCTGTTCTGAACCTCTCAAGAGTTGTTATTATTTAGAAATTGTGTATTATTTTTCTTTCTAAGCCTCTTTTCATCTCCTCTTCTGCAATTCAACCCACGTAATTTCCTTGAAGGAAGTGGAGTGGTATCATTTTACAACAAGAAAACAGTTAAGAGTAAGTCAAATTAGTTGCCAGATATTGGGACTAAAATTGAAGTTTCTTAATACCCTAGTCAAAGATTTTCATATTAAATCATTATCTTGTCATTATTTTATTCTTCAATTATTCCTTTCCTTTGTTTTCAGAAAAAATTAAAATATTAGTGCTACGGTTCAAATGTCTCCCCAAAAGTTCATGGTAACCCAACACTACTATGTTAAGGGTATTCTGAAGCGGGGCCTTTAGGAGGTGACTGGGATTAGATGGGGAAGCCCCACGAGTGCATAGCTGGCTCTGTAAGAAGAGGACGAGACTCCAGCTGGCACCCCTGCTCTGCCGGGTAAGTGGTGATACAGCAGGAAGGCCCTCCCAGAAACCAAGCACGTGGCAGTGGCATGCTCTCGGACTCCCAGGCTGCAGAACTATAAACTAAATAAACTTATTTTCTTTATAAATTAATCAGCCATAGCAGCATAAAACAAAGAGAGCTGATAATATGCCTTCCAGTCCCTTGACTCAGAAATGCCAAGAACACATGTTCGTATGCCCCTTATTCTTCATCTCAAATATTTCTGATTTTTTGCAACCATATTTTTCTGTCCCTACCATCAGGATGAGAAAGAAAATGCACCTGCCTTCTGTCTTTGTGGCTATTTAACCCTGTGATTTTCACTCCATTATCACCGTTAAGTCTTCGGGTCCTCTATCTAATTTCCACCTAGAAATGTTCATTATACTCAATGGTTAACTCTTCCAAATCAGCTGAAGAAAGAATTACCAGGCCTCATGGTCTGTGGGCTGTACATGCTACTAGGTCCAATCCTGATTGAAACCTCCTCGTCCTGAGCTTGGTCTGGGTCTACTGTCTCTGTTTCCCAGGAGCACACGGAATGAGAAACCACACCTTCTGGCCATCACCAGCTGACTCAATCAGCACAACTCTTCTTGCTTGACTCACATAACCACAAGTACGCAAGTTGATCCCTGGGATGCCGAACAGTGTACTTAAAGCTCCCTTCATGATTTGTCCTATTTATTACTGTGTCACAACTTACTCTATTTTTTTTTCTTGGATAGGCAGAGTGGACAGTGAGAGAGAGAGAGAGAGAGAGAGAGAGGTCTTCTTTTGCTGTTGGTTCACCTTCCAATGGCCGCTGCAGGCGGTGCACCACGCAGATCTGATGGCAGGAGCCAGGTGCTTCTCCTGATCTCCCATGGGGTGCAGGGCCCAATGACTTGGGCCATCCTCCACTGCACTCCTGGGCCACAGCAGAGAGCTGGACTGGAACAGGAGCAACAGAGACAGAATCTGGCGCCCTGACCAGGGCTAGAACCCGGTGTGCTGGCACCGCAGGTGGAGGATTAGCCTACTGAGGCGCGGCGCCGGCCACAACTTACTCTAAAACTTTAGGGGCTTAAAGCCACTGCCATTTGATTCTACCCCATGATTTTGTGTGTCAGGCAATTCTGACCTGATAACCTGGAGGCTTCACTGATTCCTCTGAACTTTGGCAGGGATGGACAGAAAGCTGACCTTTGCTAGGACCATCAGTTGGCTTCTCCAGGGAACTTGTCTTAGGGTAGCTGGGTGTTGAGGGCAGGGCTTGCCGGGAGAGTGTTCTGAGAAGGTGGAAGCATCCAGTCTCTTGAGAGCTGGGATCAGAAAGGAGCACAACATCTTTCGCCATTTCCTATTGGTCAAGCAGTTACCTCAGCAGCCTATGTGGTACAGACTGTGTGGCCACCTGCAACCTATCACAAACTTTATTCATCCAGCACTCGTAGAGCATGCAGTATGGAGCAGGCTCTGTGTAAGACTCGGAGTATGGAGGAAAGTTAACACACTAAGAAGTTCACTGGCTGGAGCAGAAGCAAAAATGTTTTATTGTTCTTATTCACAATCTTCTGGAGATTCTCTAAAACAACACATTAATGAAGCCCAGAATAACTTTTAGGAAAGTAATGTAAATGAAAAAGAGAAAAAAATATTCACTGTCTAATGATCTCCATTTGCTCGTAATTCAAATGTCTATTTGAGTCACAACACCTGGCACACAACTGAACTGTGATGTGGAGCTGAAGCTTCAAGTGTTACAGGGAATAAGCGGCAGTGATGACTTCTTTGGGGAGTGGCTCTTGTGCATGCGAAGAAGAAATTGTAGTCATGCTTAGCGATTGTGGGACATATTCCAAATGGCTTCAGTTCACGTCCGCAAGGCAAGCGGCTAGGCCACTTATCACCCATGGCAACTCTGTCAGTCACAAATCAGAGAAGCCTCACTCCTGTAACACAGTGTTAGGATCATAAAGGAAAGACAGAGTATTCATATTCACCTTCCAGGGAGAAAAAGGAAAAATGTTGTTTCTAGTTTGGCAGCCTTCCAGCCAGGGCGTTGCCTTACCCTCCAGCAGAGCTGCTAGGCATGAAGCTGCTTAGCTTAACACACGGGTGTGTAATGGTTGTTTAACATTTGAGATTTCTAGCAAGAGTCTCAGAGAATATGGTCATACTGTGGTAGGCTACCGTGCTCATGAAGCAAAAATGTGGTAAAGAGATTTTGGCTGTGGAGAAACTGGGTTTGCTTCTGCCTTGTAGGGAGGTTTTCCAAAGGTCATGGTCATTAAAATCACTGACCCGCAGTCCTTTTCCTGAATGCCTTGTTCTCCTGGGTCTCTGGGCTTTACCCATGTTGCTCTGTCTGCCTGTGTCTTAGCCTTTCATCATGATAACAAATACCCAAGAGAAGCAATTTATGAAAGAGGAAAGTAATTCTTTATTTTAATTTTTAATTAGTTTTTAACAAATTCAGTGTGATTTGATAAGTTATTTTTTTTTTCATGGAGTCAAAACAGGAGGTTCACAGTCCAAGACTGGGTGACCTCTTTGGTCTGATGTCTGCTGCAGACAGCAGGAAGAGGAGCAAGTGCAGAGGAAGGATCATACAGTGAGCCAGGAAGCAGAGCAACTGGGCTGGCTCCAGTTTATATAACCAACCCTTTCAGGAGACAACCCCTGATGACCTAAGGGTCTCCCGGTAGGCCCACCCCCTAAAAAGCATAATTGGATCAAGCCCCCACCCTCTCCTAAAAGCAGCACCCTTGGGCCACACCTTTAACATACTGGGCCCTTGTAGGACACCAAAGCTAATGTCCAAACGGTAGCACTCTCCTGGAACACCTGGGCCACTCTGGAAAAGGGAAAGGAACACACAGAAGGACATGGGGACTGGAGGAGTGGCCTTAGGACATCCATAGTTGGAAAGTACATGTTGTTCCCAGCAGTGATGCCAACAACAAACACTGTTGTTTAGAGAAGAGAGAGAATGATGATGACTCAGATGGTAAGAAAAGTCTCATGTAAGGTATGTGAGCTTTGGTTAAACGGAGATGTCGAAGACATGGCTGTGATTCCAGCCAGTGTTTTTGAGCACCTCCATTATGGTAGTCATTGCCTGGAAATGAGCCCACCATGGGAGCAACACACATTAAGGAGACCTTGAAGAGACTGACCAAGTACTATGTTTGGAGAATATTAGGAGATAATATTAGGAACACAGGAACAGGGAAATTAGAAGTCTTGAGTCCTTTTCTGAAGCCTTTAAGGCCAGTATTTCTCTTTCTAGAAATAGAAATTTCTTTGTTTGCTTCAAAGAACCCTCAATAAATTTCTTTCCAAAAGAAGAATCTATATGTCACAGAAAATAAACCACAGCCCAGCACCTGCATGCTACATACATCTCTGTTGTCATCATTGTTCGACATCATTTATAGCCAGAATCAAATGCCTAGTAGTTCTTGGCACCTGTCCCTGCCTTCTTTGACTTTTCATTCTTATATATTTCTTGGTTTAGGTTTGATTTGAACCATGCATTGCACAAATGACCTTTAAAGTATTATTAGAATTGTGTGGGTGAGCAATTAGGAAATGAGACCTAAACAATTTCTAGTGTTGTATTTTTTTTTAAAGATTTGTTAATTACTTGAAAGGCAGGGTGAGAGAGAGAGAGAGAGATCATCCATTTATCGGTTCACTCCCCAAGTGACAGTAACAGCCAAGACATGGCCACACCAAAGCCAGCAGCCTGGAACTCCATCCAGGTCTCTAATGTGGGTGGCTAGGATCTAAGCACTTGGGCTATCTTCTACTACTTTCCCAGGTGCATTAGCAGGGAGCTGGATTGCAAGCAGATCAGCCAGGACTTGAACTGGCATCCATATATGATGCTAGTGTCACAGGCAGCATCTTAATGCACTGTGCCACAATGCCGGCCCCTCGTGTTGTATTTTCCTAAATCACATTATTAAACTATTCAGCGTACTCTAAGGAGATGAGGCTAGGAGAAGGAAGAATTTGTAACATGTGTGGATCAGTCTCCAGAAGATGGAAGATAATGACAATCTCTTGTCTTCTTTCCATTCCTCAGTATCCCTGTTCTGTCATGTAAGGCCCACCTCAAATTCAGCTTCCTCTGTGCTGTTTACTCTAACCTTTCCAACCTCAGCTGATAATTTCCCTCCCTGATCTCCTCTTCTACGTATATCATTATTTCATTCTCTCAACTGTTGTTAGGAACTAGTAAGCATTTGAGGACAAGAAATAAGTTCTATACATCTTTTCTATTACTTAGGGTACTGCTAATACATAACAACCAATACTTATTGAGTATGTAACTGTGCCCAAGGCTTTGTGTGCTCTTCTTTATCTAGTTCTCATGATCATCCTTTGAGAAATTGTGCTATTATCACCTCACATTACAACAAGGAAACTGACAATCAAGGTTCTCTGCAAGTGATTGGGGAATACCAGATTTGAACCCAGGTATTTTAATTCCAGAGTCCATAGACACTACTGCTTAGAAGAATAAAAATAGCATTTGTTGAATACGTATTGCATCCATGGATTATTCCGTGTATTTTTCACACATATCTCTATTATCGTCCCTATTTTAATGAAGAGGAAATTGAAAGGTAGTGAGGTTTGATAGCTTTGTCAAAATAATATAGTTAATAGGGCCTAGAACATGGATTGGGTCCAGTTAAGACTCTGTCTAGAACTCATGGAAACTGAAGATGAAGTACACAGAATCCTTTGCTTAATGTAGGGATATTTTCCCTGTATCCACAATCTTGTTTCTAGGATTCTCTTCAACCGTTTATTCTATGATAGTTTTCCAATGCCTTAATGACCCGAGGCTAGTCTTAGTATCTGCCTTAAAACACGATCTTCTGAGCTAGGGCAAACATCTCAACTGGGACATGATCTGGCCACGTCCAGATCTGCTCTCCTGACTGAAATCATCAGGTCCTGAAGCCGGATCACTGCCACCCACTTTCCCGTGGCTTTCAGTCCCTGGCAATGCTCACCAGTTCAGTGTTCTGCTCCAGTCCTTGAAGTGACAGTGTTAGGATTCCCATCTCCATAGTGAGTGGGGTTATTAGTTAGGAATGTAACTGGTGATGGCTTCAACAAAAAGGAGGTTATAACTCTCACACAGCAGCAGTCTCTTGGCATTGGTTTAGTGGTATCTCAGATTCACCTGGCCTTTTCCAGTTGGTTACATGGTTGCAGGCAAGGTAAGAAGAAGGGGAAAAGGGCTGTGCCAGTTCTGTGCCTTTCACAGAAAAGAAGAACAAGTTTTCCCCAAAGCATCTCCAGCAAATCTCCCCCTCTCTCCCATTGGCTCCAGGGAGTCACATGGCTCCCACTACACATAGCTCTCTTCCTACAAGAGAAGCTAAGAATTCATGGACTAGGACTGCTGGGCTAGCTTAGTCCTTACCCAGCACATCGCCCATGGCTGGGCCCATGCTGCCCAGGACAGCAAAGAACAGGACAGCGAAGAAGGAAGAAAGCGGTGCTGGCTGCTGGCGTGAACACCTAACGGTGCCTGCGTGGTGGAGCCGGAAGCTCCCCTGCAGCTCTGCACCTAACAGCCCAATTTGCTTGGGGATGAAATCAGTCTTTGGGCAGCAACAAATGCATCTCACCACAGCCTCCCTCCCTCTCCTCATTCCAGATTTCCACTAGAACTGAAGTCCATTCATGAAGAGAAGCCATCCGTTCACCTGCTTTCTCCAAGTCTCCATCTCTTGATCACACAGCCAGCTGTAACTTGCCGCAGTCTGAATGGCTCCCTGATCTTGACACCCAAGAATGACTGTAATTGGAGCCAGCATTGTGGCATAGCGAGTAAAGCTGCTGCTTGCGATGCCAGCATCACATATGGGTGCTGGTTCAAGTCCCTGCTGCTCCACTTCTGATCCAGCTCCCTGCCAATGCTCTGGGAAAAGCAGCAGAGGGCAGCCTAAGTGCTAGGGCCCCTGCACCCACATGGGACACCCAGAAGCAGCTCCTGGCTCCTGGCTTTGGCTTGTGACTGGGGAGTAAACCAGTGGATGGAAGATTTCTCTCTCTGTGTCTCTCCCTCATTCTCTGAAACTCTTTGAAATAAATAAATCTAAAAAAATTACTAGTGTTTTTTGTTGCCAAAAGCCCTACATAACATTCTCTTCTATATTTCAGTATCATTCTTCCTGATTTTGGACTTGGGACTGCATTGGGTTGTGGTCCTGAATGATTTAGCTCAAGTTCTCTTCCAGCTGGGAACTCAGCATGTCTTGAAGCATAGCCCACAGCTTATGACACATAATACATTACAAAGTAAATTCCTGTTGAATTGCCTTGAATATTTAAATTCCTGGGGTGTCAACTGCTATTACTGACCTCAATGGCCACTATCAGAAATGCCATTAAAGAAGTATCTCCTTCAGTGAAGATTTGTAGCAAGTTAACTTCTCTGTATTAGGAAATATGGTCAAAGATAAATGAAGTTCTATTTTTTAAAAAAGAAACTATTGGGATTTTCATACATTGAATAATGAACCACAACAACAAACAGGCAGTGACAAAGGAAGATAAATCTGATGTTGGGTTGGTCTGCTGCTCTCTGTTCAGTCTCTACCGAATATTGATGACTGAGGGTTCAGATAAAAGAACTGAGAGGAGAACATTTTTAGAATAACAAGGGAATAAATATGCTAACATCGTGTCTGAATCTTGGTATCTATATCCAAGAAACACCCTCATCTGAAGAGTATCAATAGATGCTTTCTTTTACTCAGATAATAGGAATCATTTGAAGATTTATTTCTTTGAATGGGAGAATGATAGAGAAGAAGAGAGGGAGAGAAAGGGAGAGACCCATGTTCCCTCTGGTTCACTCCCCAGCTGGCTGCAACAGCCAGGGTTGGGCCAGGCTGAAACTAGGAGCCAGGAACTCAAGTACACAACCCATCGTTTGTTGCTTCCCAGGTGCGTTAGGAGGGAGCTGGATCGGAAACATAGCAGCTGGGGCTCAAAGTGGCACTATGGTGAGAGATGCAGGCATCCCAAGAGATGGCTTATCCTGCTGTGCCCCAACACCTGCCCTGATAATGAGAAGCGATTAACCTGCCAGGAATCAGAGCTAAGAATGTTTGGGTCTAAGAACCATATTCTTCTAGAGTCCTCATGTGTGTACATCCCTGCAATTTGGCGAACTTTTTATATTCCATTTTCTTCTGTAACTGACATATTGTCTATGTCTTATTAAAAAGCCATTTTTTTTTTTCAAAAGATACGATTTTGGG
Organism: Oryctolagus cuniculus; assembly: GCF_051225735.1. Lineage (NCBI taxonomy): Eukaryota > Metazoa > Chordata > Mammalia > Lagomorpha > Leporidae > Oryctolagus > Oryctolagus cuniculus. The sequence goes on from NC_142886.1 coordinate 21,596,563, forward strand.
TGGGAAGCAGGAATAGCCCAGAGGGGGCTGAAGTTCATCAGTTCATAGTATGTAAATTTTTGTGATTTCCCTTTGTGCAAAAGGTAGCATAGTAGAATAACTAGGAGTAGATAAGTGCGTAGACGGTATGTGTCTTTCATACTGTCGCAACCAGGCACTTATCATGGTCTGAGAGAATCTGAACAGCAATTATGTCAAGGTTGAGCTCCATGGCAAGAGGCTTCACTGCAGTCTCTGACGGGTTGCTCGTTGCAGGAAACCTCATACACAGTGGGCCTGGGCGTGCATATGTCAGGAGGGAGACTTGGCTATGAAGGTTCAGAAATCCGACTTATTTTGTTATTGCTCTGCAAGTCTCTTAATCTCTTTAGATAGGACCATCATGTTCCTCCACGAGAAATCCACAAGAAATTGAAGCAACTGAATACATACTTCATTGAGAACTCTGAGCACTGTGCCCTGCCCAGACATGCCGCCTCTGACTGATCAGTAGTGACTCCCAGCACTGTGCTGAAAGCCTGCTGAGATTTCATCCGGACTCAGCGGGAGAGGAGCTGAGATTCATTAATGACTTCTGTCAGGAGCAGAGGGGCCGGTGCGCAGTGGGAACCGCGGATCTATGCACCACTCATTCTCCAGACAGATACCAGCCCAGAGGGCTTATTAAGCCACGGATTGCTGTGGGTTTTTAAAAAAATTATTCATTAGGGGCTGGCACTGTGGCATAGCGGCTAAAGCTGTCGCCTGAGTGCCAGCATTGCAGATGAGAGCCGGTTCAAGTCCGGCTGCTCCATTTCTGATCCAGCTCTCTGCTATGGTCTGGGAAAGCAGCAGATGATGGCCCAAGTCCTTGGGCCTCTGCACCCATGTGGGAGACCCAGAGGAACCCCCTAGATCCTGGCTTCAGTTGGCTCAGCTCCGGCTGTTGCAGCCATCTGGGGAGTAAACCAGCGGACAGAAGACCTTTTTCTCTCTTTGCCTCTGCCTCTCTGTAACTCTGCTTTTCAAATAAATAAATAAATCTTTAAAAAATTAATTACTAATTTTGTATGTATTAGAGACAGAGCTTCCATCTACTGGCCTACCCCCCAAATGCCTGCAACAGCCAGGACAAGGCCAGAGAACTAATAAACTCAGGTCTCCCATGTGGGTAAAGGGGACCCAGCTACTTGAACCATCACCACAGCCTCCCAGGGTTTGCATTAGCAGGAAACTGGAATTAGGAATGGAGCTGGGACTCAAAGCCGGGCACGTTGACATGGAATACAGGCATCCCAACTGGCATCAGAACTGCCAGGTCAAATGCTTGGCCCAGATTCCTGTGTTGTAAAAAGTCTAAAGTGGGTCTAAGAATTTCTATGTCCAACAAGTTCCTAGTTGAGGCTGATGCTGCTGACCCAGGGATCTTACTTTGAGAGCCACTGCTATAAGTTATGGCAGAAATAACTTTAATGAGGACATTAAAAAACAGTTTTAAACAATTGTTTCTAATTGTTCTAATCATAGAGAACCTTGATACGTCACTCACAGATCTTCTGATTTTAATTAACAAACGCCTCCATGGCGTCCCTTGGAAGAGTCAGTTGCCCTTTGTACACCCTGCAGAAACTGATGAGCTGGCTCAGTTGTCTGATATTGATCATTTGCAATTGAAGGGGATATTGGTGGAAAATAACAGTTTGGAGTTTAGTTACCTCATGCAGAATTATCCTCTCAGTGCTAATTAGAAGCTCTCCTGGTTCAGGGATCATGCAATTAGAATAGAACAAGACATCTGTCCTCCTTTTCCTGGGCCTAAAGAATGACATCCTGCTCATCTAACAGGTACTAACTGTAGTTAATAATCAAGTATGTGGCAAGCAGATTGAGTCTGGCATATATTTTCACATTTAATATGTTACCTCATTGAACGCTCACATCAATCCATTTCCCAGATAGGAAAACAGAGGCTCAGAGAAGGTGCATAACATCCCTAAGGTCACAAAATTGTAAGACCAGGAAGTTGACCTCCAGGGTTTATCTGCTTAACCCCTGCAAGCGGCTGCAGCTGCAGGCCTAATCAAACCAAACGAAGTGTTGGTTTGGAGAGGAGAGGACAAGGGCTCAGCCCAGTTTCATAACACTTGAGTCAGACGTTGGATGTTCAAAGAAGATTTCTTCTTACTTTGATTCTAGAAATTCTATTTTAATGCAACCTTGGTTCATCTGGATCTCCGTTGTCCTTATCCAGCAAGGCCACCCCAATGACACGTACGGGATGCATTTCCAAAAAAGCTCCGTATGCATCATGTCGTTGTCAATCACATCTCCTTGAGACATGCCAAGGGAATTGGTTATTTAAAGGAATCTATTGGCAAATGCTCTTCTTGGAAAATGAAAATTCTCCTTGTAATTAAAATAATCACCCCATGTTCTGTTTTACAAGTCTGATTATATTTTAACACCAGATTTTTTCCCTTGGCAGGTGGGAGGTGTTTGGTTTGAGTGGGAAGAGTATAGCCCAGAGCCAAAGCCAGAAGCCCATTTGCCTTTTTTTCTCCCCCTCCCCCTCCCCCTTCCCCCTTCCCCTCCTCCTCCTCCTCCTCCTCCTCCTCCTCCAGTCTGAGGGGCATGATGGACTCTGCACCAGGAATGGACAAGGTTGCACTGAATGGGGTTTCTCCGCCTGGGCAGTTGTGCCCCACCACCAGGAGTCCCCGTGGTCCCCACTGCAGCCTCACGAGCACATGGAAGCAGCGCAGCAGCACACTCAGGGCCAGCAGCTCTCGTCTCACGGTGAAGATCAAGGAAACGAGAGAAGAAGGGCCATCGGAGGTCAAAGGGTGCCTTCCTGATTTTTCACATATTCCTCCAAGGAGGTGAATTATCAGAAAGCTCACTTGAACTTTCTCACAAATAGCCCTAATCTTAAGAATCTGGGGGTTCTTTTCACGAATGTGAGTTTCTTAACTGACTTACAGTACCATGTTGGATCAGGAAACCTCCAAGGCTATGAAGAGGAAAGGGTTGGGAAGACACAGATCTAGATGAAAGCTTGTGCTTATGGGATAATTGCTCTGCTGCACCAGCGTCTTAATGTACCTTCATATATTGTTATTTAAATTATCTTCAAAAGGCTGGAGAATTCTCCTTTATACCTGAGTTATATAAAGATAATGCTTCTCAAATTTCTGTTAAAATATGTCCCAGAGTGGAAGAGTTGAGCTACACTCTTCCTCTATCCCTAACACCCTCCTGATATCTGTGGGTCATGGAAGGAAACGACTTAGAATCTTCTGTTTTACCCAAAACATTCACATGGATTTTGCACCCCTGCTCTGGGCCCCCAGATATGAGTTACCCTTGCACGGTTAAGATGGGCACAGGTCAGTCTTCCACCTGCTGAGCCGTCAGAACAACTCTGGGTCATCTAGTTTGGGCTTTGAGGTCACATGTGGGACTGAATGTTTAGAGGTCATAGGTCTGTCACATTTTACTGGGAGCAGTGTAACTAATCAGACTGGATTGCCATCTAAATTTCAGATCTTTCCTCAAATATGAAAGTCCACAACAAAATCAGTTTAAGTTTTCCTGACTGGGACCGGTGTGCTCCACTTCCAATCCAGCTCCCTGCTAATGCACCTGGGAAAGCAGTGAAAGATGACCCAGGTGTTTGGGTTCCTGGCACCCAAGTGGGAGACCCCTAAGAAGCTCCTGGCTCTTGGTTTTGGCCTGGCCCAGCACTGGCCATTGTGGCCATATGAGGAGTGAACCAGCAGATGGAAGATCTCTTTCTCTGTGTCTCTCCCTCTCTCTCTCTTTACTCTGACTTTCAACTAAATAAATAAATCTTTTAAAAAAATGTTTTCCCAATTATCATAAGAGCAGGGGGAGAGGTAATGTGTAATTTTAACTGATGGAAGGATTAACAAAAGTATGGATATCTTAAAGGCAGGTGAACAGTGGAAGAATACAGTATGCAATGACTACATTCTTTTTAAAAATTTTATTTATTTATGTATTTATTTTCACCTACTTGAAAGGCAGAGAGAGAAAGAGAGAGATCTTCCATCAGCTGATTCACACTTCACATGGAAGCCAGATGCCATGTCATTACCAGCTGAGCCCAGCACCAAGCATCAGGTCTAGAAGATGCCACCTTGCAAGTGAATTTTTCAGTCCAGCCAAGTCTTTGACTGAAACCCCACAAGAGATATGCAGCCAAGATTCCTTGCTTGAAAGAGGGAGAGAAAGAGAGAGAGAGGGAGGGAGGGAGGGAGGGAGGGAGGGAAGCAGAGAGGGAGGGAGAGGGAAAGACAGAGAGGGAGAGGGAGAGAGAGAGGGAGAGAGAGAAATCGTTCATCTTCTGATTCATTTTCCAAATGCCTACAAACAGCCAGGGCAGTGCCAGGCCAAAGCCAGGAGGCAGCAACTGCATCCTGGTCTCCCAAGTACTTGGGCCATTCTCTGCTGCTTCCCAGATGGCTTAATACAAAGCTGGATGGGAGCTGGAGCAGCCGAGACTCAGAGCAGCACTCTCGGATTGCTGGCATTGCAAGGGGGAAGCTTAACTCCCTGCATCACAAGGCCGTCTCTAAGATAACCAATGTTTATCGTCATTTTCAGGAATCACCTTCTGAGGCAATTTGTTACACACTACTTGAACGCACACACACTTAACATTACCCACTGAATAAGCCTAAAACAACATCCCACACAGTCCCAATGGACTCTGCTAGGACTTAGATTTGGCCTTCAAATATGATTCCCCTCTAAAGGAAGCCAGGGCTTCTTGATGAAGTGATGTAGGGTAGGAAATGTGCAACATGAACCGGGAACTTGTTATTATTCTGTATTCTGGATAATCCCCTGAAAAAGATTCAGAGACCAATGTGAAGTGGCACCCGTTAGCCCATCATCAAATGATTTGAGATTCAATAACGATAATAACTGCAGTGTGCTGAAATGCTATCAAATATGTTTAAATCCATGAGTCCTTAATGGCATTGAAAAAGTAGGGTGGATGTTTGGGACACCTGCATTCCATATTGTGGAGAGCCTGGTTTGAGTCGTGGCTGCTGCATTTCTGATCCAGCTTCCTGCTAATGCGTATCCTGGGAGGCAGTAGATAATGGCTCAAGTGTGAGTCCCTGCCATCCACACAGGAGATCCAGATGGAGTTTCAACCTCCTGGCTTTAACCTGGGCCAGCACTGGCTGTTGTGGGCATTTGGAGAGGAAACAAGCATATAGAAAACCCCTGTCTTCTGCCGCCTTTCAAGTAAAGTGAAAATAAGTAAGTAAAAATTCAGAATATACAATTGGTCACATTTAGAGGATGAAGGGGAACTAATTTATTATCTTGAAAACTGGTAAGAAGTGTGAAAGAATTGAGCAATTCCTGGACTTTTTTTTTTTTAATCCAAATTATACCACCAGATTGGTAGAGGAAGGAGAATAGCTCTTTATAAACTATTCCAGCGAATACATGAAACAGAAATGATGGAACTAAAATGTCATTTTGTCATCCCTAATGAATTAAGGGATCTAGGCATTATCACAGCTTCAAACATCATCAGAGACAAGCAGGCATCGTGTCCTCCTGATCAAAGAACAGAACGGCACCGAGTCTTGCCAATAAGGTCAACGTGAAGTCCAACAAAGCCTCCAGATCCAGCTGCCACCGTGCAGGAAATGGTGTCGAGCTGCAGCATGAGAAAGCAATCGGCAGAGTCCAGGCTGTGGGGAACCACACAGCTGAACAACCTGGAGGCCTGAACACATAAAATGCAGAGAAAGGAAGAGGTTGGAGGGGAAACCTCCACGTGAAGAGATTTAAGTGACATATCCAATTGTTTAAATGGGCAAAAATAAGCTACAGTGCTTAGGGGCACATGCTTTGGTCATCAAACAACAAAGAAACACAAGGAAGTGATTACTATAAAATGACGGTTCTCAGACTTTAGACACGCACCAGAGTCACCTGGAGGATTTCTTAAAACACAGACTGCTAGGCTTTGCCCAAAGAGTTGCTGACTTACAGGTCTGTGATGAGGGCCAAGCATTGGCATTTTGAAATGAAATTTCTGGCTCAGAGACCACACTATGAGAACCACTGCTATAAAAGTCAGGATAATGGCTTCTGGGTTGTGAGGACGAGGAGGAAGGAGGGGTCTGTAATTGGAACAGGATACATGGAAGAACTCTTGGACTGGCTGATCAAGTTTTGTTTTTTGACTTTGGTCTTGGTTGTAAAAATGTTAGTCATATAGTAATTCATTAGGCTCCATGTTTTTCATGTGTTTTTTAAAAATTTGATTTATTTAAAAATAATAACGTGGGCCAGCATTGTGGCGTAGAGGGTAAAGGTGCTGCCTGCAATGCTGGCATCCTGTGTGGGCATTGGTTTGTGTCCCGGCTGCTCCACTTCCAATTCAGTTCCCTGCTAATGGCCTGGGAAAAGTGGAAGATGGGCCAAATTCTCCCACATGGGATAACCTGGAAAAAATTCCTAGCCCCTGACTTTGGCCTGGCCCAGCCCTGGCCATGTGGCCATCTAGGGAGTGAATCAGCAGCTGGAACCTCTTTCTGTCTCTGCCTCTTCTCTCTGCAACTCTTTCAAATAAATAATCTTTAAAAAAGAAAGGGGCCCTCCCTTCCTCCCTTCTTTCCTTTTAAAAAAATTAAGGTTGGGGCTGGTGTTGTGGTGTAGTGGGTAAAGCCTCCACCTGCAGCGCTGGCATCCCATATGGGCACCAGTTCGAGTCCCAGCTGTTCTACTTCTGGTCCAGCTCTCTGTTATGGCCTGGGAAAGCAGTGGGAAATGGCCCGAGTGCTTGGGCCCTTGCACCCACGTGGGAGACCTGGAAGAAGCTCCTGGCTCCTGGCTTTAGCCTGGCCCAACCCCAGCCGTTGCAGCCATTTGGAGAGTAAATCAGTGGATGAAAGATCTCTCTCTCTCTTTCTCTCTGTCTCTTCCTCTCTCTTTGTAACTCTCACTTTCAAACAAATAAATAAATTGTTTTTAAAAGCTAAGGCTAGGGACTAGGTATTAGCTAGTTTGGTGGTTACAATGCCCACAGCCTACCTCAAAGTGCCTGGGTTTCATTCCCAGCTTTGGCTCCTGACTCCAACTTCCTACTGGTGCAGATGCTGGGAGGCAGCAGTGACCCCAGTGATGGCGCCTCTGCCACCCCTGTAGGAGAGCTGCGCTGTGCTCTGGCTTTTGGCTCTGGCCCTGACTCAGTCCTGGTTGTTGTGGGCATTTGAGGGGTGAACCACTAAGGGGAGTGTACACACACTCTCTCTGGCTCTCAAAGTTTCTAAAAAGTCAAGAAAATTTAAAAGTGAAATTCTGTAAGATTAAACAAATATAGACTTTAAATTTTGCAGTCCAGTTGACTTTCTCGTATCTCTGAACCAGGAAGCAGGTGTAGCACATCTCTCTCCATATCACACGTGCAGTCTAGAGCATAGCTCTGAACTTAATGTGGTCCATCACGCACCCTGCTGCAGAAATAAGCTACATCTCTGAGAGTGGGACAATCTCACTTGTGAGAGATTTGACAACTTGCTTGTAACTGGTTATTCTTATTCATGTTTATCACCAATATTTCTGATGCACCAATGGAAGTAAAGCCCTGTGCTCAGCACAAAATGGAAGTTTGAACAAAACAAAAATAGATCCAAGTTTAGGTTTAGCTTTCCTGAGGAGAAGCAGATTTTTTTAAAAGTCACAAATAAAGCTATACAAAATTAGAAATGTTGATACAGTTTTAGTTTGTCTCTACACTTCATCTGATTTTTTAAAAACATTAAAAGAGTATCAATTTAGAAATCACATTTATAACTCAAGTCCAAAAATATTCTTAACATATTTTTGGCAAAATAAAGTTTTAGCAGAGCTTTTGTGGTAACATCTTTACAGTAACTATCTTATTTTTATTTCATCTAGCTTCTTTCTTAGCACCATCAAGTATTTATTCAGTGTTTTCTGCTTTGCACAATACTGTGAGTACTAAGGGCTTTAAAATAGTTATCTAGTTAAAGTACATAATCCAGGCATATAGCCATTTGGCTAGGGCAAGCACATAATATTAAATGCTAGTCTTCCTATCGCTTGGCTCTTTCCTGCTTCAGTGTCAGTATGCCAGTCATAATGCTCAACTTCTCCTTTTCTTTTTCTTTCTTCCTGTTGAATGTGATGTCTCAAAGACAACGCGGACACTGTGAAATTGTGTAGGCTCCTCCAGAACTCTGGTATTTCTGAGAGGTGACCAGAATAAGTAGTTTAAGTTTAGAAAGAAGAGTCATGGTTCTTCAATCATTCCTTCAATGAATATATTCTTGGGGCCAGCGCTGTGCCATAGCAGGTAGAGCTGTTGCCTGCAGTGCCGGCATCCCATATGAGCTCCAGTTCAAATCCCAGCTGCTCCACTTCCATTCCAGCTCCCTGCTAATGTTCCTGGGAAAGCAGTGAAACACAGCCCAAGTCCTTGGGCCCCTGCACCCGCGTGGGAGATCCGGAAGAAGCTCCTGGCTCAGCCTCAGCCATTGCGGCCACTTGCAGATTGAGCCAGCAGATAGAACGTGTCTCTCTCTCTCTCTCTTTATCTCTCTCTCTAACTCTGCCTTTCAAATAAATAAATCTTTAAATCCTTTATGGTTTTAAATCCTTTATGGTTTAAAAAGCTTTTTTTTTTTTTTTTTTTGAAATGTAGGGGTTGGGGAGGAGAGAGAAAGGGCACTCCCGTTCATTGGTTCACTCCTCAAATACCCACAATAGGCTGGAGCTGGACTTGGCCAAAGCCCAGAGAAAGGAATTCAATCCAGATCTCCTATGTGAGTGGCAAGAACCCAATTTCTTGAGCCATCACTACCATCTCCTAGGGTCTGCATTAGCAGGAAGCTGGGGCCAGGATCTGGAGCCAAGAATTGAACCCAGGCACTCTGATGTAAGATGCAGATGTCTTAACCACTAGCTAAACTCTCATCATATTATTTAGGATTTTAAGCAATTTTTTTGAATCATACCTTTGAATATAAGATGAAAGCCATACACTTGCCCCCCAAAAGATGCCCAATGCCCCTACAAAACTTTATGACAGTTCTAGGCTGTTTGCCAACATGCACAGGTATCCTATTGCATTCAAGGAACAAGTAGAGAATATTTGGTTTCATTAAACCTGACCACAGTGAGTGTTGGGAACAGAAAGATGTAAACAAATAGTCCTCATTTTCAAGGAGCTTTCATCTCAGTGAAGAAAACATTAGACCAAAATATTTTTATTGCAGTAAGATAATGTTTTAATTGAGCTATGTATAGGCCAAAGCTTTTTGGTAAATACAACTATCATTTTTATGAGTATACCTTTTTCGAAATAAAATGCCTTAGAGCTTTTCATAAACTATATTATCCAGATGGAACACAAGGGGAAAAGAGAGTGTTGAGCTTGCCAACTATGACTCACCAAGTCAGTGACATGCCTAGAAATAGAAATGAAAAATGAAAAAAAAAGTTTTCAGCAGTCTACCTTGAACAAGCTATCTCCCCATTTGTTCAGCAGTGCAGTTGGAATACAGGCAAGTCTTGACACTGTAGGAGGAAGAAGTCAGTGAGTCAGCTCAGTGTAGAAACCAGGTTGGAAGAGAGTCCCCCTGTGAGGAAAAGTACAGAGAGACTCGGACTCCAAGCCTTAGTCACTTCCTCCCAGGCCAGGCTTTGTGCAGCTGCCCATCCTGTCACCTGTGTTTTGTTTGATCTGTGATATAGAATCTGTCACTTCTCATTTCTTAGAACAGCTCTTGCTTCCTGCAGGTAGAGGTCGAAGGTCAGGAGGGTCCCAGCCTGTATAGTCTGTCTCACAGTCTTCAGGAGAAATTTGACTCGCAAGCTTGGGAGTCCCGAGGGCCTCCTGATGCAAAACTCTCCCAAGGAAATGTGTTTTTGTCCCCCACACCAATGCTATGGCCTGGCTCAAAGACAGATGTGTAAGAGAGTAGGGTTGCAAAGTTGACTCAATCCTTTATGATGTGCAAAGTCATAAAACCACATAATCATACTCATCAGAATGTGCTGGAGTTGTATCCTTAGTATTTTCCACTAAATTGTGGCTTCCTAAAAGGCAAATATGGCATTTATTCATTTCTGTCCTTAATACCTAACATATGAACTGGAGCACAGTAAATGATGGTACATTAATGAATGGGTGAATGTGGAATTATGGGAAGTCTACAAGGTATTAGTTCTTGAAATGGGTAGGGGGTGGGAAATGAGCTGCAGAAACAAAAGATTCAAGCCAAGTTATTGAGGATTTTTTTAAAATCAAACTAATGATTACTTTTCAAAATTCAAGAAGTGACCAAAAATGCAAGGAATAAAGTAATCCACCTCAGTTGCCTGAATCCAAAAATAACCACGATTAATGTTTCATTAATATCGTTGCAGACTTCTCTTAATATAGAAGGTAACAGATAATCTTAGGCATTAAACTGATCCATTCTAATTTTCTTCTTAATTGGTTCCCCAGGAACCTTGTACCGTCAGGGTTGAGTTATGGAGTTACAAGGTTTTTTTTTTTTTTTTTTGTCTGGGGGAAAGTATTCCCTGGAATAGGGAACATTGATTTCTCAGTTCTTTGACCCCTTGATTTCAAACAAGAAAATATTCATGAATTGAGAGAGAACGAGAGAGACAATTCTCAGTCTCTATTATCTTTCCTGTAACACCAGAACTAAATCAGAAGGGCTCTGGCCAGAGTTTCTTCCCTACGATAGCTTGGGCCTCCCTCCCCACCTGAGAATGCCCTGGGGCTGGCCACTCCAGGAAGTGCGTGTCAGAAGAGGACAAGCCGCGGATGAGGTGGGAAACCCCGCAGCCGACTCACTCTGGCCCCAGAAATTGTGCAAAAGGAGCGCTGAGACAGGTTCTGGTTTTCAGCTCCCTCAGACCCAGGTTGGGCACAGAGGATCAGAGCATCCAGAGAGCTAAGGAGGGGCCAAGACCTCAAGGGCTTTCCCACAGTACTGCAAGGAGATTCTCACCAGGCCCCACCTGCTTTCCCCCACCTCCAATATGCTGCAGCAGTGCTGACAGGGCCCAGGTAGGTAGATAGTACAGCCTGAGACGATGCTCTTCACTCTCCCATGGCCTGTGAGTCACTTTTAGGGGACCCAGAAGCTCCTGTGTGTCTGAGAGCAGACATACAGAGGAGTTGCTTCTATGGGTAGGCAGAAGCCTGAATGTGCGGATCTGCCAGTTCAGAGGTAGACGACCAGGACCATAAGCTCTAGTGTCAAGTGTCTTGTGAGCCACCGGCCAGGAAACAGCCTGGGGCAGCCAGTTCACAGCAGAGATCAATGATGCTTGGAGGATTAAGCATAGACCTGAGGACTTTGTCCTCCCTCGACATTGACACCACCAGGATGTCACAAAACGTGGATCAGGGAGGAGAGGAAACCCAAGGGACAAAGAATGTACCTGGGCTGGGCCTGAAACTGGGAGTTAGCAACTCAATCCAGGTCTCTCATGTGGGTGGCAGGACCTGCGCCAATAGGCAGCTGGAGTCAGGAGCGGGAGGTGGGACCCCAACACAGGTACTCCAATATGAGACACAGACATCTTACCTCACATTTCTACTGTTTTACTTCATTGCATTAATTCTAACAGACTGTAGTAAAATTTAGATCCCAACCCCCACTTCCTTGTGTTGCACCCACCACAGCAACTGTTCCCACAAAGCAAGAAGAGTGTTTTATTCTCTGTACCTGTTATACAGCAAAGTTCTAGCCAAGTTATGCAGATACAAATGTAGAAAGAGAAATGTAAAAAATGGTGTCAACAGGTGATCATATCGGTGGATGTAGGATTGAGTTGCACATAACAGAGACACTCTCATGGTTCAGGCAGACAGGGTGTTGGGCGCAAATCCAATCACGGAAGGGCTGGAGGAGGCTTCAGGCTTTGGCTCTTAGGAATGACGTCCAGAACAACTGGTGCTCCAGGCAGTATCTCCCCCACCACAGCAGGAATCTATCTGGAGAAGTAGAGGCTACTGTCCCAAGTTCAGGCTCCAGGATGATGCCACTTATGGTGGGCTGAAAATGGGCCTCCAAAGATAAGCGTGTCCTCAGGAGATATTCCTAGAACCTGGACTTGTGCAGAAGCTGTTTTCAGGTGTGACTGAAGTGGAGGCTCCTGAGTCAGGATTATCCCGGATTATCAGAGCGGGCCCTAAGAGCAATCATATGTATCCCTGTAAGACAAGTGAAGGAAGATGAAGGCAGAGGTCAGAGTGAGGTAGCCACAAAGCAAGGGATGGAAGGTGGAAGAGGTAAGGAACGGGTTTTCCCTAGAGCCTCTCTGTCTGGCCCTGCTGACACCTTGATTTCAGCCCAGTGATACTCAGTCTGGCCTCTATGGGAGTAAGGAAATACATTTTGTTAGGGTCCAAAAAAGCCCACCGCCCGAGGAACGACTCCAAGAGACTTATTCTCTCATGCAACCAGCAAAAGGTTAAATTTATTGATCCAACATGTTGGGGCCCTCTGACAAGGACAGAGGAGCCGTGAGGAACTACAGCATAGGGTTTATAAAGGCAAAAACCGCAAAATCGGGAGGGGGGAGAGAATACATGGTTGCTAAGCGGTTGCTAAAATCTTACAATCAGCAATTATGATTTTAAGACATAGACAAATCACATCTTCATTATTAGCCCAGGTAACCCAGGTGCAACCTTTCTACTTTTAAGCTTGAGCAATCATGCTAGGGGGTTTTTGTGCGTTGCCAAGGGTGGTGTAGTGCACTGTTATTGTCCGACTATTTGAGATCATAGTTTCAGACCAGAGTCTCACAGTGGGGGGGTTGCTTTCCCAGAATGCAGTCTCAAGTGCTCCAAAATGGAGTCCCTACTGTCAAGGTGCTACTTTACTCTGTTTTATTTTCACAGCTGCACCAGGAAGGTTTAAACCTGTAAGCTTAAGCTTAACTTTTGACACCCACACATATACAATTTTTAACTCTTCAATTTCCATTTTTTCATTTTTAAAATTTATTTTATTTATTTGAGAGGCAAAAAATAGAGGGCAAGAGACAGAGAGTGCTCTCAATGTCCGGTTCACTCTAAATGCCTGCAACAGCTGAAGCTGGGCTGGGCCTGGGCTGGGCCTGAAACTGGGAGTTAGCAACTCAATCCAGGTCTCTCATGTGGGTGGCAGGACCTGCGCCAACAGGCAGCTGGAGTCAGGAGCGGGAGGTGGGACCCCAACACAGGTGCTCCAATATGAGACACAGACATCTTACCTCACATTTCTACTGTTTTAAGCCACCACATGAGGGTACTGCAGAAAGTTTATGGGAAAATGGAGTTAAAAGATAAATTTATTTTGGTGCAAAAATTTTGAATACATAGGGTTTTTTTCAAAATAGACATTTCTGTGAACTTTTTGAAGACCCCTCTTAAATATGGATTTTTTTTTTTAACAGGTAGAGTGGACAGTGAGAGAGAGAGAGACAGAAAGAAAGGTCTTCCTTTGCCGTTGGTCCACCCTCTAATGGCCGCCGCGGCCGGTGCGCTGCGGCTGGCGCACCGCGCTGATCCGATGGCAGCAGCCAGGTGCTTTTCCTGGTCTCCCATGGGGTGCAGGGCCCAAGCACTTGGGCCATCCTCCACTGTACTCCCTGGCCACAGCAGAGAGCTGGCCTGGAAGAGGGGCAACCGGGACAGAATCCAACGCCCCAACCGGGACTAGAACCCGGTGTGCCGGCGCTGCAAGGCGGAGGATTAGCCTAGTGAGCTGCGGCGCCGGCTAAATATGGATTTCAATTATTTTTTTGCATCAAAATAAACTTATCTTTCAATCCTGTTTTCCCAGGAACTTTCTGAAGTGCCCTGCTGTGTGGTAGTTATGTTTCAAAATGCACAGGAAATAGATCCCTCTGGTGTGATCTGGGCCCAAGGAGCTGCTTTTTCCGGGGTAGCTCCAGGAAACCAGGAGACAGGAAGTCCCACCAGAACTGTGGGCTCCAGAGCCGCACGGTGGCTGGCTGAGCTCCACCCCTGGGGCCTCCTTTTCCATCTCCTTGCCTTCTTCCACTCAGCTCAGTTCAAGTCTCAGCTGATGGGTGGCACCTGTGTCCTCTGGACTATGAGCTACGAGGGAATCTAGAGATATGATTGGATCATTCCAGCCCCCAGAGAACAGGAGGACATAATAAACCCAGGTTGGAAGAGATGTTAAATTATCTATCCACCGAACTCTCGGCCCTGGGCCGCAGGGCCGGGCCGCCGCCGCCGTCACCACCGCCGCAGCCCGCCCTGACGCGCCGCCTCCTCGCGCCGCGACCTAGGAGCACCCCGGAGAGGGAGGACTGAATCCCAATGAGTGTGAAAATGTGACAAGAAATGAAATGTCAGAAGAACTTGAAATGGATACGGTGGATTCTTTGATAGACATGCCATTTGCTGCTGTAGATATTAAAGATGTTTGTGGAATCACTGATGCACCTCAAATAAAGTTGAAGAGAAATAAAGAAAATGAATGTATCAAGAGTGATCAAGTGAAGAAGAGAAAAAAAAAAAGCAGAAAGATTATCAACCCAACTATTTCCTATCCATTCCCATCACCAACAAAGAGATTACAAAAGGGATTAAGATTCTGCAAAATGAGATAATACAGCAAGATAAGCGACTGGCCAAAGCCATGGTCAGTGATAGTTCTTTTCACGTTACCCAATTAGTGGTGCAATTATTAAATGAAGATGAAATAAACATTGGTATTGATGCTCTCTTGGAATTAAAACCACTCATAGAAGAAATCCTCCAAGGAAAACATTTGACTTTGACTCTTCAAGGGATCGGAACTTTTGGTGACTGGGTTGGATTTGTGAAGCTGGCAGAAGGAGATCACATAAATCTACTTTTAGAGATAGCAGGGAGTGAAAAAAATAGAACCTGAATTGTATGAAAAATGTATCAGTCATAGATTTGGAGAAGAAATGTTATATCGTATAGATCTTTGCTCCATGCTGAAGAAAAAACAGAGTAATGGCTATTATCACTGTGAGTCTTCAATTATGACTGGCAAGAAACCAATTGAAATCCAAGACTTAATTAACGAAGCTTTGCATCCAGAAAGAATGAAATTGAAGTCCAAAGTGAAACAGATAAAGGAACTTTAGGGAATATACCATGGATGTGGGCATTTAGGGAATATACCATACATCTGTTTCTCTCTCTCTCTCTCTAATAAATAAATAAATACATAAATACATAATTAATTAATTTAAAAAGTTTGGAGAAAATGGAGCTGAAGATAAGTTTGTTTTTTAAAAAGCTTTTGGGAAATGTAATTACATGATGTTTATTTTGGTGCAAAACAATGAAATCCATGTATTTTTTTAAGACACACAGTTTCTATGAGCATTTTTAATAATTCTGATATGCCTGGGTTTCAAAAATTTTTTTACACCAAAATAAGCATCATTTAATTAGATTTTCCATGAACTTTTGGAAGCCCCTTTGTATAGTCCCCGGAGTCTTGCTTGCTTGAGACACTCTGCCTACCGCCTTTGTGCTGAAGAATAATTGGGGTAAAATTCTGAAGTTTTCCCCTCAGAACGTGGTAGGCATCTTCCCACTGTCATCTAGCACTGAGCGTCGTGACAGCTTCCTTTACCCTACAATTTACCCACTCATTTCCTGGCTGCCTGGATTTTGTTCTAAGGCCTTTCTGAAGTGTCTGGCAAGACACTGTACTTTAATTTGATTGGTTGTACCCAGTGAAGCTTGTGTGCACATCGATCAGAGAGTTTTGGATTTTTTTTAATATTTGTTTTGATTCTGTTTTGGAGAGGGCACACTTAATCATTGGCAGGTTAAGCTGTGGACCAGTTCTTGCCATCTTTAGCTGAAACTCTCCAAGGACAAGTTTGGAAGCTTCGTGTTGGCAGCTGCCTTTGCTGGTCAGGTCCTGGAGCTCCTACTGGTCATCAATGTTGAAGACACACAAAGCCATAGTGTCCCCAGAGGCCGCTTCTCTCTGCTAGACAAGTACACTTCTATTGCAAGACAGTTTGAGAAATGACCTTACATTCCTACTGTCTTCTCATTTCCAGCTAAGTGTTCCCAGGTCCTTTCTACGTATTCTCCAGCATGACTGAGCTTCTTTCATCACCATCCCTCTCTTTTTTTTTTTAAAAGATTTATTTAATTTATTTGAAAGACGAGTTACAGAAGAGTTAGACAGAGAGGTCTTCCATCCACTGGTTCACTCCCCAGATGGCCGAAACGGCCGGAGCTGGACCGATCTGAAACCAGGAGCCAGGAGCTTCCTCTGGGTCCCTCAACAAGGGTGCAGGGGCCCAAGGACTTGGACCATCCTCTACCACTATCCCAGGCCATAGCAGAGAGCTGGATTGGAAGAGGAGCAGCCGGGGCTAGAACCAGGACCCATATGAGATGCCGACGCTTCAGGCCAGGGCTTTAACCCGCTGCACCACAGCGCCGGCCCCCATCACCATCCCTCTTAAAATATGATACCAGCACAGACCCCTGCAGACAGGGTCTTACAAAAGCAGACCCAGCAGGCCAGGGCTTTCCCTTGTTTCAGACCTTCTACATCTAATACTATGGCCCAAGTTCACGCTAAAATTGCTGGCAGTCATATTTCACCATCTATTCAGCCTTTGTAATGAAAAGTGCCGACTTTTCCACCTGTGACCTGTGCTGTGGTTAGGGCCTGTCTCTCCCATCCTGTATTAGTGTAGCTGTGTTTTCCCCCATTGCTTGTGTGTGTGTGTGTGTTTTGTTTTTTTTTTGTTTGTTTGTTTTTTTTGTTTTTTTTTTTTTTTCTTAGAACTTGTGTTCTCTGTTCCATTTAACGTCTACAGTCTACATTTTAAATTTTGGTCTCATGCTGGAGGGTAGCTCTTTTGGATAGTGATCTTATTAGCTGACGTATTACCTATCTCTGAATGCTTCATAAAAGAGTCACCGATGTCCTCATTTCTCCATTAGCAACATTTTTGGAGTCGATGAGATTTAAGTCCTAGTTCCCCTACTTGCTGGTTATGTGACACAGAGCAAGCTAATTGCCCATTTTGAGCATTGGTTTTCTCATTTATAAGGTACTGATAAAAATAATACCTACTTTACAGTATTTCATATGAAGTGCTTAGCATTGTAACATGTAGTAAGGATAACTATTGTTACTATGCTAACTGTTAGCATTATTACTGAAAGGCCAAAGGGAGCTAATGAGAAAAGAGCCTTTTTGCAGGCCACTAGAAATTTTGGCAGATTTGATTAACCTGTAACCGAAATCCCGCAGGGATGGGCTTAACAGTTTTGCATCATCTAGTGGCACCCTTCTAGAACCCTCACTTGGTTTGTAAGGTTACGGTGAGAGGTGTCTCCAAGTGTGTTGCTCAAATCCAGATGAATTCTGCTATAGTGCTTCATGACTAGCATATGGACAGGAAAACGAGGTTGGTCTGGAGACCCTGGCTTGCTGGTTTTTAGGGGTTCACTGCTTCCCTTTATAGGAGCTACTGAATGATTTATTCAGCAAATGTGCTCACCCTGGGGTTCAGCACCACACCTCAGAGCATACCCCCAGCCACCAGGAAGAAGGAGAAGCAGGATGTAGGGGTCCTACCCTCCTGCCTTTATGACACTCAGAGCTATTCTACTCTGCCCAATTTTCTATATTTGGGGTCTGTAGATCGATTCTGATTGCACTTATTAAAAGGGCATCACAGGCCAAGCATCTGGCACAGCAGTTGATCTGTCACTAGGATTTCCATATACCATATAGGAGTCATGGGTTCAAGTCCTGGCTCTGATGTAGGCAGGCAGGTAGGATAAAATTGATTAGATTTGTGAGCTGGAAGACCATGCCTTCACCACGCCCCTGTGTGATCTTACCCTTTTGCCTGACCCCAATTGGGCTACGTGACCACTCCCCTTGGGAAGTGGATAAGAAGCCTGAAGCAGGTGGGCCCAGCCCTTTTTCTTCTTGCTGTCCTTTTTTTTTCCATTATGGACCTTTGTCGCCCTTTTGCCCTGTGCCTTCGGGCCACCCACGCTCTCTGCCTTCGCTTGGCCGCCCGTGATAAGCTGCTAGTAGCAGTAGCTGCTCTTAACCAAATGCTTGCTGCACGTGGCTCTCGACCTGCTCTCTGCTCCGTATGGCCCCAGCTTAATTTCCAGACTTTCCTTTCTCCCTTAAAGCCCTCACTCTCCCATGCATTTCTCTCACTAAATAAACAGCTTAAAAACTTATCCTGCTGCCTGGTTTATGTGAGCCAGGGTTCAGAATTCTTTGAATTCATGGCAAGAACCTGCACAGCTTATTAATTTCAGGAAATATTAATAAACACATCGTTATCAGCTCCTCCACATGCAACCCAGCTTCCTGCTAATGCACACCCTGGGAAACAGCAGATGATGGCCCAAGTCTCTGGGACCCTCCACCCACTTATTAAAAGGGCATCATGGGCCGTGGCTCACTAGACTAATCCTCTGCCTGCGGCTCCGGCACCCCGGTTCTAGTCCCAGTTGCTCCTCTTCCAGTCCAGCTCTCTGCTGTGGCCCAAGAAGGCAGTGGAGGATGGCCCAAGTGAGTCTCAGATGGTTCCTGTCCCTGGTGCCAAGTGGAACAACAAGGACAAGGTTTGAGGGTGAAGGAAAGAGAACGCTGACTCTGCCAGCAGAGGAGGGGGTAGCAGACTGCTGGGTCTCAAGAGCTACTGCTGGTGTTTGGGGGAAGGCGCTGGGGTGCCACACCCCTGGTGTCGGTCAGGCGCCAAGACTTGAACATTGCTTCTCTCTTCCTGCTCTGCCTGCTGGCAAGGGAAGTTGAGATAACGAATGAAGCAACACACCCCTTAGGACATGGAGGGGACGCCAACAGTCCAACAGCACTGGGCTGGTATGGCGCCAAGTGGCCTTCAGTCAGCCTGGGGGCCACAGGCAGGTAGGAGTTAGTCTCTGCCCTGGAGCTGGGATTCCACTGCCCAGACCTAGAATTGTCCTAAACAGAACCTCTCAAGACAATACTGGCTACCAAAGTGTTATCTATTGGAGCAGCAGATGACCTCATGAGTGAGTGATTAGAATCTTGGAGGGCTGGCTGTACCACTGTCTCAATTCAGTGAGTTAGGCTGAGGGAGGGTGATTGGGAGGCTGGGGCCTGATGTTATCTAGTGTCTGCAAGGCGTTTTGGGGGCTCCATTCTAGTCTCTCATTCCTTTTGTTTGTTGTTGTTAAGTATAGCTCTTTTTCTCCCCTAAGTGCAAGGGAACCTTAACAACTTCATGGGAAATGGAATTTAAAAAAAATAAGTTTACTTTGGTACCAAAATTTTGAAATTGATGCATAGTTTTTTTATCATAATATATGTTTTCCATGAATATTTTGAAGAGCCCTTGTACACATACTGAGTTTTTCTAATTCTCTGTGGTCTTTTTGATTTTTCCTCTCCCTTGTTTAATTGCTTTTATTTTCATTTAATTTTTGTATCTGTTTCTCCCCAGTGCTCCCTGTGTAATCCCAGGTAATTCTCTGGCCATCTCCCCTTCCCCTTCATTCATTCAGAAAATAATTATTGCGGTTCAGGTGGGAGACCCTGAGTAGCTCACAGAGCTGAGCATCAAGCTTTTGGCACATAGACGAGTGAGCAGTGCAGTCCAGTGATTGCTTGGTTGCATCCTGTTTTTTGATATTTTTCCCTCTCTTTTTCAGCTATTTCCCTTTTAGAACCTGAGGTCATGAGATAGCTGGGGCTAGAAATGACTTTGGCCAGTTGTAAAGGGATCTGACTCTACACTAAAGGAAACCTGGGTTTATGTTTAAGAACAGAAAGAAACAGCAAACTAGCCTGTATAAGGGCCTGCTACATGCTAAACATTGTGCTGGGCCTGCCGACGCACATGATCTAATTGATTCTTCACCGTTATGCTGAGAGGAGCTATTATATGCCTCTGTACAAAAATGATGATGAAATTCAAGTTTAGAGAACCCTAGGGTCACACAGCGACAAATCAAAATGTTAGGATTCAAATTTGAGTTTCCACTGTGTTAATTCTCATGTTACCCAAGGTCACGGTCTTCATTTTACAATAAAGAAGTGAAGCTCTAGGAAGTTAAATAAATTCTACAAGAAGATCAGCCAGTCATGGTCGAACAAAGACAGGATAGGGTAGAGAGGCCCATGGAGCATCCAGCCAGTGGGAAGTGTGCCCAGTTCTAGCCCAACAAGGAGGTGGCAACGTTAGGAATCAGCTGCACCCCCACTTCCCCATCCTGCTCCCTATCTCAGGTGTGTGAACTCCCCCTTTGTCGCACACACACCCAAAGCGTTATCGCTCTCACTTGAGTCATTTCCAAGTGCCAGGAATAACAGAAAGCTACCCCCTGAACCTATGGTACAAGGAACTCTTTTTTTTTTTTGTTTTTTATTGGCTTGTGCTAAGCAAATATGGGTGTGTGAATACATTCACTTTCTGACTCCATTTGTTTACTGATGGAAATTACCTGAGCACATTCTTTAAGCCAACAGTAATTTCTTTTGCTGAAAAGGTGAAAGAAACTGTGTCTCTGACCTTTGATATTAAATTACCCCTACATTTCTCAGCATGAGGCAGAGTGCAGACAGATTTTACTGATTCTTAAAACCCTTCCGTTTCTTCATCTCAAAGGTTGCCAATACTCTGCGTTATGACACTAGAATGACAGCCCAAGGGATGATTTTCTCCTGGGAAATTGAGTTAATGAAAAAGGAGAATGACCGATGTCAGAAAGATGCTACCAGAAAATATAAGTGAATGTGTCACTTGGTGACAATGTTACTAAAAATACGCAATGACATCCAATTACAGGGCACCTGGCTATTTAAAACAGATGTTAATGGATCTAAAGGGAGACATAGACTCCAACACTATTGTAATGGGGGACTTCAGTACCCACTTTCAGCAAAGGACAGATCAACAAGACAGAAAATCAGCAAGGAAACAACAGAGTTAATCGACACTATAGACCAAATGGACCTAACAGATAGCTATAGAACTTTTCATTCTACAGTTGCAGAATACACATTCTTCTCACCAGCTCATGAAACTTTCTCTAGGATAGACCCCAGGCTAGGCAATAAAGCAAATCTCAGTGAATTCAAAAAATCAGAATCATATCACACATCTTCTCTGATCACAATGGAATGAAGCTGGAAATTAACAACTCAAGAATCTTTACAACATCTGCAAACACATGGAGACTGAACAACATGCTCCTGAATCAACAATGGATCACAGAAGAATTCAAAAGAGAAATAAAAAAGTCAATAAGATTAGAGATGAAAAAGGAAGTATAACAGCAGGTACCAAAGAAATAAAAAGAATCATCAGGAATTACTACAAAGAGCTGTAAGCCAACAAATTAGGAAAACTGGAAGAAATGGATATACTGCTGGACACATACAACCTACCAAAATTGAGCCATGAAGACGTAGAAAACCAAAACAGATCAATAACCAAGATGGAAATTGAATCAGTAATAAAGACCGTCCCAAAAGGACCAGATGGCTTCAATGCTGAATTCTACCAGACATTTAAAGAACTAACTCCAGTTCTTCTCAAGCTATTCAAAACAATTGAAAGGGAGGGAATCTTCCCAAATTCCTTCTCTGAAGCTAGCATCACCTTAATTCTTAAACCTGAAAAAGATACAACAGAGAAAGAGAACTACAGGTCAATTTCCCTGATGAAGATACACACACACACACACACAAAATCAACAAAATACTAACCAATTGAATCCAACAATACATCAGAAAGATCAATCACATGCACCAAGTAGGATTTATCCCTGGTGTGCAGGGATGGTTTCAACATTTGCAAATGAATCAATATGATACATCACATTAACAAATTGAAGAGGCCGGTGCTGCGGCTCAATAGGCTAATTCTCCACCTGCGGCACCGGCACCCAGGGTTCTAGTCCCGGCCGGGGCGCCGGATTCTGTCCCGGTTGCCCCTCTTCCAGGCCAGCTCTCTGCTGTGGCCAGGGAGTGCAGTGGAGGATGGCCCAAGTGCTTGGGCCCTGCACCCGCATGAGAGACCAGGGGAAGCACCTGGCTCCTGGCTTCAGATCAGAGCGGTGTGCTGGCCACAGTGCACCAGCCGCGGCGACCACTGGAAGGTGAACCAATGGCAAAGGAAGACCTTTCTCTCTGTCTCTCTCTCTCACTGTCCACTCTGCCTGTCAAAAAAAAAAAAAAAAAAAAACCAAATTGAAGAACAAAAACCATATGATTATATCAATAGATGTAAAGACAGCATTTGATAAAATATAACATCCTTTCATGACAAAAACCATAAGCAAGCTGGGTACAGAATGTTCATTCCTCAACACAATCAAGACAATTTATGACAAACCCACAGCCAGCATCCTATTGAATGGGGAAAAGTTGGAAGCATCCCCACTAAGATCTGGAACCAGACAAGGATGCCCACTCTCACCAATGCTATTCAATATAGTCCTGAAAGTTTTAGCCAGAGCCATTAGGCAAGAAAAAGAAATCAAAGGGATACAAATTGGGAAGGAGGGAATCAAACTATCCCTATTTGCAGATGACATGATTCTATACATGGTGGGGTCTAAAAGACTCTACCAAGAGACTATTGGAACTCAAAGGAGTTTGGTAAAGTGGCAGGATATAAAATTAAAAACACACAAAAACCAATAGCCTTTGTATACACAGATAATGCTATAGCTGAGAAAGAACTTCTAAGATCAATCCCATTCACGACAGCCACAGAAAAATTAAATACCTTGGAATAAATTAAACCAAGGACATCAAAGATCTCTATGATATAAATTATAAAACATTAAAGAAATAAATAAAAGAAGACGCAAAAATAATGGAAAAACCTTCCATGTTCCTGGATTAGAAGAACCAGTATTATCAAAATGTTCATACTACAGAAAGCAAATTACAGATTCAATGCAATACCAACCAAAATACCAGGGCATTCTTCTCAGATATAGAAAAAAACAATGATGAAATTCATAGGAAAACATGGGAGACCCTGAGTAGCTAAACAATCTTATACAACAAAGACAAAGCTAGAGGAATCATAATAGCAGATTTCAAGACATACAACAGGGCAGTTATAATCAAAATAGACTGGTACTGGCACAAAAACAGATGGATAGACTAATGTAACAGAATAGAAATGACAGAAATCAACAAACAACAAATGCTGGTGAGGATGGGGGAAAAGGTGACTAAGCCACTATTGGTGGTAATGTACAGCCACTGTGAAAAACAGGATGGAGATAACTCAGAAACCTCAATACAGACCTACCATATTACCCAGCCATCCCACTCCTGGAATTTACCCACAGGAAATAAAATCAGCATATGAAAGAGTTATCTGTACCCCCATGTTTATTACAGCTCAATTCACAATAGCTAAGATATGGAATCAACCTAGATGCCTGTCAACTGAAGACTGCATAAAACAATTCTTGGGTATGTACACCATGGATTACTACAGAGTGATTTTAAAAAATGAAATCCTGTCCTTTGCAACAAAATAGTTGACTACAACAAAATAGTTGGCACTGTTCTGGAAAATAGGGGCCAACAGTGATCAAAACAGATGACGTCCCTGCTCTCACGGAGCTTACCCACCTGTCGCTCCCCCTCTTCGTGGAGGAACGACACTAAACCCTGCCTAGGTTTCTTATCCAAGTCACGGCACCATTATGTCGCTCCCCCTCTTCGTGGAGGAACGACACAGGACCCTGCGCTGTTCTTTTGTCTGCTCGGCCCTTCCCGGGTTTGCTGCTGGTCCTTCCTGGGTTGGCTACCGTCCCTTCCACCTCCGTGGAAGGGCGGATCCCCCTGCCACTTTCCCCACTTCCGTGGGGGAGCGGCACACCGCCGGCCGGCTCTCTCTCAGGGGCTGCTCAGGTGTTCCTTCAGATAGATGTTCCATTTAGATGTTCCTCGTGCATGTTGTCTCTCTCCTCCTTTATAGTCCTCTTCCTCCAATCCCAACTCTGCTACCCACACGCCGAGTACGCTGCTCTCCTCCAATCAGGAGCAGGTCCTGCTGCTTATTGGTTGAACTGGAGGCAGCTGCGTAGAAGTTGTTTACCCCTCTCCCAGCGCCATATTGTGGGAGAGCAGATGCATAGAATAAGTCTTAATTCCAGTAACAGTCTAGTCCGAGTTGCTCCCCACACCCACCAGAGGAGGAGAGGCCACACTAAGCCAATGAACTGATATATCATTTCTCATGTGGTCATACAAGCCATGATGGAAAATAAAGTGTGGGGGGGAGATACTGGTGAGATAGGATTTGGTGAGATAAGGTAGACAGACAAGGCCTTTCTGAAAAGGTAACCTTTAGACAGAGACCCAAAGAAAGTAAGGGAGTGAACCCTGTGGTTTACTTAGCAGTGACAGCAGCATACGCCAAGGTCCTGAGGCAGGACTGTGTTTGCATATTCAAAGAAAAGCAAGAAAGTCAAGGTGCTAAAGCAGAGTAAGGGATGGAGGTGTTAGAAGAGAGATTTTCTTTGAGATCAGACTTTGCAGGGTTGGATAGGCCCTGGGATGGTCTTTGAAGTTTATTCTGAAAGAGATGGAGAGCTTTTCGAGGTTTTGGAAACAAGGCTTGACCTACTAGAAGGATCGTCCCAGCTGCTGTGTGGTCAGTCTCCTCTTTCAGGACAAGCTGTAAGGAAGCTGGTGGCCCAGCAGGGAAGGCAGATAACGGTCACTGGGGAGGGAAGCGCAGGGTGGTTTGGAAATCTGTTACAGG
Source organism: Oryctolagus cuniculus (assembly GCF_051225735.1). Taxonomy (NCBI): domain Eukaryota; kingdom Metazoa; phylum Chordata; class Mammalia; order Lagomorpha; family Leporidae; genus Oryctolagus; species Oryctolagus cuniculus. The sequence goes on from NC_142886.1 coordinate 21,621,370, forward strand.
CGGACCTCATGCAGGTCCAAGGGTTCAGGGAAGGCTCCCTGAGGGAGTGAGTTTAGGCTGAGACCTAAAGCATACATAGGGGTAAAGGAGGTAACAAGAGGGACAGAGAAGAGTGGTCCGGGAGGGCGATCACGCACAGGAAGATCCTGGGCACGAGAGAGCACACCTCACGCGGGAGCTGAAGCAGACCAGTCGGGTGAAGCACAGGAAGCCAGGCTGTGTCCGTGGTACTGAGGACTGGCTGCATCCACAGCTCTGCAGAGCCTTTGAAGGGCTCTTGAAGGGCAATACAATCACATTTACACTTTCTAAGGATGACTCTGGGCACAGGATGAAGATGACACGACCTCAGGGGCAAGAGTGGGTGAGGGGGAACAGTTAGGAGATTACATAGTGTCTGGGCAAGAGACAAAAATAAGCCTTCTATCTGGCAAGGGGCAATGGAGAATTACCAGTTAGGTGGAGGCTATTTAGAAGTTGAAGACCAGCGTGCAGCGCTGCTCGGAAGTGGGCAGAGATTGCCAGAGGTCGCGCTCCACGATCTTTGGCTGGGAGCACCCGCGTAGATGGAGGCTTTGGAGTCCTTCCCATGCTCGTCTCTCCTCTGGAGCAGGCCCAGGGCTGCCCTACAGGCAGAGCTGTGCTGGAGCCGGCTTGCCCCTGCAAGCCAGTTGTTAAGCGCTCAGTAGCTCAAGGGAGAATGTCTATAGCCATGGCCCAGATCAGAGATTGTGACGTGTCTTCAGCACTGGTGTACAGAACACTACTCTCTTCAGGGAAAATATGACCTTGGTTTCAGGCCCCTCGGTGGCTAGTTGGTTGGCCTTTCAGAAGGCTGGGAGTGCAGGTCATTGTTCTACTAATTCTGTAGTGATAGATCCACCTTGCTACCTGGATGAAGGGCACGGGTACCTCCCTGTGTGCAGCTTATCCTTTTCAGGCTCTGGCAAGGGTTGAGAATGCAAGCAACCACAGGATGTTGGGAAGAACCCTGGGTTAAGTGGACCGGAGTTCATGCTGGACTCTGTCACTTGTCTTGGTCTGTTTTCTGGACTGCAACAAGGAACTTTAGGGAGGGTACTTTATACCAAAAGAGGTTTGTTTCGCTGCAGGCCTAAGTGCATGTGGCCAGCACCTGCTTGGTTCTGCTGAGAGAACTTCTGACAGCACTGCAATGCGATGAAGAAACAGAGTGCTGGCACAGCAGAAGGGACGCGGAGCAGGGCAGTGGTGGCAGAGGGGGTGGGATCCGGGGGAGGCTTGCTTTAAACAACTGATCCTCTGAGAACTGATTCACTCTGCCAGACCAGCACCAACCCCTTCTGAGGGCAGTGTCCCCATGACCTAACGACCCTCTGCTAGGTCTGACCTCTTAAAGGTCCCATCACCTCCACATCACCACACCGAGGACCAAGCTTGCAGCACAAGGAGGTTTGGGGAACACCTGCAACCCAGATCCAAACCATAGCACCATGTTCTCTGTAGATAACACAAGGGGCTCAAGAATCAGCAAACTGAGGTACACAGAGTCAAACATTACTAGCCATTCAATAAACTCTAAGTAAAAAATAACAATAATAAAAGAGGAGCAAAGGTTTAGCCTAGAGTTCCATATTAGAGTACCTGGGATTGACTCTCGGCTCAAGCTCCTGGTTCCAATTTTCTGCTAACGTGGACCTGGCAGGCAGCTGTGATGGCTCCAGTAGTTGAGTCCCTGCCGCCTACGTGAGAGACCTGGACTGTGTGTCTGGCTCCCAGCTTCCTCCTCAGCCTGGTCTTACCTGCTGTGGGCATTCTGGAGAATGAACCAGTGGATAAGAGTTCATGTTCCTCAAATAAATAATAATAAGATAGATTTTTAAAAAGCAGAAGCACCTTCTAGCTGATGCGTATGTGAGGAAGAGAGCTGACGGGCAGCTCTGCCCTGTTCTCTGAGCGGCAGGTACCTGCCTGGGGGTTAGGTCTACCACTTCCTGGCTGCCGGGAAATGACCTGAGCCCCCGCGCTGATTTCCTCACTTGGTAGATAAGTGGAAGTGACTGGGTGGCGAGGATTAAATGAGAATGAAGTGGGCAAATTGAGGGAGGCCTGGCACGTAGTCAAGATGCTCATTCTTAGAAGCGTGTGCAGTGATCACAGCAGATGTGGCTGTGCCTTACATTTGCCAACTTTCCCCAGACCTGCGTGTGTATCCTCCAGTTGTAACTGTTTTGCCCTGAACTTCAGACCAACATTTTAAATCGCCTCCTAAATGCTCTCCAACTTCCCCTGGAACTTCAGACTCAATACATCCAAAGCCAAAGCCACAGCCACAATTTCTCCCTCCCAACCAAGACTGCTACTGTCATACTGCCCCTTTCAGCAGAGTCCATTGGTGTAAGTCAAGCAGAGAGACAGGGAGAGAGGGAGACACACACACCCCCATCCCTCCCCCTAACACACACACACACACGCACACACATGCACACACACAGATCTTCCATCCACTGGTTCACTCCTCAAATGGCCACAACAGCTGGGGCTGGACCAGGCCAAAGCCAGGAGCTCCATCCTGCTCTCCCACCTGAGTGGCAGGGTCCAAGTATTGGGGCCATCTCCTGCTGGCTTCCCAGGCACATAATCAGGGACGACATGGATCGGAAGCAGAGCAGACGGGGCTGGAACGAGTGCTCTGATGTGTGATGCTGGCGACAGAAGCAGCGGCTTAGCCTGCTGCTCCACAATGCTGGTACCCATTTCTCCTTCTAAGTGACATGATTGTCCGTATTTATGGAGTGCAGTGTGGTACTTCAATGCATGTATACAATGCGTAATGATAAGATCCAGGTAAGTGGCATATCCATCACCTCAAAAACTTACCATTTCTTTGTGTGGGGACTACTCAAAATCCTCTGTGCCAGCTATTTTGAAACAGAAAATTGCTTGATTCGTTTTTAACATTAGGGAGTGCAGGCTTGGGAATCTATTATCCTAAGACTTTTAGATGTAAAGTGAAGCAAAAGAATGGCATTTTTGTAAGGGAGTGAAAATTGATGGCAAAGATAAAAGATGCTTTTAGGGCTCAGAGAGGGGTTGGAAGAGGCAAGGAGGCTGAGTGAAGGTGACAGAAGGAGACGGAAGTGGCGCATGTGGGATGAAGGTCCCACCCTCCGCTGGCACGGCATGAGGAAGGCAGCCTGGACTTAGCCGCGGCAGAGTTCGTACCTCGCAGTCACTGCTCTAAGTGAACATAGCACAACCGTGGCTTCACCAGAGAGGAGTGTGTATTTCAGGCATAGCAAACGGTGCCAACAGGTAGCCAGTCCAAGGCCGGCACGGGCGGCTGCCGTGTCCCCACTGTCCCAGGCGCCCACATGCCTCCCCTGCGATTTTCTCATCACAGGGACCCAAGGGCCTGACGCGCCCTACAGCATGGGCTCACCGCATGGACACGCACGCAGGAGGGCGGGGCACTGCATGCCGGCCATCTTCCCTCCTGAATCAGAAACACAGCAGCTTTCCTGAAAGCCCCGGCCCCACAGGCTTCCAGAGATGTCTCCCCAGCCAGAGGAGGCCTGGCTGCAGAGAACCAAGCCAGCTCCATATTGTTAACTGTTAGGAAGGAAAAAATAAATGGCTTTGGGAAGACAACCACCTATGCCTGCCACACTGAAAATCAGAAAGAAGAGGGCCGATGTCGTGGTGCACCTGGTTAAGCTACTGCCTGGGATGCCAGCATCCCATGTGCCAGCTGCTCCACTTCCAACCCAGCTCCCTGCTAATGCACCTGGGAGAGCAGCGGAAGATGGCCCAAGTGCTTGGGCCCCTGCACCCACGTGGGAGATCTGGATAAAATTCCAGGCTCTTGGCTTCCACCTAACCCAGGCCTGGCTGTTGCAGTCATTTGGGGTGTGAATCAGTGGATGGAAGATCTTTCTCCTCTCTCTTTAACTCTGCATTTCAAACAAATAAATCTTGTGTGTGTGTGTGTGTGTGTGTTTCAAAGAAAATAGGAAAGAATGCAGTGGGGGCCAGTGTAAGAACACACCGAGTGTGAAGAACTTGAAGTCACAATTAGCACCAACAGCACTGGGGGTCTAACGTTTTCTGACTAGGTAATAGGGTGCTTACTTTACCTCAGTGGGCCTAACGTGTTCTCGTCTCTAAGAGGAGATAGTTAAGCAATGCTGTTTCCAGGATATTTTTATTTTCAATTTTACAATCTGCTGTTCTAAAGCTTATGTAACATCCATTTCTAAAACAGCAGGGGAGTATGTCTGACTTTCTCGGAAGGATGAAAATCTGTTAATGGTTGTTTAATAAAGGTAGTATTCTTTAAGCTCAGACTGACACAGGATTTTGGGAAAATGTTGCCTATAGGTATGTTTGACCAGCTTATTAGTGTAACAAATCAAGTGTTTCAGGGTTAAATACACACTTAGGAATAGTTCTCTAAGACAGACATGCAGAAGTAGAATTGCAGGGTGGAGGCCTGTGAGTTTAAAAAGTTTAACAGAAGCTATCAAATTACTCTCTCCAAATGTTATACCCATTTACATTCCCAGCGGCAACGTACCCAAAGGCCAATCTTGCCAGCAGACAGAATACGTGGGGGCTGGCATGGTGGTGCTTGGGTCAAGTGGCCACCTGGGATGCCTATATCATATCAAAGTGCCAGTTTAAGGCCTGGCTCCTCTGTTTCTCAGCCAGCTTTCTGCTAATGTGCCCATAAGGCAGCAGATGATGAGCCAAGTACCCGGGTCGCTGCCTCCCATCTGGGACACCTGGATGGAGCTCCCGGCTCCTGGCTTTGGCCTGGCCCAGGCCTAGCTGTTGCAGGCATTTGGGGAGTGAGCCAGCAGAGGGAAGATCTCTCTTTCTCCGTCTCTCCTTCTCTGTCACCCTTCCAAACAAACAGATGAATAAATCTTTTTAAAAGATTTCTTTAAAAGGCAGAGCAACAGAGAGAGGCCGAGAAGGAGTAGGGGGAGGAAAAGGAGAGAGAAAGAGAGATAGATTTTCCCATTTGACAGTTCACTATCCAAACAACTGCAAAAGGCAGACGTGAGCCAGGCCGAAGCCAGGAGCCAAGAGCTCCATCCAGGTCTCCCACTTGGGTGCAGGTGCCCAAGCAGTTGGGTCAGCATCCCTGCCTTCCCGGACGCATTAGCAGGGAGCTGGATTGGAAGTGGGGCAGCTGAGACTCAAATCAGCACAGTGTTATGGGATGCTGGAATTCTGAGCCACAGCTTAACTTGCTGTGCCATAACACTGGCCCCAGTAAATCTTGAAATGAGAAGATCCGTATATGTAGACAAGAAGACATAAATAGTGTCATGAGTTCTTTTGCTCTTGTTGGATACTATCATCTGCTCTTTACTATCATTATTTTATGTAATTCTCCCGGCTGCCCTATGAAGTAGACAGTATAATTGTGCCCATTTTGGAGATGAAGAAACCAAAACCAGCTTGTCCAAGGCTGTATGCTTAATTATTGGCAAAAATGAGAACGGAACCTAGGTTTGTCTGACACCAAGTCCATCCTCTTAAAACCTGCACTGTACTGCCTTACAGTTTATTCCTGCTGGTCCTAAGTCAGCGAGGAGAGACATGGACCGCATCCTTCGTCTTCCCTGCATCTGCCCAGAAGCCCTGGCGCAGCAAACATCAGAGCTTGCTGGAGAGCAGTACTGCCGAGAGCAGGCTTAGGGCACCGCAGAGCCCAGAACAGCACCACTCATTAGCAGAGCCTTGAAGAGTCACAAGGAAGCTGTCCTTTATGGTTTTCAGCACTTGTGGATAATGTGAGAGCAAAGTAGAATTACTTTTGTCTTTCTATCTCTTGACCAAGAAGGAGCCAGTCATGTCTTCTGATTGTGTTGTTGAATGGCAGGATTTCTTGTTCTTTGTCATGGCCCCGAGGTGCGGCTCCCACAGGTTGCAATCTAGGACTAGAGGGGCCCAGTCGCACACTCAGGTGCTGAACTCCCCGCAGGAGGGAAAAGAAGCCACGGAAAGAAAAGAGCTGTGCTCATCGTATACTTTCTCCTGTAACAACTGTAGTAGCTGTTAGTCATCGACTAATTCTAAGACAGAAGAAGCCAGGAAGTCCTCAGACTTCCATCCAGACCTTGTTAAGTGACAAAGAAAAAATGGGTGAGGCTGAAGCAGTCACTACAGATGGGAGGGAACCTTGAGGAGAGGTGACAATGCGATGCTATTGTTTGGGTATGGAACCTGTGTCCCCTGGAGGTTCACATGCTGGACGCTTTGTTCCCTGTGTAGAGATGTGGAGAAGCTGTGGCTCCTTTAAGAGGTGGGGCCTGGTGGAAGGCAGCTGGGTCTTGGGCCTCCATCCTTGGCATGGATCAGTGCTCTCCTGTAGGGGTGGCTCAGGTCTGGCAGGTCTGTACTAGCTCCCGTGACAGTGGATTGCTATAACACGAGGGGGACCGGACACCCTCATACACATGCCTCCCTTCCCACTTCTCTTCATCTTGTGACCCAGCCAGGGGCCCTCACCAGGATGCCAGCACTGTGCTGTTTGGGCCCTCCATCTGCCAGAATGCGGAACTAAATAAACCTCTTTACCTTGTCAAGTACCTGGCCGCAGGTATTTTGTTATGGCAACACACAGCCTCTGGCAGATGTACATTCTCCTGTCATAGGGCTGCACAAGGGCATTCTTACCAGCTGGTAATTGACACAGATGCTAATTTAAGTTCCCTCTATTCTAAAGCCCAGAGAATTGGCATTAGCTTAAGCCATACGGTTTTTCATCTTCATTCTACTGATCAGGCGGATTGCATTGATTTAGTCTTTTTGTTGAGGTATAGCTTTATTACAATCAAGCTCACCCATTTTAGGTGTGCAGTTTAATGAGCTCTGGTGCATACAGAGTCCTGTGAGCATCACATGTCTGCATGTCCTCTACTGCATTACTGATACTGAGAATTCATGCTTTCTTTTTTCTTTATAAGTCTCACTAAGTGTTCAATCACTTTATCGTCTAAAGATAAGTTGTGGCTTATTTTCTCTTCTTTATTATATGTTTTCTAGTTCATTGACTGTGTTCTTTATGATTTCCTAATTTTTACTTAATTTGAGTTTATTTTGCTCACTTTCTTTCTGATTAGTTTCTTATGTTGAGAATGTGTATGATTTTTGGTAATAGCTTTAATGGGATATAAATTAAATGCCATTACTTCCCCATTTATAGTACATGATTAATGCCTTTAGGTATATCACTGGGTTATGCAAACACCATCATATCAATGTTAGAACATTTTCATCATCCCCTCAAAAAATCAACAGATACAATTTCTGTTTCTATAGGTTTACTTATTCTGGATATTTCATAAAAATAAAAAGACAAGATGTGTGGTCTTTTGTTACTGACTTCCTTCATTTGGCATAATATTTTCAAGGTTCATCCACCGTTATATCATGTGTCAGCCTCCATTCCTTATTACTGATGAGTGGTATTCTATTGTACAGATATACCACATTTTACATATCCATTCATATACTGATAGGTGTTTAAAAATGTAAAATTTCAGGGCCATCATTGCTGCGTAGGGGGTAAAACCACCATTTGTAATGCCAGCATCCCATATGGGCGCTGGTTCATGTCCTGGCTGCTCCACCTCTGATCCAGCTCTCTGCTAACAGCCTGGGAAAAACGCAGAAGATGGCCCAGGTGTTTGGGCTCCTGCCACCCACACGGGAGATCCGGATGAAGCTCCTGGTTCCTGGCTTTGGCCTAGCTCAGCCCTTGCTTTTGTGGCTATATGGGGAGTAAACCAGAAAATGTGAGATTTCTCTCTCTGTGTCTCTCCCTCTCTCTAACTCGGACTTTCAGAATAGATAATAAATCTTTAAAAAATGTAACATTTCCTCTGAGCACTCTTTTAGCTATAGCACGTGGACTCTGTATAGCCTGTATTTTCATTATAATTCCATTCAACATATTTTCCATCTTCCCTTGGGAAATAAATCATGAATTTAAAAATAAATAGACTATTAATTTATAAAATGTTTAGGACTTTTGTCTATATCCTACAGATTGAATAATCTCTATTGATCTATTTTAAAATTTACTCATATCAGTTACCTGTAAAATGCTGTTAACAGCATGCAATGGATTTTTCATTTCAGCTACTCTACTTTTTAGCTCTAAAATTTCCCTTTGCTTTGTTTGTATAATATCTGTTTCTTTGTTATGATTCTCTCACCAGATTCATTTGGTATGACCAAGTTTTCCTAAGCCTTATAACTACTGTCTTGACATTTTATCTCTTTATTGCAACATCACCTAGGTCACTTCAGGGTCCCTTTTTCCCCCAGGGTCAGAAAAAATCACATTTTCCTGTTACTCTGCATATCCTATGGCTTTTAACTAGATGGTGGTTATAGTGAAAGGTACAGTGTAGATTCTGGATTCCCTTAGGTTCTTTTGAAGAAGAATCTTTTTAAGCTGAGTAACTCAAATTCTAAATTCTGTCTCTTTGCATTCAATGGCAGATACATTCTGCTTAGTTCTTTCAGCTTCCAGCAGCTGCTTTTTCTTTTTTCTCCTGTTTCTTTCTCGTGTTATCATGAAGTTGGATGGACTTCTTAGATAGGTTTAGGTCTTACTGTACCTGCAATAATTCCCCTCCAGGATGTTCCCTTTAATTCTGGCCAATCTTCCAGGCTGCCCCCTTGAGATCTCAAAACAATAGATTATTTACTCAGGTAAAAATAATAGATTATTTACTCAGGTAAAAAGCTGCAACCTTGCAAATCTCACTGGAAATATATTCTGCCTTCAAGGGTGAATTTCTCTCCATGCTGTTTGCTTTGGATAGTTCTCTGGAGTATTCAAATTATTCTTTTTTTAAACTTTTGTCCAGCTTTTATAAGTTTTATATACAAAAGGGGTGGTCTAGCCATTTGCTCTACCATTATTAGAAGATGAAAGTCATTTTCAAATAATTTAGAAGAACACACTACTTACAGAGATCTTACAGGGAAGATATACTTTATAATATATCCTAAAAATGTGGTTTCAGAAGAATCAAAACTTTCTAAGAATACTATAAATATTAAGGAAACAGAAATCTTTTCAGCAAAATCACATCTCTGATTAAAATGGAAAGAAAATTGAGAAGGAAATAAGCAAACTATTATGTGATATTAAAAACATCAGTATTTTTCATAGGAAATCTCATCTGAGACTGAAGAGATTACTACCTTTATGCATGCAATTCAAAGTTTAAAATTTTAGTTATACTCTCACAAACTGGAGTCCGTTGCTGTTGAATGTCTGATAATTGATCCCATCTCACTCCAGTGAAGTCCTGTGCATGACAAGCAAGCATCCTTGAGGACATGGCTACAGCAGCCTCCACAGAGCTTATGAGGCTGCAGCACAAAGTGACCCCACAGATTCAAGGTCCCAACTGCTGGGAGGAGCGTGCAGCAAGCCAAGGATGGCCCTGTTTGATAAGCAGGGGTCATGACTGATTTTGTCCCAACAGAAGAACTCTGCTTCACTCCTTAGCAAGAGAATTTTGTAGTAAATGTGTCTTGCAGAACAAAAATGTTTTATTTCTTTATTTGAAAGGCAGAGTTACAGAGAGAGAGGGAGAAACAGAGAGATCTTCTATCTGCTGGTTCACTCCCCAAATGGTGCAAGGACCAGGGCTGGGCCAGGCCAAGACCAGAAACTCCATCTGGGTCTCCCACGTGCAGCGGCCCAAGTAGCTGGACCATCTTTAGCTGCTTTCCCAGGCCATTAGCTGGATCAGACGTGGAGCATTTGGGATGCAACCCAGTTATGGGGTGCTGGGGTTGCAGACAGTAGCTTAACCTGCTATGCCACAGCGCTGGCCCCAGAACAAAAATTTTAAAGACACATAATTGAAGCTGGTCCTACAACCAGGTAACTGGTTAATAAATGAACAGGATGAGCCAATAACAAACGTCATCATTATTGGGGCAGGTGATTGGCAGAGTGGTGAAGACACTGCATTCCGTCTTAGACTACCTGTTTCTGAGTCCTGGCTCCACTCGGATTCCAGCTTCCTGCTAATGTGGACTTTGGGAGGAAGCAGGTGATGGCCCAGGTGATTGGGTCCCTGCCAGTCATGTGGGAGACCTGGATTGAGTTCTCAGCTCCTGGCTTCAGCCTGGTCCAGTCCTGGCCATTGCATACATTTAAGGAACGAAACAGCAACTGACAGCTCTGTCTGTCTCTGTCTCCCTGCCTCTCCAATAAACAAATTTTTTAATTAAAAACTTCATCATTATTAATTTCTTTGGGTAACAGTGTTCTTTCAGATTTCTCTTTTAAAAATGAAATTCCTCCTGCAAAAATTAAGATCTTAACTTTTTTAAAAAAGAGATTTATTTATTGGAAAGGCAGATTTACAGAGAGATAGAGTGAGATAAAGATCTCCCATCTGTTGGTTTACTCCCTAAATGGCTGCAATGGCTGGAGCTGGGCCAATATGGAGCCAGGAGCCCAGAGCTTCATCTGGGTCTCCCACACGAGTGCAGGGGCCCAAGCACTTGGGTCATCTTCCACTGCTTTCCCAGGCCATTAGTAGGGAGTTGGATCGGGGGTGGAGCAGCTGGGCTTGAACTGGCGCCCATACGGGATGCCGGTGCTGCAGGCTGCTGCTTTACTCCTTACACTACAGTGTTGGCCCCAGATCTTAACATTTTTGAATGAAAATATTTTTAGATCTTTCCCCCTGTGAGACTGTGTTAGAGCAACATGAGACTGTCAGGTTCAAAGTCCCCAAATTGTTGTCCCAGAATAACTGAGCTAATGATCCTTAGATTTTTTTTTTAAAGCAAGCTCGGACAAGCTAATGAACAATTAATATTTCGAAGGACAGGGCTGGTGTCATTGTACAGCAGGTTAAGCAGATGCTTATAATGCTGGCATCCCATATTGAAGTACTAGTTTGAGTCCTGGCTGCTCTGCTTCCCATCCAACTTCCTGCTAATGCACCTGGGAAGGCAGCGGACAGTGGCCTGAGAACTTGGGCCCCTGCCACCTACGTGGAGACCAGGATGGAGTTCCTGGCTCCTGGTTTCAGCCTGGCCTCACCCTGGCCATCTGGGAAATGAACCAGCAAATAGATTCTCTCTCTCTCTCTCTCTCCCTCCCTCCCTCTTTCTGTTGTGCCCTGCCTTGCAAATTAATAATTTTTTTAAAGATTTTATTTATTTATTTGACAGGTAGAGTTACAGACAGTGAGAGAGAGAGAGAGACAGAGAGAAAGGTCTTCTTTCTGTTGGTTCACTCCCCAAATGGCCGCAATGGCCAGAGCTGCACCGATCCGAAGCCAGGATCCAGGTGCTTCCTCCTGGTCTCCCATGTGGTTGCAGGGGCCCAAGGACCAGGGCCATCCTCTACTGCACTCCCGGGCCATAGCAGAGAGCTGGACTGGAAGAGGAGCAACTGGGACTAGAACCGGTGCCCATATGGGATGCCGGCACTGCAGGCGGAGGATTAACCTAATGTGCCACCGCGCCAGCCCCAAATTAATAATTTTTTAAAAAAAATCTGGAAGCAGCCAAAGAGAAAAATCTGACTCTCCAAGATAAACTGAGACTGTGGCTGAAAAACAGAAAGGAACAGTGCAAACTAGGAAAATGTTATGAGGTAGACAGAAGAACCTGTTAGAGTGAGGCAACATAAAAATTCAGTGTCATTCTGAGAAGTCACACACATTAAAATCCGAAGCACCATGCCACGAGTAAACACACCAGCATATACGTCACATGCAGTGTACCATCGGAACAGTTCTCATTCAGTGCCATGAAGCACCTTCGCCTCTGCTGTGCAGCCATTTAAACATTACAGCTGCTCTAGGGCCCTGTGACAGCGCTCCCTAAGGCTCACTCTCTCTAAGGCCAGTGGTTTTGGCCTGAGGAACGAGGACGCGGGAGAAGACATTGCAGACTGGGGAGTTAAAGTTACCCGGAGGAAGATTGCAGCTCTCCGTGAGAAGGAACTTTCTATGTTTAGATCTGACCAGCAGAGGGATGGGAGGCCCGGGAGGCTCCCTTTGAAGGGGAAGGGTGTTCCAACAGGGGTCCTTCGGCCATCTGTTGGGTGTGTTTGGGAAGGGATTCCTGTCCTGGGTGGGAGGCGGACCTCTGGGCTTCCTTCCAGCTACGAGTTCCTATAGCTGAACAGGCTTAGGGGTTGCTTCACGCTCAGATTTCACATGAGCTTACTGGAGTTCAAGGACACTACAGTTGGGCTTTAAAATAGTCACACTTGAATCCACTCATGGACAAGATTTATCCTTTCCTGCAACACTGTCTGCTATTTTTGTCTAAACTATGGAGAAATCATTAAAAGTAGGACCTTTGGTTTCAGGCCCAGCCACCCATGCAGTAGCCAAGAGGTGCTAGGCAGGTGGCCTTCACAAGGGACCAGTTTTTACCAAAAGGGGCTCTGTTGGCCTTGAGTTTGCCCCATTCCAATCTATTTCCCACATGGCTGTTACAATAGTTTTTCCAGGATGCAAATCTGAGCATGTCTCTGTTTCCCTTTAAAAACTTCTTCAGTGCGCCCCTTCATTTTCAAAATAAAGCTCAGCTTTCTAAGCCTGGTCTCCAGGACTGCCCCGCTCATCTCGACCTTTGTCTCTTGCCATTCCCTTCCTGGAACTCTAATCTTTAGCGGGACCCAACTGCCTTCAGCTCTCCAGTCCTTTCGCATCTGGCTACCTCCTGGATAGTCTTCATGTCTCACCGCAGGTGTGGCCATTAAAGGAAACTGTCCTTCTTTTCCCTACAGCTTAGATGGGGCTTTTATTAGCACCTTTGTCAACTGTGGATATGACCATAAACATCCGAATGCTTTTGGTGACATTTCAGGTCCCTATCGCAATCCACACATCATGGTAATTAAAAGATCAGAGGACCAAAGAATGATCTTAGACTGGGGAAATTCTTTGTGTGTGACATAAAACACAGATGTCACTTTAGAAAGACGATGAAATACAATCACGTAACATTTTTCAAATTCTGCTTGTCAATAAACTTAACAAAAAACTAAAAACAAAACACAAATAGTTTTTTAGCTAAAAAAAATGAGGGCAGGCTGGTGCTGTGGCACAGCAGGTTAAGCTGCTGCCTGTAATGCCAGGATCCCATATCAGAGCGCCAGTTCAAATCCCAGCTGCTCTGCTTCTGATCCAGCTCCCTGCTAATGCACCTGGGAAGGCAGCAGAGGATGGCCTAAGTACTTGGGCCCCTGCATCTACATGAGAGACCAAGTCAATGCATTTACTGGGCAAGTGAACCAGTGTATTGAAGAGGTCTTTCTCTTTCTCTCTCTCTCTCTCTCTGTAATTTTGCATTTCAAATAAAAAATAAATAAGTCTTTGCAAAAAAAGATAAATGAGGGCAATTTGAAATGTATCTCGGGCCGTCGCCGTGGCTCAATAGGCTAATCCTCCACCTAGCGGCGCCGGCACACCGGGTTCTAGTCCTGGTTGGGGCGCCAGATTCTGTCCTGGTTGCCCCCCTTCCAAGCCAGCTCTCTGCTATGGCCCGGGAGTGCAGTGGAAGATGGCCCAAGTGCTTGGGCCCTGCACCCCATGGGAGACCAGGATAAGCACCTGGCTCCTGGCTTTGGATCGGCCGCAGCATGCCAGCCACGGTGGCCATTGGAGGGTAAACCAATGGCAAAAGGAAGACCTGTCTCTCTCTCTCACTGTGCACTCTGCCTGTCAAAAAAAAAAAAAAAAAAAAAAAAAAAGAAAGAAATGTATCTCATATGCAGAGTCCTTATACAACAATAAAAAGCAAACAGGTAGGGACAGGTGTCTGGCCTAGCAGTTAAGACACCTCTGTTTCATATCAGAGTGCCTGGACTTGATTCCCGTCTCGGCTCCTGACTCCAGCCCCCTGCCAATACAGACTCAGAGAGGCTGTGGTGACGGATCAAGTAACTGGGTTCCTATCACTCACAACAGAGACCTGGATTGCGTTCCCAGCCCCCAGCTTTGTCCCAGCCCAGTCCCTGCTGCTGTGGGCACTTGGGGAGTGAACCAACAGATGAGACTTCTCTGTCTCTTTCACTTTCTGACTCATTGCCTTTCAGATAAATTTTTTAAAAATTTCAAAGAAGCTTCTTTTGAAAAAACACATAAAAATGGGCTATGCATATTAACAGTATGTAAAAATTGCCTATGCCTTTAAAACAAACAAAGGGGTAAGCTTTACTGTGAATGTCATTGGTAATAAGAGATGTGTGAATTAAAACCATTTTCATCACTCAGATCAGCAAAAATTAAAAAGATGGAAAACACTGATGGTGGCCCTGAGCTGTTTGTTCTGGGTTCTTGTCTCCATGTGAGAAAAGAATTCAAGGAGGTGACGCAAAGGCGTAGAGGAGAGCAAGAATACTGCACACTCAGACGTGAGTACGGGCAACTGTTCTTCCCGAGGAAGAACGCTCACTCCAGAGGCGGGGTGCTCCTGGAGTGGGGGTGGGGCCTGGGGCGGGGCCTAACTGAGTATTCAGAGGGTGGGATATCAGCAGGGCTTGAGTATTCCATTCCACGGCCCCTTGGCGGAGGGTCTCAGACGTGTCGTGAGATCTCACACGTGATGGGAGCTGAGGCTCGGTGCCGAGAGGGGATGGGTGCGCCAAGTGTGCAGTCACGTGTGCATCTCCAGCCAGCGCACAGGAAGCGGTGGAGTTTGGGGTGCGCATGCGTGCAGGGGCTGCTGCAGCCCTCAGCTTCTCCTCGTTCACTAGCTATCTGTCCACATCAGATGGGTAAATCGTACCACATGCATGGTAGAACAATCAACATTGCCAGCGCACATACCGACTGATGCAGAAACTTTATTACGGGGACGTATCCAGAAATCTGCACATGACTAAAATGACAAGCTGAAGGTGAAGCTTTCCTTATGTATCTCTGCACGAAAAAATTAAAAATATAAAAACTATCTGTTCCTTGAAACTCTCCTAAAACTTCCCTTAATATATATGTGGTGCTTTTGGGGTAGGTATAACTTAATTTGTTTTTTGCTTTGTTTGATTTATTTGATTGACTGATTGATTTTTAAAGCAGAGTTACAGAGAGGGAGAAGATGGAGAGATCTTATATCCACTGGTTCACCCCACAAATACCCACCACGGCTGGGGCTAGGCAAGGCCAAAAGAGAGCCAAGAACACCCATGAGATCTCCCATGTGCATGGCAGGAACCCAAGTACTTGGGCCATCATCTTCTGCCTGCAATTTGCACATTCGCAGGAAGGTAGATCAGAAGCAGAAGAAGAGCCAGGACACAAATCAGGCTCTCTGATACAGGATATGGGTGTTCCAACCCCTCCTCCCTGGGATGTGGGTGTTCCACCCCTCCTTCCTCCTGGTAGTGGGTGTTTTCCCTCCCCTCCTGGGACATGGGTGTTCCAACCCCTGCCCCTCCTGGGACATGGGTGTTCCAACCCCTCCCCTCCTGGGACGTGGGTGTTCCAACCCCTGCCCCCCCTTTTGGGATGGGTGTTCCGACCCCTCCCACCTCCTGGGATGTAGGTGTTCCAACCCTTCCCCCCTCCTGGGATCTGGGTGTTCCAACCCCCCCAGTTTAAGTGGCAGGTGTTTGGCATGGTGATTAGTATGCCACTTGGGACATCCACATTTCATATCAAAATCTTTAAATTTGAGTTCCAGCTTCATATCTAATTCCAGCTTCCTGCTAATGTGCTCCTGGGAGGCTGCAGGTGATGACCCAAGTATTGGGTTTGGGTTTCTGCCTCCTACAAGAGAGATTTGGATTGAGTTCTGGACCCCTGATTTCAGGTTGGCCCAGTCCCAGGTGTCGACGGCATCTGGGGAGTCAGTCAGTAGTTGTGATATCTCCCTCTCTCTCTGGCTTTCAAATAAAAAAATTACTGACTCAATTTTTCTGATGAATATTTGTTTATACACATTTTCTACTTATTAGGACAATTCTAGTAATTCACATTTTTCTAGAAGAGATACACGTTTTGGGGCTTGCATTTGGTGCCATTGTCAAGACATTGCTTATGATGTTCACATCCTGTATCAGGGTGCTTGGTCGGGCCCTGGCTCCTCCAGTTCAGCTTCATGCTAATGTGTACGCTGAGCTATCAAGCGAAGGCTCAAGTACTCGGGTCCCGCCCGCTCACGTGGGAGACACAGCTTGAGTTCCAGGCTCTTAATTTTGGTCTGACCCAACCTCGGCTGTTGTGGGCATTGAAGAAATGAACCAGTGGATGATTCCCTTTCCCTCTCTTTCAAATAAAATGAACAAAAATGTACATAAAAATAATAATTTTCTCTGTTTTTGATCTTAATAGCAATGTGTAATTTGTTATTACTCTCATGATTTTAGAAATATCTACTGTGTTTTGTTCCCCTTTTGTTACTATTGTTTATTTGAACATTTTCTTTCAGTCTTTGTAGGTATTATATTCCTTAATTTTTCAAAGTATAAGCCCTGGTTTGTGTTGACTCCCCACTGTTTGTTTTCTATTCATCAATATTTGCTTTTCATTTATACCTTAATTATTTACTTAATTTTTTTGTATTTTATTCTGTAAATTTTCTAGCTTCCAGAATATAAGAATTTCTTCATTTATTTTAAATCTTTCTAGTTTTAACAACCTGTTTCAGGATATATGTTTCCTTCTAAATACTGCTTTAATTGTCTTCTGCAGGTTTCGTTTATTTTTATTTTTTAAAGGATTTATTTATTTGTTTGAAAGGCAGAGTTACAGAGAGGCAGAGGCAGAGAGACAGAGAGAAAGGTCTTCCATCCACTGGTTCACTCTTCAAATGTCCACAAGAGCTGGAGCTGGGCCTGTCTGAAGCCAGGAGCCAGGAGCTTCTTTCCTGTCATCCTTCTCTGCTTTCCCAGGCCATAGCAGGGAGCTGGATTGGAGGTGGAATAGCAGGGACTCGAACCAGCACCCACATGGGATGCTGACACTGCAGGAGGTGGCTTTACCCGCTACTCCATAGTGCCAAC
This sequence comes from Oryctolagus cuniculus, assembly GCF_051225735.1. Classification (NCBI taxonomy): domain Eukaryota; kingdom Metazoa; phylum Chordata; class Mammalia; order Lagomorpha; family Leporidae; genus Oryctolagus; species Oryctolagus cuniculus. The sequence goes on from NC_142886.1 coordinate 21,638,372, forward strand.
TACTTTCTGCTGGTTTTAATAGGTAATTCTTGGGGCCGGCGCTGTGGCTCACTTGGTTAATCGTCTGCCTGTGGCGCCAGCATCCCATATGGGAGCCAGGTTCTAGTCCGGGTTGCTCTTCTTCCAGTCCAGCTCTCTGCTGTGGCTTGGGAGGGCAGCGGAGGATGGCCCAAGTGCTTGGGCCCCTGCACCTGCATGGGAGACCAGGAAGAAGCACCTGGCTCCTGGCTTCAGATTGGCGTAGCTCTGGCCATAGCAGTCATTTGGGGAGTGAACCAACGGAAGGAAGACCTTTCTCTCTGTCTCTCTCACTCTCTAATTCTATCTGTCAAATAAAAAAAAAAATAGGTAATTCATTTGTTATTCTAAATGCTTTACAATTTTTTTCTGATTTCCTCTTTATCTCATGAATTATTCAAGAGTGGATGTTCTCTAATTTTTTAAAAAGATTTATTTGAAAGCCATAGTGACAAGGAGAGAGAAAGAGGGAAGGGAGGTAGGGAGGGAAGAAGGGAGGGAGGGAGGGAAAGAGAATATCTTATCTACTGCTTTACTCTCCAAATGCTCACCACTGCCAGGGCTGAGTCAGGTTGAACTCAGGAGCCCTGAACCCCATCTGGGTCTCCCACATGGGAGACAGATACCCAAGTACTTGGGCCATAGTGTGCTGCCTCTCAGGCTCATTAGTAGGGAGCTGGATCAGAAGTGGAGCAGCCAGTAAGTCAACTTGCCCTTGCACACAGAATGCCAGTGTTACGAGTGATAGCTTGACCCACTGTGCAACACCGGCCCCATCCTTAATTTTTTTACTAGTAAAATTTTAATTTGAAAACGTTCAAAACTACAGAAAAATTGAAATAGCTATATAATGAATTGGAGAAATCACAACACAAACATATCTGTGCCACTTAGATTTACAAGTTGTTAACATTTTGTCACATTTCTTTCCCTCCAACTTTTTTGGGGAACCATTTTTTTAAAAAAAGATTTATTTATTTATTTATTTATTTGAAGTCAATGTTACACAGAGAGAGAAAGGGAGAGAGCTGAGCCAGGCAGAAGCCAAAGGCCAAGAACTCCATTCAGGTCTCCCAAGTGAGTGGCAGGGGCCGAAGCACTTGGGCCATCTTCTGCTGTTCTTCCCAGGCGCATTGGCAGGGAGCTGGATTGGAAGTGGAGCAGTGCAGACAAAAACCTGTGTCTGCAGGGGATGTGGTATTGCAGGTGGTCTCATTACCAGCTATGCCACGGCACTGCTAGCCCTGGGGAGCCATTTGAATGTAAAGTACAGATATCATGACACTTTTCCTCTAACTAAATATTAATGAATGGTACTACCAATGGACTTTTCATTGTTATGTTGCATCGTTCTTAAAGTCTACTAAAAACAATTTTTCCTTAAATTCTATTTTGTCCGCTATCCATGTTGGTATATAGGCTTTCTTTTGATTAGTATTTGCATAGTAATCTTTCATTTCTTCATTTCAAACTTTAATGGGTGAAAAGTACATTGTTCAGGCATGTTTCTTAGAAGCTGTTTTTTCTTGGTTTTATACTATCAATAAACTACCTGAAAAGGAAATTAGGAAAATAATCACATTTATAACAACAACAACAGACATAATAAAATACTTAAGAATAAACGTTATTAAGGAGATGAAATATTTATACACTGGAAAATACAGAATACTGGGGCATTGTGGCGTAGTAGGCTAAAACTCTGCCTCCCATATGGGCGCCGGTTCTAGTCCCGGCTGCTCCTCTTATGATCCAGCCCTCTGCTTATGGCCTGGGAAAGCAGTAGAAGATGACCCAAGTCCTTGGGCCCCTGCACCTGTGTGGGAGACTGGGCAGACGCACTTGGCGCCTGGCTTTGGATCAGCATAACTCCGGCCCTTGTGGCCATCTGGGGAGTGAACCAACGGTAGGAAGACCTCTCTCTGCCTCTCCCTCTCACTGTCTGTAACTCTACCTTTCAAATAATAGACAAAATCCTTAAAAAAAAAAGATTTAACCTGGTTACCATGTCCACACTAATCCAAGTGATTTACACATTTTTGTCATTTTTATAAAAATCTCAGTAGCATTTTTTACAAATGTAGAAAAAAAAACTCTAAAATTTACATGGAAACACAAAGAACCTCAAATAGCCAAATCAATCTTGAGAAAGAACAAAGATGGAAGTCTCACAGCTCTTCTGAGCTATGATATTACAAAGCTACAGTAATTCAAAATGTATGGTATTGGCATAAAGGCAGACCTGCAGACCAATGAAACAGAATAGAAAACCCAAAAATAAATCCACACATACACAGCTGTTCTTCAACAAGGGTGCCAAGAACATGCATTGGAGAAAGGCCAGTCTCTTCAACAGATAGTGGGGGAAACTGGATATCCACATACAAAATATAAAATTAGACCCTTAGCTTACATCACACACAAAAGTCAACTCCAAATGGATTATAGATGGAAATGTAAGAGCTGACAGCATGGAATTCCTAGAAGAAACAGAAGGAAGAAGCTCCAGGGGGTTGGTCTTGGCAGTGACTCCACAGATAGGATATCAAAGCAGAAACGGAAAATGCGACTATAAGCTAAGAAGCTTTTATAAAGCTAAGGCAACAAACCACAGGCAGAAAAGGCAACTTACGGAGTGGCAGAAAAGTATTTGTAAACCTTATCTCTGATAAGAGTTTAATTTCCAAAAAATATAAGAAACCCTTTCAAGTCAAAAGAAAAAAAAAAAAAAACGAACAAACTGATTTGTAAAATGGACTAGACTTGACCAGACACGCCTCCGAAGGTGACAAGATGGTCAATGTCACTGAAGAAATCAATTCAGATCAAAACTATGAGCCGTCGCTGCACACCTGTTAGGGTATGGCTATTATTAAAATACAAAAGAGCAGCACTCTCATTGGCAAGGATGAAGACATCAGAATCATTAAACACTGTTAGCAGGAATGTGAATGGAGAAGCCACTATGGAAAGAAGTATGGGGATTCCCCCCAAAATTAAAGATAGCAGCTGCGTCCTGGTGCAGAGTCGAGTATCTGCTTGTGATGCCGGCGTCCCACATCGGCGTCCCGTGTCGGCGTCCCGTGTCGGCGTGCTGGGTCAGGTCCTGGCTACCTGCCTCGGATCCAGCTTCCTGTTAACGCGAACCTGGGAGGGAGCAGGCGAACAGCTCAAGCAGTAAGACCCGTGCCGTCCGCATGGGAGACCAGGATGGAGTTCCTGGCTCCTGGCTTGGCCTGGCCCAGACCTGGCTGTTCTGTGTGGCCTTTGGGTAGTGAACCAGCAGATGGAAGATTTTCTTTCCCTCTTCTCTTTCTCTCTCTTTCTCTTTCCCACTCTGTCACTCTGCCTTTCAAATAAGTACATAAATAAGTAAATCTTTAAAAACATTAAAAATAAAGCCGGTGCCACGGCTCACTAGGCTAATCCTCCACCTTGCGGCGCCAGCACACGGGGTTCTAGTCCCGGTCGGGGCGCCGGATTCTGTCCCAGTTGCCCCTCTTCCAGTCCAGCTCTCTGCTGTGGCCCGGGAGTGCAGTGGAGGATGGCCCAAGTGCTTGGGCCCTGCACCCCATGGGAGACCAAGAGAAGCACCTGGCTCCTGCCATCGGATCAGCGCGGTGTGCCAGCCACGGCGGCCATTGGAGGGTGAACCAACGGCAAAGGAAGACCTTTCTCTCTGTCTCTCTCTCTCACTGTCCACTCTGCCTGTCAAAAATAAAAAATAATAAAAAAAATAAAAACATTAAACATAGAAAAACCATATGAGTCAGCAATCCTGTCTGAGTGTCCCCCGAAGTCATAGGTTTCCATTCTCTTGCTAATGACTTAGGAATTAGATCCACTGGTCCATAGATAACTATGTTTAACTTTCCAAGAATCATTTGTAATTGTTATGTCTTTCTTTGAATTGAAACCTCTATGATGATGACGAGCCACTTCTTCGGGTCTGGTGACACTCTGTCTTGAAGTCTACTTGTCGAATGTTACTTTAGCCACTTCAATGTCATGTTCACCGCTTTCAAGATGTATCTTTATCAACCTGGTTCCTGCGATGTGTCTGAGTCTTTACATTTAAGATGTGCTCTTGTCGATGGCATCTGGCCATCCATCCAGTCTGACCATCTCTGTCTTTAAGTTGGGATATTTAGTCTATAAACCTCCTGATGTATTTTTGAATATGCTTAGATTTACGTCTGTAAGTTGCTTTTTTTTTTCTTTATCCTATCTGTGGTTTTTTTTCTTCTTTCTTTTATTTTTGGACTAATCAAATATATTTAATATTCCAGCTGAATTCCTCTAATGGCTTTTTAGCAGTACTTTGAATTATTTTCTTGTGGTGATTGTTCTGGAACTATAAAACTTCTTTAACTCACTGCAACCTACTCTGTTTATATATCAATCTTAGAAACTTCTTCACAGAACACACAGTTCTTCAGTGGCTTGGTTCTATTTATCTTCTCATCCTTTGTGTTATGGTTGCCATATATATTTTATCTACTTATGCAATAAACCCCACAATATAGTATTTTAACTTCTATTTAAAGTTTTTGTGATTTTTTAAAAAATTTGAAAAAATAAGTGCATATTCTGGTGGCAGCCACAGAATTGTTCGAGAGACAGTGCTGCACAGCCAGCAGTTGATGGACATCTTCCAGGGGCTGCAGCGGTCATGCGGAGACCACACTGGCCCTAGACTGCCCCCTACCGGTGACTGAGAGTAGCGGAAGGACGTGAGTCTGGCCATTCTTGCTTGAGGTGGAATGCCTCTCCTGGGCACCCTTTATCATTAGCAATAATAATAAGATGAAGAGGAGGCATGCAAAGGATAGCTAAAATAAGTTAAGGTCCTAACTGAAGTTGGAAGAATAACATTCTAAGTATGGAAAGAAAGTATGAGAAATTCTAGTCCCATTTTAAAAGTCAAAATACACATTAGTCCAGTAGCATATGCATCTACATTATCCATAACTGCATTTTTAACTGGGGAGGTGTGGCATCCGTAGAGACTGGGTCTAGCAGTTTCTTGAGCATATATGTGCAGGCCTGTATGTGGGGGCAGAGAGGGCGTGGCGGGGAGGCTGCCTCTGAGAAGCGGGGTGCCTGGCTGGGGGCAAAGACTGGGAGGAGACCGCCCGCAGCCTCGGCCATGGCCGGATGGGTTCCTGCTACTTAACTCCCCCCAGCACTTCTTTCAGTTGGGAAAGTTCACGTTTAAAAGCAAAACTCACCTGCGGCTGTCCTCCTACACATCTGGAAACTTCTCTTGCTTCTCCAGTTGCCGGCCAGGCTACTCCAGTGCCTCAGGTTAGAAGTGCACACCCTGCCCCAGTGCAGACCTACTGATGAGAATACCATTTAGCAAGATCCCTGGGGGAGTTTTTGTGTACCCTTTAATGAAGCACAGCTCTAGAGATCACCACACTCCTCATCCCAGGAACATTATTTCTTTTTGTGACAGGCAGAGTTAGACAGTGAGAGAGGCAGAGAGAAAGGTCTTCCTTCTGTTGGTTCACCCCCTAAATGGCCGCTACGGCCGGCGCACTAAGCCGATCCGAAGCCAGGAGCCTGGTGCTTCCTCCTGATCTCCCATGGGGTGCAGGGCCCAAGCACTTGGGCCATCCTCCACTGCCTTCCCGGGCCACAGCAGAGAGCTGGCCTGGAAGAGAGGCAACCGGGACAGAATCCGGCGCCCCAACCGGGACTAGAACCCCGTGTGCCAGTGCCACAGGCAGAGGATTAGCCTAGTGAGCCACAGCGCCCAACAGGAACATTGTTTTTTACAACCATCTCCTAAACCTACATAGTGCTGGGGTCAGAGAAGACACTGAGTAAACGCTATGGAATGAGTAAAAAGGGGATAATGACACTCTTCTAAGAGGCTGTTTGCTCCTGGGAGAGAGTGTGCCTGTGGCTGGCCAGCTTCATTCCTAGGTTTGCATTAACTACCGCCCCCCAGCTAAGGACGGAATCCCCATCTGGGCCCCCAGCGCTCTCCTCTCTACCACTTCCCAGGAGCTTTTTCATCTGTGGATAGAGCTGTTAACTTGGTGATTAAGGACAGATTTTTTTTAAGAAGTCAGAGAAGAGAGAGCTGTTTATTTGGTGGCTTATGTTGAGTTAGGATGGGAGAAACATCTCAGAGAATCCTTAAAATTAGGACCGGGGAGGGGCGCGGTGCTGTGCCACAGCGGGTTAAAGCTCTGGCCTGCAGCACTGGCATCCCATATGGGTACCGGTTCAAGTCCCAGCTGCTCCACTTCTGATCCAGCTCTCTGCTATGGCCTGGGAAAGCAGCATTAAGATGGCCCAAGTCCTTGAGCCACTGCACCCATGTGGGAGACCTGGAAGAAGCTCCTGGCTCCTGGCTTCAGATCAGCCCAGCCCTGACCATTGCAGCCATTTAGGGAATAAACCAGCAGATGGAAGACCTCTCTCTCTCTCTCTCTCTCTCTCTCTCACATTGTCTTTCAAATGAATGCAAAAAAAAACTTAGGACTAAGGTGATGGATTAGATTAGGCCAGCTACTGCACCTTCATTTGAAGAGGGGAGGGGGCTGGAAGGGAATCTGAAACTACTAGGAGCACAAGGAGAAAGGGGAGGAAGAGGACAGAGAACCAAGGAAGGCGGGAGGAAGGGAAATGTCTAGCAGCATCAGCACCAGGCACAGAGAATCATTTATTGTCTTTTTTTTTTTTATTTACAGGCTTAATTCACTTTATGTCCTTGTATAAAAACTCTATGTTGTAGCCATGGCTGGAGTCTGGGTCCTGCGCTCAGAACCTCTGATGGGAGTCTTTCGCCAGATGGCCAGTGAATTCCTGAGGACAGGGGTCTGACAGCTGCAGGTCTCGGAGATGGCACACAAGGTGGCCTTGGTGTCATTGTTCTGGGTGGCAGTCATTGCAGCAGCCATCAGCAGCAACTTCGTGGGCACAAGGGCCTAAAAGTGCCAGTGCCCCTGGAGGCAGGGATGAGGCACACCAGCACACAGCCCCAGCGGCCGGTCACCTTGCAAGGCATGGTCACACCTTGTTCCCCTGGTGGCCTTTCATGTGGGCACAGCGGAGAGCTTGGCCAGGATGATGGCCCCTCAGATGCTGGTGGCTGCCTCCTTGGAGCACCTAACACCCAGGCCAATATGGCCGTGTAGTCCCCATGGCAACACATGCTCGAACCTGGTCTGCTGGCCAGCAAGGGTCTGCTTTTGCATCCTCATTCGTGAGGATGTCCGCAGGAAAAAGGCAATGATCTCAGACTCCTGGGTGGACAGGGAGAAGAGACAGGTCTCCCCCAGGGACTTGGTCCTCAAATCCTTGCCCAAGAGCCCCAGCTAGGTGACAGCAAGTCACTCCTTGTCCTTGCCTGGGTGAGCCTCGGTGGCCTTGGCCCCAGCTGCAACCGTGGCCTCCAGGGCCTCTGGGCCTGAAGAGTTAAAATTGTATATGTGCGGGTGTAAAAAGTTAAGCTTAAGCTTACAGGTTTAAACCTTCCTGGTACAGCTGTAAAAATAAGAGTAAAGTAGCACCTTGACAGTAGGGACTCCATTTTGGAGCACTTAAGACTCCATTCTGAGAAAGCACCCCCCCACCGTGAGACTCTGGTCTGAAACTATGATCTCAAATAGTCGGACAATAGCAGTGCACTACATCACCCTTGGCAATGCACAAAAACCCCCTAGCATGATTGCTCAAGCTTAAAAGTAGAAAGGTTGCACCTGGGTTACCTGGGCTAATAATGAAGATGTGATTTGTCTGTGTCTTACATTAATGTCAAGTCCTAATTGCTGATTGTAATATTGTAACTGGTATTGTCAAGATTATGATAAATATTAATTTCACTTAGGTTTTAGGTTATGTTAACCCCAGTAACCATATACTCTCTTTTGATTTTATGTACTCTCTTTTAATTTTAGCAACTGTGTATAGCAACCGTGTATAGCAACCATGTATTCCCCCCTTCCTGGTTTTGCGGTTTTTGCCTTTATAAACCCTAACCTTTGGTTATTCGGGGCTGCTCTGTTCATGTATGATCAGACAGCCCCAGCATGCTGGATAATCAATAAATCTTTAACCCTTTGCTGGTTGCATGAGAGAAAAGTCTCTTGGAGTCGTTCCTCGGGCGGTGGGTTTTTCAGACTCTAACAGGCCCTCCCGCTGCGCTAGGGTCATCTGCCCTTGTGGTGTTGTTCTCTCAGAGAAGATGTGAGAAGGAAAATTTTCGAGTCTCATCTAAATGAGACAGGAGAGAATGCCTGGTAAGTGTCTACGGAATTAAGAGCAAATGCTTTAGCCTTGAACTCAAAACTCTCCACTTAACGTCCAAACTTCACCCTTAGTCACACATTCCCCTGCCCCCTGTATGTGTCCCACTCCGGCCAAACTGCAGCACTGAATGTTGTCCTCACCCTTCTGGGTCACTGCTGACGATGCCCTCTTGGCTTGGACTGTCACCTGGCATGACCTCCTTCCGTAAAAAGCCCCGCAATCCTTCGGGACTTTTCCGGAGTGCCCATGCCTTGAATGCTGTTTCCCCCAGTGGATGCCCAATTCTCTTCCTTGCAGAAAGCCCTGTTGTGTGACCTTCATTTTCAAGTCTAGTTACTTGAGAACTTAGCTCCACTTACTCACCTGCAAACATCATTCACCTTTCTGTCGCTCTCAGTTTTGTGGAGCCCAAGAATACAGGCCAATTCACGAGCCATTTGTTGGACATGACAGGTAAAAAGCAGTGAGTTTATTAACGAAGTGAACCAATTTGTTTCTTACTGGCTTACTTCTAAAAACTGCACCTCTCTATTTTACAACTTTGAAGTCATTCCTTATCAGGCACATCAGCTTCCTCTCCTATTGCTAATCTTCCCTGGACCACTTCTTGATCCCAAAGACAGTCAGTTCCTCCTCCATCTCGCACTGTCAATAGCTCATCGTTGCTGAAATACCAACATAGCAGCCTGTTCTCATCTCATTTTAACTATTCACCAGGGGCCTAGGAGGTTGATGACAAGTCATAATTTGTAATCTTCCAGGAACATGAATTTGAAGAGCTGCCTGGCGTGCAGCGGTGAATCACTTTCGGGGGAGCGTGCCTAGGTAACCGCCCACCACCTGTGAACACAGTAGCTTTGTCAGTTGCTGTGCACTTCAAAATCTTGGTGACATAGGAGGGGAAAGCTCAAAGTGGTCCCTGACCTTTGATATGTTTAGCCAACTGTTGGCTTGTATCACATCTAGACAAATACATTGGTTACCAACATTTTGGGATATTTTTTTAAAGTCCATAGTTTACCTTAGGGTTCCTTCTTTGTGTTTTATATTCTATGGATATATTTTTGACAAATCCATATGTCCTATGCCCACCATTACATTAGTGTACGGAGTAGATTCACTGCCCTGTGAATCCTCTGGGCTCTGCGCTTCCTCCCATCCTCCTGCCCCAGGACCCCTAGCAACCATTGGTCTTTTTACTGTCTCTTTTTAGCTTCAGAGTCATAAAAGATGTAGGCATTTTAGATCAGCTTGTTTCACTTAGCAATATGCATTTAAGGTTTCTCTGTGTATTCTTGTGGCTAAATAGCTTGCTTTTTTTTCTTAAAGATCTGCTTTATTTATTTGAAAGGCTGAGTAACAATGAGGGAGAGCGATCTTCCACCTCCTGGTTCATTCTCCAAGTGGCTACAATAGACAGAGCTGGGCCAAGCCAAAACCAGGAGCCAGAAGCATCTCCCAAGTGTGTCGCAGGGGTCTATATGGGATGCCATGGTTGCAGGTGGCAGCTTAACCTGCTTTGCCACAATGCCAGCCCCAGCTCATTCTTCTAATTGTTGAATCATATTCCTTCATGTAAATGTACCACTGCTTAGCATTCAGCCACTGAAGGAAATCCTGGTGGTTTCCAGTTTCTAGAAATTGAGAATAAAGCTCTGGGGCAGCTGTTTGGCACAGTCCTCAAGATGCTCACATCCCACATCCGAGAGCCTGCTCCCAATTCCAGCTTCTTGGGGATGCACACTCTGGGAGGCGGCAGCTGATGGCCCAAGTAGTTGAGTCCTTGCCACCCACCTGGGAGACCTGGATGGAGCTCCTGTCTCCCAGCTTCAGGCTTGCCCACCCCTGGTCACTGAAGGCATTTGAGAAGTAAACTAGCAGGTGGGAGACCTCTCTCTATCTCTCTGCTTTTCAGATAAGTTCATTTTTTTCATTTAAAATTATTTCTTTTCTTTTAAGAATAAAGCTGTTACAAACATTTGTGTAAGTTTTTGGGCAAACATACATTTTCAACTTTATTTGAAAAAACACCCAGGTTTACTTTTGGGATCATATGGTAAGTCTTAAAAAGTCCCATCGGTGGGGCCGGCATTGAGGCATAGTGAGTTATGCTACTGCTTGCAATGCCAGCACCCATACGGGCACCAGTTCTTGTCCCAGCTGCTCTACTTCCAATCCAGCTCTCTGGTAATGCACGTTGGAAAGAAGTGGAAGATGACCCTAGTGCTTAGGCCCCTGCCACCCATATGGGAGACTGGGGAGAAGCTGGTGAGGAGGGCAAATGAATGCCGGAGGCATCAAGGCCATGGGGGAACCGAGGTGCCATGAGAGTCGTGTGAGTCAAACGTCCCTGCTTCTCAGTCTCCATTTGTACTTCATTCACTCTCACCATGCACTGACTCATCCCAAGCTGGCAGAAGGTGCAGGGGCTCCAGATGCCCGGCTCTTGAGTTGAGAGTGGCATAGTGGGCTGTCATCACTCTCTGTTCACGGACGGGCACAGGGAAGGCAGTGCGGCTGTGTCAACGCTGGTCAGCAGGAATCACCCCCACTCAAGGAAAATCTCCTTGAGATCTGCCGCTGTTGATGCTGTCACCATAGCAGAAGACGGATGCCGTGGCCGCTGATACCATGGCTGCTGACAGACTTGCTCGTGAGCATCCGGCTGCCCCACAGGTCAGTGCAGCTAGAGTGGAGGAGCTTGTGGGGCACGTGGACTCAGCCTGAGAGGATGGCCCATCGTACATCTGCAGAGGCAGGAAAATGAGAGGGGAGAGGGGCAGGGGGGCTGGGAGCCATGGTCCCTCATCCACGGCCTAGAGTGCCAAGCCTGCTTCCATCTGTGAGAAGTGCGACTTTTCTTTCTTCTAGAACTTGACTTAGGGATTCTGAAAATAAAGCAAACTTCTCAGAGAAAGAAGCAAGCTTGGAAATTACATCCATTTCCGCCTGCACATCTGGTATGGAGCATGCACGGCCAGCAAACATTCTGCCTCCTCTCCTTTGCCCATCTGGCCCCTCCCCATCCATTACCCGCCCTTCTGTTTCTCTTTGGCTTCTGGTTGGGGTTGGCCAAGGTGGGTGGGTAGTAATTATAGATTTTCATTACTGTAACTAAAATACTCAAGACAAGGTACTTATGAAGGAAGATTTATTTCAGCTCCTGGTTACGGAGGTTCACAGTACAAGATGAGTGACCCCATTGGTCTGGAGTCTGATGAGGGGTGGGTGGTGGAATGAGTGTGGAAGGGAGACCACATGGCACAGTGGGAAGCAGAGAGACATGGAGCAGACTCAGCCCTGTGCTCTCTCCTTCCCAAGCCAACGGAGTCCACCCTAGAAACCTGATCCAATCCCACCACATCCTTAAGGCCTGACCTCCAAACACCATCATCACATCAAGCCTACACCCTGTTATGTACCATTGGTAGGTGACTGTGGGACTTAACCATCTGCAGGAGTTGGGGTAAATCGTGTTCAAGCTGTAGCAGTAATGGACACCAGGTGAGAGGAGAGAAAATGGGGGTATGTGGTTCCTGTCTCTCCCCAGCTAAGCCATTGTCCATGGACTTTACATCATCTGCATGGCATCCCTCACAGCACTGCCTCTCTTGAAGGGACTCCCATGCAAAGGAAGTGTGGTGGAGGCGGGCCTAGGCTGATGACGGAAGTGCCAGTGCCTCTCAGCCAGACAATGGAGCCAACTCAAGCCAGATCCGTCTGATTCTGAGCCCCTTGCTGTTTCCACCAAAATGGCCACATCTCATTATCACAGTGTTGGATGTGTCTTCTCATTTCACGGCCATGTCCTCACCTTGAGCCTTAGCCAACACGATTAAATGCTACAAGAAAGAACCGTGCAGTGGGGTAGACAGTGCGTCAGACTGAATCAGAGGGGCTGGATTTGAGAGTTGCCTTTTCTGAGAAGCCTTGGCTGTGTCACCTCCACTACTTCTCTGCTATAGTTGTCCACAAAGGATGGGGGAAGGCAGGGAGCCAGCGGCGAGCCAGAGCTGGTGTGGCTCAGGGACATCCCGTGCCCTTCCTTTTCCTACTAACCAGAGCAATTCCACGCGCAGTTTGGACCTTCACCCCTTCGCCTCTGTGAGGCCAGTCCCAATTCTGCCATGGGCCTCAGGGCAAGGTCCCACAGGAGACTTTATCTGCCCCCTCTGCCTGTTGAGCTCTTTACCCCCAGGCACAGGAGTGTGATGCAGTCCTGCTGAAAAGAGGTGAGGGAAAGGTAGGGAGACTCTCCTGGGAAGGGACTCCTGGCTCCTAAGAAGCATATACAGGGGCCAGTGCTGTGGCTTAGCGGGTAAAGCCGCCACCTGCAGTAGTGGCATCCTATATGGGTGCCAGTTCGAGTCCTGGCTGCTCCATTTGCAATCCAGCTCTCTGCTATGGCCTGGGAAAGCAGTAGAACATGGCCCATGTCGTTAGGTCCCTGCACCTGTGTGGGAGACCCAGAAGAAGCTCCTGACTCCTTTGGATTGGCACAGCTCCAGCCGTTGAGGCCAACTGGGGAGTGAATGAGCAGATGGAAGACTCTCTCTCTCTGCCTCTCCTTCCCGCTCTCTGTAACTCTTTCAAATAAATAAATAAATCTTTTTTTTAAAGCATATACAAGGGAAAGGTTTTGTCTTTCCTCTGCCTTTAACATTGTTGTCTGGGTTGATGCCTAAACCTCCAGAGGACACGAGGAAGAGCCATCCTCAGAGGACCCCTCTTGAAGAATGGGAAGGGAGTGGGTGTGCAGGCTCTGGGTCCTTGTCATCAGCTCTGGGCTCTGCTCTAAATCACCCTGGCACTGCTCTTCTCAGCTGGATTCCTGTTGTATGAGATAACGGATATCCTTAGACTATGTGGGTTCTGTATGCAAACTCCAAAAGCTCCAACCCTTTTCTGCAAGGTCTCTTGTACTTGCGCAGAAGCACAATGGAGAGGGAGAGACTGTGGTTCTCGTACTTACTCCTAAAATTCAAGGACATGGTCTAAAGGGAAGAAGTCTTAGTTGATTTTTAATTCTTTTGTTCTGTTGTCTTTGTCCAAGCTACTAGACACTTCCTTTTGCAGGGTGGGGAACGCCCAGCCCATGGGCTGTAGAAGGCCTGTGAAATCATGTGGCCTGGCCCTGCCAAGACAACCTCAGGTGGCATTCAAATTTCAGTCATCTGGGCCCAGCGTGGCGGTACAGTGAATTAAGCTGCCGCCTGCATATGAGCACCGGTTTGAGTCCCAGCTGCCCCACTTCTGATCCAGCTCTTTGCTAATGTGCCTGGGAAAGCAGCAGAAGGCCCAACTGCTTGGGTCCCTGCCTGCCACCCACATGGGAAACCCAGATAGAATTCCAGGCTCCTGGCTTCTGCTTGGTCCAGTGCTGGGCATTGTGGCCATTTGAGGAGTGAACCAGTAGATAGAAGATCTTTCTCCCTCTTTCAAATAAATATATAAAGAGTTTTTTAAAAATCTAAATCAGGCTAAATTTTGTTTTCTTTCTTTTTTTTTTTTTTAATATTTATTTTGAAGGCAGTTCCAGGAAGAGAGAGATCAATCTTCTAACCACTGGTTTACTTTCCAAATGGCCGCAACAGCTGGGGCTGGGCCAGGCTGAAGCCAGGAGTCAGGAACTCCATCCAGGTCTCCTATGTGAATAGCCAGGGTCCAAATGCTTGGGTCATCTTCTACTGCTCTTGCAGGCTCATTAGTAAGGAGGTGGATTGGAAGAGGAGCAGCTGAGACCGGCACCCATATAGTACGCCAGCATCACACACAGAGGCTTAACCTGCTGCATCACAGTGCCAGCCCCATAGCAGGCTGATTGGTAAGTTGGTCATTTTGTGTGGTCCACTAATGATGTTATGAATATCCAAAAGGCCCTTAGCAGAAAAGTTTCCCTACCCCTGCAAGTGACCACTGCAGCCATGGGAGAGGCGTCTTCCACAAAGAACTCAGGACACAGACTCATCTCTTTGTTCTGATCCTGCTGCCTTGACCCTCAGTTCTTTTTTTTTAATTTTTAATTTTTTTGACAGGCAGAGTGGACAGTGAGACAGAGAGAGAGAGAGAGAGAGAGACAGAGACAGAGACAGAGAGAAAGGTCTTCCTTCTGTTGGTTCACCCTCCAATGGCTGCTGCAGCCAGCGCGCTGCGGCCGGCGCACCACGCTGATCTGAAGCCAAGAGCTGGGTGCTTCTCCTGGTCTCCCATGCGGGTGCAGGGCCCAAGCACTTGGGCCATCTTCCACTGCCTTCCTGGGCCACAGCAGAGAGCTGGACTGGAAGAGGGGCAACTGGGACAGAATCCAGAGCCCCTTCCGGGACTAGAACCCGGGGTGCCGGCGCTGCAGGTGGAGGATTAGCCTATTGAGCCACGGCACCGGCCTGACCCTCAGTTCTGCCAGCTTCCACCTCCATTCTCCAGTCTGTTTCCCCACTGCTTTGACTTCCCATTGGTGACAACTTGGGGTCTCCTTCCAATATGCTCTGCTTGCATGCAGTAAATGTCCCCTGGATTTTCCCTTCCATATTGTCCCTTAGTGCTGTCCCCTTGGCCCCAGTTGGGTCATATCAGGATCTTTGCTTCCAATCGTTTCTTTCCAGGTTCTCCTGCAAGCATGCCTGCTTTTAGCCAACTGCTGGAGCCCTGCAGTCTCTGCCTGCACCAGCTCCAAGGCCCCCCCTTGGGTCCTCAGTTGACTTGAACTCTGTTCCCCAAGAGGGTTGCACTTTATGGAAAAAGCCAGCTGCTGCTGTGACCTGGACGTCTCTCTGCCCAGTTGTCCCCGCGCCTGTTCTCACAGCCAGGAATTTAAAGCTTGCTCTGGATGTTCCTGATGGAACGAGCAGCACCTTCAGACCGGACGTGGCCCTGTTTTAGGCTGCTGACCACTTCTCATTTCCAAGCTTAGCAATCAGGACTTTTTCTGTTCAATTTTTCAGGCCCACAATCTGAAGTCTACATTAGGAGCTGAGAGGTGTGCAAAAATGGGTACAAGTCTTCCTACCCTTGTTTTAGCAGGAGACACATGTTTCCAAATAAGACTGTAAAATGTTCGACTTCATGGATTGCTAACAGATTCTTGGACTGAAACACAAGTCCTGCCCTCACCCATGCCTGATTGGATAACAGTGACAAGTACAATGGTATAACATGTGCAACGCATTGTCTTTCCCTCTTAAAAACTCATTTTATGAAACCCCTTAATTCAATCAGGCTTGAACTTCCTGTGGCATCAAACCAAATAGAATTACAATGATTCCAAAAATGTAAATGTATCCCAGATACTACTGACTGATGTATTCATGGGAACACTTAAGACTGAAGACATGAAGAGGCTGCAGGAGCCAGCAGTTGAGGTCTAAACATGTATGGGGACTTTCAATCTCAGGATTGAAAACTAGTTTTGACCTTGGAATTCAATTCTAGAAAGACCTGAGAAGACCTCTAAGAGTAGCGGTTTATTCTCCAGTCGGTGGAAAGGATGAAGAGACACCCTCAAGGTCGCTCAGGGCACAGATAGAACTAGGTGTGTTCACTTCCACACACCTGTGATCCAGCAGTGACGAAGAAACAAGGGTCTGCTATCCGGATTCATTCTGGTTCCTCTTTCTTCCTCCTTCTGAATAGATTCCGGTGGGGGTGGGGGATGAAGCTACATTTTATCAGAGTATCCTTAAGAGACTGGGAGGAAATAAAGGGATATCTGCCTCCCTAGTTTTTATTTGTTTATTTGAGAGGCAGAGAAACAGATGAGAGAGAGAGAGAGAGAGAGAGAGAGAGAGAGAGACTTCCCATCTGCTAACTCACTCCCTAAATGCCCACAAAAGCAATAGGCAGGGCTCCACTAGAGCCGGGAACCCAATCCGGGTCTCCCATGTGGGTGGAAGGAATGCAAATACTGGAGCTCCCCAGGGGCTGCCTTAGCAGTAAGCTGGAGTCAGGAGCCTGAGCCAGGAATCGAACCCAGGCACTCTGTTATGGGCCTTGGGCATCCTAAGTGCATCTTAACCACCAGTCTCTCCCTAGTTTTGAGCACCATTCCCCAAGTCCAGTCCCATCCTGAGGCACAGGGGGTCAGTTAGTTCTGCCCTTGCAGCTTCTCTCTGAGCTTCTGATTCGATTACATAAGCTTCTTTCCTCCTATTCACGCTAACACTTCAAGGGTGGCTCAGCCTGGTGGTGTTGCAAGCTCATCAGTCTCCGCTTGGCAGCAGCAGGTTCGGAGATACCCTTTGGAGAATGCATGTATGAAAGGCTTATTTTCCTTTTTTTTTTTTTTTTTAAAGAGAGTAGTCAGCACAGCAAGGATGAAAATTTCATTTCACAGGGTGCTGTTGCTGTACTCGTGTGCAGATTTTGGCTCTGTGTTGGGACCTGGTATCTTTTCCTAGTGCTGTTGCCAGGCAGACTTGTTACTGACACAAATTTCCTCCTGCTAAGTGGGACTCTTCCCCTCCCAACTTCATCATGCCTGCAGCCGGAGCTCTGCTGTAGAGGAAGCCATGCCAGACACTGATTCACGCGCCTAAAATATCAGCCGGCCTGGGTGTGCGCGTGATGCGACAAATCTGGACAACATAAATCAGCTCATGGGATGCTATATCTGTCCGTGCACACAGCCTGCAGCAGGCATGGCAAAATGCCCACCGACGCTCTGGGGGCTTCACCCAGGGGGAGGTGAAAGGACATTGCTTCCAGCCCAAAGACAGGAGGGCGAAGAGGCCAGAGCGGACATGCAAAAGAGGCCTTAAACCACTGACATGCAAGCATGCTTCCAAAAGTTCAGAAAATTCGATGCAAAGATCAGTTTATTTTGATGCAAAAATGTGTTAATCTATGCATATATGAGGTCTCCAAAAAGTTTGTGGAAAGTGCATATTTTGAGAAAACTCCATGGGTTTCAAAATTTATTTTCACCAAAATGAATTTATTTTTAATTCCATTTTTCATGAATTTTTTGCTTTAGATTTTGTATTTTTATTTATTTGAAAGTCGTAGTGAGTGAGAGAGTAAGGGAGCAAGAGTTCCTCCATCTGTTGGTTCAATCCCCCAAATGCCCACCACAGCCAGGGATGGGCCAGGCTGAAGCCAGGAGCCGGGAACTCCATCCAGGTCCCCAGGGGCCATCTTCTGTTGCGTTCCCATATGCATTAGCAGGGAGCTGGGTTGTAAGTGCCAGGGCTAGAACCAGCAAGTGACAGCTTCTCCAGCTTTGCCGAGACACCGGCTTCTCCATGAGCTGTTGGAAGCACACCCCAGTACACCCCAGACGTGAGAACAAAGTGGAGTGCGGCCTCAGAGACTGAGAGGCTGTAAAGGGGAGCCTACGAGAGGCCTCTGGTACTGGAAGACCTTCCAATGGAAGGACCTTGGGCCCAGGGATTCTCCCTGAGTTTTGGCATCTGAAGAAAAGTCAGTTTCTGATTCTCACAGCGTCCTTTTAAGACAGAAAACAGACTTTACGGAACCTGGAGGTTGGGAGCTTCCTGTAAGGAAATTCTGGGGGCCGGCATTGTGGTGTATCTGCATCCTGTAGGAGCACCTGTTCGAGTCCCAGCAGCTCTGCTTCCGATCCAGCTCCCTGCTGGTGTGCCTAGGAAAGCAGCAGCAGACGGCCCAGGCGTGTGGGCCCCTGCACCCACGTGGGAGACCTGGAATTCCTGGCTCCTGGCTTTGGCTTGGCCCAGTCCTGGCTGTTGTGACCATTTAGGGAGTGAACCAGCAGAGGGACAATCTCTCTCCTCCTCCCTCTCTCTCTGTAACTCTGCCTTTCAAGTACATAAATCAATCTAAAAAAGAAAAAAAAAATGGAAAGAGTAAGCTAACGAGACCTTTATTTTAAAGAACAAAGAATAGTGTTCCAAGGAGTCACTTCATGCAGCACGCAGCACGGAAGGGCCTTGTCCTCACAGCTGGGTCCAGGCCCTCAGATCCAGGGGCTTCTTGGCCTGGGCCTGGGGACACTTGGCTTGCTCCCAAGTGACAGTGCTCCCCTAGGTCTGACATGCCAGGATTCTCAGTTCTAAAGTAGCTTTAGGGAGGCTCACCCCTCTACAGAGAGAGGAGAGGCAGAGAGAGAGAGAGAGGTCTTCCATCAGCTGGTTCACTCCCCAGATGGCCGCAATGGCTAGAGCTGCGCCGATCCGAAGCCAGGAGCCAGGAGCTTCTTCTGGATCTCCCACGTGGGTGCAGGGGCCCCAGGACTTGGGCCATCTTCTACTGCTTTCCCAGGCCATAGCAGAGAGCTGGATCAGAAGTGGAGCAGCCAGGACTAGAACCGGCACCCATATGGGATGCCGGCGCTTCAGGCCAGGGCTTTAACCCGCTGTGCCACAGTGCCAGCCCCACCCCTCAGCTGTCTAACCCTCTAGCACTGTGTGGGATCCAGATCTGATCAGACTCTTGAGGACTCCGTGCTGACAGGTGCCAGGGCCAGTGGCTCCACGTGACCTCATGGCAGCAGGGAAGTGATGCCCGGCTCACCTTGTCTCCAGGCATCAAGGAGGGAGACCATGAATGTGCAGTAAGGTGAGAAGTTAATTGAAGCTTATCTTTTTTCCCTACCCTGACCTATCAGCAAAAACAATGGAGAGAATTGTCCCCTTCTCTTTGCAGGAGAGGCAGCCAGGGATCTGTGTTCCCAGGCCCAGGTGCCCTGACCCCAGGCAGGGAATTTCCAGCTCTTTGTGAATCAGGCCCACCTGGGGGAATTGAGGAGTCTTCCAAGAAGGGAAGGGGGTAGTGGAGCGTGCCAGGGCCTGAGCCCTGGAGGTGGATGGATCTTGGGAACCTGGAAAACAAGAAGGGGTGGGCTTGTGGGTTTCCCGACAGGGCCTGTACCCTCCACTTTGTGCCTGACCACGGGCAGATGAAAGTTGGCTGTGGGTGCTTCTGGTTCCTATAACTTTGGGGAGAGGGACCTCCGAGGCCATCTTTGTGGCTGCCTGGAGCAGGAGTCCCCAAGAGAAGGCAGGGGACAGCACACGAAAGGCCTGAAGGAACAGAAAGAGTCACCTGCCAAGAATGACCCACCATGATGGACAATCAGCTGCTGAGTGAGCTGACCTTGAAGATCTTCCAGGGCCAAGACAGAAAACGTACGTGGCCTCTGTCTCCTTCCCACAGGCTGATCGCCCCCAGCTCGCCCCACAGCGCAGCTGACACAGCAGCCGTGGTTTTCCAGTTCACAAGGACTGCTCTCCTCTCCACCTGGGCCAGGGCGACGGTTATGCCGCTGTGCACCACTGGGTGCCGGCGTCCAGGGCTAAGTCCACACATGTGGGCACTGGGGGAAGACACACGCTGCAGACTGGCTCAGTGCAAGCTGCTGGCGAGAAATATGACATCGGCTGTTGGATTTCATGAGAAAGCCTCTATTATTTTTGCTGTCTGACTGCAAAGCCAACAGCTGCCCCTGGTTGGGCACCAGCAGTCAGGGGCCACGTCCCCGATTGCACAGGAAGCCCCGGCATGCTCTGTATTTCTCCAGAATCACAGCTCCGAGCCAGCCAGCGTCTGACTCTGGCCCTGACACAGGGCTGGCTTCGGCTTTGCTGAGTTCATCCTGCTTCCTTGGTCATCTCCACGGCCTCCGTGCCAGTGGCCAGCCAGGCATATTCAGAGTCCTGTGGTGGCTTAGTACTGGTCAGGGTCTCAGGCAATGGGACTTGGGGGTCTGTTGGCTTCCCTGTGCCCCAGTGCTGTCCCTCCATCTCTCTTTCTAATGGGCTCCCACATTCACCTGTGCTTTTCCTGGAGTAAACTCTGTCTCCCTCAAGGTCTAGTTTAAACACCACTTTCTCTGGGAATCCTTCCCACATCAAATTGGAATTCATTGCTTGCTTCTCCATACTTAGCTCATTATTTTATTCCATTGTAGATTATAGTTAATTGCTTCTGTCTTTCTCACATATTAGATAGCAAATCCCTGGAGAAAATAAGGCATATTTTATTAATTTCCTGAGCCTTGTATAAACACAAGTTTAATAAGTATTTTTCCTTGTGTCATTTATAAATTCATTTAAAAAGGAATACTGTGGATTTGGAAACCCGATCTATGTCAAGTCAAAAACTGGTCAGATTGCCTATGGAAAGACACATCTCTTTGTAAAAGTACTGCAATGAGAGGCAGGTGCATAGTACAACAGTTAAGTTGCCACTTGGAACATCTACATCCCGTAATGGACTGCCTGGGTCAAGTTCTAGCTACTTTGCTTCCAATCCAGCTTCCTGCTAATGTGTACCTGAGGGGAGGCAGAAGATGGGTCCTTGCCATGTGGGGGACCTGGGTGGAATTACAGGCTCCTGGCTTCAGCCTGGTCGAGCCCTGGCTGTTGTGGGCAGATGGGGAGTAAACCAGCAGTTGGAAGGCCTCTCTCTCTGTCTCTCTCATTCCCTTTTAAATAAAAAATTGGAAAAACAAACCAACCCTGCAGTGAAATATACATAAAATTTACCATTTTAACCACATTGAAGTGTACAATCCAGAGGCATTTGGTAAATCCACACTGTTGAGCAACCATCACTACCACCCATCTCCAGAACCTTCTCATCGCTGTACACATTAGACAACTCCCCATTCCCTCCCTCCCCCGAAACCTGGCAACCATGGCACAACCATGGACCTGCTACTCTGGGAACCACATAAAAGCAGAATCCTAATATTTGTCTTCTTGTGATTGGCTTATTTCACTTAGCATCGTATCTCCAAGGTTCATTCATGCTGTAGCGTGTATCAGAATTCCCTTCTGTCCAAGGCCGAGTAATATTTCACTGTACTCATTACCACACTTGGCTTGTCCACCCATCCATCAACAAACACTGAATTGCTCCCAGGTCCCTTGCGAACAATGTTGTGATGAACATGAGTGTACATGTGTCTGTTAATATGTCTGCTTTCAATCCTCTTGGAATTGCTGGAACAGATAGCAGCCCTCATTTTCCCACAGTGGCCATACCATTCTAAAGAGTCATTATCAATGCACAAGCATTCCAACTTCTCCACATCCTCACCAACCCTTCTCGCTTTCTATTTGTGTGTGTGTGTGTTTAAATAACAGCTGCTCCTGTGTGTGAAGTGGTATCTCATTATGGTTTTGATTTCTATTTTCCCCATTATTAGTGATGTTAAGAGATAAATTTCTTTGCTATACACATTTTTAGATTATTAAAGCAATGTGCTATATACGGTAGAACATTTAGAAAATATAGAAATAAAAATGAAAGGAAAGTATAGGAACAAACGAGGGGAAAAAAGTTTTAATTCAGGTACCTAGAGATAAATATTTGTCACCATTTTGGGATATCCTCCCAGTTCTGTCTTCAAAATAAATGACTTTTTACAGTAAAAATTGATTTTCTTAGTAGCAAACTCCTACCCAACTCTGTCCCCAAAAGAGATGTGTTTTGTTCAGTGAAATAGTTGCTAAGTTCCCGGAGGGGTATTCTGGAGGCAAAACACATAGTTGGTTTCTGGTTTACTACCAAGATTTTATTTCACCCACTGGGCATGAAACAGAGGGTCAGAGCCACACTGCAGAGTCAATGAGGCTGTTACACTGCTGACGTTGGAGAGGGAGCGCTCGGCCAGAGAAGAGTAGCAAGTAGGGCAGGGCTGCTGGCCAGCAGGGAGGACTCTGGAGGAGAGAACAGATGTCCGCAGAGAACGTGACTCCGTTTCTGCAGCTCTGAGACCTTTCTGTCCCACCAGAGCCTGGCGGGGTACGTGTGCTGGCCAGCAACACGTGAGTGTGTCAGAAGCGGGACGAGTCTGGGGAAGGACCGGACAGAGGCTTGCCAGGGGCTGCAACAGCCACCGCGGGGCTCCCGGTGACAGACGAGGGACCGCTGAGGGCTTGGACTGATACTGCGCGTGCTGCTCTGTGAGCATTGCCCCTGGGGCTTCACAATAGTCCCGGGCATCCTGTCCGGGGCTGAGACCATGAACTAGTTACCAAAAGCCACTCTTTCTTCCTGGGCTCGTTTGCAGTTAGATGACCCAGTTTTAACCAAGGGAGAGTGGATTGAGTTTGTACCATTTCTTGGCCAAGGTTGTTTTTAAATTTTTAGAATTATTTGAGAGCAAGAAAGTGTGTGTTCCCATCCACTGATTCACTCCCCAAGTGCTTGCAACAGCTGGGGCTGGACTGGGCCAACACTGGGTGCTAGGAATTCACTCGAGCTGCCCCAAATAGGTGCAGAGACCCAATCACTTGAGACATGACTGCGGCCTTCCAGGGTCTGTATTAGCAGGAAGCTGAGTGAGGACACCAGATCTGGGAACCAAACTCAGGGACTCTGATGCGAGATGTGGGTGCCCCACCAGCATCTCAATTGCTAAGCCAAATGCTCACCCTTGGGCCAAGCTGTCAAAAAGCAAGGGTGCTCCTCCCTCCTCCCTCTCTGTCTTCCAGCTCAGTGACAAGGCCTGGGGCGATGTGGAGCCAAAAGATGGACAAAGCCTGGGTTTCTGAAAAACCAATGGGAACTCTGTGGGAGAGAGCCACCTGCTCACCAGGATCATTTGCTCCAGACTACTAAGTGAGAAAGAGTAAGTTTCTATGGTCATTGTCCTAGCTAGTATCCCACCAACACATGGAATCACCCAATATGCTATTGTTAAACAGACCAGATAATTTGAGGTATAGTATTATGTGTTTAGCTCAACTGTAGAGTAGTTGGGTTTATTAGATAAAATGTGTGTCTTGGTAAGGAACAAAACACCCATGGCCGGTGCCACGGCTCACTAGGCTAATCCTCTGCCTGCAGTGCCAGCACTCTGGGTTCTAGTCCTGGTTGAGGCACCGGATTCTGTCCCGGTTGCTCCTCTTCCAGTCCAGCTCTCTGCTGTGGCCCAGGAAGGCAGTGGAGGATGGCCCAAGTGCTTGGGCACTGCACCCGCATGGGAAACCAGGAGGAAGCACCTGGCTCCTGGCTTCAGATCAGCGCAGCACGCCGGGGTAGCAGGCATTTAGGGGGTGAACCAATAGAAGGAAGACCTTTCTCTCTGTCTCTCTGTCTCCCTGTCTGTCTCTCTACCTCTGCCTGTCAAAAAAAAAAAAAAAAAAAAAAAAAAAGGAACAGAACACCCAATTGAAACTCATATGCAAGAAGGAATTTATGGGCTACCTGGGAGTCCAGAGGTACAGGGGACTATACTGACTGCTCGGACAATGTGAGACATTGGGTTCTTCTCACATATCGATGCTGACTGCCTCCTAGGGCGTATTTCCTGGGGATTATACGAAGACTGACTGCAGCCAGGCCTACAGGCTCCTGGTCCCCATGCAACAGGAAAGTGGTTTTCAGCATCACTCAACAGCAGCTCCAAGCTGGATGCTGGGCTAGGCTTTTGAACTGGCTGCATGAGACCAGCTGAGATGCCCACTTCCCATATCAGCGTGCCTAGGTTTGAGTGACAATTCTACTTCCGATTCTAGTGTCCTGCTCATGTGCACCCTGGGAGACAGCAGGGGTGGGACTAGCCTGCGTCCCCAGGTCCTAGCTGCAGCTCAGCCCAGTCCGTTGTTGCTGTGAGCATTTGGGGAATAAAGCGGCCAGTGAGAGCTCTATCTCTGTCTCTTGCATATTATGAAAACAAACTGAAATAAAAAAAAAAAGCTTTGTGCTGATTGTCTCATCCTTGAGCCAACCCTTGTTAGTATTGAAATTGGATTACCCAGTGTGGCCTGCACCATGCTGGCTATCACTGGAGCTGTAGGTAGGCCTGGTCCCACCTGCACTACACCACTGCCACCACAATGCTTCTTTCAAAATAGAGACAGAGAGACTGGGTTGCCCGGAAGTGCAGAGGAGAAAGACACTTGGTTTTGGCTTTCTTTGAAATAGCAAGAGTTCTTCTGGAGGTGCAAAAGGAACAGGAAGTAATTCTCCTTTCCATGAATTGCAATATGTCTTTGGAAAATTACTTTCTGAAAAAAAACAAAAAAGGACAAAAGGGTTGAAACTGTGAGACACAGAAATGATCTAAGGACACAAACACAGATTCAACAGCCTGGGGAAATGGGATGACTTGAAAACAAAGTCTGATGTTTCAGAAGTAATGTTTTGTAAGAGGCACTTTCGCAGTGAGATGGTACAAAGTGGAATCAAAAACAGACACTGGTTTATCTTGATGTCATTTGTGTGATATGTAAGTTCAAACTGGTTCTCGGAGGGCAGCCGTGGACGCTTACCACAAACAGTACATCCAAAGTCAAGGACAACGTCTCTATGCCAAGTTCAAGCTGGGTATGCTGATCTCAGCTCCTCCTCCAAACAGCATAAACTCATTTTCCTGGACATTAAATTGTGTGCTAGGGATAAAAGTGAGGTATTCTGGTAAGTGTGTTTTCTCCCGTTGCTTTGCTCTTTCAGACAAGAATTAGATAGGTTTTACTTGTTGGTTCAGAGAATTCAGGTCGTTTGGCCAATTATCTTAATGTGCACAAAAATAATTTCTTTCAGCACAGATGCTCTTTGATTGACTTAAAACCCCTGCTTGTAAAATCTGCGCAAACAAAAGAAATGTGGAGAGATCTGCTATAATAAGATTAAGCTCAAGTGACAAGGCAGGTGTTGAATGCAAAATTAACTGGCAATGCCAACCTCAGAATCGTCTGGTTCACCTTTCCTACCGCTGTGCAGAGAGCAAAAGCAAGGGAGCCTGCTCTGCTTGGTCCTCCGCCTCCCCTTTCCTGATGCCTCTGCAACTGTCTCGCCACGCAGTCCTCAAAACCAGCTCAGTTTCCACTTCCTCCATGAGGACTTCCTGGACTGCTCTTGCCCTAGCTCCAGACCTCCTGCACTCCCAGAAAAGAGGCTAAACCACAGGCGTACAAAGCTCAGACTGCGAAGTCAGCCCGACCCGCAGTCAGCCCAGATCTTCCTCTGTTGCTGTGTGACTGGCAGCAGGCGCCACTTTGACTCTGAGCCTTGCTTTCCCCCTCTGAATGATGGGACTCCAAGAGTGGCTGTGAGAATTACAATGCATGCAGAGCACCCAGCACAGTGCCTGGCTAGAAGCAGTCAACTAACACCAGCTACTGTCACTGTTTCCATGTAGCCTACGCTGCCACCTGGAATAGCATGACATTGGACAGATGGTCCAACTGGACAGGGTGCAACCCATTTCTCTCGCAATGAACTGAAGTGAATTAAAAATGCTTTTCAGGGTCTGGAGTTGTGGCATAGCAGGTTAAGCCACCGCCTGAAACACTGGTATCCCATATAGGCGCCGGTTCGTGTCCCGGCTGCCCCACTTCCAATCCAGCTCCCTGCTAATGGCCTGGGAAAGCAGCGGCGGATGGTCTAAGTGTTTGGGCCCCTGCACCATGTGGGAGACCTGGAAGAAGCTCCCTGATCCTGGTTTTGGCCTGCCCCGGGGCTGGCTGTTGTGGTCATTTGGGGAGTGAACCAGCGGATGGAAGATCTCTCTTCCTCTCTCTGTAACTCATTCAAATAAATAAATAACTATCTTTTAAAAAATGCTTTTCAAAGGGAGGTACTTGTGCTAGGCTGGCGCAGGGAGGCTACTGGCTGCAAATCCACTGGAGGAGTCTCTCTGTGGATTCTCCCACCGTGAGAATTCCACAAACGCAGCTTGAAACAAGCGCACAACTCAAAGCAACTCAAGTGACCGAAAGAGACTCTGAGGCTGCCGCTCTCAGAGGAAGAACCTGAGCGGGCACCGCGAGCCTGGACAAACCATTCGGAACCAGGCTCCGTTTGCTGCCCGGCCAAGCGGGCATTTGGACCTGGTGGGGATTTGGAAATGGGCCAAACTCACATACGGGGATTTTTTATTTCTTAGATTCTGTCATTGTCTGCTATGACAAAATACCACAATCTGGGTAGCTTATGAGCAATGGAAATCTGTTCCTCACTGTGTCACAGGCTAAAAGCCAAGACGAAGGGGCCAGCACCCCCACGGCTGGTGAGGGTCCTCTTCTGCTTCGTGGACAGCTGACCCCTCTTCATGTCCTCACTCGGGGTCTCTTTTATTCAGGCACTGAGCCCATCAAAAGTAGAGCCCTTGAGGCCTAAATCTCTCCGAAAGCCAGACATCCTGACTCTCTCACCTTGCGGGGTAGGAGTTCAACATACGTGTTTGGGGGAAGGCAAACATTCAAACTGCAATAGATTCTAATTGGGTGGATGGGAGAGGCAACATGGAACATTTTATTAAAGAGAACAACATATTTGAAGTTGCCAAAAAAAAAAAAAAAAAAAAAGAAAGAAAGAAAAGAAAAAAGAGAGAATCAGGGGCTGGGGTTGTGGCATAGCGATTTAAGCCACAGCTTATCTGCATGGAAGGCAGCAGAAGACGGACTATGTGCATGGGCCCCTGCCACCTGCTGGGAGACCTAGATGGAATTCCTGGCTCCTGGCCCCAGCCGGGCCCAGCCTGGGCCATTGTGACTATTTGAGAAGTGAACCAGTGGATTGAAGATCTCTCTCTCTCTCTGTATAACTATTTTTCAGATAAAGAAATATTTTTAAAAATTTAAAAATGAATCAACTAATGAAATGTTTACAAAGGATCTTCATGAATTTCTTAACTGAAACAAGTCTGATAGGCCCTGAAGTGAGCGACACAAATGAACCGGCACTTGAGGTGATGGAAATGTATTTCTCCCTCACATACGAATACCCATGGCCTGTGCAGGGCCGGGCCCGAGAGCTAGGACCTCAGAGTGACATCAGTCAGTGTGGGAGCTCCGGGTCTGCTCCCCGTGAGGCCCACGATCCTGAGCAAGTCACACACGCTTTCCCAGCACTGCTGTCCTCACCTGAGAAGGGGGATGAAAATTCTCTCCTCAATCGTGTGCTAGAAAGATTACCTGAGCTCCACACAGAGACCTCAGCCTGACCTCTGACACACGAGAAGTGCGTAAGCCATTAGAATAACTATTTCACACTCTAGATTTCTCATGACTTTTCTTAGCATTTCCTTCAAATGCTCTGCCTAAAGTTTAACCACACAGAATAGGGAGATAGCACTTCACTGTTTGGGGGAATTGACTTTAAAAAAAGATTTATTTATTGGTTTGAAAGTCAGAGTTGGGGGAGAGAGAGAGAGAGAGAGAGGGAGGGAGAGAGGAATCTTCCATCTGCTGGTTCACTTCCTCAGATGGCTACCATGGCCAGGGCTGAGCCTGGAACTTCATCCAGGTCTCCCAGGTGGGTGGCAGGGCCATTTTCAGATGCTTCTCCCAGGCTGTTAGCCAGGAGCTGAATTAAAAGTGGGACACAAACTGGCGCCTGTGTGGGATGCCTGCACCACAGAAGGCGGCTTTACCCACTACATCACAATGCCAGCTCCAGAACTGACGTTGTTTAAAACCAATATTCTCAGCAGTGCTGTGTGGATACTAAGAATGAGGGTTGGAGGGGTGTTTGACACAGTAGTGAAGACACAGGTTGGGACACCCATATCCCACGTTAGAGTGCCAGGACTCGAGTCTTGGCTTCTCCACTTCTGATCCAGCTTCCTGCTAATGTGCACCCGAGGAGGCAGCAGGTGGTTGCTAAAGTGCTTGTGTTCTAGCCATTCATGTGGGAGACCCACAGAGTTCCAACTCCTGGCTTTGGCCTGACCTGGCCCACCCTCAGCTGTTGCATCCATTTGGGGAGTGACCCAGTGAATGGAAGACATCTCTCTCTCACTCTCTCTCTCTGCTTTTCACATACATACATACATCCTTTTAAAACAGAATAAAAGGGCCTGGCCTGTGGCATAGCGAGTAAAGCTGCTACCTGCAGGTGTTGGCATTTTATATGGGCACCGGTTCAAGTCCTGGATGCTCCACTTCTGATCCAGCTCTCTGCTATGGCCTGGGAAAGCAGTAGAATATGGCCCAAGTGCTTTGGCCCCTGCACTTGCATAGGAGACCTGGAAAAAGCTCCAGGTTCCTCTCTCTCTCTTTCTGCCTATGCTTCTCTGTAACTCAGCCTTTCAAATAAATAAATAAACCTTAAAAAAATATTTACTGATCCCAGGGGGCCCATGTTGTGGCACAGCAGCTCAAGCCACTGCCTGCAGTGCCAGGATCCCACATGGGCATCAGTTCGAGTCCCAGCTGCTCCACTTCCAATCCAGCTCCCTGCTCATGTGCCTGGGAAAGCAGTGGAAGATGGCCCAAGTTCTTGGGCTCTTGCACCCATGTGGGAGACCCAGAAGAAGCTCCTGGCTCCTGGCTCCTGGCTTCAGATCGGCACAGTTCTGGTTGTTGCGGCCATTTGGGAAGTGAACCAGAGGATGGAAAACCTCTCTCTCTCCCCCCATCTCTTTCTGCTTCTGCTCTCTGTAACTCTGCCTTTCAAATAAAACATTAATAAATCTTAAAAAACACCAGAATAATAAGTGTGAAGGTTGTCCATGGAAATCTGTGTGGGAGTTGAGAAAATCAGGCCCCGAGGTGAGGAAAGTCAATAATTTACAATGACTTCCCTGAGAAATCAGCTCTCCTTCCAAATGAAGTTGTTTCCTTACCCTCAGCCCAACAGGATTCAATTTCTTCTCTGACTTGAGAAAATATCAATAAATCAAATTCCTACCAAATCATCCATGCTGTTGAACTGAACCTGGGCAACTCTGAATTGTGATATTATGCATCTACTCTAGCAGGAATGAAATGAGCTTTAAAAAAAAAAAAGTGGCTCTCTTTAGAGAACTTTACAGAATACAGTGTCTTTTGTCCATATTCCAGGGTGATGTCATTGTCTCGCTGTCACGGGGAGGAAGCCAGCAGCTGTGACAGCGCTGGGCGCGAGCACTGATGGATTGCCCCTCTCACCTGGGCCCTCGAGAACAATGGCCCCTTTGTAAGCCCTTGGGCCCAGGCCTTCTGCTTGCAAAAAGCAGCACAGTCACGTGATCTGCAGGAGGACTAAAATTCCTGCCTCAGCCCTGCTGCAAGAGGGCCAAAAGCCACAGTCTGGGACAGGCAGCAGAGAGATCGTGAGACACCTGCATGGGAGACCTGGAAGAAGCTCCCGGTTCCTGGCTTCGGATCGTCCCGGCACCCACCATTGTGGCCATGTGGGGAGTGATGGAAGCAGATGGAAGATCTCTCTCTCTCTCCCTCTCTCTGTAACTCTCTCTCTCAAGTAAATAAATAAATCTTTATAAAAAGACACTGAGTACAATATCTTTAAATCTCAAAATTTAATTTATGGTGTTCTATGATTTGAATTAGAATTCATGTGTTGGAAACTTAATCCTACATACGTGTTGGGAGACAGGCCTCCTGGCAAATGGTTCGGTCCCAAGGGATCCATGTTTGTGAACACTATAACCATGTTTGTGTCACTATAAGAGGTTTACTCTCTCACTGTCCTGTCCATCTGCCTTCTTGATCTTGGACCTCCCAGCTCCCTGAACTGTGAGCCAGTACATCTGGTTCATTATAAATGGCCACTCACGGGTATTCTGCTACAGCAGCACAAAATGGACTAAGACAGGGGACATTTCAGACTGGTTGGAGAAAGGATGAAATAGTTAATAAACGATTTTGAGTCGCTATGATGCTTGTTTGGGGACAAAGAAAAATTAGACTCCCCCAGATCACCTCACACTTTATCCAACAATTAACTCTTTATGATTAAAGAGCTAAACAAAATCAAGCTAACAACTTTTTAAAATGTGTATTTGTCTGAAAGGCACTGGTACACACACACACACACAGAGGGAAAGGGAGAGGGAGAGGGAGAGGGAGAGGGAGAGGGAGAGGGAGTTCTTCTGTCTGCTGGTTCATCCCCCAAATGCCCACAACAGCTCAGGCTGGCCCAGGCCAAAGTCAGGAGCCAGGACCTCCATCTGGGGCTCCCATGTGTGTGGCAGGAACACAAGTACTTGAGCCATTCTCTGCTGGCTCCCAAGGAGCACATTAGCAAAGAGTTGGAGATGGGATTCAAACCCAGGTGCTCCAATATGAGGTGCAGGCATCCCAAGTGGTGCTTAACCCATCATGCCACAATATATGCCCCTAAAACAAACAAAAATATAAATAGAGAATTTTTAAAAAGAACCCTGAGATGGGGGAAGAGTCCCAGAGCAAGGTTCTAAAACCAGAAACCTAAAATATCTGGTTTGATTACATGAAATAGCAAACCTCACCTTTAAAAAACACAACAGACAAAATTAAAACAAAATGG
This sequence comes from Oryctolagus cuniculus, assembly GCF_051225735.1. Lineage (NCBI taxonomy): Eukaryota > Metazoa > Chordata > Mammalia > Lagomorpha > Leporidae > Oryctolagus > Oryctolagus cuniculus. The sequence goes on from NC_142886.1 coordinate 21,668,816, forward strand.
TGGCACCAGAAGCCATTCGAGGCATCACTCACACGTTGTCTTCCCAGGTAACCTTTAACAGTAGAGCTCCTCCTGTTAACACCCAGGCTTCGGAGAATATCACTGGTTCTCCAATGCAACATTTTGGTTACCAAGGCTTATAAAGAAAGCCAAACTCAACACAACACTTCATTTAAAAAAGAACAAACTATTTATTTGAAAGAGTTACAGAGAGAAGGAGAGACAGAGAGAGACACAGATAAAGAGAGAGAGGTCTTCCACCTGTTGGTTTCCTCCAAATGACTGCAATGGCTACAGCTGGATCTGGGTCTGGGCCAGGCCCAGCCAGGAGCCAGGAGCTTCATCCAGGTCTCCTACATGGGTGCACAGATCCAAGTACTTGGACCAAGCTTCCACTGCTTTCCCAGGAACATGAGCAGGGAGCTGGATTGGAAGTGGAGCTTCTGGGACTCGAACTGCTGCCTACATGGGATGCCAGCGTCATAGGCAGTGGCTTAAGTTGCTGTGCCACACAACACCCGCCCCAACAGAACACTGTAGACAAAGTAGCACATATCTGGGGAGACAGGAGCAAGTTTCCAGTTGCTTTCCAGATACAATTGAGTGATGTCAGAACCGCAGGCAGATGTTTAGGGGAGAGCCAGGGGCCACAGAAGGATGCAGGTTGGGACACTGGCAGTGTCCCGAGAGGCCGTTTGGCTGCACACTTGCAAATGTGCGTGGAAAGCAGCACCAACTGTTTGGTGAACAGAAAGCAATGCTTCATGCAGCTTCCACACTAAATAATTTGTTGCCTCTTCTGACATTTTTCTGTGTCTCAGGAAATAGACCTGTAGGGTTAGAGTGACAAGTGAGGAGCTCCTGGTTAGTATTTTCACTGGTTGTTAGAAAAAGGTTTCTAACATAATCAAGTGATGTTTGTGTTCATAACTGGATATACAAAGGATTAGCATGCAGAAAGTAGATAAGACACTTCATTCAAATCTGAAAGAAAAAGACAAAACACAGAAAAAGACAAGACAATCAGCAGAAAGGGGTGAAGAAAACAGACAATTCAAGAAAGGAAAAAGTGTGACACTAGCCAATAAATATGAACAATTCCCCAACCCATATGGGGAACCCGGGGGAAGCTCCTGGTTCCTGGCTCTGGATTGGCACAACCCCGGCCATTGCAGCCTCTGGGGTGCTGTATCAGCAGATGAAAGACCTCTCTCTCTCTGCCTCTCTGTTACTCTGCCTTTCAGATAAATAATTTTTTTAAAAGGAGAGAGAGAGAAAGAGAGAGAGGGTAAAAGAAAGAGAGAGGTCTTCCATCTGCTGGTTCACTCACCAAATGGCCGCAACATCCAGGCTGGGCCAGGCTGAAGCCAGGAGCTTCTTCTGGGTCTCTCATATGGGTGGCAGGGGCCCAAACACTTGGGCCATCTCTCACTGCTTTCCCAGGCACATTAGCAGAGAGCTGGATCAGAAGTGGAGTAGCTAGGATTTGAATTGGCGCCCATGTAGGATGCCACTTGGTAGGCAGTGGCTTTACCCACTACACCACAGTGCTGGCCCCTTGGGGGAGACTTTTCTATGTACCGAGTGAAAAGGTCTCTAAGGCATATGACAAGAACAGAGCAAGCTGCAGGACAGTGTGGCACAACATTCCATATTCGTGTGTGTGTGTTTGTGTATACTGGCAAATATGAGCATATTCCAAATGCTCATAGAAAAAATAGAATTAAAAGATAGGCTTATTTTGGTGCAGAAAATAAAAACCCAACTATGATGCTTTCCATGATATGCATTTTTCATAAATGTCTGAAGAGCCCTCAGATAAATGGGTTTCAAATTTTTTTTGCACTAAAATAAGCTTGACTTTTAACCCACTGTCCATGGACACTCTGTAACACCCTTTGGGAGCCAGCCACCGAAGGATGCGCCCTGATTGCTGGGAGCCCTTCCCTCTGGGAGAGGGCGGGGAAGGGGGAGGTGCTCCTCCCACCAACACCCAGGCTGCTCTGCGGAGGACGTCTTCCCACGCTGGTGACCTCAGCATTGGCCACACAGCTTGCTTTGGCCAATAAATGATGTTATCCACTTCTGGGCAAAGCTTGAAAAGTCAGGGCCTTGTCTTTTTGATTCTGCCACAAGACCCATTATGTTCCAAAGAGAGGTTAGCTTTATCTTTTACTATTATTATTATTATCCTCATCAGTTTGGGTTCTGGAGTGAAGATGTTAAGAAACAGCTGCATGCGGCTCATGGCAAACATGGAGCATGAACAGGAACTAAACATCTGCTGTTATAAAGCGTTTCTGGAGAACCTGGGATATGAGAATGGGTCACCAAAGGTAGAAGGTACAGACAGAAGAAAGAGGCAGGCAGATCCAGGATTATCCAGAGGGTAATTTTGAGGGGGAAATAAGAGCCAATATGGATCTCCATGCCTCTGACCAGTAGCAATGGGTTTATATGTTAGGTTAGAAACAGGTGGCCTGGGGCTAACCTAAGTGCACCTGGACTTTCTCAAGAAATATTAACACTCCAGGGCTGGCACTGTGACACAGTAGGCCAAGCCTCTGCCTGTAGTGCCAGCATCCCATATGCGTGACGGTTCATGTCCCGGGTGCTCCTCTTCTAATCCAGCTCTCTGCTGATGGCCTGGCATAGCAGTAGAGGATGGCCCAAGTTCTTTGGCCCCTGCACCCCTGTGGGAGACCCAGAAAAAGCTCCTGGCTCCTGGTTTTGGATTGGCCCAGCTCCAGTCATTGTAGCTACTTGGGGAGTGAACCAGCAGATGGAAGACCTTTCTCTCTGTCTCTGTCTGTCTGTATCTCTACCTCTCAAATAAATAAATAAAATCTTTAAAAAAAGAAATAGTAACATTCCAGAAGCAGGATTGAATCTAGCAGCTAAGATGCCCGTGTTCCACACCAGCATGCCTGGTTGGATTCCCGCCTTGTTCTCCCGACCCCAGTTTCATGCTGATGCCAGCCCTGGGAGGCAGCAGGGATGGCTCCAGCGGCTGGTCCCTAACACCCGTATAGAAGGCCTAGACTGAGTTCCAGCTCTGGCTTCACCTCCAGCCCAGCCTCAGCTGCTTCGTGCTTTTGGTGTGTGAACCACCAGATGGGAACTCTTTCTCTCTTGCTTCTCAAATCAATAAATAAGGTCAAAAGAGTAAACGTTAATGTTTTGAGTATAGGATAAGGACTATTCCAGGGTCTAATCCAGCCAGACAAGCTCCAGAGCTTATCTCAATGACTTTGTTTACCCCAGATGGTGTGGGATGACTATAAGGGTTGCATAACAGGCAAGATGGCCGTTATGGGCCGGCGCCGTGGCTCACTAGGCTAATCCTCTGCCTTGCAGCGCTGGCACACCAGGTTCTAGTCCCGGTCGGGGCGTCGGATTCTGTCCCAGTTGCCCCTCTTCCAGGCCAGCTCTCTGCTGTGGCCAGGGAGTACAGTGGAGGATGGCCCAAGTCCTTGGGCCCTGCACCCCATGGGAGATCAGGAAAAGCTCCTGGCTCCTGCCATCGGATCAGCGCGGTGTGCTGGCCGCAGCGCGCCAGCCGCGGTGGCCATTGGAGGGTGAACCAATGGCAAAAGGAAGACCTTTCTCTCTGTCTCTCTCTCTCACTGTCCACTCTGCCTGTCAAAAAAAAGATGGCCGTTATGACAAAATGGCTGTGATCTTGTCAAGCCAAATCCCTACACAAAGCCACTGAGATCAGGGCATGCTTGTTACTGCTGTTTAGCCTATCCTGACTGAAACAGATAAAGCAAGACTTCTACAGGACTTCCTCTTAACATTTCTTCACTGTACGAGCATTTTACAGTACATATAGGCTTATATATAACTTGTAATTTTAAAAAATTGACATCTTAGCAAAATTGCAATGCCTTAATAAATAGAAACTACAAAAACGAAACCCTGGAATTCTAAAGGCAAAGTTGAAGTGTCTGCCTAAGACCTGCACTGAAGGCCATGCACCATGGCCACAACCTGTAGTCCTGTGAAAAGGTAAGAGGTGTGTGGCCAGGACAGTCACCGAGAAACATGGTGATTAACTGGACACATGAGAATTCTTCCTGGGTGTGTTAGCAGGGGAGATCAGAGCAGTAAATGTTCTACCCACTCAACCACAGTGATGAAGGGCGTCCCAGTAAGCGGTGAGACCATCCTGGTTCCTTCTGTAGACCATGTGAGAGATCTGTGTCAGTAGGAGGGATTCAGTTGCAATCAAGGCTGGCTCATTGCTCTCCGAACAAGCCAGTCCTGTGAGATGTGTCCTGAACACACAGAATTTGAGAACTGCTGCTCGGGTAAATATGTGTAGGCTCTTACTTGCTGGTGGCTGCTGCCCCTCACTCAAATCCTGGTGCTAACACCAACTCACTGCTCAAGCAGAGTCTGGCCCTGTAACTGCCATTAGCAATACGATACAAGCCTTGTTCTTAAATTCACAGGCTAGTAGGGGAGACTGATCAATAAAACAGGCGTGGACAACAGTAATAGCTGTGGTAACTCTTTCTTAATAACATAGTAGCTTCCAAGCAATTCTAATTCACACACACACACACACACACACACAGAAACCAACTCTTCAAGCCGAGTGTAAATACCCCTACTTTTTCAGATGAGAGAACTGAGGTTGAGAGAAATCAGCTTCCTAAAGTTTGGACAGCTAGGGGCTCAACCAAAGGTCTTGTCATCACCTGCACAGGTCACCTCTTGTGCACAGGGATGGCTACAGAATGAAACAGAGCCCTGAGGGACACAGAAGCGGCACAACTAAGCCTGGACCCTGAACTTCCACCTTCCAACTACCATGAGCAGTTCCAGCTTTTTGTTTACTCTTCCCCCAGGGAGGGAAGGCGAGCGCTGATCCAGGAAGGGCTGGCAACATGACTTAGGTTAGCCATGGTTAGCACTCCTTCCACATCCGCCTGCACCTTCCTCCTCCTAGCACTGGAATAAACATCTTACTTGCTTTGGGCCACATGGGTGGGGTAGGGAAAGCCCTCACAATGGATCTGCTGTTTTGCAGAGAATTCTAGAAGATGCAGATCTAGGCTCTGCCAACCCAAGGGGCCCCAGGTCCAACCTGTCAAGTCCCTTCCATGGCCAAGGCTGGGGAACTGGTCACACGTATTTGCTATCAGCTCAGAGCTCTGGTTAACAGTCCTCCTGGTTAAACACTCAGCACTGAGAAATTGCCCAGGAGATCTGAGGTCTATTCCCAGTTTCTTCAGGAAGTTTAATGTGAACTAGGGGAGCAGGGCCCCCAGCTCCAAGACTGTTTTCATATGGGCCCCTTTTCCCACTCCGCAGGGTGAGCTGAGGACAGTGAGTGAAGAACCCAAAATATCTGCACAACAGCCTTCATGGCAGCCTGCTTTCCTGGGCTCTGCGTCAGGATGGGGCTCTTGGGGTTTGGCTGGCTTTCTGCAAAGACCCCAGGAGCGCTCAGAAGGATCCAGAGGTCCTGAGCAACGTACAGGATGGTGAGCCAGGCTCCGGTGCAGGTCAGCTCCATGAGCCGACTTTAAAAAGTTCACGGGAAACTGGAATTAAAAATAAATGTATTTGGGTGCAAAAAAACCCCATCAAATACATTTTTTGTATCTTAAAAGTTCATGGAAGATGCTGACTACTAAAAGAGTATGTATGGATTGCAAATTTTTTTACATCAAAAAAATCATTTTTTTCAATTCCCTTCCAGGAACTTTTTGAAGGACATTTGTATATTATGAATGGAAATCAGGGGAAAAAGAGATTCATGAAATTCTTTCAGCAAGTACCCCAGCTGGTGCTAAAATGGCAAATAGAGAGCGAGAAAAAACATCAATGAAAGATGAAGAGGGATGAACCTGTGCGTGAAGACACGCCTGGGAAACATGGGCTTCTCCCCGGGACGTGAGAAAAATCCACAAACATGTCGATGGAGCAACAGGTGGCAAAGGGTTCGTCAGTGTCAGGACTCGGGGAAACATAGCATAGAGTGTCTATTATCCCAAGGTGTGCATCCACAGCAGGCTTGGGGGCAGCGCTTGTGTGGGCACAGGGCATTGAGGCAGGCTCAGGCATGCTCCAGCAGGATGGCGGGTTTGCCTTGCGTCATTTTGTGGGTGCACCAGGACCTGACCACTCACGCCCCTTCCACATCCCGCACCCTAAGTCATGTGGGGCGGCCACAGCAGGCGATGTAGAAGAAAGGGGAGCTAGGGTAACTATGCCAGACCTGGGATCACACTCCCCGACCAGACATCCCGCTCTGCTATTGCTTTCTCCTGCTCTCCTCTGTTCTCTCACCAGCCTGATGAAATACGCCCATTGGCCTCTTGGACTCCTTCCTTATTTCAGTATTGAAAGAGGTCAAGAATGAGGACGCCCCCTCTCCCCTCGCTGAGCAGGCCATGCATTGAGACAGGGCTAGGGATACCGCATCCCAGATTAGAGTGCCTGGGTTCCAGTCCAAGTTCCATTCCTGATTCCGGCTTCCTGCTGATGTATACTCTGGGAGGCAGCAGGTGATGGCTCAAGTATTTGGAGACCCAGCTCCCATGTGGGAGACCTAGACTGAGTTCTGGGTTCTTGGCTTTGGCCTGGCCTCGCTCTGGCTGTTGTGGGCATTTGGGGAGTGAACCAAATGGATGGACGATCTTTCTGTGTGTCTGCCTTTCAAATAAAATGTAGATAAGAATTATAAAGATATATTTTAATAGTGCTATAGATGACGATACCTTTAAATCATCAAGGGTCACAATGGTCACTGAACTTTTCAGTTATACTCAACTGTGCTTCTTAGGGGAAATGTCGGGTTCTTGCGCAGCTGGCAATTGGGATTCCAAAAACTGGTCGGGTATTCTGCTTTTGAACTTCTAAACTGAGTATGCCTTGAGGGAAAAAGTCGCTTCTAAAAATAAATTACTTATTTTTACTTATTTAAAAAGGAGAGAGAGAGAGAGAGAGAGAGAGAGAGAGAGAGAGACCTCCTACTCCGATTCATTGTTTCAACTCCCCAAATGCCAGCAGCCAGGAACTCCATCTGGATCTCCCACGGGAGTAGCAGGGACCTAATTACTTGAGCCGTCACTGCTGCCTCCCCTGGGGTGCACCAGCAAGAAGTTGCAGTGGAAGCCAGGAAAAGAACTAGGCACCTTCTTATGGGATGCGGGTGTGCCAACTGCTATACCAAATGGTCACCTCAGATGGATTTTTTTTTTTAATCTTTGTGTTTGGGCCGGTGTCGTGGCTCACTTAGTTAACTCTCTGCCTGTGGCACCAGCATCCCATGTGGGCGCCGGGTTCTAGTCCCGGTTGCCCCTCTTCCAGTCCAGCTCTCTGCTGTGGCCCGGGAAGGCAGTGGAGGATGGCCCAAGTGCTTGGGCCCTGCACCCCATGGGAGACCAGGAGAAGCACCTGGCTCCTGGCTTCAGATTGGTGCAGCGCCGGCTGTAGCAGCCATTTGGGGAGTGACCCAATGGAAGGAGGACCTTTCTCTCTGTCTCTCTCACACTGTCTGTAACTCTACCTTTCAAATAATAAAAAAAAAATCTTTGTTTCTTCCATGTCTGAAATGGTGAGAGCCAGACGAGGCATCAGGTAGTCAGGTCAAGCGGCTCTCATCCTCAGGGCTGTGAAACTGTTGTGGGGACAGACACCCCGAATTACACTGTGGGGATCCAGGGCCCTGGCTGGGCTCACAGAGAGCCCCCAGCTAGACTTAGTCCAGGTTCCTGTCTTCCCACATGTAAGAATACACCTGGGAGACGTAGACAGAGGTTAGAAGGAAAGCAGAATTTATTGAAAGGCCAAGGGATCGCACACACTCAAACATGAGTGTGGAGAGCCTCCTGAGAACTGCCCCTAACCAGGCTGGGGGCGTCCTTTCCATCGGACGAGGGGCAGGGCTGCAGTACAGTGGGGCCATCCCAGAAGGCGCGTCCACTGCCTGATGGACAGGGAGGTTTAGCAGCATGAGGAGTGCACATGCCGTGGTTGGCCATGGTGAATCGGCATGGAAGGTGACGGGATTTGGGCAGTACACATGGCGCGGGCGTTGGCATTCCTTAACTTCCTGTCCCTGAGTTCCATGACTCTGCCTGGCCCACATCAAAATGAGCTATTTCTAAATTGTGTGCTCTCGGTGCCTTGCTGGCCTCAGCCCGGTCCCAGTCCTGGGTCAGACAGAGCTGAGAGGACAACAGGTGCTTGTTTGTTGAATGAATGAAGGGACCGACAACTGAAGTGTACAGAAAAGGGACACACTCACGGGAAAATTCTGAATGCTGGCTGTTTTCAGTCTTTGAGTATAGAAGGCTCACGTCGAGGTAGATCAGTGGGAACCACAGCATTGGGGTCATCTTGGCCCGCGCTGCTCTGACAGCATAACAGACACAGGGTGGCTTGAGCACACGCTCATTTCTCACCACCCTGCAGACGGAAAGGCCCAAGATCAAGGTGCCAGTGGATTCAGTCCCTGGAGAGGGATTTCCTCTCGACTTGCAGAGGGCCAACTGCTTGCTGTGTCCTCACATGACCCAAAGGGAGAGACAGAGCTCTGGTTTCTCTTGCTCTTCTCATAAGGACACTAATCTCATTACAGGACTCCACCCCCATGAGCTCACCTCCACCTGATTACTTCCCAAGGCCCCGCCTCCGGGCACCACTGCACTGTGGTTAGGGCTTGAACACATGGATGGGAGGGACTCAAACATCCGCCTATCGTGTGGGGTACTGAAACTGCACCTTCTAGGTCCTTGCTTTGTAGAAAGTTCAATCGCTGTGTTAGGCAGGGCTCTGGTGGGGCACACCTGTGTGAGCTCATCTCTGCAGGCAGGTGAGTCTGACCTAACCTGGCCTGCGGGTCAGAGATAAAGAAGTCAGAGACTGAGCCAGCAGAGCAGTCTTCCTGGGCACCGCCTTGAAGCAGCTAGAACACCACGAGGTGAGGGGCCACGTGGTGAGGAGGGGAGGGGCTTCTGGGAGCTCAGAACAGTCTCTGGGGACAGCCAGCCACAAACAACTCAATTGTGCTGGCATCCGCGTGAACTTGGGGGCCCCGTCCCCAAGAAGAGACCCCCAGGCCGACTCCCACGTGGGTTTCAGCCTCACAAGGCCCTGAGCAGAGCACATCACCCCCGTCACGCCTGCACTTCAGGCCACCGGGACTGTTGTGAAAAGCAATTTGGTTTTGAGCAGCTAAGTTTATGAGAATGTGTTACACGGCATAGCACGTTCATATAGTCTCCATTTTATAAAGGAGAGTACTTCTAAAAGCTTGTGGAAAAATGGAATTAAAAGATGGTTATTTTGGTTCAAAAACATTTTGAAATCCAGGCATAGTTTTGTCATAATGTACATTTTCCATGAACCTTGGGAAGACTTTCATATGAATGTACTTCAAAACTTTTATGCAGCCAAATAAAGCTACCTTTTAATCTGTTTTCCCTGGTTGCACCCTTGTAGAGCAGTCGGAATAGCCTGGGTCCTTTTGTCTTATTAAAATTGTCTTTAGGGGTCAGTGCTGTGGTGCAGTGGGTTAAGCTGCTGCCTGCAGCAACATCCCACCCCAGAACCCTGGTTCGAGTCCTGGCTGCTCCACTTCTGATCCAGCTCCCTGCTAATGCACCCGGGAAAGCAGCAGAAGACGGCCAAGTGCTTGGGCCCCTGCGCCCACATGGGAGACCCAGATGGAGCTCCTGGCTCCGGCCTGGCCCTGTCCCACCTTTGCGGTCATTCGAGGAGTGAACCAGTGGATGGAAAATCTCTCTTTGTCTCTCCCTCTATTCTCCTGCCTTTCAAGTAAATAAAATAAATCTTTAAAAAATTACTGCCTTTATTTGGTGATTTCTTTTCCTCTTTGCATTAATACATAACCTCCTTTCGACTCTGCCCCAGGGCTATGTGAACGCTCATAGAAAACCATATTCTCTTGTCCCTGCCCTCTGCGAAGCATCCTGGGGGCACCCATCATTGTGAGGCCACCCCTTCCAACCAGCCTTCCTGTTCCCAAGCGTGAGTCTATGTTGCTTACATAACAGCCACACAAATGCCAAAACAAGATGCTGCTGAGCGTTTAAATTTAGCAACGGCAGAAACCGTTTCTGGCTTGGGGAAGAACCACTTCAAATCTCTCCTAATTTCAGCAATTTTCTGGTCTATAGAATAAAAGGTCTAAAAATGGTTCTGAAGGTATTTAAGTGCTCGCTCAAAAAGCCCACCCCTCCCCCGGCAAACGCAGGAGGGACCGGGCGGCAGGAGGAAGGGAAAGGAGAGCCCAGCGCCCCCTGGTGGCGAGGATTTGCAGGCCGACTCTGCAGGGAGAACTGCCTGTGTGTTCAAGTGACAAGGGAGTCCTCCCGACCAAGGTGCCATAACTCAGTGCTCCCTTTTCTACCTGGGTGTGTGTGTGTGGGGGGGGGTAGGACCACCAGCCCTTGTTTTCAGCTGCAGGCTCATTTGGTTGCTGGTGTTGAAAGCCCAACTCATGCTGGCTCAGAAGAGGGGATTTCTCGGCTAGTGTAAGGGACCGGATGAGGTTGTGCTGCCTCCCATGACTTCCCAGTGGTGGTTCATTCTCAGGCGCCAACTCCCCACACAGGGTCGCTTGCCACCCACCCACCCCCGGCTCACCTTCTGGGAAACGGCGCCTCTCTCCTCTGCGCCAGCCAGCCACCCCAGGTTGACTGATGCGCGGTAAACAGGCAGGTAGGTAGTTTAGGTCTGCTGAGCGGGAAGTCACAAGCCCCCATATATACTCTATCCTCCTGCTCGTCAACCAGAACGCCCCTTTCCTGGGATGCACCTGCTTCATCGGGGACCTACGTGGGGGTGCTGTGAAAATATGGATATTGAGCGCCACGTGGAACCTGTGGAGGTGCCGTGTATCCCCAGATGGCTTCACACCTGTAGAGCCACCGCTTCTACCTCCTAAAAGACACCAACTGGGAGGGGCTGTCTCTCAGCACTGCCCATGGCTGGAGGTGGGCACAGGTGCCCTGTCTCCCTCTCAATGGTGGGTGTTTCCCTGGGTGGGGCAACCCACACTCACGTGTGTGTGTTCACTTTGTCACCTTTTGAACACATCTTGGTATCACTTTCACACCTTATACATATCTGCACTTAGAGTACTGGTCCTTGTGCGAGACAAGAGCCTGGAGTCAAAATTAATACACCCCACCCCCCATCAGCAAGCCCTCCCCTCAAATCAGCACTGTGGCTGGGGACAGTGATGAATATGCTAAAGACCAAGGTCCTAAGGATGTGGAGCCGGGGAGGCCGTGGTCTTGGTGAAAACTAGGATGCTGTTACCAGAAGAGAGTGGAGTGGAAGCTGATGGCCGGAATGATATGTCCCCCCGGGCTGTGCATCCTGCTCCAATGGGGCTACGCTGGAGGTCTGGACCTGCCTCTCCAGGGGTACAGGGGATTTCTCCCCACCCCTCTGCTTCCATGCAGCCCCCCAGAATCCTGCGTGCTCACCCACGGGTGTCTGTGCACTGCACCAAGGTCGGCATCCTGGAGCGGGGGGGGGGGGGGTCATCAAGGTGACACGCACAGCCTGGCTCTGCTCTACCCCAGGCCCTCTCAGTCCTCTCTCAGCTCACGAGGGGCCGGCACTTCTGTGTCCCTGGCTCTGTGTTCCTCTGAGAGCGGCCTGCTTCCCCTCCCACACAGAACACCTGAGGGTCACATGAGGACTTCCAGCGGGAGGCTCGGTCTGCCCTGGGGGAGTCTGCCCACAGCAGGAAGTGGGAGGCTACAGGGCCTGCGCCCGGGGACCTGGGGCCCATGCTGCCCCTCGGCTCACGGGGTTGCTCTGTCCTCAGGTCCCCTTTGCCTTGCCACTGGGAGGGACCTCTCTGCCTATGGCTTTCTCCCTGGGCATGGTGCAGAGGTGCTCTCTGGATTGAGGTGGTGGGGAGGGCTCTCCCATGGGCTGCTTGTCTTTTTCTCAAGGCTTCCCGTGTCCCGTTCTATTGGTTCACGGTAGAATGCCCAGCACAGGACTGAACTGCAAGTATTCAGTATGCAAAAGAGGCGCTTGTGTGAAGTACAAATGGGAGACAGGACTCTTTGTTTTAAATATGAGGGTGCTTCAAAAACTTCATATAGAAGTGGAATTAAAAGATAAGTTTGGGGACCGGTGCTGTGGTGTAGCGGGTAAAGGCGCCACCTGCAGTGCTGGCATCCCACGTGGGCACTAGTTGGAGTCCCGGCTGCTCCACTTCTGATCCAGCTCTCTGCGTGGCCTGGGAAAGCAGTGGAAGATGGCCCAAGTGCTTGGGCCCTGCACCCACATAGGAGACCTGGAAGAAGCTCCTGGCTCCTGGCTTCAGATTAGCGCAGCTCTGGCTGTTGTGGCCATGTGGGGAGTGAACCAGCGGATGGAAGACTTATTTCTCTCTCTCTCTCTCTGCCTTTGCCTCTCTGTAACTCTGCCTTTCAAATAAATAAATAAATCATTTTAAAAAAAGACATAAATTTGGGGCAGATGTTGTCATGCAGATTAAACCACCACTTGGGACACCCACATCCCATATCATAGTGCCAGGTTCAATTCCCAGCTACTCTACTTCTAATCCCCTTTCCTGACAATGCCCTGGGAAGGCAGTGGCAATAGCCGAAAGTACTTAGGTCCTGCCACCTACATGGGAGACCCAGATGGAGTTCCAGGTTCCTGCCTTTGCCTGGCCTCGCCCCAGCTGTTGTAGGCTTTTGGGGAGTAAGCCAATGAGTGGAAGATGTGTGTGTGTGTGTGTGTGTGTGACTCTGCCTTTCAAACAAATAAATAACTTTTAAAAAGGATACATGTAGTTTGGTGCAAATAAAAATTGAAATCCCTGAATAATTTTTTCATAATACACATTTTCCTGAATTTTTTGAAGACCTTTGCATGGGTCTCACAATTTTTTATACCAAAATAATCTTATCCTTTTAAAATTTTTAAAATTTATTTTGAAAGGCATTTAGAGGGGCCAGTGCTATGGTGTAGCAGGTAAAGCCACCATCTGCAGTGCTGGCATCCCATATGGGTGCCAGCCAGTTCTAGTCCTGGTTGCCCCACTTCTGATCCAGCTCTCTGCTATGGCCTAGAAAGCAGCAGAAGATGGCCCAAGTGCTTGGGTCCCTGCACCCATGTGGGAGACCCAGAACAAGCTCCTGGCTCCTGGCCTTGGATTGGCAAAGCTCCAGCTTTGCAGCCACTTGGGGAGTGTGTCGCTCCCCTTCTTCGTGGAGGAATGACACTAAACCCTGCCTAGGTTTCCTATCCGAGTCACAGCACCATTATGTCGCTCTCCCTCTTCGTGGAGGAACGACACAGGACCCTGCGCTGTTCTTTTGTCTGCTCGGCCCTTCCCGGGTTTGCTGCTGGTTCTTCCCGGGTTGGCTGCTGTCCTTCCACCTCCGTGGAAGGGCAGTTCCCCCTGCCACTTTCCCCACTTCCGCGGGGGAGTGGCACACCGCCGGCCGGCTCTCTCGGGGGCTGCTCAGGTGTTCCTTCAGATAGATGTTCCCCTTAGATGTTCCTGGTGCATGTTGTCTCTCTCCTCCTTTATAGTCCTCTTCCACCAATCCCAACTCTGCTACCCACACGCCAAGTACGCTGCTCTCCTCCAATCAGGAGCAGGATCAGCTCCTGCAGGTTACTGGTCGAACTGGAGGCAGCTGTGTAAAAGTTGTTTACTCCTCTCCCAGCGCCATATTGTGGGAGAGCAGATGCATAGAATAAGTCTTAATTCCAGTAACTTAGTCTAGTCCGAGTTGCTCCCCACAGGAGTGAACCAGCAGATGGAAGACCTCTCTCTCTGCCTCTCCTTCTCTGTGTAATTCTGCCTTTCAAATAAATAAATAAATCTTTTTTTTAAAGGCATTTAGAAAGAGAAATACACAGAGAAAGATATTTTCTATCTGCTGGTTCACTCTCCAAATGGCTTCAATGAGAAGGGCTGGGCCAAGCAAAGCCAGGAGCCAGGAAGTCCAACTGAGTCTCCTACATGGGTGGCAGGGCCTCAAGCACTTGGGCCATCTTTCACTGTTTTCCCAGGAGCTGTACTGGAAGTGGAGTGATCAGGATTCAACCAGTAATCATCTGGGATTTCAGTATTATAAACAGTGGCTTAAATGCTGTGCCACAATGCCAGCCCCCAATTTTATCTTTTAATTCCGTTTTCCACAAACTTTTTGAAGTATCCTCGTACTTAAACACACCTAGTCTCCTACAGGTTTCTGGACTCCAAGTCTACCTCAACAGAGCTGCATCAACCATGCACCCACAATGATGTCATAATTTCCCCTCCCCAGTAATCAGTGCATGGAATCAGGGTGCTGGTGGTTGAATGTGGTCACAGTAAACTGTCTAGAGCCTTCCCCAGCCTCTGCTGACATGATTGTGCAGGGTGAAGATGGTGGAGGCTTCTCAAAGCTCAGTGGTCTGTTAGAGCTAAGTGTTCCCCAGGAGTCTCTTGGTTCCCAAGAGGATTGGTTGCTAAATGAGCTCTGGTCCATGTCAGACTGAACGCTCGCAGGTTATTCAAAATCTTGGGCAGATTCCATTTCTGCTTAGTCAGACGTTCCTTTTCCATCAAAAGGTTAAACAATTCTGACCAGGAAGGCCGGGAATTTTCCGTATACACAACACACATTTGGAAGCTGGGCATTTAACAGCTGGCTCTGCTACAGGTAAAAGAAAAGTGTCCATCCAGTCTTGCTAAATTTTATTAACACCGGGGCCCATTACAGAAACACCCTGGTATATAAAAATATACCTAAAACACATGCTATTTGATTCATGGTGCTCAAATCACTGATTTTATATTTAACGTAAGGAATCCAATGATTCATTTATGTATCACACCTGTATCAACTATTTAAGTGTAATAGACTGAACCCAAGGATACAAAGGTACTGAAGAGCAATTTCTTCTCCTCCAAGAGTTTACAAACGACTGAAGTATGTGCATAACACAAAAATAGCTAAATGAGGGTCTGTTCCAAAACCAGTCTGTTTCTCAGCCTCCTGTTGTGTTAACCCAACTGCTGGCTTGAGGGGTTTTTACTTAAATTTACTGAGGTTTGGTTCAGGTGTCTGGGATTAAAAAAAAAAAAAAAAAAGGCCACTCAGAGGCGCCAAATCCCAGGAGAGATTCTGCAGCTGGGAGGCGGCTGGGTTGAAAGGGATCCTTTGGCTACCAAATGAACCAAGAACCTTTCCACTGCTCTGCAAGAAGCTGTGTGCACCCCAAGGAAGAGAGTGACGAGCCAGTCTTGCTCTTTAGGCTTTAACAGAGCAAGAAGTGGGACAGGAGCAGACTGCCCACGCACATTCGCCTTTTGGAGAACACGTTGGTCAGTAGACTGTGTAGTGGATCCGTGAAAGGAAACTCAGAGCAGTGGGGGTCTCCCACGGAGCAGTCGGGTGTGGGCACTGACAGGGTCGCTGCGGCCCCAAGTCTGAGCACCTCTGGGAAGGCCTCTGCTTGGGCTACCGTTGATCACAAGTCCCCCTTGGGCCACATCAACTGGGCTCATGACGGGAGGGCCGTATTGTACAGAGTGGCTGATAATTTTGCAGTGGCCATCCCTGTGGATGGGGCTGACCTATAAGGGGAAAAGCGAGAGGAAGGGGTCCTACCTGAGGGTGGGGTAGGGATCAGTCCTAGGAAAGGGAGTCTTTAACCACAGAAATTTCTGTAGCTCGAATTTAATTTTCTGGCTTTTTAAATTGTTGTTATTTTTACTTAGCACTGAGTTACTCTTGTGGCTTGCATGCCTCTAACATTTAGCCCTGGTTCTAGAAAATGAGTCACAGATGAGACAACAGCCCCCCCCCCCCCACCTGCATGGTTGACCCTGGGTATTATTCTTCCCTTTGGGCCTTGTACGTTGCCACTTTTGCAGCCCACCATGGCAAATCAGTCCTCCCAGAACTGGACTCCTCAGGCACTGGGGTCCTGGCTTCCGCTCCGAGTGTCAGACTCCCCGATACTAAGCACAGGGCTTCTCGCCCACGTCTGCCCTTCCTACTGCAGTGAACGGAGCCATGGTGATGATCTTAGAGGCCAGCTGCAAGGCAAGGCTCCACACAGAGGCATGACGGGGCAGTCACATTCCTAGAGCACCAGCGATGTCTGGGGGACCCCAGGAGACCAGCTGGAGACTTTTTCCACTTCTCCTGACTTCTCTCCATACTTTTAGCATAGAGAATGTGGGCTGGCTGCAGTGGGTGGGTGAGTTGGAGTAAGAAAAACAACCAGGACTTGACAGCTTTAAACACCAGAACAGCTAAACTGCACTGTGGGTGCTGGCAGGGGTATTTGGGCTGTTTATGAGAATGCCTGGAAACCACACAGGATGTGCAAGTCACATGCAAACCAACAGACTTCCTGTTGTCCTGGATACAACTCCACAGACACCCCCCTGGGGGTCTTTGCAACCATCCCCTCTCCCCCAGGGAACCACAGGGCAGGCAGAGGACCACGTGTGAACCTCGGTGGTACACAGACAGCATGATCCACTCCTGAGTCCACTAGAGCCCCCTGCAGGGATGCAATGTGACAGCATAGCTGCTGTGAGGGTCTCCGGACTCCAGGGTCACCCCACACCCGGCACCAGAGGGCAGTGGCGGCGCCAGGAAGGCTCTTCCTACTCTCCAGGGAACAAAGATTCGCTCAGAACATTCTGGTTTTCAACTCCAGGAATAGGAGGAGACAATGATCTGTGATACACAAGTCCTTGGTCTTCAGATAGAATGGTGTTCAGATAGAATGACTAGCCTTAAAAAGTCTCATGCTCTGAGTTAGCAATAATATATTATATATTTGAAACTTTCTGAGATTTTTCATAAAGATTTATTTATGTTGAAAGCCAGAGTGAGAGAGAGAGAGAGAGAGAGAGAGAGAGAGAGAGAGAACACTTCCATCTGCTGGTTCATTCCGCAGATGGCTGCAACAGCCAGCACTGGGCCAGGCTGAAGCCAGGAGCCAGGAGCTTCAGCCAGGTCTCTGACAGGGGTGGCAGGGGTCCAAACACTTGGGCCATCTTCCACTGCTTTTCCCAGGCCATTGGCAGGCAGCTGGATCTGAAATGGGCAGTCAGGACTCAAACAGGCATCCCAGGTGGCAGCTTTAGCCCCACTATGCCACAGCGCCGGGCCCATCTTAAGTGATCTAAGTGGGTGTATTAGTCAGCTTTGCATCACTGTATCAAAGCACTTGGGGGCAACTACCTAGGGAGGAAACAGGCTTATCGGGGCTCATGGCTTTGGAGTCTGAAAGACTACCAGAATCTCTTCCAAGGGTGCTACCTCCAATGACATAATCACGTCCCACCTCTAAATGGTTCCCCCACTTGAGGATCGACCTCCCAACACACGAGCCCTTGGCAGACACACTCACACCGCCTGCAAAGCATAGCTACCTCTCAGGAGGAAGGGGCAGTGGAGATGGAGATAAAACCTACTGCCCTGAGTGGAGGGGGCGTGGCTTAGTGGGAAGACGGGTCTAGAAGGCAGGTGGAGTGGAAGGCACCCCTTCCTGGCTGTGTGACTGTGGGTAATTTAAATAACCTTTTCCTTATCTGGAAAGTGGGTATAACAATGGTTACACCTGATGTGAAAATTAATTTTATTTTTCATTTTATTTGAAACTCAGAGATAGAGAAAGATCAATGGATCAATATTTCATCTACTGGTTTACTTCCCAAATGCCCACAACAGTTAAGGCTAGGTTAAGCCGAAGCCAGGAATAGGAAGCGCAACCTGGGTCTTCCATGTGAGTGACAAGAACTCAAGGACTTGAGGCATCACTTGTTCCTCCCAGGGTGCGCACCAGCAGGAAGCGGGATCAGCAGCAGTGCCAGGGCCTGAATCAGCCACTCTGATGCGGGACGTGGGCTTCCCAAGAGGCATCTTAATCACTGTACCCGACGCCTGCCCTCTGTGACAAGTTACATGAAAGAATGCAGGGAAGCCCTAGCTCCTGCCTCGGCACACAGGAGCATCCCAAGGCAGGCAGGTGCCTTGGGAAGGGGCGAGGGGAGGAGTGGAACAGGATGAGAGCAGGCATCGTCCATTGTGCAGCGCGCTCCTTGAGGCTCCTTGCAGCTCCAGAACCGAGTAGGAGCCTGGTACCGAGAGGGGCTCCAAGGAGATGCTGTGAGACTGAGCTGAGCCTCGGCTGCACCCGGCCCGGGAGGGTCTTGCTGCAAGGGAAGGCAGGCTGGTGAGAGAGGCAGGAGCGAGGCAGCCGAGGGAACAAAGGACGCTGAAGGTGACAGGGCCTGAAGGGGCCAACTCCAGACAAGGCTCCAATTCGGCCCAGGCTTCTGAGTCCCCATAAAATTAATGGACTTTGAGATGGAATCGTTTCAAAAGTGCTTTGGACGCCAGATGGGAGGCTTATGTAATTGTTTTCACTTGCAAGCTCCCTGAGAATAATGAACTCCATTGCTGCCCGCAGGGGAGAAGGTTCTGGTTATTCTACCCCGTCCACACTGCCAAGGCGGGGCCCTCCCCTCACCCCGCAGAGGCCTTTCCGAAAGGCTGCCTCCTCTACAGCGCGGGACCCCCGTGGGACGGGACAAGTGCTAGAAGGTCGGGCAGGGCGGCAGGAGCTGATGCTGCACCCTCACCACGAAACACATCCCACACCGACCAGGGGTGAATGAAACACAGACAGCAAACCTGATTCTGAGGCTGGGTGTGGGGGGGAGGCAGGGGCTGCTGGGAGATGGTCACGTGCTGTGTCATGCGGGGGCTTCTCATCTGGCCCTGTCGCCTCCTGTGTCCTTGGTGCCCTGGGCTGCTTCACTTAGCGTGGGAGCGGGGAGCGGGGGCTGCAGGCTCTCTCCTCCCTGCTGCTCCCCAGGGGGACAGGGGCACTCAGCTCTTTGGACGTGGGGTTTTCACCTGCAAATGGACAGCTTCTGTGGCTTTGCTTCTCTGTGCTCCCAAGAGAAGTCTGCCCTTCATTCTGTCTGCTGTGAGATTTTTCCCCCATACTGGAACTAATTGTTTGCATGACTCTTAAATTTGTACTTATTTGCTTGAGAGGTAGATAGGGATAGAGAGAGCAAGAGCAAGAGCGAGAGAGCACTCCATCTGCTGGTTCACTCCCCAAATGCCAGCAACACCTGTGGCTGGGCCAAGCTGAAGCCAGGAGTCAAAAACTCGATCTAGGTCTCCCAAGTTGATGGGGGGGACACAATTACTTGAGCCATCACGTGTTGCCTCTCAGAGTCTACACTGGCAGGGAGCTGGAGTCCTAAGTGGAGGCGAGAAGAGAACCTAGGCATTCTAATATGGGACACAAGCTTTCTAACAAATGCCCACGCCAGGGTCTGGGGCTGTGCGGCAGGTTAAGCCACTGCTTGCAACTCCAGCATCCTGTATCAGTGCTGGTTGGAGACCCAGCTACTCAGCTTCTAATCCAGCTTCCTTCTCATGCACCTGGGAAGGCAGCAGAAGATGATCAAAGTGTTTGGGCTCCTGCCACTCATGTGGGAGAGCAGGATGCAGTTCCTGGCTCCTGGCTTCATCCTGGCCCTGGTCTGACTATTGCAAATGACTGGGGAGTGAACCAGCAGAAGGAAGATCTTTCTCTCCTCTCTCCTCTCCTCGCCTCGCCTCGCCTCACCTCTCCTCTCTCCTTTTCAAATAAACAAATCAGTGGCCGGCACCATGGCTCACTTGGTTAATCCTCTGCCTGCAGCGCTGGCATCCCATATGGGCACTGGTTCTAGTCCCGGTTGCTCCTCTTCCAGTCCAGCTCTCTGCTGTGGCCCGGGAGGGCAGTGGAGGATGGCCCAAGTGCTCAGGCCCCTGCACCCGCATGGGAGACCAGGAGGAAGCACCTGGCTCCTGGCTCCGGATCGGCGTAGCTCCGGCTATAGCGGTCATTTGGGGGGGTGAACCAATGGAAGGAAGACCTTTCTCTCTGTCTCTCTCTCACTGTCTAACTCTATCTGTCAAATAAATTTTCAAAAATCAATCTTAAAAATACACCTAGGCCAGCGCCGCGGCTCACTAGGCTAATCCTTTGCCTTGCAGCGCTGGCACACCGGGTTCTAGTCGCGGTCGGGGCACCAGATTCTGTCCCGGTTGCCCCTATTCCAGGCCAGCTCTCTGCTGTGGCCAGGGAGTGCAGTGAGGATGGCCCAAGTGCTTGGGCACTGCACCCCATGGGAGACCAGGAGAAGCACCTGGGTCCTGCCATCGGATCAGCGCGGTGCACAGGCCACAGAGCATTGGACGGGGCGGCCATTGGAGGGTGAACCAACGTCAAAGGAAGACCTTTCTCTCTGTCTTCTCTCTCTCACTGTCCACTCTGCCTGTCAAAAAACAAAAACAAACAAAAAAATACACCTAACGCTACAAATGGGGTGAGATGTTTCAACTCACATCTATACACAGTGCAATGACCAAATCTGGGTATTTAGCATATATACCACCTCACACATGTATCATTCCTTTGTGATAAGAACATTTAAAATCCTCTCTTCCAGCTACTTTGAAATAGTCTATATAATATTGGTACCTATAGTCACCCTACTACTGTGCAACAGGACCCAGAATTCCTTCCTGCCAGCTAACTGAAACTCTCTCCCCATTGACCAATGTCGCTCCCCGTCTTCGTGGAGGAACGACACAGGATCCTGCGCTGTTCTTTCATCTGCTCGGCCCTTCCCGGGTTTGCTGCTGGTTCTTCCCGGGTTGGCTACCGACCCTTCCACCTCCGTGGAAGGGCGGCTCCCCCTGCCACTTTCCCCACTTCCGCTGGGGAGCGGCACACCACCGGCCGGCTCTCTCGGGGGCTGCTCAGGTGTTCCTTCAGATAGATGTTCCTGGTGCATGTTGTCTCTCTCCTCCTTTATAGTCCTCTTCCACCAATCCCAACTCTGCTATCCACACGCCGAGTACGCTGCTCTCCTCCAATCAGGAGCAGGATCAGCTCCTGCAGGTCATCACTCAAGTTGGCGAGAGGCGGCTGCGTAGAAGCTGTTTCTCCCTTCTCAGCGCCATATTGTGGGAGAGCAGATGTATAGAATAAGTCTTAATTCCAGTAACAGTCTAGTCCGAGTTGCTCCCCACAACCAAGCTCTCCCCTCCCCCACTCCCTCCCATCCACCCCTGGCCTTGGTAGCCCGTGTTCCACTCTCTGATTCCACAAAGTCAGCTGCTACAGGGCCCACAACTGAGTGTTCACACAGATTGTTAACTCCCTGGAGGCAGGGTCCGGGGCGGGGGGGTGGGTACAGCTAATTATTCATTCATTTTCAATCATTCATTAAATATGTTCTGAGTGCCCTGGGCACTGTACTGTACTCCAGGAATACAGCAATGAGCAATTCAGACAAAATCCCAGCTTTCTGAGCATTTTCTTCCAGTGGGGAGGTCACAAGGACATAAACGAGAAGAGCAGAAGACGCAGGGCTCCTGAGCCGCACGACTCCAGGGGCCACTATTCATTCAGGACACGATGTTAACGGTGCCTCCGGGGATGTGCAAAGGCAGGTGGCCCAGATGGCACAGCGCCAGGGCCTGGCCCAATGCCTGATGGTGAATGTTCCATAAATCTTGATTAAAGAATAAGTGGATGAGGGCCGGTGTTGTGGCACAGAGGGTTAAGCCGCCTCTTGCAACACTGACATCCACAAAGGAGTGCTGGTTTGAGTCCTGGCTGCTCGGCTTCCACTCCAGCTTCCTGCTAATGTGCCTGGGAAGGAGGCAAAGGACATCTCAAGTACTTGGATCCCTGCCATCCAGGTCAGAGACCAAGATGGCATTCTTGGCTCCTGGCTTTGACCTGGCCCAGACCTGCTTGTTGTGGCCATTTGGGGAGTGTATCAGTTAACACAAGATCCCTGTTTCTCTTTCTCTTTCTTTCTTTCTCTTCTCTTTCTCTTTCTCTTTCTCCCTCCCTCCCTCCCTTTCTCCGTCACTCTGGCTTTCAATTAAATAACATTTTTTTAAAAAGAATAAATAGATGAATAAATGAGTGGTTTTTAGTGTGGTAGAGTCATTATTATCATTATCATTATCATTATTGTTGTTATTGTTATTTGGTGGGGGGGGAGAGAGAGAGAGAGAGAGAGCTCCTATCCTCCAACTTACTCCTCAAATGTCTGCATCGGCAGAGAATGGACTGGGCCGAAGCCAGGAGTTCAATTCAGGACTTCCAAATGGGTGGTAGGGACTCAGTCACTTGAGCAATCACCACCACCTCCCAAGGTCTGCATTAGCAGGAAGCTGGAATCTGGCGCCAGCGCCAGGATTCCAGTATGGGATGTGGGCATCTTAACAGCCAGGCCACACGCTCACCCTGGTAGTCTCTACTATTCAACTCTACCTGTGGTTCTTTCCTTTTGCATGCAGTTCCTGGCCCTTTGCTGTCAGGAGGACCATGTGAGTGAGATGGGAGCAGAAGTTCTGGGATTCACATCTGGGCAGGTGCATGACCAGGGAACCATTCACCTCCTGCTTCTCTGCACCCCGAGTCCCTGAATGATGCTGAAGAGCTGAGTGGGCCCTCCCTGGACATGCAGCACCTGCAAGGTAAGGCTTCCTTATGCAACCCCTGAGCTGAGACTTTGGGAGTGAATGGCACAATTCAACCTATCCTAACTAATGCTGTTACCCTCCTTCCTGCAGGCTCCAAGAATGGACCAATAGACCTATTTATTGGGCTCAGCACAGGGCAATCAGTAAATGTTAAACAAGAACTATTAGAAGAATAATGCACATTGATTAATAACATATTTTTTTGACAGGCAGAGTTAGTGAGAGAGAGAGACAGAGAGAAAGGTCTTCCTTCTTTTGGTTCACCCCCTAAAGGGCCGCTACGGCCGGTGTGCTGCACCGATCCGAAGCCAAGAACCAGGTGCCTCCTCCTGGTCTCCCATGTGGCTGCAGGGCCCAAGCACCTGGGCCATCCTCCACTGCCCTCCTGGGCCACAGCAGAGAGCTGGACTGGAAGAGGAGTAACCAGGACAGAATCCAGCGCTCCGACCGGGACTAGAACCTGGTGTACCGACGCCGCAGGCAGAGGATTAGCCTAGTGAGCCGCAGCGCCGGCCGATTAATAATATATTAATCACACATCCTCTCTCTCAGTTCAATTCCTCTTAGGGAACACAAGGGCTGGACTGCTCGTTTCCAATGAGTGGCCTTCCTTTTGCTCCTGAGACTCTCTCGGTAGCAGGAGAGGCATGGCCACACCCTTCCAGTCAGGACAAAACATGCCAGTGTGTTTCCAGGTGACACAGGAAAACTCCAGACCCCTGGAGTTGAAGCCAATGAGGTCTTTTCTACCCAAGGTTCCCCCACGTGGCTTGCACAAAACAGACAGATGTTTGTCACTGTGCTATGGGTCCAGATGGAAGGCTGGACGGCCATGCTCCCCCTATAGCCTGGCACACACTGCTGTAGACTTGTTTCCTGAGATGGGGTCCTCAAACCGTGGCCAGCATCTGCATCACCAGGAGGGCTTGTTCAGGCGGCCGTCAGCTCCGACGAAAGACATAGATGGATTTTATTTATTACCCTATATCTACAATTTAATTTGAGGTAAAATATAAGCAACACATAAAAATGCCTATTTCTGCTACCATGTAATAGAATTCTCCGTGGTGGATATTGTGGTAAAGCTACTGAAGACTACGCCACGACGCACTCCAGTGGCGCTGGCGGCCCCGCCCCGCCGCGGCCCACGCGCGCACGCACGGAGCCCTCACGCTCCCCGCGGGGCTTCCTTTCATGGTGACAAAGAACACAGGGGCCATGAGAGACAGCCTAGGAAGAGGTTTCATCAAATATACAGATACTAACTGTTCACCCAGCGCCGCGGAGCGCATCGCGGGGATTTTTCAAATAGAAAAACTAAGGAGTGAGCTAGCACAGGAATTGTCTCCACTGCGGAAGCTGAGATGTTCCAGGAGGAGCTACCTTCGCTTGATTGGACAATCAACCCCACGGCC
This sequence comes from Oryctolagus cuniculus, assembly GCF_051225735.1. Classification (NCBI taxonomy): domain Eukaryota; kingdom Metazoa; phylum Chordata; class Mammalia; order Lagomorpha; family Leporidae; genus Oryctolagus; species Oryctolagus cuniculus. The sequence goes on from NC_142886.1 coordinate 21,692,784, forward strand.
GCGGGCTCTGCTGGACAGACGGACAGCCGGCGGCCCGGCCCTGCCGTCTTCCCAGCATCGCTGCAAAATCCTTATAATACATTCCAGTGTAAAGCAGCCGGTCCAAATCTACAGTCACTCTGCCTTTGATTCAATTCACAGAACTGCTGAAAAAGTAGACATTTCTATCTAAAAGTAGAAAAGACGGTTTGTATAGAAGGTATTTCTGGTATACAAGTATCTTACACGGCGTGGGCGTGGGCGTGGGCAGCAACCGCTCCGCACAGCTCCTCCGCCACGGCAGCCCGGGCCGAAGACGAGCAGGTCTTCCACGTGGGCTCCGGCTCCTGCTTGATCTGAGAGCTTCCGTCAGCCTCTTTGACTTCTTCCGAGGCTGGGGCCTCCAGCTGCCTGGGCTCGGCCGATTCTTGTATCACCGGGCCTTCTGACTCATTCTGATCAACCAACTGGTTGTTAATCACGAGTCCTGGGAACGGCCTGATGACCGTGAACTTGATGAACTCGGCAGAGTCTAGAATCCTCCGCATGGAGCTGATCTCCAGGTAGCTGGGGGCCTTGAACGACACCCCCGGCGGCATGCCGTCCACCACCACGCAGCCAGGGTTGATGGTGATCTTCCTGTAGGGGACCTTCACAGGGAAGCCCATACCGATCGCCTCACCGAACTTCCGACTGAAGAGGTCGTTTACTTGCTCCCTCAGCTGTCTGGCCTTCTCGGCCTTGGACAGTCTTTCGTTATCATCGGCTGGAATCGTCACCTGGATGATGTTCAGGTCTTCGACACCCGATGCAGTGGTGTTCACGCTGGGCGATGACTATTTTTCGTGATGGGCTCTTAGAGGAGGTGCTCTCCTTGATGGCAGTCTCAAACATCTCTGGCTTCTTGATGATGAACTTGATCTTGGCTTTGTTTCTCAGGATCTTCTCCAGCCTGGGGATGCCGAAAGTGGAGGGTCTCTGGAAGGGCACGCCCTCGGGCAGGCCTTCCACATAGAAGTCTTCCGGGAAGGACTCGAACAGCGCGAAGGGCACCTTCACGGCTTGCTTCAGGCCCAGCGCCTCGCCACACTTTTCATTGAAAAGATTTTCCACTTTCTGCTTCAGGTCGGTGATCTTGGCATTCCAGGCCTCAAAGGAAAACTCTCTCCCCCGAGGCTTGAAGGGACTGTTCCAGCCGTTAGTTTGGGTGGGCGTCCGGACAGCCGAGCTCAGAGGGTTGGTGCTGTTGGGGCCTTCCACGGTGACATCAATTTCAGGGACCTTCGAGTTGCTTCCGGGGCTCCGTGGTCTTTTCAGAGACTGCAAAGCTTTAGTGTTGATCTTGCCATCCCAAGAGGCGGGTAGGAAACCACCAGTTCAGGCTTTTTAACAACAAACTTGATTTTATTACTCCCACGGACAATCCTTTCAAGTCGCGGAATTCCAAACCAGGTAGGGCTTCGAAAGGGAATTCCTTCCGGCAAGCCTTCTACATACAGGAACTCAGGGTTGGATTTGAACGCAGGATATGGGACTTTCACCGCCTCTGTGAGTCCAAGAGCTTGAGCAAACTTCAAGTTAAAGACCTCTTCCACTTGCTTGCGCAGCTTGGCAATTCTGACATTCCAGTCCTCCTTGACTGGGGTATTCGTCCTCGGCTGAGTGACTTCGGTTGTGCTGTGAGTCAGAAGCTCTGGCCTTTTGATAACAAATTTGATTCGATTGCCCACTTGGATGATCTTTTCCAGCCTCGGGATTCCGTACCAGGAGGGGCTTCTGAAGGGAATGTTCTCGGGCAGTCCTTCCACGTACAGGTCGTTGGGGTGTGCCTCAAACTTCTGGTACAGGACAGCCTTGGCCTCACTGCTGCTCAAGGCTTCCGCAAATTTTTTGCAGAAGAGCTGGTCCACCATCTTCCTTAACCTGGTGATCCTGGCAGACCACTCCTCCTTCACTCCTGATGCTGGTTTATCAAGCTGTAAATCTTCTCGTGTTGAGTTCAGAAGTCCGTGTTTCTTGATCACAAAGCAAATCCTTTCCTTCGCGAGCAGTATCCTCTCCAGGCGAGGGATTCCGTATGTAGACGGTCTTCGAACAGGAGTCCCCTCAGGAAGCCCTTCTACATAAAGGTCTTCAACGTGGGACTGGAAAAGAGGGTATGGGATCGTCACCGGGCCTTTGGCTTTTATAGCTTGAGCAGATTATCTTTCAAACAACTCTTCGACTTGTTTACACAGATCAGTAATTCGAGCATCCCATTTCTCGAAGTTGAACTCCCTCACTTTCCGCTTCCCCGCGTTGGCAGGCTCTGGGGCTGGTGGCTGGGGCGGCTCGCTGCTCTTTGGTCTCTTGGTGGGTGGAGAATAATCATCATCTTCAATAGTCACCTCAACTTTGGGGTCCTCACTTGTTTCTGAAGGGAGGTGTTGAGTAGAATCTTCTGCTGGTACTCCCATTTCTGTTCCGTCGTTGCCCTCTGAAGAATGATGGCTTCCTTGGATGTTACACTGATAGTAATCGGGGTCTTCTAATTCTTCCTTTCCTGTCATAGCTGCCATTCCCAGGGAAATGCCAGAGTCCCCCGCGGGCTCGGTCTTCGCTTTGATGGGGCCACAGCTTCCACCTGGGGACAAGATCGACCTGTCAGGATCTGTCACCATCACGCGACCACCTAGGTGCTGCTTTGGCTCTAGGAAAGGCCTCTTGATGATAAATGAAATGCCTGCTTTGTTCTCCAAAGTCCACTTCAGGGCTGCAAGATCGTAATTCTCAGGGTGTTTAAAGGCAACCCCTGCAGGAAGCCCCTGGACCACCACAGCCGACTGGTCTCGCAGCATCTTCTCATACGGAACAGGTACCACTGTGGATTTGCCTAGAGCTTTCCCGTCGCAAAAGCAGAAATAGTCCTCCACGGTTTTTCTGAGTGTCTCGATTTCCACAGCATCTACACTCATCCGATTGCCCTGCACTGGAGATTTCATTTTATGCATCTCTGCAGCCTTTTCTTCTTCTTCAACACAGTATTTCACGAAGTCTCAAAAAAAAAAAAAAAAAAAAAGAAAAGAAAAGAAAAGAAAAGGATGCACTTCCGACGCTCTGAGCGAGGAAGATGGCTGCTCCCCAGCAGCAGGCTCCGGGGGCGTCTTCGGCCGCTGGTGTATCGGGCCCAGGGTCGGCTGGCGGCCCGGCCCCCAGCAGCAGCCGCCGCCGCCAGCACAGCTGGTGGGCTCGTCGCAGAGCGGCCTACTGCAGCAGCAGCAGCAGGACTTCGACCCTGTGCAGCGCTACAAGATGCTCATCCCGCAGCTCCAGGAGAGTCTGCAGACCCTGCTGAAGGTTGCAGCCCAGAACTTGATTCAGAACACTAACATTGACAATGGACAAAGGAGCAGCGATGGACCCATCCAGCACTTTGACAAGTGCCTGGAGGAGTTCTACGCGCTCTGTGACCAGCTGGAGCTCTGCCTGCGCCTGGCACACGAATGCTTGTCCCAGAGCTGTGACAGTGCCAAGCACTCCCCGACGCTGGTGCCCACGACCACCAAGCCTGATGCGGTGCAGCCCGACAGCCTGCCCTACCCGCAGTACCTGCCGGTCATCAAAGCCCAGATTGCCTGTGCCAAGGACATTCACACCGCCCTGCTGGACTGCGCCAACAAGGTCACGGGCAAGACGCCTGCACCACCCACGGGCTCCAGGGGCACCCTGTGAAGGGCGGGGCAGGGGATGGGACAGGTGGAGGGGCAGGGTGGAGGAAATGAAGAGTGGCCTGAGGGGAAAAAAAAATAGTTCATCTGGGTGGGCCCCAGAGTGTGCATTTCTAAGAAGCTCCCAGGGGCCATGGCTGCTGCTGGGCAGGGACCGTGCCTTGAGAAGCCACTGCTGGCTGGCGCTGTGGCTCAACAGGCTAATCCTCTGCCTAGTGGCGCCGGCACACCGGGTTCTAGTCCCGGTCGGGGCACCAGATTCTGTCCCGGTTGCCCCTCTTCCAGGCCAGCTCTCTGCTGTGCCCAGGGAGTGCAGTGGAGGATGGCCCAAGTGCTTGGGCCCACCCCATGGGAGACCAGGAGAAGCACCTGGCTCCTGCCATCGGATCAGCGCGGTGCACCGGCCGCAGTGGCCATTGGAGGGTGAACCAACAGCAAAGGAAGACCTTTCTCTCTGTCTCTCTCTCACACTATCCACTCTGCCTGTCAAAAAATAAAAAATAAAAAGAGAAGCCACTGCCTAGGACTGATGCTCTGCCTCCCAGCATCAGTGCAGCGCCTTTGAGCTCTGTGCCTTAACCAGCTAGTAGCCATGAGCCCCACAGGATGCTGTCAGCTTGTCAGATTCTCAGATGGAGGAAGGGGAGAGGTAAGTTCCAGGGCAGGAAGGGCCTGGGAGAGAATCCAGCTGGATGGATGCTGCCCAGAGAGTATGTCCTGAAGCCTGGTCCTGGGTGAGAGCCTGAAGGAACCTGGGGTCAACATGGATACAGGGGCCGGCGCTGTAGCGTAGCAGGGGAAGCTGCCATCTGCAGTGCCAGCATCCCATGTGGGTGCCGATTTGAGTCCTGGCTGCCCCACTTCCGATCCAGCTCTCTGCTATGGCCTGGGAAAGCAGTAGAAAATGGCCCAGGTCCTTGGGACCCTGCACCCACATGGGAGACCTGGAAAAAGCTCCAGACTCCTGGCTTTGGATCGGACCAGCTCTGGCCATTGTGGCTGTTTGGGGAGTAAACCAGTGGATGGAAGACCTCTCTTTCACCCTCTACCTTTCTGTAACTCTGCCTTTCAAATAAATTAATACGTCTTTTTAAAAATCATGAGTGCAGAGGTTGACATGGAAAGATGGATCTGCCTGCTCATCATGAGATGGGGAAAGGTGCACTGGACTCTGGGACTGCAGACCTACACTCCTCTCCCATGAGGCCTTGCAGCTGTGGGTGGCATCCACCTAAAGACCCTGAAGTCAGCTGAAGTCCATCTGACAGCTCATGGGGAGAGCCTGTTGGGTAGGCGGGCCCTTCCCAGAGCACTGCCCAGAGCTGTGTGCACCGAGAGCCGGGGCAGGAAGCTACAAGGCAGTGCCAGGAGCTCTGCTGACTTGACCGTCAGTGGCCCCCAGCAGGCTGTGATGTGCGTGGGTGACCGTGACTCACACAGCCTCACAGGGAAGCAAACGCTGCTGCTGCTGCTGCCACCAGTGCTGCCACGGAAACAGGCTAAATAAATCCCAGCTCCTGCAGGGGACAGAGTTGCCTGCAGCCAACGAGCCGGGCTGCACTGCGTCTCTTTCAAGGGGCACACAGCCTGCGCCCAGCTCTCCCCTGTGGAGCTGGCCGGGGATTGGGGTCAGCAACAGCCGTCACCAGGGCCTGTGCAGCACCTGGAGGTGTGACAAGGGGTGTGCTGGCCTGCCGGCGGCCCTGTGGGTACAGGGCCCTTGTGTGTCCACATGATCCCAAGCCAAGCCTTGGGCACAGACCGACCAGTCCCTGTGATCCCTCTCCTAAAGTCTGCAGGGGATTTGTGTTTATTGGCAGGATGAAGAGATGGAAAAGCCCAAACCTTTCATGAGGCAACGTGGAGCTGCTCTCTGTCCCACTGGCCTGAAATAGCCCCTGAAAAAGTGCCCCATTTGTTATAAACTGAGAAGGTGCAACCAAGGCCCGAGGAAGCCGTGACGTCACCAAGGCCCCACAGCTTCCAGTGGCAGAGTCAGGCTCGGCTCTCGGGATCCTGAGCCACAGACCCACATGATTTCCCCACTGGATGCTGCATCCCAAGGAAACACTTTGATGGCGTTCGGGGAATTGGCTCTCCCACGGATGCCAGCTCCCGAAGGCAGATGGTGGTGCCACCCATAGCACTCCCTGCTTTTGTCAAGAGAGACGAGGAGTCTCAGGCCAGTGCCTAAGCCTGCCATCTCCCAAGCCTGGCCAATGGCTTCCCACTGGCTCTCACATTCAGTGCAAATCCCAAGAGTTTCCAGCTTTGCCCAACATCACAGGGTCGGGAACAGAAGCCAGAATGGGGCCTCTGGGGTTTTCAGAGCAGGTGTCCCTGGGGCTGAGAAGGTCTGAGCTCTCCAGTTCCACAGATTCCCTCTACTTACTGGCACAGAGGCTCACAGCAGGGCCTGGTGGTCGCAGGACATCTTTGTGCCCCAAGGGTCTCCCAGCCCCTCCTCAAAGCCCTCACTCACAGATGGGGCTGGGAGGGGATTCCCTTTCGTCCACATATCAGGGTAGAATCAAGGCCCGGAGTAGGGGGCTGGGAGGGCTCTCCTAGCAAGACAAACCCCTCCCCTTCTCCCTCTGTGCTGTGACTTGAATTATCTCCCCTGCCCTCTCCAGAGGTTCCATCTCTGCTGGCCCAGGCTCCTCTTCCCCAGCCCGTCTCTCCCTCCAATGCACACAGGAAAGCAAACGTGGCCTGCACCGAGCGTCTCTCCTCCCGCCCTGTAATGCTGCTTCGCAGTCACCGGTGCCTTTGGCCTCCCTGTCTCATCTCCCAATGGGTCCAGATCTCTGTGGCTTGCAAGCTGGGTGAGCTTGAGCACGTTACTCAGCCTCCCTGCACTGCTTTATTCATCCGCAAAATGAGCCTACTAACCCATTCTTTGTAGGGTTGCTGTGAAAATTAGGAGAAATTCTGCAGGTCAACCCACTAGCCTGGCACATGCCTGGGTGGCACCACGTCATGGGACACGTGTTTCAGCTGTGTCCATCCATAACTATTGAAACTGGGCTCACTTTTCTGAAAGTGTTCCTGTAAGGCCACCAAGTGCCCTTTAGTGACCCATCATGAGATATGTCCCTCAGTTCCCACCCTCCTTGGCCTCTTGCATTTGTTGACTGTATCACTGGTCTAGGAGACGTGGTGCCGGGAACTCCCACAAGGCTTGGGGACATCAGACAGCAGCGAGCAGCCTCCACCCAAAATGCATGGCCTGGGGCAGGCATCTTGCTAGGGTGCATCCTTGGAGGCAGCAGTTAAGAGCTCAAGTTATTCGGTTCTTGCCACCATGTGGGAGCTCTGGACTGGGTTCTCAGCTCCTGTTTTTTTTGTTTGTTTTTGTTTTTTTTTGTTTTGTTTTGTTTTTTTGACAGGCAGAGTTAGTGAGAGAGAGACAGAGGGAAAGGTTTTCCTTCCTCTGGTTCACCCTCCAAATGGCTGAGGACTTTAGGGAGCTACTGGCCAGGCCCAGTGGCGGGAGAGGATTGACCAATTGGGTTTGCACAGAATTCACTGTGAATGCAGACTGACTAGATTTGGAAGACAGAAAAGTCAGCCAATCAGATGCAGGGGGCGTGGCCTCTGAACAACACCCTGTCAGTTCTGTGCTCTGCCTCCAACCCCCAAAGCACACGCTGTGCCCCTTACCAGGGGCAGGCCCTACAGAGAGGGTGTGTTTCTGGACCACCACCGCAACAAAAAAGATGTCACTCGTATATACCAGAATATTCTCTCTTTGGAAAGAAGAAATCTAACACTGGTAACAGCTGCAACATCTGTTTGGATACCACTCTAAGGAAGCTGCAGGTAGCATCTCATTTAATTCCACAACTTCAGGAGGTCGATTCCATCACTGGCTCTGTTTTACAGATGAGCACACCGAGGCACAGAGGACAGATGAGGACCTTATCCCACACACAGCTGCTGTGACCAGGGCTCTGGGCTGTGCTCCTGTGCTGCCCCTGGGCCACACAGACATATCCAGAGTGAAAAATGCAAGTCCTCACGGGGCTTGTTTACATGCCTCAAATATTTCACAATCATTTTACAGATAAAAGGAGAACTTTTGCTTATTCGCCCTTGCACCAAGCCCTCCCTCCTGGGTACACACTGCTTGTTAGTTTTGTAGGTAGGTGTCCAGAACTTTTTTTTTTTTTTTAGATCTATTTATTTGAGAGGCAGAGCTACAGAGAGGAGAAACAGAGAGAGGTCTTCCATCTGCTGGTTCACTCCCCAACTGGCCACAATGGCCAGACATGGGTTAATTTGAAGCCAGGAGCCAGAAGCTTCCTCCAGGTCTCCCAGGTGGGTGCAGGGGCCCAAGCATTTGGGCCGTCTTGTGCAGACTTCCCAGGCCATTAGCAGACAGCTGGATCAGAAGTGGAGCAGCTGGGACTTGAACGGGTACTCACGTGGCTAACCTACTACACCACAGCGCCAGGCCCCATCTAGATCTTTAGAGAGGCAGCCATTCGAGTTTATCTCTGGTACCGATCAGTCACACACATACACGGATCCTTCCCTCACCAGATACACTGATTCGTGATTAACAATCTGCAGGTTTGCGTTTCTCACTACACACTGTGTCCTACGATGTCTCTGCTCCAGGACACGGAGATCTTTTCGCTGTAATGCTGCCCATGGTTCTGCATTATTAATGTATGCGTGAGCCATAACTTCTTTCACCACGCAAACCCCAAACAGCTCCCCTTCCCAGGGACAGTAGAGAGGTTGTTGGGTTTTTTCCCCCTGAAATGATCATCTTTGTAAAAGCTTCATGGAAGCTTATTCTCGATATTTCTCCACATTCTCACCAACACCGGAGAATGCCAACCTTTCATTTCTCAAATGAGCAAAAAAAAATTTTTTTTAAAGGCAGAGTGGACAGTGAGAGAGAGAGAGACAGAGAGAAAGGTCTTCCTTTGCCGTTGGTTCACCCTCCAATGGCCGCCATAGCCAGCGCGCTGTGGCTGGTGCACCGCACTGATCCGATGGCAGGAGCCAGGTGCTTCTCCTGGTCTCCCATGGGGTACAGGGCCCAAGCACTTGGGCCATCCTCCACTGCACTCCCGGGCCACAGTAGAGAGCTGGCCTGGAAGAGGGGCAACCGGGACAGAATCTGGCACCTGACCAGGACTAGAACCCGGTATGCTGGCGCCACTAGGCGGAGGATTAGCCTATTGAGCCACGGCGCTGGCCCCAAAAATCCTTTATGGTTACACTCACTTGTATTTACCTGCTAACCAGTAAACTCTCTTTCCTGTGTTTCCTGTTCTCTGGTACTTCTTCCTCAGTGAATAACTAGGACTATTTCATGTACAAATAAACCCCTGATGAAAAGGATGTGTTGAAGCAGACCAAGGAGTACTTGATCCCAGTAACACTGCTAGTTATCTTATTTGCAGTGAAAAAGAGTCTTATTTTACTGAGTTCGAGTCCAGTGTGCTGATACTAACATGTCACAGTGAAATAACTTACGGAGCCAGAGGGGGAAAAAGATCTCAGAACTGCACGTGCATTCCACGTGCTTATATGTTTTCTCATGACTTTTGTAGCCAAAAATTAAAACTCTCAGTGACAGGGAATCTTTTAGAACAGAGAGACGAGAGACAGATGTGGAGAGAGACAGACAGAGATCCTTCTGCTGGTTCACTCACCAGCAACAGCCAGCACTGAGTCAGGTCAAAACCAGGAGCTTCATCCAGGTCTCCCATGCCGGTGCAGGGGCCCAAGCACTTAGGCCATCTTCCATTGCTTTCCCAGGCTATTAGCAGGGAGCTGGATTGGAAGCAGAGACTTGATGCTCCAGCAGGCACTCCAGTATGGGATGCTGGTGTTTTAAGCTACAGCTTAACCAGCTGTGCCACCACACCAGCCCCAGTGACAGGGAACTAACAAAACACATAGACGCAGTTATAGATACATCATTTCCTGGTTTTTACAAACTGGAATAATTTCTTCTTTTTTATTTGACAGGTATAGTTACAGGCAGTGAGAGAGAGAGATGGAGAGAAAGGTCTTCCTTCTGTTGGTTCACCCCCCAAATGGCCGCTACGGTTGGTGCTGTACCAATCCGAAGCCAGGAGCCAGGTGCTTCCTCCTGGTCTCCCATGCGGGTACAGGGACCCAAGCATATGGGCCAACCACCAGTGTCTTCCCAGGCCACAGCAGAGAGCTGGACTGGAAGAGGAGCAACCGGGACTAGAACCTGGTGCCCATATGGGATGCTGGCGCCGCAGGCAGAGGATTAACCAAGTGAGCCACAGCGCTGGCCCCCCAAAAAACTGGAATAATTTCTAAATTTAATAATGTGGTTCGCAGACATTTAGAATTCTTTTCCAGAGTTGGACCTTGCGTTGCTAACCACTGCTGTACCCTGGTTTAGCAGACGATGGGCTGTAATAGCAGGTGTACCAGCATCCCCCCTACCCAAGTTCATGTCCACCTGGAGCCTGTGACTGTGGTCTCCTATGGACATAGGGTCTTTGCAGTGGCAGTTAACTTGAGATGAGGTCATCCGGGACTGGGGTGGGCCCTAATCCAGGCACTGGTGTCCTCATAAGGAGAGGGGGAGAGACTGGGAGGCACAGACGCACACCAGGAGGAAGGCCACGTGATGAGAGTGGGGACTGCAGCGATGACACGGCCACGAGCCTAGGAGTGCCCAGGGGTGCTGAGAGCCACCAGAGCAGGGAAGCACTGACTGGAGCCCCCAGAGGGAGCACAGCCCCACACTTCTGGCTGCCAGAACTCAGAGGGGAAAGATTTCTGTGTCTTAAGCTATGCCTGCTCCCTAGCCCCAGGTAGGGTAATTGGCACTTGGTTAACAGGAGCCCAAGACACTAATGCGTGCGTTATTGTTTCAAAAGCAATTGGATATCTTCTCTTGAGAGAGAGAAAGAGAGCTCTGATTTGCTGGCTCATCTCTAAAGGCCTGCAATGGCCCCCTCTCTGGGGCTGAAGCCAGGAGCTGAGCACTTAACCCAGGTCTCTCATGTGGGTGGGAGGAACCCAGCTACCCGAGCCTTCACCTGCTGCCTCCCAGGGTCCACATCAACAGGAGGCGAGAGTTGGGAGCTGGAGGTGGGACTTGATCCCAGGCACTCGATGTGGGGTGCGGGCATCCTAACTGGCAGCTTTCCCACTGGCCCAAATGCCCACCCGGACTTGTTACGTTTCAGAGAGCGACACAGGGCTAGACCATCCAAACAGTCAGAAAGCACAGGCAAGGGTGCTGCTCCTCCGCACGCTGCAGACGGGGACTAAGCTCCCAGGGTCAAGGCCACCCAGATGGGCAGAGGCAACACGGAACACAGACCCAGGCCCCCTGCCCCCTGCCTCTGCAGCTCAGGCCATGGCAGTGACTGGGAGCAGGGGCGCCCACTGCAGACCCCACGCTGGAGCTCTCCTGTGGGCACCAGCGCCCCTTTAACTGGACTCCCGGTGGGATCTGAGGGTCCCAGACCCATCTGGAGGGTGGGCGGCACCTGTAGCTGGTTCCTGGGGCCCTGCTCAGGGGCCCTCAGAGCTGCCATCTCCCAAGCACCTCCCCCTCCTCCCCTCCTGCCTCCCACCTTCAGGGCAGGAAGGAGGTCACCATGTGGGGGGGGCAGGGAACCCCATGTTGCTCAAGTAGGGGGAGTTCATCGTTTAGCAGCCGGATCTGGCCTTGACCCCTCACAGGTGCTGTGCATGGCCCATCTTGGCAGAGCCCTGCTGGCTGCACCCATGGGACCTCATCCCTTTGCCCGGCACACCTACCCCATGCCGAGGCCTCCAGCACCCTGTTCATACAGGCAGCCTTTAGGGAGTCCCAAAGACATTCCCCAGGGTTTTCAGGTGGGAAAACCCATCTGCATGACAGGCTCACTCCTTTACAACGGCCCACTGAGGCCCCGGGTGACCGGCTGAGGCTGGGCTGGGCCCGAGGCTGTGTGTCTGGCAGTGTGATATGGGCACGAGTTCCCTCATTTCCCTAGGCCCTCACCAGGGCCCCCAGGTCTGTCCCCAGAAGCTCTGTTCTGGGTCCCCTGAGTCACAAAGGTCCCTGCTGTCTGAAACCCACCCAAGCCAGGAGCCCAGGAAGAGCAGCTGCTTCTGAGGGACCCGGGAAGGGTTTCTGGGCCCTTGCAGCATCCGGGCTAAACTGCTGGTGGGAGGCAGCTCCTGCATACAGACAAGCCCACGTCGGCAGCGTCTGGCCGGAGCCATTCTCAAACAAGGGGCACACACGTGTGACCCAGAGTGACAGCCCCACGACTGTCATCACCGCGGGAGCACTCTCCCCTCCCTCCCCCACTCCCGCCCCAACTTCCTACGGCAGGGATCTGCGGCTTTTCAACTTCCCATAATTGGAATCATTTCTCTTTTGTGTCTGGCTTCTCCAGGGTAACATTACAAGGATACTTGAAAATTTTCACAGAAAAACAGAATTACAAGTTCATGTTGGTGCAAAATTTCTTGAAATCCTTTTGGATTTTTGTCATGCTCATTTTCTATGGGGTTTAATTTGAGGAACCTTAGCATTTGCGTGTGTGGGAGGGAGAAAGGAGGAGAGAGAGAGGGAGAGCCTCACTGCTGGTTAATTCCAGAGAAACAGGTGCATGGGGCCTGAGGAAGTGGGAACCCAGTCTGCGACTCCCACACACCTGTGATGCCAGAGACCAGCTGGGCCTTGCTTTTGACCGTGGAAGCACAAGAACCTGACCAAGGGAGTCTCACTGCAATGTGCCAGGCAGAGAAGGGGGCACATGGACCCCTCTTTCCCAGGACTGCTCCCCCCAAACCTTCCCAGCGACACTTTCTGGAGGCATGAGGCTTCTTGGGGCCTCCTCTGGAATGATCACCCTGCGGCCGAGGGAGCTGGGGAGGGAGGTGTTGATGGTGGGGTTACGCAGGTCATACCAGGAGGAGAGGCAGTTTCGATGCCCTCCTGGGTGCAAAGGAGTTTGTCCAGATGAACCTCATGCGAGTGACGGCTGTGCCCAGAGCAATGAGACGCCAGCAGACTGCCTGCACCTCCCATTCTGCAGAACCAGCGAGATGGTCCCTCTGGGGAGAGAGGTGGGCTTTGGCTTGGTTTGTCCCTCATCAGCTGAGTGGAGGACCATGAGCCCCCTTGGCTGTGCCTTGCAGTAGCTTCCCAGCAGTCCCTGGAACCACAGGGAGACCCCTAAGACCTTTGCTTCGATCCCTGAGGTTGGTGCGCTCATTCAAGCACCCTCACCTGGGCCCGCCCCTGCCGTGTCTGCCTTAAAGATTCTGATGTGGGGCTGCTCGGCCATCGATCTTTGATGATTCCACCATGCAGCCACGAGTGAGAACCAGTCCTCCACAGCCGCCTTGTCAAGAACAAGGGGCTCCTCCAGCCATTGTGTCAGGGCTGGCTGGGGTTAAACGTGAGTCTTTGTGACTAAGATGAGGAGCTTGGATGGACAACCTCTAGAGGCCCACCTGTCACCAGCAAGAGTCCCCTCCCTTCTAGCGGCTTCCTCATGCCAGCCCGCCTCTCCTCCAGGCGCACCTGCTCTCCTGAAAGAATGGTCATTCACTCTAGAGTGTAAATGACTCCACGGTTCAGCGCGATGCCTCCCAGAAGCACTTGTATTACAGGAGCTGCACCACTGGAGGTAAGGAGCAGGTCCTGGGACATCAGCTGAGTTCACTTAGAGAAATGGCACTGGACTTGGGGTCAGAGACCCGGCTCGTAGTTGGGCAGCTGATTCTCATCCACTGCTGAGAAAAGACGGGGGAGGGTAACCAAGGCCACCCACACGCGTTTCTTTGGGAAACCGTGGTGAACAGACAGAACACAGAGTTTGCCACTGACGCGTTTTTTCAGTGCACCGTTCACCAGCACTGGGCACACTCCCACTGTGGACTCCCATCCCCCACCCCCATCTCCAGGACTTTTCCAGCTTCCCCAGATGAAACCTGAGAGTCCTTGGGCACAACATCTGGTTCTTGGAAAGCTTGAAGACAAGGAGGCCATTTCTAGTGGTGGGGAGTCTGAGGGTTGTCTGGGGAGCAGAGGGCCCCTGCAGAGTCCCCCAGCTGCAGCCACAGCCAAGCCTGGCGCAAACCCTGCCTCCGTGAAGGCACACGGGCGTGAGCCTCTCCCAGCCGCAAGGTAGCCACCTCCTCCCTTTCTCCCAAGGACTGGGCTGGGTTTCCCATGTCCTCTGTCTGCTCCCGGGCTCTGTGCCCAACTGGCCCTGGACTACCCAGGGACAGTCGCTTCTCTCGGACCCCTGGCTTTCATGAAAAACAGGCGGACCTGGGCGACTCCCTTCCTCAGCCCAGCACGGCTGCCGACCAAGACGCCGTCACCCAGGGCTTGGGCCAGGGTGAGTGTTGGTGGCAAGCACGCCCCTAAGAACAGGATGATGGGGTCCCCCACCGGGGCTCCTTCTCAGACTCAAACCGCCAAGACCTGACCTAGCAGCCGCCTGAGGTCCCTAGCTCCTTCTGGGTTCCTCAGTATCCTGGGCGAGGGTTGAGTGGAAGCGAGCCCGGAGCCTGGGTGGAATCCAGCCACCGGAAGGAAGACTCCTCCCGGGAAACGAAACTTGACCAAAGTCCCCCGGGAAAGACTTGGAGACCCACCACTGGGAGAGAGCGCTGCGGTGGCCAGCGTTTAGGCTCAGTAGACACAAGACAGCTGGGCCCTCAGCCCATGCACTGGCTGTGACAGACACAAAGCCACCTGCTGGGGGCGGGGGGGGGCGGTGTGTGTGACATTAACTGGGCACTGCCCGCCTCCTGGTTCCTTGTTCGTAAAGCTACAAGCCACAAACGAGAAGAAATGATTGCTTACAGTTCTGGAGGTCGCGCAGTCCTCGGCCGAGGGGCTGCCTCTGGTGGGCGCAGTCTTGCTGGGGTGGGGGGGTGGGGCGGCTCGGAGAAGTCCCTGGCCGGGGCGGGGCCGCAGCTTGCTTGCTGACCAGGCTTTTCTTCCTCCTAGGGGGCCGCTAATGCAGGCCTGGAGGCCCCACCTGCAGGTCTTCCCCAGCCCCAGTTACCTTGGAAAGGCGCCACCTCCGCCCACCATGAGCACAGGGACTTTGGAGCCAGCCAACTCCAGGCCGCAACAGAACACAGACCTCTCCTGATGGCTCCGCCGGAGCCCAGGCCGCGTCGCAGCTGCACCTGCTGCCGCAGCGGGCAGGCCCAGAGGCCTTTAGTCATTCGACATGCTGCCCAGCCGCTCTCTGGCTGCCACCTGCCTTGTGGGAAAGGGCGCTGGGCCTGTGTCCTTACCTGGCTGCCAGTGGAGCCCGTGATGTCGCTGGTGGGGGAGCGATTGCTGGGTCGTTCTCCAGGCACTGCTGGCCGGCGTTACCCGTATTCCTGCCTTGGACCTGCAAGGTTCTGGTCTCTGTAATCAGTGCGTTCAGCCAGGTGTCTCCCCGGCCCCACTTGTTTCTGCCTCCAGGCTGTTAGGCCCCAGCATGCTCAGCCTCCTTGGACTTGGCCCTGACTGTGCCCTGTGCAGGCTGAGGCCGTTAGGTACAAGCATACTTAAAGTTCAAAGAAAAGGAAATCAAAAATGTTTATTTTGCTGCAAAAGGTTTTCAAACTCCATCTATAGTTTTCATAATGTGTATTCTCGATGATTTTTAAAAAGATGTATTCATTTATTTGGAAGGTAGAGTTACAGAGAGAGAGGAGACAGAGGTCTTTCATCTGCTGGTTCACTCCCCAGATGGCTGCAATGGCCAGAGCTGGGCCAGGCCAAAGTCAGAAGCCAGGAGCTTCTCCCAGGTCTCCCATGCGGGTGGCAGGGGCCCAAGCCCTTGGGCCACCTTCTGCTGCTTTGCCAAGTGCGTTAGTAGGGACCTGAATCGGAAGCAGAGCAGCCGGGACACAAACCAGCACTCTAATATGGAATGCAGGTGATGCAAGTGGTGGCTTTATCCTGTCTTAACCGCTAGACCAAATGCCTGCCCGATCTTGAACTCGCTGAAAACGGCTCATTCTTGTTGCCTGGTGGGAACTGCTGTGCTCAGAAAAACCAGCTCCTGCCACCGCCCCCGGCTGCTCCCCGAGCGGGAGCTTGCAGGCTGCGGCCACCCTGTCTTCAACGGAGTATGTTTCCAGGAAGATGCGGAAAGTGTTAGCGAAAGTGCACTGTTTAAAATACACATGGAAAAAAGAAAACCTATATGCTTACAGTGCACCTAGAGCTTTTTTATAACAACCTTTTTTGTTTGTTTTGGATTCTTTAAATATGTATTATTCTCATTTAGTGCCCTCTTTAGCCAGAATCTCATTACTGCTTCATTTCTGAAATAACATTTAATTTAGATATTTTCCATGTATTGGCCCTGCTAAAATAGAAAGTAGCATCTTTCATAAGGTAGGAACCAACAGGGAAACTTTCCTTTTACTCCCTTTTTACACTTTATGGTAAGTAGCAGGGGGAAAATGCATTTATAGATCATTTCTAGGCAAAATTGTGAAACTAACCACCAACTTGTTTCTACCTATATGCAGCCTCTTTATTTGACTAGAAATGGGGAAAATGGCCTCTTGAAGAGAAAAACCACCATTCTGCATTTAGCTGTATTCATATATTGCATTTCTGTATTTTTTGTTTGTATTGTAAAAAATTCACATAATAAACAATGTTGTGATGTAAAAAAAAAGAAGAAGAAGAAAAAAAGAAAGTGCAGGAGTGAGCAGGTGTCAGTGGGAACGGTAAAACAGAAAGAATAAACCGCTTCCAAGAGCCTTTACCAAAACGTCGTGTTGGGAAAAGAAAAGAAGCTGGGAACCACGAAATCGTCACGGGGTCTGTGACGCTGGCAAGTGGGCGATGCAGCAGGAGGTTGCTTAACGACACTGCTCCAGAACGTGGTGAGACGCCGCACAATGTTTACCAAAGCATTCAAATCCAGAAAGATATTTCTAGAAATACGACCCGGTGACACAATCGGAGAGCAAACACAAATGTATCTGAAGCAGCATTTGTTTACAAGAAGAAACATTTGGAAACAGCTTAAGTGAACGATCGGGGTGGTGGAATGTATTCAGCAGAGTAGAAATTTATTATCAGCAATAGCGTGAGACACTTAAAATGCTGGGCTTAAGAAGAACTAATGAATCAATGCCATGTAAGAGAGAAAGAACTAATAAAATCATTACAATAAAATGGGAAGTGAAAAGAACAGGGCATAAATTCCTCTTAGGGGTGAGTGGAAAAGGGTGTAATGGAAAAAAATGAATGTAATGAAAAAACCTTTTTAAAAAGATTTATTTATGTTAAAGGCAGAATTACAGAAAGAGAGAGAGAGAGTGAGAAAGATCTTCCATCCACTAGTTCACACCTCAAATGGCTGCAACAGCTGAGCTGGGCTGATCTGAAGCCAGGAGCCAGAAGCTTATTCCAGGTCTCCCACATGGGTGCAGGGGCCCAAGGACTTGGGCCATCTTCTACTGCTTTCCCAGGTGTATTAGCAGGGAGCTGGATTGGAAGTGGAGCAGCTGAGTCTTGAACCCAAGCCTATATGGGATGCCGTTTCTTGTAGATGGCAGCTTTACCTGCTATGCCACAGCGCCAGCCCCAGTTCTTTACCTCTTAATGGAAACTGGAGTCAGAAGACAGTCTTCACTGAGCATGGGACACTGGGAGCCTGCAACCTTCAGCCACCAGGTCCTGGGGGGCCCTGACATCAGGTGGGACACCAGGACACAATGGCTGCACAGAGCAATGCAGGTGACTTCCGGGCTGAGCCACCCTCGGCACCAGCAGTTCTTGGTGTGGACAGGGCTTGCTGCTCCCAGGCCTCCCTTGACAGTCACACGGGTGCCCTTCACTGGGCGTGGGCAGTGACGACCTGGCCAGCTTCCACGGCAACACGTTTTCAGCCGCACGAATGAGCCACTACCAGCCGGCTAACATCAAGTGGAACCCCATTTCCTTCTGTTAAGTTTGCCAGGTGTGTGCTGCCTGCAGATTCAGCCCTGACTCAACAGGTAGGGGCTGGGGAGGGCATTTGCTGGGGCAGCCAAGATGCTGCTGGGGATGCCCACCTCCCACACTGCAGAGCCCGGGTTTCAGTCCTGGCTGCTCCCCAATTCCAGTTTCCTGCCAGTGCACACCCTCAAGTAGATGGGTCCCTGCTTCCCACATGGGAGACCTGGAGTGAATTCTCGGCTCTGGGCTTCCGCCTGGCCCAGCCCCAGCTGTTGCAGGCATTTGGGGAATGAGCCAGCAGAAGGAAGATCTTAATCTCTCTGCTTTTTAAACAAAGAAGTAAATAAAATATAAATGAGTAAGTAAATACAAAGAAGTAGGCACTGGTCAGTTCAAGGTCCCCAGAGACTCACCTCCCTGGTGGTCCTCATGGTCCAGGGCCAAGCACTGGCTGTGGTGGACACTCGGTGAAGCAGGAGCGTCACTTCCTGAACACGGTCTGTGGCTTCAGCCTCCTCCTGCCCGTGGGGAGGCAGAGACAGACATGGCTGAGGTCACAAATGGGATCCTAGTCCTGCTCTGACCTATGACCCTCCGAAATAGCTTCCCACTGCTGAGCCTCGGTCTCCTCTCCTGTAGTGGGAGCACTGGCCGAGGCTCTCCCGGGTTCCTGCCAGTGCGGTTATTCTGTGACTCCTCCCCACTAACTGATCAAAATGTTTGGTATCTTTTTTTTGTAAGATTTATTTATTTGTTTGAAAGGCACAGTTACAGAGAGAGAGAGGGAGAGACAGAGAGAGGTCTTCCATCTGCTGGTTCACTCTCCAAATGGCCACGAAGGCCAGGGCTGGGCCAGGCCAAAGTCAGGAGCTTCTTCAGGTCTCCCATGTGGGTGCAGGGGTCTAAGCACATGAGGCATCTTGCGCTGCCCCCCCAGGCACATCAGTGGAGAGTGGAGTGGAGTGGAGCAGCTGGGCCTGGAACTGGCTCCCATATGGGATGTGGCACTGCAGGCGCTAGTTAGTGCCGGCCGCAAACTGTTCTGATTTCTTTACCAAAAGCAAATCTTGTGGTACACAGAGAGGTTCCAAGGAAACCTGGGAGGGGAGAGAGCACTACTGGGCACCTGCCATATATTAAGCCCCAAGGAATTTGAGGTAGAGAATGTAATCCTTACAGTAAACAACCTGCCTACAAGCTGGCTCTTCCCAGAACGTGCAGCACCCAGGGTGAACCCTTGTGTAACTATGGGCTTTGGGTGACGAGGATGCGTCAATGTACAATTGCACCACGCTGGTGGGGGTGTTGATGGGGGGCTGTGCATGTGTGGACTAGGGGTACATGGGATATCTCTGTACCTTCCTCTTCATTTTACTGTGAACCTACTGAAACTATTCTAAAAGAATAAAATTTATGTAGTTAAAAAAAAAGAAAAGGAAGCAAGCAGGGGTGGGGTGCTTCACCCATTTCAGAGAAAGGAAAATAGGTTCTCCTAGGACACTGTCTGCTGCCCCCATTGGGCCACACAGTCACCTCAAGGCCTGCCCACTCTCCCTTCCAAGCCACCTCATGCCATTCACAGTGTGGGAAGATTGACAGCACAAACCGGGGAGCCCAGAAGACACCTGATCCTGGCTTAGGGAGTTCCTAGCCTATGAGTCCTGGGGACCGACCCTCCAACGCTTCTACAGCACAAAGCATCTGCCAAAGCCACCAGGGTGGGTGACTCCTGTGGCTGAGCTGACCGCCAGAAAAGTGCCCAGGCAGTCCTGGAGCCTGGGAGGACAGTACTGGCGCACGTGCTGTCCCCAATGCCTGTAGCTTACTCTCATGATTTTTGATTTATTCATTTTTTATTCACTCAGTACAGTTTGTTTGAATTCCTCCTCGAGGCTAAATCTAACTTTGTGGGAGCCTGATACTTATTTTTGAATCTTCTGTAAGTAAAACTACAGGGGCCGGCACTGTGACACAGCAGGTTAAGCCACTGTCTACAGCACCAGCATCCCATATGAGTGCCAGTTTGAATCTTGGCTGTTCCACTTCTGATGCAGCTCCCTGCTAACATGCCTGGGAAAGCAGTGGATGATGGCCCAAATCCTTGGGCCCCTGTACCCGTGTGGGAGACCTGGATGAAGCTCCTGGCTTCAGCCTGGCCCAGCCCTGGCCATTGTGGTCATTTGGGGAGTGAACGATTAGATAGCCCACGCAGTTCCCACACTCACCTGCCCATCCTGACCTACTCCAGGTCTGGCTTGCATTTCTTCCCAGTCCCAGCCCCCAGGACAGCTGTCACAGGGCACATGAGGGTGGCTGCAGGCACTGCACCAGGAGCAGCAATAGAGCCTGGTGGCTGCGCCACCCCCACCCCACAGACGCTGGCCTCAGCCATGCAGATCCTTTCCTGCCGCGGCTTGCACAGCCCCTGGAGAAGTTAACACCAGGAGGTGCAGGTGCAGGCTGAGGTGCAGGCTGAGGGAGCAGCCGTGGGGACCACTGGGCTGGCCTGCCATTTGCAGAGGAGGGAGCCTTGGCCTCGTGCTCGGGGCTAGTCCCCTGGCAGGCTCCCGGAACACCTTGCGGGAGGGAAGTATTCATGGCAGATAGAGCGCCAAGTCCCACTCAGTCCTCTGCCGCGAGTGAGGGAGGCGTGAGGGAAGCCTCAGGAGTAGCTGGGCCTGGGGCGCACCCCGACCTCAGGCCGGCCCCACAGACCATTTCCCAGTGCGGAGGGAAGACAGATGTCTCCAGGCCCAGGCCCGACCCTTGCTTTCCCTCATCTGCCTGCAGCAGTTGCCCCGAAGCCCAAGGCCTTGCCCAGTGGGAGGGGCGTGGCTCTTCCTCAGGACTGTGTTCCTGATGGTTCCCCTTTCTATGGCGATAAAGACTGTGCCACAGGACAGTGACTCTGAGGGCCGGGAAAAGAGACTGTGGTGCTGCCATCCTAACAGCCCCAGTTCTCTGTGTGTCTGCCCCTGGCTGCTACCCACCGCAGCCCACCCAGAGCTCCAACCTCCAAATGCCTGCCTGTGCACGCGCAACCCCCAGGACACAAGACGGCCTCCTGGGCCGAGGGCAGTGCCACTGCTCAGACTGCAGGTCTGAGCGCGTCCAACAAGCCTTGCCCACAGCTCTTCTCCCACTGAGAGGGAGGCAGAGGGAGGGGTCGGGGTGCTCCCCAGCTGCAGCTGGCTGTGTCTGAGCGGCTCCCGGGTGGCCATCAGTCAGCACAGGGAGCAGACACCCAGACCCCACCTCCAGGCCTGCAGTTGTCCCACGTCCTCTGGCCAGCTCTGCCTCTCATTCTTCACTCTCCTGTCCCCTATCTTCATGGGTCAAGTTCTGGAAATTTCCAAAAGTTAGTTCCTCCTCGCACCCTCCAGGTGTGATAGCACACAGCAGGCCCTGAATGCAAACGGGGGGCAGGTGGCCGGTGCTGGTGGCCATGCTGTCTTGCTCTTCAGTGGGAGGCCTGCTGGGGGCCTGGCATAGCACATGCCATGGGTTGCACCACATGGGAGACCCAGATGGAGTTCCTGGCTCCTGGGTTCGGCCTGACTCAGTCCCAGCTGTTGTCACTATCTGGGGGAGTGAACCAGTGATGGAAGATCTGCCCCCCCAACTCTGCCTTTCAAATAATAGATAGGTCTTAAAAAACAGCATATACCCTTGGGGCCTCCTGCATTATGGCAAAACAATTTAAGCCACCACTTGAGACACTGGCATCCCATATCTAAGTGCTAATTGGAGTGTCAGCTGCTCCAGTTCCAATTCGGTTCCTTGATTTGTCTATTTTGTTTTTAAGAGTTATTTATTTATCTGAAAGTCAGAATTACAGAGATAGAGGGAGAGACAGAGAGAGAACTTCAATCTGCTGGTTCATTGCCAAATGGCCACAATGGCCAGGCTGAAGCCAGGAGCTAGGAGCTTCTTCTGGGTCTCCCATGTGGGTGCAGGGCCCCAAGGGCTTGGGCCATCTTCTACTGCTTTCCCAGGCCATAGCAGAGAGCTGGATCAGAAGAGGAGCAGCCAGGACTAGAACCAGCATCCATATGGGATGCCTGTGCTTCAGGCTAGGGCTTTTTTTTTTTTTTTTTTTTTTTTTGACAGGCAGAGTGGACAGTGAGAGAGAGAGAGAGAGAGAGAAAGGTCTTCCTTTGCCATTGGTTCACCCTCCAATGGCTGCCGCGGCCAGCGTGTTGCGGCCGGCACACCGCACTGATCCGATGGCAGGAGCCAGGTACTTATCCTGGTCTCCCATGGGGTGCAGGGCCCAAGCACTTGGGCCATCCTCCACTGCACTCCCTGGCCACAGCAGAGAGCTGGCCTGGAAGAGGGGCAACCGGGACAGAATCCAGTGCCCCGACCGGGACTAGAACCCGGTGTGCCAGTGCCACAAGGTGGAGGATTAGCCTAGTGAGCCACAGCGCCGGCCAGGCCAGGGCTTTAAATCGCTGTGACTCTGGGCTGGCCCCACACCATAGCTATTTGAACAGAGAAAAATCACTACAATGTATTTCTCGTTCTTTTTTTAATTAATTAATTAATTTGAAAGAGAGAGAGAGATCTTCCGTCTGCTGGTTCATTCCCCAGATGACCACAATGGCCAGTTCTGGGCCAGGCTGAAGCCAGGAGCTTCTTCTGGATCTCCCATGTGGCTGCAGGGGCCCAAGCACATGGGCCATCCTCTGCTGCTGTCCTAGGTGCATTAGCAGGAAGCTGGATTGGAAGTGGAGCTTCCAGGACACAAACCGGCACCCATATGGGATACCGGCATTGCAGGCAGCGGCTTTTCCTGCTACACCACAGCGCCGCCCCCTACAAAGTATTTCTAACTATGTGTAGAGTTGAGTGACTGCAAAGGTAAAAAGAGAACTCCGCTGGATTACAGAGCTCATGGCTGCCAGCTACCAAACCCGGGCTGGGAGAACAAGAGGGAGAAGCTGGCATGGACAGGAACCTAACGGAGGGACCCAGGCTCCGGAGGAGGCAATGCCAGCTGGCCGAGGTCTCTGAGGACGGTGCAGTGAGGGGCTTCCCCAAGAGCTGCCCGAAGGGCCAAGTGCATTCCGGGTGGCTACTGGAAAGCAGCGCTGCCGGGGCTAACCCGGGTGCAGCAGATCCGCACAGAGGCACGCCAGGTGTGCACACTGAGGTGTGGATGAGCCCCAGAAGCACTGTGCTCAGAAGCCAAAGAGGACGTGGGCTGTGCACTTCCACTTCAGTGAAATAACCAGAAACGGGTGCTCTGCGGAGAGCTGCAGGAGCACGTGGCTACTGAGGGCCCAGCGTGGGGGGTGGGGTGCAGACCATCACTGTGTTGGAAATGCTGTGAGGGGGGCCAGCGCTGTGGCATAGCTGGTAAAGCCACCGTCTGCAGTTCTGGCATCCCATGTGGGCGCTGGTTCAAGTCCTGGCTGCTTCACTTCTGATCCAGCTGTCTGCTGTGGCCTGGGAAAGCAGTGGAAGATGGCCCAAGTCCTTGGGGCGCTGTACCTGTGTGGGAGACCGGAAGAAGCTCTTGGCTCCTGGCTTCGGATCGGCACATTTCCAGCTATTGTGGCCATCTGGGGAGTGAACCAACAGACGGAAGCCCTCTCTCTCCCTCTGCCTCTACCTCTCTATAACTCTGCCTTTCAAATAAATAAATAAATCTTTAAAAAAAAAAAAAAGAAATGTTGTGAGGTGAGTTTGGGGACAAGGTTGTACAGCTCTGTCAATAGGCAGACAGTTTTTGAATGACACGCTTCAAATGGGTGGATTTTTGTAGTGCATAAATCAATCCTCAAAAAATCTTTAAAAAAAACCTTCAAAAGCAAGTAGACAGAAAACCATAGGAATAAGCAAGTTCCTCCTTTCTGCCTGCCTCTCCCTCCCTCTAACGCCCTCTCTGCCCTCTCTCTGCTCAGCACTAGCAGGTGAATTAGCTTTTTGTGTTACTACAAGCAAATGCTGGTGACAAGCTACTTAGCAATCCTAGGGAGGGAATTTATTTGGGCTTACTGTTGTGAAGGTCCACAGTCCAAGGTCGGCTGGGCCATCTGTGAGGCTGGACCACCAGGCAGGAGGGCAGCCTTTGTGGAGGGTGGCTCGCAGGGTGACCTGGGGAGAGGAGGAGGGGGAGCGGGAGATGGAGGGGGTGGGGCAGGGGAGGGAGGGGAGAGAGAGCAGCTGGGCTCAACTTGGGCTTTGATAACCAAGCCCTTTAGAAGAACTACCAAGGGCATGTCCCTAGTGACCTGAGGACCTCCCGCAGGCCCACCTCCTAAATACCACAATGGGATCAAGTTTCCTCCCTCTCAGTACCAATAACTTATGACTTTGGGGTTTACAGGTGTGCCTGAGGTTCAGCTTACAGCAAAGAGGAAGACTAGGCTCGCAAGGCACAGGCGGACGGTCCGTGGCGTCTCAGAGCAGGTTCCAGCAGGCAAGTTTGGAGCAGAAAGCCCGTTACTTCCGAGCTGTTGTCGTCTGTAAGTGATCCCTAAGGAAGGAGGTTGCTGGCTCCTGAGAAAGGGCTGGAGGCCCTGCCTGGTGATCAGGACAAAGCATCCCTGCAGCAGAGTCTGGGAGGCTGGGAAAACAGGCAGGAGTGAAAACAGTGGCGACCAGGAGCCCAGAGAATCAGCGACAGCTGGAGCCACAGGGCGGGGACGGTGTGGATCTGCAGGGGCTTGGTATACCCACCTGCTGAGCTCAGCGACTGGGGCCGGCTGCAACATTTCTTGTGGGTGGTGTGGATTTGGGGGCCATAGGTTCTGAGATCCCCCATTATAGGACTCATTCCTCATAAACTGCAAGTGCTCTGAATAAGGTAGCACAGGCCAATGAGTTAGCGCTTCCGCTGTGCCAAGCACCATGGACTCTCAAGCATTTCCAAACTGTTCCTGCCCCGAGAGCAGAAACCAGCACCTGATGGGAATTAGGGGATCTGGACAAGGGAAGTTCCTACCTTCAGAATTTTTCTTTCATCCCACACCAAGGTCCAGATGCAGTTTGTTGGCCGTGAACTCTTCTGTGGATGCAGCAGCATGAGGAGCAACCTCCTCATCCACAGAGCCAAGTTTGGATCCCAAACTACCGATTCTAGCCCGTGACTCGCAGTCGCTGATGCAGAGAATGACCGGAGAGAGAAGCAGGCGGCATTCTCCTTCACGCTCGAGCCCCACGGTGCCAAGGCCTGCTGTGTGCCCCGCACGGGACACGTGCTGGCTGAGAAGCCACGTGTTTGCTCAGATGTGGGTGCCTTGGAGTTGATTTTCTGCTTTACATGTGCGTGGTATTGTGCGATGTCCCCCAGTGTCATCTGACAATGGGGCCCGTCAGTATCCTTGGCTTCCTCTTCAAGCACAGACTTTAGCATTATCTTTGCAGTTAATTTACAAGCTTCCTGGCAAGGATACGACTGGATTCTGCATGCACTCCCAAAGTTTTGGTTTTAACAGCACCAGATTGTGGGTCAGGGGCAAAGGGATTGCAGGTCCAGTAAGGGACATTTGACAAGATTCTTCATTAGACTTCCACCCAGAATTTTCACGGAGGGCTGCGGGTGTGCAGTCGGCACCCAGGAATTTGTCTGGTATCATCGTGGTCGCGTGGGGTCTGTCGGTTCCACATGTCCACCGTGCTCTCCTGGACTCCGTGCTGCCGCCTGCTCCGCGCTTCACTTTTGGAGATCGTCTTTCGAGGCCCCGACCCACATTTGCGAGGAGGGGCACGAACGCACACATCACGAGCACGGACCGCGACGCACAGGCGAGAAGCCCCGCACCGACCTGACCCTTGTTCCTTGTCCACAACCTCTCCCTTCCAGCTGGCAGCTTCGAAGACTTTAGTTTTACTCTGGGTGTTCCAAAGCTTCACCAGGGTCTTTTTAAAAGTGTATTTCAATTTTTATTTATTTATTTTTGAAAGCACCATGCTGTTTTAGGTGTCCTTTTGGACGAGCAGGAGGGAAGAGTTGGATAAAATCAGGCTAGTCTTTGGAAAAAAGCATCAGTGTCTTCATATCCTTAATATTTGGTCTTCAACTTTCTTTTCTTCAATTTTTATTAGTTGAGAGGCAGACAGACAGAGCTTCCACCTGCCACTTCGCTCCCCAAATGCCCAGGATGGCTGGGGCTGGGCTGGGTTGAAGGAAGGGGCCAGGAGCACCAGCCGGGAGCCCAGTTACTGGAGCCATCACGGGCGCCTCCCAGGGGCTGCGGCGGCAGAATCTGGAGCCAGGAGCTGGGTGGGGCAGGTACTCGGATGTGGGATGCAGGTGTTGGCACTGCTAAGGTGAACGCTTGTCCCCTTCTCAACTTCCCTGGAAGCTTTTTGCTTCTTCATGGGTCAGGAGCGGCTGGTAGGGGAGGGGTAGGAACGCAGCGGGCAACTTCATCGTCTGGACTGAACACCTGTCTGAGGGCGGATCCCAACACCAGCCTCTGTGATGCTGTGCTCTCTTTTTAAGAAAAATTACTTATTTAAGTACTTTCACTATACTTGAAAATAAGAGAGGGGAGAGAGAGAGAGAGATCTTTCATTTGCTGGTTCACTCCCCAAATGCCTCTAAAGGACTAGGCCAGGACAAGCCAAAGCCAGAAACTTGGCACTCACACAGGTCTCGCATGTGGTGGTTGGCAGAGGCCCAAGTACCAGAGCCATCGCCTGCTGCCTCCCAGGCACATGTTCGCAGGGAGCTGGACTGGAAGTGGAGGAGCTGGAACTCAGCCCAGGCACTCTGATGTGGGACGTGGTCCCAACCAGTAACCCAACTTGCTGCACACGACACCGCCCAGGCTATGCCTTCGGGTGACAGAAAAGTGACCAAGGCCTAACAACAAATGAGGCTTCTGGCCAATGACCGTGGTTCTTCCCCCATCCTCAGGGGATTTATTGGCCCAGAACTTCACACAGGAGTTGATCAAGCGAAGTGCCAGGGTGCCCCACTTGCCTCCTGGGACATGGTAGAGCCACAGCGTCCCATATCTCTGGGCTCGGTGTGAACATGTGACCTGCTTTGGCCAATGAAACGTGGGCAAAGGCTGGCGCCGTGGCTCACTAGGCTAATCCTCCGCCTTGCGGTGCCAGGCACACCGGGTTCTAGTCCCGGTCCGGGCGCCGGATTCTGTCCCGGTTGCCCCTCTTCCAGGCCAGCTCTCTGCTGTGGCCAGGGAGTGCAGTGGAGGATGGCCCAAGAGCTTGGGCCCTGCATCCCATGGGAGACCAGGATAAGTACCTGGCTCCTGCAAATGGATCAGCTCGGTGCGCCAGCCACGGCAGCCATTGGAGGATGAACCAATGGCAAAAGGAAGACCTTTCTCTCTGTCTTTCTCTCACACTGTCCACTCTACCTGTCAAATAAAAAAAAAAAAAGAAAGAAAGAAAGAAACATGGGCAAAAGTAACACCACCTCCAGGGAGGAGCTAAAGGCCAGCCAGTGTCATGTGGGTGTCCCTGCTCTGTTACTGTGCAATGTTCCAGCTGCCGGCTCCTTGTCTGCCTGCATCCTTTGGTGGGGACCAGGAAAAGACCCCCGGCCCCAGCCAGCACCATCACCATGGTGTTAACATAAGCAAGAAATAGAGGTCACGGACTTCAGTCACTGAGATCCTGGGGGTTGGTCTTGTAACATCACTCAGCCTCTCCTGGAGGAAATGGGCTACACAGACCAGGAAAGCTCATCAAACCTTTGCCAGACTCTCGGCCCTCAAGCTGCCACTGATGGGGCCCACCTGCTCCCCTCCCCCAGGCCCCTCTTACAGTGGGTTCCAGCGCTCCGTTCCCTAGTTGAACTGCCCTTCCAGCATGTCTGTCAACAGCACACCACAGTCAGGAATAGTATCAGCATCAGCGTGGATTTTCAACAAACAAAAATACTCCGTAGCGTGAAAAACCTGCTCAAAAAGGCAGTGTTGGGTCTGAGGTCCACGTGCTCCCAGCCCCCCAGACCCAGGTGGGGCCCCCAGGGCACAGGTCGGCTGGATTCCTCCTGGCTGCCTGGCCCTGATGTCTGCCAGACAGCGTGACCTTGGAGGTGGGGCCCGGCAAACGTGGGTGCCCCTGGGGAGGCAGGGTGTGGTCAGGAAGGCATCGTATGCTCGTCCTCTGCATCTCCTCCTCCTGTTCGTGGACAGTGGGCAGTGGCAGATACATCTGGGCGCTCGCCCTGGGGCTGCAGGGACTCGGATCCCACGCAGAGGCCAGGCCCTGGGTATCTGAGCTGGCTGCTGGTGCGAGGGGAGGTGGAGGCCCGACTGCCCCAGGGGCTCAGCACAGCATAAGGCAGTTTGCGAATCATTCAGTCTTTGTATTTGTTTTTTTCTTTCCTCCTTCCCTCCCTCCTTCTCTCTCTCTCTCTCTCTCTCTCCCTCCTCTCTCTCTTTCTTTCTTTCAATTTGACAGGCAGAATTAGACAGTGAGAGAGAGACAGACAGAAAGGTCTTCCTTCCATTGGTTCATCCCCCAAGTGGCTGCCATGGCCAGCACGTTGCAGCCAGCACACTGCGCCGATCTGAAGCCAGGAGCCAGGTGCTTCCTCCTGGTCTCCCATGGGGTGCAGGGCCCAAGCACTTGGGCCATCCTCCACTGCCTTCCCGGGCCACAGCAGAGAGCTGGACTGGAAGAGGAGCAACCAGGACTATAACCCGGCACCCATATGGGATGCCGGCGCTGCAGGCAGAGGATTAACCAAGTGATCCACGGCGCCGGCCCAGAACCACTCAGTCTTCACACAGAAACCCCGTGCTGCCTCCGTGGGCGGGGGCTGGTACAGGCTCCGGTGCCCTATTGCTCGGGGCGGATGCTAGGTCTATGGCATGGAGGGTCTGTAGTGCCTCCTGCGCCCGGAGGCAGTGTGGAAGGCTGGAGGTCAGAGGTCGGGGGCCTTGTTCTCTCGCACGGCCGTGATCTGCTGCAGGAGGAAGGCCAGCTGCATCTTCCGGGCAGCGGGGTCCTCCTCCAAGGCGTTGAGGATCTCATCGTGGTACTTGGGCATGTACTGGTACTGCTTTTTTGTTTTGTTTTGTTATCTGGGTCAAAGGTCACAGGGCGGGGTGAGCGCACAGTCAGCACCACGGGGCCTGGGTAGCCCATCAGTGTGAGGATGAGAGGGAACCCCGCCCGGGAGAGCGAGGGCCACGCGCTGCCCGGGGTCCCCCCGCCTGGAGGAGGGAGGCTGCAGAGGCCGGTGGGGCCACAGCTGACCACAGCCCCCGGGCCAACGGAGCCCCTGGGGGGCTCTGGATCTGGATGCGGCCCGCACATGCGTTTGGAATGCGGCGTGGGTGGGCACGGGCAGAGCTGCTGAGAGCAAGAATGGGGTGGAGCAGAGGAAGAATGTTCCGGAAGGGAAGTGGCAGGCTGGACCCAGTAACAGGTGGAAAGGGCGCGAGGTGTCTCTCTCTCTCTCTCTCTCTCTCTCTCTCTCTCTCAGTGCCAGCCTGCATGTCCAGCCGGGGCAGTGGGTGGGAGAGGGAGAACTGAAGCTGCCCCCCGTTTCCAGACACCGTGGTCTGAGCCCAGAAGCCCCGTGGCTGGGAGAAGACGTTGACTGACGCGTGTCTGGGACAAGGACTGGATCCAGAGCGTGTGGAGACCCTCGGGAATCTGTAAAGGCGCTAGCAACCGCTGAGAGAGGCACGGGGTCTGCCAGACATGTCTCCAAAGCAGCGGACCCACGACCACCAAGCACGGACAGAGACGCTGGGCACCGTTGGTTGGCAGGGGAACGCGCCCCTGGCCGGCGTGGACATGGCCCCAGCCCCTGGGACGGCTGGGGTCCCAGGACCGGGTGCGGCTGGGCGATTGCCGCCAGCCAGAGCAGGTTCACTCAGAAGCGTGGGCCTGAGGGCCCGGGGCAGCGCTGCCACGCCCACGGAAGAGGAAGTGGCTCAGAGGACGTGGGTGGAAGGCGGACCCGGAGCCCTGGTGTCTGCCTGCCGGGGAGGACCAGCGGCCACACGGAGCAGCAGACCACAAAGCCACCCAAGCGAAGGGCTCTGGAAGGTGAGGAGGCTGTCATTGGCAAGCTTCAAAGAGCTAAAAGGACGGCCCAAAGACGAGAGCGAAGCCTCCGAGCCCCGAGTTGGTGGCAGCTGCGACTGCTGTGGCAGATTCTCTCCCTTTGACCAGCAGAGCCCCAGGCACACCTGCTCAGGCAGCTCCCGCACACGAGGAAGCCCCGTGGGCACAGGGGGACCGGCCGAGGCCGAAGGTCAGTCTCAGGAGCATCACATCAGATGTGAAAGCTGCCAGGCCTGCGGCAGCCGGGGTTCATACACGACCAGAGCCTCAGATTCAGTGTGACGAAGGATCTGAGGTCCTCTGGACAGAAGACTACTGATCTCAGAAAATTATTAGGACAAATGTATTCAAGGGGGAGAGGCTTGATATTTTGGACCCTAAGACACTCACTGCAGAAGCACCTGAAGCAGAAGCAGACCTTCACTCTGGGGATCGAGTTTGCTAAGCAGCGGCTGCAGGAAGTGAACAGCCCTTCCCGAATGTGTTTGAAGAGGGGATCCAGCGGACCCAAGAGGGGAAACTGTGGGAGTTCCCAGTGAACAAGGACGCAGGTTCTGATGATGATGGCTGAGAATGTCATGAACATATTTGCTTGGCTAAACACCTGGAGGGTTTTCCAAAACAAGGACCAATTCGCCACTTCATGGAGCTGGTGATTTGTGGCCTTTCCAAAAACCTGTATCTGAGTGTTAAACAGAAGGTTGAGCATATAGAACGGTTTAGAAATTATTTTAATGAAAAAAGTGACATTCTAAAAGAAAAGAACATACAGTTCAATTAAGATGTTGGAAATTTCTCATTGGATACTATAAATAAAATAATTTCACTAGAAAAAAAAAACACAGGATCTATTTACTCTGAAGATTTCTGAAGCTCCACACTCCCCCCCACCCCCCCACCCCGTCCACCACAACAGAGCAATGGAGCTGGGCGGAGCTCAGGCTGCCAGAGGAGGAGCCTGGGAGAGGGACGCCCCAATGCCTGGTCCCCGGGCACCCCTTGCAGGTGGCGACCAGAGCAGCAGTGGCAGCAGCCGGAGCCAGGCTTGCTGCTGGCTGCTCTGGGCAGAGCAAGCAGGCAGGAGCCCGGGCTCTGTGCCTAGCGCTGCAACCTCGCAGCCACACCACTGCAGAAAGCTGGAGGTCCGAGGTTGGGTGTCAAGGAAGGCTGCAGCCCCGCGACAACGCGGGAGACAGTGGGCAGGTGTGCGCAGAACACAACAGAAAGTTCCCGTTCTTACAGTCAGAAGATTGGGGGAGATTTGAGACCCTGGCGGGGAGGAGAGAGTGAGGCCGTGGGCGGCACACCTGCACCTGCGGGCGCCTGGAGTGTGTGAGCTGCAGGATTCTCTGAACGAGGCGGTCCCGGCCCCGCAGGGGCCCAAGCGCTTGCAGATGGCTGCACACTGGGGCTGCAGGGGCCTGGGAACGAAGAGCATGCTTTCCAGATGCTTCGAAATCCTCTTTTTAAAAAATCAGTGCATTTTAATAAGCCAAAAGCTGCCCCCCCCACACACACACGATGGCTTTTGTTTTTCAGCATCCAAATGTGTTTTGTGGTCCAGTTGACATCAGCCTGAGGCTTGGGGTTTCATCTACTTGAAAGGCAGAGAGATGTTCCAGATCTGCTGGTTCACTCCCCAAATTCCTGCAGCAGGCAGGACTGGGCCAGGCTGAAGCCAGGAGCTTGGGGCGCCAACCGGGTCTCCCATGTGGGTGATGGGAGCCCAAGTACTTGGGCCCTCACCGGCTGCCTCTCAGCATGTGCCTAGCAGGAAGCTGGATTGGAAGAGAGTAGCGAGGACTTGAACTGGATTCCTCACAAGGAGGGTGCCTCCAGGGGGCCCACTTCAGGAGGGGAGGCAAGGAGAAAAGGTCACTGGTGTGGAGGTGTGGCCATTGGGTTTTCACCCCTGGCCCCGAGTGGGAGGGAAGAAGGAAGGGATGTGGCTTGAGCTCCCCCTTGCCTGGCTGCGCCCAGCCATACCACTGTCACAGACCGTGCGGAAACAGCACTGCTGAGAGGTGAAGCCGTGATGTCGCCAAGGTCACCCAGAGGAGCAGTGCCAGAGCCAGCACGGACAGACACAGGAGCCAGGAGCCTTGTGCTCCTGGGACATTCATCTGTGCGGCGGAGGTCCCTGGGAGCCCATGGCTGCACCTGCTCTCTGAGGTTGCACTGAATCTATTTTTTTTTTTTTTCAAAAGAGAGAGAGGGACAGAGAGAAAGAGAGTAAATCTTCTCTCCGCTGGTGTGCTTCCCAAGAGGCCACAACAGCCAGGGCTGGGGCAGACCGAAGCCAGGAGCCAGGAGCTTCTTCCAGTTCTCTCACACGGGTGCAGGGGCTCAAACATTTGAGCCATCCTCTGCTGCTTTTTCAGGCCCATTAGCAAGGAGCTGGATGGGAAGTGGAGCATCCAGGTCTCGAACTGGTGCCCAAATGGGATCGAGCACTTCAGGTGGCGGCTTTACCTGCGACACCACAGCGCTGGGCCCTCACTCTTTGCTCTTGAGCCCAGCGCCCCATCCCACTGAGAACACCCTGGATTCCGTCCTGGTGCCCAGATTGTGACCCTTTCCTGGCTTCAGAGACCATGCCCAATTCTGCCTTCTGCAGCTTTGCTTCCCAGGGTTTCTGTTGCCAAAGAGCAAGCAGGACATGAAGATATTGCCTCCTTTGCCGTTGGTTCACCATCCAATGGCCGCCGCAGCTGGCGCACTGCAGCCAGCGCACCGTGCTGATCCGATGGCAGGAGCCAGGTACTTATCCTGATCTCCCATGGGGTGCAGGGCCCAAGCACTTGGGCCATCCTCCACTGCACTCCCTGGCCACAGCAGAGAGCTGGCCGAGAAGAGGGGCAACCAGGACAGAATCCAGCACCCCGACCGGGACTAGAACCCGGTGTGCCGGCGCCACAAGGCGGAGGATTAGCCTAGTGAGCCGCGGCACCGGCACTATGTATTCCTAATTATTGCTGCTCCTCTCTTATGTGCCCAATTTATAAATTAAGCTGCATCATGGGTGTGCGTGCACAGACCAGACACAGCACATCCAAGAGGACTCCCCTCCTCTTTTCTCCCCTGTCGGTGTTCGGGCAGCCTGGCCCTGGGCTTTGTCCCTTGCCCCCTGCCCCCACCCCCGGCTCTCCCCTCTCTCCTCCCCTCTCAGAGGCCCTTGCTTCTTCCACCTGCCCAGAGGTCTCCTCTGCCTGCTGCTTAGGTTCCTTCCTCTTCCCTCCCCTGCCTCCCCTGCAGCTCGGGGCCACCTCCTTCCTACCTTGTGAGCTTCCCCTCCAGCCTCGGGCTCCACTGCTCTGGGCCCTCTCACTCCCAGTGGGACTCCAGGCTGCAGCTTCCCCTTCCACCTGCTGGGACTGGCATCCCCATGACCTCGACCCCCCCGTGCCCCTGCTGTGCTCCTGCACAGCCCACTGGAGTTGAGACTTTTTGTCTTTGCTCTTTAGAGCAGTTAAACTCATCTCTATCCTTTTATGTTGCTGTCCAGATGCGCCCAGCCCACCTTGGGAAAGAGGGCGGGCATGGCAGCCAGTGCACTGAGACCCTCGCCAACGCCCCCGTCCCTCTGCCTCTGGCCTGGGCTCAGCTCCTCCTGCAGATGTCCGTGGGCCCCGCGGAAGAGGAGGGTCCTCAAAGTGGTGGCCCGTGGCCCTCCTGCACCCACAGGGGTGCCCACCAAGACCCTCAGTGCACTTGGATACCACAGATGACACCCAGCCCAACACTGTGCTTCCCCCCACACACCCCCATCGTAAAGTACAGACACACTAAGATTCACAGCCGTGAATCTGTGTATATGGACACAACAATTATAACGACAGACTGCGTAGGCAGTTGTGTGAATGCCAGCCCTCCTGTCTCAGCTGCCCCTGAGCACTTAAAGATTTATTTTTTATCTGTTTGAAAGGCAGAGTTGGAGAGGGAGAGAGGGAGACAGAAAGAGAGATCTTCCTCTGTAGAGCCATGGGTTAGGTCCTGGATAAGCCTCAGTCCTCAGTAAATCTAGGTTAAAAATCATGCAATCATGCTCAAGACGGCGAAGAGAAGAATGGATGAACACAGGGGCTGGGGAAAAACTGTGTGTGACCTGGGCAGCACTGTGTGTGACCGGGGCAGCACTGTGTGTTTCCTGGCAGCACTCTGTGTGTGACCTTGTAGTACTGTGTGTGACCTGAGCAACACTGTGCAGAGGCCACGGCCATTGCCTTCTGTTCAACGCTGATGCTGTTGTGAACACAGCCGTGCGTAAGGGAGCCTAAGGCAGCAGACTGTCCTTCACACCTGTATTAGCTGGACACTGTTGTCTGCTTAAGAGTTGTTTCTTAATAATCAAGTCCACGGACACAGTTTGTGCGCCTGAGTCATGGGTGTTCCGGTGGTGCTGACTGGCAAACTGGGGCACAGACACAGGGACACGGCTCTCAGCTAGAGCTGGCTGCGTTGTTATGAAAAAAGTATCAAGTCCAACGCCTAGGTACAGAGATGGTAGACTGCCAGGAGAGGAAAGTTCAACACAGCGTGTTACAGTCTCTAGTAACTGTTTATTTCCACCCAAGAATGTCTGTCCCGCTGGGACTCACTGCCACCGTGTCTGATGCTGCGCCTGCCTTTCCCCTCGGAGACGGAAGCGTGGACCACGTGCTGCTTAGTTCACCAAAGTCTTCCTCACTACCCGCCAAGCACCGGTGCCTCTAAATCTATCAGACCATACCGATGTTTCAGGAGTGGAAAACCGGAACGTCTGTATCTGTAAAACAATGCATGACTTTAGGTCCGTCACGGGCATTAGAGTAGAACATACATTCTCTTCCTGCTTCAACCAATGTTTTTCTTAGTACAAGCTTTTATAATTTTACTCCCATTTATGTTTGGACAGAAACCTGCACTCTGTACCTGTCTCTCTCTTTTAAATTTACTTATTTTTAAAATATTTATTTATTTATTTGAAAGGCAGAGTTGTGGGGGAAGAGAAAGAGAGACGAGACAGAGAGAGACAGAGAGATCTTCCATCTGTGCGTTTAGTCCCCAGATGGCTGCAATGGGCTGAGCTGGGCTGTTCTGAAGCCAAGAACCAGGAGCTTTTTCAGGGTCTCCCATGAGGATACAGGGGCCCAAGGGCTTGTTCCGTCTTCAGGCTCATTAGGAGGGCATTGGATTGGAAGTGGAACAGCTGGGAGTTGAACCAGAATCCAGATAGAATGCCGGGGCTGCAGACCGTGGCTTCACCTGCTACACCACAGTGCTGGCCTCCATGATTGCATTTTCTTTACTGATTAAAAATACTTTGAGGGGGGTAAGCATGTGGTGTGGTGGTTAAGAAGCCACTTAGGACACCCTCAACACACATCGGGGTGTCGGGATTCAAATTTGAGCTCTGCTTCTGATTCTAGCGTCCTGGAAAGTGCAGCTTGGGGCCGAGGCTCACTTGGTTAATCCTCCGCCTGCGGCACCGCCATCCCATATGGGTCCTGGATTCTAGTCCCGGTTGCCCCTCTTCCAGTCCAGCTCTCTACTGTGACCCGGGAAGGCAGTGGAGGATGGCCCAAGTGCTTAGGCCCCTGCACCCGCATGGCAGACCAGGAGGTAGCACCTGTCTCCTTGCTTCAGATCAGTGCAGCTCCAGCCATTGCAGAGTGAACTATCGGATTGAAGACCTCTCTCTCTGTCTCTCCCTCTCACTATCTCTAACTCTACCTCTCAAATAAATAAAGAAAAAAAATTTTAAAAAGAGTCTTCAAAATTCTTTAAAAATCATATGAAAAAATTATGCATGGATTAAAACAATATGGACCAAGCTTAACTCCACCCATGCACAGACTTTGGGGAGCCCCCGTGTCCCCATGAGCTCACACAGTCCTAGCAAAGAAGCAGGGAAATAGTTCTGGGTGTGCAGCCTTTGCTGTGGGGACATGAGACAGCACACGAGCATGTGGGGCAGCGTCCCTAGGGCTGGGAACAGAGCCCACACAGCCCAAGGTTAAAAGCAGCCACAGGTGTCTGAGGGGCAGGGTGGGGCAGCCTGCCCATGGGCCAGGGAGTCCAGGGAGCAGTGTGCAGAGGCAGCTTTACGTCAGTTCCGGAGGCATAATTGATGTCAGCTCCCAGAACTCACAACAGCTAACTTACATTCCCCAGAATGCTCTCAGTCAACCAGTTAAGAACAGTAAGACAACTGAGACAATGAGAACAGAAAAAAAGGCAACCTACTTACTTGTGGGCTGGAAAAGATCTGCAGACACTGAGGGATCTCATGGGATCTGAGGGTGCTAATGATAAACCAGCATTAGAACTGGGTTCTGGCCGGCGCCACTGCTCACTAGGTTAATCCTCCTCCTTGCTTTGCTGGCACCCCAGGTTCTAGTCCCGGTTGGGGTGCCGGATTCTGTCTTGGTTGCCCCTCTTCCAGGCCAGCTCTCTGCTGTGGCCAGGGAGTGCAGCGGAGGATGGCCCAAGTGCTTGGGCCCTGTACCCCATGGGAGACCAGGAGAAGCACCTGGCTCCTGCCTTCGGATCAGCACTGTGCACCGGCCACAGCACGCCAGCCGTAGCAGCCATTGGAGGGTGAAACAATGGCAAAGGAAGACCTTTCTCTCTGTCTCACTCTCTCACTGTCCACTCTGCCTGTCAAAAAAAAATTGAAAAAAAAAGTAGAACTGGGGTGCAGATCTCCACGACAGGATCAGCCCATTCATTCATTCACTCTCTCTCTCTGCCCTGGCCCCAGCCCCTTCTCTCACCTCTCTGTCTCTTGGACTCCATCTTGGACACAGGCTCTCTTCCCAGGAGAGAGGACTTGCACCATCCTGGCATTCACAGCCCCCAGTGGAAGCCTCCAGGGGAGCGAGCTCTTCCTGGTAGCTGTGTCTCCTGCCCGGCAGAGCCCTGGCATGGACGCTACCTGCATTATGAGCTCATCCAGCTCAGGCACTGTGACCAGGGGTGGCCACCCAGGGGGCTGTGCCTGTGTCCCCTGAAGGGCAGGGGTAAGGGTGGTGTTTCGTGTCTGGTTGCCCAGCTAAAGTGACATTGGGTAGACTCTCTCTGGTGATGAGTAGTCTGGCTTTCACTGGTTCTGCAGGTCTGCCCCATTAGCACATGGCCCCCAGCAGACTTTAGCAGGGTACAAGGGCTTCCAACAGTTCATACAACACGTGCAACACACGAGCAGGCTATCTATCACCACACCCCGTGAACCAAGTGTGACAAAAGGCTGTGACACCTCTCTGAGGATGAGCAAAAGGCCTTTACTTGGCTGATATCAGATTAGGAGCGAGAAAGAAACCTTGGTTCTTGGGGCGTGGTGTATGGCACAGCAGGCTAAGACACTGCTTATGATGCCAGCATCCCATAGTTGAAGTGCCTGTTCAAGCCCTGGCTCCAATCAGCTCCCTACTAACGCACCTGAGAAACCAGCGGCATATGGTCCAAGTACCTGGGCACCTGCCGACCATGTGGTAGACCTGGGTGGCATCCTAGGCTTTATAAAAAGATTTATTTTATTTTTTTGAAAGGCAGAGTTGCAGAGAGAGAGGGAGGAATACAAACAGACACACACATGCACACAAACACAGAATAGAAGGGGAGAGAGAGAGATAGAGAGGGAGAGAGAGAGAGAGACAGACAAAGAGAGAGAGGTCTTACATCTGCTGGTTCACTTCTTAGATAGCCACAATGGCAAGGGAAGTGCCGGGTGGAAGCCAGGAACCAGGAGCTTTCTGGGTCTACTATGTGAGGGAAGCAGCCGAAGCATTTGGGTCATCTTTCGCAGCTTTCCCAGGCACATTAGCAGGGAGCTGGGCTGGAAGTGGAGCAGCTGAGGATCAAGCCAGCACCCATATGGGATGGCATCACTGCACCGCGGGCCTAACCCCTTACACACAGTGCCAGCCTCACAGGCTCCTGGCTCAAACCAGCCCACCTGGCCATTGCAGCGAGGTGGGGAGTAAGCAGAGGATAGAAGATCACTTGACCTTTCAAATAAATAAATCTTAAAGAAGCCTGGGCACCAGCGCTAGGGCATAGCAGTCAAGCTGCCACCTGTGACACTGGCATCCCATATTGGGAGGCTGGTTTGTGTCTGGCTGCTCTGCTTCTGATCCAGCTCCCTGCTTACGTGCCTGGGAAGGCAGAGGAAGATGGCCAACTACCTGGGGCATTGCCAACTGAGGGGAAACCTGGATGGAGTTTGGGTGCCTGACTTCAGACTGGCCTTGTAGCCATTTGGGGATGTGGGCAGGGGAACCAGTGAATGAAAGTTCTCTCTCTGCACCTTTTCTCTCTGTCTATGTGTGTGTGTGTGTGTGTGTGTTTTGTCTCCCTGTAGCTGTAAGTCGCCTTTTAAATAAATCAAGTTTTAAAAATAAAAACAGTCTAATAAGACATTTTCTTAGGAGTTTCCTTTGGGATTTACACTGAATTGAATTCTTGGGGCGGTCCATGGAGATTCCAGCCCCTCGTTTTAGTCCAGCGTGGACAAGATTGGACTTTAGCAACATGTTCAGGCTACTACTGAGCAGGGCTGGGGGACACAGAGTCTCGGGGCCATCACATACCTCGGGGAGATGCATTTTCTAGAACCAGGTGGGTCTGCAAGGCTCCCACCAGCACTGGGAGGAGCGATGAGAATGAGAGCTGTGGTGTCTCTCGTCCTTGCCGACGCTGCTTTGCAATCCGGATGGGAACTCAGGTTTTCCTCGAACTGGGTCACTTGAAGGGACTTGAAAACCTCATGGAAATGGAAATAAAGGGTGAGCTTCTTTGTTGCAGTTTTTGAAATTCATGCATGGGAGAGGGTTTACAAGACGTTCACGGGAAAAGTATGTGAAGGAAAAACTATGCGCAGGTTTTCAAAAGTTTTTTCACCTGAATAAATGTTGAGTTATATATTTGGTGATGCTTTGGTAGGTCCTGAGTTTCCCCTTTATTTGATCTGCCTACAAAAACTCCAACCTTACGACAAAGATGAGTTTTTACCTGTGCTTCATGGAAGACACTCCCCAAAGTCCTCATACTCCATTGTTTTTTCAGCTTATTTAATAAAACTGCAGTGAGAACTCCTGGGGTGCTGGTTCTTTCCTCCCAGCCTGAGGAGGTGACCAGCACTGAAGGAAATCACAGAGAAATTGCGCCGTGCTATCTCCCTGGGCGTCCCAGAGGAGGGGTCATCTCCCCAGGGAGGGTTCCTCTCCCAAGAGGGCTTGGGCAGTCGGTGCAGAGGGAGCACCACGTGTTCCTGGGTCCCATGGCTGTGCTGGGCCCTGGGGGCTCCTCAAGAGCTGCAGGAGACACCGATCCACTTGCTGTGTGGGGGCGGGGGTTCCCGGGCTCATTTCCTACCTGAGGTGAGGTTGTGGCTTCCTCGGGAGAAACACTGGTCCTGAGGGCTCAGCACCAGGCTGTCCCAAGGAGACAGATCCGAGGCTGTGATGCGGCCATCGCCTCGTAGTTCTGGGCTGTGCAGGTCCCGAGGCATTGAAGCACGTAGTCTTTCTTTTTGTTCTAAGTTGTATTCCATTTGTGTGAGAGTGAAGAGGGGAAAGAGAGAGTGCTAGTGGGGGGCGGGGGGGGGGCTCTTCCATCCTCTGATACAGCCCATAAAGGACCTCCAGGCCTTGGCCTGGCTGAAGCTGGGAGCCAGGAGTTTTAGTTGTTGTTGTGACAGGAGCCCAAAAACCCCACGTGCCTGGGAGCGCCTCGATTCCTCCCTACCAGGCGGAGGCCAGGCTTGGAGGACGCAGCTTTCTCGGCTGCCACTGATTGGGCCTTCCATGTCTGGGCTGCATGGACCCCACTACCTTCTGGGCTTCCAGGGTTTCTGCCGAGAAATCTGACGGTGACCTAGGGGGAAAGGGTGACAAAGCCACCTTCCTCTCGGCTCTGCAGATGCGAACTGTGTACCTGGCAGTGTCTTGGGCAACCGAATACGTGTTGAGTTTACCGAGGCCAGAGAGATTGTCCCATCATTCTGAGACCCATCACTCAGAGGGTAAAGGCAAAGGAGGGGATACACTAAGTGGAGACTCTAGGAGGTCTTGAAAAGACACCACTTATCATCATATTTAAACCAGAAATGAGAAGGCCACCGAAGCAATCGACAGGTTGGAGTTTCTCAAAAGTTAAGTATCCATCCCGATCACCAACCTAGGCCAAAAACTCTTTGGGTATCATTTCTTTTTAATTGGAAGATTCTCGAGAAAACCACTGTGGATGAACTACAGCTCCCATTGGTCAATTTCTTGCTCTGACTTCATAAGGCACCACTGTTATGGAAGTCCTATTATGCCACAGTCCCTGGCTGGGCTGTGATTGGTCCGTTTCTCGCTCTGACTTCATAAGGCACCACTATGTGAGGTGAGCCCCCAAAAACTATATATAGGTGCTGCGGGGGCCTGGAGTTTCGTCCGCCTTACCCAGAGAGCACTCTTTTGTGATCTGTGTAACTAGGACCCATCTAACCAGCCTTTGCGCTCGTTGGTGTTGCTTGTGCTTTTTCTTGGTTGTTTGTTTCTGGGTCTGTTTGTTTTTTGCTTTTTCCCATTTTGTTTAGTTTGTTGTTTTCCTCCTCGTTGTTGTTTTGCCCATTTGGCCTTTTTTTGCAGTTTTCTTTATTTGTGCTTCCCCCACTCTAGTCAGCTAGCCCGCTCAGAAGTATCAGCGTTAGAGAATTTAGTGACTTTACCTCTTTGTTGTTTCTGCTTTATTGAGGTAGGTTTGCGGCTTCGCCTCTAGAGTAGTGAGAGTAGCTGGTGCTGTGTCTTAGTCAGCTGGGCAGTCAGGCCCCCGTGGTCCCTTTGTGTTGTAGGCAGTGCAGTGAGGGTCGGTGATTAGCTAGCGTGTGTCGAGCGAGTTAGGGAGTCGAGAGAGCGTAGTTAGGTGCCCGGCAGCATGGAAGACCCCTTGGACTTCCATCCTCCTCTGGACGGGTTCCGCTTCGTGGACGTGATCGGCCGGGGCGGCTTTGGCCTGGTGAAGCTGGCCCGGCACCTGGCGTCGGGCAAGTACGTGGCGGTGAAGATCCTCCTGCGAGACGGCTCTCCCAGCTGCCCGCTGTCCGCGCAGGGGGAAGCGGACGTCCTGAGGAGCCTGCGGCACGACAACATCGTGCGGCTGCTGGAGGAGCGGCACGCGGGGAAGCACCTGTTCCTGGTCATGGAGCTGGCGACCAAGGGCTCGCTCCAGAGCTACGTGTTTGAGCAGGGCGGCCTGGCCGAGGCCGAGGCCAGGACCCTGTTCGGCCAGGCGCTGGCTGCCGTGAGCTACTGCCATGGCCAGCGCGTGGCGCACCGGGACCTCAAGCTGGGCAACCTGCTGCTGGACGAGCACATGACCGTCAAGCTGGCGGACTTCGGGCTGAGCCTGCGGCTGGAGCAGGGCACGCTGGTAAGGGGCTTCTGGGGGACCCCCGAGTACTGCGCACCAGAGGTTTTCCTCGGGGAGGACTACGACGCATTGAAGGCCGACGTGTGGAGTCTGGGGGTGGTGCTATTTGCCATGCTGGCGGCCGCGCTGCCGTTCCACGGCAAGGACACGGACAAGCTGCGGGACAGGGTGCTGTGCGGCTGGTATGCGTTGCCGCGTGCTGTCAGCCCGGCCCTGCAGGATCTGCTGTCGTGGCTGCTCACCGTCAATGCCTCGAGGAGGCCCAGTGCGGAGGACGCCAGGACCCACTGGTGGTTCAGCCCCAGCCGAGAAGCCGCTGAGGAGGACGAGGAGGACGAGGAGGACGAGGAGGACGAGGAGGGCGCGGTCACCCTGCTGCAGCCCCTGGGTGTTCCCCGGGACCCAGAGGCCAGCGAGTACCTGGAGGGCCTCGGCCTGCTTCCAGGCACAGGGACCGAGGGGTCACCAGGCCCTCGGCCCCACGGCCCCGCGTCCCTGCCCAAGTCCTCGCAGAGCGGCGAGCACCACCCCATAGAGGACGACGGCTTGTGTCTGATATCAGTGTCCTGTGACAGCATGGCCGTGGACGTGTCCTCCACACAAAGTGACTCCTCCAAGGCCTCCAGTGAGTCTTGCCCTCTCCCCTCCCAGCCCCTGCTGCCTCAGGGCCATCCAGGAGCTGAGGCCAAGGCCCCCCGAGGTGACCCCACTCTTGACTCTCTCCTACCAGGCCAGCCACAGCAGCAGTGGAGCCCAGCTCCCAGCGCCGCCCCTGACTCCTCCAAGGCCTCCAGTGAGTCTTGCCCTCCCCCTGCCTCGGGGCCTCCAGGAGCTGAGCCCAGGGTCCCTGTGGTGACCCCACTCTTGACTCTCTCCTACCAGGCCAGCCACAGCAGCAGTGGAGCCCTGCTCCCAGCACCACCCCCGAGCCAGCCTCCAAGGCGTCGTCCTCCAGCCCCAGTGCCAGCAGCCCTGCTCCCAGCGCAGCCCCCGACTCCTCCACGGCCTCCAGTGAGTCATGCCCTCCCCTGCCTCAGAGCCTCCAGGAGCTGAGCCCAGGGTCCCTGAGGTGAGCCCACTCTTGACTCTCTCCTACCAGGCCAGCCACAGCAGCAGTGGAGCCCTGCTCCCAGTGCCACCCCTGACTCCTCCAAAGCCTCCAGTGAGTCTTGCCTTCCCCCTGCCTCGGGGCCTCCAGGAGCTGAGCCCAAGCCCCCCATGGTGAGCCCACTCTTGACTCTCTCCTACCAGGCCAGCCACAGCAGCAGTGGAGCCCTGCTCCCAGTGCCGCCCCCGAGCCAGCCTCCAAGGTGTCGTCCTCCAGCCCCAGTGCCAGGAGCCCAGCTCCCAGCGCAGCCCCCGACTCCTCTGAGGTCTCCAGTGAGTCTTGCCCTCCCCCTGCCTCGGGGCCTCCAGGAGCTGAGCCCAAGCCCCCCATGGTGAGCCCACTCTTGGCTCTCTCCTACCAGGCCAGCCACAGCAGGAGTGGAGCCCTGTTCCCAGTGCCGCCCCCGAGCCAGCCTCCAAGGCGTCGTCCTCCAGCCCCAGTGCCGGGAGCCGTGGGGTCCTCACAGAGCCAGAAGCCACCACAGCAGCCCGTGAGCCCAATGGGACTGGGCCCACAGCCACTGCAGCCACCACTGACACCACAGCCAGCGCCCAGGGCAAGAGGCAGGGCCGGCGCGGGGTGGGCAGGAGGATCCTCCGCTTCCTGCTGAGGGCGTGCTGCATCCTGCCATCCCGAGGGAGCAGCTCTGGCAGCTGCTGCTGCAGACTGGCCCCCAAGTAGCCTCGCTCCGCCCCCGTCACCAGGAGCAATCCGCAGGCCCAGCTGATGGAACGCTTTTCTTTCCTTGAGCATTTGCAAATGCTTCTCATGAATAAAATTCACCTTTGTATGTGGCTTTGGTCCGGTGTGATGTTTGGGTTCCTGTGTGCACCTTGGGGAGGTGATGGAGGTGACAGGTGTCTGGCTCTCACGGAAAGACAAACGCTGGGCGATCTCACCTGTGTAGGGATCACAGAAGGGGTGACCTCATAGAAGTAGAGCATAGAGTGACGCATCCCAGAGGCTGGGCCGGGGGAGAGGGAGGGAGGGAGAGTCTCAGTGTCCACATGGCACAGGCACATGAGGGTCGGGGTCTGAGGTCTCTGGCACAGCAGGGAGGTCCCAGTCCACAGAGCTGTGCATTACAACAGAGCTGTCTGTGTCTGTATCTAACATCTCCTGCATCCTCAAGGGAGAACACAACCCCATTCCCCTGAGGGCCATGCAGCTGGCCTCATGGGGTACGGGATCCACCGGCTCTTCAGTCCAACAGCTCCAGGTGGAGCCGGGCAGGACGTCCATGCTGCTGTGTGTCCGGGCTGCCCAAGGTGAGGCCCAACCTCAGCAGAGGACGCAGGCGGGACCTGGTTGTTAGTTCAGGAGGCCCCTGGCAGCACCCAGGCCTTCCAAGTTCCCAGGGAGCTGAAAGCAAGGCTTTAGACCTACTGGAGAGGCAGGACCTGCTGCCCCACTTGGGGACACTGGAGGATGGGACCTCCCCCACCCCTGGTCATCCTCACTTCCACATTTCTGGGGAAGGTAGGCTGTGTTTAGTGAAGGAGCTTTCTTCCAGATCTGAGGTTACATGGATGCTCCGTGCATAGAACTGGGCTGCGTGGCCTCCAGCAGGTGCTCACGTCACACATGCAGTGCCTCTGGAACGTTCCATGGGGAAGTGACTCAGAGAGTTATCAAGGTCACCCCGATGAGTGACCAGTGCTTCATGGCTGTCCTGTGTGACAGGGCTCTGAGTCGTGTACAGGGCAGAAAGGAGACCCTGTGACCCCCCAACTGGCACATTACCTGGGTCCCACTGTCAGAAGGTCCCGTGGGAACCCCAGGTCCTGCCAGCAAGTGTACATCCTGCCCAGGGCCCACTGCACAATGACAACAGCCCAGGGACCAGGCCCTGTAGGGGGTCACAGAGGTGGCTTGGGCGAGGCCCCCAGGAGGCTCGGGTTGTTGACTGCACTGCTGAGCTCCTGACGGGGCCCTATCCAATGACTGCAGCCTCTCCACACTGGCATTTCAGCTTTGGGAGCTATGGAAGGAGCAGTCCCTCTGGGAGGCTTGGCCTGGCTCCCAGCCTTCGGCTTGTCTCCAGCCTGGGGGTCAGGAGGGCGATGGATGGCAACAACAGCCTAGCAGAGGGCTGGCAGGCTGGCGGGCAGGGGGCTTGTGAATTAGTATAGGGTCCAGGGTCCCAGTGACCCAGATTCCCACGGGAGGCATGAGGCTGCGGTTGGGGAAGGGTCTCGGGTCGTCCACCAGCCCAGGCTTTCCTGTCTGTTCTTGTTTTGGCTAAAGTATATGAGTAAAAACTGGTCTCCGTGTTGGGAAGCAGGGGGAGTCTTTTAACCCTTTTTCGATCATTATGAATTATTGTCAGATTACACTAAAGTTTGATGATGGTGATTTCTTAGTTTAACTGCAATGTGAGATCCTACTTATCCTCTATTAACATTAAAATCCCTACCCCTTAGTTTGTCTTACTTGGATTGTGGATTTTATCACATCATTTATTGGTCAGTTAGTACTGATCCCTAGGGTGGGTGGTTGTGGCGTAGTGGGTAAAGCTACCACCTGTGATGCCGGGATCCCTTATGGGCACCGGATTGTGTCCTGGTGGCTCCACTTTGATCTAGCTCCCTACTAATGGCCTGATAAAAACACTGAAAGATGGCCCAAGGGCTTGGGCCCCTGCTACCCACTGTGCAAAACCCAGATGGAGCTCCTGGCTCCTGGTTTCAGCTTGGCCCAACCCCTGCTGTTGTGGCCATCT
Source organism: Oryctolagus cuniculus (assembly GCF_051225735.1). Taxonomy (NCBI): domain Eukaryota; kingdom Metazoa; phylum Chordata; class Mammalia; order Lagomorpha; family Leporidae; genus Oryctolagus; species Oryctolagus cuniculus. Next base: position 21,737,639 of record NC_142886.1, read on the forward strand.
GGGGAGTGAACTAATGAATAGAAGATCGATCTATGCCTGTTTCTCCTCCTCTCTCTAACTCAAATAAAATAAATCTTTTTTTAAAAAAAGTATTGAATCTTTGCGTTGTGCAGATCTAAGTGTTGACACAATTCTGAAGTGTGTCAGTCTGAAGAAATCCATTTGCTGTATCAGTCGAATCAGGCACCTTGATCAGGACACTGGACAGCCCACAGTGTCACGTTCACGTCTTCCGGAATGCCATTGTTTGCTCAGAAGCACGGATCTTAGCACTGGCCACGAATAATGACAATTCCTCTTGAAGCAGCAGGCGTAACTCCACTGTTGAGCAAATATGTAAATACTGACATAGCACACAAGGGCCTTTGGGAGAACTGCTTGTACGTGGTGAGTGCATGCCACTTGTTTTGCCTCAGAGACAAGATTTAATATAATTACCGATTTCTGATTCTTCAAGGACATACTTGGAGGAAATTGACTTTTTTCCCCTGTGAGTACATGGTGGTAAAGAATATAATGGCTACTCTAATACAAAAATGTGAAATCCAAAGCGTGCCAAAAAACTGAATTTTTCAGATTAGTGCTATGCAATCAGAAGTTTTCCAAAGTCAGAAAATGGGGGCCAACATTGTGGTTTAGCAAGTAAAGCCACTGCCTGCGATGCCGACATGTCACATGGGCACCTGTTCATGTCCCGCCTCCAGCTCCCTGCGAATGGCCTGGGAGAAGCAGCAGAAGATGACTCATGTGTTTGGGTTCTGGCCACTTACATGGGATACCCAGATGAACTGCCTGGTGTTGGCCTGGTCTTGGCCTGGCCATTGCGGCTGTCTGAGGAGTGAACCAGCAGATGGAAGCTCTCTGTGTGTCTCTCCCTTTTCTGAAATTCTCTCAAATAAATAAATCCTCAAAAAAAATGCCTGGAACCTGGAACATTTCTCGCCGTGATTTGAATAAGGTATGACTCCTGAGCTCATGCAGGTGTTTCATCCCCAAAGTTGTAAATTTAGTGGTGGTTGTGCAGCCAGTGGGATGTGCTCACATCATAGAGGGTGTGCCCAGTTCTTGGGAGAGGCTTGGTTGTAAGAGCCCGAGTGTGCCCAGCTACCCAGCTCACCACGCAATCATTCCTCCACGCACACACACTCTGCCATTGCCATCTGCTGCCTCACCAGACGACTACGAACCTCCAAATCCTTGAGCCAAAATAAACCCCATTCTTCCTGAGTAGCTTCTTTGAGGCATGTGTTACAATGATGAAAAGCTAATACACTTGAGTCCCAACCACTGGGGTAAGTAATCTGTTTGTCGTATAATTTTGTTGTGGGAAGATGAGGGTATCTTGGTTGTTGTCTCATGTCGAAAAAGAATTTCCACGAGGACAGGGACGGTGAATAAAGCAAGGTTTATTCTAAGTGAGACAGGATGCTGTCCATGTCTCTCCTCACTGACTTAAGACCAGCAGGAATAAACTGTAAGGCAGTACAGTGCAGGTTTTAAGAGGATGGACTTGGTGTCAGACAAACCTAGGTTCCGTTCTCATTTTTGCCAATAATTAAGCATACAGCCTTGGACAAGCTGGCTTTGGTTTCTTCATCTCCAAAATAGGCACAATTATACTTTCTACTTCATAGGGCAGCCGGGAGAATTACATAAAATAATGATAGTAAAGAGCAGATGATAGCATCCAACAAGAGCAAAAGAACTCATGACACTACTTATGTCTTCTTGTCTACATATACGGATCTTCTCATTTCAAGATTTACTGGGGCCAGTGTTATGGCACAGCAAGTTAAGCTGTGGCTCAGAATTCCAGCATCCCATAACACTGTGCTGATTTGAGTCTCAGCTGCCCCACTTCCAATCCAGCTCCCTGCTAATGCGTCCGGGAAGGCAGGGGTCATTAATCAACAATGGTGATGACCACTGCTAAGTTTCCGTGCCTCCCTCAGGCCAGCACTGAATGAGTCTATAGATCCAGACTCCACCAGGATCCACAATCAGGCCACACCTGTGCTTCTGACACATTGCTGCCAGAGGTCAGGGCGGCCACAAATTTTCCCTCCTGCCCCAGGGCTGCCTGGGGAATTACTGACCTCAGACGAAGGTCCCCAGGCCAGTGCATCTCCCTGCAGCCCTGGGACCACTGCTTCACAATCCATTTCCTCTTCAGTTTTGACTTGCAAATGCAAGACGCTTTGGCATGTTCATTGCCAAGGCCTGTGTGTTTCAAGTTAATCTTGTTAACAGCCGACACTGCAGTGCACATCAACAATGGTATTCTTCCTCCTGTGGTTCACAGTACATGTAGATTAGAAATGTCAGCTTCCCTCTGGTCCTCAAGGCCTTGGAGGGCTTAATTACATCCAGTCTGTTTCTATCTTGCCCTGAAGTTCCCTGGGTTCTAGGCATGGGTGTGGTTTTGGCTTCTGTTGATTGTTGATTTCTCATCGCTGGGTGCTGCTGCCCCCTTCCTCACACTAATCACTAGCTCCAAGTTTTGAAAAGTCCACACTCCCTTGAACCCAGAATTTCTGCCAGGTAAGCCTGATCCTCACCCACCTGCTACAAGTTTAGCCCTTGGAAGGGTTGAGGTGGTTTGCTGGAATCCAGCCAGGGAGGCAGCCTCACCTCTTTAGGGCCCTTTCCAGTGTGAAACAATTCCTTCCAATTGAACCCAAAGCCTGCCTTTCTGTACCTGGAACCCACCAGCCCTGCTTGTCCCCCATGGCACCAGCACTGCCTCTGATCAAATTTCATTTCTCAACATTTTCTACTTAAAAGAACAACCTGGGTGCTTGTTGTAACCAGAACAAACAGAACACGTATTCCCTGGTCCTACTCCATACCCAAGACAGCAAATGTGGGGAAGAGCTGGGGTTTCAGGTTCTTAACCAGCTCCTCAAGTGATTCTTTTGGTTAAAACATTTTCTATCAGGTGGACTTTCCTGCTTCTTAAGGCTTAGTGCTATTGTTACATCATTCGTCAGCTAAAATAGAGTATTACAAAAACCAGTGACAAGTGATAGTCACACATGAATTTTATTAAAAATGAGAAGAAAATGAGAGGCAAGGTAACTGATCAGGACTAGCCACCAATCAGGACCAAACTCCTTACCAGAGTGTGGCCCCCAACAGCAGGTTATACTGCTTTTTATAGTATTCTGTCCACTAGGGCTCACAATTTCGAACCAGACCCCTGGTATGCAGTGAACAACAAAAAGGAAAACCAGAATATGGTTGCTAAGATAACAGTTAACAATAACAAACCCAATAACAGATCCAATATATGGTTGTAAGATAACAGCGAAGGACACATTTCTGTCAACCTAGTTCCTGGGAATTTGGGCCCACATAGTTTCACAAGACACACTCTTAGCCGTTAGCTGGCAAAGCTAAAATGTACAGAAGCAAGAGATCTGCAACTAGCTTTTAGCCACACTCACTCCATTCTGATTCCGATTCTACACTATGAGTTGGATGTTCGTTTGGGTATCCCCCACAGGCCTCGTTGTCAAAGGCTGGGTCCCTTTAACAGTGAGGTGCTAATGCAAGATGGTGGGAATGGATAGGAAGTGGGGTCTCCTGTGAGGTGCTTAGGACCGTGGGGAGTGTGCTCTCAGAGGGATGCTGTCCTTGGCCTCTGGAGGTTGCCAGCCAGCTGTTGGAGACCTCCGGGGAGGAAGCCAGTGGATGGAAGGTCTCTGTCTCTGTCCGTCTGTCACTCTGCCTTTCAAATAAATACATCCCATTTAAAAACCCATGTTAAGTGATGCAAAAGAAGCAATCAAGGGGCTGGGACAGGGTGGGCTGGGAAAGCATCTCTGAAAATGTTACTTCAGCTCCGACCTTCTAAGAGAAAGAGGAACTAGCAACGTAGAGAGCCCTGGGGCGAGAGGGGCCAGTGAAAGAGAGCGGCTAAGGAACAAAGGGCCATTGCGTGGGCAAGAGCCTGGCTCATGCCAAGAGCCCCAAGAAAGCCCTTCATGCTGGGGCATGGTGTCCAGAGAGAGATTTACAGACACCGCACCACCACCCAAGACTTGGGCAGATGGGAAGGAACTTGCACTTTATTCTGGACCCAGTAGGAAGACACCCAAGAATTTGTAACTCGCAATGACCTGATCTAGTTTATTTTAAGAAGAGTCATTTGTTCAGAACTTCTGATATAAGCACAATATGCAAATCAGCAATTTTCCCCTTCTCCCGGAAATGATACAGGAATAACAGCTATGGAGGCAGACGAGCGGGATTCACAGCCTTCGGAGGATGCGGAAGGTGCCCCCGCAGCAATTAAGAGAGGGCAGAAAGCGAAAGGGACCGGGAGAGGTGCAAGAGCTCAGTGGTGTGCAATCCAAGGGAGCGTCCCGAAATATGTTCCTTGAAGTAAGGGACTCACAGGAAGTGCAGAACTCTCTTATTTACAGCACAAGTAGGGAAAGGGGCGTGAGCAGGGCTGGTCCAGGCGACCGCTCAGGTGGGAAAGCTGGGGACCTGTCCTAGGCCAGGAATTCCCAGCGGGCCCTGCGGGTGGGCGGACAGCACAGGCCTGAGGCAGGAGACAGCAGCGAGTCTGCATTACAGCCTGGCGAAGTCCTTTCTGAGTGAATTCCTGCAAAGAAAAGAGGCGTCTCATTCTAAGGTGAGTGAGAATCCAGAAGTGGACAGCGCGTGTATGTGAGTCTGCTTCGTGCTGCCCTAACAAAAGGGCCAAGACGAGCTTCTTGGGAGAGAAAAGGTTTCTTTCAGCTTACAGTTTGGAGGCTACGTTCAGGGTTGGGTGGCCCCGTAGTCTGGTTCCTGATGGAGGCTTCTCACAGCAGGTGCAGAGGAACGAACACATGGTGAATCAAGAAGCAGAGAGAGTGAGGCTGACCCTGAGCTCAGTCGGCCATCTACTAACCACTCTCCAAAGGCACTCCCCCAATCACCTAAGCACCTCCCACCAGACCCACCTCCCAGCTAGGTCCAGTCGCCACCCCTAAGCCATCAACCATCGGCATTAAAGCATCAGAGTTTAAACGTCTGCCTGCTTTCTGGAGAGACAGGTGCTACTGTACCGATTATACCATGCCAAAAAATACAACTTAACAACAGATATATTCACTATCAGAAAACAGTTACAAATGAGCAGAAATCATGAGCAAGTATTTTGTAAAGGTTTAAAATCACCAAATAAAGTCCTTGCTCCTGCCCCAAAAAAGTGTCTTACGGTACAGCTGTAAGACATCAAGAAAGCAAGGGCAAGACTTCAGAAGGCGCTCAAACTTGAGCTCTTAAAACCCAGGAAAATGTCAAAAGGGAGGTAAAAAAAAGGAAGATTTGGAAGCAGCACAGGGAACCATAACCATTTCAGAAAAACATGAGACAGAAAAGATGGAAATTGAAAAAAGAACAACATGAAATGGAAGCAAACGAACAATGAAGATGGACTGGGGAGACGGTGATACATGGAGAACAGATGAAGAAGTCCAAAAACTTTCCCAGGGAGAAGGGGAACAAACCAAGAAACGAAGCAAGGATGCTGGGAGATAAAGTCCAAGAGACCATCTCTCAGTCTTCAATCTGTGTTCTGAACGGCACACTCCACATCAAGGCAAATGCTGCCTAGTTGAATGTTGGGGGCAATTGTCCCTGGCAACATAAAATTATGTACTCTTTGGAATGAGAAAAAGGTAAGAAGGGGTACAGTGAAGTCACAAAGGGCCTCACCTGTAAAAATAGGAGCCAGTGACAGTGTTGAAAACCAGAATTGAGGGGCCGGCGCTGTGGTGCAGCGAGTTAACACCCTGGCCTGAAGCGCCGGCATCCCATATGGGCGCCAGTTCAAGTCCCGGCTGCTCTTCTTCCAATCCAGTTCTCTGCTATGGCCTGGGAAAGCAGTAGAAGATGGTCCAAGTCCTTGGGCCCCTGCACTGGCATGGGAGATCCGGAAGAAGCTCCTGGCTCCTGGCTTCAGGTTGGCACAGCACCAGCCAGAGCGGCCACCTGGGGAGTGAACCATTGGAAGACCTCTCTCTGCCTCTCCTCTGTGTAACTCTTTCAAATAAATAAATAAATCTTAAAAAAAAAAAAAAAGAAAACCAGAATTGAGGCACCAGGGGTCTTTAAACAGTGGGAAATGCATTTCATTTAAAAACTACACATGGGGCCGGCCCCATGGCTCACTTGGCTAATCCTCTGCCTACGGCGCTGGCACCCCAGGTTCTAGTCCCGGTCGGGGCGCCGGATTCTGTCCCAGTTGCCCATCTTCCAGGCCAGCTCTCTGCTATGGCCCTGGAGTGCAGTGGGGGATGGCCCAGGTCCTTGGGCCCTGCACCCGCATGGGAGACCAGGAAGAAGCACACAGCTCCTGGCTTCAGATCAGCACAGCACACCAGCCGCAGTGGCCATTGTTGGGTGAACCAACGGAAAAAGGAAAGACCTTTCTCTCTGTCTCTATCTCTCACTGTCTAACTGCCTGTTAAAAAAAAAAAAAAACTACACATGGATTTTAAATCTTATCTTTTAAATTTCATTTCTTCATAAACTTTCCCAAGTGCCATCGTATACTAAGAAAGAACACCTGACAAAAGCCAAGGGATGGAGAGGAAGTGGCGAGGGAAGGAAGATGTGTTTTATCACTGCTCGTGCGAAGGCGCTACAGGTACTTTCTAAAGAAACAAGGGCTGGGGGTGGGCTGTGCACAGCACTTAAGACACGGTCTGGGATACCCACATCCCACATCAGTGCCTGGAATCAAATCCCAGTTCTTCCAACTCCAGCCTCCTGCTAACACACACCCTGGGAGGTCATGACTCAAGCACTTGGTTCCCTGCCACTCCCATGGGAGACCCCGATGCAGTCCCAGGCTCCTGGTCTCAGTCTGATTCAGCTGTTAACAGGCACTTTGGGAACGAACTACTAGACAGGAAGTTGATCTCTGTCTGCCTCTCTCTCCCTGCCTCAGCCCCTCCCTGTTTCTCTGCCTCTCAAATAAATAAATTCAAAATTGTTAAAGAAATAATGGACTAAGGGCATTAAATTTCAATATTTTTTTTTTGACAGGCAGAGTGGACAGTGAGAGAGAGAGACAGAGAGAAAGGTCTTCCTTTTGCAGTTGGTTCACCCTCCAATGGCCGCTGAGGCCGGCGCACCACGCTGATCCGAAGGCAGGAGCCAGGTGCTTCCTCCTGGTCTCCCATGCAGGTGCATGGCCCAAGGACTTGGGCCATCTTCTACTGCTTTCCCAGGCCATAGCAGAGAGCTGGATCAGAAGTGGAGCAGCCAGGACTCAAATTAGCACCCATCTGGGATGCTGGCACTGCAGGCAGAGGCTTTACCCGCTACGCCAAAGCACTGCCCCCCACTAACTTCTACTCTTGCAGGTCTGTACATGGGAATTCAAACACAGGTAGAGACCACCAGGAAATCAGGTCACCCCCACCCAGGGCATGCCTGTTAGATAAACAGCATCCAGCCCCTCATTGAAAGAACATCCAGGACTCCCCTCAGCCAGCTTCTACATTTTGGAAAACCGTACCTTTTAAAAGCGCCGTCCAGAGAGCAGGGACTCAAACACACATATGTATATCAATATGCAGAGCCACATTCTTCAGAGTCGCCAAAGCATGGAACCAACCCAAGGGCTCACATCAGCAGGCGAATGGATAAGCAAAACATGGCCACAGCACTGTTACTTCACACCTGTCAGAATCGCCACAGTCGAAAAGATGCAAAGGCAGTAAATGTGCCTGGGGCTGGTGTTGTGGTGCGGCAGGTGGAGTCACGCCCCGTATCAGAATGCTGGATAAAGTCCTGGCTTCTCTGCTTCGGGTCTAGCGCCCGGCTAATACCCCAGGAAGCAGTGAATGATGCCTCAAGTACCCGAGTCCCTGCCACCCATGTGGGAAACCCAGATGGAGCTCTTGGCTTCAGTTTGGTCTGTTTCCAGCTACTGTGGCCATTTGGGGAAGATCTCTGTTTCTCTGTTACTCTCCCTTTCAAATAAACAAATCCTTTAAAAAACATGGTTTAGGTACAATGGACCATTTTCAGCCACAAAAAAGTAGCAAATTCTGACACCTGTGACAATAGGGATGAATCCTGATGACAGCATACAGTACGCTCACTGAAACCAGCCAGGTCGAAAGGACAAATGCACACCGAGCCCATTTACACAAGGTGCTGGGAGGGGGCAGGTCCAGAGAGTCAGAAGGTAGCACAGAGGGAGCCAGTGCCTAGCGGGCAGGGGGCTTCAGTGTGGGGTGGCAGTGAAGCCCTGCGGACAGCTGGCGGTGAGGGCGGCACGGCGGCTGCTGGGCTGCTGTCACTGTCACTGACTAGCGCACTTGGAATCAGTGCAACAGTAACTGTTGCATGTATTTCACTACAGTGCGCAGGAAGGAAGCGAGAGGAAAACCTGCTATCCAACCTCAGCCCTGCTTCAGTTTGGGGGTTTATGGTTTTGCCTGCTCTTAGGTGTCGGGCTCTGAGCTAAGCACCTGCCACTTCATCCTCACAACACAGTGAGGAGTCTCCTGTTTGTTTATTTATTTATTTATTTATTTATTTTTTAAGATTTACTTTGTTTATTTGAAAGTCAGAGCCACAGAGAGAGGTAGAGACAGAGAGAGGGGTCTTCCCCTGGTTCACTGGTTCACTCCTTAGATGGCTGCAACGGCCGGAGCTGTGCCGATCCAAAGCCAGGAGCCAGGGGCCTCCTCCAGGTCTCCCACTTGAGTGCAGGGGCCCAAGGACTTGGGCCATTTTCTACTGCTATCCCCAGCCATAGAAGAGAGCGGGATTGGAAGAGGAGCAGCCGGGACTAGAACCAGCGCCCACATGGGATGCCAGCACCTCAAGCCAGGGCCCTAACCCACTGTTTACTTTATAGATGGAAAAGCAGAGGTTCCGAGAGGTTGACTTGGGCCCCTTACACCAGTTCTCTTTGTCCAAAGCTTGTGCTCTTAGCCAGTTCTCTTCGTCCAAAGCCTGTGTTCTTAGCTTCTTCCCAGACAAATCTCTCTCATTTCTGAATAAAGCAAATTTCAGAACTACCCACTTCATCTCCGAGCTCCTTCAGTGTGTGCTTTCAAAGAGGGGAAGTAAAACATGGCTGTTTCTGATGATCCACACTGAGGTCTGGGCCTGTGAGCTCCTCTGGTGGAGAAGACCAGTGGGATTTTCCTTTCTTCTCCGAACCTTGGGCTCAGCATTTGGCAAGGCTTAGAACCCAAAGAAGAGGCATGTATGGAGGAGAAAAGAGGATGGACCACGAGGTGGATGCCACCCAGAAACATGGACAAATAAGCCAGATATGGCTGATTAAGGGCACAAAACCAAACACGGAAGAAAAACTTGGTGGGATTCTAAAATGAGAATTCTACATCACTGGCCCAAAGAAAGGGAGCTGTGGCAAGGGTAAGAAACAAACTGCTAATTAAAAAAAAAAAAACACCTCACTTACTAGGTTTTGGAACATATTTTCTGTATTTACATATATCCTCACTTCTGTTTGGTTAGGTTCTATCCAATTACAGTATCAGAGTAAAAACTCCCCTTGTGACCCTCAAGCTTCTACACAGAAGGAATAGCTGGGGACCCTGGTAACCATAGCAACTTGTGAGCACCCCTCAGACCAGGTTAGGCTAAAAGGGGAGGAGGGAAGGCAGTTTACTACCGTCGGCATTTGGTGTCGTGGTTAAGATGCCCCTGGGATGCCCACATCCCATATCAGAGTGCCTGGTTCAAGTCTGGGCTCTGCTTCTGATTCAGTTTCCTGCTACTGAGCACCCTGGGAGGGAGCCGATGAAGGCCCAAGTACTTGGCCTGGTCACCCACGGGGGAAGTGTGGATTGCGTTGTAAACTCCTGCCGACAGTCTGGCCCAGCCCTAGCTGCTGTGGGCTTTTGGAAAGTGAACCAGCAAATGAGACATCTCTCTCTCTGCTCCTCTTTCAAATAAAAACAAAGTATAAACATCGATTTTAAAGGAAGCAGTTGATTGAGTTTAGGAAAAAAAAAAGGCATCATTCCCCCTCTCCTTCCTGATCAGAGAAGGCAGCCACGCCAATCGGATCAAGCAAACCTAATCCTGGGAGAGGCACGGGGGTGAGCGGGGGACCGCCGGCAGAAGAAGGAAGCCCTGAGTCACTGAATCGATTCCTCTTTTATCCGATCTGGTGGGTGGAAGTGTGGCAGACTGCTCATTCCTCAGCTCCGCTGGGGGAGAGTAACATGAGTTAGTGGGTAGGAGTGGGGGTGGCACTGTGCTCACTTGTAATTAGAACTGAGCAAGTCTCGGGCTACATGGGAGCCAGAGCCTTGCGGCCTGCTGCCCGCAGCCTGCTCCCGGCTGAACTGTCAACAGCGAGGTCCGACTGGCTGCTCCCTCCCCTCACCTCCCCTCTCCTCTCCTCGGCGCCACCCCCTCTGCCCCCACACAGGTGGAGCTCAGGAAGCAGATGTCGGAGGTTTGGCTGTAAGTGGGCGACAGGACACAGCGAACATGCAGCCAACAGCGAGAGGCGGGAGTGAGCTGGAGGGGGAAGGATGCTGCGGGCTGGAGCCCCTGCTGCCATCACTCAGGCGTGAGTTGACCAGGCTGCTGCGGATTGACCGGGTCCCCCAGAAAGCAAGTAATGCGAACTTCTTCCCCCAGCACGTGTGGGGCCTAATAGGAGGTGTTTACATCCTGATGGCTCCACCCCCATTGAATGCACCAGTGCTGATTATGAAAGGTCTTGAGGCTAGGAATTTGATCTCTGCACATGCATTCATTCTCTCCTCTCTCACACTAGGAACATTGGAAAGCTCATGGAGAAAGGACATTGTCAGTTATTTGGGTCAAAGAAAAAAAAAGATTGTGAGATCCATGCATATGAGGATTCTGAAAAGGTTTATAGAAAATATGTATTATAAAAAAACTAGGCATAGATTTCCATTTTTTTTCAAAACAATAGTTTATTTGTTTATTTGAAAGGCAGAATGACAGAGGGAGAAAGACACACAGAGAATGAAAGAGAGAGAGAGAGAATCTTCCATCCATTTGGTTCACTCCCCAAATGGCCACAACAGACAGTGCTGGGCCAGGCTGAAGCCAGGATCCAGGAACTCCACTGGGGTCTCCCACATGAATGGCAGAGGCCCGAGGACTCTAACATGGGATACAGATGTTCTCCCTTCATTGTGACACCAAATGTGCACCTGTAAACTTATCCTTGTTGCATTTTTATGCAAACTTTTTGAAGTGCCCTTATCTGATCCCTTCCTTGGTTGGGCATAATTGCTTTTCTGTTTTCTCTGGTCTGGATATGGCCGGGTAACAGTCTCAACAGAGACTCCCTTCCAAACAGGTTCTCAAGAGGAATGATCCCATCTTCAGGACAACCCTCCCAGAAGCTGTACGTCTAAGCGGCAGTCCTCCCCTTCCTCATCACCTCTAGGATGCAGGAGTGTGCCTACGTAAGTGCAATCTGTCTTCTGTACCTCTGGGAATGGAAAATGGACAGGGATGTCCTTGCTCCCTCTGCCAGGTCACCTCTCTCCATCGTCTCTCGCAGGGTCCTTCTCAAGCTCCAAGCAGAAAGTGAGATGCCAGACTCCCCTCCTGAAGACACCCCCCCCCAGGTTGTACAAATGACGCTCTTTGGACCTGGCTCTTCCCACTGGCCCTGGAGGTCACCACCCTTCCACCCAAGGAGGGTCAGAAGGTGAGACACACCTGCGTTTCCTACTGCTCTCCTACCTGAAAGAGCATCTCTCTGCCTCCCGATCCTGGGATGGGAGATGGGGCAGGAGGTTCTACTGCTTCCTGGCGCTCTGGGTGTCGCTGTCCACTGTGGCCAGCTGTTCTCCGGGGAAACAGTGGTTTTATTTTCGGCAGGGCAGTCATTATCAGTTCCAACCAATAGGAGGAAAAACTCCCACTTGGTCCCTCTCTTCCCCCTGTTACAGAAATAGCCCCAGTCACTGACTGTTTTTAAAAAGTGTCAGCAAGTCTGGTACCTTTGGGGAGTGATTCTTCAGCCTCTGTGAATTTTTGCCTGTTTTTCTAAAGGCTTTCCTGTGTGGGTGAGGGAGGTTTGCTGCTTGTTCCTTTGTTGTTCAGTTCACTGCCAGGCAGCCACCTCCCGGCCCTCACTGTTGGAGCATCGGCATCACATCCAGCTCTCGGGCAGCAGGACCAAAGATGGAAGGGCCCACTCTACCGCTTTTTAAGGGACTTTCTGGAAGGACCACATAACCCCTCTGCCGAGGTCAGAACCCAGTCCCCAGGGTCTGTTCAGCTATGATGGAGGCTGGGACAGTCTGCCATGCTGAGTTCCCTGCTTCCTCAAATAACAAGATGATGACACAGGCAACTGGAAGTCTCCACAGTGTCCCCAAAGCTGGTCCTTGGAGCTCATTCTCTTGTGTAGCTTGTTGCGCTAGGGACATTCTGCAAGTTGTCTTTCTTCTTTAAAAAGAAACAGCGGCAGGTGTTTTGTGCAGTGACTGAGACATGTGTTGAGTACCTGCATCCCACACCAGAGTAGCCGGCCTCAAGTGCCAGCTTCCGACTGATGCTAAGGTAGCAGCTCAGGGCTCAGGGGCCTGAGTCCCTGCCACCTCTCTGAAAGGCCAGGATTCAGTCCCTGGTCCCCACTGTGGCCTGGCTCAGTCCTGGATACTGTGGGCATTGAACAAGTGGATGAGAGCTCTCTGTTCTGTCTCTCTCTGTGTCTCTCTTCGCCTCTCAAATAATGCAAATAAATTTAAAATAGGGGAGGAAACTGGGAATATATACATTAAACATTTAAAATAATTTTTAAAGCAGCAGATATGTGTAATAATGGAAAACAGACAAAAAGCAACCACACACACATAAAAAGCAAAGTCCCACCATCGGAAACGATCAGCGCGGTGTTCGTCCTACGCTTTTCTACGTGTGTGTGAGGATGCTTCCGAACACTGATGGAGGAGCAGACTTTCGGTGCAGCAGTTGAGATACCACCTGTGATGCCCACGTCCTGTACGAGAGTGCCAGATTTCAGTCCCAACTCCCCTCCTGATTCCACCCTCCTGCTAGTGTGCACCCTGGGAGACAGCAGGTGACGGCTCAAGCACTTGAGTTCCTGCCACACAGGGGAGACCTGGATTGTATCCCCAGATCCTGGCTTGGGTTGGCCCAGTTCTGCCTGTTGAAGACATTTGGGAAGTGAACCAGTAGTTAGGAAATGTTTCTCTCCCTCTCCCCCTCTCCCCCCCTCCGTCTCCCCATTCCCCCCTCCCCCCTCTCTCTCTCCCTCGCTCTCTCACTCTCCCCCTCTTTCTCTCCCTCCCCCTCTCCCCCTCTCTCTCTCTCACTCTCCCCCTCTCCCCCCTCCCCCCTCCCTCTCCCCCTCTCCCCCTCCTCCCCTCCCTCTTCCCTCCCCCCCTCCCCCTCTCCCCCTCTCTCTCCCTCTCTCTCTCTCTTACTCTCCCCCTGTCTCACTCTCCCCTTCTCTCCCTCTCTCCCTCTCTCCCCCTCTCCCTCTCTCCCTCTCTCTCTCTCTCTCCCCCTCTCTCTCTCCCTCTCTCTCTCTTACTCTCCCCCTCTCTCCCTCCCTCTCTCCCTCTCTCCTTCTCCCCCTCTCCCCTCTCCCCCTCTCTCCCTCTCCCCCTCTCCCTCTTTCTCCTGACCCGGCTTTCTACCAGTGCAGACCCTGGGAGGAAGTGGGTTCCTTGCCCCTTCTTGGAAGGTCTACATTGTGCTCCCAGCTCTGGCTTCAGCATCGTGATGCCCACCCGAGCTGTTGTAGGTGTTTGGGGAGTGAAGCAACAGATGTGCACTATCTTCCTTACTCTCTGTCTCTCAAATGCACTTTTGAAAAACTAAATCAATTACCTAATTAATTTAAAAGGCAGCAGAGGTGAGGCAAAAAAATGCTAAACAAATGGATTAAGTATAGCAAAACTTCCCTCATGGTCTGCTGAAATGATTAACAAATGAAAAATCAATGATTGAAAAGCATTCCTTTTTTGACCAGAATTTTCTTGCTGGCCAATTTATGCTTGACCAAATTGCTTTCAGCAGAATCAGCTGGAGACGGTTTTTTGTCTAAGATTTATTTATTTATTTATTTATTTATTTATTTGAAAGGCAGAGTCACAGGGTGGGGAAGGGGGGACACAGAGAGCGAGATCCTCCGTCCACTGGTTCACTCCCCAAATGCTGCAACAGCTGGAGCTGGGCCGATCCGAAGCCAGGAGCCAGGAGCCAGGAGCTTCTTTCAGGTGCAGGGGCCCAAGCACTTGGGCCATCTTCCACTGCTTTCCCAGGCCATTAGCTGAGAGCTGGATCAGAAGAGGAGCAGTCGGGACTAGAACCAGTGCCCATATGGGATGCCGGCACCCCAGTCATCAGCTTTACCCACTGTGCCACAGCGCCGGCTCCCTGGAGATGATTAAAAAATAAACCACTCCTGGAAGGTATTTAGGGAGCCCATCTTAACCTGTGTCATTTTACCTAGGGTCAAGCTGGAAGCGTGTGCTACTGCCCTCCCAATCAGAAGACAGAATGTATCCACTCAGGACCCATCTTTCTATTTCCCCATCACTGGGCTTTGCTCAAACAGGACTCACTCTAAGTGTTTAGAGCACCTCTTCAGAATATTTGGAGATTTTCTAAGGTTCCTTAGATGCAGGGTACTTCAAGAAGTTTGGGGAAAACAGAAAGAAAAGGAGCTGGCACTGTTGCACAGCAGGTTAACGCCCTGGTCTGAAGCGCTGGCATCCCATAGAAGCGCCGGTTCGAGACCCCGCTGCTCCACTTCCGATCCAGCTCTCTGCTATGGCTTGGGAAAGCAGTGGAACTTGGCCCAAGTCCTTGGGCCCCTGCATCCGCATGGGAGACCCGGAGGAAGCTCCTGGCTTTGGATCGGCGCAGATCCAGCCATTGTGGCCTCTTGGGGAATGAACCAGTGGGTGGAAGCCCTCTTTCTCTCCTCTCTCTGTGTAACTCTTTCAAATAAATAAATATTTTTAAAAAGAAAACAGAAAGAAAAAAATATTTGGTTGCAAAAATATTTTGAAATCCGTACATACAAGGAGTCTCCAAAAATTCATGGAAAATCTTTATTATGAAAAAAATTATGAATTTCAACTTTTGCAGCAAAATAAATTTATTTTTAATTCCATTTTCTATTAATTTTTCTGAAGCACCCTGGTATTAAAAGAGGATGCCTACAGGGTGAGTAGGTCAACACCAGCATCTCGTGTCAGAGAGATGCTTCCAGTCTAACTCCTTGCTAATGCACCTGGGAAAGCAGTGGAAGATGGCCCAAGTGCTTGGGCTCCTGCACCCATGGAGAGACTCAGCTGGAGTTCCTGTCTCTGGCTTTGGCCTGGCATAGCCCTAGCCGTTGTGGTCATTTAGAGAGTGAAACAGTAGATGGAAGATTCTCTCTTTCTCTCTCCCTCTCTGTCTGTCAGAGCACCCACCCAGTCCTGAGTCATTAGGAAGAAGGAAGCTTGCAGCATTCGCTCCATTTCATTTTCACGCTGCAAAGAGAGAGTGAAGTGTTGTTTTCCCTCAGCTTTTCTTAGGATTTCCAGAAGGAAAATTCAATGTGACCTCTCTGGTTCACATCCATCAAGTCATTTCTCCAAGGATCTCTTGCCTGGCAAAGCACTAAAAAAAGTATCTTATGGCAACAGTCTGGCTCCTTTGTCCTTTCCGGCCTTGTTCTCCTTAACTCCAGCCCCAGGTCCTCTCTGAGAGGAAGCAGAAGTCAGCACTGGGGCTGGAAGGGCCAACCTGGGTCCCATCCATCGAGTGGGTGCAGTTGCGTTCAGGGAGGACAGCAAAGTCCAGCCCGGCCAGCCTCTCTCTGCAGGTGCCCCTAGCGATGCCTTTCTGCAGAACAGCTGTGTAGACTTGCACACATCCTTGTAAGCATCAACACTATTGCTTTTATTTTAGTCATTGGAGATGGAAATCTTTTTTCAAAATATATTTCATACTTTTGGCATTTTATTTTTTAAAAAAGATTTATTTATTTACTTGAAAGTCAGTTACACAGAGAGAGAAGGAGAGGCAGAGAGTGAGAGTGAGAGCGAGAGCGAGAGTGAGAGAGAGAGGTCTTCCATCCGCTGGTTCACTCCCCAGATGGCCGCAACAGCTGAAGCCTAGCCAATCTGAAGCCAGAAGCTTCCTGCAAGTCTCCCACACTAGTGCAGGGCCCAAGGACTTGAGCCATCTTCTACTGCTTTCCCAGGCCATAGCAGAGAGCTGGATCGGAAGTGGAGCAGGTGGGTCTCAAAGTGGCACCCATATGGGATGCCAGCACTACAGGTGGCGGTTTTACCCACTATGCCACAGCACTGGCCCCATTTTTGACGTTTCAAACAGAACATATGGGTATAATGAAACCTGGTCTCAATAGAGATCATTTTAACGAGCATCAAGTTAAACATTTATTGGGAGCCAATTTTTGCTCCAGGCACTATACTGAAGGGATACAAATAGGAATGAGATAAAACCCCAAGGCAAAGAATTCATGTTCTATTGGGAGAGACAGAGAACTAGAGTTAGGTACAAAGCTTCCTGATGTCCTCACCAATTGTGAAAAAGACGGTTTGGGAATGCAACAGGTAACACCTAACTCTCTCTGACTTTCAGAAAGGGGGAGACTTAGAAATCACTGTCAAGGGTTAGGTAAGAATTACTTCAGTGCAAACAGGTGGGGATGATGGGAGACCATCCCAGGCAGACAGGGGCAGGCTCAGGACCCCAGAATCACTGAGTCACGCCTAGGAGAACCGCTAGTAGTTCAGGATAGTCAAGTGGTCGTGTGTGTTGATGAACAGCAGGAATCTGGGCGGTCTCAGAAACGCTGGTGTATCATCCCATAGACCCCACACAGAACTCTTGAACTTCTTCCACAGAAGATAACAGACAATCCCGTGACACTCTTCAGGTTCTTAAGAAACCTAACGCTGGGGCAGGCAGGTAGCCTAGCAGTTAAGGTGCCCACGTCCCACATTGGAGCACCTGAGTTCTATTCCTGGCTCCAGCTTCCTGCTAATGCAGACCCTGGGAGGCAGCAGTGATGGCTGGGTTCCTGCCACCCACAGGGGAGACCAGGATTGAGTTCCCAGGTCTAGCTTTAGCTTTGGCTTTGGCCTTGGTCCAGCCTCAGCCATTGCAGGCATTCTTGGAGTAAACCAGTGGACAGGAATGCTATCTCTGCCTCTTAAATAAACAAACAAAAATCTAATCTCATATATATGTGATCTAGGATAGTTTTGAGTTAAATGTTTGTAGATCAGTATATTGCATTAAATAAACAAATTTAATCTCATTAGATGTGATATATGATAAAGAAATCATTTTGATTTAATTTTAGATTAGTATATTGTACAAATAAACATAAACCTAATGTCATTTATATGTGGTATATTATAAAATAGTTTTGAGTTAAAATATTTTTAGATTAATAGATTTCAAATTACATTAAAACCTTCACTTTTTAAGATATTATTTAGGGACCAGCACTGTGCCAAAGCAGGTAAAACCACTGCCTGCGATACTGACATCCCAAATAAGTGCTAGTTCGAGTCTCGGCTGCTCCACTTCCGATCCAGCTCCCTGCTATGGCCTGGGAAATCAGTTGAAGATGGCCCAAGTGCTTGGGCCCCTGCACCAGCATGGGAGACCTGGAAGAAGCTCCTGGCTCCTGGCTTCAGATCAGTGCAGCTCAGGCCAATGCTACCATTTGGGTAGTGAACCAACAGATGGGAGACCTCTCTCTGTCTCTTCCCCCTGTGTCTATAACTCTACCTCTCAAATACATACAATCTTAAAAAAAAAAAAAAGTCTCAGGGTGCCCTTTCTCAGTGGAGAACACAGTGTGGGTATGGAAGGTTCTTGCACACAGCAAACCTGACTCACCCCTGCATAGCACAGTGGCTACTTTTTGAAATATCAGAGATCTCTTGAAGTGCTACATGTGAAGTTTCATTGCATGCTGCTAACTTGTAGATCACATTAAGTGAGCTTCAAGAGAATTTAGAGCAAGTGATTTCATGCGAGTTTTTGTTTTTTGTTTTTTTTTTAAAGATCTATTTATTTATTTGAAAGTTAGAGTTACAGAGACAGAGGGGAAGAGAGAGAGAGAGAGAGGTCTTCCTTGCACTAGTGCACTCCCCAGATGGCCACACCAGCCATGGCTGGGCCAGGCCAAAGAAGTCAGCAGCCAGGAGCTTCATCCAGATCTCCCACATGGGTGCAGGGGCCCAAACACTTGGGCCATCTTATGCTTTTCCCAGGTGCATTAGCAGGGAGCTAGACCAGAAGTGGAGCAGCTGGGACACAAACTTGTGTCCATATGGGATGTTGGCATCACAGGTGGTAGCTTTACACCACAGTGCCAACCCTGGGATTTCATGTTTTTTTATTAGCTTGTGGCATTCAGTGTGGAATCTTAATGTGTCCCTTCTCTAGCCACTAATCCATTCTGAGGATATGTTTTTAAATATATTGCCAGAAATAAGAACAATTTAAAATAGGTTAACAGTTCAAACCCCATCAGTGCATACCAGGGGTCACCTAATATACCAGCTAGGCACTTCAAGAGAGCCTTCTTCCGTCTGATCTCACTTACCACTGTGCACACCCATCCAAGGCAGATCAAATGCTTTGGCTTGAACAGGTGGGAATATGTAAGTCATTCTGACATCCAAATTTCACATTCTGATGAACAATAGAAACTGAAACAGGACCTAGGGGGAAAAAACTCGAAGGACATGCACCCTCTGGAACATCTTGGGATAGTTCCTGTTTGGGAATCCTGCTACTGAGAGATTGTTAGCAGAATTAGTTTGCATCTTAAAATGATCTTTCCGGCAACAGCAGTGAGGCTGAATTAAGGAGAGATGAGCCTGCAGCACGAGAAACCGCGGAGCAGCCTACTGCAACGACCCCAGGATGGCACGAAACAGCCAGTCCGTGGGACTGGAGCACCCCAGCAGGTCGAGAGCAAGGATGTAGGAACTGCACAAACGAGGATCCACCGGGCCCCGCCTTGTTCACCTGCTGGCCCTGTCTGTGTCGCGGTGGGTACTGAGCACAACTGCTTTAGATTTTTTGGTCATATGTTTGCCCTTTCCTTGCAACCATTTTTATAGTTCTTTCTGTATCTTTCTACAGCATAAAACCACTCCTTACTGTTCAATAATGGTGTAAGAGGTCGTGGCTTGGAGCTGGGCAGATTCATTGGGCTCAACAGACCCCACCGATGTAGAGGACAATCACAGGAACTGGGTTCTGGTGGATTGCAGAAGGCCTGTAGCCAATTAACTGATTAAGCTGTAAACAACTAGTTGGGCTGCAACCAAGGCCCTAGTTGATTGACTGCGCTGCAGCCCACGGAGTCGCTCTCTGCTTCACCCCGTTTCCCTGTAAATTCTATCAGATCCTCCCGAGTCCTCTCTGGGTCCGGGAGCTTCCTTATCCGTGAGTTGTTTTCATTTTGCTTTGCTCAAATGCTCATAACTGCCACTAAATTTAATTCATCAAAGGACTTCATCTTTGGCCACTTCTAATTTTTTGCTTCTGCCCTATTCTGGGTTCAGGAAGTCGAGGTCCGGGTCGGTTAAAATTGGCGGGAACGAGGCAACAGTGGCTAGGTCGTTGGTTTGAAACTCAGCAGTCCTCCGAAAAGAAAAAGAAGTCCCAGGCGTGCTGTTGGCTCTTTCGTCTGTGTATTTCGGTGGTTTCTCATAGTGTTCTTGATTGGGGTCTTGGCTTAGTTCAGGATCACCCCCCGAGCAGACGCTAGGACGAGGATAGCTAGGTGAACAATTCCTATGAGAGGTGGGGGTGAAGGGACAGCAGTGGGGAGCTGAGACTGTGCTGTCCCCACAGCCACCTCTGGGTGCCTGGCGCTTACTCCTGCTGAGGAGATGGGAGCTGGGGTCCCGCAGCAAGACTCAGAGCTCCCGCAGTGTTTGCACGTTCCTGGAAGTCATTGGCTGAAGGCTGCTCCTGGGTGCACCAGCTCCTTGGTGCCAGATGAGCACCGGGAGAAGGTCCTGAGGCAGAGCCAGGCCGGCGCTGTGCCTGGGAAGTCTGGGGGTGCAGCCTGAAGTGGGGAGAGCGCGAGGGCCGGGGTGGGAAATTCCCAGTGACTGCGGCAGAAACTGGCCAAGCCTCTGACAGCTGAATTCTGCATGTTGAGTTATTACCACCATCCTGTAGTGTACTGCATTAAACTCCCAAATTCAGGCTTCTCTGGCTCCTCAAATGCCAGATACGTGTTCATATTTCACTGGTAACCTCCTGGGGGCCATCCCAGCAACGTGGTGGGTGAGTCTAGACCGGAGCTCCTGACTGGGAAGAGGTGAGACTGCGAAGGATCAAGAGGCTGAGAAGCACTGGTTTTCCACGACACAGCATTGCTGGGCTGCCAGGGAGGGAGCTCCCACAGGGAACAAGGGACGGTGATGAAACGGGAAGTTGGAGAGGCTTTGCCTGTGTCCCACCTTGCCCAAGGCCAGTGACCTCATCACAGTGGAGGGGCCATGGGAGAGAAGCGCCTGGCTTACAGAAGGGGGTCAGGGCGGGACCACTGGAGTCTTATGCTCCCCACCATGAGTACAGACCCTTAACGCGCCAACCTTCAGCAGGAACCACTGGACAGTCCTACTCCATCTGAGAGGGTGGCATCACCACATTGTTCCTGTACTCAAGACCTAGCTAATACAGAGCTGTGACTTGGGAACTTCTAGGAACAGAAAATTCTTTAAAATGATTTAATGCATTCTGGAGAAGTTTTGGGTTCATGGCAAAACTGAGAGGAAGGTAGAGAGCTTGCCTATATACCCTTTGCCCCTTCTCCTGCAAAGTCTTCCCCATGACCGCCATGCCCTACAGCACAGTGCATGTGTTCCAACGGCTGGATCCACAGAGACGCACCATCGTCACTCCAGGCCCATGGTTTACATTAGCTGCACTCTTGGTGTTGTGCAAGCTGTGGCCTTGGACAGTTGTGTAGACTTGCATCTACCATGATAATATCAAGCAGAGTCTTGTCAGTTCCTATTCTAAGATCCTGGCAAATTGGATAGTATCTTCCCATGGTCAGACTGCCAGTTCTCCTGGTAAGGGATTTTGATTGATGGTGAACTGCTGTCCACAGCTGGTTCAACCAGGCAATCCCCTGAGAGATGACCTCTCCCCTGGGCTGGTGCAAATGCCCTTTTTGCCCAACCTCATTCATGATGCCAAGTTAATGCTCTCCCCCAGCAATGCCACACTCAAGCAGAGACTACTAAGAGTACCCAACATCCATTTCCTTTCCTTAGTAACAAAACCTTTATTTGTTATCCTTGGCCACAATGAACCTGTTGCTCCCCCTCTTCGTGGAGGAACGACACAGGACTCTGCGCTGTTCTTTTGTCTGCTCGGCCCTTCCCGGGTTTGCTGCTGGTTCTTCCCGGGTTGGCTATCGACCCTTCCACCTCCGTGGAAGGGTGGTTCCCCCTGGCCACTTTCCCCACTTCCGCAGGGGAGCGGCACACCGCCGGCCGGCTCTCTCGGGGGCTGCACAGGTGTTCCTTCAGATAGATGTTCCCCTTAGATGTTCCTGGTGCATGTTGTCTCTCTCCTCCTTTATAGTCCTCTTCCACCAATCCCAACTCTGCTACCCACACGCCGAGTACGCTGCTCTCCTCCAATCAGGAGTAGGTCCTACAGTTTATTGGTTGAACTGGAGGCAGCTGTGTAGAAGCTGTTTCCCTTCTCAGCGCCATATTGTGGGAAAGCAGATGCATAGAATAAGTCTTAATTCCAGTAACTTAGTCTAGTCCGAGTTGCTCCCCACAGATCCCCCTTTCTTTTTATTTTTGGCGTTGATACGCGCCTGTCTTTGGTGCCCCGCGGCACACACTCTGCTCTGCTTGCTAGAGTTGCCCACAGGTGCTTATAAGTCCTATCAATCAGGCAAACCAAATCCGGGTCCTCTCTTCGCCATGTTGTGAGGAGGTTTTTAGGCGCTGATGCGTGCCTGTGTTCAGTGCCCTGCAGCGCATGCTCTGCTCTGCTAGAACTGCCTGCAGGTACTTACAAGCCCTATCAGGCAAACCGAATTCAAGCCCTCTCATTGCCATATTGTGGGGAGACTTATTGGTGTTGATTCGTGCCTATCTTCGGTGACCTGCAGCTCATACTCTGGTCGAGCTGCCTGCTGGTGCTTACCGCCTTACTAATCAGGCAGACCGAATCCAAGCCTTCTCA
Organism: Oryctolagus cuniculus; assembly: GCF_051225735.1. Classification (NCBI taxonomy): domain Eukaryota; kingdom Metazoa; phylum Chordata; class Mammalia; order Lagomorpha; family Leporidae; genus Oryctolagus; species Oryctolagus cuniculus. The sequence goes on from NC_142886.1 coordinate 21,759,878, forward strand.
TTGCGGTATTGTGGGGAGACTTACTGATGTTAATTCGTGCCTGTCTTCGGTGACCTGCAGCGCATAAGCTGCTAGCCGCCCGCAGGTGCTCACCACCTCCCTAATCAGGCAGACCGAATCCAAGCTCTCTCATTGCCATGTTGAGGGGAGGCCTTATTTTTCTCTATTTCTCTATCTCCAGGCATTCCTATCTCTCCTGTTTTACTTCTATCTACCAGCATTCCTATTTCTCTCATTTTACTTCTAAACTTCTGTTTCTCTTATCCCTGCGGCATCCCGGCGCCCGCCCCGAGGCTGCTTCTCGGCGGCTTCCCGGCTCTGAGCCGCTTCAGCCCGCGCTTCTCTCATCTGCGCGGCTTCCCGGCGCCCTCCCTTCGGCGGGCTCCCGGCTCTGCGCGGCTCGGCTTCGCGCGCACACTCCGTGGTCTCCACGCCCTTCGCGTCCACACCACGGCCTCGCGCCAGCCCCGCATTCCCTATCTATTCACGCCCCGTGCTCTCTCTGCACGCAGCGGCTTCCACGAGTCACACAGCCCCAGCTCACGTTTCCGCCACTGGTATTCAATCTAAGTTCCCCGGACTAACCTGGCGAATTCCAACCTGGCTTACGCGTCTCCGCCTTATGGTTTGGCTTCCCATCTTTTGCTCCCCGGGCTAATCTAACGGATTCCAACCTGGCCCACGTTTCCGCCTCTGGTTTAACTTTTCGCCTTTTGCTCCCCGGGCTGACTTAAAGAATACCAAGATAGCTTACGTCTCCGCTTCAGCCTGCACTCGTGGCTTCATCCTCCCTAACATTTTTCTCTACCCGGTATGTTTCCCTAAGTTTTCTTCCAACAATATTCCTCCCTCATTTCTCCTGGCCTCTCCCCACAGTCCGTATCCAAGTCTAAGTTTCTTATAGGTTTCACTTTCACTTTCAACCTGCAGTCCGTATCTGAGTCTAAGTTTCTTCTTGCTTTCACTTTAAATCCTAACTTCTTTCCCACAGTCCGTATCCGAGTCTATGCCTAGGCTTTCAATAGCTTCTTCCGGCACCTTTTCCATCTGGCTTTCCCCTAGGCTCTTCTAGTCTCTCTCTCTCCGGTATTTTCCTGCTTCTTCCCGTTTCTTCCCTCCTAAGTTTCCTATCCGAGTCACGGCACCATTATGTTGCTCCCCCTCTTCGTGGAGGAACGACACTAAACCCTGCCTAGGCTTCATATCCGAGTCACAGCACCATTATGTCACTCCCCCTCTTCGTGGAGGAACGACACAGGACCCTGCGCTGTTCTTTTGTCTGCTCGGCCCTCCCCAGGTTTGCTGCTGGTTCTTCCCGGGTTGGCTATCGACCCTTCCACCTCCGTGGAAGGGCGGTTCCCCCTGGCCACTTTCCCCACTTCCGCAGGGGAGCGGCACACCGCCGGCCGGCTCTCTCGGGGGCTGCACAGGTGTTCCTTCAGATAGATGTTCCCCTTAGATGTTCCTGGTGCATGTTGTCTCTCTCCTCCTTTATAGTCCTCTTCCACCAATCCCAACTCTGCTACCCACATGCCGAGTATGCTGCTCTCCTCCAATCAGGAGTAGGTCCTACAGTTTATTGGTTGAACTGGAGGCAGCTGTGTAGAAGCTGTTTCCCTTCTCAGCGCCATATTGTGGGAAAGCAGATGCACAGAATAAGTCTTAATTCCAGTAACTTAGTCTAGTCCAAGTTGCTCCCCACAGAACCCAATTAAAAGACTGCATTTCCAGCCTCCCTTTGAGTTAGTGTGACCAAGTGGCTAAGCTCTGACCAGCGGGAGGGAGGGAGTATATATGGAACACTTAAGAGGGCTCCTTAAGGAGTTTTCTCACCTGGAAGCTGCATGTTGTTGTAAAGCCACCCCTTCATCTTTGCTGGGAAGATGGACGCCATCATGGTGTAGGCCCCCTGCTGTCCCTGCGGATGTAGGCTGTGTACTAAGGATGAAGGAGCAGAAAAATAGAAGGTTTTGGTCTCTCATGGGCTTCACCACTGTGGTCAAAAATGGTTTCTATCTAAACTGTGGGTTTTTTTTTTAAATACTGTTAGAATGGCACCTTGTGCAACGTCTTTCTACCTCCTTGTCTCACACATGAGGGAAAATGACTGCTTCAGTGATAAACAAAACACGCACTGCTGGCCTTTCTACTATCCTATGACCCACCCATTCTCTAAGAGTTTTTTGAGTTTTGCTGCAACCCTGTGGTATTGTAAGCAATCAATTAAATTTAAATGATCCTCTCAGGATTTTCCAAGGGACTGGCATGAGAAAAATCTGAGCCATGACTACAAAAATCTTCAGCATTTATTTGAATCCAATCTGATTCTTAGGGCTTGCAGAAATTATTTCAGAAGAGTGTCTATTGTTAGTCTATTATTAAAGACTCTGTTTTATTTTTAAATTAATTTTGTGTCCATTTCTATGAATTCTCACCTATGGGTAGGTGTCTGTCACTGCCTCTACAGTCAGAATACAGAACAATTCCATCACCCAAACAAGTGCTTTGCACTCACACCTGCAACCTTGGCTGATCTGCTCCCCCTTGGGACCCTTCTGTCTACTCAAAAATGTCATATAAGTGGGATAGTGCATTTTCTTTTGAGAGGGTGTGCTTCCTTTGGCAATGCCAAGAAGAATCACCCAGTCTGTTGCACGTATCTGTAGCTCAGTCTTTATTGCCAAGTAAAATTCCACTGTATAAGCGTATCACACTTTGTTATTGATTTATCCTTTGATGGACATTTCAGTGGTTTCCAGTTTGTGGAGATTTTGGATCCAGGTGCTAGAAATGAGAGTTGTTATTTCTCTGGGGTAAATACCTAGGAGTGGGATTGCTGAGTCATGAGGCAAGAAACTGCGGTATCTCTAGAGCGGTTGTGCCATGTTGCATTCCCACTAGCACTGCATGAAAGTTGGAGTTGCTCCCTATCTTTACCAACACTTGGTGTTGTCAGTATCTGTTTTTACTTACTCCGTGTGTAGTAGTCTCACATCATGGTTTCAACTTTATCTTCCTACTGGTTGATGATGAGGAACATTTTTTCTTGCACTTACTTTCCCTCTAAAGGTCCCAAAGGATGAAGTGTCTGTTCATGTCATTTGCCCATTTTCAAATTGCATTGTTTTTTGAAAGAGAGAGCTCTTTATACCACCTGCATATAAGACTTGTGATATGTGATTGACAAATATTTTCTTCCAGTATGTGGTATGTACTTACATTTTCTTAGTGATCTTTATCAGAGCAAAAGTTTCATCAAATTTTGATGAAATTTAATTTATCAGTATTTTCTGTTGTGGATCATGCTTTTGGTATCGTGTCTAAGAACTCTTTACCCAGCGCTGGTTGGTGAAGAAATTCTCCTAGATTTCCCTGCAAAACTTTTGTGTTTCACATCTATGACCCAGCTGGTTAATTTTTGTATAGGTGTGAAGATTGAGTTTCAGTTTTTTTGGCTGGCCAGTTGTTCCAATACTTTGTTGAAAAAGATAACATCTTCTCCATTGGATTGCCTTTGAGCCTCTGTTTTAATCAATGGTTATATTTGTGTAGTCTAGTTCTATGCTCCCTAGTTTGGTCCCTTGATTTGTTGTCTGTCTTTTCACCAATGCCACATTATCTTGATTTGTGTAGCTTTGTAGCAAGTATTAAAACTATATAATTTCTTGGGGCCAGCACTGTGGCTCAGCAGGTTAAAGCCCTGGCCTGAAGTGCTGGCATGCCATATGGGTGCTGGTTCTAATCCCAGCAGTTCTACTTCCGATCCAGCTCTCTGCTATGGCCTGGGATAGCGGTAGAAGATGGCCCAAGTCTTTGGGCCCCTGCACCCATGTGGGAGACCCAGAAGAAGCTCCTGGCTCCTGACTTCAGATCAGCGCAGCTCTGGCTGTTGCAACCATCTGGAGAGTGAACCAGCGGAATGGAAGACCTCTCTCTCTGTCTCTACCTCTCTCTGTAACTCTGTCTTTCAAATAAATAAAATAAATCTTTTAAAAAAAACTATATAATTTCTCAAACTGCTTTTGAATTATGTTAAATCTATAGATTAATTTGGATAAAATTGACCTTTTTTACTATGTTGAGACTTCCACTCCATGTATATTATATGTATCTGCATTTTTAAAGTCTTTATTGATGTTCTTCAGAGTTTTAAAGTTCTCAGCATATAGAAGCTATATATATTTTATAAGATTTATACCTCAGTATTTCTTTCTCCTCCATTATCCTTTCTTTTTTTTTCACAGATTTATTCATTTAAAAGTCAGAGTTACACAGAGAGAAGAGAGACAGAGAGAGAGAAAGAGAGGTCTTCCATCTGCTGGTTCACTTCCCAATTGGCTGCAATGGCCGGAGCTGCACCAATCCGAAGCCAGGAGCCAGGAACTTCTTTCCGGTCTCCCACATTGGTGCAGGGGTCCAAAGACTTGGGCCATCTTCCACTGCTTTTCCAGGCCATAACAGCGAGCTGGATTGGATAGTGGAGCAGCTGGAACTCGAACCAGTGCCCATATGGGATGCTGGCACTGCAGGTGGTGGCTTTACCTGCTACACCACGCACCGGCCCCCTCCATTCTCCTTTCATCCCTCTCCCCTCCCTCCCTCTTCTGAGCTATTGTAAAAGGTATTAATTTTTAAGTTCCAGTTATTTATTCTTAGTGCTGTTGTCTCTCAATGTCCAAGTGAGTTACACCCTGACAAACGTGTCATAAGTTGAAAATAAAAGTCAACAATGCATTGACTACACCTAGTTCATGTCAGCATTTCAGCAATCCAGTGAAACATGTGAGACAGCTCTTTATGAAGGAAAACCTTATGTAGCTCACATTTTGGAGGTTCAAGTCCAAGATTGGGCTGCTCCTTGGCTGGGTGTCTGGTGTGGGCAGCAGATGTCAACGGTAGAGCCCTTGCAGAAGGAGGAGCACGGGGGGAGGCAGGAAGCAGAGAGCCTTGGCTGCCCTGAGCCTCTGTAACCAACCCTCCTGCAGAATTACCTCTGGGGGCGCGCCCCCAGCTTCCTCAGGACCTCCCACTAGGCCCACCTCCTAAACCACTTAATTGGATTTTCTACTTTCTAAGCTTATGACTTTGAAGTATAAATGCCTGCATGTGTTCAGAAAATCTTGTTCAAATCACAGCACCTACCAAACATTGTAGCCTAGCAACACAGTACACTGTAGGCTGCCCTGCCTGCTGTTGGCCCTTATGGTCATGTGACCGACCAGGGGTGCTGCTGGTGGCCACCACCCAGCATCAGGACCGAGTAGACTCCGGCATGCTACTAGCTACTAGCCCAGGAAGAGTCCAAGTTCAAAATGTGGAAGCACAGTTGCTACTGAGTGCCTATTCAGTTTCACTCTACTACACAGTGGAAAAGTCCCGAGTGAGTCATCATGTGGGGACCACGTACACAACACTGTGAATGGTGCTGTGAATTGAGCTTGAATCCTGTGTTAGCACTGAGTTCCCTCAATTCTTGGAGGTTTTCTGCTTTTTGTAGATTGGAATTTTCTTGATCATGTCGTGATGAGTAGGAATCATTTTATTTCTTACACATTTGTTTTTCCTTATTACATTAACTTTCAGTACAATGTTGACCAACAGTATGGAAAGTGAATATCCCAGTCTTGCTCCTAACCTTAGGGAAAACAATTTATTCTTTGACCATGAAATATGGTGTCGGGTGTAGGTTTATTGTAGATGCTTTCTTATCAGATTGAAAATGTCCCCATCCATCCCTGGCTCACTGACAATGTTTACTGTGACTGAATATTGAATAACATCGAACTTTTCCTGCATCAGTTGGTACATTTGGTTTAACTTTAGCTTATCATTATGGCAGTTCATATTGATTATTTGAAAGTTGAACCAGCCTTATTATATTTCCATGCTAACACCCACTTGGCCATGATGTTTATATAATGTGTGTACATAGAGAGAAGGAAGAGAGGGAAAGAACTGGGTTCAGTTTACTAATATCTTGTTGAAAATGTGTGCATCTATGTTCACAAGGGATATGGGTCTGTGCTTCTCTTTTATTGGAATATTTATGAGTATTGGAACTTTAGTCATCATATAATGAATTGGGAACTGTCCCTTCTTATTCTGTTTCCTGGAGTAGCTATTATAGAATTGAACCTCTTAAAGCAATGGCTAGAATTTACCAGTGAGTGATGGGGGCCTGGAGACTTCTACAGAATGTGAGTTCCGGATTCACTTCCTTTGGCACTGACAGGGCTGTGCGGGTGTCTGTTTCACCGAGGGTGAGCTTTTGGTAATTTGTCGTATTGGGGAAAGAGTCCGTTCCATCTGACTTGCTGAGCTTAAGGACAGAGAGTTACTTGTGGTGTTTCCTTCCACACTTTACATGTTTGCAGGGTCTGTAATGAAGCCCCCCTTTGCATCGCTGGGTAATTGTTGTGGGATGACCAACAGTTCTGGTTTTCTCAGGACTGGGATGTTATACTCTGAGAGCTAAAACTGGGAGGTTCCCAGTAAACCAGGACAAGTTGGGTGCTTTTTTTTTTTTTACAATCCTGATACAGTTTCATTGGTGTTACTCATCTTCTGCAGCAACAATTTTTTAACTTTATTGCTTTTTTTTTGCTGCTTGTTTTCTGTGTGAGGTTTTAGTGATATCTACTTTTATTTCCTTCCTTAAAATTGTTTTGGGTTTATTTTGCTCTGTTGCTCACTTTTGGCTGCAGAATTTGAGATGACGGACTCGAAACACTCTCCTAGAGGCAGCTAATGCTGGCCAGGACACGCACGCACTGCTCGGTGAGAATCCACAGATCTTGGCTGCACGCAGGTTTTCATTGCTACTCCGTTCAGAAGTTTCCGTTGGCTTTGAGGGGGACTCTGTCTGTAGATGATTCACAGCCGTGTCTGAGTTTTCACCTGTTGGGGACCTTTGCTGTTTCTGTCTGTTGCTGATGTCTGCTTTGATTCCATCACGATGAGAGAACACATCTGGGTGCTGTTCAACTCCTCCAACTTTGCCACGATTTCTTTCGTGATCCAGGGTAGGACCTGTGTTGTGAATGTTCCAAGTGCACTTGGAAAGATATCTAACATCAGTACTACTCCCAGGAGTGGACAAAATGAGACTGCTTCCTGCCAGTCAGCCTGCCACCAATCACAAAACAATTCTAGGACTACATCATGAATACAAGGCAGTCTCCGTATAACCTGATATTAAGCATGTGGATAATTCTTGTTGTTGTTGTTGCTGAACTGGAAAAGAGATTGCAACTGTTCAGTCTCTTGTTATCCAGCCATTAGTGGTACAATTTCTGTTCCAAGCTAGTATTACGGGAGTAAGTCTGCAAACTCCTTGGCAAGGGGCCAACAGTTGGGCTTCTGCTGGATGGAGAGGGCGGTGTGGTGTCTCTGGCTGGTTACACCACAGCAGGGTCTTCCAGAAATCAGATCTGATCGTTTTACATCCTGTGGTTCCCTGGAGTTGGTGGGCCTGGGCACATCTTGCAAACAGTCACGCTCCCTTCAGCCACCTGCACCCAGCCCTGTCTCTCCCTGGCCCGCCTGCAGTAATCATGCAACAATTTCATACCCATGAGTCCTAAGTTTAGACAAGAACAGGAAGGGTGAGATCTCAGAAATATATCCTGGAACACACCCATGAGGAGTAGGAGGTATAGAAATGAGAAGAAGGGAATGGGACGTCCACCGGAGCTGGCACTGATGTTAAGAATCCTCATCCTCTCAGGACGAGCTGCAAAGGTTTTATGTCTCCAGTAACTCCCCTACATGCCTGTGTGCCTTTTTGTTTTGTTTTGTTTTGTTTTTGACAGGCGGAGTGGACAGTGAGAGAGAGAGACAGAGAGAAAGGTCTTCCCTTACCGTTGGTTCACCCTCCAATGGCCACGGCGCTTCTCCTGGTCTCCCATGCGGGTGCAGGGCCCAAGGACCTGGGCCATCCTCCACTGCACTCCCTGGCCACAGCAGAGAGCTGTACTGGAAGAGGAGCAACTGGGGGGACAGAATCCGGCGCCCCGACCCGGACTAGTACCCTGTGTGCTGGTGCCACAGGCGGAGGATTAGCCTAGTGAGCCACGGCGCTGGCCAGCCTGTGTGCTTTTAAAAGCAGTAGTTGGGGTGGGTGTTTAGTCAAGATGCCATAGGGGTGCCCAGACCCCATATCAGGGCGCCTGAGTTCCAGTTCCAGCTCTGCTACCAATTCTGCATTCCTGCTAATGTGAACCCTGGAAGGCAGCAGATAATGGCTCTAGTACTTGAGTCCCTGACACTCATGTGGGAGCCAAGGATGGAGTCATGGGTTCCTGGCTGCAGCCTGGCCCAACCCTGGCTGTTCCAGGCATTTGGAGATTGAACCAGCAGATGGAAGATTTCTCCCTGTCTTTCTCCTGTCTTTCTCTCTCTCTCTCTCTTTCCCTTTCAAGTAAATAAAAACAATGTTTTTAAGCAGTCATTGAACGTTTTGGAATGGCAAGGAATTTCACCCAGTGAACGCCATCTAACGTGATCTTTTCTAAAATCTTCCCTGGAGAGAAATGGCACCCATGTTCTGACATGGTGGACAATTTGACCTCGGGCCCCCGGAGTGGGGGTGGGGAGTAGCACCGTGGCAGAAGCATGGGGGCAGCTGAGGGGAACTCTGCCAAGGAAATGAGTGTGTGTTATTCTTCTAACGATTTTATTAAGAGCTGGAGTCTGACTCAATACCAAAACAGAAAAATGGGTCCAAGTTCAATTCTCTTTTTTAAGATGTTGCTAGAAAAAGTTTCACACACAGAGAATTAAAGAGGAAAGTTTCATGAGCCCGTATGTGCATTGTCCAGATGGGTCATTTGTCAGTGAACTATTATCCGTCCACACCTATTCTCTTGTTTAGAAACAAAGAGCAGTACGTTCTAAAGTCTGTCCCCTCTCAAGGGGGACACAGTGGGCAGTCCGCTCTGGCCCCACTAGCTTGTATGGTGACAAGATGGCTGCCACACATCTAGGAACCACAGCAACATTCCAGGCAGGAAGAAGGAAGAGCCGGATTAAAGACACTTGTTAAAGGAACGTGTTCAGCACCAAGAGGGAGCCCTAACTCACTTAGATGCTGGTGGAGGACGAGGACAGCTCAGCTCAAGAAGCCACCTGTGAGACACGGGGCAAATGCCAGGAAGTCCAACTCGGGGGGGGGCGGGAACGTGGCTCACCTTTCCCGTGTTACAGCTCCGAGTGAAATCAAGACTATGCACACTGCTGTGAAATCCTCACCGCAATCCTGCAGAGTCGGTTACGTGACTGTTACGTGATTTTACGTATGAATAAACATACGAGTTCAGGAGAACTCGCTGCTTTCTCAGGACTCCAGAGCTGGGAGGCGGTGGCTTCAACGCCGCCCCCTTTTGTTGTCGTCCTCTGCTTGTTGCTGATGCTCTGAAGAGATATCCGCTGGACAACGTGCAGTTCTCACCGTCAGGTGCTGCGGTCTTAGACCCACGAGCACAAAGGTGCGCGTTCTCTCAGCCACACACAGCAGGTGTGCCTGTGCTTGGCGCCAGAGGGCGCTCTGGGCGGGGGTCTGCGCTGCCTCTGGACAGAGGACCCCCTTCCCAGGCCCGGAGGCAGTCACTTGAAGAAGCAAAGAAAACCTCCTTGCAGTCACTGTTTTTCTGTTGTTTGCCATAGGAGGACGTGCACACACACACACACACACCAGTGCACACACATCTGCACACATGCACCCACACCTGTGCATGTACACACACGCTCTCCGAGTGACCTGTGAAGGGCACTGAGCTGTGGTCGGAAGAGACAAAGGCTTTGTGCACAGCTCTTGGGATCACCCAACCCCGAGCTGAGCTGCACATCGTGGCAGAGATAAGAGATCTTGTGAACCCCAAAATTCTTAGCTTTCTTTTTATGGTTTTCAAAGCACAGGCAAGAAAGAAGAGGAGAATCAACCCAGCGCACAGCTCCCCTGCTGCAGCGATGGCTCTCCTGTTCCTCTGCCTGCTCCAGCTATTCCCGGACTCCTTCCTTTTCTATGGAGTTTTTAAAAAGATTTTATTTATTTACCTGAGAGGCAGAGACAGAGGGAGAGAGAGAGGTCTTCCATCCACTGGTTCACTCCCCAAATGGCCATATCGGCTGGAGCTGCACCAATCTGAAGACGGAGAAGGAAGAAGAAGAGATCAGTGAACGCTAAGACACAGCAGTAGGACTTATCAAATGAGGCACAAAACTTGATTGAGCTGTGAGATGATTTTGAATGTTCTCATAAACACGATGGGAATGGCTCTGGATCCACTCGGGAACTTGACTTTGCAGCCGGGAGCCTTCCCGCAGAGAGAACTCCAGGCCCAGGCGACTTCTCCGGTGAGCTCTACAAATACAAGGAAGAAATACTGTCAGTTATATACAAACTCTCCCAGAAAATTGAAGAGAAAGGAATCTATTTTAACCAGTTGTATGAGGCTATCCTTACCTTGAAACTGCAACCAAGGCAGGTTATGTGGCTGGTGTTGGGGAGCAGCGGGTTAAACCTCTGTCTGCAGTGCCGGCATCCCATATGGGTGCCGGTCAAGTCCCAGCTGCTCCACTTCTGATCCAGCTTCCTGCTATGGCCTGGGATAGCAGCAGAAGGTGGCCCAAATGCTTGGGCCCCTGCACCCCCATGGGAGACCCAGAGGAAGCTCCTGGCTCCTGGCTTCAGCATGGCCAGTCCTAGCCATTGCAGCCATTTAGGGAGTGAACCAAAAGATGGAAGACCTCCCTCTGTCTTGTCCTTTATCTGTGCAACTGCCTTTCAAATAAATCTTTAAAAGACAAATTATAATAAAAACTGCAGATCATTATACCCTATAACAAACATATAAGCATTCTGAACCAAATTTTAATTTAATCCAATATGCAAAAATCATAATGCATCGTGACCTTGTAAGATGTATCTCACAAATGCAAAGGTGATTAAACATTAGAAAATCAATCAATGAAATTTTCCCAGTTAATAGGCCGTTGTAAAAGTTTGCTAAAGAAAAAGAAACATCTTTTTAAAGGAGGCAGAAAAAGCACTGCCAAAATCTAACCTCAATGACTAATTTTTAAAAATCCCTTAGCAAACTGGGAAGGGAAGGCAACTTTCTCAAGTTGGCCAAGGTCACCTTGAAAAATCTGTGAGCCTCACAGAAATTCTGAGTTTCTGGACCTGGAGAGAGGTGTATCTCTCAGAGCTGTTGGTTTGACTCCTGGGTCTTAAGGAGGTAGTTCACCACTCTATGACACATGCATTGTGTGTGCTAAGCTCTTTGGTAGTCAATAGGCACACAGACATGAATAAGATACCATCATCCCAGGCCTTGATGAGTCTAAAATTCTAAAAGACACAGCTCCAACCAGGAGCACCAAGAGTGTAGGCATCAGAGATTGCCGTGAGCATGCAAGTCTGGAGAACCTGACCGAGGTGAGAACATCTGGGAAGGCTTCCTGGTGGAGGTGATGTCTGATGCAGCAAAGAAAAAGAGTTTCAAGCTTAGGGCACAGTATGTGCCATGTTCTTAGAGAATGAGAACCCACAGTATCTTTGGAAAACCTTAGAGACCAACAGTACCAATGGAGGGGAAGTCCAGTGAGATGATTGGACACAGTAGGCCACGGTAGTGAGCAGGGGCTAAATTGGGCAGGACTTTGCAGGGCAGATGAAGAATTTTGGTCTTTAAGCTAAGAGCTGTGGGAGAATCTGAGTGGTAACGCACTGTGATCAGATACGCAGCTCAGATCCAGAATCCAGTCATCTGCTCGTCTTCATCCCTTCCCAGAGCATCCTGGGGGCTCGGAGCTGGCCTCCCCTCGGCGGCACAGTCTGCCTCCCCCAGCATTGCCTCCTGCCAGGCATTTGACCCCTCTGGGCCTCCGTTTTCCACCTCTGAGAGAGCAATGCTGGCACCCTCCTTAGAGGGCTGTTGCAGGCATTACACCCATCAGCACATGTAAGGTGTATGGAACGGTGCTTGTCACACAGGAAACACTCGATCTCCCCCTTGTGTTTAAATGACTAAAGAATCTCAAACTTCAGGGCCAATGTTGTGGGGCAGCAGCTTAATCTGCCACCTGCAACCCTGCATCCCATAGGAGCACTGGTTGGAATCCTGACTGCTCCACTTCTGATCCAGCTCCCTGCTAAGGCGCCTGGGAAAGCAGTAGAAGATGGCCCAGTACTGAACCAGTAGATGGAAGACACCTGCCCCCCCTCTTTCAAACAGTAATTCTTTTTTTAAAAAAGATTCGTTCATTTATTTGAAAGAGTTACACAGAGAGAGATCTTCCATCGGTGGCTCACTCCCCAAATGGCCACAACAGCCAGAGCTGGGCTGGTCCAAAGCCAGGAGCTTCTTCTGGGTCTCCCACATGGGTGCAGGGGCCCAAGGACTTGGGCCATCCTCCTCTTCTTTCCCAGGCACATTAGCAGGGAGCTGGATGGGAAGTGGAGCAGCCAGGACTTGAACTGGTGGCCATATGGGATGCCAGCATTTCAGGCGGCTGCTTTATCCACTACACCACAATACAGGCCCCCAAATAATAAATCTTTAAAAAAAAAAAAAAAGAATCTCAAACATAACGTCTACAGCTGAGTTCTGGTTCATTCTCCCTAGATTCTCTCCCTCCTTCAGCTGTCTCCATCTCAAAGAAAAAACACCTCTTATTTTTAGACCCAAAAGCTTAAGGCACATCGTGAGTGTGAGGCTGAACCAACCGTGGCCCTCACAATCAGGCAACCATCAGGAAAATCAGCTATCATGAACTTTCGCACTAAGTGGCGTGGAGAAAAATCGCAAGCAGGCTGGCTAGAGACAAAAGGGACACTTCCCAAAGACAAGAGGGTCAGTGTGTCAGGAAGACATAATAGTCCTAAATTATTATCTACATCCTACTAGAGTTTTAAATGCAGGAAGCAAATTTAACAGGACTAGAAGGAGAAACAGGCTTACAAGCAGAGCTGCAGACTTCATCACGCCTCTTTTAATGACAGATCAAGCAGGATTTCAAGCTGATTAAGAATCCAGACGAGGGCTAGGGGTTTGGCCCATGGTTAAGCCACAGCGTGGGACACCTGCGTCCCAGATCGGAGCGCCTGGGTTCAAGCCTCAGCCCTGCCCTCCATTCCAGCTTCCTGCTAATGCTCCTGGCAGGCGGCAGGTGATGGCTCAAGCACTTGTGCCCCTGCCACCGCGTGGGAGACACAGCTGTATTCTAGGCTTCTGGCTTCAGCCTGGCCCAGCCCTGAAGGTTGAGGGCATTTGGGGAGTGAACCTGCTGATGCAAGTACTCTAATGCATGTGCTCTCTCTTTCTCTTTGCCTCTCTATGCCTACAAATGTAATATATAGCTTTAAAGTTTGTGGAAAATAGAATTAAAAGATAAGTTTTAAAAAAAGTGGCCGCCGCCATGACTCACTTGGCTAATCCTCCACCTGTGGCGCCAGCATCCCTATGGGCACCAGGTTCTGTCCCGGTTGCTCCTCTTCCAGGCCAGCTCTCTGCTGTGGCCCGGGAAGGCAGTGGAGGATGGCCCAAGTGCTTGGGCACCTGTACCCACATGGGAGACCAGGAGGAAGCACCTGGCTCCTGGCTTCGGATCGGCGCAGCGCCAGCCGTAGCGGCCATTAGGGGAGTGAACCAATGGAAGGAAGACCTTTCTCTCTGTCTCTCTCTCACTGTCTATAACTCTCTCACTAAGTCTGCGTGACAAAAAAAAAAAAAAAAATAGAACACAGGAACACTCTCAGCCAGCTCAACCTAATTAGCATTTGTGGAATGCAACAAACAAAAACAAACCCTGGGAAAATCCCCCAAATAGACTCTATGCTGGGCCATGAGAACCTCAAAAAATTTGCAGCACTGAGATCACACAGAATGGATCTTCCCACTTGGACGAGTTAGCGCAGACATCAGTACCAGGAAGACCCATAAAGGCCCCAGATTTTGAACATACTTTTCAATAACCCACGAGTCCATGAAGAAATCATAAAATAAACAAAGTCTTTTGAGCTGAGTACTGAAACCACAATAGCTGGTGCCATCCCCAACAGCTGGAGCGCCGTTCGGAGGCAGATTTATCACTGTTCACGCCGATGCTGCTCTTGGAAGAAGAGGAAGGGAGGAAGCGATGATCAGAGCTGCAGCAGCGTGGCCCAGCTGAAGTCCCGGAAGGCAATGATGCAGGTAAGGAAAACCATTCCTGAAGGGAGAATGGAAAACTGGGGGAAACTTTTAAAGTCAAAAAAAAAAAAAATTTTGGCCAGCGCCGCGGCTCACTAGGCTAATCCTCCGCCTAGCGGCGCTGGCACACCGGGTTCTAGTCCCTGTCCGGGGCACCGGATTCTGTCCCGGTTGCCCCTCTTCCAGGCCAGCCCTCTGCTGTGGCCAGGGAGTGCAGTGGAGGATGGCCCAAGTGCTTGGGCCCTGCACCCCATGGGAGACCAGGAAAAGCACCTGGCTCCTGGCTCCTGCCATCAGATCAGCGCGGTGCGCTGGCCGCGGTGGCCATTGGAGGGTGAACCAACGGCAAAGGAAGATCTGTCACCTGTCAAAAAAAAATTTTTTTTTTTGACAGGCAGAGTGGACAGTGAGAGAGAGACAGAGAGAAAGGTCTTCCTTTGCCGTTGGTTCACCCTCCAATGGCCACCACGGCCGGCGCACCGCGCTGATCCGATGGCAGGAGCCAGGTACTTATCCTGGTCTCCCATGGGGTGCAGGGCCCAAGCACTTGGGCCATCCTCCACTGCACTCCCTGGCCACAGCAGAGAGCTGGCCTGGAAGAGGGGCAACCGGTACAGAATCCAGTGCCCCGACCGGGACTAGAACCTGGTGTGCTGGCGCCGCAAGGTGGAGGATTAGCCTAGTGAGCCGCGGCGCCAGCCTGAAAATTTTTTAAAAAAGTAAAATTGAAGAACACTGGAAAGCCTGACTTAAAAACCACACAAAACCTCTGAAACAGGGATAAAAGAGGGGATGTGACAACATCAGATACATACATTGAAAGGATAATAAATATTAGAAACAATTTTATGCTAATAATAGAAGTGAACAAAAGTACAAAAAAATAGAAATCTGTTTAAGAAATGGAAACTATAACTTGAAGCCATTCCATAATGAGAACTCTGGGACTAGGTGGACTCACTAATAATGAGGTTTATGAAGCCTTTAAGGAAGAAATAATTCCAGTCCTATGAAAACTCTTTTTTTAGATTTATTTTATTTATTTGAAAGGCAGAGTGATAGGGAAAGAGAGAGCAAACTATCCACTGGCTCACTCCCCAGATGACTGCAACAGCTGGAGCTGGGCAGGCTGAAGCCAGCATCCGGGAACTCCATGCAGGTCTCCCCTGTGGGTGGCGGAGCCCTAAGCACTGGGGCCATCCTCGGAGCTTCCCCAGGCACATTCACAGGGCGCTGGGTCAGAAGCTGGGCAGCTGGACTCAAACTGGTGCCCCAACATCACAGGTAGCGCCACAATGCCAACCCCCCAAAATTCTTTCAAAAGACTGAAGAAGAAACACATCCCCAATTATCTTGTAACACCACCATAGCCACAGCTTCAAAGCTGACAAAGACTAAAGGCAACGCCACTCAAACACAGACTTTAAAATCTGTAATAAAACATAAAATCTGTCAGTATGTAACAGTGGTAACCCGCCATACATAACTGAGTTACCATCCCAGAATAATTCAAAAAACAAATCAATATACTTTATTCTTTAATTCTGTTAATTTAATAATCTCAATTGCAGAAAAAAGAATCTGACAAACTTCATGCATTCACAATAACTCAGTGAACCAAGAAAACTGGGAACTTCCTGTCTCACACAAGGCACCTCCTAAGTACCTCTGGCAGTGAGGGTTGTAACGTGATGTGAATGTTTACTGCTGTGGTTAAAGGTTATTGTCAATAATGCACCAAATTGTTTTACAATGAGGAGAGGGGAAATCCTATAGCAAATTAAGACTTCCAGTGAGATGTCAAATGTGTTTTCCTTAAAAGTGTGACCTAGGCAAGGGTGTGCACCCTGATCACTTCTGTTCACTGGTGCTCTGAAAGTCCTGGTAGGGAAAGACAAAGAATCCAAGCTGGAGATTCTGCTTCCTGTGCATATTGAATAGCTGAAAGCGGTATCTGAGAGAGCTGTGGACATCCGGATGCACGGTGTTATGGTTCCCAAGAGCAAAGAGACAGAAGCAACCCAGTGCAGCGGCCAGATGAAAGGGCCGGCACCTGCATTGGGATGTCATTCAGCGTCGGAAGGAAAACTGTGACGCTTGCTACAACACAGATGAGATCTGAGGACCTTAAGCGACGTGAACTAAGTCAGTTACAGGAAGGCGAATGTTGGAAGATTTCACTTCCACGAAGTGTCTCGAGTAGTCCTTCACAGACTACAAAATAGAACAATGATTGTGGGCGAGGCATTCGGTGGGTCACAAAGACTTGTTTAAATGCAGTTTCAGTTTTGCAAGATACAAAAGTCCTGGAGATTGGTTGCACAGCCAAGTGTATATACTTGACTCTGCTAAATGTTATGTCAGTGCATTTTACAACAATTAAATATTTCTCATTTAAAAAGAGGGTAAAGAAAGAAGAAAAAATTCTCTAGTTAAATCCAACTTGACAGTTATATATTACATTTGAAGAACCAGCCAAAAAATTCTCGAAGCTAGAAGTAAATTTGATAAGATTGCAAAGTCATGGTTTACAAGGTCAATATACAAAACTGAATTGTACTCCTGTAGGTTAACAGTAGAACAATGAGTATAAGCACATTTGTAAACTTCAACACCATGTAATTAAGACATCTTTTCTTTCAGTGGACCTATAGAAGCAAGCAATCTTGAGTAAAATCAAAGACTTTAAGAACTGATATTGGGGCTGGCACTGTGGCATAGTAGGTTAAGCCTCTGCCTGCAATGCTGGCCTCCCATAGGGGTGCCGGTTGAAGTCTCAGCTGCTTCTTCTGATCCAGCTCTCTGCTATGGCCTGGGAAAGCAGTAGAAGATGGCCCAAGTCCTTGGGCCCCTGTACCCATGTGGGAGACCCGGAAGCTCCTGGCTCCTGGCTTTGGATCAGCCCAGCTCCTGTTGTGACCATTTGGAGAGTGAACAAGGGAATAGAAGACCTCTCTCTCTGTCTCTCTCTCTCTCTCTCTCTCTCTCTGTAACTCTACCTCTCAAATAAATAAAAATCAAAAAAAGAATTGATATGATTAGTATAATAATTTATAATATTAGTATGGAAATGCAAAAGCTCTCTGTGAAAGATTTATATTGATTGATTTCAAGACCTGCTATAAACTACAGTTGATCAAGACAGTAGAGCAGTGACACTAAGTCAGGCATCGACATCACAGTAGACTAAGATGCCGTGGTCGTGGAACTGTCTTTTTACCAAATGATCCTGAAACAACTGGGTAAGCAAATGGAAAGCAATTAACCTTGCCTGTAAGTCACGGTATTCACCAGACTCAAAAAGGGACCCTAGATCATGGCTGAGAAGGGTACCTTACTTCTGTGGAGTTCTTGTTAAAATGCCTAACTCAACTGTACCATGGAGGAAAGTGGACACTCCCAGATTGAGGGACATTCCGTACGTGGCTGTTCGTGCTCCTCAAAAATGCCTAGGGACAGCTGGCAGGCATCTGGCCTAGCAGTTAAGACTCTACTTGGGGCACCCGCATGTCCTGTCATTGTGCCTGGGTTTGAGTCACAGCCCTACTTCTGAGTCCAGCTTCCTGGGAGGCAGCAGTGATGGCCTAAGTAATTGGGTTCCAAGAGGGAGACTTGGATTGAGTTCCCAGCTCCTGGCTTCGGTTGGGAAGTGGACCAGAGGATGAGAGCTATTTCTCTCTCTCTCTCTCTCTCTCTCTTTCTCTAAAATAAATACAAACTTTAATAAACTCATAAAAGAAAAAGTATAGTAAGGAGGTATGGTAACTAACAGCAATGTGAGATCCTGGAACAGAGAAAGGGCATTTTTTATGACAGATAAAATTCAAATAGTCTGTAGTTTCATTTGCAAGAAAAAAAAAATGATCATAGACCTAAGCATAAAGGTTAAAATAATTAAAACTCAAAAAAGGATAGTCTCCAACTCCTTGGGTCAGGCAAAGATTTCTTACAGCAGATACAAAAGGCACAAGCCATAAAAGTTAAATTGGATGTCATCAAATTTAAAACTTCAGGCCGGCGCTGCAGCTCAATAGGCTAATCCTCCACCTAGCGGCGCCGGCACACTGGGTTCTAGTCCCGGTTGGGGCGCCAGATTCTGCCCCAGTTGCCCCTCTTCCAGACCATCTCTCTGCTGTGGCCCGGGAAGGCAGTGGAGGATGGCCCAAGTGCTTGGGCCCTTCACCCCATGGGAGACCAGGAGAAGTACCTGGCTCCTGCCTTCCGATCAGCAAGGTGCGCCGGCCGCAGCGCACCAGCCGTGGCGGCCATTGGAGGGTGAACCAACGGAAAAGGAAGACCTTTCTCTCTGTCTCTCTCTCTCTCACTATCCACTCTGCCTGTCAAAAAAAATTTTTAAACTTCACATTAAATAACAAATGACAAGCCACAGTTGAAGCAAAAATATTTGCAAAATATTTTACTTTATTCCAGAGTATGTAAAGAACTCTAAGTCAGCTTTTAAAAAAATGAAGACTTGGATATTTCATAAAACAAAGTTTGCAAATGGCCAATAAGCACATGAAGAAATATGATCCACATCAAAATGCACATTATTATAATCACTAGCTACCACTAACGATATGCCCATTGCAATGGCTAAAATTAAAAAGACTGACAATAACAAGTGCTGAGGGAGATGTGAAGCAACTAGAACCCTCATGCACTTCTGCTGGGACCTTGAAACTCTCCAACCACCCAGGAAGACAATTTGCTGTTCCTCACAAAGTGAAGAGCACAACTTCACTGTGACCCAGCTAGTCTGATTCCAGACATCGATTCAAGAGAAATCAAAACAATCTACAAAAGACCTGAAGGATCTTTTTAGCAGCTGCACTTGTAATAGCTAAAAGTCGGACCGCCCAGATGCTGATTAGCCAAAGTACCAACACTTTGTGGCATATTTATAAGTGGAATGCTACTGAAATAGACAAAACTTTGGCGCAATTTCAAAAACATTCAACAGAAGAAAGCATGAAAGTCTATGTGTTAAGACTCAATTTAGGGCCGGCGCCGCGGCTCACTAGGCTAATCCTCCGCCTTGCGGCGCCGGCACACCAGGTTCTAGTCCCGGTCGGGGCGCCCGATTCTGTCCCGGTTGCCCCTCTTCCAGGCCAGCTCTCTGCTGTGGCCAGGGAGTGCAGTGGAGGATGGCCCAGGTGCTTGGGCCCTGCACCCCATGGGAGACCAGGAAAAGCACCTGGCTCCTGGCTCCTGCCATCGGATCAGCGCGGTGCACCGGCCGCAGCGCGCCGGCCGCGGCGGCCATTGGAGGGTGAACCAACGGCAAAGGAAGACCTTTCTCTCTGCCTCTCTCTCTCTCTCACTGTCCACTCTGCCTGTCAAAAAAAAAAAAAAAAAAAAAAAGACTCAATTTAGGCCGGCGCCACGGCTCACTAGGCTAATCCTCCGCCTTGCGGCGCCGGCACACCAGGTTCTAGTCCCGGTCGGGGCGCCAGATTCTGTCCCGGTTGCCCCTCTTCCAGGCCAGCTCTCTGCTGTGGCCCGGGAGTGCAGTGGAGGATGGCCCAAGTGCTTGGGCCCTGCACCCCATGGGAGACCAGGAGAAGCACCTGGCTCCTGCCTTCGGATCAGCGCAGTGTGCCAGCCGTGGCAGCCATTGGAGGGTGAACCAGTGGCAAAGGAAGACCTTTCTCTCACACTCTCTCTCTCACTGTCCACTCTGCCTGCTAAAAAAAAAAAAAAAAAAAAAAAAAAAAAAACACTCAATTTATAGACATCTCACAATTGGCAGCACTAATCCAGAGTATTGAAAATCGGTGCTCACCTCTCAGGGTAGGAGGGCGTGATTAGATGGAGGACACATTAGGTGAACTTTCTCAGAAGTTAGAAGTGTTCTATATTTGGATTGAGGTGTTTGTTTCATGGGTGTATACACAAGGATACTTCAAAAAGTTTGTGGAAATGAGATTAAAAGGTTTTTTTAGTGCATAAAATTCTGAAATCTAGGCAATTTTTAAAAAAGATTTATTTATCTATTTGAAAGGCAGAGTTACAGAGAGGCAGAGGCAGAAAGAGAGAGGGAGGAGAGAGATCCTCCATCCAGATTCACTCCCCAAATGGCCACAACAGCTGGGGTTGGGCCAAGCTGAGGCCAGGAGCCAGTAGCTTCTTTTGGTCTCCCATGTGGGTACAGGGGCCCAAGCACTGAGCCATCTTTTACTGCTTTCCCAGACTATAGCAGAGAGCTGGATCAGAAATGGAGCATTCGGGACTCGAACCGGTGCTCACAGGGGATGCCGGAGCTTCAGGCCTTGGCTTCACCCGCTACACCACAGCGCTGGCCCCCTCGATTGTTTGTTCATAATATGCATTTTTTCCTAAGTTTCTGAAGACTTCCCCTGTGAATGGATTTTATTTTCTTGCACCAAAATAAACCTTTAATTCCACTTGCCACAAACTCTTTGAAGTACCCTAGTATCTGTCAAAACTACATATAAGATTTGTATAATTCACTGTATGTAGAATTTAACTCGACAAAAGTAATAGCTTAAAAGACTACCGCCAAGAAAAAAAAAAAAAAAAAAAAACAGAAATCAAGCTATATGCTGATTATAAAAAAAAACACCTAAAATGCAAAAAATCAAAGTTGAGGAAAAGGTGTCAGACAAATTAAAACCAAAAAACCAAAAATACTGCTGTAACCATGGTGTTGGTGTCACCACCCAGATTCCCTTTATGGAGCTGGGCCACTTGTTCCCAGCTCCCAGCTCTTTGTCCTGGGCTGGACAGTAATGTCTTTGGTTGAAGGTCATGTTCCCGCCCCTCCTCCAAGTCAACCTTCCTTTTTCCAGATGATACCAACACCAGCTCTGCTGCAATTCATGCTCCTGGGCTTTCCCATGAGTTCTAGTGGAAGTCACTGTCCATCGTCCATCTGAGACATTCCTGCCCTTGGCCATCTCTCACTTCCTCTCTCCCCAGGGCGTGCCTCCATTAGAATACCTGCCCTCATCTCCCCTTAGGGAACCCCATTAAGACAAACTATGATGTCACACTGATTTTATGGCAAGACTGTTTCACTGAGAGGAAGAGGGTTACATAACAATTTTTAATTACCAGGAAGCCCCAAAATATTAAATTTATATGCATCCAATTATATGGCCTCAATATACTTAAGAAAAAAAATTTACGGAAGAATTAATCCTCCATCTCAGTAAGTGAAAACCAAAAAAAAATTTTGATTGATAGATCAAGAATAAAAAATCAAAGATATAGGAGAGTTAAACAGCACAAGTTGATCATTGCTTAGCTCCTGTTCATTCCATGTGTTCTGAGCATGGCTTTGTTTCAAACAGGCTTCCATCCTGCAAGCACATTTCCCATATTCCTTTGTCACTTCGCTTCTGTTTCTGTTTCACCAAAGGGAGGGCTGGTCAGAGATTACAGGGCAGATGGAAGAGAGAGGGCTTTCTTTTTCCGTCTGGCTCTGGCGGGAACTCCAGCACCAGCAGTCCCTGCGGGCACCTGGCTTCCTGCCCAGGCAGTGCGGTTCCCGTGGAGACGGAGACACTGCACCCTGATGCACAGTGCTCCCGGGTGTGGCTCCAGCAGCAGCAGTGGGTACACGGTTCTGAGCCCGGCTCTGGAACAGCAGCAACAGAAGTGACAGTTTCAGGCTGCTGCGCTCCTGTGGTATCTCAGGGCACGCGGTCCTGGTTTGCACAGGGTCCTGGTTGCACAAAACCGCGTCCGTTGCTTGGGGTGGAGAGTGTGCAGGGACAATTGCTTTCTGCAGTCACTAAGTTTCCTGTCCTGTTGATATGCTTTTGCTCTTCCTGTCTGTCTAATAAATGTGGAGCCAATTTTCTGTATTAAATTCCCTCTATTTGAAATAGCTAGAGTGGCTTCCGTGTTCCTGCAGGATGTGGATTGATGAAACAATTAAGTAGAACACTGGGCTCGTCTTAGCCCCTCTGCATTGCTGTAACAGAGGGCCTGCCCCTGGGTCACAGTTTCTGGAGACTGAAAAGCGCAAGATCGCCGGCACCGCCGCAGCTCACTAGGCTAATCCTCCTCCGCCTGCGGCACCGGCACCCCGGGGTCTAGTCCCAGTCGGGGCACTGGATTCTGTCCTGGTTGCTCCTCTTCCTGTCCAGCTCTCTGCTGGGGCCCGGGAGTGCAGTGGAGGATGGCCCAAGTGCTTGGGCCCTGCACCCGCATGGGAGACCACGAGAAGCACCTGGCTCCTGCCTTCGGATCAGTGCGGTGTGCCGGCTGTAGCATGCTAGCCGCAGCGGCTATTGTTGGGTGAACCAAAGGAAAAGGAAGATCTTTCTCTCTGTCTCTCTCTCTCACTGTCCACTCTGCCTGTCAAAAAAAAAAAAAAAAAAAAAAGTGCAAGGTGCCCGTGTCTGGCGAGGGCCCTCCTGCTGCATCCTCACAGAACAGAAGACATCATAGTGTGGCAAGAGAAACAGCCAGAGGGTGCTTGCTCCCATGGTAAAAAAAAAAAAAAACCTCCCATAATAACAGCATTAGTTTGCAAGGGTGACACGTGACACGCCCGCCGTGCACCACACAGCTGCTAGGGTTCCAGTCTCCTGCTATTCAGACCATGACAGCACACAATATTCTAAAACACCAGGGGCCTCCCAGACATTCAGTTCATGGGAAAGTGGAATTGAAAGACAACGTGCATTTTCCATGAACTTTTGAAAATCCTTCCTAGGTCTTCAAATACAAGAGGACTATACACTTGGTCAAACAGAAATTGAAATCATACAGAAAACTTTCTCTGACCACAATGCAATAAAATGAGAAATCAGGAGCCAGCCTTGTGGTGCATCAGGTTAAGCCGCTGCTTGGGACACCGGTGTCTCATACGACAGACAGATCAGAGTCCTGGCTGCTCTGCTAGTAACCCAGCTCCCTGGTACTGTGCCTGGAGGAAGACCCAAGCATTTGGTCCCCTGCCACCCACACGGACAACCCAGATAGATTTCCTGGCTCCAGATGACCACTGTGAGCATTTGGAGAGTGAACCAGTGGATGGACAACCCCACACACACACCACGCGTGCGCCCCGGCCCTCTGTTTCTCTCTCTCTCCCCCTGCCCCCTTGCTCTGTCCAGCCCTTCCTCTCTCTGTGTCACATTGCCTGTCAAATAAAATATTTTTAAAATTAAATAAAATTAGAAATAGACTGTAAATGGTAAATAGGAAAAACACGTTTGGAAATTAAGGAGCAACTTTCAGATAACAAATGAATCAAAGAAGAAATGAAGCTAAAAAGTAACAACTTACTCTTATCATTGCTCTTAGCATTCTTAGCATTGCCAGGCAATTTAATCCTCGCAGCCATCTCCTTTAAGTAGGCAGCATTATTTTCCCATCTCAACAAACAAGAGTCAAGAATTAAGTGACCAGGGACCGGAGCTGTGGCACAGCAGGTTAACACCCTGGCCTGAAGCGCGGGCATCCCATATGGGCGCCGGTTTGATACCCAGCTGCTCCTCTTCCGATCCAGCTCTCTGCTATGGCCTGGGATAGCAACAGAAGATGGCCCAAGTCCTCGGCCCCTGCACCCACGTGGGAGACCCAGAAGAAGCTCCTGGCTCCTGGCTTCAGATCAGCAAAGCTCCGGCCGTTACAGCCAATTGGGGAATGAACCATCAGATGGAAAACCTCTCTCTCTCTTCCTCTCCTCTCTCTGTGTAACTCTGACTTTCAAATAGATAAAATAAATATTAAAAAAAAAAAAAAAAAAGCTGGCAACGCGGCTCAACAGGCTAATCCTCCACTTAACGGCGCCGGCACACCAGGTTCTAGTCCTGGTTGGGGCGCCGGATTCTGTCCCGGTTACTCCTCTTCCAGTCCAGCTCTCTGCTGTGGGCCAGGAGTGCAGTGGAGGATGGCCCAAGTGCTTGGGCCCCTGCACCCTCATGGAGACCAAGAGAAGCACCTGGCTCCTGGCTTTGGATCAGCGCAGTGCGCCAGCTGCTGAGGCCATTGGGGGGTGAACCAACGGAAAAGGAAGACCTTTCTCTCTCTCTCTCTCTCTCTCTCTCACTGTCCACTCTGCCTGTCAAAAAAAAAGAGGGGCCGGTGCTGTGGCACGGTAGATTAATCCTCCGGCGCTGGCATCCTATATGGGCGCCAATTCTAGTCCCAACCGCTCCTCTTCCAGTCCAGCTCTCTGCTGTGGCCTGGGAAGGCAGTGGAGAATGGCCCAAGTGCTTGGGCCCTGCACTTGTATGGGAGACCAGGAGTAAGCACCTGGTTCCTGGCTTTGGATCAGTGCAACGTGCCAGCCATAATGGCCATCTGGGGGGTGAATCAATGGAAGGAAGACCTTTGTCTCTGTCTCTCTCACTGTCTAACTCTGCCTGTCAAAAGAAAAAAGAAAAGAAAAGAAAAGAAAAGAAAAAGAAAAGAAAAGGGGCTAAGCATAGCATAGCCATAAAGCACTACTTGGGACGCCCACCTCCTGTATCAGTGCCTGGGTTCAAGTTCTGGGTCTCTTTCTGATTCTATCTTACTATAAATGTAGAGGCGGAGAGGGGAGCAGACAGCAGCTGATGGCTCAAGGATTTGGGTCCCTGTGGGAGATCTGGACTTGGTTCCCAGCTCCTGACTGTGGCCTGACCCAGCCCCAGCTGTTGGAGGCATCTGGGGAGAGAACCAGTGAATGAAAGAACTTTCTCCCCCCACCCTCTCTCCCCCCTTCTCTCGTTTGTTCATTCTTTGCCTTTCAAATAACTAAAAAGAAATAATTGTAAGAGATTTAGAAAAAGATTAGCAAAACAATCTCAAAAGCCATTGAAAGAAGAAAATAAAGATAAAAACAAAAATTGATGAAATTGCTAATAGAATCAAATCTAGAAAGTGATTTCTTAAAGATACATAAAAGTAAAAAAAAAAAATCCCTAGAAAGACTCGTAAGGAAAGGCAAGGTAAACAACGTTAGGATAAAAGGGAGCCATAACTCTATGATGCAGTTATTGGGAAGATATTGAATATGTTCTAGACGACTGTGCACCAGCACATCTGAAAATTTAGGAGAGATGACTGAATACTTCGAAAAATATAACTTACCAAAAATGACTAAAGAAAAAAGAGAAAATCTAAATGTTCTAAAACCATTAAGGAAAATTAATCAATTTTAAAGCCTAAAATTCGAAGAAGACTAGAGGGCTTCCAGGCTACCTAAACAAATTTAAATATAAATTAACAATCTTATGCAAACCATTGCCAAGTATAGAAAAAGCATTTGTGTTCCAACTCCAACATGAACATAATCGTAATACTAATTGCACACAAAGAAAATGTGAGAAAATTCTAATGAAGAAAAAAACTCAAAATATTACAAAGCTAAATCCAGAAAAGTATAAAAATGAAACTACCTCATAGCCAAGTTTGGTTTATCACAGGAATGCAGGTCTGGATCGATACTTATTTTCTTTCAGCATTCAAAAAATATTACTGAACTTCTAGTATCCGTCATTTCTGATGAAACCCCGTAGCCATTTGAATTGTTTCCCATATAATGCACTGGTTTTCTCTTTTTCTCTGAGTATGTTTACCACATTTTTCTCTGGTCCTTTGTTTTTGGCACTTTGACTGAGGTGTACCAGGTGTAGACCTCTTTTCTCTACCTTGTCGGAAGCCCACTGAGTTTATCTAGAAGTTTGTCCTCTAACAAACTAACAAACTACAAAGTTTCTCAGGGATTCTCTTGTGAAGTTTGTTTTTTTTTTTTTTTTTTTTTTTTTTTTTTTTTTTTTTTTTTTGACAGGCAGAGTGGATAGTGAGAGAGAGAGAAAGGTCTTCCTTTGCCGTTGGTTCACCCTCCAATGGCCACCGCGGCCGGCGCACTGCGCTGATCGGAAGCCAGGAGCCAGGTGCTTCTCCTGGTCTCCCATGGGGTGCAGGACCCAAGCACTTGGGCCATCCTCCACTGCACTCCCAGGCCACAGCAGAGAGCTGGACTGGAAGAGGGGCAACCGGGACAGAATCCGGCACCCCAACCGGGACTAGAACCCGGTGTGCCAGTGCCGCAGGCGAAGGATTAGCCTATTGAGCCATGGCACCGGCCTAAATTGCAATTTTTCAAAATACTTATTCATTCAAAAGCCACAGTGACAGAGTGGGAGACAGAGATTGATTTTTTTTATTTGCTGTTCACTCCCCAAATCACCACAACAACCAGGGCTGGATCAGGCTGAAGCCAGGAGCCTGAAACTCCATGTAGGTCTCCCACATGGGTAATAGGGACCCAAGTACCTGGGCCATCATCTGCTGCCTTCCTGGGCTAATTAGCAGGGAGCTAAACCAGAAGTGGAGCAGATGGGTTTCAGAGGCACTCCAATAAGGGATGCCAGCATTGCAACCTGCAGCCTAACCCACCATGCCACAGGGCAAGCCCCCCAATTATAATTTTTTAATTATCCGTTACTAATGAAACAAAAACAGCTGCCTAAAGATCATAAATACTATTCAGAGAACAAGTGCAAAGAAAAAAGATACAGTAAAAAAGACTTCTCTGAATACAGAAAATATGGCGAACTAAAACCAAATGTGTAATGTCGCTATTATAAATGGCTTATTTTATTTATTAAAACAGAAATATTTAATTAACTTAAAATCTATCTCCTTGTTACAATTGAAACACACAGATGGGGAAAAACAGTTACAAAGCAAAGTTAGAAATTGAAGTTTTTGCTAAGATCTAAGAGGCAGATCCAAGCAAAAGGGCAGAAGTAATCATCTTAAATATGAGGTGAGCTAGAATGTAGGCCAAAAAGCATTAGGTGAAGCAAAGGAGAAGATATAGAATACCTAAACAATTAATAAGATACATTTGAATTGATATACATCAAGCCATATGTCCTAAAAACTGAAAACATGCACTTTCAAGTATGCATGCGATTTTCATAAAAACTGACCTTATATTGAGTTCACAAAGAAAACTCAATAAATTTCAGAAAGTAGAAAACGTACAGACAGCATTTAGTAGTCACACGCCATAAAAACTGGAAGTTCTTCAGCGAGCAAAACTTCCTTTCACTTGCAGATTTTAAATACTCTTAACTTTAGGGTCTAAGAGGGAGCAGAAATGGCAGGCATCGTAGGAAACAACAAGTAACAAAAGATGCGTCTAAACCTAGGAAACTCAGCTAAAGTCATACGCATGGGAAAATACCTGAGAAACACTTAGAAAAATAGGCACAAATTAGGCATCTGACTCAAAAAGGAAGTGAACAACAAAATAAACTGAAAGAAAATCCAACCATTAAATCCATTTATGGTTCTATATACCTTATGCACACACCCTGAAGGCAATTATATACAATATTTTTAATAATTTAGTGCATGCAAGCGTTTCATGGTGAGGAATTTTCCACTAGTGGCATCATGTTGGTTCTAAAAATGTTACACATTTTCAAGCATTGTGAATTTTCAGACTAGGGTTGGCCAACCTGTGTACAGAATGATAAATTACAAGGAACAGTAACCATAGATACAGAGGAAATTAAAAGAAGTATAACATATGAACATGAATGGAATGGACAATTTGCTTTAAAAAGCATGTGACTTTGGGGCTGGCGCTGTCATGCAGCAGGTTAACACCCTGGGCGGATAGCGTCAGCATCCTAAATGGGTACCTGATTGAGACCCGGCTGCTCCACTTCCCATCCAGCTCGCTGCTGTGGCCTGGGAAAGCAATAGAAGATGGCCCAACTGCTCGGGTCCCTGCACCCACGTGGGAGACCCAGAAGAAGCTCCTGGCTCCTGGCTTCGGATCACCACAGCTCCAGCCGTTGCGGCCAATTGGGAAGTGAACCAGCGAATGGAAGACTTCTCTCCCTCTGTCTCTGTCTCTGCCTCTCCTCTCTCTGTGTAGCTCTGACTTTCAAATAAGTAAATAAAATCCTTAAAAATAAAAAAATAATAGTAAAAAGCATGTGACTTTAACCCAGAATGAGAAAGTTGTTGTGTCAGCCAGCTTTGGGTCACTAACAAATACCCAAGAGAAGTTACTGATGTCGAATGAAGGTAGTGGAGGTTCAAGACGAGGCATCCCCACGGAACTGGCATGAGATGAGGGCAGTGGGCAGCAGAGCACGCATGGAGGAAGGATCTCATGGTGAGCCCGGAAGCAGAGGAAGAAGCTCTGGGCCCAGCCCAGGCCTGCAGAGTTCGCCCTCTCGGCCAGATACTGTACTTGGATCAAGGCTCCACCCTCCATCCATTAGCCATCAATACAAGATTTTGGGGACCAAGCCTTCAACACCACGGGCCTTTGGGTGGCACCCACATTAATATCCAAACTATAGCGATCGTCAAAGAGTTAACCCCCAGAAGACATCAAGGGGTTCCACGGAGGATTTCTACCAAACTCTCAAGGAACAGAATTCTGCTGCAAATTGCTTCAGGACATGGAAAAATGAGGAGAAAATTCTTTTTATGAAGTCAGTGTAATACAATCTGCCAAAGCTTGTTTAGAACTGTAGCTCGGTCTCACGTGCTGTTATCTACTCAACAGCTCATTTAAAACCAACATGTCCTAACCAAGGGGAGTGTATTCCTGGAATGCCCAGACAATTCAATATTGGGAAAATTATTAACATAATTCATCATGTGAATAGCTCTAAAGATAAAATCATATAATTGTGTTCACAGATGATGAAATGGTATTTGACAAAAATCAGTAAACCATCTTGATAAAATAAAAACAGTGAAGTTAGAATAGATGGATACTTCTCAGCCTAATATATCTATGTCACCCTGAAATAGAATTAAATAGGAAGCTAAGGGAGACAGTTTCACTAAAGAAAAGGCAAGTATGCTCATCTAACCCCTATTATTTAATATGATCCTAGTCACTAATCAGACCACAAAGAGTAAGAGATTTAAATATAAAACATTAAAAAGGAGGTGCTAAAATTACATTTGAAGATATTCCCAAGAAAGCCAATTGAAAATTCACTGCCATTAAGAGTTCAGTGCCCGCCGGCACCTTGGCTCACTAGGCTAATCCTCCGCCTTCGGCGCCGACACACCGAGTTCTAGTCCTGGTCGGGGCACCAGAGTCTGTCCCGGTTGCTCCTCTTCCAGGCCAGCTCTCTGCTGTGGCCCGGGAGTGCAGTGGAGGATGGCCCAAGTGCTTGGGCCCTGTACCCCATGGGAGACCAGGAGAAGTACCTGGCTCCTGCCTTTGGATCGGCACAGTGCGCTGGCCCCTAGCAGCCATTTTGGGAGTGAACCAACGGAAGGAAGACCTTTCTCTCTTGTCTCTCTCTCTCTCACTGTCTAACTCTGCCTGTCCAAAAAAAGAGAGTTCAGTGCCCTACCTGGATACAAAGCAAATCTGTAAAATCCGTAGTTTTCGTTTATAAACAAGAACCCGTTAGTAAGTACAGTGGAATTCTTTTTTTAGGTAGCCAGAGAGAGATGAAATGCCTACTAATAAGCTTAATCACACACTTAACCTAAGGATGCAAGGGGGATCTTCAAAAGTGTCATGGAAAACATGCAAAATTGAAAATGATGCATGGATTTCAAAACATGGTGGCACAAGAATGAGCTTCTCTTTTTGCTCTGTTTTCCCATGAACTTTTTGAGGTATATTTATATAAAGAAAAGGCTTACACGCTACAAAGCAGCCTGAAGGAAGCTTGATCAAGTAGGGCAGGCACAAAAGGAGCCACGGTGCACACAGACTGCGACTGAAACCCTAAAGCGGAGGTTCGGTTGGGTGCCCCATCAGCTCCCCTGGGGTCACAGGAGACTCGTCAAGCCTGTGTCAGGCTCCAAGGCGGAAGACTGAGGGGGCATCGGCCGAGCAGCAGGTGCGGGGAGGAGGAAGGGGGCCCTCTCAGGACGGCAGCACGGAGGGCAGTGCAGGCCTGATGGCTACAGGCTGCGTGCCCGCTCTGTGCCTCACATCATCCTAAGTTGGCGATCAACTGTACTATTAACAGACATCGCAGCAGGGGGGCGGGTGAGGAAGTTAAATAACCCAACAGGTTTCTGGTTGCTGAAAATCGCTTCCAACTGGCCACTGAGGCCGCCGTCTGAGCCCCTGAGAGCCAGGTCCTCTGCTCTCAGAGTTTGTTCGATGGAAGTGTGAGGCACACTGGAGCATTAGGCTCCTCTCTCAGGTGCACACACCTGAGAAACCACAAGTGTTTCCTCCATGCTTCCGGAATGTGCTAGCAATCATTGCCGGTTTAAGGGCCAAAGGCCTTTGGTCTGGCCCCAGGAGGTCTGTGAGGGAGCAGAGGGGGCACAGAGAGTGCCTGACCTCTCCTGAACTCCAGACCCACACAATCCTCCACCCACTCTCACCACCACTGGAGGATACCTGCTGCACACCCCAGAGTAACCCAGATAGGACCTGGGTCTGCATCCCAAATGTGCTGCCCCCGCCCAGGGTTCCCACACACAGCAGATGGGATTTCCATTCTTCCAGTTGATCAGGTCAAAGCATGGGGGATCATTTCCACCTCTCCCCTTCCTACCCTGCCTACAACCCATCTACCGGCAGCACCTTCATGTAATAAAGCAATGGCAGGACTTTCGTGTGCCCAAAACTCAACTTAGATTTCTGTCACCCTCAATGACCCAAGCCACTATCACTCCTTGCCTAGACTTCTACAGAAGTCTCCCAACTAATGCACCTCCCCCACATCTTGCCCTGTTCTTCTAACAGCCTGAGTGATGCTTTGAAAGCCCACTTCACACCCCCTGCTGAATCCTTAGATTACAATCCAAGAGGACTGGTGTTTGGTGGGATTGCTCAGTTTATAGCCTTGCTACTTCTTGTAGTGCCTGGCACACAGTTGAAACTTTATTCACACAAGATGAATGAAGAAATTGAAGTGTTTTTTACAAGCTCAACTTCTGTATTTCAGAATATAGCTTATTTGGGGCTGGCATTGTGGCACAGTGGGTTAAGCTACTTGCTACGCCTGCATCCATATTGGAGTGCCAGCCCAAAGTCCAGCTGCTCCACTTCTGATCCAGCTTCCTGCTAATGCACCTAAAAAGACAGAGAAAGATGGCGCAAGTATCTAGGCCCCTGCCACCCATGTAGGAGACCAAGATGGAGTTCCTGGCTCCTGGCTTCCACCTGGCCCAGCCCTGGCCATTGGGACCGTTTAGGGGCATGAATCAGCAGATGGAAGATCTCTCCATCTGTCTCTCCAGCTCTTAAAAATAAATATTTTTTTAAAATATTACTAATTTGAAGGCATGTCAAAAAAATGGAAAATGGAATTAAAAGATGAGTTTATTTTGGTGGAAACAATTTGAAATCTATGCATGGGTTTTTCAGAAAATGCATTTTCCACAAACTTCTTGAAGATAGCTCTTACGGGAACATAATTAACAAGCTAAAACGTGGCTGGTGAGTCTTTTATGGCCAGTATGAAAATTACATCTCAGTGTTACATAACCTGTGAGGAACTATCTAAAATTCTATCCAAGCCTGGTCGTTTGACTGCTTTAATACTTGTAGCCTACAGTTAACTGTTCAGCCATATCATGGTCTAAAACATCTTTGATGGCAACGTAAGGGTATTACCTTTTCATCATGAGCCATTAATCGGGAGACCGTGAACTCACACACCCTGCAGTTGGATGTCACAGCGGGTGGTGGTGAGGCCGGCACAGGTGCAAGGAGCCTGCACATCCTTTCGGGGGCCTAGCTTGAACCCAGCTGTGATGCTTTTAAACAGTGGGCCCAGGTGCGCAGCTGCCAGTGCTCTGAACTGAGTGTGAAGCCTACTGCTGCCACTTACAAGCTGTGTGGCCCTGGGCACATCACGTCACATAGCCTCTCCAAACCACAGCTTCTTTAAAATGGGGAAATAACATGATCTATCTCATAGAGTTCTCATGAGAATCAGTGAGACAATGTACCTAAATCACTTAGCCTAAAACCTGATACTTGGTGAGGTGATTACTGCCCAGAAAATATTGACAATTAAAATCTCAGGTCTAAGCATTTGTGAGAATCCAGTGCGATCACATGGCAAGTCTGCAATGTGTATGTGAATGTTAGTTCTCTCCACTTGAGCCCATCCCTGCTGCATGCCCCCCAGGAAGAGGGGAAAACAAGACAAGGATGTGAATTGCATAAATATTCAACATGAGATCAGGGAACCTTGACACCACGTAGATGCTGATTAGGCAAAAAAAGAAAAAAAAAGTAAAAGACTAGTTGGAGGTTTGGTTTTGTTGCTTTGTTTTTAAGAAAAAACCCACCGGAAGCTTACAAGCAACTTAAATGGCCACTTATTGGAAATGAGGAAAAAGAATGTGCCAAAGCCCAGGCACTCAAAATACCAGGCACTCAAAACCAGCAAAGTCAGAGACTTACAATGAAAAGAACAGTTCTCAAAACCCCGGACCGCGAGCCCAGGGGCCCACGCTGGGGAAGCCACAGCACGCAGCCACTGAGCAGCGTTCCGAAGGGAAGCCTTGTTCAGTACCCACAGCGAGAGCTGGGACTGTGCCAAGGGAGGCTCCGGGCACACTGCACACAGAGCTCCTTTCCCTTGCATGGAGGAAGGGGCCATCGGGCGACCCGCATGCGAAAAAGACAGGAAACAAGGGAAACCGGAGCTGAGTTGTGCAAACCGTGGTGGGCTTTGGGAGGGCCGGGAGCCGGGCATGGAGGAGACGCTTCACAGTGCTGTCACCACCCGGATAGTGTCTCTTCTCTTTGTGTCATGCCGTCTGTAAACGCAGGTTGGCACAGTCGCATGCTGGGGGCCTGTGTTTGTGGTGCAGTGGGTTAAGCTACCACCTGCCTTGCCTGCATTGTACATCAAAGCACCAGTTCGAGTCCTGGCTGCTCCATTTCCAATTCAGCTCCTTGCTAATGCACCTGGGAAGGCAGCAGAAGGTGGCCCAAGTGCTTCCCTGTGCCACCCATGTGGGAGACCAGAACGGAATTCTTGCAACCTGGATTTGGCCTGGCACAGCTGGATCTGGGGAGGCCATTTGGGAAATGAACCTGTGGATGGAAGATAGATCCCTGCCCCCACCCCACCACCGCCTGTCACTCTGCCTTCCAAATAAATAAAATAAATCTTAAATAAATACAATGGCTACAACTGTTCCTACCAAATACCACACCAACTACCCAGGAAAGATGCCAGGATTCTGCCCAGCAGGGGGAGTAGCACCGTGTGTTCAGGCCACTGAAACCGAGCGGGTGCAAAGTCCGCAGATGCGTCCTGGGTAGGAGGGGCAGTCGTTCCCGTGTGATGCCCGGAAGGAGCCTTTCCAGGCGCTTGTCCCAGAGAGCACCATGAAAGTGGCTTTTTCCACCCTCAGCAACACCAGCAGTGGTGCTCTGTATTTCACCACCAGCACCATCACTGTGGATGCATATAAAGACAGACTCTTAAGTGACCCGATGGCTGCAATCAACTGCCTTTAGCCAACTCTCAAATGTCCTTTTACTGAGGGCCAATCCCGGACCATTAGAAAATACATATTTTTGCAATTGTGTTGAATGAGAGAGTTCCACTTCGCGGAGGCGATTGTCGTGGAAGGCAACGTGGTCACTTCTCACCATCAAGGTCAGCAGTGACATCACTGCTTCTGCCCACGCCGCAGGGTCTTCAGTTTTCTCAACAAAGACAACATTTCATTCTTCATCTGAAATTTTTAACGAGTGCCTTCTCCCAGTCCAGAGAGCCTACAGGTATGTGTTAGTACAAGTGTTCGGCTTCTTCAAAGGCCAGTATGCAAACCACTGAGCTTTGTTTTGTTTCTTTTAAGATTTATTTTTTAAAGACTTATTTATTTATTTGAAAGACAGAGTTACACAGAGCTAGAAGGAGAGACAGAGAGAGAGAGAGAGTTCTTCCATCTGCTGGTTCACTCCCCACATGGCTGCAATGGCCGGAACTGTGCCGATCCAAAGCCAGGAGCCAGGAGCTTCTTCTGGATCTCCCACATGGGTGCAGGAGCCCAAAGACTTGGGCCATCTTCTATGCTTTCCCAGGCCATAGCGGAGAGCTGGATTGGAAGTGGAGCAGCCGGGATTCGAACCGGCACCCATATGGGATGCTGGCATCGCAGGCACCTGCCTTACCCACTACGCCACAGCACCAGCCCCCTATTTATTTATTTTTAAGGCAGAGTGAGTGAGTGTGTGTGTGTGTGAGAGAGAGAGAGAGAGAGAGAGAGAGAGAGAGAGATGTTTCCATCCCCTGGTTTACTCCTCAATTGGCTGCAATAGCTAAAGCTGGGCCAATCCAAAGCCAGGAGCCAGGAGCTTCTTCCAGGTCTCCCAGGTGGGTGCAGGGGCCCAAGCACTTGGGCCATCTTCTGCTTTCCCAGGCACATGAGCAGGAAGCTGGATTAGAAGTGGAGCTGCCGGGACTTGAACCGGTGCCCATATGGGATGCCGGCACTGCAGGTGGAGACTAAGTGTTCTATGCCGCAGCACTGGTCCCAAACCACTGATCTTTGCCCAGATTAAATGCTTTCCTACCAGTGAGTAGCTGAGAAGCTCAAAAGGGATCTGAGTGCTTGGGGTGTGCCTGCTGGTGTACGGTTGAGGCAGTGGCTTTGGTGTGGGCTCCTCTCCTGAGCTCTGTCCACGCGCACACCAGAGCAGGTGCTTCCGCTGACTGAATGCGGCTCACCACCTCACAGGTACAGTCGGGAAAACAAGGTGGTTCTTCCAAAAGCACAGCTAGTGACAGCAGCGAGGAACTACCAGCAACTGGGAAAGCGTCAGACGTGCTTAGACGCTCACTTCCAGCCTGAGCTTTGTGACTGTGGGTGTGCAAATAAGCCTGAACACTGCAGTCTCTTCTCTGATAAAACTGATTGTTGCGCAGTCACCACTGCACTGCCTTCTAACAATCAGTTGTGCAAATTACGAGGGCTCTCAGAAATTCTTTTTTTTTTTTAACCTAGAAACCTTTTATTTAAGGTATACAAATGTCATGCATTTCATAAATACAAATTTAGGAACATAGAGATTCTCCCCACTCTCCCCTCCCTCCCACCCTTCTTCCTTCTCCCTCTTCTATTCCTATTGTCATTTTTTACCAAGATTTATTTTCAATTAAATTCGTACACAGATTAACCCTACACTAAGTAAACAGCTCAACAAATAGCAAGGAAAAAAAAACTGCTCCTCAACAGTGGAGACAGAGGCTGTTCAAAGTCAGCACTTCTATAGGTTACCTTTTATGTGCCCTATTAGTTACCACAGATACGAGGAACATATGGTATTTGTCTTTTGGGGACTGGCTTGTTTCTCTAAGTATAATGTCTTCCAGTCATATCCATTTTGTTGCAAATGATAGGATTTCATTTTTTCTTACCACTGTGTAGTACTCCATGCTGTATGTATCCCATAATTTCTTTACCCAGTCTTCAGTTTACAGACATCTGGATTGACTCCATATCTTAGCTATTGTGAATTGAGCTGCAATAAACATGGGAACACAGATAACTCTTATTTGCTGATTTCATTTCCCTTGGGTAAATTCCCAGGAGTGGGATGGCCGGGTCATATGGTAGGTCTATATTCAGATTTCTGTCTTCCATACTGTCTTCCACAGTGGCTGTATGTACCAGTGGCTGTTGTACCACCAACAGTGGATTCATGTACCTTTTCCCCACATCCTCACCAGCATTTGTTGTTTATTGATTTCTATATGAGAGCCTTCTAACTGGGGTGAGGTAAAACCTCATTGTGGTTTGATTTATATTTTCCTGATGGCTAGTGATCCTGACTCAGAAATTCTTTTTTTTTTTTTTTTTTTTTTTTTTGACAGGCAGAGTGGACAGTGAGAGAGAGAGACAGAGAGAAAGGTCTTCCTTTGCCGTTGGTTCACCCTCCAATGGCCGCCGTGGCCGGTGCGCTGCAGCAGGCGCATTACGCTGATCCGAAAGGCAGGAGCCAGGTGCTTCTCCTGGTCTCCCATGAGGTGCAGGGCCCAAGCACTTGGGCCATCCTCCACTGCACTCCCAGGCCACAGCAGAGAGCTGGTCTGGAAGAGGGGCAACTGGGACAGCATCCGGGACCGGGACTAGAACCCGGTGTGCCGGCACCGCAAGGCAGAGGATTAGCCTATTGAGCCACGGTGCCGGCCGACTCAGAAATTCTTATAACAGACACAAAAGATGTCTGGGCTAGAATTCATACAAAGGAAAGCAAAACAAAAAAAAAAACCGCTTGAATCTTCTTTCAAAGTTGACGAATCAATTACAAGAGAAAACTTGGTTTTGGACCTGAGTGAATGCATGGAGACTCAGAAAGAGACAACTAAGCTGAAAGGATGCATCTTTATATGTTCAAAAGCCACACTTGAACTCAGAGTAAGAAACTAAGGCCAACCCCATTTTAACTTTCTCATTGGGCTCCAGTCTTTAATGAGTATGACATTTTATTGTGCTTCGTTTGCTTCACTTTAAATGACGTGTGGGTGAAAATGTGTTGATTTGCAAACTCCTTTCACTCAAGTTAAAAAGATTTTCAATCAGAGTTGAGACTCACTTGTTATAGACGTGGTAGTGCAGCCACTATGGAGATGCATGATGAAACCACGAGATCACGCCGCGTCTGCTGTAATTATTATTTTCTGCAGTTTGTTCTGAATGTCCCTCACTGTCACGTGGACGTTAAAGTTTACGCTTTAAGTGGTTTTCAGCCACCTATCCATGCTCCCAGTTGAAAAGTTAAAAATAAATTTGAAAAATAAAATTCGAGTCCGACAACTGGGTCCCCTCCCCACAGCAACACGGCGTCTCCTACTCGCGCGGCACAGGGGTTTCCCCTCAGCCGCCGCCACTGCCGGCCGAGCCCAGCCGCACCCGCGGCCCGAGGCTGCCATGCAGTTTACGCTGCTTTTTAGTCGTCAGGGGAAGCTTCCACTGCAGAAAGGGTATGTCCCACTGTCAGACAAAGAGAAGAAAAAGATCACATTTTAGCACGGAAACCTAAAATGTGCGGCTTTCTTGAATGGCGAGATCCGAAGATTGTTTACAAAAGATATGCAAGTCTGTATTTTTGCTGTGCCATTGAGGATCAGGACAATGAACTGATTACCCTGGAAATAATTCATCGTTATGTGGAATTACTTGACAAGAATTTTGGAAGTGTGTGTGAACTTGATATCATCTTTAATTTTGAGAAGGCTTACTTTATTTTGGATGAGTTTCTTTTGGGAGGAGAAGTTCAAGAAACAGCCAAAAAAATGTCCTTAAAGCAACTGAGCAGGCCGATCTATTGCAGGAGCCACGGCATGAATATTTTAATGTCCCTGTGTACTAAATGACTACTCATCGAGTATGCAGAATTTCACAGAGGAAATAGAGAGCTGACGTACTTACGAAAGAAAATATCCTCAGCTTGGTGACTGGTTATCTTGCATAAAAATAATAGAAAGTTTCAGAAAAAGTACCTTCACAGTTGTATTTTTTTCCTTTCCCCATTCCTAACTCATCTGTTTTATTTTCATTATATATGTAAACTTGA
Organism: Oryctolagus cuniculus; assembly: GCF_051225735.1. Lineage (NCBI taxonomy): Eukaryota > Metazoa > Chordata > Mammalia > Lagomorpha > Leporidae > Oryctolagus > Oryctolagus cuniculus. The sequence goes on from NC_142886.1 coordinate 21,797,549, forward strand.
TATAGCTTATTCCTGTCCACGATTGATTTAATTTCTCCCCAACAAAAATATGGCCTATAAATGCCTTGAGTAAGATTCCATCTTAAACACATACATGTTGTCATTAATGAATCATCTATTATTAATCTAAAGAAAACCTGGCAGTTGTTTACCAAGGAAAATACAGCTGAAGTGCCAGGTCACACTAAGCAGTGCTATGGTATATATTGTGAATTGGCCTCCCAATGTTGGTGGGGAGGGGGACAAAAAGAAATGCTATTTAGTGTGATTATCATAGAGTCTATATGAGCTAATGTGTTCTAATGTATCACATAAAAGTATATGTGGAAGTAATACAACAAAGTAAAGTTAATTTGGATTATTATATTTTATGGTTAAAACATTCAGTTTTTAAGAAATTTTATAGTGCCACATATATGTAATCACATTTGTGCTGTATAATATCACATTGTCCCTCTAAGAGCTGCCAGAGAGCTATATCCAAAAAGTGGCTTCTGCAATATCTGTTGCTCAGTAGTAGCCTTTGGAAGTATTAATACTGAGTTTATTCATGTAGTTAAAAATTTTAATATTCAGTTTTAAAACCTAAACATGTTTTGCTAGTTATGGCTTTCTAATACTTTGAGTCTTCATTTCACTACTTAATGCTTTGTTAACTATGAACATATTTTTGAATATTAAAACTTTTACCATCACTATTGCATATGCTTTTAAATAAAACCTAGAGTATATTATAAAAGGAAAAGTACCAAATATTTCATTGTTTATATGAATTAAGAAGTTGGCATTAAACAGTAAATTCAAAAGGTGCTTGGACTAGCTAACAACTGGAAGAAGACTTATGAAAATGTGTGTTGACCAAACTTAGTACTAGGCAGGCAGTATAGACCTATGGATCACTTATTTCCATTCTTACCATTCTCGCTGTAATGGACCACATTTGAAGCACCTGGTTGGGGCTATCAAATGACAAATTTAGTCATATCCATTTGAAACATTGATCTCTCATTTCCATTTTTTTCTCCATCCCTCCCCTTGCCCTGCAGTATGTTGTTCCTCTGGTTTTAATGCTGCATGAATACGCATTGTCTCACACCTGTTTGCTTTGGATGCTGTGTGCTGAGCTGTAACAAAATGTTGCTGCTTTTGTTATCCGAATACAGCTGCTTGCTTTAAATTAGTAGATTCTGAAATAGCTTTTTCTTGCATGTCTAAAATAAAAGCATTGCATGTAAAAAATAAAAATAAATAAAATTCAAAAAAAATAAATTTGAAAATCATTCCACTTCGGGGCAGGTATGTGGCCTAGCAGTTAAAATGCCTGTTAGGACACCCACACCCCACACTGCAGCACCTGGTTTATACTCCCAGCTCTGGCTGCTGATTTCAGCTTCCTGCCAATGCAGAGCCCGGGAGGTAACAGCTGGCATCCACTTGAGTTCCCAGCTCCTGGCTTTGGACTTGTCCAATGCTGGCTATATCTGGCATTTGGGAAGTGAATCAGCAGATGAGAACTTTCTCTGTCTCTCAGATTTGGAAAGAAAGAAAGAGAAAGGGAGGGAGGGAAGGAGGGAGGGAGGGGAGGAGGGAGGGAGGGGAGGAAGGAGGAGGGAGGAGGGAGGGAGGGAGGGCAAGGTTCCGGGGCTGCTGTTGTGGTTCAGCAGGTTAAGCTGCTGACTGCGAAGCCAGCATCCTATATGGGTGCCTGTTCGAGTCCCAGCTGCTGCACTTCTGACCCAGCTCCCTGATAATACAGCTGGGAAAGCAGCAGAAGATGGTGCGAGTGCTTGAGCCCTGCCACCCATGTGGAAGGCCCAGGTGAAACTCCTGGTTTTGGCCTGGCCCAACCCTGGCCATTGCAAGCATTTGAGGAGTGAACCAGTAGACAGCATAGTCATTTTCATTCCCTCTCCTCCACCTCTCTGTAACTCTGCCTTTCAAACACATAAAGAAGTCTTTTTAACAAATAAATAAATAATAAATAAAAGATTCAAGGCCAGCTTTGTGGTGTAGCTGGTTAAGCTGTGCTTATGATGCCAACATCGCATTCAGACACTGGTTCAAGTCCCAGCTGCTGCACTTCTGATCTAGCTCCCTGCTAATGGCCTGAGAAAGCAACAGAACATGGCCCAAGTGCTTGGGCTTTTGACACCCACAAGGGAGACCAAGAAGCTCCTGGCTCCTAGCTTTAGACTGGCCCAGCCCCCTGCCATTGTGGCCATCTGGGGGGTGAACCAGTGGATAGAAGATTTCTCTGTCTCTCCCTCTCTCTCTGTAACTCTGCCTTTCCAATAACTAAATCTTTAAAAAATAAAATTAAACTAATCCACATTTAAATCTATCCCCTCACCCATCTCTCTCTCTCTCTGTCTCTCTCTCTGTCTCTCTCTCTCTCTCTGCATCTCCCCCCCCCCCTTCCTCTCTTTCTCTCTCTCTCTCTCTCTCTCTCTCTCTCTCTCTCTCTGGATTTTCCATACTTTGTCTCGCCGGGTAGCACACAGGCTTGTTTCCTTGTAGGATAGTGGAGGCTAAGCCGGAGTGGGCTGGACGAGCGTCTAACCTGAACAGAATTAGGAAGCCACCTCTTGCTTCCATAAGCAGCTGCCCTCTGCTGCCCCACCCCCCACTGCCACACAGCAGAGGCATCAGCTGAGGAGAGCCCCCGCCCTGTGGGAAACCGAGGAGCCGGAGTTTGCAAGACACGGGAACACAAGCAGAGGACTTCTTAATCAAGGAGACAGAATTAAGACCTCTGGAAGGGATGTAAAACCACTGCAGGGGAACGACTGTGGGATGGGGGATGGGGCGAGGGATGGAAAGCCAAAGGAAGGGGGAAAGCTGGGGAGGGGCGGCGTTAGGCACGCTGGGAACCTTGGAACAAGCCCACGTTCTCCTCGGGGCACTAGAAGGGAGTGAAGGACGACTCCTGTCGTCTGACCCGGGTCCCTGGGGACGCTTATTTGAGCCTTCAGAGAGGGAAGGCTTCCACGTCTAAGCTGGGCGTGTGCCCTGGCAAGGAGGAAGAGGAGCTGGTGCTCTGCGAGCAGGCTGTGCCATTCCCCGCCGCGGGCTCCCCATGCTGTTTTTCCATACTGTGCATTTCCTTGAACTTTTTGGATACCCTAGTAGGCATAAGTTTCAAAAAAAATTTTTTTTAACCAAAATAAGGTTGTCTATTAACACCTTGAAGCTTCCCAGGAGCTTTTTGAAGTCCCCTCTTGTCCTTGTCTTACAGGAGACACCTGCAGAGGGAGAGGCCACCAACCTCCGAAGCCTTCACTGTCCCCAGATCCACCCCTTCCAACGATCGCTGCTTTGTTTGAAACCCATTGCTGCTTCCAAGGGCGCGACCTCTTCATGCCAGTGGCCAAAATGAGTTGCTGCTGTTTTCAAAGCACTTTAATGAATCTTTTCTTTTTTTTCTGCGTTGGCAGCAACCCTGTGAGAGCAGCACCACTTGTGATTCTGCGCCACAGCTGAGGGGCCGAGATGCAAAGGAGGCCTCGGGATGGGAAGCCAGGCTCCAGGGTCCGTGCTCCGCCTGCACGTCACTGTCATTCTTGGGACACCTCCCACGCCAGGCCTTCTGGGGCAGCGCTTAGATGGCTGAGGCCACCTCCGACCTTATTTCCTCTGTCCTTCTTCCCCTGCAGCCTGTCCCAAAAGCATTCTCGGGAATTTAGCAGAACAGCTGTTGCAGTGGATTTCCTCAAGGCAGGTAGCGCAGCAAGGGGAAACCCAGTGAGCTCTTGGCAAACAGCTCTCACCATCTAAAGCTATTTGACTGCTCGCCCAACCTTCTGCATATTGAACAGAGCTGGAGTGTGCTGTTTACCAACTGAACCACAACAGAGTTCTTTGTTGTCGTTTCTTACCATTGCTTCCAGAATTATGTGTTGCCCTGCAAAGAGAATGCTAATGGGTACAAATGAGTTTTCTTGGCTTCTCTTTCCTCGTGACTGTGTTTTGTTAACTGAGAAGGTCCTGGGTGAAAGCATAATTGAAGCGTGGCCGCAGGAACTGTGTTCTCAGCACTGCGCTTGTAGAGGTCTTCGCTTACCGATTAAAACAGCCATTCGCTCTCCTTAAAGATGGGAGGTACTTCAGAATGGCCAGGGAAAGTCAAATTAAAAGTGCATTCTATCGCAAAAGAAATTTTGAAATCCATGTATACAAGAGGTCTTCAAAAGGATTTTATTAATTTTTAGTTTTATTTGAAAGGTGGAGAGGAGAGAGAGAGATGGAGATAGAGAGGGAGGAGGAGGAGGAAGAGGGAGAAGAAAAGGAAACAGATCTCGCATCCTCTGAGTCACTCCCAAAATGCCTACTACAGCCAGAGCTGGACCAGGCTGAAGCCAGGAGCCCAGAATTTAACCCAGATCTCCTACATGATTAGCAGGCACCCAAGTACCTGGGCACTACTGCTGCTACTTAAGATCTGCATTAGCAGGACGCTAGATTGGAAGTGGGAAAGCTGGGATGGGAACCGGGCACTCAGACAGGGGTGTGGGCGTGCCAAGTGGTGTCTTAATAAACTTCTCCCTTAATTCCATTTCTCCGCAAGCTTTTGAAGTTCCCTCTAGTGCATGAAATGTCTCATGTGTTTTTCAATGCCATCCCAGTTTAAGGGAGGTTTTGGTATTTGAATAAATACAGGGAAGAATAGCCTGAGCAAGAGTAAGGAGAGGAGGGAAATATGAGACCAATATGGCACATTTCTCACGGGGTCGTTTCATAATGGAAGATTGGCTAAAACCAGGCAGGAATTGTGACCCAGAAGGTTAGTGTGGAGGGCTCAAGTAATAGATCCCAGCCACCACATGGGAGACCTGTGTGCTCCCTCACTCTTTTGCTCTCTCTCTCTCCTTTTCAAACAATTACTTTTTAACTATTGTGGATATCATAAATCTTAGTGCCAACCATATGATACTTCTTATCCTGAAATTCTGCTTAATTAGGAATGTAAAATAAATGCAAATCCATTGTGAGTCTAATGAAAGAGAAGTTTTTCGTAAAATATCTTATAATTAGGGTGGGTAGCCAGGCATTCAAATGTCACTCCGATGAGGTGTAGCTTAGTCCCAAACATTGGTCCTAGCTCAAGAGTTGGCTTAAAAACAGTTTGGCACTTACGGAATGCAGCCAAGCAGCCAGAAAGGGAATTTCATAGCTATGCACACTTACAATTAAAAAGAATAAATTACATAGGAGTCCTACTAATATAAATATTTTAAGGAATGACATATCTCATGTATAGAAAAAATACAGAAAACTTAGACATATCCTCTGGGCTACACGTGATGACTCCTTCCCAAAGAGCACAACACAGAAATGGGATAAAGAAGAAGCGACTACAGAGTGGAGAAGCCTGACAAAACCTGCCTCAGCCATGCCATGAAGGTCAGCCCACGGACACCAATCATGCTGACAGCATGTGCCCTCAGTGTGATGTGATAAGAATGACACTTGCCTTCTGTGAATTTCCTCCTTAAAACCTGTAGCCCCAGAGCGTCATGACAAAACCATCAGACAAGTTTAGAAGAGGGACGTCTCACAGCACAACCAGTCAGCACTACTCAAACTGCAGAGGTCAGCAAAAACAAGGACCATTTGAGAACCAGTCCCAGCCAAGAGGAGTCTAAGGAAACTTGAGGAATATGATATTCTGGGTAGAATCCTGGAAAATAAAAAGGACATGAGGTGAAAACTAAGAGAATCTGAATAGCCTGGGGCCTGATTAATAATTATGTATCAGGTCATTAATTATAACAAGTGAAGAATACTAACATTAGATGTTAATAGGAAAACCTGAAATGAGGGTATTTGGGAACCGTGTTAGTCCATTTTTCATTGCTATACCAAATAACCTGAGGAGGTCTATGTTTGTAAGGAAGAGAGACTGATTTAGCCTACAGTGTTGGAGGCCCACAGCCAAACCGTATAACGCAGCTCCAGTCAGGGCCCATGGCCCATGGCAGGAGCTCATGTGGCAAGAGGAGATCACCTCTTGATGCAGGAAGCCAGAGAAAGATTGGGTTGAGACAGGCTCATGCCTTTAAAAGAGTATTCTTGTGAAAACCAACCAGAGTCCCAAAAGAACTGCCTTCGCCCATTTCAAGAGCATAGCCCAAGTTGACCTAAGGACCTCCACCAAGGACGCACCTCCCATTGTGAACACCTCCCAGCACCATACCCTCGAACCAAACCTCTGCTCTGTAAACACTTGAGGGCCACTCGAGCCATATTCAAGTCACAGTAAGAAACCTCTGTACTATCTGCCTAGTGTTTCTGTAAATCTACACCTGTTCTTAAAAAATGAGTCAATTGATTAAAAAAAAAGACAACTGATTTTTAAAAAAAAAAAACTTATGTAAATCTAAAACAATTCCAAAAGTACTTATTTCTCTAAAAAGAACTCAAATCAATAGTCTAACCTTCCACCTCAAGACAATGGAAAAAAGAAGAGCAAATTAAATGCCATGCAAGCAGAAGGAAGGATGTAAAAAAGATTAAAGTAAAATAAATGAAATCAAGAAAAGGAAAATAGTACAGAAAATCAATGAGCCCAGAAGTTGGTTCTTTGAGAAGATCAATAAACTTGCAAACTTTTAACTTGACTGGCGGAGAAAAAGACTCATATTACTAAAATCAGAAAAAGAGAACGTTACTACCAAACTTTTTTTTAAGATATATTTACTTATTTGAAATTCAGAGTTACACAGAGAGAAGAGAGGCAGAGAGACAGAGAGGTCTTCCGTCTGCTGGTTCACTTCCCAGTTGGCCGCAACAGCCGGAGCTTTGCCGATCCGAAGCCAGGAGCCAGGAGCTTCTTCCAGTTCTCCCAAGCAGGTGCAGGGGCCCAAGGCCTTCAGCCATCTTCTGCTTCTTTCCCAGGCCACAGCAGAGAGCTGGGTCAGAAGTGGAGCATCAAGTCTTGAACTGGCGCCCATATGGGATGCCAGCACTTCAGGCAGCAGCTTTACCCACTACACCACAGTGCCAGCCCCATTACTACCAATCTTAAAGAAGTAAAGATAGCCCACTATGAAACTATAATTCCCACAAATTAGATAACTAGATGAAATGGAAAAATTCTTAGACACAAATTACCAAAACTGAGTCAAGAAGAAACACAAAATCTGAATAAACCTATAGTAAGTCAAGCAATTAGATTAGCAAGGAAAAAAAAAGAGAAAGAAAATTCAAGGTCCAAATGTATTCACTGCTGAATTCTAATAAACATTTAAAAAAGCATTTATACCAGTCTTTCTCAGACTCTCCCAACACATAGGATTCTTCCAACCCATTTTATAAAGACAGAAGTAGCTAGATATCAAACCTAGACAAACATGTCTCAAGAAAATCATAGACCAATATCTTTTATAAAGATAGACCAAAAATGCTTAAGAAAATACTACTATACCAATCCAGCAACATATAGAGTGGATTATATGCCATGATCAATGACGTAGGAATGCAAGGTTGGTTTAACCTCATAAAAATTATGTATCAATAAAAAAGACAAAACCTATATGACGAATTCAATGGATACATAATTAAAATGTGAATAAATGCAAACCCTTTTGTGATAAAGGCACTCCAACTACAACTAGATAGGAATTTCCTAAACTTGAAAAATGGCAGCTATGAAAAAACAACTGTGGGGGGCTGTCGCTGTGGCACAGCAGGTTAACACCCTGGCTTGAAGCCCCGGCATCCCATATGGGCACCGATTCAAGACCCGGCTGCTCCACTTCCAATCCTGCTCTCTGCTATGACCTGGGAAAGCAGTAGAAGATGTCCCAAGTCCTTGGGCCCCTGTACCTGTGTGGGAGACCTGGAAGAAGCTCCTGGCTCCTGGCTTCGGATTGGCACATCCCTGGCCATTGTGGCCAACTAGGGAGAGAACCATTGGATGGAAGTCCTCTCTCTCCCTCTCTCTCCCTCTCTCTTTCTCTCTCTTTCTCTCTCTTTCTCTCTCTTTCTCTCTCTCTGCCTCTCTTCTCTCTGTGTAACTCTGTCTTTAAATAAATCTTTAAAAAAAAAAAAGAAAAGAAAAAACAACTGTGAATATCTTAGTAAAAGACTAAATGTTTTTGATGTCTTGACTTTACATTTCTATTCAATATTATACTACCAGAGGTTCTATCTAGGTAAGTTAGGCAAGAAGAAGAAAAAAACAAAACTTTCAAAACTTTCAAATGATATTTGCTGATGGCATGATCTTGTATGTAGACAACCTTGAAAAATTCAACATTTGTTGCAGCTGTGAAGATGCCTCTTGGGATGCCTGCAATCTCATATTAGAGGACCTGCATTCAAGTCCCAGGTGCATTTACAATCCCGTTTCCTGCTAATGCATACTCTTGGAGGCAGTGGGTAATGGTTCAAGTTGTTGAGTCCCGGCCACCCACGTGGGACACTCACATGGAGTTCTGGTTCCTATTTTTAACCTAGCCCAGCCCTGGCTCTTGCAAACATTTGGGGAGTGAACCTGTGGATGGAGAATCTCTGAGTGTTTTAGAAAATGAGTTCAGCTAAATTGCATTACAAGATCAGTATACAAAAATTAGTTGTATTTCTAATCAATTGCATTGAATATTCTAAAAATAAGAATATAAATTCATTTATAATAACATCAAAAAGAATACGTGGGGATAAATTTCACAGAATTAGTGTATCTTAGTCTATTTTTCTATTGTTATGACAAAATACCCAAGTCTGGATACTTTATGAAGAAAAGAGGTTTATTGAGCTCACAGTTTTAGAGGCTAAAAATCCATGATTGAGTGGCCACATCTGTCCTGCCTCTGGTGAGAACCTCAGGGTGACAGCAGCACAGTGGCCACAGTGCACGCTAGAATGATCACACGGCTAGACAGCATGCCAGGGAGGTTCAGGAACCCGGCTTGCTCTCTTTAGAACAGCCCACTGAGGGAACTGACTGGAGTCCTGTGAGAAGTGTATTAGTCTCCTCCAAAGGCAATACCCACAATAAGCTCATAACCTTCCACCAGGGTCTACCTCGTAATGGTGCCACTCCTCCTACCCGCTGAGAACCAAGCTTCCAGCATATGAACCTTAGGTTCAACATCATAAAAATCAACATAATATAGCATGTCAGTAGAAAAGGGACAAAACCCACGAGATCTCAAACCATATCTAAACCATAACTTAGTATCAAATCTGCCTTCTAAAAACTCAAAACACTGGGGAAAGAAATTCAAAAGAAGACAGACTTTTTTCCATTCTTATAGGATATGGCATAAGCCTCAGGCTGTTAGAACAATTTAATGCAAACATGGATATCAGACCAAATCATATCATTTATATCAGCAATAGCAATGACTACATTAAAAAAAGCAGAGATGCCTGTCTGCCCTGTGGTCCCAGTTTGACATCTGGTGAATATTGTGATAAGATGAGGCGTAGGTCTTTGTCATATTTGAGAAACGAAGCTCATCCACAAAGGCTCTGAGACGATGATTTTCATCTTATGGCAAACCAGTGTGAATCCAGTATTCAAAACCAGAATGTCAGGTAATATGTAGCACAGTGTGTGACACTTTTGCTGACAAAGGACTGTAGAGTAGACCACAACTGCAGACAGAAAGCCTGGTTGGAGAAAACCAACTTTAGCTAACACCCAAGGAAACCCAGCACCTAGCCCTCAGGTCCCTGCTTACCCCTCCAAACTTTATCTTACTCATTACTAACGTACCAAAAGAGACTAATGAGGTGATGTCGTCCATTCGGTTTAATCAGATCCTTGATGTCAAGGCAGTACATGCAGTAGCTGGCAGCTGGGACATTGCTATTGATGAATTTGAAAATGGTGGGCAACTTAGAGCTACCACGGACGCTTTCCAAGTGTTTAAGACATCACACCAAACCACGCCATGAAGATCACCTATGCCCAGAAATAGTAGTTGAGATAGTCACCTTTTAAAGGCTTTTGTGTAGTTAGATTTACAACATTTGGTCAGGTCATTTTAATAGTTGAAGGTGAAAGTGAAGTTAAGGGACTTAAAACGTATCTGATCGCTTTCTTTTAACTTATTTATCTACTTATTTATTATTTATTTCTTTATTTGAAAGAGTTGCAGAGAGAGAGGGAGAGAGATAGTGATCTTTCATCTGCTGGTTCACTCCCCAGATGGCCAAAATGGCTGGGGTTTGGCCAGGCCAAAGCCAGGAGTATCCTCCAGGTCTCCCACATGGGTGGGGACGTCCAAGCACTTGGGCCATCTTCCACTGTTTTTCCCATGCCATTCACAGGGAGCTGGATTGGAAGTGTAGCAGCTGGGACCCCAACTGGCACCCACATGAGATGCCAGTGTCACAGGCTGCAGCTGCACCCACTACACCACAGCACCAGCTCCCTGGTCTTTCTTTAGTATTAGTGAGCTGTAAAATATGAAGACCTTAATTTATACAATAAAATTTATTTCTATTTTATTTTTTATTTTTTTAAATATTTATTTTATTTATTTGAAAGACAGAGTTACAGAGAGAGATAGAGACAGAAAGAGAGGTCTTCCATCCACTGGTTCACTCCCCAGATGGCCACAATGGCCGGAGCTGCGCCAATCTGAAGTCAGGATCCAGCAGCTTATTCTGGGTCTTCCACGTGGGTGCAGGGGCCCAAGGACTTGGGCCATCTTCTACTGCTTTCCCAGGCCATAGCAGAGAGCTGGATCAGAAGAGGAGCAGCCAGGACTAGAACCGGCACCCATATGGGATGCCAGCACTGCAGGCCAGTGCTTTAACCCATTACACCACATTGCCAGCCCCCTCTATTTTATATTTTATATAACAGACATTATCTGTTCATGGATAAGAAAATTTAAAGTTAGTAAAATGAAAATACTCCCTAAATTAGTTTATAGATCATATGCAATTACCATTAAAATAGTTGGCTCCTTTGAATAAATTGACAACTTCATCCTAAATTTTGTATGGAAATCCAAGGTGACCAAAAGAACTATATAATATTGAAAAATAAGAATGAAATTGGTTAATTATTGATTTTAAAATTTAATATACAGAAATCAAGACAGCAAGATACTGGCATAAAATAGACATGTCAACCAACGGAACAGAATTGAGAACTAAACCATTGCTTTCACAGTCAACTGATTCTAATAAGGGTTACAAGATAATTCAAGGAGTAAAGAGCAGTGTTTTTAATAAGTGGCATGGAGATAACTGAATATCCACATGCACAACAATAGATTAGGACAGCTAATTCACACCATGCAGGAATTAACTCCAAATGGAATGAAAGTGTAAGCGTAAAAGGGGAAATAATATCCTTCAATGAAAACGTAGGTTTAAATCTTCATGGCCTTTGATTAGGCAATGGCTCTTAGGTGTGAAACCAAAGACACCAATTGCAAAGGAAAAATATATTAGACATCAGCAAAGTTAAAAACTTCTGTTCAGGGCCCGGCATTGTGGCGTACTGGGTTAAGCCACTGTCTGCAATACAAGCATCCCATATGGCCACTTGTTCCAGACCCTGCTGCTCCACTTCTAATCCAGCTTTCTCCTCTGGCCTAGGAAAGCAGCAGAGGATGGCTCAGGTGCTTGGGGCCCTGCATCCATGTGGGAGACCAGGAAGAAACTCCTACCTCCTGGCTCCTGGCTTCAGTCTGGCCCACCTCTAGCCATTCAGGCCATTTAGGGAGTGACAGCCCCGCCCTGCCCCGCCCCCATAACTCTACCTTTCAAATAAATAAAAATAAATCTTAAAAAAAAAAAAAAACTTTTTTCATCAAAAGATACCCTAAAGAAGTAAGAATATAACCTGCGTAATTGGGAGAAATAAGGGAGAAGGGAGTTGTATCCAGAATGTAGAAAGAACTCTTAGAAGGCAATAACCCAATTTAGAAATGGACAAAAGGATATAAACAGACAATTATCCTAGGAATATATACAAATAGACAATACACACACACAAACATGTTCAATGTCACTACCCATTAGGGAAATGCAACTCGGAACTACAATAAGAAACCATTTCATACCCATTTGAAATGGCTTAACATACTTAAAATTGCTGCAGAGTAAGTGATGTAATCAGAACCCTCATTTACTGCTGATGAAATTGTGCATCCTTGTAGGAATGGTTTTATAGTTCCTCAAATATTTAAAAACAGAATTACCATATGACCCAGCAATTCCACTCTAAGTATGTGTCTACTTCAAGAAGCATGTGGAAAATAGAATTGAAAGATAAGTTTATTTTGGTACAAAATTTTTTTCTGATATCCACACATAGATTGTTCAGACTACGCATTTTCCCTGACCTTTTTGAAGACCCCTTGTATACACCTAAAGAAATGAAAATATCTCCAGACAAAATTTACACAAAGATATCAATAATATTATTGATTGTAATAAAAAATGTGAAAACAACCCAAACATATGTCTGTCAATTGATAAATGTGTCAACAAAATGAAGTATATCATGGAATGGAATAACATTGGACCATAAAAAGGAAAGATACATATTCAACATGAAGACATGGTGCTAAGTAAAAAAAACCAAAAGGCCACACGTCAGATGACTAATTTATATGAAATATTCAGAATAAACAAGTCACTAGAGTCCACCAGGGGTTTCCAGGAGATGGAGATAAAGGACATTGTAAATGACCATTTGGGGTAACAAAGCGATCTGGAATTAGATAGTAGTAATGGTTGCACAACTTTATAGACTAAAAACTATGAATTGTACAATTATTTCAAAAGATTTATTTAAAAGGAAGAGTGACAGAGAGAGAGGGAGAGATCCTCCATCTGCTCGTTCACTGTCCACACGCCAGCATCAGCCAGGGCCGGGCCAGGCCAGAGCTGGGACCCTGGAGCTCCAGCCAGCTCTGCCACACAGGTGGCTGGGACACAGGCATTTGGGCCATTTCCACTGCCTTTCCAGACTCGTTAGCAAGGAGCTGGATCAGGAGCAGGCACCTGGATATGGAATGCTGGCACAGCAGGCAGTGCCGTGAGGCTGGCTGCTGTACCATTTATGAGTAGGACGGTTTGTGAATTACGTTTTTATAGTAAACAAACGAAGTTAGAAAAACTGTATACACATGCAAAAAAATGAAGTTGAACCCTTTTCTTACACTATACATGAAAATAACTCAAAAGGAGTGAAAGACCTAAATATGAGAGCTGTGATGCTAAAATTCTTAGGAGGAATCACTGAACAGCATCCAAAGCACAAGCAACAAAAGAAAAAAGAGGTAACAGGACATCACCCAAGTCCAAAACTTCTGTGCAGCAAAGGTCGCTATCCAGAGTATGAAAAGACAACCCACAGAATGAAGAAATGCTTTACATGTCCTGTAACGGATCAGGAACTTTTATCTAGAACATAGAAGGGACTCCCGCAACAAAACCGGAGAACTCTCCTAAAGCATGAGCGAGGGATGGACGGACTCGTCTCCATGCAGTGAACGTTGTTTGGTAGTAAAAAGAAGAAAAGGTTGATTCAAACCACAACGTAGACGAATGTTGATACCTTAGAGCAAGTATCACAGAATTCCCCATGTTGTATAATTTCATTTAAATGAAATGTCCGGGGTGGCATTCGGCACAGAGTTCAGATGTTGTTTGGGACACCCACATCTCATATCAGGGTGCCTGGGTTTGAGTCCTGGCTCCACTCTGGATTCCAGCTTCCTGCTAATTTGCACCTTGGGAGACAGAAGTGATGGCACAAGTATCTGGGTCCCTACCTTACATGTAGGAGACCCAGATGGAGTTCCAGGCTCCAGGTTTTGGCCTGCCCAACCCCAGCCATTGCAGGCATTTAGGCAGTGAACCAATGAATGGCAGGGATCTCTCTCTGTGTATGTGTATGTGTATGCCTTTCAAATAAGATGAAAATTATTTTTAAAGAAATATTAAATACATAAGTGAAGTATCCAGAATGGGTGAATCCATAATGACATAATAATGGAAAGCAGATCAGTGTAGCTCTAGGACTAGGGGCGGGGTGCTGGTGAGGGCTGGAGGAGGTGACTGCTGATACGTCTGGGATTTCTCTGGGGTCTGATAAAAATACTAAAATTGATTGTGGTGACGGTTGTACAATTCTAAGAACACATTAAAAATAAGTGTGTCCTTCAAGAGGGTGAATTGTGTTATATTAAAATTATATCTCAACAAAGCTACTTTTAAAAAAACTTTTTGCAACCCTTGGCTGACCTTGCAGTTTCTGTGTGGATTTGGAGAAAACCAGGAAGTTGCTGGAGACTGAAGAGAAAACCCGAAAGGGAGAATCCGCCCCAGGGCGGTGAGGCAGGGCTGCCTTTCCTTCACCCTGAGATGATGCAGGGCTGGGGAGAGTTCGCTTCTGGAGCCCGAGCTGACACCCTGGAAGAGACGTGCACCTGGACAACCTAAAGGGAAAGGCGATGGCGGGGAGGCAGCCCCATCCTCCACCCCGGGGTGCAAGGTACAGGGGACGGCTGTGGGCGTGTCTTGGATCCTGCCCCAGCACAATTTATGGGGATGGAAAAGTCCTATGGGATGCGGAAAGGCCGAGGGAGGCATCACGGGTGTGCAGAGGGAGCGTGCACACCCCTTCACTGAGTGTGTGCCCGGGCAGGGCATCTTTACACGCCTGGTGCCAGCAGGGGCCGTGAGGCGCTTCAGGGTATTCAGAATTTAAACACACACCCAGACGCTCAGTGATCAAGGTAAATAATAGTCTGATACGATTTTTTTTTCTTTTTTTGGACAGGCAGAGTTAGACAGTGAGAGAGAGAAAGAGAGAAAGGTCTTCCTTTTCTGTTGGTTCACCCCCCTACATTGCGGCCAGTGTGCTACGCCGATCCGAAGCCAGGAGCCAGGTGCTTCCTCCTGGTCTCCCATGCGGGTGCAGGGCTCAAGCACTTGGGCCATCCTCCACTGCACTCCCGGGCCACAGCAGAGAGCTGGACTGGAAGAGGAGCAACTGGGACAGAATCCAGCGCCCCGACCGGGACTAGAACCCGGTTAGCCTAGTGAACCACGGCGTCGGCCTGATACAATTTTTTTAAAATACTATTTATTTATTTGAAAGGCAGAGCTACAGAGAGAGAGGAAGAGAGAGAGAAAGGTCTACCATCTGCTGGATCACTCCCCAAATGGCCACAATGGCCACAGCTAAGCCTATCCAAAGCTAGGAGCCAGGAGCTTCTTCTGGGACTCCTACACGGGTGCAGGGGCCCAAGGACTTGGGCCATCTTCTATTGCTTTCCCAGGCCATAGCAGAGATCTGGATCAGAAGTGGAGCAGCCAGGACTAGAACCGGCGCCCATATAGGATGCTGGTGCTGTAGACCGTGGCTTTACCCATTACTCCACAGCGCCAGCCCCAATAAAATCTTTTCAGAAACCAAAATTAAGGTAAAAATATCTACAATGAGAAAAATATCTGAATTTTAAGTAAGAGCATCAGTAACAGTGCCATGCAAGCCACAGTGGCGCCTGAGGCAAACGGAAAGATGGGTGTCATCTACACTATGCATATTTAATGTGTATCTTTAATGGTTAATTTTTCCCCAGAACATTAACATTGTTGAAAAATGTGGAAAACTTGAAAAATGCACTGCAACCACATTACTTTAAATATTTTATTTATGCCCAAATGGATTTATTATTTTAATTTCCTGGCTTTAATGGACACAAAGTCATCAAAAACATTTTCAAAATCGGCTTGTCTGCTTATCTCATTTGCAATTGAGAGGATTGCTGGGTTTGACAATTTGTCTTGACTAAGTAACACTCTAAAAAAAAAAATTCTTTTTAATTAATTTGAAAGCTAACAGAGATCATCTGCTGATTCCCCAAATACCTGCAAGAGCTGGGCCAGTTGGAAGCTGGGAGCTGGGAATCCAGTCTGATCTCTTGCCCTGAGAGGACCCCAGTGCACGAGCCACCTTATGCTGTCTCCCAGGGCGCGCATCAGCAGGCACCCAGAATGCAGAACAGAGCGACCTTGAACCCAGGCACTCTGGTTTGGGATGTGCCAACACCAGCCCCTGAAATCATGTTCACATTAGTTTCAACTTATCCTGTCTTGACTTTGGCATTTTGTTCTTTGTGAAATTTTATACTAATTTCAGTTCTTTAAAATGTTTACATTAAAATATTACTTATTCTGATTACTAAGTTGGAGGCCCCTTAAATTTTATAAACAAATGGGGCCGACCCTGTGGCGTAGTGGATCGGCTCAGATCCCGCCATTGCAGCCATCCGGGGTGTGAATCAGCAGATGGAAGACCTCTCTCTGTCTCTCTGTCCTCTCCCTCTCCCTCTCGCTCTCTCTCTCTCTCTCTCTCTCTCCTTCTGCCTCTCTGTAACTCTGACTTTCAAGTAAATAAATCAAAAATAAATAAATAAATAAATAAATGTTAGAAACAGATCTCAGCCCTGCTGCCAGCCTTGCCAACGCCTGCCCCACAAGGTCTCTCCTGGCCTCTTCCCTCTCCTCCGTCTGCTCTACCTTGCCCTCGCATGATCAGCAATGACCTGGGGAGGAAGGAGGGGGAGCAATGGCAGGCGTGCTAACTCGGGAAATCTTCAGGATCCACTTGGGCCTGTGAGAATGCAGACACAACACAGATATCAATATATCACCATGGATATATTCCTATTTTATGTGTTCATATATATTCAGCCTCCGTAATTGGATAAACCAGTCTCTCATAATAAATCTAAGGCCTATATGTGCACACACATCAGCCTACATGCATATCTTATACCATTCTATCTCACACACATATTGTATGTACATAAATTTATTACAAGGGATCGTCTCATGTGATTATACAGGATGAAAAGTCCCACGATCTGCCACCTGCCAACTGGAAGCCCAGGAAAGCTGAGACCACAGTTCCAGTTCAAGGGCAAAGGCATGAGAACCGGCAGAGCCAATCCTAGAAGGCCCAGGCAGAAGGCCCAGGAAGGAGCACCAGTGCTCCAGGTCAGGAGACGTTAGTCCTCACTCAAGAATAGACAGGAGGGGCTGCATCTTGGGAGAGCAGGTTAAGCCACCTCTGAGAACCCGGCCCCCATGTCAGCGCGCCAGTTCAAGTCCCAGCTGTTCTGCTTCCCACCCAGCCCCCTGCTAATGCACCCAGGAAGCAGCAGGTGAGAGCCCAAGAACTTGGGTCCCCATCATGGGACTCCTGAAGGGAGTTCCTGGCTCCCGGCTTCAGCCAGGCCCAGTCCCTGTTGTTGCAGTCATCTGAGTGAACCGCTGGATGGAAGAGCTCTCTCCCTACCTTTCTCCCTCTCTCTCTCTCACTCCTGAAAGGAAGAGGAGGGGGAGAGAAGGGGAGGCAGGGAGAGCAGTCCACCCTGCAGCACCTCTGTGATCTCTGCAGGCCCTTCATGGAGCAGCAGGAGCAGGTGCAGCTCCGGCCTCAGAGTGCTGTTTACTCAGTCTACCTACTCAAATGCTAATCGCTCCCCAAAGCACCCTCACAGAGACACCAGAGAAGGTAACCGTGAATTAACCACAGCCAGGCCACTTTCCCGGCAGCAACCTGTGCTGAAGGGGAGAGGATTCTGCCTCTGAGAGCAGCTGGAGTGTCGGCCCCGTCGTGGACCACACATCTTAGTGCCTGAGGGGGCAGCGGATGTTGCGACCTGACAGGAACAGATGATTTTTCCCAATCTGAGAGTCAGGAGAGGGGCTGCCCAGAGAGGATTTGAGCCAGGACCTGTGGGTCAGGGCGCCAAATGGTTGCTTTGGACTCCACCGTAGAAATCAGGTTTTTTAAATTTTTTATTTAGTTTCATTTTATTTGAAAGGCAGGGGCTGGTACTGTGGCGTAGTGGGCTAAGCCTCCACCTGAGGCACTGGCATCCCACATGGGTGCCCATGCTCCCAGCTGCTCCTCTTCTGATCCAGCTCTCTGCTATGGCCTGGGAAAGCAGTAGAAGATGGCCCAAGTGCTTGAGCCCCTGCACCTGCATGGGATTCTCGGAAGAAGCTCCTGGCTCCTGGCTTTGGATCAGCCCAGCTCTGGCTATTGCAGCCTTTTGGGGAATAAGCCAGCCAATGGAAGACCTCTCTCTGTGTGTCTCTACCTCTCTCCTCTCTCTCTCTGTAACTCTACCTCTCAAATAAATAAAATCTTAATAGAAAGAAAGAAAAGAAAAGAAAAGAAAAGAAAAGAAAAGGAAAGGAAAGGAAAGGAAAGGAAAGGAAAGGAAAGGAAAGGAAAGGAAAGGAAAGGAAAGGAAAGGAAAGGAAAGAAAAGAAAAGAAAAGAAAAGAAAAGAAAAGAAAAGAAAAGAAGAGAAAGAAAGGCAAAGAGGTAAGAAGGAGAGAGAGAGAGAGACAGAGAGAGAGGTTTTCCATCCTCTGATTCACTCCCCCAAATGCCCACAACAGCCAGGACTGGACCAGGCCAAAGCCTAGGCCCTGGAACTCAATCCAGGTCTGCCGTGTGTGTGGCAGAGTCAGCTACTACCGCCTCCCAGGGGGTGCATCGGCAGGAGGCTGGGATTGGAGGGGGAGCCAGGGTTTGAACACGGGCACTGCAGGATAGGACGCAAGCACCCCGAGCAGCATCTGAACCCATGTGCCACACGCCTGCCCTCGGAAGTCAGTTCTTTTGGCCTGCATCACCGGGCGGGCAGCATTGCCCCTCCACGAAGCAGCCGTGTATAAACAGAGGCTGTGGCTGCAGCCGTTCTCTGGTGCTTTCTGTACCTACGTTCCCAGACCGTGACTGGCTGATGTCATTGTCTGAAAGGTGCAGCTCTTTTTCAGCCCTCTTCCCACCTCTGTGAGAAAACATCTCCTCTTCTTTGCCCTTAAAAAGGCTTCCTGCCCCATCCTGGAGTAGGAAGCATGCCTTTATGCTTCTGATCTTTTCATCTAAACTGACAATACACCTTTAATTTTAAGAATGAATTTTAAAATCAACAAATCTCCAACTACTTTCTTTTCCCTCCTCCAATTATAAATTTCTTTTTCAGTCTCACTCAGTCTTATCTTGGTTTTAATATCTTTCCCTTCCAAGGTTATTCTGCAAGTTTCCTATGGGAATGCCAGGTCCTCTGTGTTCCGTGTCTCTATTAGTTTCTGTGTCTCTGCACCAGGAACACTTCCAGGGCAACAACTCAATTACTCCGAGACAACGGGAAAGGGAAAGCTACCTGTGAGGCCAGTGACAATGTCATTTGTATGAAGTCAGTGAAACTGGCTGGAAAGCTCTGTGAGAAAAGAGAGAGTACTCTAGTCTTCAGGAAGTCGGAGAAATAGAGACCAGGGATGGCATTTGGCCCAGGGTTCAGATGCCAGCAGTCACCCACATCGCATGTAGGAGTGTTTGGTTCAAGAGCCAAGCGCACCCCTTCTGATCCAGCGTCCTGTAAATGTGCGTCCTGGGAGGCAGCAGGTCTTTAGGACTGGCACACCTGGTAAACTGAGTCCCGAGTAAGAAGGACCCTGAGGATGTCAGGATGGAATTTTATGGCCTGAGATTCTGCTGGGTCTGGCTCTTACAGCTGCCTGCTTGCCTGGGACATCGGAAGCTGATAAGAGCAAGTATGTACATTGTTGACTTCAGTGAACACCCGTCAAGGGAGTCTCTGTTCAAACCCACCTTATCACAACAGATGTAAGTCTCTGCACCTCGGCACAGCCCCGTGCAACAAACAGCATACATGGGCTGTGGCCCACTGCCTGGTGAGATGACTCCTCAGAACCTGCACCCCACCCAGGCAGCTGCCACCTTACTTTCCCCTTACTCTGCTGTCCTGTCTTCAGTAAGTATTCTCCACTTCCTTGCATTCTGGGGACCCTAAACATCCCAGAGACCTAACTCAGGTGAAGGACTTGCATCCCTGCTGCCCACATGGGAGACCTGGATTGAGTTCCAAGCTCCTGGCTTTGGCCTGGCCCACTCCTGGCTGTTGCAGGGATTTGGGGACTACTAGACAAGTGGATGGAAGCTCTCTCTCTCTCTCCCTGTGAACATTGTTTAAAAAAATAAAAATAGAAACTAAAAGGAGGGGTCTGCTAAAGTTTGTCAAGTTCCCCCATTTTCCAGGCTGTGCAGGAGATTACAGCAAGTTGGTCATGACTTCCGTTAAGAAGCCGAAGGGAATTACGGACCTAATGCCAAGTAAAGTTTGCTCAGGGGTTGCACATTCACCCACCAACAGGAACTCCAAAGCCAAGTGTCGCTCCCCCTCTTCGTGGAGGAACGACACAGGACCCTGCGCTGTTCTTTCGTCTGCTCGGCCCTCCCCAGGTTTGCTGCTGGTTCTTCCCGGGTTGGCTACTATCCCTTCCACCTCCGTGGAAGGGCAGTTCCCCCTGGCCACATTCCCCACTTCCGCAGGGGAGCGGCACACCGCCGGCCGGCTCTTCTCGGGGGCTGCACAGGTGTTCCTTCAGCTAGATGTTCCCCTTAGATGTTCCTCTTAGATGCTCCTCTTGCATGCCGTCTCTCTCCTCCTTTATAGTCCTCTTCCACTAATCCCAACTCGGCTGCCCACACGCCGAGTACGCTGCTCTCCTCCAATCAGGAGCAGGTCCTGCTGTTCATTGGCTGAACTGGAGGCAGCTGGGTAGAAGCTGTTTACTTCTCTCCCAGCTCCATATTGTGGGAGAGCAGATGCATAGAATAAGTCTTAATTCCAGTAACTTAGTCCAGTCCGGATTGCTCCCCACAGCCAAGTCCATGTACAAAGCTGGCAGAATCTAAGAAAACCCCACACGTTAATAAATAGATATAGATATAGATATAGATATATACTTAGAAATGGTCTCTGTTCTCACAGAACTGTTGTCTGTCTTACTTCTCAAAACTTGCAATCCCTTTGGTCTTTCTGTTTTTATAGAATCATGCTACTTCCTTGAATACTGCTTTAAGAAAACCAACAGGGTGTGTATGATAGCAACAGCAGCTGACACTCAGTGTGACATACAAAAGAGGGAATAAGGGAGACAGTGAATGAAGGAGTCTACAAGCCCCCTCTAGTGGGGACGGCTGCCACCCAGCACTAGCACTGTCACCATGTGGGAACACTGACTCGTGCAGCCACTTAGTTCTGTTTGCAAAAAATCCAGGTGTTTGTGTTATTCCATCTTCCATCCTATTCTGAAATGTTGAATTGGTTTGAACACTGTGGGCCCTACTGATGGGCTGAACTTTCCCAGAGGAGCACACGTCATGCCTCCTGTACACTCAAATGTTGTCACGCTTCGCTAAATATTTGTATAAATAAAGTAGGAAGAGGGTCATCTGTCTAGTTCCCTTTTCCTATGAAATATAGAAATACATACATATTTACAAATACACATGGGTTGTATATGTATAAAACAAATTCGGATTAACCCAGTAGTGTGCAGGACTCTACCAGGCCCCGTTCAATCTCCCGTCCCCAACAGCCCTGACCCAGGAGCATGTTCAAAAAGAAGCAACTCAGATGCAATATAACAGCTGCCCCTCGAGGTGAGACTTGATTTAGAACTCCTATTTGAAGCCATTGCTTGCTTCCTCTGTCCACAGCTTCTTAGTCCATGGACTACAAGAAGTGACTCCTGCTCAGAAGCCACTCGGACTTCCTGTTCCCATGTGTCTAACTTCCCGCCTCCCTAAAAGGTCATTCTCAAGATCATAGCAAGACTGGCCTTGTGAGACTTGGCCACTACTTACCTGGGGCAGCTGGCCGTGCCTGAGAGGCTTATAGGACAATGGGTGTTTCTGAGGTCTTTTTCCTGTAAGGGGGAGGGTATGTTTCACAGTCAGCAGCCACTCCCAGCAGCTGGCCGTCCTGTCATCCTGTGATGAAGGGCATCTGGGATACCACTAGGTGCAGTAGCCACAGAGCCCAACACAGCCCTGTTATGGCCACACAGAGGGCAAGTGGATGTCACTGAAGCGTCTGTAGGAGTTGAGGGCTGGGCCACAGGACCCGGGGGCTCCAGAAGACGAGAGAGAGATCAGCAGAATCCACGGGAGCTCAGAGCACCTCCAGCAGAGTGGGAGAGGAGACGCCATGCCAAAAAAAGAATGAATGCGCCATTTCCGCGGCCCCACTGGGAACATGGTTCAAGATGTGGCGATGTGGCGAGCACCCTGGGGCGGCTCCCTGGGTAACAGTCAGGTCCCTCCTGGGCTTCCGTCCGCAGCCGCAGCAGCCGCCATGACGGCGGGTTTCCGTTAACGGCGAGGACGGTCTACACTGGCGAGGAGACGGTGGCGCTCACCAGGTCTGTGGAATTAATACTTTTTCCGTTAAGAATCGGGTTTTGTAAACATTGGGACAGTCTATGTACTTGGGACTTAATGTGTCTAAGATAGTCTAGAGAATTTAGTATGTTAAAGAATAACCCGTTAGCCTGGCGCTTCTTGCTGAAAAAGTGAGATTACGTTAAATTAGATTGTGCCTCTTAGGTCCATGGGTGTTAAGTGTCCCAGCTGTGCTGAAGCACCTACGACTCACAGGGGCCGAGTGTGGCACCGCCAGCGTCCACCCGGATCGTTTAGATCCTGGCCGCTCCGCTCGGCCCGGCTCCTGTTAACGTGCCTGGAGGGCGGAGGAGGACGCTCCAGGAGTCGGGTTCCTGCCACCTGCGGGCCCCGAGCGCAGCTCCCAGCCCTGGGCTCTGGCTCGGCCCAGCCGTGGCGTTTGCAGCTGTCTGGGGAGTGACCAGTGTACAGAGGGTCTCTGGTTCAGCCCCTGTCTCTCTCTGCTTTTTGAATAAATAACTGAATCTTTAAAAAAAACTGTAACGCGCTGGTAATCCTGTGAGATTTGTTTAGTGATGTTTAAATACTTGGGAGAGGTTCCTTATTTGTTTATACATTTAGAAAGCTTTCAAAATGAAAAGGGATTCATTACCTTTATAAATAATGTTTAAATTTTTAAAATTTTATAAACTGGGCTAAATAGGACCGTTTGATAAATAAAAATATGATATGAAGTATAAAAATTAAAATTCTTTTTAAAAATTCAACATTAATAAATATTCACGTTAGCAGCCCAGCGACTACAAGCACTTATCAAGGATGACAGAAACCTTACTCTGGCATAGAATAAGGATTTCAGGAAACTATTATCCCAGTCCTCTTCCCTTGTTAGCTGTGTGAGCTTGAGAAAGTCGCTCTATCTCGCTGGTCCTCAAGAATTTTCCTCGTAAGAAGGGCTGGGTGGGCTGGTCCCTGAAGCCCCCTCCAGGTCTGAAATCCTAAAACAGCAGCGCGACTCTCTCCGTGGGCCATCTGTGTGGCTGTGCTGCTGCCCTGGCTGCTGGCACCTCCGTCAGAAGCCTGGCTGGCATTTCTCCCGGGACTCGCTTGCTTTATGGTTTTTGATCGCATCCTATGTACCTGTTTATTTTTAAGCCTTAAGAAAACACTTCCTTCCCCAGTCCTACCTAAGACAATAGGGCAAGCATCAACAGGAAAATTCTCACCATCTACAGAACAGTCTGACTTTCCTTAAGCCCTGGGACCTAGACTTGGCTCTGGAAGCCAGTTGTTTACTCCACATTATCCATACAGTGTCACAATACCTGCTCACAAGAGTTAGCTCCATTCTCAAGTCAGATCAAAGACACTGAGTGGATCAGACAGTGAGGCAAGATTCTCACGACCTTACAGACAAGCAACCAGGCACTCGCTTTCGGGGCCAATTACTTAGCTGAGCCACCTCTTCCAATGCTCAGGGTTGACTGTGGGC
Source organism: Oryctolagus cuniculus (assembly GCF_051225735.1). Lineage (NCBI taxonomy): Eukaryota > Metazoa > Chordata > Mammalia > Lagomorpha > Leporidae > Oryctolagus > Oryctolagus cuniculus. Next base: position 21,821,259 of record NC_142886.1, read on the forward strand.
AAGATTGCCGTGTGGCCAAGATTGTTTCACAGGCAAATCCCCTTTCAAACCTGACCTTAACAGTGTTCCTGCCACCGGCCCCTTCACCTGTGTCCCAGTCTTACTGATTTCTGCTCTGGGTTGGTTCTCAGTGCCACCATGAATGAACTCTGTGGCCAGCTGATTAGACTGTGCACCTGCCTAACTCCACTGTCCACAGGTCAGCATCCCCATGCCCGCGGGTGGGGACTGTCCAGCCTGCAGGCCACATAAAGCCAGCAAAATCATTGGGTCTGGCCCTGCCAAGGCAACTACAGGCAAGACTCGAAATTCAGTGTATCTATTGCAGTCTAATTTTCAAGCTGATAATTACGTGTGGCCCACAGATGATGCTATAAATATCCAAATGGCCGTTGGAGAAAAAAGTTTCCCCAGCCCCGCTCTAGGGATGTGCAGTGACCCCTGTGTCACTTTGGACAAGATGATGATTTCTCTGGGATCCAGCTTCTTTTCTAAAGGTGTAATAGTGCTGACTTACAAGCTTCGAGATTTCATTTCATATAAAGTACTTAGCACGAAGCCTGACAGAAAGTAACAAATGGCATCTCAATAATTATTATTAGCAGTTCTTAACTTTGACAGGACTTCAATACATGTGTGGAATTCCCATCAGAATAATAGCAGTCATCGGGGCAGGCATTCCATGCAGCGGTTAGCACGCTGCTAGGGACACTCACATCCCGTATCAGGGTGCCTGGTTCAAGTCTGCGCTACTCCGTTCTTGCTGCAGCTTCCTGCTCGTGCGCACCCTGGGAAGCAGCAGGTACTAGCCCAAGCACCTACGTCACTGCCGCCCTTGTGGGAGATCCCAGTGGAGGTCAGGCTCCGTCCTGAGGTCTGGCACAGCCCTGGCTGTTGCATGCATTTGGGGAGTGAACCAGCAGATGTAAGGTATTTCTCTCTCTCTCTCTCTCTCTCTCTCTCTCTCTCTTTCTCTCTGTGCCCCTCCCTTTCAACCTTTCAAATAAAATGAAAATAAACAAGTTTTTAACAAAAGGCAAAACTGTTATCATCACCAAGTCCATTCCTCAGCCAGTGTTGTATTGGAAGAAGCTGGGTCATCAGTACCAGGTTAGCAACTGAGGGCCCCACGGTGTCTCCCTAGAGAGCAGAGGCGGAGACAATGCCATGGCTGAGAAAGAACTTCTAAGATAGATACCATTCACAATAGCTACAAACAAAAATTAAATACCTCAGAATAAATTTATCAAGGATGTCAAAGATCTCTACAATGAAAATTAAAAAACAAATTTTATGTATCAAAAAAGCATATATTTGTTAACTAAAAAACCCTAAAAAAGGAAAATTACAAACCATTAAACAAAGAAATGTGACAGGGCAACTTAAGAAATTTGTAACTTGGGGCTGGCACTGTGGCGTAGTAGGTTAATCCTCTGCCTGAGGCACCGGCATCCCATATAGGCACCGGTTCTAGTCCCGGCTGCTCCTCTACCCGTCCAGCTCTCTGCTGTGGCCTAGGAATCAGTCAGAAATCAAACTGGTACCCATATGGGGTGCTGGCGCTGCAGGTGGAGGCTTTACCCACTAGGACACAATGCAGACTTCCCATCTGGTTTTTTCAAAACATGTATTTGAAAGGCAAACTGACACAAAGAGACAAAGATATTCCAACTGATATGGTGTGCCAGCGTTGCGAGTGATGGCTTAACCTGCTGTGCTCCAGAACCAACACTCTCCACCTCAGTTCTGATGACGTTGCTCCAGGTCTGCTTCAGATACACCCTAAAATTATTTTTAAATAACTTATTTAAAAATTTCCTAGGTGGCCTGAATCTTCATTTGTTGAAAACGCTCAAGTTCTGGAAAGTTACCAACAGATCTTTATATTTTTATAGAAGATTCATTTACTTATTTGAAAGTCAGAGTTACATTGAGAGAGGAGAGGTAGAGAGAGAGAGAGAGAGAGAGAGAGGTCTTGGATTCGCTGGTTCATTCCCCAGTTGGCTGCAACGGCCAGAGCCATGCCAGTCAGTAACCAGGAGTCAGGAGCCTCTTCTGGGTTTCTTATGCACCTGCAGGGGCCCAAGCACTTGGGTCATCTTCTACTGCTTTCCCAGAGCATAGCAGAGAGCTGGATCGGAAGTGGAGCAGCCAGGTCCCGACTGGCGCCCATATGGGATGCTGGCACTGCAGGAGGCGGTTTACCTGCTATGCCACTGCACTGGCCCCTGCCTACATATCTTAATAGACCCTCTGGCCAGTTCCTTTGTATGCATCACACAGCCACCACACACAATGGAATGGGCCATGGGCTCTGGCCAGGTCTGGACCTTTCAGGGCCAGTGTCTCCATGGCCAGTGATTAGGATGTCAGGACGACACAGGGACAAGGCAAAGATTTGTGTATGTTCAACTTTTATTAATGAGATACAAGAGGTATGCAGAGACTTCTGGGAAATTCTTCCCTTGAGAGAGGCAACAGGAAGCAGCTCTTCTTTCTGGACAAGGATGCACCTAGGGAATGCGGTCCAGATCATCTCAGAGGGCAGAGGAAAGAATTACAGACGCAGAATAACACGGATAAACCAATCCCCAGAGCACAGTCTTCCTTTCATTGGGTGGTGTGAGCTTCCCGTTCCTTCAACTTTTGGGTTGGGTTTTCACTCTCTTGCCACAGTAAGCATTTCAAGTCCATTAGTATTACAGAATTCATTATTTAAGGAAATGCTGCTTAGTATTACAGATGTACAAAGTGAGACGCACCTGCTCTGTGCCTAAACAAAGGCATCTCATACACATTCACGCTGCACTGTGGTGTGTGGCTACCACTGATACCTGTGGCATGTTGTATTGTTAACTGTATACAGCTGAGGAGTGGTGCTGGCGTGTCAGAGGTGCTACAGGGACCTGCCTATGATCAGTGCCGTCCTGGGATGCTGACTATATCTGATGAAGAACAGGTCAAGGCATTTGCTTCCAGACGGGACCAGAGGCCTGTTGTTTATCTGTCCATACAATATCCTAGGAAGCACAAAGGACCCTGGGAACAAAGGACGACCTCTCCCTTTCGGGGGCTTACTGAGTGTTGAAATGGGAAGGTCTTCTCCGTCTTCACGACAGAGCCAGCTCTAGCCCCTTGCTGCTAATGTCCACCTGGAGATGACAGCACCATCAAGGGATCCTTTGCTGAACTGTGTTTCTCCAAGGCCTGAAATTTCATTGTATTTGGTTTCCTCTGGTAAGCACACGGGAAAGCGGGAAGTAAGTACTTTGGTGTAACATGTGCTGACTGAATCCCCAGGAGAAGCCACCACTACGCCTTCAGTCCCCTCCCCTCCACCTGGGGGAAATGTATCTTCAGGATCACAATTAATTAGCTACAGGTCTGCAGAATCCTTGTGTTTCAGGAGAAAACAAGAATCTAAGCGAACTGTATTTTAAGGAAGGGGTTTTATGGAACCCACATTTCCTGTCTACTGTCCTTCGACTTTCTGGCTGCAAAATGGATACAACTCACGCACAAAGATGCGATTCATGAACCAGTGTGTTTTCTCTAACTATGGAGAGGCGGTAACCTTTGAGATCAAGTACCTGTGCTTCCAGTTGTGCCACTGTGATCCTGGAGGGGAAACAGCAAACTGTCTGGGACTCTGGTGTCTGCATCGACACAGCTCTGGCTATTAAGTAAAACATCATAGTGGCAACTTAAAGGCCTAAAGAGTGATTTACTCAAGAAGGCATGTCTGTTCTCACTTAAGTCGGTTTCCATTGTCTTCAGGAATCATCTGTACTTGGGCCCCTGCATCCGTGTGGGAGACCCAGAAGCAGCTATTGGCTTCAGCCTGCCCCAGTCAGGTCATTGTGGCCATTTTGTGGGAGTGAATCAGTGGAGGGAAGATCTGTCTCTCCTTCTCTTTAACTCTGTATTTCAAATCAATAAATCTTTCAAAAAAGCAGAGAATTATCTGTGAAATCACTGGGTGAGCAAACCCCTCCCCCCAGTATACTAAACAAGTCAGCACTTGCCTGACTGGTCACAACCCACACATCTCTTCCATAGTCTGTATTGTGATTAAGTGTATAACAGAACACATGCACATTTGGATCATTTTCTATGTTCCATCTAATACTATGTTGTCAATATCTACCATTCAGATCAATACTGAAGAAAAAGTGTGTTCTACCAAGAAAAGTGGAAAGAAATCCTCTCTTACGACAACATATGGAGGCTGGAGCTGTGCCGGCCTCCCATATGGGTGACAGTTCGAGTCCTGGCTGCTCCACTTCTGATCCAGCTCTCTGCTGTGGCCTGGGAAAGCAGTAGAAGATGGCTCAAGTGCTTGGGCCCCTCCTGCATCTGTGTGGAGACCTGGAGGAAGCTCCTTACTTCTGGCTTCGGATCAGCTCAACTCCAGCAGTTGTGGCCACTTGGGGAGTGAACCAGCGGATGGAGGACCTCTCTCTCTGCCTCTCCTCTCTCTGTGTAACTCTGACTTTCAAATAAATAAATAAATCTTTTAAAAAAAGAGATTGAGTGCCCAAGGCAGCCCCTGGGACCCAGCCCTCAGACCCCACCCCCTTCCCTCCCAGGGAGTGGGACCGGTAGCCCCGGGCCCTCAGAGCAGGCCGCTGGGCTGGGCCTTGCTGCGGGAAGGTGGCTGCAGCGACAACCTGCGCTTTCAGAACCTCTCTCTTCAGCCAAGTACTCAACAGACAGGATAGAGGGTGCGGTTGGCAAGCCACCCAGTGCCTGCATCAGCCGGGAACACTAGATCACTCCCCACGCTCCACTGTGCTGGGGTAGTCTCTGTGGGCCCACACCTGTCTGCTGGAGGCCTAGAAATGCAGAAAGTGCACCTTTAGGAAATACTGAGGGGTTGCAGCTGGACGGAGGCTTCCTGCTGTCAAATCTTCAGATGAGGAGCCGGCGCACCAAGCACTCCTGCACATGCCCGCTCCTCACTGAGAGATGCAGCCTTGCCATTAACCAACACAGGAGTGTGCTGAGCTGCACGTTTTTTCCCCAGGATTCAACCAGTTAGTGGGGGAATTTGCATTCTAGGAAGCGCTTAGTGGCTCTGAGTAAAGGGGCCATGGCTAGTGGGGTCCCTGGTACCCAGTCATGTGAAGCACAAATTAACAAGCCGTGAACCCGCAGCTGGAGGCACAGATGCGTGCAGGAAGGTGAAGTGGCCTCCTGTGGGGAGATCCTTCCTTGGTGCCATTCCTAAGGGGCACATCGCTGTGTGCACTCTTTTAGATACCCCTTCCCACCCACATGGACAGATGGGCTCAGCTGTCCTGGACGGGAAGAGGACAGGGGCAGCACCCAGAGAGCACAGAGCAGGGGGGAGCCTGATGCTTCGATTCCCCTAGCTCTACACGCATCTATGAACCCACGCTTTGGTGGCGTTTTCCTTTTTAGCCTCATCTGGAAGTGCTGCCGTCTTTCCCCTGCCATCCACCTCTCTTCACCAGGAGTCACAGGAAACCCAGCTCAAAGGCCCTCAGCATCTAGACAAAGCAAGAAAACTGCCCTTGTTTCTGTTTTGTTTGGCCTCTATAGCAAGTTGACACTGCATTAGATAGTAACATGTAAAAAATCAAATGGTAGGAGCCGGCACTGTGGCGGAGCAGGTAAAGCCACTGCCTGCAGTGCTGGCATCCCATGTGGGCTCAGCTTCAAGTCCTGGCTGCTCCACTTCCCATCCACCTCTCTGCCATGGCCTGGGAAAGCAGTAGCAGATGGCCCAAGTCCTCGGATCAGCCCAGCTCCAGCCATTGTGGCCATTTGGGGAGTGAACCAATGGTTGGAAGACCTTTCTCTCTGTCTCTCTCAAATAAATAAATCATTTTAAAAATCAAATTTTACATAAAAAGACAATTGTCTTGCTTTTCTAGAAAAGAAACAAAAAAGTTGGCAATACTTCCCCAGCACTTTCTTCTAGTAACAGCTGACTGGTGCTGGGGATAGTCTGTTCGCAAGCAAGGTGTCCACTCTCCAGTTTGCTACAGTCCCTACCTCGCCCTACAGTGGCACTCTGCCCACTCCCCTCATTGAACAGTTTCTGTCTGTCCAGTTCTCAAAGCGTGTCAGCTCTTGGCACAAATCTAGTCCCCCACTGACAAAGTGCATGGCAAATGAGGAATCTTTCAGTACCTATTGAACACGTGTGTGATTCCACGGACTGTCCATTTTCTCCAGTTAACCTTGCCATTGCCCATCTGTGCTATTCCAGCTATTCTGGTGTGATGTTTGGGTCCCTGTGTGTACCTTGGGGAGGTGATGGAGGTGACAGGTGGCTGGCTCTCACAGAAAGACCAAACTGGCCAGGCACAGTGGTCGGCACTCAGTGGGTCTCATGTGTTTATGATTTCTATTCCGGAGCAGGGGAAGGGTCTCAGAGGCAGCCTGGATGCTGCTGGCTGTCGTGCGTGTTCACTGTGACAACGATGTGAGGAGAAATCCTAGGTATTTCTGGAGCGACAGCCCGTGTCAGCGACCAGCTGGGCTCCCCCCGGCCTCCCAGCCACGTCCCGCCCCACGCCCAGAGTGACAGTGTGTGCAGGGGCCTGGGGAGGCGGGCTTGGAGGAGACTGCCAGGGGGTTCAGGGCCCTCCCGGGACAGAAGCCCGGGGCCGCCCTGCCTGGTGAGCAGGGGAGAAGGCCAGCGCAGGCGGCCTCTGTGAGGCAGGGAGCAGCTCTGCAGGCCCTGGCCCAGCCCCAGCTCCAGAAGCCTGAGAGATCAACGCTGCCACAGGCCGCCCCGCCTCCCTCTGTCACCTCAGCCCCCGACCTGGGCCACCGGGCTTTGGGCTTGGTCCTAATCCTCGAATCCAGTCATCAGCTAGCAGGTTCATCCACGTTTCAGCACACACACATGCACGGACATAATGAATGATACACATTCGCACACATTGACACACACACGATGCACGCACGCACAGTCATGAACATGATGAGCGATACGCACAGACACACACACACACATACACAGATACACAGGATGCACGCACACAGGCACAGACATGATGTGCGGTGTACACAGACATGCACGCGCACGCACACACATGTGCCCTGATCACGGTGCCTGGCCCCCACTGGGCTGTGGTAAGGATCCCTGAGGACAGCAGGTCTGGCTGTGCTAGCTGTGTCCCTGTCCCTCTGCCCTGCAGCCCTGTGTCCCAGGGCTGCGAGCGTGGCCGAGGACTCCTCAGCGGCACTAACACTTGGGCCATCTTCTGCTGCGTTCCCAGCACGTGAGCAGGGTGCAGGGTCAGAAGTGGAGCAGCAGGGCCCAAAGCTGCACCCGTGTGGGATGCGGTGTCTCAGGCGGCGGCACTGACAGCTGTGTCACAACGTGCCCCCCCAGAGACTTTCAGATCCTGCCGTGTGAGATTCCCACGTGGGATTACTGGCGTTGTAGTGGATGTCCTCGTCTTTGCCTGGCCTGACTGTTCGAAGATTCAAGGGCAGAAGGGTGCTTCCTTCAAATAGAGCTCACGACGGTTTCAACAATGCCATGGAAGTGCATGGCTTGGGGCAGCTGTGGGGACCCCTCTCAGGAAGCAGCACGCATGCGCCAGTGTCTGCGTTTGAGTCCCGGCAGCGCTTTCAACTCCAGCTTCCTGCAGGTGTGCGCTCTGGGAGGCAGCAGGGGATGGTCCACGGCCTGGGTCCCTGACACCCACCTGTGAGACCCGGATGAAGCTCGCAGCTCCTGCCTTGGTGAAGCCAGCCTGTGGGCAGCCCAGGGAGGAAAGAGCACTTGGACAGCCCCAGAGGTGGCCCAGTGTCTGCGGCAAACACCAAACACGACGGCTCCAAGTGTAGGCAGGGAAGATCTGCCGGGGACAGATGCTTGAAGGTCCCAAATGTCACAGCAGGAGTCGAGTCCCGCCCCGGAGCAGATGGAGCCTGGCAGGGATTTGAAAGTCAGCAGTGCTGGGCGTCCTCACACAAGACTGATGGGCATAACGCAAACCCACATTGGGGCCACACAGGTCTGCCACCCTGCCCAGCCCTGCTCTCAGGGTCAAGGACAAGCTCAGCTGACCGGGAGGCCCTGGGGCATCCCTGCCGATGACCACTTTGGTCCCTGCACTTGAAAGCCTGGGCTGGTGGACGACCCGAGACCCTTCCCAAACTGCAGCCTCATGCCTCCCGTGGGAATCTGGGTCACTGGGACCCTGGACCCTGTCCTAATTCACAAGCCCCCTGCCCGCCAGCCTGCCAGCCCTCTGCTAGGCTGTTGTTGCCATCCATCGCCCTCCTGACCCCCAGGCTGGAGACAAGCCGAAGGCTGGGAGCCAGGCCAAGCCTCCCAGAGGGACTGCTCCTTCCATAGCTCCCAAAGCTGAAATGCCAGTGTGGAGAGGCTGCAGTCATTGGATAGGGCCCCGTCAGGAGCTCAGCAGCGCAGTCAACAACCCGAGCCTCCTGGGGGCCTCGCCCAGGCCACCTCTGTGACCCCCTACAGGGCCTGGTCCCTGGGCTGTTGTCATTGTACAGTGGGCCCTGGGCAGGATGTACACTCGCTGGCAGGACCTGGGGTTCCCACAGGACCTTCTGACAGTGGGACCCAGGTAACCTGCAGGTTGGGGGGTGGGGTCACAGGGTCTCCTTTCAGCCCTCCACACGACTCAGAGCCCTGTGACACAGGACAGCCATGAAGCACTGGTCACTCATCGGGGTGACCTTGATAACTCTGAGTCACTTCCCCATGGAACATTCCAGAGGCAGTGCATGTGTGACGTGAGCACCTGCCGGAGCCCACGCAGCCCAGTTCTGTGCACGGAGCATCCATGTAACCTCAGATCTGGAAGAAAGCTCCTTCACTAAACACAGCCTACCTTCCCCAGAAATGTGGAAGTGAGGATGACCAGGGGTGGGGGAGGTCCCATCCTCCAGTGTCCCCAAGTGGGGCAGCAGGTCCTGCCTCTCCAGTAGGTCTAAAGCCTTGCTTTCAGCTCCCTGGGAACTTGGAAGGCCTGGGTGCTGCCAGGGGCCTCCTGAACTAACAACCAGGTCCCGCCTGCGTCCTCTGCTGCGGTTGGGCCTCACCTTGGGCAGCCCGGGCACACAGCAGCATGGATGTCCTGCCCGGCTCCACCTGGAGCTGTTGGACTGCAGAGCCGGTGGATCCTGTACCCCATGAGGCCAGCTGCATGGCCCTCAGGGGAATGGGGTTGTGTTCTCCCTTGAGGATGCAGGAGATGTTGGATACGGACACAGACAGCTCTGTTGTAATGCACAGCTCTGTGGACTGGGACCTCCCTGCTGTGCCAGAGACCTCAGACCCCGACCCTCGTGTGCCTGTGCCATGTGGACACTGAGACTCTCCCTCCCCCCCCTCCCCCGGCCCAGCCTCTGGGATGCGTCACTCTATGCTCTACTTCTATGAGGTCACCCCTTCTGTGATCCCTACACAGGTGAGATCGCCCAGCATTTGTCTTTCCGTGACAGCCAGCCACCTGTCACCTCCATCACCTCCCCAAGGTGCACACAGGAACCCAAACATCACACCGGACCAAAGCCATGTACAAAGGTGGATTTTATTCATGAGAAGCATTTGCAAATGCTCAAGGAAAGAAAAGCGTTCCATCAGCTGGGCCTGCAGATTGCTCCTGGTGACGGGGGCGGAGCGAGGCTACTTGGGGGCCACTCTGCAGCAGCAGCTGCCAGAGCTGCTCCCTCGGGATGGCAGGATGCAGCACGCCCTCAGCAGGAAGCGGAGGATCCTCCTGCCCACCCCGCGCCGGCCCTGCCTCTTGCCCTGGGCGCTGGCTGTGGTGTCAGCGGTGGCTGCAGTGGCTGTGGGCCCAGTGCCATCGGGCTCATGGGCTGCTGTAGTGGCTTCTGGCTCTGCGAGGTCCCCACGGCTCCCGGCACTGGGGCTGGAGGACGACGTCTTGGAGGCTGGCTCGGGGGCGGCACTGGGAGCAGGGCTCCACTCCTGCTGTGGCTGGCCTGGTAGGAGAGAGTCAAGAGAGGGGTCACCATGGGCTTGGGCTCAGCTCCTGGAGGCCCTGAGGCAGGGGAGGGCAAGACTCACTGGAGACCTCAGAGGAGTCGGGGGCTGCGCTGGGAGCAGGGCTCCCGGCACTGGGGCTGGAGGACGACGCCTTGGAGGCTGGCTCGGGGGTGGTGCTGGGAGCAGGGCTCCACTGCTGCTGTGGCTGGCCTGGTAGGAGAAAGTCAAGAGTGGGCTCACCATGGGGGGCTTGGGCTCAACTCCTGGAGGCCCCGAGGCAGGGGGAGGGCAAGACTCACTGGAGGCGTTGGAGGAGTCAGGGGTGGCACTGGGAGCAGGGCTCCACTGCTGCTGTGGCTGGCCTGGTAGGAGAGAGTCAAGAGTGGGCTCACCACAGGGACCCTGGGCTCAGCTCCTGGAGACCCCAAGACAGGGGGAGGGCAAGACTCACTGGAGGCCTTGGAGGAGTCAGGGGCGGCACTGGGAGCAGGGCTCCTGGCACTGGGGCTGGAGGATGACGCCTTGGAGGCTGGCTCGGGGGTGGTGCTGGGAGCAGGGCTCCACTGCTGCTGTGGCTGGCCTGGTAGGAGAGAGTCAAGAGTGGGCTCACCTCAGGGGGTCTTGGCTCAGCTCCTGGAGGCCCCGAGGCAGGGGGAGGGCAAGACTCACTGGAGGCCTTGGAGGAGTCAGGGGCGGCGCTGGGAGCAGGGCTCCACTGCTGCTGTGGCTGGCCTGGTAGGAGAGAGTCAAGAGTGGGCTTACCTCGGGAGGCCTTGGCCTCAGCTCCTGGATGGCCCTGAGGCAGCAGGGGCTGGGAGGGGAGAGGGCAAGACTCACTGGAGGCCTTGGAGGAGTCACTTTGTGTGGAGGACACGTCCACGGCCATGCTGTCACAGGACACTGACACCACAGACAAGTCGTTGTCCTCTATGGGGTGGTGCTCGCTGCTCTGCGAGGACTTGGGCAGGGACGCGGGGCCGTGGGGCCGAGGGCCTGGTGACCCCTCGGTCCCCGTGCCTGGAAGCAGGCCGAGGCCCTCCAGGTACTCCCTGGCCTCTGGGTCCTGGGGAACACCCAGGGGCTGCAGCAGGGTGACCGCGCCCTCCTCGTCCTCCTCGTCCTCCTCGTCCTCCTCGGCGGCTTCTCGGCTGGGGCTGAACCACCAGTGGGTCCTGGCGTCCTCCGCACTGGGCCTCCTCGAGGCGTTGACGGTGAGCAGCCACGACAGCAGATCCTGCAGGGCTGGGCTGACAGCACGCGGCAACGCATACCAGCCACACAGCACCCTGTCCCGCAGCTTGTCCGTGTCCTTGCCGTGGAACGGCAGCGCGGCCGCCAGCATGGCAAATAGCACCACCCCCAGACTCCACACGTCGGCCTTCAATGCGTCGTAGTCCTCCCCGAGGAAAACCTCTGGTGCGCAGTACTCGGGGGTCCCCCAGAAGCCCCTTACCAGCGTGCCCTGCTCCAGCCGCAGGCTCAGCCCGAAGTCCGCCAGCTTGACGGTCATGTGCTCGTCCAGCAGCAGGTTGCCCAGCTTGAGGTCCCGGTGCACCACGCGCTGGCCATGGCAGTAGCTCACGGCAGCCAGCGCCTGGCCGAACAGGGTCCTGGCCTCGGCCTCGGCCAGGCCGCCCTGCTCAAACACGTAGCTCTGGAGCGAGCCCTTGGTCGCCAGCTCCATGACCAGGAACAGGTGCTTCCCCGCGTGCCGCTCCTCCAGCAGCCGCACGATGTTGTCGTGCCGCAGGCTCCTCAGGATGTCCGCTTCCCCCTGCGCGGACAGCGGGCAGCTGGGAGAGCCGTCTCGCAGGAGGATCTTCACCGCCACGTACTTGCCCGACGCCAGGTGTCGGGCCAGCTTCACCAGGCCGAAGCCGCCCCGGCCGATCACGTCCACGAAGCGGAACCCGTCCAGAGGAGGATGGAAGTCCAAGGGGTCTTCCATGCTGCCGGGCACCTAACTACGCTCTCTCGACTCCCTAACTCGCTCGACACACGCTAGCTAATCACCGACCCTCACTGCACTGCCTACAACACAAAGGGACCACGGGTGCCTGACTGCCCAGCTGACTAAGACACAGCACCAGCTACTCTCACTACTCTAGAGGCGAAGCCGCAAGCCTACCTCAATAAAGCAGAAACAACAAAGAGGTAAAGTCACTAAATTCTCTAACGCTGATACTTCTGAGCGGGCTAGCTGACTAGAGTGGGGGAAGCACAAATAAAGAAAACTGCAAAAAAAGGCCAAATGGGCAAAACAACAACGAGGAGGAAAACAACAAACTAAACAAAACGGGAAAAAGCAAAAACCAAACAGACCCAGAAACAAACAACCAAGAAAAAGCACAAGCAACACCAACGAGCGCAAAGGCTGGTTAGATGGGTCCTAGTTACACAGATCACAAAAGAGTGCTCTCTGGGTAAGGCGGACAAAAATCCAGGCCCCCGCAGCACCTATATATAGTTTTTGGGGGCTCACCTCACATAGTGGTGCCTTATGAAGTCAGAGCGAGAAACGGACCAATCACAGCCCAGCCAGGGACTGTGGCATAATAGGACTTCCATAACAGTGGTGCCTTATGAAGTCAGAGCAAGAAATTGACCAATGGGAGCTGTAGTTCATCCACAGCAGTTTTCTCGAGAATCTTCCAATTAAAAAGAAATGATACCCAAAGAGTTTTGGCCTAGGTTGGTGATCGGGATGGGTACTTAATTTTTGAGAAACTCCAACCTGTAGATTGCTTCGGTGGCCTTCTCATTTCTGGTTTAAATATGATAAGTGGTGTCTTTTCAAGACCTCCTAGTGTCTCCACTTAGTGTATCCCCTCCTTTGCCTTTACCCTCTGAGTGATGGGTCTCAGAATGATGGGACAATCTCTCTGGCCTCGGTAAACTCAACACGTGTTCTGTTGCCCAAGACACTGCCAGGTACACAGTTCGCATCTGCAGAGCCGAGAGGAAGGTGGCTTTGTCACCCTTTCCCCCTAGGTCACCGTCAGATTTCTCGGCAGAAACCCTGGAAGCCCAGAAGGTAGTGGGGTCCACGCAGCCCAGACATGGAAGGCCCAATCAGTGGCAGCCGAGAAAGCTGCATCCTCCAAGCCTGGCCTCCGCCTGGTAGGGAGGAATCGAGGCGCTCCCAGGCACGTGGGGTTTTTGGGCTCCTGTCACAACAACAACTAAAACTCCTGGCTCCCAGCTTCAGCCTGGCCAAGGCCTGGAGGTCCTTTATGGGCTGTATCAGAGGATGGAAGAGCCCCCCCCCCGCCCCCCACTAGCACTCTCTCTTTCCCTCTTTACTCTCACACAAATGGAATACAACTTAGAACACAAAGAAAGACTACGTGCTTCAATGCCTCGGGACCTGCACAGCCCAGAACTACGAGGCGATGGCCGCATCACAGCCTCGGATCTGTCTCCTTGGGACAGCCTGGTGCTGAGCCCTCAGGACCAGTGTTTCTCCCGAGGAAGCCACAACCTCACCTCAGGTAGGAAATGAGCCCGGGAACCCCCGCCCCCCCACAGCAAGTGGATCGGTGTCTCCTGCAGCTCTTGAGGAGCCCCCAGGGCCCAGCACAGCCGTGGGCCCCAGGAACACGTGGTGCTCCCTCTGCACCGACTGCCCAAGCCCTCTTGGGAGAGGAACTCTCCCTGGGGAGATGACCCCTCCTCCGGGACGCCCAGGGACGTAGCACGGCATGATTTCTCCGTGATTTCCTGCAGTGCTGGTCACCTCCTCAGGCTGGGAGGAAAGAACCAGCACCCCAGGAGTTCTATTAAATAAGTTTTATTAAATAAGCTGAAAAAACAATGGAGTATGAGGACTTTGGGGAGTGTCTTCCATGAAGCACAGGTAAAAACTCATCTTTGTCGTAAGGTTGAAGTTTTCGTAGGCACACCAAATAAAGGGGAAGCTCAGGACCTACCAAAGCATCACCAAATATATAACTCAACATTTATTCAGGTGCAAAAATTTTTAAAACCTGCGCATAGTTTTTCCTTCACATACTTTTCCCGTGAACGTCTTGTAAACCCTCTCCTATGCGTGAATTTCAAAATCTGCAACAAAGAAGCTCACCCTTTATTTCCATTTCCATGAGGTTTTCAAGTCCCTCCAAGTAACCCAGTTTGAGGAAAACCTGAGTTCCCATCCGGATTGCAAAGCAGCGTCGGCAAGGACGAGAGACACCACAGCTCTCATTCTCATCGCTCCTCCCAGTGCTGGTGGGAGCCTTGCAGACCCACCTGGTTCTAGAAAATGCATCTCCCCGAGGTATGTGATGGCCCCGAGACTCTGTGTCCCCCAGCCCTGCTCAGTAGTAGCCTGAACATGCTGCTAAAGTCCAATCTTGTCCATGCTGGACTAAAATGAGGGGCTGGAATCTCCATGGACCGCCCCAAGAATTCAATTCAGTGTAAATCCCAAAGGAAACTCCTAAGAAAATGTCTTATTAGACTGTTTTTATTTTTAAAACTTGATTTATTTAAAAGGCGACTTACAGCTACAGGGAGACAAAACACACACACACAGAGAGAGAGAGAGAGAGAGAGAGAGAGAGAACTTTCATTCACTGGTTCACCTGCCCACCTCCCCAAATGGCTACCAGGGCTTAGACTAGGCCAGTCTGAAGTCAGGCACCCAAACTCCATCCAGGTTTCCCCTCAGTTGGCAATGCCCCAGGTAGTTGGCCATCTTCCTCTGCCTTCCCAGGCACGTTAGCAGGGAGCTGGATCAGAAGCAGAGCAGCCAGACACAAACCAGCCTCCCAATATGGGATGCCAGTGTCACAGGCGGCAGCTTGACTGCTATGCCCTAGCGCTGGTGCCCAGGCTTCTTTAAGATTTATTTATTTGAAAGGTCAAGTGATCTTCTATCCTCTGCTTACTCCCCACTTGGCCACAATGACCAGGTGAGCTGGTTTGAGCCAGGAGCCTGTGAGGCTGCCACTGTGTGTAAGGGGTTAGGCCCGCGGTGCAGTGCTGCCATCCCATATGGGTGCTGGCTTGAGCCTCAGCTGCTCCACTTCCAGCCCAGCTCCCTGCTAATGTGCCTGGGAAAGCTGCGAAAGATGACCCAAATGCTTCGGCTGCTTCTCTCACATAGTAGGCCCAGAAAGCTCCTGGTTCCTGGCTTCCACCCGGCACTTCCCTTGCCATTGTGGCTATCTAAGAAGTGAACCAGCAGATGTAAGACCTCTCTCTCTTTGTCTGTCTCTCTCTCTCTCTCCCTCTCTATCTCTCTGTCCCCTTCTACTCTGTGTTTGTGTGTGCATGTGTGTGTCTGTTTGTATTCCTCCCTCTCTCTAACTCTGCCTTTCAAAAAAATAAAATAAATCTTTTTAAAAAGCCTAGGATGCCACCCAGGTCTACCACCTGGGGGCAGGTGCCCAGGGACTTGGACCATATGCCTGCCGCTGGTTTCTCAGGTGCGTTAGTAGGGAGCTGGCTTGGAGCCAGGGCTTGAACAGGCACTTCAACTATGGGATGCTGGCATCATAAGCAGTGTCTTAGCCTGCTGTG
This sequence comes from Oryctolagus cuniculus, assembly GCF_051225735.1. Taxonomy (NCBI): domain Eukaryota; kingdom Metazoa; phylum Chordata; class Mammalia; order Lagomorpha; family Leporidae; genus Oryctolagus; species Oryctolagus cuniculus. The sequence continues at coordinate 21,836,755 of NC_142886.1, forward strand.
CCATACACCACCCCCCAAGAACCAAGGTTTCTTTCTCGCTCCAAATCTGATATCAGCCAAGTAAAGGCCTTTTGCTCATCCTCAGAGAGGTGTCACAGCCTTTTGTCACACTTGGTTCACGGGGTGTGGTGATAGATAGTCTGCTCGTGTGTTGCACGTGTTTTATGAACTGTTGGAAGCCCTCGTACCCTGCTAAAGTCTGCTGGGGGCCATGTGCTAACGGGGCAGACCTGCAGAACCAGTGACAGCCAGGTTACTCATCACCAGAGAGAGTCTACACAATGTCGCTTTAGCTGGGCAACCAGACACGAAACACCACCCTTCCCCCTGCCCTTCAGGGGACACAGGCACAGCCCCCTGGGTGGCCACCCCTGGTCACAGTGCCTGAGCTGGATGAGCTCATAATGCAGGTAGCGTCCATGCCAGGGCTCTGCCGGGCAGGAGACACAGCTACCAGGAAGAGCTCGCTCCCCTGGAGGCTTCCACTGGGGGCTGTGAATGCCAGGATGGTGCAAGCCCTCTCTCCTGGGAAGAGAGCCTGTGTCCAAGATGGAGTCCAAGAGACAGAGAGGTGAGAGAAGGGGCTGGGGCCAGGGCAGAGAGAGAGAGTGAATGAATGAATGGGCTGATCCTGTCCTGGAGATCTGCACCCCAGTTCTAATGCAGGTTTACCATTAGCACCCTCAGATCCCATGAGATCCCTCAGTGTCTGCGGATCTTTTCCAGCCCACAAGTAAGTAGGTTGCCTTTTTTTTTTCTGTTCTCATTGTCTCAGTTGTCTTACTGTTCTTAACTGGTTGACTGAGAGCATTCTGGGGAATGTAAGTTAGCTGTTGTGTGTGAGTTCCGGGAGCTGACATCAATTATGCCTCCAGAACTGACGTAAAGCTGCCTCTGCACACTGCTCCCTGGACTCCCTGGCCCATGGGCAGGCTGCCCCGCCCCGCCCCTCAGACACCTGTGGCTGCTTCTAACCTTGGGCTGTGTGGGCTCTGTTCCCAGCCCTAGGGACGCTGCCCCACATGCTCATGTGCCGTCTCATGTCCCCGCAGCAAAGTCTGCACACCCGGAACTATTTCCCTGCTTCTTTGCTAGGACTGTGTGAGCTCATGGGGACACGGGGGCTCCCCAAAGTCTGTGCATGGGTGGAGTTAAACTTGGTCCATATTGTTTTAATCCATGCATAATTTTTTCATAATATGATTTTTTATGAATTTTTGAAGACTCTCTTTTACAAAATTTTTTCTTTATTTATTTGAGAGGTAGAGTTACAGACAGTGAGAGGGAGAGACAGAGAGAGAGGTCTTCATCCGATGGTTCACTCTGCAATGGCTGGAGCCGCACTGATCCGAAGGCAGGAGACAGGTGCTACCTCCTGGTCTGCCATGCGGGTGCAGGGGCCTAAGCACTTGGGCCATCCTCCACTGCCTTCGCAGGTCACAATAGAGAGCTGGACTGGAAGAGGGGCAACCGGGACTAGAATCCAGGACCCATATGGGATGGCGGTGCTGCAGGCGGAGGATTAACCAAATGAGCCTCAGCCCCAAGCTGCACTTTCCAGGAAGCTAGAATCAGAAGCAGAGCTCAAATTTGAATCCTGACACCCCGATGTGTGTTGAGGGTGTCCTAAGTGGCTTCTTAACCACCACACCAGGTGCTTACCCCCTCAAAGTATTTTTAATCAGTAAAGTGCAATCATGGAGGCCAGCACTGTGGTGTAGCAGGTGAAGCCACGGTCTGCAGCCCGGCATCCTATCTGGATTCTGGTTCAACTCCCAGCTGTTCCACTTCCAATCCAATGCCTTTCTAATGAGCCTGAATACGGACCAAGTCCTTGGGCCCCTGTATCCTCATGGGAGACCCCTAAAAAGCTCCTGGTTCCTGGCTTCAGAACAGCCCAGCTCTGCCCATTGCAGCCATCTGGGGAGTAAACCCACAGATGGAAGATCTCTCTGTCTCTCTCTCTCTCTCTCTTCCCCCACAACTCTGCCTTTCAAATAAATAAATAAATATTTTAAAAAGAAGTGAATTCTAAAAGAGAGAGACACTTAGGTACAGAGTGCAGGTGTCTGTCCAAACATAAATGGGAGCAAAATTATAAAAGCTTGTACTAAGAAAAACATTGGTTGAAGCAGGAAGAGAATGTATGTTCTACTCTAACGCCCGTGACGGACCTAAAGTCATGCATTGTTTTACAGACACAGACGTCCCAGTTTTCCATTCCTGAAACATCGATATGGTCTGATAGATTTAGAGGCACCGGTGCTTGGCGGGTAGCAAGGAAGACTTTGGTGAAGTAAGCAGCACGTGGTCCACGCTTGCGTCTCCGAGGGGAAAGGCAGGCGCAGCATCAGACACGGTGGCAGTGAGTCCCAGCGGGACAGACAGTCTTGGGTGGAAATAAACAGTTACTAGAGACTGTAACACGCTGTGTTGAACTTTCCTCTCCTGGCAGTCTACCATCTCTGTACCTAGGCGTTGGCCTTGATACTTTTTTCTTAACAACGCAGCCAGCTCTAGCTGAGAGCCGTGTCCCTGTGTCTGTGCCCCAGTTTGCCAGTCAGCACCACCGGAACACCCATGACTCAGGCGCACAAACTGTGTCCGTGGACTTGATTATTAAGAAACAACTCTTAAGCAGACAACAGTGTCCAGCTAATACAGGTGTGAAGGACAGTCCGCTGCCTTAGGCTCCCTTACGCACGGCTGTGTTCACAACAGCATCAGCGTTGAACAGAAGGCAATGGCCGTGGCCTCCGCCAAGGTGTGGAGTGGAGACTTGATTACCGGGGACACAGGCTCTCCCCGACTCACTTCCTGTCTCTCCTGGGAGCTCCTGTCTCACTGGGAGCTCTGTGCTTTGCTTCTCCCGTTCCCTAAACCCATGAGGCTCATTTCTACCTCTCAGAAGTTAAACATGGCACTTCCTTTCCTTTTCTGGGTCATTCTAGGTAGCCTGCAAAGCTCAGCCAGCACTCACATGTGTGGGAGGCCTCCCATGAGCCAGCCTTTTCCCTCCACTGCAAGGTCACACAGTGCTGCCCAGGTCACACACAGTGCTGCTCCGGTCACACAGTGCTACCCAGGAAACAGTGTTGCTTCAGATCACACACAGTACTGCCCGGGTCACGCACAGTGCTGCTCGGGTCACACAGAGTGCTGCCCAGGTCACACACAGTGCTGCCCAGGTCATGCACAGTACTGCACAAGTCACACACAGTGCTGCCCAAGTCACTCACAATGCTGTGCAGGTCACTGAATGCTGCCCGGGTCACAAACAGTGCTGCCCGGGTCACACAGAGTGCTGCCCAGGTTACACACAGTGCTGTGCAGGTCACAGAATGCTGCCAGGTCACAAACAGTGCTGCCCAGGTTATGCACAGTGCTGCTCGGGTCACACACAGTGCTGCCGAGGTCATACACAGTGCTGGCCATGTCACACAAAGTGCTGCTCGGGTCACACACAGTACTACAAGGTCACACACAGAGTGCTGCCCAGGTCACACACAGTGCCGCCCAGGTCACACAATGCTGCCCAGGTCACACACAGTTTTTCCCCAGCCCCTGTGTTCATCCATTCTTCTCTTCACCGTCTTGAGCATGATTGCGTGATTTTTAACCTAGATTTACTGAGGACTCAGGCTTATCCAGGACCTAACCCATGGCTCTACAGAGGAAGATCTCTCTTTCTGTCTCTCTCTCTCCCTCTCTACCTCTCCAACTCTGCCTTTCAAACAGATAAAAAATAAATCTTTAAGTGCTCAGGGGCAGCAGAGACAGGAGAGCTGGCATTCACACAACTGCCTACGCAGTCTGTCATTACAATTGTTGTGTCCATATACACAGATTCACAGCTGTGAATCTTAGTGTGCCTGTACTTTACAATGGGGGTGTGTGGGGGGAAGCACAGTGTTGGGCTGGGTGTCATCTGTGGTATCCAAGTGCACTGAGGGTCTTGGTGGGCACCCCCGTGGGTGCAGGAGGGCCACGGGCCACCACTTTGAGGACCCTCCTCTTCCACAGGGCCCACGGACATCTGCAGGAGGAGCTGAGCCCAGGCCAGAGGCAGAGGGATGGGGGCATCGGTGAGGGTCTCAGTGCACTGGCTGCCATGCCCGCCCTCTTTCCCAAGGTGGGCTGGGCGCATCTGGACAGCAACATAAAAGGATAGAGATGAGTTTAACTGCTCTAAAAAGCAAAGACAAAAAGTCTCAACTCCAGTGGGCTGCGCAGGAGCACAGCAGGGGCACGGGGGGGGGGGGTGTCAAGGTCATGGGGACGCCAGTCCCAGCAGGTAGAAGGGGAAGCTGCAGCCTGGAGTCCCACTGGGAGTGAGAGGGCCCAGAGCAGTGGAGCCCGAGGCTGGAGGGGAAGCTCGCAGGGTAGGAAGGAGGTGGCCCCGAGCTACGGGGGAGGCAGGGGAGGGGGAGAGGAAGGAACCTAAGCAGCAGGCAGAGGAGACCTCTGGGCAGGTGGAAGAAGCAAGGGCCTCTGAGAGGGGAAGCGGGGGCAGCTGGGGGGTGGGGGCAGGGATGAAAGCCCAATGGCCACGCCTCCACACCAGTGACTTTTTCTCCTTGCCTCCCCTCCTGAAGTGGGCCCCCTGGATGCACCCTCCTTGTGAGGAATCCAGTTCAAGTCCTCGCTACTCTCTTCCAATCCAGCTTCCTGCTAGGCACATGCTGAGAGGCAGCCAGTGAGGGCCCAAGTACTTGGGCTCCCATCACCCACATGGGAGACCCAGTTGGCGCTCCATGCTCCTGGCCCAGTCCTGCCTGTTGCATGGTTCCTCTTCTGTGCAAAGAATGGGGTTGGGCCTTCAAGGGGAAAAGAAGAGAAGGCCACAGCTCCCAGAGCTTTCTAGGCAACAGAAGAGACCCCTGGCGGCAGAGCCTGTCCACTGCAGACCACCCTTCTCCAACAGTAGGGTTACAATTCCCAGGTCCCCCAAGAGAGCCGTGGCCATGTGACCCTGTCCAAGCCAATCGAAGATGAGAGGAAGTTGTGGGCGTCACTTCCAGGCGTGGCCCTGAGGAGGGTGCTCAGTGCTCCTCCCTTGAGCTCCTCCTCCTCACTCGCTGTTGCTAGGACTTGAAGGCCTACCTCCTACCACGCAAATGACAATGACAATGACAATGACCCACACATGGCAAAGCCACCTCCTTGCCTGAGTCTCTAGATAAGTTTATGGTAAAGAACTCATTATCCACCTTGCATTGGTTTGTGGGAAAGAAAGAAACTTATAAGCTGTTTGAGTCCTTGCATTTTAAAAAATCATATAACTCGTTAATCAATTTGAATGGCAGAGAGAGAGAGAAACAGACATCCATTGGCTCACTCTCCAAATGCCTACAGCTGACCCCAGCTGGGAACTCCATCCAGGTCTACCATGTGAGTGGCGGGAACCCAACCACTGGAGCCATCACTGTTTTGGTTTGCTTTTGACAGCGCAGACTCAGCACAAAGGACATCCCCGGTACCCAGGGCAACTTCGAGAAACATCACAGCTGAAAAATTTGGTCAGTCGACTTTTGGTTTTGGTTTCAATCAAGGCAAGAGGATTTTTTACTCTCTGTATGCCACAAGATTTGCTTTTGGTAAAGAAATCAGAACAGTTTGCGGCCGGCACTATGGCGTAGCAGGTAAAACTAGCGCCTGCAGTGCCACATCCCATATGGGAGCCAGTTCCAGGCCCAGCTGCTCCACCCACTCCACTCTCCACTGACGTGCCTGGGGAGGCAGTGCAAGATGCCTCACGTGCTTAGACCCCTGCACCCACATGGAGACCCGAAGAAGCTCCTGACTTTGGCCTGGCCCAGCCCTGGCCTTCGTGGCCATTTGGAGAGTGAACCAGCAGATGGAAGACCTCTCTCTGTCTCTCCCTCTCTCTCTAACTGTGCCTTTCTTTTTTTTTTTTTTTTTTTTTTTTTTGACAGGCAGAGTGGACAGTGAGAGAGAGAGACAGAGAGAAAGGTCTTCTGTGGGGAGCAAACCGGACTAGACTGAGTTACTGGAATTAAGACTTATTCTATGCATCTGCTCTCCCACAATATGGCGCTGGGAGAGAAGTAAACAGCTTCCGCACAGCTGCCTCCAGTTCAACTAATAAACTGTAGGACTTGCTCCTGATTGGAGGAGAGCAGCGTACTCGGCGTGTGGGCAGCCGAGTTGGGATTGGCGGAGGAGGACTATAAAGGAGGAGAGAGACGGCATGCACCAGGAACATCTATGGGGAACATCTAAGGGGAACACCTGTGCAGCCCCCGAGAAGAGCCGGCCGGCGGTGTGCCGCTCCCCTGCGGAAGTGGGGAATGTGGCCAGGGGGAACTGCCCTTCCACGGAGGTGGAAGGGATAGTAGCCAACCCGGGAAGAACCAGCAGCAAACCCGGGGAGGGCCGAGCAGACGAAAGAACAGCGCAGGGTCCTGTGTCGTTCCTCCACGAAGAGGGGGAGCGACATAATGGTGCCGTGACTCGGATGTGAAGCCTAGGCAGGGCTTAGTGTCGTTCCTCCATGAAGAGGGGGAGCGACAGTCTTCCTTTGCCGTTGGTTCACCCTCCAATGGCCGCCGCGGCCGGCGCGCTGCGGCCGGCGCACCGCGCTGATCCGATGGCAGGAGCCAAGATCCAGGTGCTTTTCCTGGTCTCCCATGGGGTGCAGGGCCCAAGCACCTGGGCCATCCTCCACTGCACTCCCTGGCCACAGCAGAGGGCTGGCCTGGAAGAGGGGCAACCAGGACAGAATCCGGCGCCCCGACCGGGACTAGAACCCGGTGTGCCGGCGCCGCTAGGCGGAGGATTAGCCTAGTGAGCCGCGGCGCCGGCCTAACTGTGCCTTTCAAACAAATAAATAAATCTTTAAAAAAAGAAAAGATACCAAACAATTAGTGGCGAGGAGTCACAGAATAACCACACTGGCAGGAACCCGGGAGAGCCTCGGCCAGTGCTCCCACTACAGGAGAGGAGACCAAGGCTCAGCAGTGGGAAGCTATTTCGGAGGGTCATAGGTCACGGTGTCAGAGCAGGACTAGGATCCCATTTGTGACCTCAGCCATGTCTGTCTCTGCCTCCCCACAGGCAGGAGGAGGCTGAAGCCACAGACCGTGTTCAGGAAGTGACGCTCCTGCTTCACCAAGTGTCCACCACAGCCCCGGCAGCCACGAGGGGCAGCTCAGCAAGGCCACCAAGGGCTCAGGGTGCCCCACACCCTGTGCCTCTGCTTTACCCAGAGCCTGATCCTCTGAGTGGCCATGGACACATCCACCTCAGCTGGACCAGTGCTTGTCCCTGGACCATGAGGACCACCAGGGAGGTGAGTCTCTGGGGACCTTGAACTGACCAGTGCCTACTTCTATGTATTTACTTACTCATTTATATTTTATTTACTTCTTTGTTTAAAAAGCAGAGAGATGGAGATCTTCCTTCTGCTGGCTCATTCCCCAAATGCCTGCAACAGCTGGGGCTGGGCCAGGCGGAAGCCCAGAGCCGAGAATTCACTCCAGGTCTCCCATGTGGGAAGCAGGGACCCAACTACTTGAGGGTGTGCACTGGCAGGAAACTGGAATTGGGGAGCAGCCAGGACTGAAACCCGGGCTCTGCAGTGTGGGAGGTGGGCATCCCCAGCAGCATCTTGGCTGCCCCAGCAAATGCCCTCCCCAGCCCCTACCTGTTGAGTCAGGGCTGAATCTGCAGGCAGCACACACCTGGGCAAACTTAACAGAAGGAAATGGGGTTCCACTTGATGTTAGCCGGCTGGTAGTGGCTCATTCGTGCGGCTGAAAACGTGTTGCCGTGGAAGCTGGCCAGGCCGTCACTGCCCACGCCCAGTGAAGGGCACCCGTGTGACCGTCAAGGGAGGGCCTGGGAGCAGCAAGCCCTGTCCACACCAGGAACTGCTGATGCCGAGGGTGGCTCAGCCCGGAAGTCACCTGTATTGCTCTGTGCAGCCATTGTGTCCTGGTGTACCACCTGATGTCAGGGCACCCCAGGACCTGGTGGCTGAAGGTTGCAGGCTCCCAGTGTCCCATGCTCAGTGAAGACTGTCTTCTGACTCCAGTTTCCATTAAGAGGTAAAGAACTGGGGCTGGCGCTGTGGCATAGCAGGTAAAGCTGCCATCTACAAGAAACGGCATCCCATGTAGGCTTGGGTTCAAGACCCAGCTGCTCCACTTCCAATCCAGCTCCCTGCTAATACACCTGGGAAAGCAGTAGAAGATGGCCCAAGTCCTTGGGCCCCTGCACCTATGTGGGAGACCTGGAATAAGCTTCTGGCTCCTGGCTTCAGATCAGTCCAGCTCAGCTGTTGTAGCCATTTGAGGTGTGAACTAGTGGATGGAAGATCTTTCTCACTCTCTCTCTCTCTTTCTGTAATTCTGCCTTTAACATAAATAAATCTTTTTAAAAAGGTTTTTTCATTACATTCATTTTTTTCCATTACACCCTTTTCCACTCACCCCTAAGAGGAATTTATGCCCTGTTCTTTTCACTTCCCATTTTATTGTAATGATTTTATTAGTTCTTTCTCTCTTACATGGCATTGATTCATTAGTTCTTCTTAAGCCCAGCATTTTAAGTGTCTCACGCTATTGCTGATAATAAATTTCTACTCTGGTGAATACATTCCACCACCCCGAACGTTCACTTAAGCTGTTTCCCAATGTTTCTTCTTGTAAACAAATGCTGCTTCAGATACATTTGTGTTTGCTCTCCGATTGTGTCACCGGGTCGTATTTCTAGAAATATCTTTCTGGATTTGAATGCTTTGGTAAACACTGTGCGGTGTCTCACCACGTTCTGGAGCAGCGTCGTTAAGCAACCTCCTGCTGCATCGCCCACTTGCCAGCGTCACAGACCCCGTGACGATTTCGTGGTTCCCAGCTTCTTTTCTTTTCCCAACACGACGTTTTGGTAAAGGCTCTTGGAAGCGGTTTATTCTTTCTGTTTTACCGTTCCCACTGACACCTGCTCACTCCTGCACTTTCTTTTTTTCTTCTTCTTCTTTTTTTTTACATCACAACATTGTTTATTATGTGAATTTTTTACAATACAAACAAAAAATACAGAAATGCAATATATGAATACAGCTAAATGCAGAATGGTGGCTTTTTTTCTCTTCAAGAGGCCATTTTCCCCATTTCTAGTCAAATAAAGAGGCTGCATATAGGTAGAAACAAGTTGGTGGTTAGTTTCACAATTTTGCCTAGAAATGATCTATAAATGCATTTTCCCCCTGCTACTTACCATAAAGTGTAAAAAGGGAGTAAAAGGAAAGTTTCCCTGTTGGTTCCTACCTTATGAAAGATGCTACTTTCTATTTTAGCAGGGCCAATACATGGAAAATATCTAAATTAAATGTTATTTCAGAAATGAAGCAGTAATGAGATTCTGGCTAAACAGGGCACTAAATGAGAATAATACATATTTAAAGAATCCAAAACAAACAAAAAAGGTTGTTATAAAAAAGCTCTAGGTGCACTGTAAGCATATAGGTTTTCTTTTTTCCATGTGTATTTTAAACAGTGCACTTTCGCTAACACTTTCCGCATCTTCCTGGAAACATACTCCGTTGAAGACAGGGTGGCCACAGCCTGCAAGCTCGCACTCGGGGAGCAGCCGGGGGCGGTGGCAGGAGCTGGTTTTTCTGAGCACAGCAGTTCCCACCAGGCAACAAGAATGAGCCATTTTCAGCGAGTTCAAGATCGGGCAGGCATTTGGTCTAGCGGTTAAGACAGGATAAAGCCACCACTTGCATCACCTGCATTCCATATTAGAGTGCTGGTTTGTGTCCCGGCTGCTCTGCTTCCGATTCAGGTCCCTACTAATGCACTTGGGAAAGCAGCAGAAGGTGGCCCAAGGGCTTGAGCCCCTGCCACCCGCATGGGAGACCTGGGAGAAGCTCCTGGCTTCTGACTTTGGCCTGGCCCAGCTCTGGCCATTGCAGCCATCTGGGGAGTGAACCAGCAGATGAAAGACCTCTGTCTCCTCTCTCTCTGTAACTCTACCTTCCAAATAAATGAATACATCTTTTTAAAAATCATCGAGAATACACATTATGAAAACTATAGATGGAGTTTGAAAACCTTTTGCAGCAAAATAAACATTTTTAATTTCCTTTTCTTTGAACTTTAAGTATGCTTGTATCTAACGGCCTCAGCCTGCACAAGGCACAGTCAGGGCCAAGTCCAAAGAGGCTGAGCATGCCGGGGCCTAACAGCCTGGAGGCAGAAACAAGTGGGGCCGGGGAGACACCTGGCTGAACGCACTGATTACAGAGACCAGAACCTTGCAGGTCCAAGGCAGGAATACGGGTAACGCCGGCCAGCAGTGCCTGGAGAACGACCCAGCAATCGCTCCCCCGTCAGTGACGTCACGGGCTCCACTGGCAGCCAGGTAAGGACACAGGCCCAGCGCCCTTTCCCGCAAGGCAGGTGGCAGCCAGAGAGCGGCTGGGCAGCATGTCGAATGACTAAAGGCCTCTGGGCCTGCCCGCTGTGGCAGCAGGTGCAGCGGCGACGCAGCCTCGGCTCCGGCGGAGCGATCAGGAGAGGTCTGTGTTCTGTTGCGGCCGGGGTTGGCTGGCTCCAAAGTCCCTGTGCTCATGGTGGGCGGAGGTGGCGCCTTTCCGAGGTAACTGGGGCTGGGGAAGACCTGCAGGTGGGGCCTCCACGCCTGCATTAGCGGCCCTCTAGAAGGAAGAGAAGCCCGGTCAGCAAGCAAGCTGCGGCCCCGCCCCGGCCAGGGACTTCTCCAAGCCGCCCCACCCCCCTACCCCAGCAAGACTGCGCCCACCGGAGGTAGCCCCTCGGCCGAGGACTGCGCGACCTCCAGAACTGTAAGCAATCATTTCTTCTCGTTTGTGGCTTGTAGCTTTACGAACAAGGAACCAGGAGGTGGGCAGTGCCCAGTTAATTCACACACACCGCCCCCCGCCCCCAGCAGGTGGCTTTGTGTCTGTCACAGCCAGTGCATGGGCTGAGGGCCCAGCTGTCTTGTGTCTACTGAGCCTAAACGCTGGCCACCGCAGCGCTCTCTCCCAGTGGTGGGTCTCCAAGTCTTTCCCGGGGGACTTTGGTCAAGTTTCGTTTCCCGGGAGGAGTCTTCCTTCCGGTGGCTGGATTCCACCCAGGCTCCGGGCTCGCTTCCACTCAACCCTCGCCCAGGATACTGAGGAACCCAGAAGGAGCTAGGGACCCCAGGCGGCTGCGAGGGTCAGGTCTTGGCTGTTTGAGTCTGAGAAGGAGCCCCGGCGGGGGACCCCATCATCCTGTTCTTAGGGGCGTGCTTGCCACCAACGCTCACCCTGGCCCAAGCCCTGGGTGACGGCTTCTTGGTCGGCAGCCGTGCTGGGCTGAGGAAGGGAGTTGCCCAGGTCCGCCTGTTTTTCATGAAAGCCAGGGGTCCGAGAGAAGTGACTATCCCTGGGTAGTCCAGGGCCAGTTGGGCACAGAGCCCAGGAGGAGACAGAGGACACGGGAAACCCAGCCCAGTCCTTGGGAGAAAGGGAGGAGGTGGCTACCTTGCGGCTGGGAGAGGCTCACGCCCGTGTGCCTTCACGGAGGCAGGGTTTGCGCCAGGCTTGGCTGTGGCTGCAGCTGGGGGACTCTGCAGGGGCCCTCTGCTCCCCAGACAACCCTCAGACTCCCCACCACTAGAAATGGCCTCCTTGTCTTGAAGCTTTCCAAGAACCAGATGTTGTGCCCAAGGACTCTCGGGTTTCGTCTGGGGAAGCTGGAAAAGTCCTGGAGATGGGGGTGGGGGATGGGAGTCCACAGTGGGAGTGTGCCGAGTGCTGGTGAACGGTGCACTGAAAAACGCATCAGTGGCAAACTCTGTGTTCTGTCTGCTCACCACGGTTTCCCAAAGAAACGCGTGTGGGTGGCCTTGGTTATCCTCCCCCATCTTTTCTCATCAGTGGATGAGAATCAGCTGCCCAACTACAAGCCGGGTCTCTGACCCCAAGTCCAATGCCATTTCTCTAAGTGAACTCAGCTGATGTCCCAGGACCTGCTCCTTACCTCCAGTGGTGCAGCTCCTGTAATATAAGTGCTTCTGGGAGGCATCGCGCTGAACCGTGGAGTCATTTACACTCTAGAGTGAATGACCATTCTTTCGGGCGAGCAGGTACGCCTGGAGGAGAGGCAGGCTGGCATGAGGAAGCCGCTAGAAGGGAGGGGACTCTTGCCGGTGACAGGTGGGTCTCAAAAGGTTGTCCATCCAAGCTCCTCATCTTAGTCACAAAGACAACCCCAGCCAGCCCTGACACAATGGCTGGAGGAGCCCCTTGTTCTTGAAAAGGCGGTAGTGGGGGACTGGTTCTCACTCGTGGCTGCATGGTGGAATCATCAAAGATCGATGGCTGAGCAGCCCCACATCAGACTCTTTAAGCCAGACATGGCAGGGGCGGGCCCAGGTGAGGGTGCTTCAATGAGCGCACCAATCTCAGGGATCGAAGCAAAGGTCTTAGGGGTCTCCCTGTGGTTCCAGGGACTGCTGGGAAGCTACTGCAAGGCACAACCAAGGGGGCTCATGGTCCTCCACTCAGCTGATGAGGGACAAACCAAGCCAAAGCCCACCTCTCTCCCTAGAGGGACCATCTCGCTGGTTCTGCAGAATGGGAGGTGCAGGCAGTCTGCTGGCGTCTCATTGCTCTGGGCACAGCCATCACTCACATGCAGGTTCATCTGGACAAACTCCTTTGCACCCAGGAGGGCATCGAAACTGCCTCTCCTCCTGGTATGACCTGCGTAACCCCACCATCAACACCTCCCTCCCCAGCTCCCTCGGCCGCAGGGTGATCATTCCAGAGGAGGCCCCAAGAAGCCTCATGCCTCCAGAACATGTCGCGAGGAAGGTTCGGGGTAGCAGTCCTGGGAAAGAGGGGTCCATGTGCCCCCTTCTCTGCCTGGCACATTGCAGTGAGACTCCCTTGGTCAGGTTCTTGTGCTTCCACGGTCAAAGGCAAGGCCCAGCTGGTCTCTGGCATCACAGGTGTGTGGGAGTCGCCGACTGGGTTCCCACTTCCTCAGGCCCCATGCACCTGTTTCTCTGGAATTAACCAGCAGTGAGGCTCTCCCTCTCTCTCCTCCTTTCTCCCTCCCACACACGCAAATGCTAAGGTTCCTCAAATTAAACCCCATAGAAAATGAGCATGACAAAAATCCAAAAGGATTTCAAGAAATTTTGCACCAACATGAACTTGTAATTCTGTTTTTCCATGAAAATTTTCAAGTATCCTTGTAATGTTACCCTGGAGAAGCCAGACACAAAAGAGAAATGATTCCAATTATGGGAAGTTGAAAAGCCGCAGATCCCTGCCGTAGGAAGTTGGGGCGGGAGTGGGGGAGGGAGGGGAGAGTGCTCCCGCGGTGATGACAGTCTTGGGGCTGTCACTCTGGGTCACACGTGTGTGCCCCTTGTTTGAGAATGGCTCCAGGCGGACGCTGCCAACGTGGGCTTGTCTGTATGCAGGAGCTGCCTCCCACCAGCAGTTTAGCCCGGATGCTGCAAGGGCCCAGAAACCCTTCCCGGGTCCCTCAGAAGCAGCTGCTCTTCCTGGGCTCCTGGCTTGGGTGGGTTTCAGACAGCAGGGACCTTTGTGACTCAGGGGACCCAGAACAGAGCTTCTGGGGACAGACCTGGGGGCCCTGGTGAGGGCCTAGGAAATGAGGGAAATCGTGCCCATATCACACTGCCAGACACACAGCCTCATGCTCAGGGCAGCCTCAGCCAGTCACCTGGGGCCTCATTGGGCCATTGTAAAGTGAGCCTGTCATGCAGACGGGTTTTCCCACCTGAAAACCCTGGGGAATGTCTCTGGGACTCCCTAAAGGCTGCCTGTATGAACAGGGTGCTGGAGGCCTCGGCATGGGGTAGGTGTGCCGGGCAAAGGGATGAGGTCCCATGGGTGCAGCCAGCAGGGCTCTGCCAAGATGGGTCATGCGCAGCACCTGTGAGGGGTCAAGGCCAGATCCGGCTGCTGAACGATGAACTCCCCCTACTTGAGCCACATGGGGTTCCCTGCCCCCCCCCACATGGTGACCTCCTTCCTGCCCTGAAGGTGGGAGGCAGGAGGGGAGGAGGGGGAGGTGCTTGGGAGATGGCAGCTCTGAGGGCCCCTGAGCAGGGCCCCAGGAACCAGCTACAGGTGCCGCCCACCCTCCAGATGGGTCTGGGACCCTCAGATCCCACCGGGAGTCCAGTTAAAGGGGCGCTGGTGCCCACACAAGAGCTCCAGTGTGGGGTCTGCAGTGGGCGCCCCTGCTCCCAGTCACTGCCGTGGACTGAGCTGCAGAGGCAGGGGGCAGGGGGCCTGGGTCTGTGTTCCGTGTTCCCTCCGCCCATCTGTTTGGCCTTGACTCTGGGAGCTTAGTCCCCGTCTGCAGCGTGCGGAGGAGCAGCACCCTTGCCTGCGCTTTCTGACTGTTTGGATGGTCTAGCCCTGTGTCGCTCTCTAAAACGTAACAAGTCCGGGTGGGCATTTGGGCCAGTGGGAAAGCTGCCAGTTAGGATGCCCGCACCCCACATCGAGTGCCTGGGTTCGAGTCCCACCTCCAGCTCCCAACTCTCGCCTCCTGTTGATGCGGACCCTGGGAGGCAGCAGGTGAAGGCTCGGGTAGCTGGGTTCCTCCCACCCACTTGAGAGACCTGGGTTAAGTGCTCAGCTCCTGGCTTCAGCCCCAGAGAGGGGGCCATTGCAGGCCTTTAGAAATGAGCCAGCAAATCAGAGCTCTCTTTCTCTCTCTCAAGAGAAGATATCCAATTGCTTTAGAAACAATAACGCACGCATTAGTGTCTTGGGCTCCTGTTAACCAAGTGCCAATCACCCTACCTGGGGCTAGGGAGCAGGCATAGCTTAAGACACAGAAATCTCTCCCCTCTGAGTTCTGGCAGCCAGAAGTGTGGGGTTGTGCTCCCTCTGGGGGCTCCAGTCAGTGCTTCCCTGCTCTGGTGGCTCTCAGCACCCCTGGGCACTCCTCGGCTCATGGCCGTGTCATCGCTGCAGTCCCCGCTCTCATCACATGGCCTTCCTCCTGGTGTGCGTCTGTGCCTCCCAGTCTCTCCCCCTCTCCTTATGAGGACATCAGTGCCTGGATTAGGGCCCACCCCAGTCCTGGATGACCTCATCTCAACTTAACTGCCACTGAAAAGACCCTATGTCCATAGGAGACCACAGTCACAGGCTCCAGGTGGACATGAACTTGGGTAGGGGGGATGCTGGTACACCTGCTATTACAGCCCATCGTCTGCTAAACCAGGGTACAGCAGTGGTCAGCAATGCCAGGTCCAACTCTGGAAAAGAATTCTAAATGTCTGTGAACCACATTTTTAAATTTAGAAATTATTCCAGATTTTTGGGGGGCCAGCGCTGTGGCTCACTTGGTTACTCCTCTGCCTGCGGCGCCAGCATCCCATATGGGCACCGGGTTCTAGTCCCGGTTGCTCCTCTTCCAGTCCAGCTCTCTGCTGTGGCCTGGGAAGACACTGGAGGATGGCCCATATGCTTGGGTCCCTGCACCTGCATGGGAGACCAGGAGGAAGCACCTGGCTCCTGGCTTCGGATTGGTACAGCACCAGCCGTAGCGGCCATTTGGGGGGTGAACCAACAGAAGGAAGACCTTTCTCTCTGTCTCTCTCTCTCACTGCCTATAACTATACCTGTCAAATAAAAAAGAAGAAATTATTCCAGTTTTTAAAAACCAGGAAATGATGTATCTATAACTGCGTCTATGTGTTTTGTTAGTTTCCTGTCACTGGGGCTGGCGTGGTGGCACAGCTGGTTAAGCTGTAGCTTAAAACACCAGCATCCTATACTGGAGTGCCTGCTGGAGCTTCGAGTCTCTGCTTCCAATCCAGCTCCCTGCTAATAGCCTGGGAAAGCAATGGAAGATGGCCCAAGTGCTTGGGCCCCTGCACCCACATGGGAGACCTGGATGAAGCTCCTGGTTTTGACCTGACTCAGTGCTGGCTATTGCTGGTGAGTGAACCAGCAGATAGATCTCTGTCTGTCTGTCTCTCTCCACATCTGTCTCTCGTCTCTCTGTTCTAAAAGATTCCCTGTCACTGAGAGAGTTTAATTTTTGGCTACAAAAGTCATGAGAAAACATATAAGCACGTGGAATGCACGTGCAGTTCTGAGATCTTTTTCCCCCTCTGGCTCCGTAAGTTATTTCGCTGTGACATGTTAGTATCAGCACACTGGACTCAAACTCAGTAAAATAAGACTCTTTTTCAGTGCAAACAAGATAACTAGCAATGTTACTGGGATCAAGTACTCCTCAGTCTGCTTCAAAACACATCCTTTTCATCAGGAGTTTATTTGTACATGAAATAGTCCTAGCTATTCACTGAGGAAGAAGTACCAAAGAACAGGAAACCCAGGAAAGAGAGTTTACTGGTTAGCAAGTAAATACAAGTGAATGTAACCATAAAATATTTTTGGGGCTGGCACCGCGGCTCACTATGCTAATCCTCCACCTAGTGGCGCCGGCACACCGGGTTCTAGTCCCGTTCGGGGCGCTGGATTCTGTCCCAGTTGCCCCTCTTCCAGGCCAGCTCTCTGCTGTGGCCCGGGAGTGCAGTGGAGGATGGCCCAAGTGCTTGGGCCCTGCACCCAGACAGACAATGGCCAGCCGCGGCGGCCATTGGAGGGTGAACCAACGGCAAAGGAAGACCTTTCTCTCTGTCTCTCTCTCTCTCTCTCACTGTCCACTCTGCCTGTAAAAAAAAATTTTTTTTTGCTCATTTGAGAAATGAAAGGTTGGCATTCTCCGGTGTTGGTGAGAATGTGGAGAAATATCGAGAATAAGCTTCCATGAAGCTTTTGCAAAGATGATCATTTCAGGGGGAAAAAAAAACCAACAACCTCTCTACTGTCCCTGGAAGGGAAGCTGTTTGGGGTTTGCGTGGTGAAATAAGTTATGGCTCATGCATACATTAATAATGCAGAACCGTGGGCAGCATTACAGCAAAAAGATCTCCGTGTCCTGGAGCAGAGATGTTGTAGGACACAGTGTGTAGTGAGAGACGCAAACCTGCAGATTGTTAATCACAAATAAGTGTATCTGGTGAGGGAAGGATCCATGTATGTGTGTGACTGATCGGTACCAGAGATAAACTCGAATGGCTGCCTCTCTAAAGATCTAGATGGGGCCTGGTGCTGTGGTGTAGTAGGTTAGCCACGTGAGTACCCGTTCAAGTCCCAGCTGCTCCACTTCTGATCCAGCTGTCTGCTAATGGCCTGGGAAGTCTGCACAAGACGGCCCAAATGCTTGGGCCCCTGCACCCACCTGGGAGACCTGGAGGAAGCTTCTGGCTCCTGGCTTCAAATTAGCCCATGTCTGGCCATTGCGGCCAGTTGGGGAGTGAACCAGCAGATGGAAGACCTCTCTCTGTTTCTCCTCTCTGTAGCTCTGCCTCTCAAATAAATAGATCTAAAAAAAAAAGTTCTGGACACCTACCTACAAAACTAACAAGCAGTGTGTACCCAGGAGGGAGGGCTTGGTGCAAGGGAAAATAAGCAAAAGTTCTCCTTTTTATCTGTAAAATGATTGTGAAATATTTGAGGCATGTAAACAAGCTCCATGAGGACTTGCATTTTTCACTCTGGATATGTCTGTGTGGCCCAGGGGAAGCACAGGAGCGCAGCCCAGAGCCCTGGTCACAGCAGCTGTGTGTGGGACAAGGTCCTCATCTGTCCTCTGTGCCTCGGTGTGCTCATCTGTAAAACAGAGCCAGTGATGGAATCGACCTCCTGAAGTTGTGAGAATTAAATGAGATGCTACCTGCAGCTTCCTTAGAGTGGTATCCGAACAGATGTTGCAGCTGTTACCAGTGTTAGATTTCTTCTTTCCAAAGAGAGAATATTCTGGTATATACGAGTGATATCTTTTTTGTTGTGGTGGTGGTCCAGAAACACACCCTCTCTGTAGGGCCTGCCCCTTGTAAGGGGCACAGCATGTGCTTTGGGGGTTGGAGACAGAGCACAGAACTGACAGGGTGTTGTTCAGAGGCCACGCCCCCTGCATCTGATTGGCTGACTTTTCTGTCTTCCAAATCTAGTCAGTCTGCATTCACAGTGAATTCTGTGCAAACCCAATTGGTCAATCCTCTCCCGCCACTGGGCCTGGCCAGTAGCTCCCTAAAGTCCTTAGTGAAGTGTAGGTAAGTCAGGATGGCTCATGGCTGATGGACTTCAACCTGCTCTTTCACTCCCCAAATGCCACGACAGCTGGGATTGGACCAGGTCGAAACAGGAGCTGATGGCACTGCGGCTCTCTAGCCTAATCCTCCACCTGCAGAGCTGGCACTCCGGGTTCTAGTCCTGGTTGGGGTGCCAGATTCTGTCCCGGTTGCTCCTCTTCCAGTCCAGCTCTCTGCTGTGGCCCGGGAAGGCAGTGGAGGATGGCCCAAGTGCTTGGGCCCTGCACCCACATGGGAGACCAGGAGGAAGCACCTGGCTCTTGGCTTCGGATCAGCTCGGTGCGCCAGCTGTAACAGCCATTTGGGGGGTGAACCAAAGGAAGGAAAACCTTTCTCTCTCTCACTAACTCTGCCTGTCAAAAAAAAAAAAAAAAAAAACAGGAGCTGAGAACCCAGTCCAGAGCTCCCACATGGTGGCAAGAACCCAATAACTTAAGCTCTTAACTGCTGCCTCCCAGGATGCACCCTAGCAAGATGCCTGCCCCAGGCCATGCATTTTGGGTGGAGGCTGCTCGCTGCTGTCTGATGCCCCCAAGCCTTGTGGGAGTTCCTGCACCACGTCCCTGTGGGCCCCTGCAGGAAGCTGCTGCCTCTAACAAGTGTGGAAAACAGAAGCAGAGAGGAGAGGTGCTGGGTACAAATCACATTAAGCAAAATGTGTCTTCCCACCTCTCCTCACGGCTACGCGGTCGCCCAGCGCCAAGCATCGCTTCACACCACCGCACGCTCAGCCCCAAACTCTGTGCTGGAATTCCCCTTGCACTTGTCCATTCAATCGGCAGCTGTTTACTGGGAGTTAATTCAAGTGCTAGCCTCTGTACACCAGTGAACGAGACAGAAAGGGAAAAAGTCCCTTTGCTCATTGAGCTTACCTTGAAGTGGGAGGGACAAGAAACATAAAAAAATTTTTAAAAAGGATTTATTTATTTGAAAAGCAGATTCAGAGAGAGAGAGAGAGCGCGTGCATGCGGTTTCTTCCACCTACTGGTCTACTCCCCAAATGGCTGCAATGGCCAAGGACTGGGCCAAGTCAGAACCAGGAGCCAGAAACTCCACCCAGGTCTCCCACATGGGTGCAGAGGTCCAAGCACTTGGACCATCTTCCTCTGCTTTCGCAGGCACATTAGTAGAGATTGCAAGCAGGGCAGCCACAACCTGTACTGGTGTTCCCATATGGGATGCCTGTGTCACCAGTGATGGCATAACCCTCTGTGTCACAACACGGGTCCCAGAAAATATTTTTTTTAATGTGAATTGTGTAGTTTGTTAGAAGGTGTTCAGTGATAAAGGGAAAAAAGAGAGTGGTGTGCAAGCTTGAGGAAGTGGGGCGAGGAAGGGGCTTGCAGTATACACAGGGTGGTCATGCCAGATGCCTTCTTACGGGGCAGCTTGTCGGGATATAATCCACATAGTGCTTTGTCTTGTGTGTCAAGTTGGCTGAGGAATGCCTGGGGCATCTTATACTGCTCTCCCAGGCCACAGCAGGGAGCTGGATTGGAAGAGGAGCAGCCGGGACTAGAACCGGCACCTATCATATGGGATGCTGGCGCTTCAGGCCAGGGCTTTAACCTGCTGCGCCACAGTGCCGCCCCTGCAAGTGCTTTTGAACTCTGTGTGTGCGTGTGTGTGTGCGTGTGTGTTATGTGTCTCTATCCCCTGAGCTGAAATGGATACTAGTCTGGAGAGAGGACTGTGGTCCCTTACACCTCCAGTGTTCTAGATGAACATAACAAGTATCCAACAACTGTTGAGGATTATGACATACCGAATAATGAAAAGAGAATTGGCTTGGAGAATTAAGACCTTGGATTCTATCCCCAATTCTACTCGCAGCTTGTTTCATAAGTCCTCTAACCTCCCCAGGTTTCCACAACATATTGCATCCTCACCTCCATTGGCTGCCCCAAGAACAAATGGGTTAGGCACGTTTCTGATGAGCAGAGAGCAGAACGAGGAGGGCAGAAGTTACAAGGAAGCAAATTCAGATCAAAATCAGGAAGACATCGGTATGAACCAAAGTCCGTTGTACTGACTGTAATCAGGCCAAGAGATTCTGACCAGAGAAGTACTCAAGCCGGACAGGTTGATCAATTGACAGGTAGTGTTGCATGACAGGGACTGACCCCTAGGCCGCAGGGTGAGCGTCTACACTGCAGTGGCTGTCTAGAAAGGCTTTGGGGGTAATCTGAGCTGTAAGGATGCTGGCCTGTCTGCACATTTTCCAGCCACCTGGCCAAGCTCAAGGACAGGAGATGGCTACAGAAATCTAGGGGAGAGCAGACATAAAGCGGGGCTCTGGAGTCACAGAATTGCCTGCTGTTTGCAGCAGCGCTGAGTCTGGAGCTCCTGCAAGGTGCACTGTGGAAGGCACAGGGTCTTTCTGCTTGGTCCCACTGGGTGACTTTGATGGGAACCACTGCTCGAGGCCAGCAAAGCCCAGGAGTCTGTTTTGTGCTGCTATAGTGGAGTACTTCAGACTGGGTCAATTATAGAGGAGAGATCAGTTCTGGAGGCTGGGAAGTTCAAGGTCAAGTGGCCAACATCCAGTGAGGGCTTTCTTTTTTGTGTTATCCCATGGTAGAAAGAAGGCAGAGGGCAGGAGAGCCTTAGGACAAAGAAGTAAAGGGGTGTGGACTCATCTGTTTGCTAGGAACCCACTTCTGTGATAGCAGCATGAACCCTGTTGCACAGAGGGTTAAGTTTCCAACACACGACTTTGGGGACCTCTTCCAGCTGTAGCTCCAGAGCTCTGCTACCTGCGTCTGCCCTTGTTAATCTTCTGCTGCATTCCACAGGGTTTAATACGTGTGGTGGAGCCTCTTTGGCAGCAGCCTCTCTCCCCATCATGTACTCCCCCCAGGGTCCCCAGGGTCTGTTCGCCTATCTACAATGTACAAAGACTTTGCTTCTTGCGGGGTGGGTAGGGGATAATTTTGATAGGGGAAAGGTCAGATACAATGGTGAGATCAGACATCGCTTTTTGTTTGAGCTGCTTCTGTGAATGGGTTTAGACCCTGGTTGGAGGGTGGAGAGTAGATAAAGGCAGGCAAAGACTGAAGCCAAAGGAAGTCACTCAAGAAGCTCTGAGCACAACTGGAGCTGCCCTGGGGCTCACGGGAAGACGCGTGGCTCAGAGCAGGGAGGCCTTCTGCTCCTCGACTTGGAAGCCCACTCCCCTGGGTGCCCTGCAGACTAGGTGCGTTGGGAGAATCTGAGACGGTCTTTAGGTGTTGACGCGCCCAAGGTGGACACCTGCAGAGGTGACAGAGGGAGGGGCTAGGACAGGGAAGGAAGTGCTAAGATGCTGGGTATAATAACGACGGGTATGACTGGTCCCTTGAGGCAGCTCCTTAGGGATCCCTTGAAAGGGCTCTGGACACAGGGAAGCGAGCTGACACCAGGGTAGCACATGGGTGGGAGCGTCTGACCCAGGAGACAGCTGGGCTCCATCTGCGGATGTTTACTCTGGGCAAAGTTTATCAAGACCACAGCCCAGGCCTAGAATAGCACAAATCATGTGATGAGAGCTAGCGTTCATGAGACCAGGGTAAACTTGTGCTCGAGACTACGAGTGCTTCCACAGGCGTGACGTCACTGAGTTCCCACCTCGAATGTGTGGCTCTCTCATAGTCAGGCTTCTGCAGAGAAACAGAACCAGCAGGATGTACAAGTATGGCGAAGAAGAGAGCCGTTACAAAGAAACATGGGCTCGCAGGACTGTGGGCACTGGCAGCTCCCAGGACCTGCAGGGTGGGTTGGCAGCTTAAATCCCAAACTAGCAAGAGCAATGGCTTGGCTCCAGTCAAGTCTGGAGGTCTGAGAACCGGCACCCAGGGTCCAGTTCCAGTTTGAAGTCCAGCAGATTCGGTACTCAGGAAGCGCCAAGTCCAAGTCCAAAGGCAAGAGGAAGAGGCCCTCAGGCAGGAAGATGTCTCTCTTCCTTGAGGGAGGGTCGTCCTTTTGCTTCATTTAGTCCTTCAAATGATCAGATGAGCCCTCACCCCACCCCACCCCCCCAGGAAGAGCAATCTGATTAGTCAGCATATTTAAATGTTGACCTCATCCAGAAACACCCTGGCAGACACCCAGGATGATGTCTAGTTAAATATCTAGGCCCCTGTGGGCCAGTCTGGATGATGCATAAATGACCCATCAAAGGGGCTGGCAGTTAGCCTAGCAGTGAAGCCACTGGTTACGATACCCGAGTCCTAAGTCAGAGTACCTGGGTTCAATTCCCAGCTCCGGCTCCTGACTCCGGCTTACTGCCAGTGCAGACCCTGGAAGGCAGTGGTGAGGGCTCCAGTGATTGGCTTCTTAACACTCGTGGGGGAGCCCTGGATTGAGTGTACAGCCCCTGGTTTCAGTCTGGCTCAAACTGTGGCAGGCGTTTGGGGAGTGAACCAGTAGATGGAAGACATCTCTCTCTCTCTCTCTCTCTCTCTCTCTCTCTCTCCTTCTTAAATAATAATTTAACAGATTGAATCTGAGGCAATTTCAGAGCCCAGGCAAAGAGGAGGGAGGGGTAACTTCCGTCTTAGAGATGGAGAGAAGGAAAACAGAGAGCACCAAGTGAAAATGTCACGAAGCGGGTGGTGTTTGAGGCGACTTTGGGGAGCAGGGAGCATGTTGACAGGTGGGGCAGGAGGGCTGGGACAGGAGAGCGGGAGGGAGTGGTGCGAGCCAAGAAACCAAGGAGGAAAAGAGTGGGGGGGGCTCTTCCAGTGCAGGCTGTATGGGTGTGCCTGGGTGCTGCCCCCCCGTGCTCTGTTCTTGAGAAGCAGACCTCACTGCAACCTGGGACAGAGGTGCACATGTGGGGGGCGTGTAGGAAGTGCTCCTGGTTCAACATCCTGGGAAGGGAGGGGAGTGGAGAGGAGCAGGACTGGGCAGAGGAGAGCCGGGGCTGGGCTCCAGTCTTTTTTCTTTTCTTCTTCTTTTTTTTTTTTTTAAGATTTATTAATTATTTGAAAGTCAGTATTACACAGAGAGAGAAGGAGAGGTAGAGAGAGAGAGAGAGAGGTCTTCCATCCACTGGTTCACTTCCCAATTGGCCAGAATGGCTGGAGCTGTGCCAATCTAAAGCCAGGAGCCTTTTCCGGGTCTCCCTGTGGATAGCAGGGGCCCAAACAATTGGGCCATCTTCCAATGCTTTCCCCAAGACATTAGCAGAGAGCTGTATCAGAAATGGAGCATCTGGGACTCGAACCGGCACCCATATGGATGTCTGCTATACCACGACACCAGCCCCTTATTCACCCCCTTCACAACTATGGAATACAGGCAGCCCTTGGGTAGGGGATAAATCTCTGCCTGAAAAATTCCCAAAAAGGGTTGATAGCCCAGGGTGATCCGCCAGCAGCACAGCTAGATCTTGGGAATAAATACATGATGGGGATATGGGTGGCCTCTCCTGGGATGCATTCTGGGTAGAATAAAGGATGATGGGTAGTGGGTGTTCAAGACCCAAACCCAGACTAGAGAGACAGACTGTCATCTAAGGCTAAAGATCCCTGCAGATCAATGCCAGGGATCAAAGATTTTTCTCTTGGGAGATAGGGAACCCCTGGTAACTACTGACCTAGAGAGTGACAACTTGGGACTCTTTAAACTCAATGGGGATTAATCTGGAAGGCACAGGTGGACCCTGGATGGGAAGGAGAAGGGCCATGTACAGTGAAGGGCACAAGGACAGAGATGTGGGCTCACCAGTGTTGAAGAGATGGCAGAGAGGCAGGGCTCGGACAAGCCAAAGGAAGGGAAAGTTCTAGACCAATGATACAGTCAACAAATGCATGAGGCCAAGGAGGGTGGGAACTGAGGGACGTATCTCATGATGGGTCACTAAAGGGCACTTGGTGGCCTTACAGGAACACTTTCAGAAAAGTGAGCCCAGTTTCAATAGTTATGGATGGACACAGCTGAAACACGTGTCCCATGACGTGGTGCCACCCAGGCATGTGCCAGGCTAGTGGGTTGGCCTGCAGAATTTCTCCTAATTTTCACAGCAACCCTACAAAGAATGGGTTAGTAGGCTCATTTTGCGGTTG
This sequence comes from Oryctolagus cuniculus, assembly GCF_051225735.1. Classification (NCBI taxonomy): domain Eukaryota; kingdom Metazoa; phylum Chordata; class Mammalia; order Lagomorpha; family Leporidae; genus Oryctolagus; species Oryctolagus cuniculus. The sequence goes on from NC_142886.1 coordinate 21,861,000, forward strand.
AATAAACCAGTGCAGGGAGGCTGAGTAACTTGCTCAAGCTCACCCAGCTTGCAAGCCACAGAGACTTGGACCCATTGGGAGATGAGACAGGGAGGCCAAAGGCACCGGTGACTGCGAAGCAGCGTTACAGGGCGGGAGGAGAGACGCTCGGTGCAGGCCACGTTTGCTTTCCTGTGTGCATTGGAGGGAGAGATGGGCTGGGGAAGAGGAGCCTGGGCAAGCAGAAATGGAACCTCTGGAGAGGGCAGGGGAGATAATTCAAGTCACAGCACAGAGGGAGAAGGGGAGGGGTTTGTCTTGCTAGGAGAGCCCTCCCAGCCCCCTACTCCGGGCCTTGATTCTACCCTGATATGCGGACGAAAGGGAATCCCCTCCCAGCCCCATCTGTGAGTGAGGGCTTTGAGGAGGGGCTGGGAGACCCTTGGGGCACAAAGATGTCCTGCGACCACCAGGCCCTGCTGTGAGCCTCTGTGCCAGTAAGTAGAGGGAATCTGTGGAACTGGAGAGCTCAGACCTTCTCAGCCCCAGGGACACCTGCTCTGAAAACCCCAGAGGCCCCATTCTGGCTTCTGTTCCCGACCCTGTGATGTTGGGCAAAGCTGGAAACTCTTGGGATTTGCACTGAATGTGAGAGCCAGTGGGAAGCCATTGGCCAGGCTTGGGAGATGGCAGGCTTAGGCACTGGCCTGAGACTCCTCGTCTCTCTTGACAAAAGCAGGGAGTGCTATGGGTGGCACCACCATCTGCCTCCGGGAGCTGGCATCCGTGGGAGAGCCAATTCCCCGAACGCCATCAAAGTGTTTCCTTGGGATGCAGCATCCAGTGGGGAAATCATGTGGGTCTGTGGCTCAGGATCCCGAGAGCCGAGCCTGACTCTGCCTCTGGAAGCTGTGGGGCCTTGGTGACGTCACGGCTTCCTCGGGCCTTGGATGCACCTTCTCAGTTTATAACAAATGGGGCACTTTTTCAGGGGCTATTTCAGGCCAGTGGAACAGAGAGCAGCTCCACGTTGCCTCATGAAAGGTTTGGGCTTTTCCAGCTCTTCATCCTGCCAATAAACACAAATCCCCTGCAGACTTTAGGAGAGGGATCACAGGGACTGGTCAGTCTGTGCCCAAGGCTTGGCTTGGGGTCATGTGGACACACAAGGGCCCTGTGCCCACAGGGCCGCCGGCAGGCCAGCGCACCCCTTGTCACACCTCCAGGTGCTGCACAGGCCCTGGTGACGGCTGTTGCTGACCCCAATCCCCGGCCAGCTCCACAGGGGAGAGCTGGGCGCAGGCTGTGTGCCCCTTGAAAGAGACGCAGTGTAGCCCGGCTCACTGGCTGCAGGCAACTCTGTCCCCTGCAGGAGCTGGGATTTATTTAGCCTGTTTCCGTGGCAGCACTGGTGGCAGCAGCAGCAGCGTTTGCTTCCCTGTGAGGCTGAGTGAGTCACGGTCACCCACGCACATCACAGCCTGCTGGGGGCCACTGACGGTCAAGTCAGCAGAGCTCCTGGCACTGCCTTGTAGCTTCCTGCCCGGCTCTCGGTGCACACAGCTCTGGGCAGTGCTCTGGGAAGGGCCCACCTACCCAACAGGCTCTCCCCATGAGCTGTCAGATGGACTTCAGCTGACTTCAGGGTCTTTAGGTGGCTGCCACCCGCTGCTGCAAGGCCTCATGGGAGAGGACTGTAGTTCTGCAGTCCCAGAGTCCAGTGCACCTTTCCCCATCTCATGATGAGCAGGCAGATCCGTCTTTCCATGGCAACCTCTGCACTCATGATTTTTTTAAAAAGACGTATTAATTTATTTGAAAGGCAGAGTTACAGAAAGGTAGAGGGCGAAAGAGAGGTCTTCCATCCACTGGTTTACTCCCCAAACAGCCACAATGGCCAGAGCTGGGCCGATCCAAAGCCAGGAGTCTGGAGCTTTTTCCAGGTCTCCCATGTGGGTGCAGGGTCCCAAGGACCTGGGCCATTTTCTACTGCTTTCCCAGGCCATAGCAGAGAGCTGGATCGGAAGTGGGGCAGCCAGGACTCAAATCGGCACGCACATGGGATGCTGGCACTGCAGATGGCAGCTTCCCCTGCTACGCCACAGCGCCGGCCCCTGTATCCATGTTGACCTCAGGTTCCTTCAGGCTCTCAACCCAGGACCAGGCTTCAGGACGCCCATACTCTCTGGGCAGCATCCATCCAGCTGGATTCTCTCCCAGGCCCTCCCTGCCCTGGAACTTACCTCTCCCCTTCCTCCATCTGAGAATCTGACAAGCTGACAGCATCCTGTGGGGCTCATGGCTACTAGCTGGTTAAGAGCTCAAAGGCGCTGCACTGATGCTGGGAGGCAGAGCATCAGTCCTAGGCAGTGGCTTCTCTTTTTATTTTTTTATTTTTTGACAGGCAGAGTGGATAGTGAGAGACAGAGAGAAAGGTCTTCCTTTGCCGTTGGTTCACCCTCCAATGGCCGCTGCAGCTGGCGCGCTGCAGCCAGCGCATGGCGCCGATCCAATGGCAGGAGCCAGGTGCTTCTCCTGGTCTCCCATGGGGTGCAGGGCCCAAGCACTTGGGCCATCCTCCACTGCACTCCCTGGCCACAGCAGAGAGCTGGCCTGGAAGAGGGGCAACCGGGACAGAATCCGGCGCCCTGACCGGGACTAGAACCCGGTGTGCCGACACCACAAGGCGGAGGATTAGCCTGTTGAGCCATGGCGCCGGCCGGCAGTGGCTTCTCATGGCATGGTCCCTGCCCAGCAGCAGCCATGGCCCCTGTGAGCTTCTTAGAAATGCACACTCTGGGGCCCCACCCAGGTGAACTACACCAGTGATTCTGGGGTCGAGCTGACGGCTGCCTGAACAAGCCCTCCTGGTGATGCAGATGCTGGCCACGGTTTGAGGACCCCATCTCAGGAAACAAGTCTACAGCAGTGTGTGCCAGGCTATAGGGAGAGCATGGCAGTCCATCCTTCCACCTGGACCCATAGCACAGCGACAAACATCTGTCTGTTTTGTGCAAGCCACGTGGGGGAACCTTGGGTAGAAGAGACCTCATTGGCTTCAACTCCAGGGGTCTGGAGTTTTCCTGTGTCACCTGGAAACACACTGGCATGGTTTGTCATGACTGGAAGGGTGTGGCCATGCCTCTCCTGCTACCGAGAGAGTCTCGGGAGCAAAAGGAAGGCCACTCATTGGAAACGAGCAGTCCAGCCCTTGTGTTCCCTAAGAGGAATTGAACTGAGGGAGAGGATGTGTGATTAATATATTAGTAATCGGCTAGCGCTGCGGCTCACTAGGCTAACCCTCTGCCTGTGGTGCCGGTACACCAGGTTCTAGTCCCGGTCAGAGCGCTGGATTCTGTCCTGGTTACTCCTCTTTCAGTATAGCTCTCTGCTGTGGCCCGGGAGGGCAGTGGAGGATGGCCCAGGTGCTTGGGCCCTGCACCCCATGGGAGACCAAGAGAAGCACCTGGCTCCTGGCTTCGGATTGGCGCAGTGCACCAGCCGCAGCACGCCAGCCATAGCGGCCCTTTAGGGGGTGAACCAAAAGAAGGAAGACCTTTCTCTCTGTCTCTCTCTCTCTCTCACTAACTCTGCCTGTCAAAAAAATATATATTATTAATCAATATGCAGTATTCTTCTAATAGTTCTTGTTTAACACTTACTGATTGCCCTGTGCTGAGCCCAATAAATAGGTCTATTGGTCCATTCTTGGAGCCTGCAGGAAGGAGGGTGACAGCATTAGTCAGGATAGGTTGAATTGTGCCATTCACTCCCAAAGTCTCAGCTCAGGGGTTGCATAAGGAAGCCTTACCTTGCAGGTGCTGCATGTCCAGGGAGGGCCCACTCGGCTCTTCAGCGTCATTCAGGACTCGGGGTGCAGAGAAGCAGGAGGTGGAACAGTTCCCTGGTCATGCACCTGCCCAGATGTGAATCCCAGAACTTCTGCTCCCATCTCACTCACATGGTCCTCCTGACAGCAACGGGCCAGGAACTGCATGCAAAAGGAAAGAACCACGGGTAGAGTTGAATAGTAGAGACTACCAGGGTGAGCGTGTGGCCTGGCTGTTAAGATGCCCACATCCCATACTGGAATCCTGGCGCTGGCACCAGATTCCAGCTTCCTGCTAATGCAGACCTTGGGAGGCGGTGGTGATTGCTCAAGTGACTGAGTCCCCACCACCCATTTGGAAGTCCTGAATTGAATTCCTGGCTTCGGCCCAGTCCATTCTCTGCCGATGCAGACATTTGAGGAGTAAGTTGGAGGATAGGAGCTCTCTCTCTTTCTCTCTCCGCCCCCCCAAATAACAATAACAACAATAATGATAATGATAATGATAATAATGACTCTACCACACTAAAAACCACTCATTTATTCATCTATTTATTCTTTTTTAAAAAAATATTATTTAATTGAAAGCCAGAGTGACAGAGAAAGGGAGGGAGGGAGGGAGAGAGAGAAAGAGAAAGAGAAGAGAAAGAAAGAAAGAGAAAGAGAAACAGGGATCTTCTGTTAACTGATACACTCCCCAAATGGCCACAACAAGCAGGTCTGGGCCAGGTCAAAGCCAGGAGCCAAGAATGCCATCTTGGTCTCTGACCTGGATGGCAGGGGTCCAAGTACTTGAGATGCCCTTTGCCTCCTTCCCAGGCACATTAGCAGGAAGCTGGAGTGGAAGCCGAGCAGCCAGGACTCAAACCAGCACTCCTTTGTGGATGTCAGTGTTGCAAGAGGCGGCTTAACCTTCTGTGCCACAACGCTGGCCCTCATCCACTTATTCTTTAATCAAGATTTATGGAACATTCACCATCAGGCATTGGGCCAGGCCCTGGCGCTGTGCCATCTGGGCCAGCTGCCTTTGCACATCCCCGGGGGCACCGTTAACATCATGTCCTGAATGAATAGTGGCCCCCTGGAGTCGTGCGGCTCAGGAGCCCTGCGTCTTCTGCTCTTCTCGTTTATGTCCTTGTGACCTCCCCACTGGAAGAAAATGCTCAGAAAGCTGGGATTTTGTCTGAATTGCTCATTGCAGTATTCCCGGAGTACAGTACAGTGCCCAGGGCACTCAGAACATATTTAATGAATGATTGAAAATGAATGAATAATTAGCTGTACCCACCCCCCCACCCCGGACCCTGCCTCCAAGGAGTTAACAATCTGTGTGAACACTCAGTTGTGGGCCCTGTAGCAGCTGACTTTGTGGAATCAGAGAGTGGAACACGGGCTACCAAGGCCAGGGGTGGATGGGAGGGGTTGGGGGAGGGGAGAGCTTGGTCAATGGGGACGGAGCTTCAGTTACTGGGAGGAAGGAATTCTGGGTCCTGTTGCACAGTAGTAGGGTGACTATAGGTACCAATATTATATAGACTATTTCAAAGTAGCTGGAAGAGAGGATTTTAAATGTTCTTATCACAAAGGAATGATACATGTGTGAGGTGGTATATATGCTAAATACCCTGATTTGGTCATTGCACTGTGTATAGACGTGAGTCAAAACATCACGCCCCATTTGTAGAGTTAGGTGTATTTTTAAGATTGATTTTTTAAAATTTATTTGACAGGCAGAGTTAGACAGGGAGAGAGAGACAGAGAGAAAGGTCTTCCTTCCGTTGGTTCACCCCCCCCCCCCAAATGACCGCTATGGCCAGAGCTACGCCAATCAGAAGCCAGGAGCCAGGTGCTTCCTCCTGGTCTCTCATGCGGGTGCAGGGGCCTGAGCACTTGGGCCATCCTCCACTGCCCTCCCGGGACTGGAAGAGGAGCAACTGGGACTAGAACCTGGTGCCCATATGGGATGCCAGGACTGCAGGCAGAGGACTAACCAAGTGACCCATGGCGCCGGCCACTGATTTATTTATTTGAAAAGGAGAGAGGAGAGGAGAGGTGAGGCGAGGCGAGGCCAGGCGAGGTGAGGAGAGAGGAGAGAAAGATCTTCCCTCTGCTGGTTCACTCCCCAGTCAGTTGCAATAGTCAGACCAGGGCCAGGATGAAGCCAGGAGCCAGGAACTGCATCCTGCTCTCCCACATGAGTGGCAGGAGCCCAAACGCTTTGGTCATCTTCTGCTGCCTTCCCAGGTGCATGAGAAGGAAGCTGGATTAGAAGCTGAGTAGCTGGGTCTCCAACCAGCACTGATACAGGATGCTGGAGTTGCAAGCAGTGGCTTAACCTGCTGCACAGCCCCAGACCCTGGCATGGGCATTTGTTAGAAAGCTTGTGTCCCATATTAGAATGCCTAGGTTCTCTTCTCGGCTCCACTTAGTACTCCAGCTCCCTGCCAGTGTAAACTCTGAGAGGCAACACATGATGGCTCAAGTAATTGTGTCCCCCCCATCAACTTGGGAGACCTAGATCGAGTTTTTGACTCCTGGCTTCAGCTTGGCCCAGCCACAGGTGTTGCTGGCATTTGGGGAGTGAACCAGCAGATGGGAGTGCTCTCTCGCTCTTGCTCTCTCTATCCCTATCTACCTCTCAAGCAAATAAGTACAAATTTAAGAGTCATGCAAACAATTAGTTCCAGTATGGGGAAAAAAATCTCACAGCAGACAGAATGAAGGGCAGACTTCTCTTGGGAGCACAGAGAAGCAAGGCCACAGAAGCTGTCCATTTGCAGGTGAAAACCCCTCGTCCAAAGAGCTGAGTGCCCCTGTGCCCCTGGGGAGCAGCAGGGAGGAGAGAGCCTGCAGCCCCCGCTCCCCGTTCCCACGCTAAGCGAAGCAGCCCAGGGCACCAAGGACACAGGAGGCGACAGGGCCAGATGAGAAGCCCCCGCATGACACAGCACGTGACCATCTCCCAGCAGCCCCTGCCTCCCCCCCACACCCAGCCTCAGAATCAGGTTTGCTGTCTGTGTTTCATTCACCCCTGGTCAGTGTGGGATGTGTTTCCTGGTGAGGGTGGAGCATCAGCTCCTGCCACCCTGCCCGACCTTCTAGCACTTGTCCCGTCCCACGGGGGTCCCACGCTGTAGAGGAGGCAGCCTTTCAGAAAGGCCTCTGCAGGTTGAGGGGAGGGCCCCGCCTTGGCAGTGTGGACAGGGTAGAATAACCAGAACCTTCTCCCCTGCGGGCAGCAATGGAGTTCATTATTCTCAGGGAGCTTGCAAGCGAAAACAATTACATAAGCCTCCCATCTGGCTTCCAAAGCACTTTTGAAACGATTCCATCTCAAGTCCATTAATTTTATGGGGACTCAGAAGCCTGGGCTGGGTGGGAGCCTTGTCTGGAGTCGGCCCCTTCAGGCCCTGTCACCTTCAGCGTCCTTTGTTCCCTCGGCTGCCTCGCTCCTGCCTCTCTCACCAGCCTGCCTTCCCTTGCAGCAAGACCCTCCCCAGCCGGGCACAGCCGAGGCTCAGCTCAGTCTCACAGCATCTCCTTGGAGCCCCTCTCGGTACCAGGCTCCTACTCGGTTCTGGAGCTGCAAGGAGCCTCAAGGAGCGCGCTGCACAATGGACGATGCCTGCTCTCATCCTGTTCCACTCCTCCCCTCGCCCCTTCCCAAGGCACCTGTCTGCCTGGGATGCTCCTGTGTGCCGAGGCAGGAGCTAGGGCTTCCCTGCATTCTTTCATGTAACTTGTCACAGAGGGCAGGCATCGGGTACAGTGATTAAGATGCCTCTTGGGAAGCCCACGTCCCGTATCAGAGTGGCTGATTCAGGCCCTGGCACTGCTGCTGATCCCGCTTCCTGCTGGTGCGCGCCCTGGGAGGAACAAGTGATGCCTCAAGTCCTTGAGTTCTTGTCACTCACATGGAAGACCCAGGTTGTGCTTCCTATTCCTGGCTTCGGCTTAACCTAGCCTTAACTGTTGTGGGCATTTGGGAAGTAAACCAGTAGATGAAATATTGATCCATTGATCTTTCTCTATCTCTGAGTTTCAAATAAAACGAAAAATAAAATTAATTTTCACATCAGGTGTAACCATTGTTATACCCACTTTCCAGATGAGGAAAAGGTTATTTAAATTACCCGCAGTCACACAGCCAGGAAGGGGTGCCTTCCACTCCACCTGCCTTCTAGACCCGTCTTCCCACTAAGCCACGCCCCCTCCGCTCAGAGCAGTAGGTTTTGTCTCCATCTCCACTGCCCCTTCCTCCTGAGAGGTAGCTAATCCACGAGTGAGTGTGAGTGTGTCTGCCAAGGGCTCGTGTGTTGGGAGGTCGATCCTCAGGTGGGGGAACCCTTTAGAGGTGGGACGTGATTATGTCATTGGAGGTAGCACCCTTGGAAGAGATTCTGGTAGTCTTTCAGACTCCAAAGCCATGAGCCCCGATAAGCCTGTTTCCTTCCTAGGTAGTTGCCCCCAAGTACTTTGATACAGTGATGCAAAGCTGACTAATACACCCACTTAGATCACTTAAGATGGGCCCGGCACTGTGGCATAGTGGGGCTAACGCTGCCACCTGGGATGCCTGTTTGAGTCCTGACTGCCCATTTCAGATCCAGCTGCCTGCCAATGGCCTGGGAAAAGCAGTGGAAGATGGCCCAAGTGTTTGGACCCCTGCCACCCCTGTCAGAGACCTGGCTGAAGCTCCTGGCTCCTGGCTTCAGCCTGGCCCAGTGCTGGCTGTTGCAGCCATCTGCGGAATAAACCAGCAGATGGAAGTGGTCTCTCTCTCTCTCTCTCTCTCTCTCTCTCTCTCTCGCTCTGGCTTTCAACATAAATAAATCTTTATGAAAAATCTCAGGAAGTTTCAAATATATAATATATTATTGCTAACTCAGAGCATGAGACTTTTTAAGGCTAGTCATTCTATCTGAACACCATTCTATCTGAAGACCAAGGACTTGTGTATCACAGATCATTGTCTCCTCATATTCCTGGAGTTGAAAACCAGAATGTTCCGAGTGAATCTTTGCTCCCTGGAGAGTAGGAGGAGCCTTCCTGGCGCCGCCACTGCCCTCTGGTGCCGGGTGTGGGGTGACCCTGGAGTCCGGAGACCCTCACAGCAGCTATGCTGTCACATTGCATCCCTGCAGGGGGCTCTAGTGGACTCAGGAGTGGATCATGCTGTCTGTGTACCACCAAGGTTCACACGTGGTCCTCTGCCTGCCCTGTGGTCCCCTGGGGGAGAGGGGAGGGTGGCAAAGACCCCCAGGGGGGTGTCTGTGGAGTTGTATCCAGGACAACAGGAAGTCTGTTGGTTTGCATGTGACTGGCACGTCCTGTGTGGTTTCCAGGCATTCTCATAAACAGCCCAAATACCCCTGCCAGCACCCACAGTGCAGTTTAGCTGTTCTGGTGTTTAAAGCTGTCAAGTCCTGGTTGTTTTTCTTACTCCAACTCACCCACCCACTCCAGCCAGCCCACATTCTCTATGCTAAAAGTATGGAGAGAAGTCAGGAGAAGTGGTAAAAGTCTCCAGCTGATCTCCTGGGGTCCCCCAGACATCGCTGGTGCTCCAGGAACGTGACTGCTCCGTCATGCCTCTGCGTGGAGCCTTGCCTTGCAGCTGGCCTCTAAGATCATCACCATGGCTCTGTTCACTGCAGTAGGAAGGGCAGACGTGGGCGAGAAGCCCTGTGCTTAGTATCGGGGAGTCTGACACTCGGAGCGGGAGCCAGGACCCCAGTGCCTGAGGAGTCCAGTTCTGGGAGGACTGATTTGCCATGGTGGGCTGCAAAAGTGGCAACTTACAAGGCCCAAAGGGAAGAACAATACCCAGGGTCAACCATGCAGGTGGGGGGGGGGGGGGCTGTTGTCTCATCTGTGACTCATTTTCTAGAACCAGGGCTAAATGTTAGAGGCATGCAAGCCACAAGAGTAACTCAGTGCTAAGTAAAAATAACAACAATTTAAAAAGCCAAAAAATTAAATTCGAGCTACAGAAATTTCTGTGGTTAAAGACTCCCTTTCCTAGGACTGATCCCTACCCCACCCTCAGGTAGGACCCCTTCCTCTCGCTTTTCCCCTTATAGGTCAGCCCCATCCACAGGGATGGCCACTGCAAAATTATCAGCCACTCTGTACAATACGGCCCTCCCCTCATGAGCCCAGTTGATGTGGCCCAAGGGGGACTTGTGATCAACGGTAGCCCAAGCAGAGGCCTTCCCAGAGGTGCTCAGACTTGGGGCCGCAGCGACCCTGTCAGTGCCCACACCCGACTGCTCCGTGGGAGACCCCCACTGCTCTGAGTTTCCTTTCACGGATCCACTACACAGTCTACTGACCAACGTGTTCTCCAAAAGGCGAATGTGCGTGGGCAGTCTGCTCCTGTTCCACTTCTTGCTGTTAAAGCCTAAAGATCAAGACTGGCTCGTCACTCTCTTCCTTGGGGTGCACACAGCTTCTTGCAGAGCAGTGGAAAGGTTCTTGGTTCATTTGGTAGCCAAAGGATCCCTTTCAACCCAGCCGCCTCCCAGCTGCAGAATCTCTCCTGGGATTTGGCGCCTCTGAGTGGCCTTTTTTTTTTTTTTTTAATCCCAGACACCTGAACCAAACCTCAGTAAATTTAAGTAAAAACCCCTCAAGCCAGCAGTTGGGTTAACACAACAGGAGGCTGAGAAACAGACTGGTTTTGGAACAGACCCTCATTTAGCTATTTTTGTGTTATGCACATACTTCAGTCGTTTGTAAACTCTTGGAGGAGAAGAAATTGCTCTTCAGTACCTTTGTATCCTTGGGTTCAGTCTCTTACACTTAACAAATAGTTGATACACGTGTGATACATAAATGAATCATTGGATTCCTTATGTTAAACATAAAATCAGTGATTTGAGCACCATGAATCAAATAGCATGTGTTTTAGGTATATTTTTATATACCAGGGTGTTTCTGTAATGGGCCCCGGTGTTAATAAAATTTAGCAAGACTGGATGGACACTTTTCTTTTACCTGTAGCAGAGCCAGCTGTTAAAAGCCCAGCTTCCAAATGTGTGTTGTGTATATGGAAAATTCCCGGCCTTCCTGGTCAGAATTGTTTAACCTTTTGATGGAAAAGGAACGTCTCTCTGACTAAGCAGAAATGGAATCTGCCCAAGATTTTGAATAACCTGTGAGCGTTCAGTCTGGCATGGGCCAGAGCTCATTTAGCAACCAATTCTCTTGGGAACCAAGAGACCCACCCCCCACCCCCCACCCCCGCCCGGGGAACACTTAGCTCTAACAGACCACTGAGCTTTGAGAAGCCTCCACCATCTTCACCCTGTACAATCATGTCAGCAGAGGCTGGGGAAGGCTCTAGACAGTTTACTGTGACCACATTCAACCACCGGCACCCTGATTCCATGCACTGATTACTGGGGAGGGGAAATTATGACATCATTGTGGGTGCATGGTTGATGCAGCTCTGTTGAGGTAGACTTGGAGTCCAGAAACCTGTAGGAGACTAGGTGTGTTTAAGTATGAGGATACTTCAAAAAGTTTGTGGAAAACGGAATTAAAAGATAAAATTGGGGCTGGCATTGTGGCACAGCATTTAAGCCACTGTTTATAATACTGAAATCCCAGATGATTACTGGTTGAATCCTGATCACTCCACTTCCAGTACAGCTCCTGGGAAAACAGTGAAAGATGGCCCAAGTGCTTGAGGTCCTGCCACCCATGTAGGAGACTCAGTTGGACTTCCTGGCTCCTGGCTTTGCTTGGCCCAGCCCTGCTCATTGAAGCCATTTAGAGAGTGAACCAGCAGATAGAAAATATCTTTCTCTGTGTATTTCTCTTTCTAAATGCCTTTTAAAAAAGATTTATTTATTTATTTGAAAGGCAGAATTACACAGAGAAGGAGAGGCAGAGAGAGAGAGAGAGAGAGAGAGAGAGGTCTTCCATCTGCTGGTTCACTCCTCAAGTGGCTGCAAAGCTGGAGCTTTGCCAATCCAAGGCCAGGAGCCAGGAGCTTGTTCTGGGTCTCCCACATGGGTGCAGGGACCCAAGCACTTGGGCCATCTTCTGCTGCTTTCCAGGCCATAGCAGAGAGCTGGATCAGAAGTGGGGCAACCAGGACTAGAACTGGCTGGCACCCATATGGGATGCCAGCACTGCAGATGGTGGCTTTACCTGCTACACCATAGCACTGGCCCCTCTAAATGCCTTTCAAAATAAATTTTAAAAATTTTAAAAGGATAAGATTATTTTGGTATAAAAAATTGTGAGATAGATGCAAAGGTCTTCAAAAAATTCAGGAAAATGTGTATTATGAAAAAATTATTCAGGGATTTCAATTTTTATTTGCACCAAACTACATGTATCCTTTTTAAAAGTTATTTATTTGTTTGCAAGGCAGAGTGACACACACACACACACACACACACACACACATCTTCCACTCATTGGCTTACTCCCCAAAAGCCTACAACAGCTGGGGCGAGGCCAGGCAAAGGCAGGAGCCTGGAACTCCATTTGGGTCTCCCATGTAGGTGGCAGGACCTAAGTACTTTCGGCTATTGCCACTGCCTTCCCAGGGCATTGTCAGGAAAGGGGATTAGAAGTAGAGTAGCTGGGAATTGAACCTGGCACTATGATATGGGATGTGGGTGTCCCAAGTGGTGGTTTAATCTGCATGACAACATCTGCCCCAAATTTATGTCTTTTTTTAAAATGATTTATTTATTTATTTGAAAGGCTGAGTTACAGAGAGGCAAAGGCACAGAGAGAGAGAGAGAGAAATAAGTCTTCCATCCGCTGGTTCACTCCCCACATGGCCACAACAGCCAGAGCTGCGCTAATCTGAAGCCAGGAGCCAGGAGCTTCTTCCAGGTCTCCTATGTGGGTGCAGGGCCCAAGCACTTGGGCCATCTTCTATTGCTTTCCCAGGCCACGCAGAGAGCTGGATCGGAAGTGGAGCAGCCGGGACTCCAACTAGTGCCCACATGGGATGCCAGCACTGCAGGTGGCGCCTTTACCCGCTACACCACAGCACCGACCCCCAAACTTATCTTTTAATTCCACTTCTATATGAAGTTTGTGAAGTGCCCTCATATTTAAAACAAAGAGTCCTGTCTCCCATTTGTACTTCACACAAGCGCCTCTTTTGCATACTGAATACTTGCAGTTCCGTTCTGTGCTGGGCATTCTACTGTGAACCAATAGAACGGGACACGGGAAGCCTTGAGAAAAAGACAAGCAGCCCATGGGAGAGCCCTCCCCACCACCTCAATCCAGAGAGCACCTCTGCACCATGCCCAGGGAGAAAGCCATAGGCAGAGAGGTCCCTCCCGGTGGCGGGGCAAAGGGCACCTAAGGACAGAGCAACCCCGTGAGCCGAGGGGCAGCGTGGGCCCCAGGTCCCCGGGCGCAGGCCCTGCAGCCTCCCACTTCCTGCTGCGGGCAGACTCCCCCAGGGCAGGCCGAGCCTCCCGCTGGAAGTCCTCATGTGACCCTCAGGTGTTCTGTGTGGGAGGGGAAGCAGGCCGCTCTCAGAGGAACACAGAGCCAGGGACACAGAAGTGCCGGCCCCTCGTGAGCTGAGAGAGGACTGAGAGGGCCTGGGGTAGAGCAGAGCCAGGCTGTGCGTGTCACCTTGATGACCCCCCCCCCGCCCCGCTCCAGGATGCCAACCTTGGTGCAGTGCACAGACACCTGTGGGTGAGCACACAGGATTCTGGGGGGCTGCATGGAAGCAGAGGGGTGGGGAGAAATCCCCTGTACCCCTGGAGAAGCAGGTCCAGACCTCCAGCGTAGCCCCATTGGAGCAGGATGCACAGCCCGGGGGGACATATCATTCCGGCCATCAGCTTCCACTCCACTCTCTTCTGGTAACAGCATCCTAGTTTTCACCAAGACCATGGCCTCCCCGGCTCCATGTCCTTAGGACCTTGGTCTTTAGCATATTCATCACTGTCCCCAGCCACAGTGCTGATTTGAGGGGAGGGCTTGCTGATGGGGGGTGGGGTGTATTAATTTTGACTCCAGGCTCTTGTCTCGCACAAGGACCAGTACTCTAAGTGCAGACATGTGTAAGGTGTGAAAGTGATACCAAGATGTGTTCAAAAGGTGACAAAGTGAACACACACACGTGAGTGTGGGTTGCCCCACCCAGGGAAACACCCACCATTGAGAGGGAGAGAGGGCACCTGTGCCCACCTCCAGCCATGGGCAGTGCTGAGAGACAGCCCCTCCCAGTTGGTGTCTTTTATGAGGTAGAAGCGGTGGCTCTACAGGTGTGAAGCCATCTGGGGATACACGGCACCTCCACAGGTTCCACGTGGCGCTCAATATCCATATTTTCACAGCACCCCCACGTAGGTCCCCGATGAAGCAGGTGCATCCCAGGAAAGGGGCGTTCTGATCGACGAGCAGGAGGATAGAGTATATATGGGGGCTTGTGACTTCCCGCTCAGCAGACCTAAACTACCTACCTGCCTGTTTACCCCGCATCAGTCAACCTGGGGTGGCTGGCTGGCGCAGAGGAGAGAGGCGCCGTTTCCCAGAAGGTGAGCCGGGGGTGGGTGGGTGGCAAGCGACCCTGTGTGGGGAGTTGGGGCCTGAGAATGAACCACCACTGGGAAGTCACGGGAGGCAGCACAACCTCATCCGGTCCCTTACACTAGCCGAGAAATCCCCTCTTCTGAGCCAGCATGAGTTGGGCTTTCAACACTAGCAACCAAATGAGCCTGCAGCTGAAAACAAGGGCTGGTGGTCCTACCCCCACACACACCCAGGTAGAAAAGGGAGCACTGAGTTACAGCACCGTGGTCGGGAGGACTCCCTTGTCACTTGAACACACAGGCAGTTCTCCCTGCAGAGTCGGCCTGCAAATCCTCGCCACCAGGGGGCGCCGGGCTCTCCTTTTCCCTCCTCCTGCTGCCTGGTCGCTCCTGCGTTTGCCAGGGGAGGGGTGGGCTTTTTGCGCAAGCACTTAAATACCTTCAGAACCATTTTTAGACCTTTTATTCTATAGACCAGAAAATTGCCGAAATTAGGAGAGATTTGAAGTGGTTCTTCCCCAAGCCAGAAACGGTTTCTGCCGTTGCTAAATTTAAACGCTCAGCAGCATCTTGTTTTGGCTTTTGTGTGGCTGTTATGTAAGCAACACTGACTCACTTGGGAACAGGAAGGCTGGTTGGAAGGGGTGGCCTCACAATGATGGGTGCCCCCAGGATGCTTCGCAGAGGGCAGGGGCAAGAGAATATGGTTTTCTATGAGCGTTCACATAGCCCTGGGGCAGAGTCGAAAGGAGGTTATGTATTAATGCAAAGAGGAAAAGAAATCACCAAATAAAGGCAGTAATTTTTTTAAGATTTATTTTATTTACTTGAAAGGCAGGAGAATAGAGGGAGAGACAAGGAGAGATTTTCCATCCACTGGTTCACTCCTCGAATGACCGCAAAGGTGGGACAGGGCCAGGCTGGAGCCAGGAGCTCCATCTGGGTCTCCCATGTGGGCGCAGGGGCCCAAGCACTTGGCCGTCTTCTGCTGCTTTCCCAGGTGCATTAGCAGGGAGCTGGATCAGAAGTGGAGCAGAACCAGGGTTCTGGGGTGGGATGTTGCTGCAGGCAGCAGCTTAACCCACTGCACCACAGCACTGACCCCTAAAGACAATTTTAATAAGACAAAAGGACCCAGGCTATTCCGACTGCTCTACAAGGGTGCAACCAGGGAAAACGGATTAAAAGGTAGCTTTATTTGGCTGCATAAAAGTTTTGAAGTACATTCATATGAGAGTCTTCCCAAGGTTCATGGAAAATGTACATTATGACAAAACTATGCCTGGATTTCAAAATGTTTTTGAACCAAAATAAGCATCTTTTAATCCCATTTTTCCACAAGCTTTTAGAAGTACTCTCCTATTACAAAATGGAGACTGTATGAACGTGCTATGCCGTGTAACACATTCTCATAAACTTAGCTGCTCAAAACCAAATTGCTTTTCACAACAGTCCCAGTGGCCTGAAGTGCAGGTGTGACGGGGGTGATGTGCTCTGCTCAGGGCCTTGTGAGGCTGAAACCCACGTGGGAGTCGGCCTGGGGATCTCTTCTTGGGGACGGGGCCCCCAAGTTCACGTGGATGCCAGCACAATTGAGTTGTTTGTGGCTGGCTGTCCCCAGAGACTGTTCTGAGCTCCCAGAAGCCCCTCCCCTCCTCACCACGTGGCCCCTCACCTCGTGGCCCCTCACCCCGTGGTGTTCTAGCTGCTTCAAGGCGGTGCCCAGGAAGACTGCTCTGCTGGCTCAGTCTCTGACTTCTTTATCTCTGACCCGCAGGCCAGGTTAGGTCAGACTCACCTGCCTGCAGAGATGAGCTCACACAGGTGTGCCCCACCCGAGCCCTGCCTAACACAGCGATTGAACTTTCTACAAAGCAAGGACCTAGAAGGTGCAGTTTCAGTACCCCACACGATAGGCGGATGTTTGAGTCCCTCCCATCCATGTGTTCAAGCCCTAACCACAGTGCAGTGGTGCCCGGAGGCGGGGCCTTGGGAAGTAATCAGGTGGAGGTGAGCTCATGGGGGTGGAGTCCTGTAATGAGATTAGTGTCCTTATGAGAAGAGGAAGAGAAACCAGAGCTCTGTCTCTCCCTTTGGATCATGTGAGGACGCAGCAAGCAGTTGGCCCTCTGCAAGTCGAGAGGAAATCCCTCCCCAGGGACTGAATCCACTGGCACCTTGATCTTGGGCCTCTCCATCTCCAGGGCAGTGAGAAAGGAGCGTGTGCTCAAGCCACCCTGTGTGTGTTATGTTGTCAGAGCAGCGCGGGCCAAGACGACCACAATGCTGTGGTTCCCACTGATCTACCTCGACGTGAGCCTTCTATACAATAGGCTGCTCAAAGACTGAAAACAGCCAGCATTCAGAATTTTCCCATGAGTGTGTCCCTTTTCTGTACGCTTCATTTGTCGGTCTCTTCATTCATTCAACAAACAAGCACCTGTTGTCCTCTCAGCTCTGTCTGACCCAGGACTGGGACCGGGCTGAGGCCAGCAAGGCACCGAGAGCACACAATGTAGAAATAGCTCATTTTGATGTGGGCCAGGCAGAGTCATGGAACTCAGGGACAGGAAGTTAAGGAATGCCAACGCCCACGCCATGTGTACTGCCCAAATCCCGTCACCTTCCATGCCGATTCACCATGGCCAACCACGGCATGTGCACTCCTCATGCTGCTAAACCTCCCTGTCCATCAGGCAGTGGACGCGCCTTCTGGGATGGCCCCACTGTACTGCAGCCCTACCCCTCGTCCGATGGAAAGGACGCCCCCAGCCTGGTTAGGGGCAGTTCTCCCTCAGGAGGCTCGCCACACTCATGTTTGAGTGTGTGCGATCCCTTGGCCTTTCAATAAATTCTGCTTTCCTTCTAACCTCTGTCTACGTCTCCCAGTTGTATTCTTACATGTGGGAAGACAGGAACCTGGACTAAGTCTAGCTGGGGGCTCTCTGTGAGCCCAGCCAGGGCCCTGGATCCCCACAGTGTAATTCGGGGTGTCTGTCCCCACAACAGTTTCACAGCCCTGAGGATGAGAGCCGCTTGACCTGACTACCTGATGCCTCGTCTGGCTCTCACCATTTCAGACATGGAAGAAACAAAGATTTTTTTTTTTATTATTTGAAAGGTAGAGTTACAGACAGTGTGAGAGAGACAGAGAGAAAGGTCCTCCTTCCATTGGTTCACTCCCCAAATGGCTGCTACAGCCGGCGCTGCGCCAATCTGAAGCCAGGAGCCAGGTGCTTCTCCTGGTCTCCCATGCGGGTGCAGGGCCCAAGCACTTGGGCCATCCTCCACTGCCTTCCCGGGCCACAGCAGAGAGCTGGACTGGAAGAGGGGCAACCGGGACTAGAACCCGGCGCCCACATGGGATGCTGGTGCCACAGGCAGAGAGTTAACTAAGTGAGCCACGACACCGGCCCAAACACAAAGATTAAAAAAAAAAAATCCATCTGAGGTGACCATTTGGTATAGCAGTTGGCACACCCGCATCCCGTAAGAAGGTGCCTAGTTCTTTTCCTGGCTTCCACTGCAACTTCTTGCTGGTGCACCCCAGGGGAGGCAGCAGTGACGGCTCAAGTAATTAGGTCCCTGCTACTCCCGTGGGAGATCCAGATGGAGTTCCTGGCTGCTGGCATTTGGGGAGTTGAAACAATGAATCGGAGTAGGATCTCTCTCTCTCTCTCTCTCCCTCTCTCTCCTTTTTAAATAAGTAAAAATAAGTAATTTATTTTTAGAAGCGACTTTTTCCCTCAAGGCATACTCAGTTTAGAAGTTCAAAAGCAGAATACCCGACCAGTTTTTGGAATCCCAATTGCCAGCTGCGCAAGAACCCGACATTTCCCCTAAGAAGCACAGTTGAGTATAACTGAAAAGTTCAGTGACCATTGTGACCCTTGATGATTTAAAGGTGTAGTCATCTATAGCACTATTAAAATATATCTTTATAATTCTTATTTACATTTTATTTGAAAGGCAGACACACTGAAAGATCGTCCATCCATTTGGTTCACTCCCCAAATGCCCACAACAGCCAGAGCGAGGTCAGGCCAAAGCCAAGAACGCAGAACTCAGTCTAGGTCTCCCACATGGGAGCTGGGTCTCCAAATACTTGAGCCATCACCTGCTGCCTCCCAGAGTATACATCAGCAGGAAGCCGGAATCAGGAATGGAACTTGGACTGGAACCCAGGCACTCTAATCTGGGATGCGGTATCCCTAGCCCTGTCTCAATGCATGGCCTGCTCAACGAGGGGAGAGGGGGCGTCCTCATTCTTGACCTCTTTCAATACTGAAATAAGGAAGGAGTCCAAGAGGCCAATGGGCATATTTCATCAGGCTGGTGAGAGAACAGAGGAGAGCAGGAGAAAGCAATAGCAGAGCGGGATGTCCGGTCAGGGAGTGTGATCCCGGGTCTGGCATAGTTACCCTAGCTCCCCTTTCTTCTACATCGCCTGCTGTGGCCGCCCCACATGACTTAGGGTGCGGGGTGTGGAAGGGGCGTGAGTGGTCGGGTCCTGGTGCACCCACAAAATGACGCAAGGCAAACCCACCATCCTGCCGGAGCATGCCTGAGCCTGCCTCAATGCCCTGTGCCCACACAAGCGCTGCCCCCAAGCCTGCTGTGGACGCACACCTTGGCATAATAGACACTCTATGCTATGCTTCCCCGAGTCCTGACGCTGACGAACCCTTTGCCACCTGTTGCTCCATCGACATGTTTGTGGATTTTTCTCACGTCCCGGGGAGAAGCCCATGTTTCCCAGGCGTGTCTTCACGCACAGGTTCATCCCTCTTCATCTTTCATTGATGTTTTTTCTCGCTCTCTATTTGCCATTTTAGCACCAGCTGGGGTACTTGCTGAAAGAATTTCATGAATCTCTTTTTCCCCTGATTTCCATTCATAATATACAAATGTCCTTCAAAAAGTTCCTGGAAGGGAATTGAAAAAAAATGATTTTTTTGATGTAAAAAAATTTGCAATCCATGCATACTCTTTAATAATCAGCATCTTCCATGAACTTTTAAGATACAAAAAATTTATTTGATGGGGTTTTTTTGCACCCAAATACATTTATTTTTTTAATTCCATTTTCCCGTGAACTTTTTAAAGTCGGCTCATGGAGCTGACCTGCACCGGAGCCTGGCTCACCATCCTGTACGTTGCTCAGGACCTCTGGATCCTTCTGAGCGCTCCTGGGGTCTTTGCAGAAAGCCAGCCAAACCCCAAGAGCCCCATCCTGACGCAGAGCCCAGGAAAGCAGGCTGCCATGAAGGCTGTTGTGCAGATATTTTGGGTTCTTCACTCACTATCCTCAGCTCACCCTGCGGAGTGGGAAAAGGGGCCCATATGAAAACAGTCTTGAACCTGGGGGCCCTGCTCCCCTTGTTCACGTTAAACTTCCTGAAGAAACTGAGAATAGACCTCAGATCTCCTGGGCAATTTCTCAGTGCTGAGTGTTTAACCAGGAGGACTGTTAACCAGAGCTCTGAGCTGATAGCAAATACGTGTGACCAGTTCCCCAGCCTTGGCCATGGAAGGGACTTGACAGGTTGGACCTGGGGCCCCTTGGGTTGGCAGAGCCTAGATCTGCATCTTCTAGAATTCTCTGCAAAACAGCAGATCCATTGTGAGGGCTTTCCCTACCCCACCCATGTGGCCCAAAGCAAGTAAGATGTTTATTCCAGTGCTAGGAGGAGGAAGGTGCAGGCGGATGTGGAAGGAGTGCTAACCATGGCTAACCTAAGTCATGTTGCCAGCCCTTCCTGGATCAGCGCTCGCCTTCCCTCCCTGGGGGAAGAGTAAACAAAAAGCTGGAACTGCTCATGGTAGTCGGAAGGTGGAAGTTCAGGGTCCAGGCTTAGTTGTGCCGCTTCTGTGTCCCTCAGGGCTCTGTTTCATTCTGTAGCCATCCCTGTGCACAAGAGGTGACCTGTGCAGGTAATGACAAGACCTTTGGTTGAGCCCCTAGCTGTCCAAACTTTAGGAAGCTGATTTCTCTCAACCTCAGTTCTCTCATCTGAAAAAGTAGGGGTATTTACACTTGGCTTGAAGAGTTGGTTTCTGTGTGTGTGTGTGTGTGTGTGTGTGAATTAGAATTGCTTGGAAGCTACTATGTTATTAAGAAAGAGTTACCACAGCTATTACTGTTGTCCACGCCTGTTTTATTGATCAGTCTCCCCTACTAGCCTGTGAATTTAAGAACAAGGATTGTATCGTATTGCTAATGGCAGTTACAGGGCCAGACTCTGCTTGAGCAGTGAGTTGGTGTTAGCACCAGGATTTGAGTGAGGGGCAGCAGCCACCAGCAAGTAAGAGCCTACACATATTTACCTGAGCAGCAGTTCTCAAATTCTGTGTGTTCAGGGCACATCTCACAGGACTGGCTTGTTCAGACAGCAATGAGCCAGCCTTGATTGCAGCTGAATCCCTCCTACTGACACAGATCTCTCACATGGTCTACAGAAGGAACCAGGATGGTCTCACCGCTTACTGGGACGCCCTTCATCACTGTGGTTGAGTGGGTAGAACATTTACTGCTCTGATCTCCCCTGCTAACACACCCAGGAAGAATTCTCATGTGTCCAGTTAATCACCATGTTTCTCGGTGACTGTCTTGGCCACACACCTCTTACCTTTTCACAGGACTACAGGTTGTGGCCATGGTGCATGGCCTTCAGTGCAGGTCTTAGGCAGACACTTCAACTTTGCCTTTAGAATTCCAGGGTTTCGTTTTTGTAGTTTCTATTTATTAAGGCATTGCAATTTTGCTAAGATGTCAATTTTTTAAAATTACAAGTTATATATAAGCCTATATGTAATGCAAAATGCTCCTACAGTGAAGAAATGTTAAGAGGAAGTCCTGTAGAAGTCTTGCTTTATCTGTTTCAGTCAGGATAGGCTAAACAGCAGTAACAAGCATGCCCTGATCTCAGTGGCTTTGTGTAGGGATTTGGCTTGACAAGATCACAGCCATTTTGTCATAACGGCCATCTTTTTTTTTTAACTTTTATTTAATGAATATAAATTTCCAAAGTACGCTTTATGGATTACAATGGCTTCCCCCACATACCGTCCCTCCCACCCACAACCCTCCCCTTTCCCACTCCTTCTCCCCTTCCATTCACATCAAGATTCATTTTCGATTATCTTAATATACAGAAGATCAGCTTAGTATACATTAAGTAAGGATTTCAACAGTTTGCTCCCACACAGAAACATAAAGTGAAAAATAATAGATGATTTTTTTAAATGATGATGAAATCAGATCAGACCTATTGTCATGTTTAATCCCAGTGAGAGTCAAGTTGGGAGTTGATAATTTCTTTTTTTTTTTTTTTACAGAGGATCAGTTTAGTATGCATTAAGTAAAGATTTCAACAGTTTGCACCCCCATAGAAACACAAAGTGAAATATATTGTTTGAGTACTCGTTATAGCATTAAATCTCAATGCACAGCACATTAAGGACAGAGATCCTACATGAGGAGTAAGTGCACAGTGACTCCTGTTGTTGACTTTACCAATTGACACTCCTGTCTATGGCATCAGTAATCTCCCTATGCTCCATTCATGAGTTTCCAAGGCTATGGAAGCCCTCTGAGTTCTCTGATTCTTATCTTGTTTAGACAAGGTCATAGTCAAAGTGGAGGTTCTCTCCTCCCTTCAGAGAAAGGTACCTCCTTCTTTGAAGACCTGTTCTTTCCACTAGGATCTCACTCACAGAGATCTTTTGCCAGAGTGTCTTGGCTTTCCATGCCTGAAATACTCTCATGGGCTTTTCAGCCAGATCCGAATGCCTTTAGGGCTGATTCTGAGGCCAGAGTGCTATTTAGGACATCTGCCATTCTATGAGTCTGCTGAGTATCTCACTTCCCATGTTGGATCACTCTCCCCTTTATTTATTCTATCGGTTAGTGTTAGCAGGTACTAGACTTGTTTATGTGCTCCCTTTGACTCTTAGTCCTTTCATTATGATCAATTGTGAACTGAAATTGATCACTTGGAATAGTGAGATGGCATTGGTACATGCCACCTTGATGGGATTGAATTGGAATCCCCTGCTATGTTTCTAACTCTACCAATTGGGGCAAGTCAGCTTGAGCATGTCCCAAATTATACATCTCTTCCCTCTCTTATTCCTACTCTTATGTTTAACAGGGATCACATTTCAGTTAATTTTCAACACTTAAGAATAACTGTGTATTAATTACAGAATTAAACCAGTCATATTAAGTAGAACAGGCGAAAAAAACTACTAAGAGGGATAATGTATTAAGTTGTTCATTAACAGTCAGGGCTATGCTGATCTTTTTTTTTTTTTTTTTTTTTTTTTTTTTTTTTTTTTTTTGACAGGCAGAGTGGACAGTGAGAGAGAGACAGAGAGAAAGGTCTTCCTTTTGCCGTTGGTTCACCCTCCAATGGCCGCCGTGGCTGGCGCGCTGCGGCCAGCACACCGCGCTGATCCGATGGCAGGAGCCAGGAGCTTTTCCTGATCTCCCATGGGGTGCAGGGCCCAAGCACTTGGGCCATCCTCCACTGCACTCCCTGGCCACAGCAGAGAGCTGGCCTGGAAGAGGGGCAACCGGGACAGAATCCGACGCCCCGACCAGGACTAGAACCTGGTGTGCCAGTGCTGCAAGGCAGAGGATTAGCCTAGTGAGCCACAGCGCTGGCCCATAACGGCCATCTTGCCTGTTATGCAACCCTTATAGTCATCCCACACCATCTGGGGTAAACAAAGTCATTGAGATAAGCTCTGGAGCTTGTCTGGCTGGGTTAGACCCTGGAATAGTCCTTATCCTATACTCAAAACATTAACGTTTACTCTTTTGACCTTATTTATTGATTTGAGAAGCAAGAGAGAAAGAGTTCCCATCTGGTGGTTCACACACCAAAAGCACGAAGCAGCTGAGGCTGGGCTGGAGGTGAAGCCAGAGCTGGAACTCAGTCTAGGCCTTCTATACGGGTGTTAGGGACCAGCCACTGGAGCCATCCCTGCTGTCTCCCAGGTTGGCATCAGCATGAAACTGGGGTCGGGAGAACAAGGCGGGAATCCAACCAGGCATGCTGGTGTGGAACACGGGCATCTTAGCTGCTAGATTCAATGCTGCTTCTGGAATGTTACTATTTCTTTTTTTAAAGATTTTATTTATTTATTTGAGAGGTAGAGATACAGACAGACAGAGACAGAGAGAAAGGTCTTCCATCTGCTGGTTCACTCCCCAAGTAGCTACAATGACCGGAGCTGGGCCAATCCAAAACCAGGAGCCAGGAGCTTTTTCTGGGTCTCCCACAGGGGTGCAGGGGCCAAAGAACTTGGGCCATCCTCTACTGCTATGCCAGGCCATCAGCAGAGAGCTGGATTAGAAGAGGAGCACCCGGGACATGAACCGTCACGCATATGGGATGCTGGCACTGCAGGCAGAGGCTTGGCCTACTGTGTCACAGTGCCAGCCCTGGAGTGTTAATATTTCTTGAGAAAGTCCAGGTGCACTTAGGTTAGCCCCAGGCCACCTGTTTCTAACCTAACATATAAACCCATTGCTACTGGTCAGAGGCATGGAGATCCATATTGGCTCTTATTTCCCCCTCAAAATTACCCTCTGGATAATCCTGGATCTGCCTGCCTCTTTCTTCTGTCTCTGTACCTTCTACCTTTGGTGACCCGTTCTCATAGCCCAGGTTCTCCAGAAACGCTTTATAACAGCAGATGTTTAGTTCCTGTTCATGTTCCATGTTTGCCATGAGCCGCATGCAGCTCTGTTTCTTAACATCTTCACTCCAGAACCCAAACTGATGAGGATAATAATAATAATAGTAAAAGATAAAGCTAACCTCTCTTTGGAACATAATGGGTCTTGTGGCAGAATCAAAAAGACAAGGCCCTGACTTTTAAAGCTTTGCCCAGAGTGAATAACATCATTTATTGGCCAAAGCAAGCTGTGTGGCCAATGCTGAGGTCACCAGCGTGGGAAGACGTCCTCCGCAGAGCAGCCTGGGTGTTGGTGGGAGGAGCACCTCCCCCTTCCCCGCGCTCTCCCAGAGGGAAGGGCTCCCAGCAATCAGGGCGCGTCCTTCGGTGGCTGGCTCCCAAAGGGTGTCACAGAGTGTCCATGGACAGTGGGTTAAAAGTCAAGCTTATTTTAGTGCAAAAAAAATTTGAAACCCATTTACCTGAGGGCTCTTCAGACATTTATGAAAAGTGCATATCATGGAAAACATCATACTTGGGTTTCTATTTTCTGCACCAAAATAAGCCTATCTTTTAATTCTATTTTTTCTATGAGCATTTGGAATATGCTCATATTTGCCAGTATACACAAACACACACACACGAATATGGAATGTTGTGCCACACTGTCCTGCAGCTTGCTCTGTTCTTGTCATATGCCTTAGAGACCTTTTCACTCGGTACATAGAAAAGTCTCCCCCAAGGGGCCAGCACTGTGGTGTAGTGGGTAAAGCCACTGCCTACCAAGTGGCCTCCTACATGGGCGCCAATTCAAATCCTAGCTACCCCACTTCTGTTCCAGCTCTCTGCTAATGTGCCTGGGAAAGCAGTGAGAGATGGCCCAAGTGTTTGGGCCCCTACCACCCATATGAGAGACCCAGAAGAAGCTCCTGGCTTCAGCCTGGCCCAGCCTGGATGTTGCGGCCATTTGGTGAGTGAACCAGCAGATGGAAGACCTCTCTCTCTTTCTTTTACCCTCTCTCTCTTTCTCTCTCCTTTTAAAAAATTTATTTATCTGAAAGGCAGAGTAACAGAGAGGCAGAGAGAGAGAGGTCTTTCATCTGCTGATACAGCACCCCAGAGGCCGCAATGGCCGGAGTTGTGCCAATCCAGAGCCAGGAACCAGGAGCTTCCCCCGGGTTCCCCACATGGGTTGGGGAATTGTTCATATTTATTGGCTAGTGTCACGCTTTTTCCTTTCGTGAATTGTCTGTTTTCTTTACCCCTTTCTGCTGATTGTCTTGTCTTTTTCTGTGTTTTGTCTTTTTCTTTCGGATTTGAATGAAGTGTCTTATCTACTTTCTGCATGCTAATCCTTTGTATATCCAGTTATGAACACAAACATCACTTGATTATGTTAGAAACCTTTTTCTAACAACCAGTGAAAATACTAACCAGGAGCTCCTCACTTGTCACTCTAACCCTACAGGTCTATTTCCTGAAACACAGAAAAATGTCAGAAGAGGCAACAAATTATTTAGTGTGGAAGCTGCATGAAGCATTGCTTTCTGTTCACCAAACAGTTGGTGCTGCTTTCCACGCACATTTGCAAGTGTGCAGCCAAACGGCCTCTCGGGACACTGCCAGTGTCCCAGCCTGCATCCTTCTGTGGCCCCTGGCTCTCCCCTAAACATCTGCCTGCGGTTCTGACATCACTCAGTTGTATCTGGAGAGCAACTGGAAACTTCCTCCCGTCTCCCCAGATATGTGCTACTCTGTCTACAGTGTTCTGTTGGGGCGGGTGTTGTGCGGCACAGCAACTTAAGCCACTGCCTATGACGCTGGCATCCCATGTAGGCAGCAGTTCGAGTCCCAGAAGCTCCACTTCCAATCCAGCTCCCTGCTCATGTTCCTGGGAAAGCAGTGGAAGCTTGGTCCAAGTACTTGGATCTGTGCACCCATGCAGGAGACCTGGATGAAGCTCCTGGCTCCTGGCTGGGCCTGGCCCAGACCCAGATCCAGCTGTAGCCTTTGCAGTCATTTGGAGGAAACCAACAGATGGAAGACCTCTCTCTCTTTACCTGCGTCTCTCTCTGTCTCTCCTTCTCTCTGTAACTCTTTCAAATAGTTTTTTCTTTTTTAGGTGAAGTGTTGTGTTGAGTTTGGCTTTCTTTATAAGCCTTGGTAACCAAAATGTTGCATTGGAGAACCAGTGATATTCTCCGAAGCCTGGGTGTTAACAGGAGGAGCTCTACTGTTAAAGGTTACCTGGGAAGACAACGTGTGAGTGATGCCTCGCATGGCTTCCGGTGCCACCATTTTGTTTTTAATTTTGTCTGTTGTGTTTTTTAAAGGTGAGGTTTGCTATTTCATGTAATCAAACCAGATATTTTAGGTTTCTGGTTTTAGAACCTTGCTCTGGGACTCTTCCCCCATCTCAGGGTTCTTTTTAAAAATTCTCTATTTATATTTTTGTTTGTTTTAGGGGCATATATTGTGGCATGATGGGTTAAGCGCCACTTGGGACACCTGCACCTCATATTGGAGTGCCTGGGTTTGAATCCCATCTCCAACTCTTTGCTAATGTGCTCCTTGGGAGCCAGCAGAGAATGGCTCAAGTACTTGGGTTCCTGCCACACAAATGGGAGCCCCAGATGGAGGTCCTGGCTCCTGACTTTGGCCTGGGCCAGCCTGAGCTGTTGAGGGCATTTGGGGGATGAACCAGCAGACAGAAGAACTCCCTCTCCCTCTCCCTCTCCCTCTCCCTCTCCCTCTCCCTCTCCCTCTCCCTCTCCCTCTCCCTCTCCCTCTCCCTCTCCCTCTCCCTCTGTGTGTCTGTGTGTCTGTGTGTTTGTGTAGCAGTGCTTTCAGATAAATACACTTTTTAAAAAGTTGCTAGCTTGATTTTGTTTAGCTCTTTAATCATAAAGAGTTAATTGTTGGATAAAGTGTGAGGTGATCTGGGGGAGTCTAATTTTTCTTTGTCCCCAAACAAGTATCATAGCGACTCAAAATCGTTTATTAACTGTTTCATCATTTCTCCAACCAGTCTGAAATGTCCCCTGTCCTAGTCCATCTTGTGCTGCTGTAGCAGAATACCCGCGAGTGGCCATTTATAATGAACCAGATGTACTGGCTCACAGTTCAGGGAGCTGGGAGGTCCAAGATCAAGAAGGCAGATGGACAGGACAGTGAGAGAGTAAACCTCTTATAGTGACACAAACATGGTTATAGTGTTCACAAACATGGATCCCTTGGGACCGAACCATTTTCCAGGAGGCCTTTTTCCCAACACATATGTAGGATTAAGTTTCCAACACATGAATTCTAATTCAAATCATAGAACACCATAAATTAAACTTTGAGATTTAAAGATATTGTACTCAGTGTCTTTTTTTAAAGATTTATTTATTTACTTGAGAGAGAGAGTTACAGAGAGAGGGAGGGAGAGAGAGATCTTCCATCTGCTTCCATCACTCCCCACATGGCCACAATGGTGGGTGCCAGGCCGATCCGAAGCCAGGAACCGGGAGCTTCTTCCAGGTCTCCCATGCAGGTGTCTCACGATCTCTCTGCTGCCTGTCCCAGACTGTGGCTTTTGGCCCTCTTGCAGCAGGGCTGAGGTAGGAATTTCACTCCTCCTGCAGATCATGTGACTGTGCTGCTTTTTGCAAGCAGAAGGCCTGGGCCCAAGGGCTTACAAAGGGGCCATTGTTCTCGAGGGCCCAGGTGAGAGGGGCAATCCATCAGTGCTCACGCCCAGCGCTGTCACAGCTGCTGGCATCCTCCCCGTGACAGCGAGACAATGACATCATCCTGGAATATGGACAAAAGACACTGTATTCTGTAAAGTTCTCTAAGGAGAGCCACTTTTTTTTTTTAAAGCTCATTTCATTCCTGCTAGAGTAGATGCATAATATCACAATTCAGAGTTGTCCAGGTTCAGTTCAACAGCATGGATGATTTGGTAGGAATTTGATTTATTGATATTTTCTCAAGTCAGAGAAGAAATTGAATCCTGTTGGGCTGAGGGTAAGGAAACAACTTCATTTGGAAGGAGAGCTGATTTCTCAGGGAAGTCATTGTAAATTATTGACTTTCCTCACCTCGGGGCCTGATTTTCTCAACTCCCACACAGATTTCCATGGACAACCTTCACACTTATTATTCTGGTGTTTTTTAAGATTTATTCATTATTTGTTTGAAAGGCAGAGTTACAGAGAGGCAGAAGCAGAAAGAGATGGGGGGAGAGAGAGAGGTTTTCCATCCTCTGGTTCACTCCCCAAATGGCCGCAACAACCAGAACTGTGCCGATCTGAAGCCAGGAGCCAGGAGCCAGGAGCTTCTTCTGGGTCTCCCACATGGGTGCAAGGGCCCAAGAACTTGGGCCATCTTCCACTGCTTTCCCAGGCACATGAGCAGGGAGCTGGATTGGAAGTGGAGCAGCTGGGACTCGAACTGATGCCCATGTGGGATCCTGGCACTGCAGGCAGTGGCTTAAGCTACTGTGCCACAACATGGGCCCCCTGGGATCAGTAAATATTTTTTAAGGTTTATTTATTTATTTGAAAGGCTGAGTTACAGAGAGGCATAGGCAGAAAGAGAGAGAGAGAGAGAGGTCTTCCACCTGCTGATTCACTTCCCAATGGCCACAACAGCCAGAGCTGGGCCAATCTGAAGCCAGGAACCTGGAGCTTTTTCCAGGTCTCCTATGCAGGTGCAGGGGCCAAAGCACTTGGGCCATCTTCTACTGCTTTCCCAGGCCATAGCAGAGAGCTGGATCAGAAGTGGAGCAGCCAGGACTTGAACCAGTGCCCATATAAGATGCCAGCACCTGCAGGTAGCAGCTTTACTCGCTATGCCACAGGGCAGGCCCCTATTATTCTGTTTTAAAAGGATGTGTGTATGTATGTGAAAAGCAGAGAGAGAGAGTCTTCCATTCACTGGGTCACTCCCCAAATGGATGCAACAGCTGAGGGTGGGCCAGGTCAGGCCAAAGCCAGGAGTTGGAACTCTGTGGGTCTCCCACATGAATGGCTAGAACACAAGCACTTTAGCAACCACCTGCTGCCTCCTCGGGTGCACATTAGCAGGAAGCTGGATCAGAAGTGGAGAAGCCGAGACTCGAGTCCAGGCACTCTAACATGGGATGTGGGTGTCCCAACCTGTGTCTTCACTACTGTGTCAAACACTCCCGCTGACCCTCATTCTTAGTATCCACACAGCACTGCTGAGAATATTGGTTTTAAACAACGTCAGTTCTGGAGCTGGCATTGTGATGTAGTGGGTAAAGCCGCCTTCTGTGGTGCAGGCATCCCACACAGGCGCCAGTTTGTGTCCCACTTTTAATTCAGCTCCCGGCTAACAGCCTGGGAGAAGCATCTGAAAATGGCCCTGCCACCCACCTGGGAGACCTGGATGAAGTTCCAGGCTCAGCCCTGGCCGCCGTAGCCATCTGAGGAAGTGAACCAGCAGATGGAAGATTCCTCTCTCCCTTTCTCTCTCTCTCTTTCTCTCTCTCTCTCTCTCTCCAACTCTGACTTTCAAACCAATAAATAAATCTTTTTTTTTAAAGTCAATTCCCCAAACAGTGAAGTGTTATCTCCCTATTTTGTGTGGTTAAACTTTAGGCAGAGCATTTGAAGGAAATGCTAAGAAAAGTCATGAGAAATCTAGAGTGTGAAATAGTTATTCTAATGGCTTACGCACTTCTCATGTGTCAGAGGTCAGGCTGAGGTCTCTGTGTGGAGCTCAGGTAATCTTTCTAGCACACGATTGAGGAGAGAATTTTCATCCCACTTCTCAGGTGAGGACAGCAGTGCTGGGAAAGCGTGTGTGACTTGCTCAGGATCGTGGGCCTCACGGGGAGCAGACCCGGAGCTCCCACACTGACTGATGTCACTCTGAGGTCCTAGCTCTCGGGCCCGGCCCTGCACAGGCCATGGGTATTCGCATGTGAGGGAGAAATACATTTCCATCACCTCAAGTGCCGGTTCATTTGTGTCGCTCACTTCAGGGCCTATCAGACTTGTTTCAGTTAAGAAATTCATGAAGATCCTTTGTAAATGTTTCATTAGTTGATTCATTTTTAAATTTTTAAAAATATTTCTTTATCTGAAAAATAGTTATACAGAGAGAGAGAGATCTTCAATCCACTGGTTCACTTCTCAAATAGTCACAATGGCCCAGGCTGGGCCCGGCTGGGGCCAGCAGCCAGGAATTCCATCTAGGTCTCCCAGCAGGTGGCAGGGGCCCATGCACATAGTCCGTCTTCTGCTGCCTTCCATGCAGATAAGCTGTGGCTTAAATCGCTATGCCACAACCCCAGCCCCTGATTCTCTCTTTTTTCTTTTCTTTCTTTCTTTTTTTTTTTTTTTTTTTGGCAACTTCAAATATGTTGTTCTCTTTAATAAAATGTTCCATGTTGCCTCTCCCATCCACCCAATTAGAATCTATTGCAGTTTGAATGTTTGCCTTCCCCCAAACACGTATGTTTGAACTCCTACCCCGCAAGGTGAGAGAGTCAGGATGTCTGGCTTTGGGAGAGATTTAGGCCTCAAGGGCTCTGCTTTTGATGGGCTCAGTGCCTGAATAAAAGAGACCCCGAGTGA
Organism: Oryctolagus cuniculus; assembly: GCF_051225735.1. Classification (NCBI taxonomy): domain Eukaryota; kingdom Metazoa; phylum Chordata; class Mammalia; order Lagomorpha; family Leporidae; genus Oryctolagus; species Oryctolagus cuniculus. The sequence continues at coordinate 21,891,614 of NC_142886.1, forward strand.
GGACATGAAGAGGGGTCAGCTGTCCACGAAGCAGAAGAGGACCCTCACCAGCCGTGGGGGTGCTGGCCCCTTCGTCTTGGCTTTTAGCCTGTGACACGGTGAGGAACAGATTTCCATTGCTCATAAGCCACCCAGATTGTGGTATTTTGTCATAGCAGTCAATGACAGAATCTAAGAAATAAAAAATTCCTGTATGTGAGTTTGGCCCATTTCCAAATCCCCACCAGGTCCAAATGCCCGCTTGGCCGGGCAGCAAACGGAGCCTGGTTCCGAATGGTTTGTCCAGGCTCGCGGTGCCCGCTCAGGTTCTTCCTCTGAGAGCGGCAGCCTCAGAGTCTCTTTCGGTCACTTGAGTTGCTTTGAGTTGTGCGCTTGTTTCAAGCTGCGTTTGTGGAATTCTCACGGTGGGAGAATCCACAGAGAGACTCATCCAGTGGATTTGCAGCCAGTAGCCTCCCTGCGCCAGCCTAGCACAAGTACCTCCCTTTGAAAAGCATTTTTTAAAGACAGTTATTTATTTATTTGAATGAGTTACAGAGAGAGGAAGAGAGATCTTCCATCCACTGGTTCACTCCCCAAATGACCACAACAGCCAGCACTGGGCCAGGCCAAAACCAGGATCAGGGAGCTTCTTCCAGGTCTCCCACATGGTGCAGGGGCCCAAACACTTAGACCATCCGCTGCTGCTTTCCCAGGCCATTAGCAGGGAGCTGGATTGGAAGTGGAGCAGCCAGGACACGAACCGACGCCTATATGGGATACCAGTGTTTCAGGCGGTGGCTTAACCTGCTATGCCACAACTCCAGACCCTGAAAAGCATTTTTAATTCACTTCAGTTCATTGCAAGAGAAATGGGTTGCACCCTGTCCAGTTGGACCATCTGTCCAATGTCATGCTATTCCAGGTGGCAGCGTAGGCTACATGGAAACAGTGACAGTAGCTGGTGTTAGTTGACTGCTTCTAGCCAGGCACTGTGCTGGGTGCTCTGCATGCATTGTAATTCTCACAGCCACTCTTGGAGTCCCATCATTCAGAGGGGGAAAGCAAGGCTCAGAGTCAAAGTGGCGCCTGCTGCCAGTCACACAGCAACAGAGGAAGATCTGGGCTGACTGCGGGTCGGGCTGACTTCGCAGTCTGAGCTTTGTACGCCTGTGGTTTAGCCTCTTTTCTGGGAGTGCAGGAGGTCTGGAGCTAGGGCAAGAGCAGTCCAGGAAGTCCTCATGGAGGAAGTGGAAACTGAGCTGGTTTTGAGGACTGCGTGGCGAGACAGTTGCAGAGGCATCAGGAAAGGGGAGGCGGAGGACCAAGCAGAGCCGGCCCCCTTGCTTTTGCTCTCTGCACAGCGGTAGGAAAGGTGAACCAGACGATTCTGAGGGTGGCATTGCCAGTTAATTTTGCATTCAACACCTGCCTTGTCACTTGAGCTTAATCTTATTATAGCACATCTCTCCACATTTCTTTTGTTTGCGCAGATTTTACAAGCAGGGGTTTTAAATCAATCAAAGAGCATCTGTGCTGAAAGAAATTATTTTTGTGCACATTAAGATAATTGGCCAAACGACCTGAATTCTCTGAACTAACAAGTAAAACCTATCTAATTCTTGTCTGAAAGAGCAATGCAACGGGAGAAAACACACTCACCAGAATACCTCACTTTTATCCCTAGCACACAATTTAATGTCCAGGAAAATGAGTTTATGCTGTTTGAAGGAGGAGCTGAGATCAGCATACCCAGCTTGAACTTGGCATAGAGACGTTGTCCTTGACTTTGGATGTACTGTTTGTGGTAAGCGTCCACGGCTGCCCTCCGAGAACCAGTTTGAACTTACATATTACACAAATGACATCAAGATAAACCAGTGTCTTTTTTTGATTCCACTTTGTACCATCTCACTGCGAAAGTGCCTCTTACAAAACATTACTTCTGAAACATCAGACTTTGTTTTCAGGTCATCCCATTTCCCCAGGCTGTTGAATCTGTGTTTGTGTCCTTAGATCATTTCTGTGTCTCACAGTTTCAATCCTTTTGTCCTTTTTTTTTCAGAAAGTAATTTTCCAAAGACATATTGCAATTCCTGGAAAGGAGAATTACTTCCTGTTCCTTTTGCACCTCCAGAAGAACTCTTGCTATTTCAAAGAAAGCCAGAACCGAGTGTCTTTCTCCTCTGCACTTCCGGGCAACCCAGTCTCTCTGTCCCTATTTTGAAAGAAGCATTGTGGTGGCAGTGGTGTAGTGCAGGTGGGACCAGGCCTACCTACAGCTCCAGTGATAGCCAGCATGGTGCAGGCCACACTGGGTAATCCAGTTTCAATGCTAACAAGGGTTGGCTCAAGGATGAGACAATCAGCACAAAGATTTTTTTTAAATTTCAGTTTGTTTTCATAATATGCAGGAGATAGAGATAGAGCTCTCACTGGCCGCTTTATTCCCCAAATGCTCACAGCAACAACGGCCTGGGCTGAGCTGCAGCTAGGACCTGGGGACTCAGGCTAGTCCCACACCTGCTGCCTCCCAGGGTGCACATGAGCAGGACACTAGAATCGGAAGTAGAATTGTCACTCAAACCTAGGCGCTCTGATATGGGAAGTGGGCATCTCAGCTGGTCTCATGCAGCCAGTTCAAAAGCCTAGCCCAGCATCCAGCTTGGAGCTGCTGTTGAGTGATGCTGAAAACCACTTTCCTGTTGCATGGGGACCAGGAGCCTGTAGGCCTGGCTGCAGTCAGTCTTCGTACAATCCCCAGGAAATACGCCCTAGGAGGCAGTCAGCATCGATATGTGAGAAGAACCCAATGTCTCACATTGTCCGAGCAGTCAGTATAGTCCCCTGTACCTCTGGACTCCCAGGTAGCCCATAAATTCCTTCTTGCATATGAGTTTCCATTGGGTGTTCTGTTCCTTTTTTTTTTTTTTTTTTTTTTTTTTGACAGGCAGAGGTAGACAGAGAGAGAGAGAGACAGAGAGACAGAGAGAAAGGTCTTCCTTCTGTTGGTTCACCCCCTAAATGCCTGCTACCCCGGCGTGCTGCGCTGATCTGAAGCCAGGAGCCAGGTGCTTCCTCCTGGTTTCCCATGCGGGTGCAGGGCCCAAGCACTTGGGCCATCCTCCACTGCCTTCCTGGGCCACAGCAGAGAGCTGGACTGGAAGAGGAGCAACCAGGACAGAATCCGGTGCCCCAACCAGGACTAGAACCCAGAGTGCTGGCACCGCAGGCGGAGGATTAGCCTAGTGAGCTGTGGCACCGGCCATGGGTGTTTTGTTCCTTACCAAGACACACATTTTATCTAATAAACCCAACTACTCTACAGTTGAGCTAAACACATAATACTATACCTCAAATTATCTGGTCTGTTTAACAATAGCATATTGGGTGATTACATGTGTTGGGGGGATACTAGCTAGGACAATGACCATAGAAACTTACTCTTTCTCACTTAGTAGTCTGGAGCAAATGATCCTGGTGAGCAGGTGGCTCTCTCCCACAGAGTTCCCATTGGTTTTTCAGAAACCCAGGCTTTGTCCATCTTTTGGCTCCACATCGCCCCAGGCCTTGTCACTGAGCTGGAAGACAGAGAGGGAGGAGGGAGGAGCACCCTTGCTTCTTGACAGCTTGGCCCAAGGGTGAGCATTTGGCTTAGCAATTAAGATGCTGGTGGGGCACCCACATCTCGCATCAGAGTCCCTGAGTTTGGTTCCCAGATCTGGTGTCCTCACTCAGCTTCCTGCTAATACAGACCCTGGAAGGCCGCAGTCATGTCTCAAGTGATTGGGTCTCTGCCACCTATTTGGGGCACCTCGAGTGAATTCCTAGCACCCAGTGTTGGCCCAGTCCAGCCCCAGCTGTTGCAAGCACTTGGGGAGTGAATCAGTGGATGGGAACACACACTTTCTTGCTCTCAAATAATTCTAAAAATTTAAAAACAACCTTGGCCAAGAAATGGTACAAACTCAATCCACTCTCCCTTGGTTAAAACTGGGTCATCTAACTGCAAACGAGCCCAGGAAGAAAGAGTGGCTTTTGGTAACTAGTTCATGGTCTCAGCCCTGGACAGGATGCCCGGGACCATTGTGAAGCCCCAGGGGCAATGCTCACAGAGCAGCACGCGCAGTATCAGTCCAAGCCCTCAGCGGTCCCTCGTCTGTCACCGGGAGCTCCGCGGTGGCTGTTGCAGCCCCTGGCAAGCCTCTGTCTGGTCCTTCCCCAGCCTCGTCCCGCTTCCGACACACTCACGTGTTGCTGGCCAGCACACGTACCCCGCCAGGCTCTGGTGGGACAGAAAGGTCTCAGAGCTGCAGAAACGGAGTCACGTTCTCCGCGGACATCTGTTCTCTCCTCCAGAGTCCTCCCTGCTGGCCAGCAGCCCCGCCCTGCTTGCTACTCTTCTCTGGCCGAGCGCTCCCTCTCCAACGTCAGCAGTGTAACAGCCTCATTGACTCTGCAGTGTGGCTCTGACCCTCTGTTTCATGCCCAGTGGGTGAAATAAAATCTTGGTAGTAAACCAGAAACCAACTATGTGTTTTGCCTCCAGAATACCCCTCCGGGAACTTAGCAACTATTTCACTGAACAAAACACATCTCTTTTGGGGACAGAGTTGGGTAGGAGTTTGCTACTAAGAAAATCAATTTTTACTGTAAAAAGTCATTTATTTTGAAGACAGAACTGGGAGGATATCCCAAAATGGTGACAAATATTTATCTCTAGGTAACTGAATTAAAACTTTTTTCCCCTCGTTTGTTCCTATACTTTCCTTTCATTTTTATTTCTATATTTTCTAAATGTTCTACCGTGTATAGCACATTGCTTTAATAATCTAAAAATGTGTATAGCAAAGAAATTTATCTCTTAACATCACTAATAATGGGGAAAATAGAAATCAAAACCATAATGAGATACCACTTCACACACAGGAGCAGCTGTTATTTAAACACACACACACACAAATAGAAAGCGAGAGGGGTTGGTGAGGATGTGGAGAAGTTAGACTGCTTGTGCATTGCTATGACTCTTTAGAATGGTATGGCCACTGCGGGAAATGAGGGCTGCTATCTGTTCCAGCAATTCCAAGAGGATTGAAAGCAGACATATTAACAGACACATGTACACTCATGTTCATCGCAACATTGTTCACAAGGGACCTGGGAGCGATTCAGTGTTTGTTGATGGATGGGTGGACCAGCCAAGTGTGGTAATGAGTACAGTGAAATATTACTCGGCCTTGGACAGAAGGCAATTCTGATACACGCTACAGCATGAATGAACCTTGGAGATACGATGCTAAGTGAAATAAGCCAATCACAAGAGGACAAATATTAGGATTCTGCTTTTATGTGGTTCCCAGAGTAGCAGGTCCATGGTTGTGCCTGGGTTGCCAGGTTTCAGGGGAGGGAGGGAATGGGGAGTTGTCTAATGTGTACAGTGATGAAAAGGTTCTGGAGATGGGTGGTAGTGATGGTTGCTCAACAGTGTGGATTTACCGAATGCCTCTGGATTGCACACTTCAATGTGGTTAAAATGGTAAATTCTATGTATATTTCACTGCAGGGTTGGTTTGTTTTTCCATTTTTTTATTTAAAAGGGAGTGAGAGAGACAGAGAGAGAGAGAGGCCTTCCAACTGCTGGTTTACTCCCCATCTGCCCACAATAGCCAGGGCTGGACCAGGCTGCAGTCAGGAGCCTGTAATTCCACCCAGGTCCCCACATGGCAAGGACCCATCTTCTGCCTCCCCTCAGGTGCACATTAGCGGGAAGCTGGATTGGAAGCAAAGTAGCTAGAACTCGACCCAGGCAGTCCAATACGGGATGTAGATGTTCCAAGTGGCAACTTAACTGTTGTACTATGCACCTGCCTCTCATTGCATATTTTTACAAAGAGATGTGTCTTTCCATAGGCAATCTGACCAGTTTTTGACTTGACATAGATCGGGTTTCCAAATCCACAGTATTCCTTTTTAAATGAATTTATAAATGACACGAAGAAAAATACTTATTAAACTTGTGTTTATACAAGGCTCGGGAAATTAATAAAATATGCCTTATTTTCTCCAGGGATTTGCTATCTAATATGTGAGAAAGACAGAAGCAATTAACTATAATCTACAATGGAATAAAATAATGAGCTAAGTATGGAGAAGCAAGCAATGAATTCCAATTTGATGTGGGAAGGATTCCCAGAGAAAGTGGTGTTTACACTAGACCTTGAGGGAGACAGAGTTTACTCCAGGAAAAGCGCAGGTGAATGTGGGAGCCCATTAGAAAGGGAGATGGAGGGACAGCACTGGGGCACAGGGAAGCCAACAGACCCCCAAGTCCCATTGCCTGAGACCCTGACCAGTACTAAGCCACCACAGGACTCTGAATATGCCTGGCTGGCCAGGCACGGAGGCAGTGGAGATGACCAAGGAAGCAGGATGAACTCAGCAAAGCCAAAGCCAGCCCTGTGTCAGGGCCAGAGTCAGACGCTGGCTGGCTCGGAGCTGTGATTCTGGAGAAATAGCATGCCGGAGCTTCCTGTGCAATCGGGGACGTGGCCCCTGACTGCTGGTGCCCGACCAGGGGCAGCTGTTGGCTTTGCAGTCAGACAGCAAAAATAATAGAGGCTTTCTCATGAAATCCAACAGCCGATGTCATATCTCTCACCAGCAGCTTGGACTGAGCCAGTCTGCAGCGTGTGTCTTCCCCCAGTGCCCACGTGTGTGGACTTAGCACTGGACGCCGGCACCCAGTGGTGCACAGCGGCATAACCGCCGCCCTGGCCCAGGTGGAGAGGAGAGCAGTCCTTGTGAACCGGAAAACCATGGCTGCTCTGTCAGCCGCGCTGTGGGGCGAGCTGGGGGCGATCAGCCTGTGGGAAGGAGACAGAGGCCATGTACAGTTTTCTGTCTTGGCCCTGAAAGATCTTCAAGGTCAGCTCACTCAACAGATGATTGTCCATCATGGTGGGTCATTCTTGGCTGGTGGCTCTTTCTGTTCCTTCAGGCCTTTCGTGTGCTGTCCCCTGCCTTCTCTTGGGGACTCCTGCCCCAGGCAGCCACAAAGATGGCCTCGGAGGTCCCTCTCCCCAAAGTTATAGGAACCAGAAGCACCCACAGCCAACTTTCATCTGCCCGTGGTCAGGCACAAAGTGGAGGGTACAGGCCCTGTCGGGAAACCCACAAGCCCACCCCTTCTTGTTTTCCAGGTTCCCAAGATCCATCCACCTCCAGGGCTCAGGCCCTGGCACGCTCCACTACCCCCTTCCCTTCTTGGAAGACTCCTTAATTCCCCCAGGTGGGCCTAATTCACAAAGAGCTGGAAATTCCCTGCCTGGGGTCAGGGCACCTGGGCCTGGGAACACAGATCCCTGGCTGCCTCTCCTGCAAAGAGAAGGGGACAATTCTCTCCATTGTTTTTGCTGATAGGTCAGGGTAGGGAAAAAGGATAAGCTTCAATTAACTTCTCAGTGCCTCACCTTACTGCACATTCATGGTCTCCCTCCTTGATGCCTGGAGACAAGGTGAGCCGGGCATCACTTCCCTGCTGCCATGAGGTCACGTGGAGCCACTGGCCCTGGCACCTGTCAGCACGGAGTCCTCAAGAGTCTGATCAGATCTGGATCCCACACAGTGCTAGAGGGTTAGACAGCTGAGGGGTGGGGCTGGCACTGTGGCACAGCGGGCATCCCATATGGGTGCCGGTTCTAGTCCTGGCTGCTCCACTTCTGATCCAGCTCTCTGCTATGGCCTGGGAAAGCAGTAGAAGATGGCCCAAGTCCTGGGGCCCCTGCACCCACGTGGGAGATGCAGAAGAAGCTCCTGGCTCCTGGCTTCAGATCGGTGCAGCTCTAGCCATTGTGGTCATCTGGGGAGTGAACCAGCTGATGGAAGACCTCTCTCTCTCTCTGCCTCTCCTCTCTCTGTAGAGGGGTGAGCCTCCCTAAAGCTACTTTAGAACTGAGAATCCTGGCATGTCAGACCTAGGGGAGCACTGTCACTTGGGAGCAAGCCAAGTGTCCCCAGGCCCAGGCCAAGAAGCCCCTGGATCTGAGGGCCTGGACCCAGCTGTGAGGACAAGGCCCTTCCGTGCTGCGTGCTGCATGAAGTGACTCCTTGGAACACTATTCTCTGTTCTTTAAAATAAAGGTCTCGTTAGCTGACTCTTTCCATTTTTTTTTTTTCTTTTTTAGATTGATTTATGTACTTGAAAGGCAGAGTTACAGAGAGAGAGGGAGGAGGAGAGAGATTGTCCCTCTGCTGGTTCACTCCCTAAATGGTCACAATAGCCAGGACTGGGCCAAGCCAAAGCCAGGAGCCAGGAATTCCAGGTCTCCCACGTGGGTGCAGGGGCCCACACGCCTGGGCCGTCTGCTGCTGCTTTCCTAGGCACACCAGCGGGGAGCTGGATCGGAAGCAGAGCTGCTGGGACTCGAACAGGTGCTCCTACAGGATGCAGATACACCACAATGCCGGCCCCCAGAATTTCCTTACAGGAAGCTCCCAACCTCCAGGTTCCGTAAAGTCTGTTTTCTGTCTTAAAAGGACGCTTTGAGAATCAGAAACTGACTTTTCTTCAGATGCCAAAACTCAGGGAGAATCCCTGGGCCCAAGGTCCTTCCATTGGAAGTACCAGTACCAGAGGCCTCTCGTAGGCTCCCCTTTACAGCCTCTCAGTCTCTGAGGCCGCACTCCACTTTGTTCTCACGTCTGGGGTGTACTGGGGTGTGCTTCCAACAGCTCATGGAGAAGCCGGTGTCTCGGCAAAGCTGGAGAAGCTGTCACTTGCTGGTTCTAGCCCTGGCACTTACAACCCAGCTCCCTGCTAATGCATATGGGAACGCAACAGAAGATGGCCCCTGGGGACCTGGATGGAGTTCCCGGCTCCTGGCTTCAGCCTGGCCCATCCCTGGCTGTGGTGGGCATTTGGGGGATTGAACCAACAGATGGAGAAACTCTTGCTCTCTTACTCTCTCACTCACTATGACTTTCAAATAAATAAAAATATAAAACCTAAAGCAAAAAATTCATGAAAAATGGAATTAAAAATAAATTCATTTTGGTGAAAATAAATTTTGAAACCCATGGAGTTTTCTCAAAATATGCACTTTCCACAAACTTTTTGGAGACCTCATATATGCATAGATTAACACATTTTTGCATCAAAATAAACTGATCTTTGCATCGAATTTTCTGAACTTTTGGAAGCATGCTTGCATGTCAGTGGTTTAAGGCCTCTTTTGCATGTCCCCTCTGGCCTCTTCGCCCTCCTGTCTTTGGGCTGGAAGCAATGTCCTTTCACCTCCCCCTGGGTGAAGCCCCCAGAGCATCGGTGGGCATTTTGCCATGCCTGCTGCAGGCTGTGTGCACGGACAGATATAGCATCCCATGAGCTGATTTATGTTGTCCAGATTTGTCGCATCACGCGCACACCCAGGCCGGCTGATATTTTAGGCGCGTGAATCAGAGTGTCTGGCATGGCTTCCTCTACAGCAGAGCTCCGGCTGCAGGCATGATGAAGTTGGGAGGGGAAGAGTCCCACTTAGCAGGAGGAAATTTGTGTCAGTAACAAGTCTGCCTGGCAACAGCACTAGGAAAAGATACCAGGTCCCAACACAGAGCCAAAATCTGCACACGAGTACAGCAACAGCACCCTGTGAAATGAAATTTTCATCCTTGCTGTGCTGACTACTCTCTTTAAAAAAAAAAAAAAGGAAAATAAGCCTTTCATACATGCATTCTCCAAAGGGTATCTCCGAACCTGCTGCTGCCAAGCGGAGACTGATGAGCTTGCAACACCACCAGGCTGAGCCACCCTTGAAGTGTTAGCGTGAATAGGAGGAAAGAAGCTTATGTAATCGAATCAGAAGCTCAGAGAGAAGCTGCAGGGGCAGAACTAGCTGACCCCCTGTGCCTCAGGATGGGACTGGACTTGGGGAATGGCGCTCAAGACTAGGGAGAGACTGGTGGTTAAGATGCACTTAGGACGCCCAATGCCCATAACAGAGTGCCTGGGTTCGATTCCCGGCTCAGGCTCCTGACTCCAGCTTACTGCTAAGGCAGCCCCTGGGGGCTCCAGTATTTGCATTCCTTCCATCCACATGGGAGACCCGGATTGGGTTCCCGGCTTTAGTGGAGCCCTGCCTATTGCTTTTGTGGGCATTTAGGGAGTGAGTTAGCAGATGGGAAGTCTCTCTCTCTCTCTCTCTCTCTCTCTCATCTGTTTCTCTGCCTCTCAAATAAACAAATAAAAACTAGGGAGGCAGATATCCCTTTATTTCCTCCCAGTCTCTTAAGGATACTCTGATAAAATGTAGCTTCACACACACACCCCCCCCCCCGCCCCAGGAATCTATTCAGAAGGAGGAAGAAAGAGGAACCAGAATGAATCCGGATAGCAGACCCTTGTTTCTTCGTCACTGCTGGGTCACAGGTGTGTGGAAGTGAACACACCTAGTTCTATCTGTGCCCTGAGCGACCTTGAGGGTGTCTCTTCATCCTTTCCACCGACTGGAGAATAAACCGCTACTCTTAGAGGTCTTCTCAGCTCTGACTTTCTAGAATTGAATTCCAAGGTCAAAACTAGTTTTCAATCCTGAGAAAGTCAGGAATGGAAAAAAGTCCCCATACATGTTTAGACCTCAACTGCTGGCTCCTGCAGCCTCTTCACGTCTTCAGTCTTAAGTGTTCCCATGAATACATCAGTCAGTAGTATCTGGGATGCATTTACATTTTTGGAATCGGTGTAATTCTATTTGGTTTGATGCCACAGGAAGTTCAAGCCTGATTGAATTAAGGGGTTTCATAAAATGAGTTTTTAAGAGGGAAAGACAATGCGTTGCACATGTTATACCATTGTACTTGTCACTGTTATCCAATCAGGCATGGGTGAGGGCAGGACTTGTGTTTCAGTCCAAGAATCTGCTAGCAATCCATGAAGTCGAACATTTTACAGTCTTATTTGGAAGCAATGGAATTTAACAGCTGAAGGGCCTTTGAGGTAGGCATGCGTCTCCTGCTAAAACAAGGGTAGGAAGACTTGTACCCATTTTTGCACACCTCTCAGCTCCTAATGTAGTCTTCAGATTGTGGGCCTGAAAAATTGAACAGAAAAAGTCCTGATTGCTAAGCTTGGAAAAGAGAAGTGGTCAGCAGCCTAAAACAGGGCCACGTCCGGTCTGAAGGTGCTGCTCGTTCCATCAGGAACATCCAGAGCAAGCTTTAAATTCCTGGCTGTGAGAACAGGCGCAGGGACAACTGGGCAGAGAGACGTCCAGGTCACAGCAGCAGCTGGCTTTTTCCATAAAGTGCAACCCTCTTGGGGAACAGAGTTCAAGTCAACTGAGGACCCAAGGGGGGGCCTTGGAGCTGGTGCAGGCAGAGACTGCAGGGCTCCAGCAGTTGGCTAAAAGCAGGCACGCTTGCAGGGGAACCTGGAAAGAAAGGACTGGAAGCAAAGATCCTGAAATGACCCAACTGGGGCCAAGGGGACAGCACTAAGGGACAATATGGAAGGGAAAATCCAGGGGACATTTACTGCATGCAAACAGCATATTGGAAGGAGACCCCAAGTTGTCACCAATGGGAAGTCAAAGCAGTGGGGAAACAGACTGGAGAATGGAGGTGGAAGCTGGCAGAACTGAGGGTCAGGCCGGTGCCGTGGCTCAATAGGCTAATCCTCCGCCTGCAGCGCCGGCACACCAGGTTCTAGTCCCGGAGGGGTGCCAGATTCTGTCCCAGTTGCCCCTCTTCCAGGCCAGCTCTCTGCTGTGGCCCAGGAGTGCAGCGGAGGATGGCCCAAGTGCTTGGGCCCTGCACTCGCATGGGAGACCAGGAGAAGCACGCAGCTCCTGGTTTCAGATCAGCATGGTGCGCCGGCCGCAGCACACTGGCTGCAGCAGCCATTGGAGGGTGAACCAACAGTAAAGGAAGACCTTTCTCTCTGCCTCACTGTCCACTCTGCCTGTCAAAAAAAAAATAAAAAGTTTAAAAAAAAAAAAAAAGAACTGAGGGTCAAGGCAGCAGGATCAGAACAAAGAGATGAGTCTGTGTCCTGAGTTCTTTGTGGAAGACGCCTCTCCCATGGCTGCAGTGGTCACTCGCAGGGGTAGGGAAACTTTTCTTTCAAGGGCCATTTGGATATTCATAACATCATTAGTGGACCACACAAAATGACCAACTTACCAATCAGCCTGCTATGGGGCTGGCACTGTGATGCAGCAGGTTAAGCCTCTGTGTGTGATGCTGGCGTACTATATGGGTGCCGGTCTCAGCTGCTCCTCTTCCAATCCACCTCCTTGCTAATGAGCCTGCAAGAGCAGTAGAAGATGACCCAAGCATTTGGACCCCGGCTATTCACATAGGAGACCTGGATGGAGTTCCTGACTCCTGGCTTCAGCCTGGCCTAGCCCCAGCTGTTGCAGCCATTTGGAAAGTAAACCAGTGGTTAGAAGATTGATCTCTCTCTTTCTGGAACTGCCTTCAAAATAAATATTAAAAAAAAATTTACCCTGCTTTAGATTTTTAAAAAAACCTTTATATATTTATTTGAAAGAGGGAGAAAGATCTTCTATCTACTGGTTCACTCCTCAAATGGCCACAATGCCCAGCACTGGACCAAGCAGAAGCCAGGAGCCTGGAATTCTATCTGGGTTTCCCATGTGGGTGGCAGGCAGGGACCCAAGCAGTTGGGCCTTCTGCTGCTTTCCCAGGCACATTAGCAAAGAGCTGGATCAGAAGTGGGGCAGCTGGGACTCAAACCGGTGCTCATATGCAGGCGGCAGCTTAATTCACTGTACCGCCACGCTGGGCCCAGATGACTGAAATTTGAATGCCACCTGAGGTTGTCTTGGCAGGGCCAGGCCACATGATTTCACAGGCCTTTTACAGCCCATGGGCTGGGCGTTCCCCACCCTGCAAAAGGAAGTATCTAGTAGCTTGGACAAAGACAATGGAACAAAAGAATTAAAAATCAACTAAGACTTCTTCCCTTTAGACCATGCCCTTGAATTTTAGGAGTAAGTACGAGAACCACAGTCTCTCCCTCTCCATTGTGCTTCTGCGCAAGTACAAGAGACCTTGCAGAAAAGGGTTGGAGCTTTTGGAGTTTGCATACAGAACCCACATAGTCTAAGGATATCCGTTATCTCATACAACAGGAATCCAGCTGAGAAGAGCAGTGCCAGGGTGATTTAGAGCAGAGCCCAGAGCTGATGACAAGGACCCAGAGCCTGCACACCCACTCCCTTCCCATTCTTCAAGGGGTCCTCTGAGGATGGCTCTTCCTCGTGTCCTCTGGAGGTTTAGGCATCAACCCAGACAACAATGTTAAAGGCAGAGGAAAGACAAAACCTTTCCCTTGTATATGCTTTAAAAAAAAGATTTATTTATTTATTTGAAAGAGTTACAGAGAGAGGGAAGGAGAGGCAGAGAGAGAGAGTCTTCCATCTGCTCATTCACTCCCCAGTTGGCCTCAATGGCTGGAGCTGTGCCAATCCAAAGGAGTCAGGAGCTTCTTCTGGGTCTCCCACATAGGTGCAGGGACCCAAGGACTTGGGCCATGTTCTACTGCTTTCCCAGGCCATAGCAGAGAGCTGGATTGGAAATGGAGCAGTCAGGACTTGAACTGGCACCCATATAGGATGCCAGTACTGCAGGTGGCGGCTTTACCCGCTAAGCCACAGCACTGGCCCCTGTATATGCTTCTTAGGAGCCAGGAGTCCCTTCCCAGGAGAGTCTCCCTACCTTTCCCTCACCTCTTTTCAGCAGAACTGCATCACACTCCTGTGCCTGGGGGGAAAGAGCTCAACAGGCAGAGGGGGCAGATAAAGTCTCCTGTGGGACCTTGCCCTGAGGCCCATGGCAGAATTGGGACTGGCCTCACAGAGGCGAAGGGGTGAAGGTCCAAACTGCGCGTGGAATTGCTCTGGTTAGTAGGAAAGGGAAGGGCACAGGATGTCCCTGAGCCACACCAGCTCTGGCTCGCCGCTGGCTCCCTGCCTTCCCCCATCCTTTGTGGACAACTATAACAGAGAAGTAGTGGAGGTGACACAGCCAAGGCTTCTCAGAAAAGGCAACTCTCAAATCCAGCCCCTCTGATTCAGTCGGACGCACTGTCTACTGTCGCTCCCCCTCTTCGTGGAGGAGCAACACAGGACCCTGCGCTGTTCTTTCGTCTGCTCGGCCCTCCCCGGGTTGACTGCTGGTTCTTCCCGGGTTGGCTGCTGTCCCTTCCACCTCCGTGGAAGGGCAGTTCCCCCTGGCCGCATTCCCCACTTCCGCAGGGGAGCGGCACACCGCCGGCCGGCTCTCTGGGGGGCTGCACAGGCGTTCCTTCAGCTAGATGTTCCCCTTAGATGTTCCTGGTGCATGCCGTCTCTCTCCTCCTTTATAGTCCTCCTCCGCCAATCCTAACTCGGCTGCCCACACGCCGAGTACGCTGCTCTCCAATCAGGAGCAAGTCCTACAGTTTATTGGTTGAACTGGAGGCAGCTGGGTAGAAGCTGTTTTCTCCTCTCCCAGCGCCATATTGTAGGAGAGCAGATGCATAGAATAAGTCTTAATTCCAGTAACTTAGTCTAGTCCGAGCTGCTCCCCACAGAGGAGAGCAGATGCATAGAATAAGTCTTAATTCCAGTAACTTAGTCTAGTCCGAGCTGCTCCCCACAGATCCCCCTTTCTTTTTATTTTTTGGCGTTGATACGCGCCTGTCTTCGGTGTCCCGCGGCACACACTCTGCTCTACTTGCTAGAGTTGCCACAGGCTCTTACAAGTCCTATCAATCAGGAAAACCGAATCCGGGTCCTCTCTTCGCCATTGTGAGGAGGTTTTTAGGCGCTGATGCGTGCCTGTGTTCGGTGCCCTGCAGCGCATGCTCTGCTCTGCCCGCAGGGGCTTACAAAACCTATCAGGCAAACCGAATCCAAGCCTTCTCATTGCCGTATTGTGGGGGAGACTTATTAGTGTTGGTTTGTGCCTATCTTCGGTGACCTGCAGCTCATGCTTTGGTCGAGCTGCTTGCTGGTGCTTACCGCCTTAAATCAGGCAGACCGAATCCAAGCCTCCTAATTGTTGCATTGTGGGGAAGCCTTACTGATGTTAATTCGTGCCTGTCTTCGGTGACCTGCGGCGCATAAGCTGCTAGCCGCCCAGGTGCTCATCGCCTCACTTAATCAGGCAGACCGAATCCAAGCTCTCACATTGCAGTGTTGTAGGGAGGCCTTTCTATTTCTCTATTTCTCTATCTCCGGGCATTCCTATTTCTCCCATTTTACTTCTATCTTCCAGCATTCCTATTTCTCTCATCTTACTTCTAAACTTCTGTTTCTCTTATCCCTGCGGCTTCCCGGTGCCTCGCCCTGCCGGCAGCTTCACGGCTCCACGCGGCTTCCCGGCGCCTCGCCCCGCCGGCGGGCTCCGCCCCGAGGCTGCTTCTCGGCGGCTCGCCCCGCGGCAGCTTCACGGCTCTGCGCGGCTTCCCGGCGCCTCGCCCCGCCGGCGGGTTCCCGGCTCTGCGCGCACGCTCCGCGGTCTCCACACACTTCGCGCCCGCACCACGGCCTCGCGCCAATGCCCCGTGCTCTCTCTGCACGCGGCGGCTTCCGCGAATGTTTCTGCCACCACCGGCATTCAGTCCAAGTTCCCCGGACTAACCTGGCGAATCCTGGCGGCCCACGTCTCTGCCTCTGGTTCCAGATCTTCGCCTCTTGCTCCCCAGGGTGACTTGAAGAATTCCAAGATGGCTTGGCCTGCACTCGCGGCTTCATCCTCCCTAACATTTTTCTCTACCCGGTGTGTTTCCCTAAGTTTTCTTCCAACAATATTCCTCCCTCATTTCTCCTGGCCTCTCCCCACAGTCCGTATCCAAGTCTAAGTTTATTATAGGTTTCACTTTCACTTTCAACCTGCAGTCCGTATCTGAGTCTAAGTTTCTTCTTGCTTTCACTTTAAATCCTAACTTCTTTCCCACAGTCCATATCCGAGTCCAAGCCTCCTCCAGGTTTCACTTTCGCTTTCAATCTCCTAGCTTCCCCGCCATAGTCCGCATCCGAGTCTATGCCTAGGCTTTCAATAGCTTCTTCCGGCACCTTTCTTTTCCGGCTTTCCCCTAGGCTCTTCGCTAGTCTCTCTCTCCGGTATTTTCCTGCTTCTTCCCGTTTCTTCCCTCCTAAGTTTGCTATCCGAGTCACGGCACCATTATGTCGCTCCCCCTCTTCGTGGAGGAGCAACACAGGACCCTGCGCTGTTCTTTCGTCTGCTCGGCCCTCCCCGGGTTGACTGCTGGTTCTTCCCGGGTTGGCTGCTGTCCCTTCCACCTCCGTGGAAGGGCAGTTCCCCCTGGCCGCATTCCCCACTTCCGCAGGGGAGCGGCACACCGCCGGCCGGCTCTCTGGGGGGCTGCACAGGCGTTCCTTCAGCTAGATGTTCCCCTTAGATGTTCCTGGTGCATGCCGTCTCTCTCCTCCTTTATAGTCCTCCTCCGCCAATCCTAACTCGGCTGCCCACACGCCGAGTACGCTGCTCTCCAATCAGGAGCAAGTCCTACAGTTTATTGGTTGAACTGGAGGCAGCTGGGTAGAAGCTGTTTTCTCCTCTCCCAGCGCCATATTGTAGGAGAGCAGATGCATAGAATAAGTCTTAATTCCAGTAACTTAGTCTAGTCCGAGCTGCTCCCCACAGAGGAGAGCAGATGCATAGAATAAGTCTTAATTCCAGTAACTTAGTCTAGTCCGAGCTGCTCCCCACAGTCTACCCCACTGCACGGTTCTTTCTTGTAACATTTAATCGTGTTGGCTAAGGCTCAAGGTGAGGACATGGCCGTGAAATGAGAAGACACATCCAACACTGTGATAATGAGATGTGGCCATTTTGGTGGAAACAGCAAGGGGCTCAGAATCAGACGGATCTGGCTTGAGTTGGCTCCATTGTCTGGCTGAGAGGCACTGGCACTTCCGTCATCAGCCTAGGCCCGCCTCCACCACACTCCTTTGCATGGGAGTCCCTTCAAGAGAGGCAGTGCTGTGAGGGATGCCATGCAGATGATGTAAAGTCCATGGACAATGGCTTAGCTGGGGAGAGACAGGAACCACATACCCCCATTTTCTCTCCTCTCACCTGGTGTCCATTACTGCTACAGCTTGAACACGATTTACCCCAACTCCTGCAGATGGTTAAGTCCCACAGTCACCTACCAATGGTACATAACAGGGTGTAGGCTTGATGTGATGATGGTGTTTGGAGGTCAGGCCTTAAGGATGTGGTGGGATTGGATCAGATTTCTAGGGTGGAGTCCGTTGGCTTGGGAAGGAGAGAGCACAGGGCTGAGTCTGCTCCATGTCTCTCTGCTTCCCACTGTGCCGCATGGTCTCCCTTCCACACGCATTCCACCACCCACCCCCTCATCAGACTCCAGACCAATGGGGTCGCCCATCTTGGACTGTGAACCTCCATAACCAGGAGCTGAAATAAATCTTCCTTCATAAGTACCTTGTCTTGAGCATTTTAGCTACAGTAATGAAAATCTATAATTACTACCCACCCACCTTGGCCAACCCCAACCAGAAGCCAAAGAGAAACAGAAGGGCGGGTAATGATGGGGAGGGGCCAGATGGGCAAAGGAGAGGAGCCAGAATGGTTGCTGGCCGTGCCTGCTCCATACCAGATGTGCAGGCGGAAATGGATGTCACTTCCAAGCTTGCTTCTTTCTCTGAGAAGTTTGCTTTATTTTCAGAATCCCTAAGTCAAGTTCTAGAAGAAAGAAAAGTCATACTTCTCACAGATGGAAGCAGGCTTGGCACTCTAGGCCGTGGATGAGGGACCATGGCTCCCAGCCCCCCTGCCCCTCTCCCCTCTCATTTTCCGGCCTCTGCAGATATACAATGGGCCATCCTCTCAGGCTGAGTCCACGTGCCCCACAAGCTCCTCCACTCTAGCTGCACTGACCTGTGGGGCAGCCGGATGCTCACGAGCAAGTCTGCCAGCAGCCATGGTATCAGCGGCCACGGCATCCGTCTTCTGCTATGGTGACAGCATCAACAGCGGCAGATCTCAAGGAGATTTTCCTTGAGTGGGGGTGATTCCTGCTGACCAGCGTTGACACAGCCGCGCTGCCTTCCCTGTGCCTGTCCATGACCAGAGAGTGATGACAGGCCACTAGGCCACTCTCAACTCAAGAGCTGGGCGTCTGGAGCCCCCCCTGCGCCTTCTGCCAGCTCGGGATGAGTCAGTGCGCGGTGAGAGTGAATGAAGTACAAATGGAGACTGAGAAGCAGGGGCGTTTGACTCCCATGACTCTCACGGCACCTTGGCTCCCCCATCGCCTCGATGCCTCCGGTATTCATTTGCCCTCCTCACCTTGTTCTCATTCCAGAGCCCTCGTTCTGAGACCTCCACCTGCAGATTCGGGAGGAAGATCCAGCACTTCCGCCCAGCTCGCTCCACTGCTGCGGGCGGAGCGCACTTCCCAGTGCCAGAAGAAAACCAGCTTCGTTCCAGAGCAGGCCGGGCCCCTCAGCCCTGATTTACCTGAGATGCCGCCTGCACAGGGCCTCCTGTTCTGACTAAGATGTTGGGTGCTGCTTCCTGCTTATTTACCGGACAAATGCCTGGTGACTTGACTCATAGGCGTTGCAATCTTTACACATGCCTTCCTTTTCACCCCTTACTCAACTGTTGAGCGAGCCAGAGAGAACAGATTTTTAATTGGATTCCTGCTTTGATAAGATCTCATGTGTTCCCTTTAAACACCTAGAGGACTTTTTATCTTCCTGTTCTGCTAACTTGTAGTGGGGTTGGAGTGGGGGCAGCTGTTCTCAGCAATAAGAAATGTCTCGGTAATTACAAGGTAATTTAGAAATGCATAGATCATTCCACAAATGGGGAGGATTCAGTACAAGTCATGTTCCTTCTCAAAAGCAGCCGTTGCCTTTACGTAATGGATGTGTGGAAGAACGTGCTGTCTTCTGTGCCTAGAGTTATTTGCTTCAGTTATCTTGGTGAGCTTCAATTCTGCCTCCTCCTCTTCCTTTGAAAGAGAGAACATTGTTTATTCAGAAGGATATCCAGTTCTCTCCTAATGCATCAGGTGCCTGTAGTGTCACAGAGGCAGAGTGCCTATCACAGCCTGTTCTGTGGGAGTGGGTGGAGCTTCCTTGCTCAACTAACTGCTGGGTATTAGCATCACACCCTTCAAGAAGTGGCTCGCAGCCCACTTTTCACATTCAACTCACCTGGTAGTGGGGGCGATATTGATTTCCTGGGCCCCACCCTGGAGAGTCTGATTCAATGGATCTGAGGTCAGGCTCAGGCATTGCTAGGTTTCAAAATCTCCCCAGGTTGTGGACTACTGCCCTATGCCTGGCTGTGTTGCCCTGAGGACTAGGTAACGCTCTTCTGAAACTCAAAAGGAGATTCTCAAGCTAGTTGGCTACCTGCAGCCAATAGTACCCAGCTCTGAAGAAGGAAGGAAATGTAACACCAAAAGCCTCAAGGGCCCAGGTTCTTAGAAGCCCAGTGTTCCTATTGGAGCACTGGGTGACTGTAATGATGCTTCCTTCCCTCTCTTTCCACCTTCCACCAGCCCATGGAAATGCATGTGCACAAATACACACACACACACTACACAAACTCCTGCTTTAGCCCACCTGGCACAGAACATGGAAGCAGCCAATGTGTTTGTCCAAATCTCTTCTTGTCTTTCCTGGGAGGCAGGTGGTCTCCGTGTAATGCTGGTTGCCTTATATCTTCAGGTATTTGTTTGGAATTCCAGCACATCCTCTCATGGTCATGATGTGATCACAATTCTGAGCTCAGCTCAACACAGCCTATTTACCTACAATACAACTAAAGCCAAGTACAAAAAAATTCTAGATTACTGTGGATTTAGAACATTAACAACATAGGTCAACCATACTAGATTCCTGTGACACCCAAGTGTTCCATTATGGCAGAGGATAGCAGTGACACAGAATAGCAACGACGCAGGGCAGAGGAAAGTTATGGACTCCAGAGGAAGAAGAAAAAAAAAGGCTGAGAGATGAAGCTTTGAAGACCAAGGACAGGGAGTGTAACAGCTAAGTTTTAGGGGCCGGTGTTGTGGTGTAGCAGGTTAAGCCTCCACGTGCAGTGCCGGCATTCCATATGGGCACCCGTTCGAGTCCTGGCTGCTCCACTTCCGATCCAGCTCCCTGCTAATGCACTTGGGGAAGCAGTGGAAGATGGCCCAAGTCCTTGGGCCCCTGCACCCATGTGGGAGACCTGGAAGAAGCTTCTGGCTCCTGGCTTCAGTCCAAGGCAGATGCTTCCATTTGGGGAATGAACCGGCAGATGGAAGATCTCTCTCTCTCTCTCTCTCTCTCACCCCACTCTCCTCCTCTCCCCCCATAACTCTTTCAAATAAATAAATAAATAAATCTTTTAAAAAAGAGCTAAGTTTTAAGGGCCAGGGAATGGGGTGGGGAACAGTGGTTGAGGTGGTATTAGTTGTGGGTTGCCTATTTAGCAGATCATTGACACCCACAAGGGGATATCTGGGAATCTTTTAAAGTTCTCAGATATTTCCACAATATATATCTGATAAAGAACTTGTAATGTAAAACATACAAAGAACTCTTAAAATTCAACAATAAGAAAATTAAAATCCTGATTTAAAAATGGGCAAAATATTTGAGTAGACATCTCACTAAAGCATATACACATATAGCAAATAAGCATATGAAAAATCTTTAACATTGTATATAACAGGGGAATGGCAAATTAATAATGAAATGCCATTACGTGTCTATTAGAGTTCTGGGGGCCAGCAAGTGGCATAGTGGGTAAAGCTGCTACCTGTGTGTTCAAGTCCTGGCTGCTCCACTTCTGATCCAACTCCCTGAAAATTCCCTTCGGAAAAGCAGCAGAAGGCCCAAGTGCTTGGGCACCTACCGCCATATAGGAGACCCAGATGAAGCTCCTGGTTGGCTTCAGCCTGTTTCAGCCCTGGCCATTAGGCCATCTGGAGTGATCCAGTCCATGGCAGATCTCTCTCTCTCTTTCTTGCTCTCTGTCTCTGTCTCTATCTCTGTCTCTCCCTCTCTTTCTGTAACTCTGACTTTCAAATAAATAAATCTTTTTAAAAAGAATAGGTAAATTCCAAACACTGACAACACCAAATGCTGGTGATGACAGGAATAGTAGCAACTCTCCTTTAAAGAAAAATTTATTTAATCATTTGAAAGGCAGAGTTACAGAGAGAGAGGGAAAGATCTTCCATCTGCTGGTTTATTCCCCAAATGGCCACAATGGTCAAGGCTGAGCCAGGCCAAAGCCAAGAGCCAGGGGCTTCTCCCCAGTCTCCCATATGGGTGGCAGGGGCCTAAGCACTAGGGTCATCTTCCACTTCTTTCCAACGTGCATTACCAGAGAGCTGGATTGGAAGTAGAGCAGCTGGGACAAGAACTGGTGCCCGTATGGGTGCTGGCATTGCAAGCAGCAGCTTAACTCACTATGCCTCAATGCCGGCCCCACCGATGGGACTTTTTAAGACTTACCATATGATCCCAAAAGTAAACCTGGGTGTTTTTTCAAATAAAGTTGAAAATGTATGTTTGCCCAAAAACTTACACACAAATGTTTGTAACAGCTTTATTCTTAAAAAAAGAAATAATTTTAAATGAAAAAAATTAACTTATCTGAAAAGCAGAGAGATAGAGAGGTCTCCCACCTGCTAGTTAACTTCTCAAATGCCTTCAGTGACCGGGGTGGGCAAGCCTGAAGCTGGGAGACAGGAGCTCCATCCAGGTCTCCCGGGCGGGTGGCAAGGACTCAACTACTTGGGCCATCACCTGCCGCCTCCCAGAGTGTGCATCCCCAAGAAGCTGGAATTGGGAGCAGGCTCTCGGATGTGGGATGTGAGCATCTTGAGGACTGTGCCAAACAGCTGCCCCAGAGCTTTATTCTCAATTGCCAGAAACTGGAAACCACCAGGATTTCCTTCAGTGGCTAAACGCTAAGCAGTGGTACATTTACATGAAGGAATATGATTCAACAATTAGAAGAATGAGCTGGGGCTGGCATTGTGGCAAAGCAGGTTAAGCTGCCACCTACAACCATGGCATCCCATATAGACCCCTGCCACACACTTGGGAGATGCTTCTGGCTCCTGGTTTTGGCTTGGCCCAGCTCTGTCCATTGTAGCCACTTGGAGAATGAACCAGGAGGTGGAAGATCGCTCTCCCTCGCTGTTACTCAGCCTTTCAAATAAATAAAGCAGATCTTTAAGAAAAAAAGCAAGCTATTTAGCCACAAGAATACACAGAGAAACCTTAAATGCATATTGCTAAGTGAAACAAGCTGATCTAAAACGCCTACATCTTTTATGACTCTGAAGCTAAAAAGAGACAGTAAAAAGACCAACGGTTGCTAGGGGTCCTGGGGCAGGAGGATGGGAGGAATCGCAGAGCCCAGAGGATTCACAGGGCAGTGAATCTACTCCGTACACTAATGTAATGGTGGGCATAGGACATATGGATTTGTCAAAAATATATCCATAGAATATAAAATGCAAAGAAGGAACCCTAAGGTAAACTATGGACTTTAAAAAAATATCCCAAAATGTTGGTAACCAATGTATTTGTCTAGATGTGATACAAGCCAACAGTTGGCCAAACATATCAAAGGTCAGGGACCACTTTGAGCTTTCCCCTCCTATGTCACCAAGATTCTGAAGTGCACAGCAACTGACAAAGCTACTGTGTTCACAGGTGGTGGGCGGTCACCTAGGCACGCTCCCCCGAAAGTGATTCACCGCTGCACGCCAGGCAGCTCTTCAAATTCATGTTCCTGGAAGATTACAAATTATGACTTGTCATCAACCTCCTAGGCCCCTGCTGAATAGTTAAAATGAGATGAGAACAGGCTGCTATGTTGGTATTTCAGCAACGATGAGCTATTGACAGTGCGAGATGGAGGAGGAACTGACTGTCTTTGGGATCAAGAAGTGGTCCAGGGAAGATTAGCAATAGGAGAGGAAGCTGATGTGCCTGATAAGGAATGACTTCAAAGTTGTAAAATAGAGAGGTGCAGTTTTTAGAAGTAAGCCAGTAAGAAACAAATTGGTTCACTTCGTTAATAAACTCACTGCTTTTTACCTGTCATGTCCAACAAATGGCTCATGAATTGGCCTGTATTCTTGGGCTCCACAAAACTGAGAGCGACAGAAAGGTGAATGATGTTTGCAGGTGAGTAAGTGGAGCTAAGTTCTCAAGTAACTAGACTTGAAAATGAAGGTCACACAACAGGGCTTTCTGCAAGGAAGAGAATTGGGCATCCGCTGGGGGAAACAGCATTCAAGGCATGGGCACTCGGGAAAAGTCCCGAAGGATTGTGGGGCTTTTTACGGAAGGAGGTCATGCCAGGTGACAGTCCAGACCAAGAGGGCATCGTCAGCGGTGACCCAGAAGGGTGAGGACAACATTCAGTGCTGCAGTTTGGCCGGAGTGGGACACATACAGGGGGCAGGGGAACGTGTGGCTAAGGGTGAAGTTTGGACATTAAGTGGAGAGTTTTGAGTTCAGGGCTAAAGCATTTGCTCTTAATTCCGTAGACACTTACCTGGCATTCTCTCCTGTCTCATTTAGATGAGACTCGAAAATTTTCCTTCTCACATCTTCTCTGAGAGAACAACACCACCTGGGTAGATGACCCTAGCGCAGCGGGAGGGCCCAGAGGCCCTGGAGGCCACGGTTGCAGCTGGGGCCAAGGCCACCGAGGCTCACCCAGACAAGGACAAGGAGTGACTTGCTGTCACCTAGCTGGGGCTCTTGGGCAAGGATTTGAGGACCAAGTCCCTGGGGGAGACCTGTCTCTTCTCTCTGTCCACCCAGGAGTCTGAGATCATTGCCTTTTTCCTGCGGACATCCTCACGAATGAGGATGCAAAAGCAGACCCTTGCTGGTCAGCAGACCAGGTTCGAGCATGTGTTGCCATGGGGACTACACGGCCATATTGGCCTGGGTGTTAGGTGCTCCAAGGAGGTAGCCACCAGCATCTGAGGGGCCATCATCCTGGCCAAGCTCTCCGCTGTGCCCACATGAAAGGCCACCAGGGGAACAAGGTGTGACCATGCCTTGCAAGGTGACTGGCCACTGGGGCTGTGTGCTGGTGCGCCTCATCCCTGCCTCCAGGGGCACTGGCACTTTTAGGCCCTTGTGCCCACGAAGTTGCTGCTGATGGCTGCTGCAATGACTGCCCCCCAGAAAAACAACACCAAGGCCACCTTGTGTGCCATCTCCGGGACCTGCAGCTGTCGGACCCCTGTCCTCAGGAATTCACTGGCCATCTGGTGAAAGACTCCCATCAGAGGTTCTGAGCGGAGGACCCAGACTCCAGCCATGGCTACAACATAGAGTTTTTATACAAGGACATAAAGTGAATTAAGCCTGTAAATAAAAAAAAAAAGGACAATAAATGATTCTCTGTGCCTGGTGCTGATGCTGCTAGACATTTCCCTTCCTCCCGCCTTCCTTGGTTCTCTGTCCTCTTCCTCCCCTTTCTCCCTGTGCTCCTAGTAGTTTCAGATCCCCTTCCAGCCCACTCCCCTCTTCAAATCAAGGTGCAGTAGCTGGCCTAATCTAATCCATCACCTTAGTTCTAAATTTTTTTTCACATTCATTTGAAAGACAATGTGAGAGAGAGAAAGAGAGAGAGAGAGAGAGAGGTCTTCCATCTGCTGGTTTATTCCCTAAATGGCTGCAATGGTCAGGGCTTGGCTGATCTGAAGCCTGGAGCCAGGAGTTTCTTCCAGGTCTCCCACATGGGTGCAGTGGCTCAAGGACTTGGGCCATCTTAATGCTGCTTTCCCAGGCCATAGCAGAGAGCTGGATCAGAAGTGGAGCAGCTGGGACTTGAACCGGTACCCATATGGGATGCCAGTGCTGCAGGCCAGAGCTTTAACCCGCTGTGGCACAGCACCGCCCCCTCCCTGGTCCTAATTTTAAGGATTCTCTGAGATGTTTCTCCCATCCTAACTCAACATAAGCCACCAAATAAACAGCTCTCTCTTCTCTGACTTCTTAAAAAAAAATCTTTCCTTAATCACCAAGTTAACAGCTCTATTCACAGATTTAAAAGTTCCTGGGAAGTGGTAGAGAGGAGAGCGCTGGGGGCCCAGATGGGGATTCCGTCCTTAGCTGGGGGGCGGTAGTTAATGCAAACCTAGGAATGAAGCTGGCCAGCCACAGGCACACTCTCTCCCAGGAGCAAACAGCCTCTTAGAAGAGTGTCATTATCCCCTTTTTACTCATTCCATAGCGTTTACTCAGTGTCTTCTCTGACCCCAGCACTATGTAGGTTTAGGAGATGGTTGTAAAAAACAATGTTCCTGTTGGGCGCTGTGGCTCACTAGGCTAATCCTCTGCCTGTGGCACTGGCACACGGGGTTCTAGTCCCGGTTGGGGCACCGGATTCTGTCCCAGTTGCTCCTCTTCCAGGCCAGCTCTCTGCTGTGGCCCGGGAAGGCAGTGGAGGATGGCCCAAGTGCTTGGGCCCTGCACCCCATGGGAGATCAGGAGGAAGCACCAGGCTCCTGGCTTCGGATCGGCTTAGTGTGCCAGCCGTAGCGGCCATTTGGGGGGTGAACCAACAGAAGGAAGACCTTTCTCTCTGTCTCTCTCACTGTCTAACTCTGCCTGTCACAAAAAGAAATAATGTTCCTGGGATGAGGAGTGTGGTCATCTCTAGAGCTGTGCTTCATTAAAGGGTACACAAAAACTCCCCCAGGGATCTTGCTAAATGGTATTCTCATCAGTAGGTCTGCACTGGGGCAGGGTGTGCACTTCTAACCTGAGGCACTGGAGTAGCCTGGCCGGCAACTGGAGAAGCAAGAGAAGTTTCCAGATGTGTAGGAGGACAGCCGCAGGTGAGTTTTGCTTTTAAACGTGAACTTTCCCAACTAAAAGAAGTGCTGGGGGGAGGTTAAGTAGCAGGAACCCATCCGGCCATGGCCGAGGCTGCGGTCGGTCTCCTCCCAGTCTTTGCCCCCAGCCAGGCACCCCGCTTCTCAGAGGCAGCCTCCCCGCCTCGCCCTCTCTGCCCCCACATACAGGCACCACATATATGCTCAAGAAACCGCTAGACCCAGTCTCTACGGATGCCACACCTCCCCAGTTAAAAATGCAGTTATGGATAATGTAGATGCATATGCTACTGGACTAATGTGTATTTTGACTTTTAAAATGGGACTAGAATTTCTCATACTTTCATTCCATACTTAGAATGTTATTCTTCCAGCTTCAGTTAGGACCTTAACTTATTTTAGCTATCCTTTGCATGCCTCCCCTTCATCTTATTATTATTGCTAATAATAAAGGCTGCCCAGGAGAGGCATTCCACCTCAAGCAAGAATGGCCAGACTCACGTCCTTCCGCTACTCTCAGTCACCGGCAGGGGGCGGTCTAGGGCCAGTGTGGTCTCCGCATGACCACTGCAGCCCCTGGAAGATGTCCATCAACTGCTGGCTGTGCAGCACTGTCTCTCGAACAATTCTGTGGCTGCCACCAGAATATGCACTTATTTTTTCAAATTTTTTAAAAAATCACAAAAGCTTTAAATAGAAGTTAAAATACTATATTGTGGGGCTTATTGCATAAGTAGATAAAATATATATAGCAACCATAACACAAAGGATGAGAAGATAAATAGAACCAAGCCACTGAAGAACTGTGTGTTCTGTGAAGAAGTTACCAAGATTGATATATAAACACTGAGTAGGTTGCAGTGAGTTAAAGAAGTTTTATAGTTCCAGAACAATCACCACAAGAAAATAATTCAAAGAAGTACTGCTAAAAAGCCATTAGAGGAATTCAGCTGGAATATTAAATATATTTGATTAGCCCAAAAATAAAAGAAAGAAGAAAAAAACACAGATAGGATAAAGAAAAAAAATAGCAACTTACAGACCTAAATCTAAGCATATTCAAAAATACATCAGGAGGTTTATAGACTAAATATCCCAACTTAAAGACAGAGATGGTCAGACTGGATGGATGGCCAGATGCCATCGACAAGAGCACATCTTAAACATAAAGACTCAGACACATCGCAAGAACCAGGTCGATAAAGATACATCTTGAAAGCGGTTAACATGACATTGAAGTGGCTAAAGTAACATTCGACAAATAGACTTCAAGACAGAGTGTCACCAGACCCGAAGAAGCGGCTCTTCATCATCACAGAGGTTTCAATTCAAAGGAAGACATAACAATTACAAATGATTCTTGGAACGTTAAACAGTTATCTATGGACCAGTGGATCTAATTCCTAGGTCATGAGCAAGAGAATGGAAACCTATGACTTCGGGGGATACTCAGACAGGATTGCTGGCTCATATGGTTTTTCTATTTTTAATGTTTTTAAAGATTTACTTATTTATGTACTTATTTGAAAGGCAGAGTGACAGAGTGGGAAAGAGAAAGAGAGAGAAAGAGAAGAGGGAAAGAAAATCTTCCATCTGCAGGTTCACTACCCAAAGGCCACACACAACAGCCAGGTCTGGGCCAGGCCAAGCCAGGAGCCAGGAACTCCATCCTGGTCTCCCATGCGGACGGCACGGGTCTTACTGCTTGAGCTGTTCGCCTGCTACCTCCCAGGTTCGCGTTAGCAGGAAGCTGGATCCGAGGCAGGTAGCTAGGACCTGACCCAGCACGCCGACACGGGACGCCGACACGGGACGACCATGTGGGACGCCGGCATCACAAGCAGATACTCGACTCTGCACCAGGACGCAGCTGCTATCTTTAATTTTGGGGGGAATCCCCATACTTCTTTCCATAGTGGCTTCTCCATTTCACATTCCTGCTAACAATGTTTAATGACTCTGATGTCTTCATCCTTGCCAATGAGAGTGCTGCTTTTTTGTATTTTAATAATAGCCATACCCTAACAGGTGTGCAGCGACGGCTCATAGTTTTGATCTGAATTGATTTCTTCAGTGACATTGACCATCTTGTCACCTTCAGAGGCGTGTCTGGTCAAGTCTAGTCCATTTTACAAATCAGTTCGTTCTTTTTTTTTTCTTTCTTTTGACTTGAAAGGGTTTCTTATATTCTCTGGAAATTAAACTCTTATCAGAGATAAGGTTTACAAATACTTTCTGCCACTCCGTAAGTTGCCTTTTCTGCCTTTGGTTTGTTGCCTTAGCTTTATAAAAGCTTCTTAGTTTATAGTCGCATTTGTGCGTTTCTGCTTTGATATCCTATCTGTGGAGTCACTGCCAAGACCAACCCCCGGGAGCTTCTTCCTTCTGTTTCTTCTAGGAATTCCACGCTGTCAGCTCTTACATTTCCATCTATAATCCATTTGGAGTTGACTTTTGTGTGTGATGTAAGCTAAGGGACTAATTTTATATTTTGTATGTGGATATCCAGTGTCCCCCACTATCTGTTGAAGAGACTGGCCTTTCTCCAATGCACATTCTTGGCACCCTTGTTGAAGAACAGCTGTGTATGTGTGGATTTATTTTTGGGTTTTCTATTCTGTTTCATTGGTCTGCAGGTCTGCCTTTATGCCAATACCATACATTTTGAATTACTATAGCTTTGTAATATCATAGCTCAGAAGAGCTGTGAGACTTCCATCTTTGTTCTTTCTCAAGATTGATTTGGCTATTTGAGGTTCTTTGTGTTTCCATGTAAATTTTAGAGCTTTTTTTCCTACATTTGTAAAAAATGCTACTGAGATTTTTATAGAAATGGCAAAAATGTGTAAATCACTTGGATTAGTGTGGACATGGTAACCAGGTTAAATCTTTTTTTTTAAGATTTTATTTATTTATTTGAGAGGTAGAGTTACAGACAGTGAGAGGGAGAGGCAGAGAGAGGTCCTCCTTCCGTTGGTTCACTCCCCAGATGGCCACAAGGGCCGGAGTTATGCTGATCCAAAGCCAGGCGCCAAGTGCTTCCTCCCGGTCTCCCACATGGGTGCAGGGGCCCAAAGACTTGGGTCTACTTCTACTGCTTTCCCAGGCTATAAGCAGAGGGCTGGATCATAAGAGGAGCAGCTGGGACTAGAACCGGGGCCCATATGGGAGGCGGAGGTTTAGCCTACTATGTCACAATGCCACCCCCAGTATTGTGTATTTTCCAGTGTATAAATATTTCATCTCCTTAGTAACGTTTATTCTTAAGTATTTTATTATGTCTGTTGTTGTTGTTATAAATGTGATTATTTTCCTAATTTCCTTTTCAGGTAGTTTATTGATAACCAAGAAAAAACAGCTTCTAAGAAACATGCCTGAACAATGTACTTTTCACCCATTAAAATTTGAAATGAAGAAATGAAAGATTACTATGCAAATTCTAATCAAAAGAAAGCCTATATACCAACATGGATAGCAGACAAAATAGAATTTAAGGAAATATTGTTTTTAGTAGACTTTAAGAATGATGCAACATAACAATGAAAAGTCCATTGGTAGTACCATTCATTAATATTTAGTTAGAGGAAAAGTGTCATGATATCTGTACTTTATATTCAAATGGCTCCCCAGGGCTAGCAGTGCCGTGGCATAGCTGGTAATGACACCACCTGCAATACCACATCCCCTGCAGACACAGGTTTTTGTCTGCACTGCTCCACTTCCAATCCAGCTCCCTGCCAATGCGCCTGGGAAGAACAGCAGATGATGGCCCAAGTGCTTCGGCCCCTGCCACTCACTTGGGAGACCTGGATGGAGTTCCTGGCCTTTGGCTTCTGCCTGGCTCAGCTCTGGCAGTTACAGCCATGTGGGGAGTGAACCAGCGGATAGATCTCTCACTTTCTCTCTCTGTGTAACTTTGGCTTTCAAATAAATAAATAAATAAATTTTTTTAAAAAAAATGGTTCCCCAAAAAAGTTGGAGGGAAAGAAATGTGACAAAATGTTAACAACTTGTAAATCTAAGTGGCACAGATATGTTCGTGTTGTGATTTCTCCAATTCATTGTATAGCTATTTCAATTTTTCTGTAGTTTTGAACGTTTTCAAAATAAAATTTTACTAGTAAAAAAATTAAGGATAGAGCCGGTGTTGTTGCACAGTGGGTCAAGCTATCACTTGTAACACTGGCATTCCGTGTGCAAGGGCAAGTTGACATACTGGCTGCTCCACTTCTGATCCAGCTCCCTGCTAATGAGCCTGGGAGGCAGCACACTATGGCCCAAGTACTTGGGTATATGTCTCCCATGTGGGAGACGCAGATGGGGTTCAGCGCTCCTGAGTTCAACCTGACTCAGCCCTGGCAGTGGTGAGCATTTGGGGAGTAAGGCAGCAGATAAGATATTCTCTCTTTCCCTCCCTCCCTCCCTTCCCTCTTTCTCTCTCCTTGTCACTATGGCTTTCAAATAAATCTTTTTAAAAAATTAGAGAAAATCCACTCTTAAATAATTCATGAGATAAAGAGGAAATCAGAAAAAAAAAATTCTAAAGCATTTAGAATAACAAATGAATTACCTATTTTTTTTTTTTAATTGACAGATAGAATTAGAGAGTGAGAGAGACAGAGAGAAAGGTCTTCCTTCCGTTGGTTCATTCCCCAAATGGCTGCTATGGCTGGAACTACACTGATCTAAAGCCAGGAGCCAGGTGCTTCTTCCTGGTCTCCCATGCAGGTGCAGGGGCCCAAGCACTTGGGCCATCCTCCACTGCCCTCCCAGGCCACAGCAGAGAGCTGGACTGGAAGAGGAGCAACCCGGACTAGAACCTGGCTCCCATATGGGATGCCGGTGCCACAGGCAGAGGATTAACCAAGTGAGCCACGGCGCCAGCCCCAAGAATTACCTATTAAAACCAGCAGAAAGTAGTTGGCACTATGGAGTAGTGGGTAAAGCCGCCTTCTGCAGTGTCAGCATCCCATGTGGGTGCTGGTTCGAGTCCCTGCTGCTCCACTTCCAATCCAGCTCCCTGCTATGGCCTGGGAAAGCAGAGAAGGATGACAGGAAAGAAGCTCCTGGCTCCTGGCTTCAGACAGGCCCAGCTCCAGCTGTTGTGGACATTTGGAGAGTGAACCAGTGGATGGAAGACCTTTCTCTCTGTCTCTCTGCCTCTGCCTCTCTGTAACTCTACCTTTCAAACAAATAAATAAATCCTTTAAAAAAATAAAAATAAACAAAACCTGCAGAAGACAAAGCAGTATTTAGAAGGAAACATATATCCTGAAATAGGTTGTTAAGACTAGAAAGATTTAAAATAAATGAAGAAATTCTTATATTCTGGAAGCTAGAAAATTAAATAACAGAATAAAATACAAAGAAAGTTAAGTAAATAATTAAGGTATAAATGAAAACAAATACTGATGAATAGAAAACAAACAGTGGGGAGTCAACACAACCCAGGGCTTATACTTTGAAAAATTAAGGAATATAATACCTACAAAGACTGAAAGAAAATGTTCAAATAAACAGTAGTAACAAAAGGGGAACAAAACACAGTAGATATTTCCAAAATCATGAGAGTAATAACAAATTACACATTGCTATTAAGATCAAAAACAGAGAAAATTCTTATTTTTATGTACATTTTTGTTCATTTTATTTGAAAGACAGAAAGGCAAAGGGAATCATCTACTGGTTCATTTCTTCAATGCCCACAACAGCCGAGGTTGGGTCAGACCAAAAACAAGAGCCTGGAACTCAAGCTGTGTCTCCCACGTGAGCGGGCGGGACCCGAGTACTTGAGCCTTCACTTGATACCAAGTACTTGGGGTCCTGCCACGCACATGAGAGATCTCATGGGCGTTCTTGGCTCTCTTTTGGCCTTGCCTAGCCCCAGCCATGGTGGGTATTTGTGGGGTGAACCAGTGGATATAAGATCTCTCCATCTTCTCCCTCTCTGTCACTCTGCTTTAAAAATCAATCAGTCAATCAAATAAATCAATAAATCTTTAAAACAAAGCAAAAAACAAATTAAGTTATACCTACCCCAAAAGCACCACATATATTATGGGAAGTTTTAGGAGAGTTTCAAGGAACAGATAGTTTTTATATTTTTAATTTTTTCGTGCAGAGATAAATAAGGAAAGCTTCACCTTCAGCTTGTCATTTTAGTCATGTGCAGATTTCTGGATACGTCCCGGTAATAAAGTTTCTGCATCAGTCGGTATGTGCGCTGGCAATGTTGATTGTGCTACCATGCATGTGGTAGCATAATTACCCATCTGATGTGGACAGATAGCTAGTGAACGAGGAGAAGCTGAGGGCTGCAGCAGCCCCTGCACGCATGCGCACCCCAAACTCCACCGCTTCCTGTGCGCTGGCTGGAGATGCACACGTGACTGCACACTTGGCGCACCCATCCCCTCTCGGCACCGAGCCTCAGCTCCCATCACGTGTGAGATCTCACGACACGTCTGAGACCCTCCGCCAAGGGGCCGTGGAATGGAATACTCAAGCCCTGCTGATATCCCACCCTCTGAATACTCAGTTAGGCCCCGCCCCAGGCCCCCCCCCCACTCCAGGAGCACCCCGCCTCTGGAGTGAGCGTTCTTCCTCGGGAAGAACAGTTGCCCGTACTCACGTCTGAGTGTGCAGTATTCTTGCTCTCCTCTACGCCTTTGCGTCACCTCCTTGAATTCTTTTCTCACATGGAGACAAGAACCCAGAACAAACAGCTCAGGGCCACCATCAGTGTTTTCCATCTTTTTAATTTTTGCTGATCTGAGTGATGAAAATGGTTTTAATTCACACATCTCTTATTACCAATGACATTCACAGTAAAGCTTACCCCTTTGTTTGTTTTAAAGGCATAGGCAATTTTTACATACTGTTAATTTGCATAGCCCATTTTTATGTGTTTTTTCAAAGGAAGCTTCTTTGAAATTTTTAAAAAATTTATCTGAAAGGCAATGAGTCAGAAAGTGAAAGAGACAGAGAAGTCTCATCTGTTGGTTCACTCCCCAAGTGCCCACAGCAGCAGGGACTGGGCCGGGACAAAGCTGGGGGCTGGGAACGCAATCCAGGTCTCTGTTGTGAGTGATAGGAACCCAGTTACTTGAGCCGTCACCACAGCCTCTCTGAGTCTGCATTGGCAGGGGGCTGGAGTCAGGAGCCGAGACGGGAATCAAGTCCAGGCACTCTGATATGAAACAGAGGTGTCTTAACTGCTAGGCCAGACACCTGTCCCTACCTGTTTGCTTTTTATTGTTGTATAAGGACTCTGCATATGAGATACATTTCTTTTTTTTTTTTTTTTTTTTTTTTTTTTGACAGGCAGAGTGCACAGTGAGAGAGAGAGACAGGTCTTCCTTTTGCCATTGGTTTACCCTCCAATGGCCACCGTGGCTGGCATGCTGCGGCCGATCCGAAGCCAGGAGCCAGGTGCTTATCCTGGCCTCCCATGGGGTGCAGGGCCCAAGCACTTGGGCCATCTTCCACTGCACTCCCGGGCCATAGCAGAGAGCTGGCTTGGAAGGGGGGCAACCAGGACAGAATCCGGCGCCCCAACCAGGACTAGAACCCGGTGTGCCGGCGCCGCTAGGTGGAGGATTAGCCTATTGAGCCGCGGCGACGGCCCGAGATACATTTCAAATTGCCCTCATTTATCTTTTTTTGCAAAGACTTATTTATTTTTTATTTGAAATGCAAAATTACAGAGAGAGAGAGAGAGAGAGAAAGACCTCTTCCATACACTGGTTCACTTGCCCAGTAAATGCATTGACTTGGTCTCTCATGTAGATGCAAGGGCCCAAGTACTTAGGCCATCCTCTGCTGCCTTCCCAGGTGCATTAGCAGGGAGCTGGATCAGAAGCAGAGCAGCTGGGATTTGAACTGGCGCTCTGATATGGGATCCTGGCATTACAGGCAGCAGCTTAACCTGCTGTGCCACAGCACCAGCCTGCCCTCATTTTTTTTAGCTAAAAAACTATTTGTGTTTTGTTTTTAGTTTTTTGTTAAGTTTATTGACAAGCAGAATTTGAAAAATGTTACGTGATTGTATTTAATCGTCTTTCTAAAGTGACATCTGTGTTTTATGTCACACACAAAGAATCTCCCCAGTCTAAGATCATTCTTTGGTCCTCTGATCTTTTAATTACCATGATGTGTGGATTGCGATAGGGACCTGAAATGTCACCAAAAGCATTCGGATGTTTATGGTCATATCCACAGTTGACAAAGGTGCTAATAAAAGCCCCATCTAAGCTGTAGGGAAAAGAAGGACAGTTTCCTTTAATGGCCACACCCGCGGTGAGACGTGAAGACTATCCAGGAGGTAGCCAGACTCGAAAGGACTGGAGAGCTGAAGGCAGTTGGGTCCCGCTAAAGATTAGAGTTCCAGGAAGGGAATGGCAAGAGACAAAGGTCGAGATGAGCGGGGCAGTCCTGGAGACCAGGCTTAGAAAGCTGAGCTTTATTTTGAAAATGAAGGTGTGCACTGAAGAAGTTTTTAAAGGGAAACAGAGACATGCTCAGATTTGCATCCTGGAAAAACTATTGTAACAGCCATGTGGGAAATAGATTGGAATGGGGCAAACTCAAGGCCAACAGAGCCCCTTTTGGTAAAAACTGGTCCCTTGTGAAGGCCACCTGCCTAGCACCTCTTGGCTACTGCATGGGTGGCTGGGCCTGAAACCAAAGGTCCTACTTTTAATGATTTCTCCATAGTTTAGACAAAAATAGCAGACAGTGTTGCAGGAAAGGATAAATCTTGTCCATGAGTGGATTCAAGTGTGACTATTTTAAAGCCCAACTGTAGTGTCCTTGAACTCCAGTAAGCTCATGTGAAATCTGAGCGTGAAGCAACCCCTAAGCCTGTTCAGCTATAGGAACTCGTAGCTGGAAGGAAGCCCAGAGGTCCGCCTCCCACCCAGGACAGGAATCCCTTCCCAAACACACCCAACAGATGGCCGAAGGACCCCTGTTGGAACACCCTTCCCCTTCAAAGGGAGCCTCCCGGGCCTCCCATCCCTCTGCTGGTCAGATCTAAACATAGAAAGTTCCTTCTCATGGAGAGCTGGAATCTTCCTCCGGGTAACTTTAACTCCCCAGTCTGCAATGTCTTCTCCCGCGTCCTCGTTCCTCAGGCCAAAACCACTGGCCTTAGAGAGAGTGAGCCTTAGGGAGCGCTGTCCCTGTTTAAATGTTTAAATGGCTGCACAGCAGAGGCGAAGGTGCTTCATGGCACTGAATGAGAACTGTTCCGATGGTACACTGCATGTGACGTATATGCTGGTGTGTTTACTCGTGGCATGGTGCTTCGGATTTTAATGTGTGTGACTTTTCAGAATGACACTGAATTTTTATGTTGCCTCACTCTAACAGGTTCTTCTGTCTACCTCATAACATTTTCATAGTTTGCACTGTTCCTTTCTGTTTTTCAGCCACAGTCTCAGTTTATCTTGGAGAGTCAGATTTTTCTCTTT
The DNA here is from genome assembly GCF_051225735.1 of Oryctolagus cuniculus. Taxonomy (NCBI): domain Eukaryota; kingdom Metazoa; phylum Chordata; class Mammalia; order Lagomorpha; family Leporidae; genus Oryctolagus; species Oryctolagus cuniculus. The sequence goes on from NC_142886.1 coordinate 21,926,948, forward strand.
GGCTGCTTCCAGATTTTTTTTAAAAAATTATTAATTTGGGGCTGGCGCGGTGGCACATTAGGTTAATCCTCCGCCTGCAGTGCCGGCATCCCATATGGGCACCGGTTCTAGTCCCAGTTGCTCCTCTTCCAGTCCAGCTCTCTGCTATGGCCTGGGAGTGCAGTAGAGGATGGCCCTGGTCCTTGGGCCCCTGCAACCACATGGGAGACCAAGAGGAAGCACCTGGATCCTGGCTTCGGATCGGTGCAGCTCTGGCCATTGCGGCCATTTGGGGAGTGAACCAACAGAAGGAAGACCTTTCTCTCTGTCTCTCTCTCTCACTGTCTGTAACTCTACCTGTCAAATAAATAAATAAAATCTTTAAAAAAATTATTAATTTGCAAGGCAGGGCACAACAGAAAGAGGGAGGGAGGGAGAGAGAGAGAGAGAGAGAATCTATTTGCTGGTTCATTTCCCAGATGGCCAGGGTGAGGCCAGGCTGAAACCAGGAGCCAGGAACTCCATCCTGGTCTCCACGTAGGTGGCAGGGGCCCAAGTTCTCAGGCCACTGTCCGCTGCCTTCCCAGGTGCATTAGCAGGAAGTTGGATGGGAAGCAGAGCAGCCAGGACTCAAACTAGTACTTCAATATGGGATGCCAGCATTATAAGCATCTGCTTAACCTGCTGTACAATGACACCAGCCCTGTCCTTCGAAATATTAATTGTTCATTAGCTTGTCCGAGCTTGCTTTAAAAAAAAAATCTAAGGATCATTAGCTCAGTTATTCTGGACAACAATTTGGGGACTTTGAACCTGACAGTCTCATGTTGCTCTAACACAGTCTCACAGGGGGAAAGATCTAAAAATATTTTCATTCAAAAATGTTAAGATCTAGGGCCAACACTGTAGTGTAAGGAGTAAAGCAGCAGCCTGCAGCACCGGCATCCCGTATGGGCGCCAGTTCAAGCCCAGCTGCTCCACCCCCGATCCAACTCCCTACTAATGGCCTGGGAAAGCAGTGGAAGATGACCCAAGTGCTTGGGCCCCTGCACTCGTGTGGGAGACCCAGATGAAGCTCTGGGCTCCTGGCTCCATATTGGCCCAGCTCCAGCCATTGCAGCCATTTAGGGAGTAAACCAACAGATGGGAGATCTTTATCTCATTCTATCTCTCTGTAAATCTGCCTTTCCAATAAATAAATCTCTTTTTTAAAAAAGTTAAGATCTTAATTTTTGCAGGAGGAATTTCATTTTTAAAAGAGAAATCTGAAAGAACACTGTTACCCAAAGGAATTAATAATGATGAAGTTTTTAATTAAAAAATTTGTTTATTGGAGAGGCAGGGAGACAGAGACAGACAGAGCTGTCAGTTGCTGTTTTGTTCCTTAAATGTATGCAATGGCCAGGATTGGACCAGGCTGAAGCCAGGAGCAGAGAACTCAATCCAGGTCTCCCACATGACTGGCAGGGACCCAATCACCTGGGCCATCACCTGCTTCCTCCCAAAGTCCACATTAGCAGGAAGCTGGAATCCGAGTGGAGCCAGGACTCAGAAACAGGTAGTCTAAGATGGAATGCAGTGTCTTCACCACTCTGCCAATCACCTGCCCCAATAATGATGACGTTTGTTATTGGCTCATCCTGTTCATTTATTAACCAGTTACCTGGTTGTAGGACCAGCTTCAATTATGTGTCTTTAAAATTTTTGTTCTGGGGCCAGCGCTGTGGCATAGCAGGTTAAGCTACTGTCTGCAACCCCAGCACCCCATAACTGGGTTGCATCCCAAATGCTCCACGTTTGATCCAGCTAATGGCCTGGGAAAGCAGCTAAAGATGGTCCAGCTACTTGGGCCACTGCACGTGGGAGACCCAGATGGAGTTTCTGGTCTTGGCCTGGCCCAGCCCTGGTCCTTGCACCATTTGGGGAGTGAACCAGCAGATAGAAGATCTCTCTGTTTCTCCCTCTCTCTCTGTAACTCTGCCTTTCAAATAAAGAAATAAAACATTTTTGTTCTGCAAGACACATTTACTACAAAATTCTCTTGCTAAGGAGTGAAGCAGAGTTCTTCTGTTGGGACAAAATCAGTCATGACCCCTGCTTATCAAACAGGGCCATCCTTGGCTTGCTGCACGCTCCTCCCAGCAGTTGGGACCTTGAATCTGTGGGGTCACTTTGTGCTGCAGCCTCATAAGCTCTGTGGAGGCTGCTGTAGCCATGTCCTCAAGGACGCTTGCTTGTCATGCACAGGACTTCACTGGAGTGAGATGGGATCAATTATCAGACATTCAACAGCAACGGACTCCAGTTTGTGAGAGTATAACTAAAATTTTAAACTTTGAATTGCATGCATAAAGGTAGTAATCTCTTCAATCTCAGATGAGATTTCCTATGAAAAATACTGATGTTTTTAATATCACATAATAGTTTGCTTATTTCCTTCTCAATTTTCTTTCCATTTTAATCAGAGATGTGATTTTGCTGAAAAGATCTGTTTCCTTAATATTTATAGTATTCTTAGAAAGTTTTGATTCTTCTGAAACCACATTTTTAGGATATATTATAAAGTATATCTTCCCTGTAAGATCTCTGTAAGTAGTGTGTTCTTCTAAATTATTTGAAATGACTTTCATCTTCTAATAATGGTAGAGCAAATGGCTAGACCACCCCTTTTGTATATAAAACTTATAAAAGCTGGACAAAAGTTTAAAAAAAGAATAATTTGAATACTCCAGAGAACTATCCAAAGCAAACAGCATGGAGAGAAATTCACCCTTGAAGGCAGAATATATTTCCTGTGAGATTTGCAAGGTTGCAGCTTTTTACCTGAGTAAATAATCTATTATTTTTACCTGAGTAAATAATCTATTATTTTTACCTGAGTATATAATCTATTGTTTTGAGTTCTCAAGGGGGCAGCCTGGAAGATTGGCCAGAATTAAAGGGAACATCCTGGAGGGGAATTATTGCAGGTACAGTAAGACCTAAACCTATCTAAGAAGTCCGTCCAACTTCATGACTAACACAAGAAAGAAACAGGAGAAAAAAGAAAAAGCAGCTGCTGGAAGCTGAAAGAACTAAGCAGACGGTATCTGTCATTGAATGCAAAGAGACAGAATTTAGAATTTGAGTTACTCAGCTTAAAAAGATTCTTCTTCAAAAGAACCTAAGGGAATCCAGAATCTACACTGTACCTTTCACTATAACCACCATCTAGTTAAAAGCCATAGGATATGCAGAGTAACAGGAAAATGTGATTTTTTTCTGACCCTGGGGGAAAAAGGGACCCTGAAGTGACCTAGGTGATGTTGCAATAAAGAGATAAAATGTCAAGACAGTAGTTATAAGGCTTAGGAAAACTTGGTCATACCAAATGAATCTGGTGAGAGAATCATAACAAAGAAACAGATATTATACAAACAAAGCAAAGGGAAATTTTAGAGCTAAAAAGTAGAGTAGCTGAAATGAAAAATCCATTGCATGCTGTTAACAGCATTTTACAGGTAACTGATATGAGTAAATTTTAAAATAGATCAATAGAGATTATTCAATCTGTAGGATATAGACAAAAGTCCTAAACATTTTATAAATTAATAGTCTATTTATTTTTAAATTCATGATTTATTTCCCAAGGGAAGATGGAAAATACGTTGAATGGAATTATAATGAAAATACAGGCTATACAGAGTCCACATGCTATAGCTAAAAGAGTGCTCAGAGGAAATGTTACATTTTTTAAAGATTTATTATCTATTCTGAAAGTCCGAGTTAGAGAGAGGGAGAGACACAGAGAGAGAAATCTCACATTTTCTGGTTTACTCCCCATATAGCCACAAAAGCAAGGGCTGAGCTAGGCCAAAGCCAGGAACCAGGAGCTTCATCCGGATCTCCCGTGTGGGTGGCAGGAGCCCAAACACCTGGGCCATCTTCTATGTTTTTCCCAGGCTGTTAGCAGAGAGCTGGATCAGAGGTGGAGCAGCCAGGACATGAACCAGCGCCCATATGGGATGCTGGCATTACAAATGGTGGCTTTACCCCCTACGCAGCAATGATGGCCCTGAAATTTTACATTTTTAAACACCTATCAGTATATGAATGGATATGTAAAATGTGGTATATCTGTACAATAGAATACCACTCATCAGTAATAAGGAATGGAGGCTGACACATGATATAACGGTGGATGAACCTTGAAAATATTATGCCAAATGAAGGAAGTCAGTAACAAAAGACCACACATCTTGTCTTTTTATGAAATATCCAGAATAAGTAAACCTATAGAAACAGAAATTGTATCTGTTGATTTTTTGAGGGGATGATGAAAATGTTCTAACATTGATATGATGGTGTTTCCATAACCCAGTGATATACCTAAAGGCATTAATCATGTACTATAAATGGGGAAGTAATGGCATTTAATTTATATCCCATTAAAGCTATTACCAAAAATCATACACATTCTCAACATAAGAAACTAATCAGAAAGAAAGTGAGCAAAATAAACTCAAATTAAGTAAAAATTAGGAAATCATAAAGAACGCAGTCAATGAACTAGAAAACATATAATAAAGAAGAGAAAATAAGCCACAACTTATCTTTAGATGATAAAGTGATTGAACACTTAGTGAGACTTATAAAGAAAAAAGAAAGCATGAATTCTCAGTATCAGTAATGCAGTAGAGGACATGCAGACATGTGACGCTCACAGGACTCTGTATGCACCAGAGCTCATTAAACTGCACACCTAAAATGGGTGAGCTTGATTGTAACAAAGCTATACCTCAACAAAAAGACTAAATCAATGCAATCCGCCTGATCAGTAGAATGAAGATGAAAAACCGTATGGCTTAAGCTAATGCCAATTCTCTGGGCTTTAGAATAGAGGGAACTTAAATTAGCATCTGTGTCAATTACCAGCTGGTAAGAATGCCCTTGTGCAGCTCTATGACAGGAGAATGTACATCTGCCAGAGGCTGTGTGTTGCCATAACAAAATACCTGCGGCCAGGTACTTGACAAGGTAAAGAGGTTTATTTAGTTCCGCATTCTGGCAGATGGAGGGCCCAAACAGCACAGTGCTGGCATCCTGGTGAGGGCCCCTGGCTGGGTCACAAGATGAAGAGAAGTGGGAAGGGAGGCATGTGTATGAGGGTGTCCGGTCCCCCTCGTGTTATAGCAATCCACTGTCACGGGAGCTAGTACAGACCTGCCAGACCTGAGCCACCCCTACAGGAGAGCACTGATCCATGCCAAGGATGGAGGCCCAAGACCTAGCTGCCTTCCACCAGGCCCCACCTCTTAAAGGAGCCGCAGCTTCTGCACATCTCTACACAGGGAACAAAGCATCCAGCATGTGAACCTCCAGGGGACACAGGTTCCATACCCAAACAATAGCATCACATTGTCACCTCTCCTCAAGGTTCCCTCCCATCTGTAGTGACTGCTTCAGCCTCACCCATTTTTTCTTTGTCACTTAACAAGGTCTGGATGGAAGTCTGAGGACTTCCTGGCTCCTTCTGTCTTAGAATTAGTCGATGACTAACAGCTACTACAGTTGTTACAGGAGAAAGTATACGATGAGCACAGCTCTTTTCTTTCCGTGGCTTCTTTTCCCTCCTGCGGGGAGTTCAGCACCTGAGTGTGCGACTGGGCCCCTGTAGTCCTAGATTGCAACCTGTGGGAGCCGCACCTCGGGGCCATGACAAAGAACAAGAAATCCTGCCCTTCAACAACACAATCAGAAGACATGACTGGCTCCTTCTTGGCCAAGAGATAGAAAGGCAAAAGTAATTCTACTTTGCTTTCACATTATCCACAGTGCTGAAAACCATAAAGGACAGCTTCCTTGTGACTCTTCAAGGCTCTGCTGATGAGTGGTGCTGTTCTGGGCTCTGCGGTGCCCTAAGCCTGCTCTCGGCGGTACTGCTCTCCAGCAAGCTCTGATGTTTGCTGTGCCAGGGCTTCTGGGCAGATGCAGGGAAGATGAAGGATGCTGTCCATGTCTCTCCTCGCTGACTTAGGACCAGCAGGAATAAACTGTAAGGCAGTACAGTGCAGGTTTTAAGAGGATGGACTTGGTGTCAGACAAACCTAGGTTCCGTTCTCATTTTTGCCAATAATTAAGCATACAGCCTTGGACAAGCTGGTTTTGGTTTCTTCATCTCCAAAATGGGCACAATTATACTGTCTACTTCATAGGGCAGCCTGGAGAATTACATAAAATAATGATAGTAAAGAGCAGATGATAGTATCCAACAAGAGCAAAAGAACTCATGACACTACTTATGTCTTCTTGTCTACATATACGGATCTTCTCATTTCAAGATTTACTGGGGCCAGTGTTATGGCACAGCAAGTTAAGCTGTGGCTCAGAATTCCAGCATCCCATAACACTGTGCTGATTTGAGTCTCAGCTGCCCCACTTCCAATCCAGCTCCCTGCTAATGCGTCCGGGAAGGCATGGATGCTGACCCAACTGCTTGGGCCCCTGCACCCAAGTGGGAGACCTGGATGGAGCTCTTGGCTCCTGGCTTCGGCCTGGCTCACGTCTGCCTTTTGCAGTTGTTTGGGTAGTGAACAGTCAAATGGGAAAATCTATCTCTCTTTCTCTCTCCTTTTCCTCCCCCTACTCCTTCTCGGCCTCTCTCTCTGTTGCTCTGCCTTTTAAAGAAATCTTTTAAAAAGATTTATTCATCTGTTTGTTTGGAAGGGTGACAGAGAAGGAGAGACGGAGAAAGAGAGATCTTCCCTCTGCTGGCTCACTCCCCAAATGCCTGCAACAGCCAGGCCTGGGCCAGGCCAAAGCCAGGAGCCGGGAGCTCCATCCAGGTGTCCCAGATGGGAGGCAGCGACCCGGGTACTTGGCTCATCATCTGCTGCCTTATGGGCACATTAGCAGAAAGCTGGCTGAGAAACAGAGGAGCCAGGCCTCCAACTGGCACTTTGATATGATACAGATATCCCAGGTGGCAACTTGACCCAAGCACCACCATGCCAGCCCCCACGTATTCTGTCTGCTGGGGAGACTGGCCTTTGGGTACGTTGCCGCTGGGAATGTAAATGGGTATAACATTTGGAGAGAGTAATTTGATAGCTTCTGTTAAACCTTTTAAACTCACAGGCCTCCACCCTGCAATTCTACTTCTGCATGTCTGTCTTAGAGAACTATTCCTAAGTGTGTATTTAACCCTGAAACACTTGATTTGTTACACTAATAAGGTGGTCAAACATACCTATAGGCAACATTTTCCCAAAATCCTGTGTCAGTCTGAGCTTAAAGAATACTACCTTTATTAAACAACCATTAACAGATTTGTCATCCTTCCGAGAAAGTCAGACATACTCCCCTGCTGTTTTAGAAATGGATGTTACATAAGCTTTAGAACAGCAGATTGTAAAATTGAAAATAAAAATATCCTGGAAACAGCATTGCTTAACTATCTCCTCTTAGAGACGAGAACACGTTAGGCCCACTGAGGTAAAGTAAGCACCCTATTACCTAGTCAGAAAACGTTAGACCCCCAGTGCTGTTGGTGCTAATTGTGACTTCAAGTTCTTCACACTCGGTGTGTTCTTACACTGGCCCCCACTGCATTCTTTCCTATTTTCTTTGAAACACACACACACACAAGATTTATTTGTTTGAAATGCAGAGTTAAAGAGAGAGGAGAAAGATCTTCCATCCACTGATTCACACCCCAAATGACTGCAACAGCCAGGCCTGGGTTAGGTGGAAGCCAAGAGCCTGGAATTTTATCCAGATCTCCCATTCGGGTGCAGGGGCCCAAGCACTTGGGCCATCTTCTGCTGCTCTCCCAGGTGCATTAGCAGGGAGCTGGATTGGAAGTGGAGCAGCTGGCACATGGGATGCTGGCATCCCAGGCAGTAGCTTAACCAGGTGCACCACGACATCGGCCCTCTTCTTTCTTATTTTCAGTGTGGCAGGCATAGGTGGTTGTCTTCCCAAAGCCATTGTTTATTTTCTCCTTCCTAACAGTTAACAATATGGAGCTGGCTTGGTTCTCTGCAGCCAGGCCTCCTCTGGCTGGGGAGACATCTCTGGAAGCCTGTGGGGTCGGGGCTTTCAGGAAAGCTGCTGTGTTTCTGATTCAGGAGGGAAGATGGCCGGCATGCAGTGCCCCGCCCTCCTGCGTGCGTGTCCATGCAGTGAGCCCATGCTGTAGGGCGCGTCAGGCCCTTGGGTCCCTGTGATGAGAAAATCGCAGGGGAGGCATGCGGGCGCCTGGGACAGTGGGGACACGGCAGCCGCCCGTGCCGGCCTTGGACTGGCTACCTGTTGGCACCGTTTGCTATGCCTGAAATACACGCTCCTCTCTGGTGAAGCCACGGTTGTGCCATGTTCATTTAGAGCAGTGACTGCGAGGTACGAACTCTGCCGCGGCTAAGTCCAGGCTGCCTTCCTCATGCCGTGCCAGCAGAGGGTGGGACCTTCATCCCACATGAGCCACTTCCGTCTCCTTCTGTCACCTTCACTCAGCCTCCTTGCCTCTTCCAACCCCTCTCTGAGCCCTAAAAGCATCTTTTATCTTTGCCATCAATTTTCACTCCCTTACAAAAATGCCATTCTTTTGCTTCACTTTACATCTAAAAGTCTTAGGATAATAGATTCCCAAGCCTGCACTCCCTAATGTTAAAAACCAATCAAGCAATTTTCTGTTTCAAAATAGCTGGCACAGAGGATTTTGAGTAGTCCCCACACAAAGAAATGGTAAGTTTTTGAGGTGATGGATATGCCACTTACCTGGATCTTATCATTACGCATTGTATACATGCATTGAAGTACCACGCTGCACTCCATAAATACGGACAATCATGTCACTTAGAAGGAGAAATGGGTACCAGCATTGTGGAGCAGCAGGCTAAGCCGCTGCTTCTGTCGCCAGCATCACACATCAGAGCACTCGTTCCAGCCCCGTCTGCTCTGCTTCCGATCCATGTCGTCCCTGATTATGTGCCTGGGAAGCCAGCAGGAGATGGCCCCAATACTTGGACCCTGCCACTCAGGTGGGAGAGCAGGATGGAGCTCCTGGCTTTGGCCTGGTCCAGCCCCAGCTGTTGTGGCCATTTGAGGAGTGAACCAGTGGATGGAAGATCTGTGTGTGTGTGTGTGTGTGTGTGTGTGTTAGGGGGAGGGATAGGGGGGTGTGTGTCTCCCTCTCTCCCTGTCTCTCTGCTTGACTTACACCAATGGACTCTGCTGAAAGGGGCAGTATGACAGTAGCAGGCTTGGTTGGGAGGGAGAAATTGCGGCTGTGGCTTTGGCTTTGGATGTATTGAGCCTGAAGTTCCAGGGGAAGTTGGAGAGCATTTAGGAGGTGATTTAAAATGTTGATTTGAAGTTCAGGGCAAAACAATTACAACTGGAGGGTACACACGCAGGTCTGGGGAAAGTTGGCAAATGTAAGGCACAGCCACATCTGCTGTGATCACTGCACACGCTTCTAAGGATGAGCATCTTGACTACGTGCCAGGCCTCCCTCAATTTGCCCGCTTCATTCTCATTTAATCCTCGCCACCCAGTCACTTCCACTTATCTACCAAGTGAGGAAATCAGCGCGGGGGCTCAGGTCATTTCCCGGCAGCCAGGAAGTGGTAGACCTAACCCCCAGGCAGGTACCTGCCGCTCAGAGAACAGGGCAGAGCTGCCCGTCAGCTCTCTTCCTCACATACGCATCAGCTAGAAGGTGCTTCTGCTTTTTAAAAATCTATCTTATTATTATTTATTTGAGGAACATGAACTCTTACCCACTGGTTCATTCTCCAGAATGCCCACAGCAGGTAAGACCGGGCTGAGGAGGAAGCTGGGAGCCAGACACACAGTCCAGGTCTCTCACGTAGGCGGCAGGGACTCAACTACTGGAGCCATCACAGCTGCCTGCCAGGTCCACGTTAGCAGAAAATTGGAACCAGGAGCTTGAGCCGAGAGTCAATCCCAGATACTCTAATATGAACTCTAGGCTAAACCTTTGCTCCCGTTTTATTATTGTTATTTTTTACTTAGAGTTTATTGAATGGCTAGTAATGTTTGACTCTGTGTAGCTCAGTTTGCTGATTCTTGAGCCCCTTGTGTTATCTGCAGAGAACATGGTGCTATGGTTTGGATCTGGGTTGCAGGTGTTCCCCAAACCTCCTTGTGCTGCAAGCTTGGTCCTCGGTGTGGTGATGTGGAGGTGATTGGACCTTTAAGAGGTCAGACCTAGCAGAGGGTCGTTAGGTCATGGGGACACTGCCCTCAGAAGGGGTTGGTGCTGGTCTGGCAGAGTGAATCAGTTCTCAGAGGATCAGTTGTTTAAAGCAAGCCTCCCCCCGATCCCACCCCCTCCGCCACCACTGCCCTGCTCCGCGTCCCTTCTGCTGTGCCAGCACTCTGTTTCTTCATCGCATTGCAGTGCTGTCAGAAGTTCTCTCAGCAGAACCAAGCAGGTGCTGGCCACATGCACTTAGGCCTGCAGCGAAACAAACCTCTTTTTGGTATAAAGTACCCTGCCTAAAGTTCCTTGTTGCAGTCCAGAAAATGGACCAAGACAAGTGACAGAGTCCAGCATGAACTCCGGTCCACTTAACCCAGGGTTCTTCCCAACATCCTGCGGTTGCTTGCATTCTCAACCCTTGCCAGAGCCTGAAAAGGATAAGCTGTACACAGGGAGGTACCCGTGCACTTCATCCAGGTAGCAAGGTGGATCTATCACTACAGAATTAGTAGAACAGTGACCTGCACTCCCAGCCTTCTGAAAGGCCAACCAACTAGCCACCGAGGGGCCTGAAATCAAGGTCACATTTTCCCTGAAGAGAGTAGTGTTCTGTACACCAGTGCTGAAGACACGTCACAATCTCTGATCTGGGCCATGGCTATAGACATTCTCCCTTGAGCTACTGAGCGCTTAACAACTGGCTTGCAGGGGCAAGCCGGCTCCAGCGCAGCTCTGCCTGTAGGGCAGCCCTGGGCCTGCTCCAGAGGAGAAACCAGCATGGGAAGGACTCCAACGCCTCCATCTACGCAGGTGCTCCCGGCCAAAGATCGTGGAGCGCGACCTCTGGCAATCTTTGCCCACTTCCGAGCAGCGCTGCACGCTGGTCTTCAACTTCTAAATAGCCTCCACCTAACTGGTAATTCTCCATTGCCCCTTGCCAGATAGAAGGCTTATTTTTGTCTCTTGCCCAGACACTATGTAATCTCCTAACTGTTCCCCCTCACCCACTCTTGCCCCTGAGGTCGTGTCATCTTCATCCTGTGCCCAGAGTCATCCTTAGAAAGTGTAAATGTGATTGTATTGCCCTTCAAGAGCCCTTCAAAGGCTCTGCAGAGCTGTGGATGCAGCCAGTCCTCAGTACCATGGACACAGCCTGGCTTCCTGTGCTTCAGCCGACTGGTCTGCTTCAGCTCCCGCGTGAGGTGTGCTCTCTCATGCCCAGGATCTTCCTGTGCGTGATCACCCTCCCGGACCACTCTTCTCTGTCCCTCTTGTTATCTCCTTTACCCCTATGTATGCTTTAGGTCTCAGCTTAAACTCACTCCCTCAGGGAGCCTTCCCTGAACCCTTGGACCTGCATGAGGTCCGCCTGTAACAGATTTCCAAACCACCCTGCGCTTCCCTCCCCAGTGACCACTATCTGCCTTCCCTGCTGGGCCACCAGCTTCCTTACAGCTTGTCCTGAAAGAGGAGACTGACCACACAGCAGCCGGGACGATCCTTCTAGTAGGTCAAGCCTTGTTTCCAAAACCTCGAAAAGCTCTCCATCTCTTTCAGAATAAACTTCAAAGACCATCCCAGGGCCTATCCAACCCTGCAAAGTCTGATCTCAAAGAAAATCTCTCTTCTAACACCTCCATCCCTTACTGTGCTTTAACACCTTGACTTTCTTGCTTTTCTTTGAATATGCAAACACAGTCCTGCCTCAGGATCTTGGCGTATGCTGCTGTCACTGCTAAGTAAACCACAGGGTTCACTCTCTTACTTTCTTTGGGTCTCTGTCTAAAGGTTACCTTTTCAGAAAGGCCTTGTCTGTCTACCTTATCTCACCAAATCCTATCTCACCAGTATCTCCCCCCCCCCCCCGCTTTATTTTCCATCATGGCTTGTATGACCACATGAGAAATGATATATCAGTTCATTGGCTTAGTGTGTCCTCTCCTCCTCTGGTGGGCAAGCTCCGTGAGAGCAGGGATGTCATCTGTTTTGATCACTGTTAGGCCCCTATTTTCCAGAACACTGCCAAGTATTTTGTTGTAGCTAACTATTTTGTTGCAAAGGACGGGATTTCATTTTTTAAAATCACTCTGTAGTAATCCATGGTGCACATACCCAATAATTGTTTTATGCAGTCTTCAGTTGACAGGCATCTAGGTTGATTCCATATCTTAGCTATTGTGAATAGAGCTGTAATAAACATGGGGGTACAGATAACTCTTTCATATGCTGATTTTATTTCCTGTGGGTAAATTCCAGGAGTGGGATGGCTGGGTAATATGGTAGGTCTGTATTGAGGTTTCTGAGTTATCTCCATCCTGTTTTTCACAGTGGCTGTACATTACCACCAATAGTGGCTTAGTCACCTTTTCCCCCATCCTCACCAGCATTTGTTGTTTGTTGATTTCTGTCATTTCTATTCTGTTACATTAGTCTATCCATCTGTTTTTGTGCCAGTACCAGTCTATTTTTATTATAACTGCCCTGTTGTATGTCTTGAAATCTGCTATTATGATTCCTCTAGCTTTGTCTTTGTTGTATAAGATTGTTTAGCTACTCAGGGTCTCCCATGTTTTCCTATGAATTTCATCATTGTTTTTTTCTATATCTTAGAAGAATGCCCTGGTATTTTGGTTGGTATTGCATTGAATCTGTAATTTGCTTTCTGTAGTATGAACATTTTGATAATACTGGTTCTTCTAATCCAGGAACATGGAAGGTTTTTCCATTATTTTTGTGTCTTCTTTTATTTCTTTTTTTAATGTTTTATAATTTATATCATAGAGATCTTTGATGTCCTTGGTTTAATTTATTCCAAGGTATTTAATTTTTCTGTGGCTGTCGTGAATGGGATTGATCTTAGAAGTTCCTTCTCAGCTATAGCATTATCTGTGTATACAAAGGCTATTGGTTTTTGTGTGTTTTTAATTTTATATCCTGCCACTTAACCAAACTCCTTTGAGTTCCAATAGTCTCTTGGTAGAGTCTTTTAGGCCCCACCATGTATAGAATCATGTCATCTGCAAATAGGGATAGTTTGATTCCCTCCTTCCCAATTTGTATCCCTTTGATTTCTTTTTCTTGCCTAATGGCTCTGGCTAAAACTTTCAGGACTATATTGAATAGCATTGGTGAGAGTGGGCATCCTTGTCTGGTTCCAGATCTTAGTGGGAATGCTTCCAACTTTTCCCCATTCAATAGGATGCTGGCTGTGGATTTGTCATAAATTGTCTTGATTGTGTTGAGGAATGAACATTCTGTACCCAGCTTGCTTATGGTTTTTGTCATGAAAGGATGTTATATTTTATCAAATGCTGTCTTTACATCTACTGATATAATCATATGATTTTTGTTCTTCAATTTGTTTTTTTTTTTGTTTTGTTTTGTTTTGTTTTGTTGACAGGCAGAGTGGACAGTGAGAGAGAGAGACAGAGAGAAAGGTCTTCCTTTGCCATTGGTTCACCTTCCAGTGGTCGCCACGGCTGGCGCACTGTGGCCAGCGCACCGCTCTGATCTGAAGCCAGGAGCCAGGTGCTTCCCTTGGTCTCTCATGCGGGTGCAGGGCCCAAGCACTTGGGCCATCCTCCACTGCACTCCCGGGCCACAGCAGAGAGCTGGCCTGGAAGAGGAGCAACCGGGACAGAATCTGGCGCCCCGACCGGGACTAGAACCCGGGGTGCTGGTGCAGCAGGTGGAGGATTAGCCTATTGAGCCGCAGCGCCAGCCTCTTCAATTTGTTAATGTGATGTATCACATTGATTCATTTGCAAATGTTGAAACCATCCCTGCATACCAGGAATAAATCCTACTTGGTCCACATGATTGATCTTTCTGATGTGTTGTTGGATTCAATTGGTTAGTATTTTGTTGATTGTGTGTGTGTGTGTGTATCTTCATCAGGGAAACTGACCTGTAGTTCTCTTTCTCTGTTGTATCTTTCTCAGGTTTAAGAATTAAGGTGATGCTAGCTTCAGAGAAGGAATTTGGGAAGATTCCCTCCCTTTCAATTGTTTTGAATAGCTTGAGAAGAACTGGAGTTAGTTCTTTAAATGTCTGGTAGAATTCAGCACTGAAGCCATCTGGTCCTTTTGGGATGGTCTTTATTACTGATTCAATTTCCATCTTGGTTATTGATCTGTTTAGGTTTTCTATGTCTTCATGGCTCAATTTTGGTAGGTTGTATGTGTCCAGCAGTATATCCATTTCTTCCAGTTTTCCTAATTTGTTGGCTTACAGCTCTTTGTAGTAATTCCTGATGATTCTTTTTATTTCTTTGGTACCAGCTGTTATACTTCCTTTTTCATCTCTAATCTTATTGACTTTTTTATTTCTCTTTTGAATTCTTCTGTGATCCATTGTTGATTCAGGAGCATGTTGTTCAGTCTCCATGTGTTTGCATATGTTGTAAAGATTCTTGAGTTGTTAATTTCCAGCTTCATTCCATTGTGATCAGAGAAGATGTGTGATATGATTCTGATTTTTTGAATTCACTGAGATTTGCTTTATTGCCTAGCCTGGGGTCTATCCTAGAGAAAGTTTCATGAGCTGGTGAGAAGAATGTGTATTCTGCAACTGTAGAATGAAAAGTTCTATAGCTATCTGTTCGGTCCATTTGGTCTATAGTGTCGATTAACTGTTGTTTCCTTGCTGATTTTCTGTCTTGTTGATCTGTCCTTTGCTGAAAGTGGGTACTGAAGTCCCCCATTACAATAGTATTGGAGTCTATGTCTCCCTTTAGATCCATTAACATCTGTTTTAAATAGCCAGGTGCCCTGTAATTGGATGTCATTGCGTATTTTTAGTAACATTGCCACCAAGTGACACATTCACTTATATTTTCTGGTAGCATCTTTCTGACATCGGTCATTCTCCTTTTTCATTAACTCAATTTCCCAGGAGAAAATCATCCCTTGGGCTGTCATTCCAGTGTCATAATGCAGAGTATTGGCAACCTTTGAGATGAAGAAATGGAAGGGTTTTAAGAATCAGTAAAATCTGTCTGCACTCTGCCTCATGCTGAGAAATGTAGGGGTAATTTATTATCAAAGGTCAGAGACACAGTTTCTTTCACCTTTTCAGCAGAAGAAATTACTGTTGGCTTAAAGAATGTGCTCAGGTAATTTCCATCAGTAAACAAATGGAGTCAGAAAGTGAATGTATTCACACACCCATATTTGCTTAGCACAAGCCAATAAAAAAAAAAAAAAAAAGAGTTCCTTGTACCATAGGTTCAAGGGGTAGCTTTCTGTTATTCCTGGCACTTGGAAATGACTCAAATGAGAGCGATAACGCTTTGGGTGTGTGTGCGACAAAGGGGGAGTTCACACACCTGAGATAGGGAGCAGGATGGGGAAGTGGGGGTGCAGCTGATTCCTAACGTTGCCATCTCCTTGTTGGGCTAGAACTGGGCACACTTCCCACTGGCTGGATGCTCCATGGGCCTCTCTACCCTATCCTATCTTTGTTCGACCATGACTGGCTGATCTTCTTGGAGACTTTATTTAACTTCCTAGCGCTTCACTTCTTTATTGTAAAATGAAGACTGTGACCTTGGGTAACATGAGGGTTAACATAGTGGAAACTCAAATTTGAATCCTAACATTTTGATTTGTAGCTGTGTGACCCTAGGGTTCTCTAAACTTGAATTTCATCATCATTTTTGTACAGAGGCATATAATACCTCCTCTCAGCGTAACGGTGAAGAATCAATTAGATCATGTGCGTTGGCAGGCCCAGCACAAAGTTTAGCATGTAGCAGGCCCTTATACAGGCTAGTTTGCTTTTTCTTTCTGTTCTTAAACATAAACCCAGGTTTCCTTTAGTGTAGAGTCAGATCCCTTTACAACTGGCCAAAGTCATTTCTAACCCCAGCTATCTCATGACCTCAGGTTCTAAAAGGGAAATAGCTCAAAGAGAGAGGGAAAAATATCAAAAAAAACAGGATGCAACCAAGCAATCACTGGACTGCACTGCTCACTCGTCTATGTGCCGAAACCTTGATGCTCAGCTCTGTGAGCTACTCAGGGTCTCCCACCTGAACCACAATAATTATTTTCTGAATGAATGAAGGGGAAGGGGAGATGGCCAGAGAATTACCTGGGATTACACAGGGAGCACTGGGGAGAAACAGATACAAAAATTAAAAGAAAACAAAAAGCAATTAAACAAGGGAGAGGAAAAATCTAAAAGACCACAGAGAATTAGAAAAACTCAGTATGTGTACAAGGGCTCTTCAAAATATTCATGGAAAACATATATTATGATAAAAAAACTATGCATCAATTTCAAAATTTTGGTACCAAAGTAAACTTATTTTTTTAAATTCCATTTCCCATGAAGTTGTTAAGGTTCCCTTGCACTTAGGGGAGAAAAAGAGCTATACTTAACAACAACAAACAAAAGGAATGAGAGACTAGAATGGAGCCCCCAAAACGCCTTGCAGACACTAGATAACATCAGGCCCCAGCCTCCCAATCACCCTCCCTCAGCCTAACTCACTGAATTGAGACAGTGGTACAGCCAGCCCTCCAAGATTCTAATCACTCACTCATGAGGTCATCTGCTGCTCCAATAGATAACACTTTGGTAGCCAGTATTGTCTTGAGAGGTTCTGTTTAGGACAATTCTAGGTCTGGGCAGTGGAATCCCAGCTCCAGGGCAGAGACTAACTCCTACCTGCCTGTGGCCCCCAGGCTGACTGAAGGCCACTTGGCGCCATACCAGCCCAGTGCTGCTGGACTGTTGGCGTCCCCTCCATGTCCTAAGGGGTGTGTTGCTTCATTCATTATCTCAACTTCCCTTGCCAGCAGGCAGAGCAGGAAGAGAGAAGCAATGTTCAAGTCTTGGCGCCTGACCAACACCAGGGGTGTGGCACCCCAGCGCCTTCCCCCAAACACCAGCAGTAAGTAGCTCTTGAGACCCAGCAGTCTGCTACCCCCTCCTCTGCTGGCAGAGTCAGTGTTCTCTTTCCTTCACCCTCAAACCTTGTCCTTGTTCTACTTGGCACCAGGGACAGAGACCATCTGAGACTCACTTGGGCCATCCTCCACTGCCTTCTTGGGCCACAGCAGACAGCTGGACTGGAAGAGGAGCAACTGGGACTAGAACCGGGGTGCCGGTGCTGCAGGCGGAGGATTAGTCTAGTGAGCCACGGCCCATGATGCCCTTTTTTTTTTTTTTTTTTTCCATGATGCCCTTTTAATAAGTGGGTGGAGGGTCCCAGAGACTTGGGCCATCATCTGCTGTTTCCCAGGGTGTGCATTAGCAGGAAGCTGGGTTGCATGTGGAGGAGCTGATAGCGATGTGCTTATTAATATTTCCCAAAATTAATAAGCTGTGCAGGTTCTTGCCATGAATTCAAAGAATTCTGAACCCTGGCTCAAATAAACCAGGCAGCATGATAAGTTTTTAAGCTGTTTATTTAGTGAGAGAAATGCATGGGAGAGTGAGGGCTTTAAGGGAGAAAGGAAAGTCTGGAAATTAAGCTGGGACCATACGGAGCAGAGAGCAGGTCGAGAGCCACGTGCAGCAAGCATTTGGTTAAGAGCAGCTACTGCTACTAGCAGCTTATCACGGGCGGCCAAGCGAAGGCAGAGAGCGTGGGTGGCCCGAAGGCACAGGGCAAAAGGGCGACAAAGGTCCATAATGGAAAAAAAAAGGACAGCAAGAAGAAAAAGGGCTGGGCCCACCTGTTTCAGGCTTCTTATCCACTTCACAAGGAGAATGGTCACGAAGCCCAAATGGGGTCAGGCAAGAGGGTAAGATCACACAGGGGCGTGGTGAAGGCATGGTCTTCCAGCTCACAAATCTAATCAATTTTATCCTATCTGCCTGCCTACATCAGAGCCAGGACTTGAACCCATGACTCCTATATGGTATATGGAAATCCCAGTGACAGATCAACTGCTGTGCCAGATGCTTGGCCTGTGATGCCCTTTTAATAAGTGCAATCAGAATCGATCTACAGACCCCAAATATAGAAAATTGGGCAGAGTAGAACAGCTCTGAGTGTCATAAAGGCAGGAGGGTAGGACCCCTACATCCTGCTTCTCCTTCTTCCTGGGGGCTGGGGGTATGCTCTGAGGTGTGGCGCTGAACCCCAGGGTGAGCACATTTGCTGAATAAATCATTCAGTAGCTCCTATAAAGGGAAGCAGTGAACCCCTAAAAACCAGCAAGCCAGGGTCTCCAGACCAACCTCGTTTTCCTGTCCATACGCTAGTCATGAAGCACTATAGCAGAATTCATCTGGATTTGAGCAACACACTTGGAGACGCCTCTCACCGTAACCTTACAAACCAAGTGAGGGTTCTAGAAGGGTGCCACTAGATGATGCAAAACTGTTAAGCCCATCCCTGCGGGATTTTGGTTACAGGTTAATCAAATCTGCCAAAATTTCTAGTGGCCTGCAAAAAGGCTCTTTTCTCATTAGCTCCCTTTGGCCTTTCAGTAAATAATGCTAACAGTTAGCATAGTAACAATAGTTATCCTTACTACATGTTACAATGCTAAGCACTTCGGGCCGGCGCCGCGGCTCACTAGGCTAATCCTCCGCCTAGCGGCGTCGGCACACCGGGTTCTAGTCCCGGTCGGGGCGCCGGATTCTGTCCCGGTTGCCCCTCTTCCAGGCCAGCCCTCTGCTGTGGCCCAGGAGTGCAGTGGAGGATGGCCCAGGTGCTTGGGCCCTGCACCCCATGGGAGACCAGGAAAAGCACCTGGCTCCTGGCTCCTGCCATCGGATCAGCGCGGTGCGCCGGCCGCAGCGCGCCGGCCGTGGCGGCCATTGGAGGGTGAACCAACGGCAAAGGAAGACCTTTCTCTCTGTCTCTCTCTCTCACTGTCCACTCTGCCTGTCAAAAAAAAAAAAAAAAAAAAACACAATGCTAAGCACTTCATATAAAATACTGTAAAGTAGGTATTATTTTTATCAGTACCTTATAAATGAGAAAACCAATGCTCAAAATGGGCAATTAGCTTGCTCTGTGTCACATAACCAGCAAGCAGGGGAACTAGGACTTAAATCTCATCGACTCCAAAAATGTTGCTAATGGAGAAATGAGGACATCGGTGACTCTTTTATGAAGCGTTCAGAGATAGGTAATACGTCAGCTAATAAGATCACTATCCAAAAGAGCTACCCTCCAGCATGAGACCAAAATTTAAAATGTAGACTGTAGACTTTAAATGGAACAGAGAACACAAGTTCTAAAAAAAAAAAAAAAAAAAACAAAAAAAAAAAAAACCACACACACACACACAAGCAATAGGGGGAAAACACAGCTACACTAATACAGGATGGGAGAGACAGGCCCTAACCACAGCACAGGTGGAAAAGTCGGCACTTTCCATTACAAAGGCTGAATAGATGGTGAAATATGACTGCCAGCAATTTTAGCATGAACTTGGGCCATAGTATTAGATGTAGAAGGTCTGAAACAAGGGAAGGCCCTGGCCTGCTGGGTCTGCTTTTGTAAGACCCTGTCTGCAGGGGTCTGTGCTGGTATCATATTTTAAGAGGGATGGTGATGGGGGCCGGCGCTGTGGTGCAGCAGGTTAAAGCCCTGGCCTGAAGCGCCAGCATCCCATAAGGGTCCTGGTTCTAGCCCCGGCTGCTCCTCTTCCAATCCAGCTCTCTGCTATGGCCTGGGATAGTGGTAGAGGATGGTCCAAGTCCTTGGGCCCCTGCACCCTTGTTGAGGGACAAAGAGGAAGCTCCTGGCTCCTGGTTTCAGATCGGTACAGCTCCGGCCGTTTCGGCCATCTGGGGAGTGAACCAGTGGATGAAAGACCTCTCTGTCTAACTCTTCTGTAACTCGTCTTTCAAATAAATAAAATAAATCTTTAAAAAAAAAAAAAAAGACAGAGGGATGGTGATGCAAGAAACTCAGTCATGCTGGAGAATACGTAGAAAGGACCTGGGAACACTTAGCTGGAAATGAGAAGACAGTAGGAATGTAAGGTCATTTCTCAAACTGTCTTGCAATAGAAGTGTACTTGTCTAGCAGAGAGAAGCGGCCTCTGGGGACACTATGGCTTTGTGTGTCTTCAACATTGATGACCAGTAGGAGCTCCAGGACCTGACCAGCAAAGGCAGCTGCCAACACGAAGCTTCCAAACTAGTCCTTGGAGAGTTTCAGCTAAAGATGGCAAGAACTGGTCCACAGCTTAACCTGCCAATGATTAAGTGTGCCCTCTCCAAAACAGAATCAAAACAAATATTAAAAAAAATCCAAAACTCTCTGATCGATGTGCACACAAGCTTCACTGGGTACAACCAATCAAATTAAAGTACAGTGTCTTGCCAGACACTTCAGAAAGGCCTTAGAACAAAATCCAGGCAGCCAGGAAATGAGTGGGTAAATTGTAGGGTAAAGGAAGCTGTCACGACGCTCAGTGCTAGATGACAGTGGGAAGATGCCTACCATGTTCTGAGGGGAAAACTGCAGAATTTTACCCCAATTATTCTTCAGCACAAAGGCGGTAGGCAGAGTGTCTCAGCAAGTAAGACTCCGGGGACTATACAAAGGGGCCTCCAAAAGTTCATGGAAAATCTAATTAAATGATGCTTATTTTGGTGTAAAAAAATGTTGAAACCCAGGCATATCAGAATTATTAAAAATGCTCATAGAAACTGTGTATCTTAAAAAATACATGGATTTCATTTTTTTGCACCAAAATAAACATCATGTAATTACATTTCCCAAAAGCTTTTTAAAAAACAAACTTATCTTCAGCTCCATTAATTAATTATGTATGTATTTATTTATTTATTTATTAGAGAGAGAGAGAGAGAAACAGATGTATTGATAGAGAACTTCCATCCATGGTATATTCCCTAAATGCCCACAATAGCAAGAGCTGGGCCAGGCCTGAAGCCAGGAGCTAGGAACTCAATCCAGTTCAATTAACTGAGCCGTCACCACTGCCTGTCACAGTCTGCATTAACTGAAAGCTGGAATTAGGAGCCAGCACTGGGAATCAAACCCAAGTATCCACAGTGTGGCCTGGGCATCTTAACTGCTGGGCTAAAGTCCCTAAATTTTTTGAAGTAGCCTTGTACTGTGGGCCCTTACTGAATGAATCATGTTGATAAAGTTGAAACACAGGCAACTTGGAGATCACTCAAAATAAACAAATATAAAAAAATGAAATCCAGGGAATCAGGGAATCAGAAATTACCATTGAATCCATATCATTGGGATTTATGCTATGGAAGTGAATTTATCAAAGTCGGGTAAGTTTAAGAAGGGAATTGGGAGCAAATTATGAAGGTATATTAGGAAGTCAAAATGTCTTATCTAAAATTGAAATAGTTGTTTAAAAACACTCCAACCTATTGAAATTTTGAAAATGTTTTAATTTACTCTCTTTTTATTTGAAAGGCAGGAAGACATATACACACAGAGAGAAACAGAAGCACACAGAGAGAGGGAGAAATATTCTATGCCCTGGTTTATACCCTACATCTCCCTAACAACCAGGGCTGGGCCAGGCAAAAGTCAGAAGCTCAGAATTCAATTGGGGATTTAATCAGGGTCTCCCTGATGGGTGACAGGGATCCAAGTACTTGAGCAATCATCTGCTTGCCTCTCAGGGTGTATATTAGCAGGAAGCTAGAATTGGAAATGGAGTTGGGACTTGAATCAAGGCACTCCAATATAGGATGCCAGTATCCCAAGTGGATTCTTAACTGCTACACCAAAGGCCTACCTGTAAGTGTTTTTTTTTTTTTTAAATAATCTTTTCTACTTAATTGTAAGGGTTTATTTTTAAAGGGAATACTATCTTTGAGTTATCAGGATATATTATCCGAAGTTTGGCATTTTCCCCGTTTTTCACTTTAGTTTCCTTTTAAGAGGGATCAAGTTTAATAGTTTGTTAGAATGGTATGTAGGACATGGTGGATAATTTAACATCTCTTCCAACCTGGGTTTATTATGTCCTCCTGTTGTCTGGGGGCTGGAATGATCCAATCGTATCTCTAGATTCCCTCGTAGCTCATATTCCAGAGGACACAGGTGCCACCCACCAGCTGAGACTTGAACTGAGCTGAGTGGAAGAAGGCAAGGAGATGAAAAAGGAGGCCCCTGTGGTGGAGCTCAGCCAGCCACCGTGCGGCTCTGGAGCCCACAGTTCTGGTGGGACTTCCTGTCTCCTGGTTTCCTGGAACTACCCCGGAAAAAGCAGCTCCTTGGGCCCAGATCACACCAGAGGGATCTATTTCCTGTGCATTTTGAAACATACTACCACACAGCAGGGCACTTCAGAAAGTTCCTGGGAAAACAGGATTGAAAGATAAGTTTATTTTGAGGCAAAAAAATGATTGAAATCCATATTTAAGAGGGGTCTTCAAAAAGTTCACAGAAATGTCTATTTGGAAAAAAAAAACCTATGTATTCAAAATTTTTGCACCAAAATAAATTTATCTTTTAACTCCATTTTCCCATAAACTTTCTGCAGTACCCTCATGTGGTGGCTTAAAACAGTAGAAATGTGAGGTAAGATGTCTGTGTCTCATATTGGAGTACCTGTGTTGGGGTCCCACCTCCCGCTCCTGACTCCAGCTGCCTGCTGGCCCAGGTCCTGCCACCCACATGAGAGACCTGGATTGATTTGCTAACTCCCAGTTTCAGGCCCAGCTCAGGCCCAGCCCAGCTTCAGCTGTTGTAGGCATTTGCAGAGTGAACCGGACGTTGAGAGCACTCTCTGTCTCTTGCCCTCTATTTTTTGCCTCTCAAAAAATTAAATAAATTTTTAAAATGAAAAAATGGAAATGTATTTCCTTACTCCCATAGAGGCCAGACTGAGTATCACTGGGCTGAAATCAAGGTGTCAGCAGGGCCAGACAGAGAGGCTCTAGGGAAAACCCGTTCCTTACCTCTTCCACCTTCCATCCCTTGCTTTGTGGCTACCTCACTCTGACCTCTGCCTTCATCTTCCTTCACTTGTCTTACAGGGATACATATGATTGCTCTTAGGGCCCGCTCTGATAATCTGGGATAATCCTGACTCAGGAGCCTCCACTTCAGTCACACCTGCAAACAGCTTCTGCACAAGTCCAGGTTCTAGGAATATCTCCTGAGGACACGCCTATCTTTGGAGGCCCATTTTCAGCCCACCGTAAGTGGCATCATCCTGGAGCCTGAACTTGGGACAGTAGCCTCTACTTCTCCAGATAGATTCCTGCTGTGGTGGGGGAGATACTGCCTGGAGCACCAGTTGTTCTGGGCGTCATTCCTAAGAGCCAAAGCCTGAAGCCTCCTCCAGCCCTTCCGTGATTGGATTTGCGCCCAACGCCCTGTCTGCCTGAACCATGAGAGTGTCTCTGTTATGTGCAACTCAATCCTACATCCACCGATATGATCACCTGTTGACACCATTTTTTACATTTCTCTTTCTACATTTGTATCTGCATAACTTGGCTAGAACTTTGCTGTATAACAGGTACAGAGAATAAAACACTCTTCTTGCTTTGTGGGAACAGTTGCTGTGGTGGGTGCAACACAAGGAAGTGGGGGTTGGGATCTAAATTTTACTACAGTCTGTTAGAATTAATGCAATGAAGTAAGGAGTTCAGGTACATTCTCTGTCCCTTGGGTTTCCTCTCCTCCCTGATCCTCGTTTTGTGACATCCTGGTGGTGTCAATGTCGAGGGAGGACAAAGTCCTCAGGTCTATGCTTAATCCTCCAAGCATCATTGATCTCTGCTGGGAACTGGCTGCCCTAGGCTGTTTCCTGGCTGGTGGGTGGCTCACAAGACACTTGACCCTAGAGCTTACGGTCCTGGTCATCTACCTCTGAACTGGCAGATCCGCACATTCAGCCTTCTGCCTACCCATAGAAGCAACTCCTCTGTATCTCTGCTCTCAGACACACAGGAGCTTCTGGGTCCCCTAAAAGTGACTCACAAGCCATGGGAGAGTGAAGAGCATCGTCTCAGGCTGTACTATCTACCTACCTGGGCCCTGTCAGCACTGCTGCAGCATATTGGAGGTGGGGGAAAGCAGGTGGGTCCTGGTGAGAATCTCCTTGCAGTACTGTGGGAAAGCCCTTGAGGTCTTGGCCCCTCCTTAGCTCTCTGGATGCTCTGATCCTCTGTGCCCAACCTGGGTCTGAGGGAGCTGAAAACCAGAACCTGTCTCAGCGCTCCTTTTGCACAATTTCTGGGGCCAGAGTGAGTCGGCTGCGGGGTTTCCCACCTCATCCGCGGCTTGTC
Organism: Oryctolagus cuniculus; assembly: GCF_051225735.1. NCBI lineage: Eukaryota > Metazoa > Chordata > Mammalia > Lagomorpha > Leporidae > Oryctolagus > Oryctolagus cuniculus. The sequence goes on from NC_142886.1 coordinate 21,951,345, forward strand.
CTCTTCTGACACGCACTTCCTGGAGTGGCCAGCCCCAGGGCATTCTCAGGTGGGGAGGGAGGCCCAAGCTATCGTAGGGAAGAAACTCTGGCCAGAGTCCTTCTGATTTAGTTCTGGTGTTACAGGAAAGATAATAGAGACTGAGAATTGTCTCTCTCGTTCTCTCTCAACTCATGAATATTTTCTTGTTTGAAATCAAGGGGTCAAAGAACTCAGAAATCAATGTTCCCTATTCCAGGCAATACTTTCCGAACCCAGACAAAAAAAAAAAAAAACCTTGTAACTCCATAACTCAACCCTGACGGTGCAAGGTTCCTGGGGAACCAATTAAGAAGAAAATTAGAATGGATCAGTTTAATGCCTAAGATTATCTGTTACCTTCTATATTAAGAGAAGTCTGCAACGATATTAATGAAACATTAATCGTGGTTATTTTTGGATTCAGGCAACTGAGGTGGATTACTTTATTCCTTGCATTTTTGGTGACTTCTTGAATTTTTAAAAGTAATCATTAGTCTGATTTTAAAAAATCCTCAATAACTTGGCTTGAGTCTTTTGTTTCTGCAGCTCATTTCCCACCCCCTACCCATTTCAAGAACTGATATCTTGTAGACTTCCCATAATTCCACATTCACCCATTCATTAATGTACCAGCATTTACTGTGCTCCAGGTCATATGTTAGGTATTAAGGACAGAAATGAATAAATGCCATATTTGCCTTTTAGGAAACCACAATTTAGTGGAAAATACTAAGGATACAACTCCAGCACATTCTGATGAGTACGATTATGTGATTTTATGACTTTGCACATCATAAAGGATTGAGTCAACTTTGCAACCCTACTTTCTTACACATCTGTCTTTGAGCCAGGCCATAGCATCGGTGTGGGGGACAAAAACACATTTCCTTGGGAGAGTTTTGCATCAGGAGGCCCTCGGGACTCCCAAGCTTGCGAGTCAAATTTCCCCTGAAGACTGTGAGACAGACTATACCGGCTGGGACCCTCCTGACCTTCGACCTCTACCTGCAGGAAGCAAGAGCTGTTCTAAGAAATGAGAAGTGACAGATTCTATATCACAGATCAAACAAACCACAGGTGACAGGACGGGCAGCTGCACAAAGCCTGGCCTGGGAGGAAGTGACTAAGGCTTGGAGTCCGAGTCTCTCTGTACTTTTCCTCACAGGGGGACTCTCTTCCAACCTGGTTTCTACACTGAGCTGACTCACTGGCTTCTTCCTCCTACAGTGTCAAGACTTGCCTGTATTCCAACTGCACTGCTGAACGAATGGGGAGATAGCTTGTTCAAGGTAGACTGCTGAAAACTTTTTTTTTCATTTTTCATTTCTATTTCTAGACATGTCACTGACTTGCTGAGTCATAGTTGGCAAGCTCAACACTCTCTTTTCCCCTTGTGTTCCATCTGGATAATATAGTTTATGAAAAGCTCTAAGGCATTTTATTTCGAAAAAGGTATACTCATAAAAATGATAGTTGTATTTACCAAAAAGCTTTGGCCTATACATAGCTCAATTAAAACATTATCTTACTGCAATAAAAATATTTTGGTCTAATGTTTTCTTCACTGAGATGAAAGCTCCTTGAAAATGAGGACTATTTGTTTCCATCTTTCTGTTCCCAACACTCACTGTGGTCAGGTTTAATGAAACCAAATATTCTCTACTTGTTCCTTGAATGCAATAGGATATCTGTGCATGTTGGCAAACAGCCTAGAACTGTCATAAAGTTTTGTAGGGGCATTGGGCATCTTTTGGGGGACAAGTGTATGGCTTTCATCTTATATTCAAAGGTATGATTCAAAAAATTGCTTAAAATCCTAAATAATATGATGAGAGTTTAGCCTAGTGGTTAAGACATCTGCATCTTACATCAGAGTGCCTGGGTTCAATTCTTTGCTCCAGATCCTGGCCCCAGCTTCCTGTTAACGCAGACCCTAGGAGATGGTAGTGATGGCTCAAGAAATTGGGTTCCTGCCACTCACATAGGAGATCTGGATTGAATTCCTTTCTCTGGGCTTTGGCCAAGTTCAGCTCCAGCCTTTTGTGGGTATTTGAGGAGTGAACCAATGAACGGGAGTGCCCTTTCTCTCTCCTCCCCAACCCCTGCATTTCAAAAAAAAAAAAAAAAAGTTTTTTAAACCATAAAGGATTTAAAGCCATAAAGGATTTAATGATTTATTTATTTATTTGAAAGGCAGAGTTAGAGAGAGAGATAAAGAGAGAGAGAGAGAGACACGTTCTATCTGCTGGCTCAATCTGCAAGTGGCCGCAATGGCTGAGGCTGAGCCAGGAGCTTCTTCCGGATCTCCCACGCGGGTGCAGGGGCCCAAGGACTTGGGCTGTGTTTCACTGCTTTCCCAGGAACATTAGCAGGGAGCTGGAATGGAAGTGGAGCAGCTGGGATTTGAACTGGAGCTCATATGGGATGCTGGCACTGCAGGCAACAGCTCTACCTGCTACGGCACAGCGCTGGCCCCAAGAATATATTCATTGAAGGAATGATTGAAGAACCATGACTCTTCTTTCTAAACTTAAACTACTTATTCTGGTCACCTCTCAGAAATACCAGAGTTCTGGAGGAGCCTACACAATTTCACAGTGTCCGCGTTGTCTTTGAGACATCAAATTCAACAGGAAGAAAGAAAAAGAGAAGGAGAAGTTGAGCATTATGACTGGTGTACTGACACTGAAGCAGGAAAGAGCCAAGCGATAGGAAGACTAGCATTTAATATTATGTGCTTGCCCTAGCCAAATGGCTATATGCCTGGATTATGTACTTTAACTAGATAACTATTGTAAAGCCCTTAGTACTCACAGTATTGTACAAAGGAGAAAACACTGAATAAATACTTGATGGTGCTAAGAAAGAAGCTAGATAAAATAAAAATAAGATAGTTACTGTAAAGATATTACCACAAAAGCTCTGCTAAAACTTTATTTTGCCAAAAATATGTTAAGAATATTTTTGGACTTGAGTTATAAATGTGATTTCTAAATTGATACTCTTTTAATGTTTTTAAAAAATCAGATGAAGTGTAGAGACAAACTAAAACTGTATCAACATTTCTAATTTTGTATAGCTTTATTTGTGACTTTTAAAAAAATCTGCTTCTCCTCAGGAAAGCTAAACCTAAACTTGGATCTATTTTTGTTTTGTTCAAACTTCCATTTTGTGCTGAGCACAGGGCTTTACTTCCATTGGTGCATCAGAAATATTGGTGATAAACATGAATAAGAATAACCAGTTACAAGCAAGTTGTCAAATCTCTCACAAGTGAGATTGTCCCACTCTCAGAGATGTAGCTTATTTCTGCAGCAGGGTGCGTGATGGACCACATTAAGTTCAGAGCTAGGCTCTAGACTGCACGTGTGATATGGAGAGAGATGTGTTACACCTGCTTCCTGGTTTAGAGATATGAGAAAGTCAACTGGACTGCAAAATTTAAAGTCTATATTTGTTTAATCTTACAGAATTTCACTTTTAAATTTTCTTGACTTTTTAGAAACTTTGAGAGCCAGAGAGAGTGTGTGTACACTCCCCTTTAGTGGTTCACCCCTCAAATGCCCACAACAACCAGGACTGAGTCAGGACCAGAGCCAAAAGCCAGAGCACAGTGCAGCTCTCCTACAGGGGTGGCAGACGCGCCGTCACTGGAATCACTGCTGCCTCCCAGCAACTGCACCAGCAGGAAGCTGGAGTCAGGAGCCAACGCTGGGAATGAAACCCAGGCACTTCGAGGTAGGCTGTGGGCACTGTAACCACCAAACTAGCTAATACCTAGTCCCTAGCCTTAGCTTTTAAAAACAATTTATTTATTTGTTTGAAAGTGAGAGTTACAAAGAGAGAGGAAGAGACAGAGAGAAAGAGAGAGAGAGAGAGAGAGAGAGAGAGAGAGAGAGAGAGAGATCTTTCATCCACTGATTTACTCTCCAAATGGCTGCAACGGCTGGGGTTGGGCCAGGATAAAGCCAGGAGCCAGGAGCTTCTTCCAGGTCTTCCACGTGGGTGCAAGGGCCCAAGCACTCGGGCCATTTCCCACTGCTTTCCCAGGCCATAACAGAGAGCTGGACCAGAAGTAGAACAGCTGGGACTCAAACTGGTGCCTATATGGGATGCCAGCGCTGCAGGTGGAGGCTTTACCCACTACACCACAACACCAGCCCCAACCTTAATTTTTTTAAAAGGAGAGAAGGGAGGAAGGGAGGGCCCCTTTCTTTTTTAAAGATTATTTATTTGAAAGAGTTGCAGAGAGAAGAGGCAGAGACAGAAAGAGGTTCCAGCTGCTGATTCACTCCCTAGATGGCCACATGGCCAGGGCTGGGCCAGGCCAAAGTCAGGGGCTAGAAATTTTTTCCAGGTTATCCCATGTGGGAGAATTTGGCCCATCTTCCACTTTTCCCAGACCATTAGCAGGGAACTGAATTGGAAATGGAGCAGCCGGGACACAAACCAATGCCCACACAGGATGCCAGCATTGCAGGCAGCACCTTTACCCTCTACGCCACAATGCTGGCCCACGTTATTATTTTTAAATAAATCAAATTTTTAAAAAACACATGAAAAACATGTAGCCTAATGAATTACTATATGACTAACATTTTTACAACCAAGACCAAAGTCAAAAAACAAAACTTGGTCAGCAGTCCAAGAGTTCTTCCATGTATCCTGTTCCAATTACAGACCCCTCCCTCCTCCTTCGTCCTCACAACCCAAGAAGCCATTATCCTGATTTTATAGCAGTGGTTCTCATAGTGTAGTCTCTGGACCAGAAATTTCATTTCAAAATGCAAATGCTTGGCCCTCATCACAGACCTGTAAGTCAGCAACTCTTTGGGCAAAGCCTAGCAGTCTGTGTTTTAAGAAATCCTCCAGGTGACTCTGGTGCGTGTCTAAAGTCTGAGAACCGTCATTTTATAGTAATCACTTCCTTGTGTTTCTTTGTTGTTTGATGACCAAAGCATGTGCCCCTAAGCACTGTAGCTTACTTTTGCCCATTTAAACAATTGGATATGTCATTTAAATCTCTTCACATGGAGGTTTCCCCTCCAACCTCTTCCTTTCTCTGCATTTTATGTGTTCAGGCCTCCAGGTTGTTCAGCTGTGTGGTTCCCCACAGCCTGGACTCTGCCGATTGCTTTCTCATGCTGCAGCTCGACACCATTTCCTGCATGGTGGCAGCTGGATCTGGAGGCTTTGTTGGACTTCACGTTGACCTTATTGGCAAGACTCGGTGCCGTTCTGTTCTTTGATCAGGAGGACACGATGCCTGCTTGTCTCTGATGATGTTTGAAGCTGTGATAATGCCTAGATCCCTTAATTCATTAGGGATGACAAAATGATATTTTAGTTCCATCATTTCTGTTTCATGTATTCGCTGGAATAGTTTATAAAGAGCTATTCCCCTTCCTCTACCAATCTGGTGGTATAATTTGGATTAAAAAAAAAAAAGTCCAGGAATTGCTCAATTCTTTCCCACTTCTTACTAGTTTTCAAGATAATAAATTAGTTCATCTCTAAATGTGACCAATTGTATATTTTGAATTTTTACTTATTTATTTTCACTTTACTTGAAAGGCGGCGGAAGACAGGGGTTTTCTATATGCTTGTTTCCTCTCCAAATGCCCACAACAGCCAGTGCTGGCCCAGGTTAAAGCCAGGAGGTTGAAACTCCATCTGGATCTCCTGTGTGGATGGCAGGGACTCAAACCTGAGCCGTTATCTACTGCCTCCCAGGATACGCATTAGCAGGAAGCTGGATCAGAAATGCAGCAGCCACGACTCAAACCAGGCTCTCCACAATATGGAATGCAGGTGTCCCAAACATCCACCCTACTTTTTAAATGCCATTAAGGACTCATGGATTTAAACATATTTGATAGCATTTCAGCACACTGCAGTTATTATCGTTATTGAATCTCAAATCATTTGATGATGGGCTAACGGGTGCCACTTCACATTGGTCTCTGAATCTTTTTCAGGGGATTATCCAGAATGCAGAATAATAACAAGTTCCCGGTTCATGTTGCACATTTCCTACCCTACATCACTTCATCAAGAAGCCCTGGCTTCCTTTAGAGGGGAATCATATTTGAAGGCCAAATCTAAGTCCTAGCAGAGTCCATTGGGACTGTGTGGGATGTTGTTTTAGGCTTATTCAGTGGGTAATGTTAAGTGTGTGTGCGTTCAAGTAGTGTGTAACAAATTGCCTCAGAAGGTGATTCCTGAAAATGACGATAAACATTGGTTATCTTAGAGACGGCCTTGTGATGCAGGGAGTTAAGCTTCCCCTTGCAATGCCAGCAATCCGAGAGTGCTGCTCTGAGTCTCGGCTGCTCCAGCTCCCATCCAGCTTTGTATTAAGCCATCTGGGAAGCAGCAGAGAATGGCCCAAGTACTTGGGAGACCAGGATGGAGTTGCTGCCTCCTGGCTTTGGCCTGGCACAGCCCTGGCTGTTTGTAGGCATTTGGAAAATGAATCAGAAGATGAAAGATTTCTCCTTCTCCCTCTCCCTCTCTCTCTCCCTCTCCCTCTCTGTCTTTCCCTCTCCCTCCCTCTCTGCTTCCCTCCCTCCCTCCCTCCCTCCCTCTCTCTCTCTCCCTCTTTCAAGCAAATAAATAAACATTTTTTAAAAATTTATTATTTCAGTTTCTGTAGTCAGGAATCTTGGCTGCATATCTCTTGTGGGGTTTCAGTCAAAGACTTGGCTGGACTGAAAAATTCACTTGCAAGGTGGCATCTTCTAGACCTGGTGGTTGGTGCTGGGCTCAGCTGGTAATGACATGGCATCTGGCTTCCATGTCAAGTGTGAATCAGCTGATGGAAGATCTCCCTCTTTCTCTCTCTGCCTTTCAAGTAGGTGAAAATAAATAAATTAATTAATTAAATTTTTAAAAGAATGTAGTCATTGCATACTGTATTCTTCCACTGTTCCCCCGCCTTTAAGATGTCCATACTTTTGTTAATCCTTCCATCAGTTAAAGTTACACATTACCTCTCCCCCTGCTCTTATGATAATTGGGAAAACATTTTTTAAAAAAGATTTATTTATTTAGTTGAAAGTCAGAGTAAAGAGAGAGAGAGGGAGAGACACAGAGAAAGAGATCTTCCATCTGCTGGTTCACTCCTCATATGGCCACAATGGCCAGTGCTGGGCCAGGCCAAAACCAAGAGCCAGGAGCTTCTTAGGGGTCTCCCACTTGGGTGGCAGGAACCCAAACACCTGGGTCATCTTTCACTGCTTTCCCAGGTGCATTAGCAGGGAGCTGGATTGGAAGTGGAGCATACCGGTCCCAGTCAGGAAAACTTAAACTGATTTTGTTGTGGACTTTAATATTTGAGGAAAGATCTGAAATATAGATGGCAATCCAGTCTGATTAGTTACACTGCTCCCAGTAAAATGTGACAGACCTATGACCTCTAAACATTCAGTCCCACATGTGACCTCAAAGCCCAAACTAGATGACCCAGAGTTGTTCTGACGGCTCAGCAGGTGGAAGACTGACCTGTGCCCATCTTAACCGTGCAAGGGTAACTCATATCTGGGGGCCCAGAGCAGGGGTGCAAAATCCATGTGAATGTTTTGGGTAAAACAGAAGATTCTAAGTCGTTTCCTTCCATGACCCACAGATATCAGGAGGGTGTTAGGGATAGAGGAAGAGTGTAGCTCAACTCTTCCACTCTGAGATATATTTTAACAGAAATTTGAGAAGCATTATCTTTATATAACTCAGGTATAAAGGAGAATTCTCCAGCCTTTTGAAGATAATTTAAATAACAATATTTGAAGGTGCATCAAGACGCTGGTGCAGCAGAGCAATTATCCCATAAGCAGAATCTTTCATCTAGATCTGTGTCTTCCCACCCCTTTCCTCTTCATAGCCGTGGAGGTTCCCTGATCCAACATGGTACCGTAAATCAGTTAAGAAACTCACATTCGTGAAAAGACCCCCAGATTCTTAAGATTAGGGTTATCTGTGAGAAAATTCAAGTGAGCTTTCTGATAATTCACCCTTGGAGGAATATGTGAAAAATCAGGAAGGCACCCTTTGACCTCCGATGGCCTTCTTCTCTCGTTTCCTTGATCTTCACCGTGAGACGAGAGCTGCTGGCCCTGAGCGTGCTGCTGCGCTGCTTCCATGTGCTCGTGAGGCTGCAGTGGGGACCACGGGGACTCCTGGTGGTGGGGCACAACTGCCCAGGCGGAGAAACCCCATTCAGTGCAACCTCGTCCATTCTTGGTGCAGAGTCCATCATGCCCCTCAGACTGGAGGAGGAGGAGGAGGAGGAGGAGGAGGAGGAGGAGAAAAAAAGGCAAATGGGCTTCTGGCTTTGGCTCTGGGCTATACTCTTCCCACTCAAACCAAACACCTCCCACCTGCCAAGGGAAAAAATCTGGTGTTAAAATATAATCAGACTTGTAAAACAGAACATGGGGTGATTATTTTAATTACAAGGAGAATTTTCATTTTCCAAGAAGAGCATTTGCCAATAGATTCCTTTAAATAACCAATTCCCTTGGCATGTTTCAAGGAGATGTGATTGACAACGACATGACGCATACGGAGCTTTTTTGGAAATGCATCCCGTACGTGTCATTGGGGTGGCCTTGCTGGATAAGGACAACGGAGATCCAGATGAACCAAGGTTGCATTAAAATAGAATTTCTAGAATCAAAGTAAGAAGAAATCTTCTTTGAACACCCAATGTCTGACTCAAGTGTTATGAAACTGGGCCGAGCCCTTGTCCTCTCCTCTCCAAACCAACACTTCGTTTGGTTTGATTTGGCCTGCAGCTGCAGCCGCTTGCAGGGGTTAAGCAGATAAACCCTGGAGGTCAACTTCCTGGTCTTACAATTTTGTGACCTTAGGGATGTTATGTACCTTCTCTGAGCCTCTGTTTTCCTATCTGGGAAATGGATTGATGTGAGCATTCAATGAGGTAACATATTAAATGTGAAAATATATGCCAGACTCAATCTGCTTGCCACATACTTGATTATTAACTACAGTTAGTACCTGTTAGATGAGCAGGATGTCATTCTTTAGGCCCAGGAAAAGGAGGACAGATGTCTTGTTCTATTCTAATTGCATGATCCCTGAACCAGGAGAGCTTCTAATTAGCACTGAGAGGATAATTCTGCATGAACTAACTAAACTCCAAACTGTTATTTTCCACCAATATCCCCTTCAATTGCAAATGATCAATATCAGACAACTGAGCCAGCTCATCAGTTTCTGCAGGGTGTGCAAAGGGCAACTGACTCTTCCAAGGGACGCCATGGAGGCGTTTGTTAATTAAAATCAGAAGATCTGTGAGTGACGTATCAAGGTTCTCTATGATTAGAACAATTAGAAACAATTGTTTAAGACTGTTTTTTTTAATGTCCTCATTAAAATTATTTCAGCCATAACTTATAGCAGTGGCTCTCAAAGTAAGATCCCTGGGTCAGCAGCATCAGCCTCAACTAGGAACTTGTTGGACATAGAAATTCCTAGACCCACTTTAGACTTTTTACAACACAGGAATCTGGGCCAAGCATTTGGCCTGGCAGTTCTGATGCCAGTTGGGATGCCTATATTCCATGTCAACGTGCCCGGCTTTGAGTCCCAGCTCCATTCCTGATTCCAGTTTCCTGCTAATGCAAACCCTGGGAGGCTGTGGTGATGGTTCAAGTAGCTGGGTCCCCTTTACCCACATGGGAGACCTGAGTTTATTAGTTCCCTGGTCTTGTCTTGGCTGTTGCAGGCATTTGAGGGGTAGGCCAGTAGATGTAAGCTCTGTCTCTAATACATACAAAATTAGTAATTATTATTATTTTTTGACAGGCAGAGTGGACAGTGAGAGAGAGACAGAGAGAAAGATCTTCCTTTGCCGTTGGTTCACCTTCCAATGGCCACCGCGGCCAGCGCGCTGCAGCTGGCGCACCGCGCTGATCCGATGGCAGCAGCCAGGTACTTATCCTGGTCTCCCATGGGGTGCAGGGCCCAAGGACTTGGGCCATCCTCCACTGCACTCCCTGGCCACAGCAGAGAGCTGGCCTGGAAGAGGGGCAACTGGGATAGAATCCGGCGCCCCGACCGGGACTAGAACCCAGTGTGCCGGCGCCGCAAGGCGGAGGATTATCCTGGTGAGCTGAGGCGCCGGCCAGTAATTAATTTTTTAAAAATTTATTTATTTATTTGAAGAGTTACAGAGAGGCAGAGGCAAAGAGAGAGAAAAAGGTCTTCTGTCCGCTGGTTTAATCCCCAGATGGCTGCAACAGCCGGAGCTGAGCCAACTGAAGCCAGGATCTAGGGGGTTCCTCCGGGTCTCCCACGTGGGTGCAGAGGCCCAAGGACTGCTTTCCCAGACCATAGCAGAGAGCTGGATCGGAAATGGAGCAGCCAGGACTTGAACCAGCTCTCATCTGCAATGCCTTCACTCAGGCGACAGCTTTAGCCGCTATGCCACAGTGCCAGCCCCTAATAAATAATTTTTTAAAAAACCCACAGCAATCCGTGGCTTAATAAGCCCTCTGGGCTGGTATCTGTCTGGAGAATGAGTGGTGCATAGATCCGCGGATCCCACTGCGCACCGGCCCCTCTGCTCCTGACAGAAGTCATTAATGAAGCTCAGCTCCTCTCCCGCTGAGTCCGGATGAAATCTCAGCAGGCTTTCAGCACAGTGCTGGGAGTCACTGCTGATCAGTCAGAGGCGGCATGTCTGGGCAGGGCTCAGTGCTCAGAGTTCTCAATGAAGTATGTATTCAGTTGCTTCAATTTCTTGTGGATTTCTCGTGGAGGAACATGATGGTCCTATCTAAAGAGATTAAGAGGCTTGCAGAGCAATAACAAAATAAGTCGGATTTCTGAACCTTCATAGCCAAGTCTCCCTCCTGACATATGCACGCCCAGGCCCACTGTGTATGAGGTTCCCTGCAACGAGCAACCCGTCAGAGACTGCAGTGAAGCCTCTTGCCGTGGAGCTCAACCTTGACATAATTGCTGTTCAGATTCTCTCAGACCAAGATAAGTGCCTGGTCGCGACAGTATGAAAGACACATACCGTCTACGCACTTATCTACTCCTAGTTATTCTACTATGCTACCTTTTGCACAAAGGGAGATCACAAAAATTTACATACTATGAACTGATGAACTTCAACCCCCTCTGGGCTATTCCTGCTTCCCACCCAAAATCGTATCTTTTGAAAAAAAAATGGCTTTTAATAAGATATAGACAATATGTCAGTTACAGAAGAAAATGGAATATAAAAAGTTCGCCAAATTGCAGGGATGTACACACATGAGGACTCTAGAAGAATATGGTTCTTAGACCCAAACATTCTTAGCTCTGATTCCTGGCAGGTTAATCACTTCTCAGTATCAGGGCAGGTGTTGGGGCACAGCAGGATAAGCCGTCTCTTGGGATGCCTGCATCTCTCACCATAGTGCCACTTTGAGCCCCAGCTGCTATGTTTCCGATCCAGCTCCCTCCTAACGCACCTGGGAAGCAACAAACGATGGGTTGTGTACTTGAGTTCCTGGCTCCTAGTTTCAGCCTGGCCCAACCCTGGCTGATGCAGCCAGCTGGGGAGTGAACCAGAGGGAACATGGGTCTCTCCCTTTCTCTCCCTCTCTTCTTCTCTATCATTCTCCCTTTCAAAGAAATAAATCTTCAAATGATTCATATTATCTGAGTAAAAGAAAGCATATATTGATACTCTTCAGATGAGGATGTTTCTTGGATATAGATACCAAGATTCAGACACGATGTTAGCATATTTATTCCCTTGTTATTCTAAAAATGTTCTCCTCTCAGTTCTTTTATCTGAACCCTCAGTCATCAATATTCGGTAGAGACTGAACAGAGAGCAGCAGACCAACCCAACATCAGATTTATCTTCCTTTGTCACTGCCTGTTTGTTGCTGTGGTTCATTATTCAATGTATGAAAATCCCAATAGTTTCTTTTTTAAAAAATAGAACTTCATTTATCTTTGACCATAGTTCCTAATACAGAGAAGTTAACTTGCTACAAATCTTTACTGAAGGAGATACTTCTTTAATGGCATTTCTGATAATGGCCATTGAGGTCAGTAATAGCAGTTGACACCCCAGGAATTTAAATATTCAAGGCAATTCAACAGGAATTTACTTTGTAATGTATTATGTGTCATAAGCTGTGGGCTATGCTTCAAGACATGCTGAGTTCCCAGCTGGAAGAGAACTTGAGCTAAATCATTCAGGACCACAACCCAATCCAGTCCCAAGTCCAAAATCAAGAAGAATGATACTGAAATATAGAAGGGAATGTTTTTAGATTTATTTATTTGAAAGAGTTTCAGAGAATGAGGGAGAGACACAGAGAGAGAAATCTTCCATCCACTGGTTTACTCCCCAGTCACAAGCCAAAGCCAGGAGCCAGGAGCTGCTTCTGGGTGTCCCATGTGGGTGCAGGGGCCCTAGCACTTAGGCTGCCCTCTGCTGCTTTTCCCAGAGCATTGGCAGGGAGCTGGATCAGAAGTGGAGCAGCAGGGACTTGAACCAGCACCCATATGTGATGCTGGCATCACAAGCAGCAGCTTTACTCGCTATGCCACAATGTTGGCTCCAATTACAGTCATTCTTGGGTGTCAAGATCAGGGAGCCATTCAGACTGCGGCAAGTTACAGCTGGCTGTGTGATCCAGAGATGGAGACTTGGAGAAAGCAGGTGAACGGATGGCTTCTCTTCATGAATGGACTTCAGTTCTAGTGGAAATCTGGAATGAGGAGAGGGAGGGAGGCTGTGGTGAGATGCATTTGTTGCTGCCCAAAGACTGACTTCATCCCCAAGCAAATTGGGCTGTTAGCTGCAGAGCTGCAGGGGAGCTTCCGGCTCCACCACGCAGGCACCGTTAGGTGTTCACGCCAGCAGCCAGCACCGCTTTCTTCCTTCTTCGCTGTCCTGTTCTTTGCTGTCCTGGGCAGCATGGGCCCAGCCATGGGCGATGTGCTGGGTAAGGACTAAGCTAGCCCAGCAGTCCTAGTCCATGAATTCTTAGCTTCTCTTGTAGGAAGAGAGCTATGTGTAGTGGGAGCCATGTGACTCCCTGGAGCCAATGGGAGAGAGGGGGAGATTTGCTGGAGATGCTTTGGGGAAAACTTGTTCTTCTTTTCTGTGAAAGGCACAGAACTGGCACAGCCCTTTTCCCCTTCTTACCTTGCCTGCAACCATGTAACCAACTGGAAAAGGCCAGGTGAATCTGAGATACCACTAAACCAATGCCAAGAGACTGCTGCTGTGTGAGAGTTATAACCTCCTTTTTGTTGAAGCCATCACCAGTTACATTCCTAACTAATAACCCCACTCACTATGGAGATGGGAATCCTAACACTGTCACTTCAAGGACTGGAGCAGAACACTGAACTGGTGAGCATTGCCAGGGACTGAAAGCCACGGGAAAGTGGGTGGCAGTGATCCGGCTTCAGGACCTGATGATTTCAGTCAGGAGAGCAGATCTGGACGTGGCCAGATCATGTCCCAGTTGAGATGTTTGCCCTAGCTCAGAAGATCGTGTTTTAAGGCAGATACTAAGACTAGCCTCGGGTCATTAAGGCATTGGAAAACTATCATAGAATAAACGGTTGAAGAGAATCCTAGAAACAAGATTGTGGATACAGGGAAAATATCCCTACATTAAGCAAAGGACTCTGTGTACTTCATCTTCAGTTTCCATGAGTTCTAGACAGTCTTAACTGGACCCAATTCATGTTCTAGGCCCTATTAACTATATTATTTTGACAAAGCTATCAAACCTCACTACCTTTCAATTTCCTCTTCATTAAAATAGGGACGATAATAGAGATATGTGTGAAAAATACAGGGAATAATCCATGGATGCAATACGTATTCAACAAATGCTATTTTTATTCTTCTAAGCAGTAGTGTCTATGGACTCTGGAATTAAAATACCTGGATTCAAATCTGGTATTCCCCAATCACTTGCAGAGAACCTTGATTGTCAGTTTCCTTGTTGTAATGTGTGGGTGATAATAGCACAATTTCTCAAAGGATGATCATGAGAACTAGATAAAGAAGAGCACACAAAGCCTTGGGCACAGTTACATACTCAATAAGTATTGGTTGTTATGTATTAGCAGTACCCTAAGTAATAGAAAAGATGTATAGAACTTACTTCTTGTCCTCAAATGCTTACTAGTTTCTAACAACAGTTGAGAGAACGAAATAATGATATACATAGAAGAGGAGATCAGGGAGGGAAATTATCAGCTAAGGTTGGAAAGGTTAGAGTAAATAGCACAGAGGAAGCTGAATTTGAGGTGGGCCTTACATGACAGAACAGGGATACTGAGGAATGGAAAGAAGACAAGAGATTGTCATTATCTTCCATCTTCTGGAGACTGATCCACACATGTTACAAATTCTTCCTTCTCCTAGCCTCATCTCCTTAGAGTACGCTGAATAATTTAATAATGTGATTTAGGAAAATACAACACGAGGGGCCAGCATTGTGGCACAGTGCATTAAGATGCTGCCTGTGACACCAGCATCATATATGGATGCCAGTTCAAGTCCTGACTGATCTGCTTCCAATCCAGCTCCCTGCTAGTGCACCTGAGAAAGTAGTAGAAGATAGCCCAAGTGCTTAGATCCTAGCCACCCACATTAGAGACCTGGATGGAGTTCCAGGCTGCTGGCTTTGGTGTGGCCATGTCTTGGCTATTGTTGTCACTTGGGAGGTGAACCGATAAATGGATGATCTCTCTCTCTCTCTCTCTAACCCTGCCTTTCAAGTAATTAACAAATCTTTAAAAAAAATACAACACTAGAAATTGTTTAGGCCTCATTTCCTAATTGCTCACCCATACAATTGTAATAATACTTTAAAGGTCATTTGTGCAATGCATGGTTCAAATCAAACCTAAACCAAGAAATATATAAGAATGAAAAGTCAAAGAATGCAGGGACAGGTGCCAAGAACTACTAGGCATTTGATTCTGGCTATAAATGATGTCGAACAATGATGACAACAGAGATGTATGTAGCATGCAGGTGCTGGGCTGTTGTTTATTTTCTGTGACATATAGATTCTTCTTTTGGAAAGAAATTTATTGAGGGTTCTTTGAAGCAAACAAAGAAATTTCTATTTCTAGAAAAAGAAATACTGGCCTTAAAGGCTTCAGAAAAGGACTCAAGACTTCTAATTTTCCTGTTCCTGTGTTCCTAATATTATCTCCTAATATTCTCCAAACATAGTACTTGGTCAGTCTCTTCAAGGTCTCCTTAATGTGTGTTGCTCCCATGGTGGGCTCATTTCCAGGCAATGACTACCATAATGGAGGTGCTCAAAAACACTGGCTGGAATCACAGCCATGTCTTTGACATCTCTGTTTACCCAAAGCTCACATACCTTACATGAGGCTTTTCTTACCATCTGAGTCATCATCATTCTCTCTCTTCTCTAAACAACAGTGTTTGTTGTTGGCATCACTGCTGGGAACACCATGTACTTTCCAACTATGGATGTCCTAAGGCCACTCCTCCAGTCCCCACGTCCTTCTGTGTGTTCCTTTCCCTTTTCCTGTTCCAGGAGAGTGCTACCGTTTGGACATTAGCTTTGGTGTCCTACAAGGGCCCAATATGTTAAAGGTGTGGCCTAAGGGTGCTGCTCTTAGGAGAGGGTGGGGGCTTGATCCAATTATGCTTTTTAGGGGGTGGGCCTACCGGGAGACCCTTAGGTCATCAGGGGTTGTCTCCTGAAAGGGTTGGTTATACAAACCGGAGCCAGCCCAGTTGCTCTGCTTCCTGGCTCACCGTATGATCCTTCCTCTGCACTTGCTCCTCTTCCTGCTGTCTGCAGCAGACATCAGACCAAAGAGGTCACCCAGTCTTGGACTGTGAACCTCCTGTTTTGACTCCATGAAAAAAAAATAACTTCTCAAATCACACTGAATTTGTTAAAAACTAATTAAAAATTAAAATAAAGAATTACTTTCCTCTTTCATAAATTGCTTCTCTTGGGTATTTGTTATCATGATGAAAGGCTAAGACACAGGCAGACAGAGCAACATGGGTAAAGCCCAGAGACCCAGGAGAACAAGGCATTCAGGAAAAGGACTGCGGGTCAGTGATTTTAATGACCATGACCTTTGGAAAACCTCCCTACAAGGCAGAAGCAAACCCAGTTTCTCCACAGCCAAAATCTCTTTACCACATTTTTGCTTCATGAGCACGGTAGCCTACCACAGTATGACCATATTCTCTGAGACTCTTGCTAGAAATCTCAAATGTTAAACAACCATTACACACCCGTGTGTTAAGCTAAGCAGCTTCATGCCTAACAGCTCTGCTGGAGGGTAAGGCAACGCCCTGGCTGGAAGGCTGCCAAACTAGAAACAACATTTTTCCTTTTTCTCCCTGGAAGGTGAATATGAATGCTCTGTCTTTCCTTTATGATCCTAACACTGTGTTACAGGAGTGAGGCTTCTCTGATTTGTGACTGACAGACTTGCCATGGAGATAAGTGGCCTAGCCGCTTGCCTTGCGGACGTGAACTGAAGCCATTTGGAATATGTCCCACAATCACTAAGCATGACTACAATTTCTTCTTCGCATGCACAAGAGCCACTCCCCAAAGAAGTCATCACTGCCACTTATTCCCTGTAACACTTGAAGCTTCAGCTCCACATCACAGTTCAGTTGTGTGCCAGGTGTTGTGACTCAAATAGACATTTGAATTACGAGCAAATGGAGATCATTAGTGAATATTTTTTTCTCTTTTTCATTTACATTTCTTTCCTAAAAGTTATTCTGGGCTTCATTAATGTGTTGTTTTAGAGAATCTCCAGAAGATTGTGAATAAGAACAATAAAACATTTTTGCTTCTGCTCCAGCCAGTGAACTTCTTAGTGTGTTAACTTTCCTCCATATTCCGAGTCTTACACAGAGCCTGCTCCATACTGCATGCTCTACGAGTGCTGGATGAATAAAGTTTGTGATAGGTTGCAGGTGGCCACACAGTCTGTACCACATAGGCTGCTGAGGTAACTGCTTGACCAATAGGAAATGGCAAAAAAGATGTTGTGCTCCTTTCTGATCCCAGCTCTCAAGAGACTGGATGCTTCCACCTTCTCAGAACACTCTCCCGGCAAGCCCTGCCCTCAACACCCAGCTACCCTAAGACAAGTTCCCTGGAGAAGCCAACTGATGGTCCTAGCAAAGGTCAGCTTTCTGTCCATCCCTGCCAAAGTTCAGAGGAATCAGTGAAGCCTCCAGGTTATCAGGTCAGAATTGCCTGACACACAAAATCATGGGGTAGACTCAAATGGCAGTGGCTTTAAGCCCCTAAAGTTTTAGAGTAAGTTGTGGCCGGCGCTGCGCCTCAGTAGGCTAATCCTCCACCTGCGGCGCTGGCACACCGGGTTCTAGTCCTGGTCGGGGCACCGGATTCTGTCTCTGTTGCTCCTCTTCCAGTCCAGCTCTCTGCTGTGGCCCAGGAGTGCAGTGGAGGATGGCCCAAGTGCTTGGGCCCTGCACCCCATGGGAGACCAGGAGAAGCACCTGGCTCCTGGCTTCGGATCAGCATGGTGCGTCGGCTGCAGCAGCCATTGGAGGGTGAACCAACGGAAAAGGAAGACCTCTCTCTCTCTCTCTCTCTCTCTCTCACTGTCCACTCTGCCTGTCCAAGAAAAAAAAATAAAGTTGTGACACAGTAATAAATAGGACAAATCATGAAGGGAGCTTTAAGTACACTGTTCAGCATCCCAGGGATCAACTTGCGTACTTGTGGTTATGTGAGTGAGTCAAGCAAGAAGAGTTGTGCTGATTGAGTCAGCTGGTGATGGCCAGAAGGTGTGGTTTCTCATTCCGTGTGCTCCTGGGAAACAGAGACAGTAGACCCAGACCAAGCTCAGGACGAGGAGGTTTTAATCAGGATTGGACCTAGTAGCATGTACAGCCCACAGCCCATGAGGCCTGGTAATTCTTTCTTCAGCTGATTTGGAAGAGTTAACCATTGAGTATAATGAACATTTCTAGGTGGAAATTAGATAGAGGACCCGAAGACTTAACGGTGATAATGGAGTGAAAATCACAGGGTTAAATAGCCACAAAGACAGAAGGCAGGTGCATTTTCTTTCTCATCCTGATGGTAGGGACAGAAAAATATGGTTGCAAAAAATCAGAAATATTTGAGATGAAGAATAAGGGGCATACGAACATGTGTTCTTGGCATTTCTGAGTCAAGGGACTGGAAGGCATATTATCAGCTCTCTTTGTTTTATGCTGCTATGGCTGATTAATTTATAAAGAAAAGAAGTTTATTTAGCTTATAGCTCTGCAGCCTGGGAAGTCCAAGAGCATGCCACTGCCACGTGCTTGGTTTCAGGGAGGGCCTTCCTGCTGTATCACCACTTACCCGGCAGAGCAGGGGTGCCAGCTGGAGTCTCGTCCTCTTCTTACAGAGCCAGCTATGCACTCGTGGGGCTTCCCCATCTAATCCCAGTCACCTCCTAAAGGCCCCGCTTCAGAATACCCTTAACATAGTAGTGTTGGGTTACCATGAACTTTTGGGGAGACATTTGAACTGTAGCACTAATATTTTAAATTTTTCTGAAAACAAAGGAAAGGAATAATTGAAGAATAAAATAATGACAAGATAATGATTTAATATGAAAATCTTTGACTGGAGTATTAAGAAACTTCAATTTTAGTCCCAATATCTGGCAACTAATTTGACTTACTCTTAACTGTTTTCTTGTTGTAAAATGATACCACTCCACTTCCTTCATGGAAATTACGTGGGTTGAATTGCAGGAGAGGAGATGAAAAGAGGCTTAGAAAGAAAAATAATACACAATTTCTAAATAATAACAACTCTTGAGAGGTTCAGAACAGAAAATCTTCCTTTTCAAACGTGTAAATTCTTTTTTTTCCAATTAAGGTAAAGAAATCAGTCTCTTTTTATTATAAAAATGCTAATTATCACAATTATGTGAAAATTAACTGCAGTTAAATAGTGAAAGGTGAGTAAATGACCCAGCAAGATACAAACAGCAACACTGTCTGAGAGGAATTCAACATCTACAGTGAGTCTGTTGCGTCTTAGGCTGGTACAGTCCCATAGAAACACATGGGATGTGAGGGGGCTGGCGTTATGGCTTAGCAGGTAAGGGCGCTGCCTGCAAAATCCCGTAAGGGAACCGGTCCGTGTTCCAGCTGCCCCACTTCCTATCCAGCTCCCTGCTAATGTGCCTGGGAAAGCAGCAGGTAATGGCCTAAGTGTTTGGGTCCCTGCACACGTGTGGGAGACCTAAAAGAAGCTCCTGGCTCCTGGCTTTGGCCTGGCCCAGTGCTGGCTGTTGCGACCGATTGGTGAATGACCCAGCAGATGGGAGATAGTGCTCTTGCTCTCGCTCTGTAACTCTTTCAGAATAAATAACTAAATCTTTTAAAAAGATGAAACACATGGATGTGAGATGGAGGCCATACCAGCTGGTGAGGGAGTTGAGGGTACAAAGGAATCCCCAAGAGTAGCAATGGTAAATTTAAGACCCCAATGGCACTGGCAGGGAGCAGCTATCCTGGGCCATCAGAAGGGACCTAAGGGTCCAGCTGAGATGACCAGGACAACACCAAGAGCCTAGAATTCATTCTGGGTGGGTATCAGGGACCCAGGTGTTTGAGCCATCACCTGCTGCCTCCCGGAATGTGCATTAGCAGGAAGCTGGATTGGAAGCAGAGCTGAGACACAAACCATGGGATGAAGATATCCCAAGTAGTGTCTTAACCAATGCACCAGATACCAACCCCGCATCAACTTCTTGAAGTCCCAACATATGTAAGAATTTCAAACATTTTTGTACCCACACAAACTTAATTCTATTTTCCACAAACTTTTTTTTTTTTTTTTGACAGGCAGAGTGGACAGTGAGAGAGAGAGACAGAGAGAAAGGTCTTCCTTTGCCGTTGGTTCACCCTCCAATGGCCGCCGCGGCCAGCACGCTGCGGCCGGCGCACCGCGCTGATCCGATGGCAGGAGCCAGGAGCCAGGTGCTTTTCCTGGTCTCCCATGGGGTGCAGGGCCCAAGCACCTGGGCCATCCTCCACTGCACTCCCTGGCCACAGCAGAGAGCTGGCCTGGAAGAGGGGCAACCAGGACAGAATCCGGCGCCCCAACCGGGACTAGAACCCGGTGTGCCGGCGCCGCTAGGCGGAGGATTAGCCTAGTGAGCCGCGGCGCCGGCCCACAAACTTTTAAGAAGTGTCTCATTTAATCCTCAAAATAACTATGTGTTTTTAAAAACCTATTATTTTACCACAACTGCCCACAACAACTGGGGCTGGGCCAAGTCAAAGCCAAGAACTCAGAACTCAACAGGGTCTCCCTCATGTGTGGCAGGGACCCCAGTACTTAAGCCATCGTCCACTGCCTCCAGGGGTATTGGCAGGAAGCTGGACTGGAAGTGGAGGAAGGACTCAGTCCCAGGTGCTCTGATACAGGATGCAGGCATCCCAAGCAGCTTAGTGCCACAATACCTGCCCCCAAATCCATCATTATTATTGCTATTGCTTTAAAGTCAGAAATTGAGGCTGAGAGGTTAGAATAACATTTTCCAAAGTTGCTTTGCTCCTGAGCCTGGAGGTGGGGATGGCACTTGAGGCCCTGGCTGGCTGACTTCTTCATACTGAATTCCTTCTAGTGAGGCCAGTGGTTGACATGCAGAGGTCTATTCATTCTTGCTCCCATGCAGTCAAGCCTGGCGAGGGGAATTTGGATAAATTCTATACATCAATCCTGCACCTTGGAGTGGATTCCAACTCCTTGGCAGGGACTGGGATTTGTGCTGCCCTCTAGAGGATCTTGCTAACTTAAAAAAAGGGAATTTAATACACAAAAACTGTTACACAGATGATGGAAGGATGGAGAAGTTAAGCAAGATAATGAGGCAACCCAGATTCCTCATACGAGAAAGTTGTTACCCGCTCTGCCCCCAGGCTGAAGGTGCTACCAGCCTGGGAATGGTTCTCAGTCAGTTGAACCTGGGGCCATGGAGTAGGTGCACCTGCTCTAAAGACACTGAGAGAAAGAGAGAGAAAGAGAGAGAGAGAGGAGAGAGAGGGAGAGAGGGAGGAGGAAGAGGCTTTGGCTTGCCCCTTCCATTAGCCCAAATTCCCTCCCGATGGCTCTCTTTCCATCTGGAAGCTCCTGACAAGGGGGGGCTGAGAAACATGGCCCATGGAAGTCAGGCCTCCTGCAAGATAGAGCAGAAGACAGCACTGGGAGTAGGCAGGCAAGTGACCAACACAGTTACCTTTGTACAGACAGCGTCTCAGAGTCATGCAGATATTTGTGAGAGGCAGAGGGAACAGCAAATGCAAGGCCTGAAGGTAGGCGAGCACCTGGTGTTTTCAAGAAACAGCAGGGCACCAGCATTGTGGTGCAGTCCATTCCACCATGGCCGGCAACCCTGCATCCCATATGGGCACTGGTTAGAGTCTTGGCCACTCCACTTCCAATCCAGCTCCCTCCTAATGCACCTGGGAAAGCAGTGGAAGAGGGCCCAAGTCCTTGAGCC
Source organism: Oryctolagus cuniculus (assembly GCF_051225735.1). Lineage (NCBI taxonomy): Eukaryota > Metazoa > Chordata > Mammalia > Lagomorpha > Leporidae > Oryctolagus > Oryctolagus cuniculus. The sequence goes on from NC_142886.1 coordinate 21,972,924, forward strand.
CCTGTACCTGTGTGGGAGACCCAGATGGAGTCCCAGGCTCTTGGCTTTGGCCTGGCCCAGCCCTGGCCATTGTGGCTATCTGAGGAGTGAACCAGCAGATAGAAGGGTCTCTCTGACTCACTCGCTCTCTTTTAAATAAATAAATAAATAAATAAATAAATAAATAAATAAATCTTAAAAGAAAGAAGTGGCGGAGATGCCAGCGTGGCTGTGGTGGTGGAAAGAGGGAGGGGAGACAGGAAGGGAAGGGGAGTCAGAGAATACAGTAGTTAGTCCTCAGTCTCTACCAGTTCTGCACTCTTGGATTCAACCAAGCACAGACTTGTGTTTGCTATCTGTAATCGCATCTGTACCGAACATGCATGGACTTTTGTCCTTGTCTCTATACACTAGGCAATACAGCAGAGTACCTGTCTATATGGCATTTATATTGCATTAGATGTTATAAGATATGGGAGCACATCCATAAGTAATATGCAAACAGTCCCCTGTCATTTATAAGAGACTTGGGCATCTGTGGATTTGGATATTCCCAAGGCATCTTGGAGCCAATCTCCCTTGGATGATAAGGAATGACTGTGTGCAGTTCTCTGGCCTGAGTAGGTACTTGAGCTTTTTCTCTGAGATAAGAAGCCCTGGAAGGTTTCTGAGCAGAGAAGTGACTTACTCAGGCTCCGCACTCTGGATCCTGTGTTGAATAAATTACTGGAGGATAGGGAAGGAGCCAGGAAGCCAGCTTGGGAAAGCAGTGGGGAGACTGTTTAGATAATCCAGGTGGGAAATGGCCCAGTCAGAGAGGTGGAGCCACAGTGGGTGGAGAGTGACTGGACTCTGCACTTATTCTGAAGAAGAGCCAAGGAAATCTGTGTATGATTTGGCTATGGGATGTGACAAAGAGCAGTCAAGGATGTTTCTAAGACTTTTGCTTGGAGCAAAAAGCTCTCAACCTTTAGGAGGGTACCTTCACTGACATGGGGGAGACTGTAACAGCAAACTTGTTTCAGGGAATACCTGGAGTTCAGAAGAGCACAGGCTTTTTCGGGGGGAGAATGCTTGATGCTTATCATACCTAGTGCACAGACAACTGGAGATGTTGAGTAGGAGATGGATATATGAGGCTGGAGTTTGGGGACATAACTGGACTATAGATATGAAGTTGGCAGTATTCAATGTACAGCTGATATTTAAAAACATCAGATTGGTAAGCTATCACCATGGCATGAGAGGAAACTGCAAATACATGTCCAGGACCGAGTCCTGGAGCCTCCTGTGTTTAGAGACCCAAGACTGGAAGGACCAGGAAGTAGCAGAAGAACCAGGATAGACTCTTTGCCCAGAGGCCAAGTGAAGAAAGTTTCAAGGATGAACGTGACCAACCTCCTCCTGCTGAGGAGTCCAACCAGGTGAGGATGGGAGCTGAGCACCAAGGCTGACAATGAGGTGAACACTGACGCCCCTAAGAAGAACTGTGTCTGTGGACTAATGGGGGTAAAACGCTGCTCAGTGGGTGCAGCAGAATGGAAGGGGAGGAACTAAAGATGGTGGAGATGGTAGAGCCTTTTGCAACCTCCAACTGTAAAGTGAAACAGAGGGAGATACAGAATCTGAGAAACAGTTTAATTCTTACCATGACAGATATTACAGCATGCGTGTGAAGCTCTCAGCGGTGATTCAACAGAGGAGGAAAATTTGCTGGTGCAAGCCACAGAAGGGACAATTGCTGAGTCAGTGTCCCTGAGTTGGAAGCAATGGGACAAGTACACAGGTGGAGAGTTTAGTCTTGCTTAGAGACTCAGAGTTCATCCTGAGTGACAGAAAGTGTGGAAGCATGTACGTAGACAGATGCAGGTAGGCTGGTAGCTAGAGTGGTAGGGAGGGAGTGTGAGTTCATTTCTCACTTTGCTTCTCATTCCTGCTACTTTACCAACAAAAGAAGTCAGGCCATCAGCTCTGACTAATAGCAGTGGTTTTATGGAGGAGAGGGTGTGAAATAGTCCTTTTAAGAGCAAGAGAATATACAGGGAAGTATAATGGCTTTGTGTTGATTAATGCAGAGTGTTAATTGGTAATGAAGTAGTTGGTGCTTTAATTATTTAAACAAAGTATTTGAAAGTCAGAGGGGAGATGGACAGAGAGAGAGAGAGAGAGAGAGAGAAAGAGCGAGAGAGTGTTTCGACCTGCATCTGCTGGTGAACTCCTCAAATGCCCACAATGGCTGAGGCTGAGAAGCTCAGGGCCAGGAACTCAATCTAGGTCTCCCAAGTGGGTAGCAGGAACACAGTTACTTGAGCCAGGGTCTACACCAGCAGGAAGCCAGAGTAAGGAGCTGAAGCTGGGCATTTAACCCAAGTACTCTGATGTGGGTCATGGGCACCCTAAATTGGCATCTTAACTGCTAGGCTGTCTGTTCCAGTAATTACTATTTTTTTTTTAAATATCTTATTTATTTGAAAAGCAAGGTGACAAAGAGAGGGAGAGACAGAAAGATATTCCATCTGGTGATTCACTTCTTAAATGGCTGTGACAACAGGGGCTCGGCCAGGCAGAACCTAGGAGCTACGAACACCAACCCGGTCTCTCATGTGGGTTGCAGGGGCCCAAGCAATTGGATTGTCTTCTGCTACTTTCCCAGGCACATCAGCAGGGACCCGGATGGGAAATGGAGCGCCTGGGACTTGAACCAACTCTCTCATAGGGGATACCAGCATTGCAGGTGGCTGTTTAACTCTGCACCACAAAATGCCGGGAGTAGTTACTATTTTAAATTTGTAATAAATACTACTGGTCCTGTCCTTGTGGTGTAGTATGTTAAGCTACCACCTGCAATGCCTGCATCCCAGGTAAGCCCCAGTTGCTCCGCTTCCAATCCAGCTCCCTGCTAATGGACCTGGGAAGGAAGCAAAAGATGGTCCAAGTACTTGGGCCCCTGCACTCATGTGGGAGGCCTGAATGAAGCTCCAGGTTCCTGGCTTCAGTCTGCCCCATTACTGACCATTGTGGCTAATGAACCAACAGATGGAAGATCTCTCTGTCTCTCCTCTCTCTGTAATCCTGCTGAAGATTGGGATTGTTCTAAGCAATCCAGTGTTCAGGCAGAGTTACCTCACATGGTTCCAAAACAATAAAACCCTAAATTGCAACAACAGTGAGTACCATTTAATCTTAGATGAATTTGAGGGTGCTCTGGACATTTTTAATGTTCCAGAGTCATCTTTCTCAATATGTTAGGAATGCCTTGTAGAACCTTAACAGGAAGTTTCTGAACTGCAAGATAACAGGATGGAGAAACTAGAGTTTTTTTTAAAGATTTATTTTATTTATTTGAAAGACAGAGTTACAGAGAGAGAGGTAGAGACACAGAGAGAGGTCTTTCATCCACTGGTTCACTCCCCAGATGGCCGCAATGGCTGGAGCTGTGCCTATCTGAAGCCAGGCGCCAGGAGCTTCTTCCAGGTCTCCCACATGAGTGCAGGGGCCCAAGGACTTGAGCCATCTTCTACTGCTTTCCCAGGCCAAAGCAGAGAGCTGGATCAGAAGAGGAGCAGCTGGGACTAGAACCGGTGCTCATATGGGATGCCAGTGCTTCAGGCCAGGGCTTTAACCTGCTGCGCCACAGCACTGGCACCCTAGATTTTTTTTTTTTTTAATATTTATTCATTTATTTGAAAGGCAGAGTTACAGAGAGAGAGAGAGAGAGAGAGAGAGAGAGAGAGAGGTCTTCCATTTGCTGGTTCACTCCCCAGATGGCTGCAATGGCCAGAGCTGCACTGACCAGGAGCTAGGAGCTTCTTCTGAGTCTCCCACCGCCGGTGCAGGAGCCCAAGGACTACTGCTTTCCCAGGACATAGCAGAGAGCTGATAGGAAGTGGAGCAGCCAAGACTCAAACCAGTGCCCGTGTAGGATGCCGGTACTACGCTGTCCCCGAGAAACTAGATTTTAAGAGTATTATGTGGAAGCATGAATTAGTGTCTGTAACAGGAAAAACACACATAAAATATCCTTGCTCGGTTTTCCTCTGTGTCAAAATTCATCCTATATTTGATGTGTTGGGTACTGGGTTGAGTAGAAATGAATAACTAGAAGGAAATGAACTTATGTTGTAACAAATAAGCAAGTAGAGAGAGTAACATGGTAAAAAATCAGATTTTCTCCTTGTCACTGGGAAAGGTTACATAACCTGTGTGTGTGTGTGTGTGTGTGTGTGTGTTGAGTAGGCATGAGTAGAGGAGCCAGGAGAGGGCGTGGGCAGACAGTGGGTTGAGATCTAATCTCTGCCTGGCAGTCGATTCCCTCGTTCCTTCTGCTGCCTCTTGTCTGCTAGTTTGAAACTCCAGGAACACCAGAGAGGACGCAATTGGGAATGCTGGACCCAGAGAAGGTGCAGTTGGAAACCTGGCTTGTGGGTTTTTCTTTTTATCTCCATCAGCAACACGGAGGCAGGAATGTTTTGCCACCAGTAAGGGGCACATAGTAGCCCACGGCCTTGAAAGAGCCCTGGGACAATTTCTACTCTTCTACCACACCTGAAGAGCAGGGAAACCAGCTTTGTAATCTGCTGCCAACGCCCATCTCTTGAGCCTCATAAGAAGCACTGAAGAAAGCGAATGGATCTGACTGGCACTTGTGTTAAGTATTCTGGGAGTCATAAAACAAGAGGCCCTGATACTGTATTGTGTTGGTGCATACAGATTGGCAGCCACCCTTTAAGGCTTTTAACTAGGTTAAAAGTTAAGCCAGAACAAATGATCAACAACTGATTTATAACACCAGGCTGTGTTACAAAAGGTGCTTCCTTAAAGCAGCCTCCCAGGGCTGCTGGTGATGTTCCATTGTGTTTCTCTGTACAAACATGATATTAACCACGCCAGCCTGCAAATCCAAGGCCCTTCCTTCCTTCCTTTCTTTTTACAGTTATCTTGGCAGGAGTGTGGATGTATTTAGTTTGCGTCTTTGGTTTGAATTAGTGTATTTATTAAATAACAAGGAATCTGTTTTGAGTTAGTGTAGGAACAAATCATGAACAATGGATTCCCTTTGAAATTACTGTAGCATGGTCAATATTTTGTTTTTGTAGTTGAGACAAGAGGGACTTTAAAATAAAACTGTCAATGTAAAAAAGATCAATATGTAGACAAACAGTGAAACAGACATACTATAAAATGAAACACTGTAAAACTGATGTAAAAAGCACTGTTATTTTTGGATATTTTTAAAGATTTACTTATTTATTTGAAAGGCAGAGTTACAGAGAGAGAGGGAGAGACAGAGAGAGAGATATATTTTCCATCTGCTGGTTTACTCCCCAAATGGCCTCAATGCTTGGTAGAAGCCAGGAGCCTGGAACTCCACGCAGGTCTCTCACTTGGGTGCTGGAGATCCAAGCACTTGGGCATCATCTGCTGCCTTCCTAGATGCATTAGTGGGGAGCTGGATGGGCAGTGGCACAGCCAGGATGTGAGCTGGTGCTCACATGGGATGCAGCATCACAGCTGGTAGCCTAATCCGCTGTGCCACAATGCTGGCCTCTATTTGGGAACTTTTACAGTTCAAAAGCTATAGACTTTTAGGCTGGCGCTGTGGCTCAATAGGCTAATCCTCTGCCTGCGGCACCAGCACATTGGGTTCTAGTCCCATTCAGGGCGCCGGTTCTCTCCTGGTTGCTCCTCTTCCAGTCCAGCTCTCTGCTGTGGCCCGGGAGTGCAGTGGAAGATGGCCCAAGTGCTTGGGCCCTGCACCTGTATGGGGGACCAGGAGAGGCACCTGGCTCCTGGCTTCGGATCAGCGCGGTGCGCCAGGCCACAGTGGCCACTGGAGGGTGAACTAATGGAAAAGGAAGACCTTTGTTTCTCTCTCTCTCACTCTGCCTGTGAAAAAAAAAACAAAAACAAAAACAAAAACCAAAACTATACAATTTTAAACCTATAATAACCTAACATGTGGGCTACCCCCTCGTTTAACAGAAGAATTGGAAAGATTAAGTAACTTCAAGGAAAATCAATTACAGAGGCACACAAGAACTCAAACTGTACTTGTGCTTTTGAATCACTGTATCACTTAGATTTCTGATTATAAAACCTTTCATTGACATACGATTTAAGCTTGCGAGTAGCCCAGAAGAGTCTTAACAGCTTAGCATTCACCTGCTTGGGTCCATGAAATTTTAAATTCTAACTGTGGACTGATTTAAATGAGGGTTTCCCCATATTAAGGTATGGGGATGCAATCTATTTTTAAAATACCATGGAAGCTTTTACTCATCCATCTTGAAATCTAATGGTTATTAACGCTCAGTTTCTACTTACATATCCACTTTAGTTAGGCAGTAAGTGTATTACACCGCCCCAGAAATGCTTCTACAGTTAGAAACATGATGGAAAGATTTCACCTTCACCCTTAACAGCATTCCGGAACAGCTATCAAGGATATGAGGATACTAAGTGCTTTTTTAACAAGAAATGCTTGTGCCTCCCCTCCAGAGATTTAAGAGACGAAGGTGGGGAAAGAAGGGCTTATAGCCATTGACTGAAGACAGTGTGGACTGAAGAGTGCAGTAACGACGGACTCTACCATCGACCCAGCAGGGTGGGACGCGAGGGCAGCATGGCGGCCCCTCGGGGACAGTCGGCCGCACTTTTCCCCCGTCAGACCCCTAACTCCTGCTAAGCACCGAGCCTGCGGAGTTGCTGAGTGTGAAGACGCGCACGCCAGCCTGCCAAAGCCCCGTCTGATGGGTTGCGGGCGTGGACGAGACTCGACAGGAAGGCTGGAAGCTCGGAGATGCACGCTGGAAGCCGGGGCGCACTGGCTTCTCACGGCCTGAGACCGCCCCAAATTAGCTTCCTTTGGCGAAACTCGCCAGAAATCACGGCGCCGATCCTGCACACACGGCCTTCTCCCACAGGTTTCTAAAACTCCGCCCGCGGCCTCCGGCCCTCGCTCTCCCCTCCGCTAGGAAGTCGCGTAAGGGAGGGCGCAGGTTGAACCCTGCACCCACGTCCGCTGCCTCCGCTCCCCGCAGGAGCCCGGAATCCAGGGCTTTGCCGTCGCCACGGCAACCAGGAGTCCCGCGGTCCCCCACCCTCCTCCGACTTCTTCCACTTCCCCGACCGCCCGCGCGGAGCTGCCGCCGCTCTCGCGAGATTTGAGCGCGGCGCGGAGCCGCCCTGCGGTGATCTCACTGGAGACTGGGGCCGGTGGGGGGAGGAGAGGGAGGCGGAGAGGGAGGGGAAGGAATGGGGCGGGGAGGAGAAGGGCGAGCGCCGCGCCGCCACTGCCGGCAACTTTGTGAGCGAGTTCAGTGCGTGCGCGGGCGAGAGAGCGGAAAGTCAGTGCGGTGCCGAGTGCCCGGGAGGGAGGGTCTCCGGGGAGGGCCAGGTGCGGGTCCCAGAGGCCGCCCCCAGCCACCGCGTCTCCTCCTGCCTCTGAGGCGCCCTCCCCATCTCCTCCCCCCGCCGGCAGTTACCTGTCCCCTCCCCCACGCGGCGCGCACTTCCCCTGCCCCCCCCCCCCGCCCCCCGCGCGCGCCCACCCCGGGCCTCCGGACCTCGGCCGCCCCCTCAGCGCTTTCTCCCGGGTGCTGGCGGGCGGCAATGGGGGGCCCCGAGCCTCGGGGGCGGCGCGAACGGGGGCCCGGGCGCCTAGACAATAGTTGATGCCCGGGGACTGGGGGGCACGCCCGCCCCCGGCTCGCCAGCCCGCGTTCCGCGTCCCCCTCGGAGCCGGCCTCGGGAGTTGTGCCGGTTCCGCCCCCGCCTGCCCCGGGCTCCCTCCGCGCGGCGCGGGGCGCCCGCCGTTCTCCGCAGACGCGGCGGCGAGGGAGCGCGCACCGACCGTCTACGCGGTTTCTCTTTCTCCCCAGGGAGAGCGCGCGGCGGACGCGCCCCGGACGCGCGGCGGCCCCAGGAGGCCGGGCGGAGCGGTAAGTGGCCCCCCAGGCGCCCGGGGTTCCGGGCCCGGGAGTGGGGTTGGGCTGCGGGCCGCGTCCTGCTCCGCTTGTGGTCGGGGCCGGCTCCGGGGTCCGGCGCGAGGCACGGGGGAGGCCGGGTAAAGTTGGATTTCCGAGTCGGCGGCGTCCTGATGCCGCGCAGCCCGGCGGGGACGAGTCCGGGCTCCCCCGCGCCCGGCGCGCGCGCACGCACGCACCTCGGAATCCGGATCTGCACAACTACCGGTGCAGGCGGCTGTGCGGGAGGCCCGCATACCCGCGCCGCCGTGTGGGTCTGCTGCGCCCACCCTGCCGCTTGCGGCTCCGCCGCGCGACCCTTGCCCTTAGGTCACCTGGGTGAGCGCTTTGCAGGCTGTGCTGGCGGGGACAGGCCGCGCGGGTTGATCGTGGGAGAGGGAGAGGTTCGGCGGGGTGCCCGGGGGTGGTTAATTTCGCTGTCGGGGAGTGAAATCCCGGGATGCTGTGACCTGCTCTCCTGGGAGCCAGTGACCCGTGAGGGGGCTGGGGAGGCGTGCGGGTGCTGCAGAAAGAACTTTTCCTCCCTCGCTCCGTCTGTTGCCAACTCGTCGCCTGACCTTAAAGGAAAACCGCGAGGCTCTTAAATCGCTCCTCGGCGTTTGCAGACGCGTCGGGCAGGTTGACATTTCATCGGGGTTCGCCGCGTGGAGAGGAGAGGGGCATGGGGAGTAGCTCACTCTCCGGGAAGGCGGTGCGGAGCGGGATTGCCGGCTGCTCCACGGCTTCCCGACTGCGTTTGCCTGTCACAGATTTCACTTTTCTCGACGGTCGGTTTCTGGAGGCAGCACTCGCCGACGCGCTTACTACCTGCCAGGGGATTCTGTTTCTAAAGTGGAGCCAGTGATGCGGTGCAGATTTCGGAGCGAAGGTGTCGGCTTTCCGCAGGTTCCAGGTCTATCTGGATGGACCGGGGTTGGCGGTTCCTCTATAAAGCAAGCCTTTCATGTTGAGACTGACTCAGGCTCTTAAAGCCATTGTTTTTATACTGGTGCTCTGTGGGAGCTGAAGTGTCAACTTTCTCCTGTGTGCTCACACAAGGCGCTGAATTTTTGGGAAAAGTACAAGATTAAGCCCTACAGGATGGCTCCCCGCAGCCGGTTTAGTAACTATTAATTTTCTATGTAATCCTGGATTTAACGGCTTGGCTTTTTCCCTTTTTCATTTTTTGAAAGCTGCTATTAAGGTACCTTTACCCGGATGAAAAGAAGCTGATTGGTTAATATGGAACAGGGGTAGTAGCAGTAGTCTGAGTTAAAAGGTTTAAGGAAAGCAGTTCACGGTCACCGATGTGTCCAGCTGTTAGATGACATCCTAGTTATTAGCTGAGAATATTAATATGAAAGCATTTTTCCTCATGGAATAAATTATTTATACTAAGGCATTAGCAATTAAGTGTGCATTTAAAAATGACTTGGGTGATGGTTTGCACATTGTTTAGGGGCAGAATATGAGATTTGCGGCGGGATGAATGCTTTTATGTCCCTGACACTTATTTTCTTAATCTCGTTAATGCGTAAGTAAAGGACTCTTGAAATTGACCATCATTAGGTTTCTGCAGTTGACTGAGAGAGCAAGTTTGGCCAGTGGCTCAAGACTGTCAGTAGGTGCTGCTGTTGCTAGCATCTCTGTGGTTCCTGGTGTTGCTCTTTGAGTTTGAAATGACCCCTCTGGTTCCTGAACGTTTTCGATGTGAAGTGTTGGGCAGCAGGTAGTCGCGATTTCATTGTGGGGAGACTCAAGCTCTTGGGGATAGGTCCAGAGCACCTCACTAAATTACATGTTGAGATTCATTTAACTCTTTTTGACCCCCATCCTTTCACTGATGTTTTCTGGGCTTTGTATTTACTTTGGATTACTTGTGTAGAGTTGATATCATCCCCCTACCCTGATTATTATTATTATTTTTTTTTTGAAAAACAGTTTTTTTGACAGGCAGAGTTAGTGAGAGAGACAGAGAGAAAGGTCTTCTTTCCGTTGGTTCACCCCACAAGTGGCTGCTACGGCTGGCCCACTGCGCCAATCCGATCCGAAGCCAGGAGCCAGGTGCTTCCTCCTGGTCTCCCATGGCGGTGCAGGGCCCAAGCACTTGGGCCATCTTCCACTGCCTTCCTGGGCCACAGCAGAGAGCTGGATTAGAAGAGGAGCAACCAGGACAGAATCCGATGCCCCAACCGGTACTAGAACCCGGGGTGCTGGCGCCGCAGGTGGAGGATTAGCCGGCCTAGAAAGCAATTTTTGAAAACAGTTTCTAGTAACTTTATTGAGGTCAGATATTGGAGGATTGCCTGTGATTGACAGTTTTATAGGCTTTCAGGGATCTTGAGTTGAGATGTGCATAACATACATTGTTCTATCTGAAGTTGAGGTTTTAATTTTTAAATAGTCTTTTTAAAAAAATTATTTATTTGAAAAGCAGAGTTAGGGAGAGAGAGTGGGAGAGACAGAGAGATCTTTGATCACTGGCTCATTCCCCAGATGGTCGCAATGGCCAGGCTGAAGCCAGGAACCAGGAGCCAGGAGTTTGATCCCAGTGTGCCACGTGGGTGGCAGGGGCCTGAGCACTTGGGCCATCTTCTGCTGCTCTCCCAGGTCATTGGCAGGGAGCTGGATCTGAAGTGGAGCAGCCAAGAGTTGGTCTAGTGCCTGGTGTTGCAGGTGGTAGCTTAACTCCCTATGTCACAATGCTGGCCCCTAAATAAAGTCTTTAAAAAATACCTTTCAGCATGAAACAGGAGCCTGAAGAGAGCTGAAAAGGTGAATACAGAACCCTGATTCGGTCCAACTCACTGGAGAGTTTGTGATAATTAATAATAACGATTGTATGTCTCTTCTCAGTCCTGAGACTGGTAGTACCGTTTCTGTAGGTCAGTGTCAACACACTAATGAAGCATGAATATCTTGAAAGTTTTCAAGTGACATCTCAGATTGGAGTCTTTTGCTTCACTGACCAGATTGGCCTTGGAGGAAAACGGATTCATCCCTGTAATAGAGAGCTTAGAGCTCTGATAGATCATGCGGCTCTCTTCCCTTTGTGTCACATCACCAAATTCACAAAATGTTTCTAACACATCATTGCTGTATTCCTAAACTTTTGAGGTTTGTGGTGAGGTAAACAATATTGAGAACCCCTCTTTGGGAGGTGCAGTGTTGGTTGCTGTGACTCCGGTCATGAGCAAGAGCGCTGTTGGCCCCTAAAACTTAGGGTATCCAGTAGGGCTGGTTGCAGTGACTTTTCCTGGTTTGCTCTTATACTTTGATGCTACCATAAAAGTTTTACATAGTAGGCAATTATTTTTAAATTTTAGCATACTTTAAAAACTGAAATAGTGTAGCCCAGGGGCCTGTGTTGTGGCATAGTGGTAAAGCTCTTGCCTGTGATTCTGGCATCCCAGATGGCGCCGGTTTGAATCTCAGCTGTTCCACTTCTGATCCAGCTCCCTGCTAATGTGCCTGGTGGGGGGACAGTCAAGGATGGCCCAGCTAGTTGAGCCCCTGTTCCCTTGTGGGAGATGCGGAAGAAGCTCTTGGCTCCTGGTTTCTGCCTGTTCCAGCCCTGACTACTGGGGAATGAACCAGTGGGTAGAAGATCCCCCTCACTCTCTACTCTACCTTTTAAATAAATAAAATAAATCTTTAAAAAAAAAAAAAAAAGAAATAGTATAGCTCAGTATTGGTTCCTGAAGATCTGGGTTTCAAATACCTGTTCTGCTTTTTTGCAGCTGTGGAGAACTTTAAAAATGCTTGACCTCTTTCTGAACATCAGTGTCTTTTCGGCAGAGTTGAGCCGAAACCTGCTTCCCAGCTTTGCACCCAGGGTGAATGAGAATGCTTGTATGAAAGTACCTTGTAAACTGGAAAGTCTTTTTTTTTTGAAAGATTTTATTTATTTTTTTGAGAGAGTTACAGACAGTGAGAGGGAGAGACAGAGAGAGGTCTTCCATCCACTGGTTCACTCCCCAGATGGCCACAAAGGCCGGTGCTCTGCTGATCTGAAGCCAGGAGCTTCTTCTGGGTCTCCCATGTGGGTGCAGGGACCCAAGGACTTGGGTCATCTTCTGCTCTCCCAGGCCACAGCAGAGAGCTGGATTGAAAAGGAGCAGCTGGGACTAGAACTTGCGCCCATATGGGATGCCAGTGCTGCAGGCGGAGGATTAACCTACTGCGCCATGGCGCCGGCACTGACCAGAAAGTCTTTTCTGCAGTTGCGTTCTCTTTTTGATGAACAGGTTCATGGTTGTGGGCGCTAGAAGAGATTTGCAGTGTAGTCACCCGGCCCATCCTTCCCACTTGTTAGATGAGGGGACTGAGGCCGGAAAGTCGAAGTGGCTTTTTGAAGGCTGCAGAACTAGTTAGTGATCAGACAGATTGGGAGCAGCTTTCTGCATTTCTCTGCATTCCTGTGCTTGCTGTTTTCTTCCTTAGAGTTTGTTATGTTAAACTCGACTGCTTCTCCCCCCTCACTAACATATTCAGTGCTTATTGAGTGACTAGAATGAGGAGCAGTATGGCTTCAGAAAGCAAATCTATAGTAAGGTTGAAAAGTTCTGAGATAGCATTGATGTAGTGTTCCCTTACTACGTTTTGGAGTTACTGAAGTTACAGAGTTCTAGAAAAAGAACTTGAGTTATTTAAGTTTCTACATGGTAGAGCCTGTAGCACCCCCCTCACCCCGCCTTTTTTAAATTCAACTCAGAGCATAAACACTTACATGTTCTTTAAAAAGGCAGTCAGTTTACCTTTCTCTGGAATTCATTGAATAATAAATTTATTTAATTTTATTAATTTAATAAAAACTTTAATAAATTCTCTACCTCCCTCCTTAAATTCATTTCCATTTGCAAGAGAAAGTAGTAAAGCTTCCTTGTTTTTGGAGCAGTGGCAACCTGTAGCCTTTCCCCATCAGCTGCCTTTAAGGGTTGCAGGTGAGTCCGGCAGGTGGACATAGACAGGATCTTCCTGTTGACTATGTGAGGGCTGAGGCAGCAGCTGGCCACCTTCCTTCTGGAGTGGTGTGAGCCAGGGGAGGAGCAGCACACCGGGGGTGGGGTGGGGTGAGGGCCCCCTCCAGGGAGGGCTGAGCATTCGCTGTTCATCTGCTCTCACACTGGTGTTTTGCTCTTTGTGCAGAGCTTTGTGAAATGCCAGTGTTCTCTGAGATTGACAGTCCAGCCTTCTATCCACTGTACTTCCGCCTCCTGTTTCAGTATGGGAAATAAATTGGCCTCCTTGAATTTTTGCTTTTCGTTTTTTTCCATGCCTAACTCCATAAAACTAAAACCAAGTACAAAACCCACACACTTAATAATGGTTCTCTGCTTTTCAAAAATTATATAAGTTAATTATGCTTAGATGATAGCTCATTCTCTCGGAGGGCCTTTGATGCGCACTGGAGTGAGTCACAGAAGCATGGGAAAGATTCCTGTGGCTCGGGCTCTCCTGAACACAGCTGATTTGAGTGAGGGACGCTCTGAGGTGGTGTGATTTGGTCTGTGATCTCGAGGGTCAAGAATACCACCAGGGCGGATCTTTTGAGGGTTGAGGAAGCCTCACCAGTCCACATGCATTTTCTCCTTTTATTTGGGCCTGGAGTGGGTCAGATAAGCATAGTTGCAGAGAGAACAGGAGTGTTTTCTTAAGGGTGTAGCGCGCAGACACCAAGATGACCCGGAGGGCAGCCCGGCTTTGCTCTGCTGGACTGGGTAAGCATTGGGGTGTCCGTGGGGGTGCCCACACTCACACCCACAGGGCTGCCTGGGTTCTGCAGGTCTAGAGTGAGAATTTTTTCAGCCTGTAGATTTCTAATTTGTTACTTACCACATTTCACTAGATTCTCCCTCTAATTAGGATTGTAGTATGCTTCACTTGAAGTTGTAGAACCTGCAATTATATAATGTTACATTTTCCCTTTTCTGGCCCTGCAGGAGGCTGTTGGGAGGGAGGGTTGCTGGTTTGCAGAGTCGCAGGGGTCACTCAGGCAGCTGGAGTAGAAGGGACATCCAGCCCTGCCTGCCTTGGTTTCTTTTCCCACCTCCCTTTGCCCACCTAGGGCAGGTCTAGGTTAAATGAATTTTACAGACACAGAAGCTAATTTTGGTTATTCCTCTTCTGTCTTGCTACTTCTTCCATGAAGCTTTTTACTGGAGCTGTGAACAGGCACAGTCATTGATTGTTTTTGTGGTTAAGGGTCTTGTTTACTTTCTTAATCAGTACCCGGCTCTGAAGACAGCTATTGCAAGAGAAAAAGCAAGGGGCTGTGTGCTGAGTGGTCCTGGAATCAGGACTTGATTGAGGTCGGTGTCTCTCTTTGGCCCCTGTAGTACCTCTCCAGTTCCGTTTTCTTCACCTGATAGATTGTTTTTCTGGACAGGAATTCGAGTTTGGTAAGTTGTGAGCTCCTTGCATTCCTTTCATAGTCCCTAGTTCCCAGAATTGACTGACTGTTTTTGGAAGTTTCTTTTTGGTTCTTGATGCTGTCAGAAAATCAGCTGATGACTGAACTACAGTGTCCCTGTCAAGAAGGGAGAATTTGCTCATGAGGAGGTGTCTCTTATAAGTTAACAGAGTGTTCTGAAATTTTCCCCTAATGTGGCTACTTTTATTGCTTACTTCCCCCGTGTGTACCTAGAGAGAAAAAAAGAAAGTCAGTCCCTTCTCAGGCTCTGGTGGGGAGGGTTGGGTTGTGACTTGACTCAACCACACTGCTCGTCTTTTTAAAAAAGTTTTTTAAAGTTTTATTTTTAAATTACTCTTTTTTTAAGATTCAGTATGCTTTGTAGATACAATTCTAAGAACACACTGCTTGTCTTTAGAAGACTTTCCAAAAACACGTGTTCTTACCCATGAAGTGCGGGTTACTTGGAGTTGACTTAAAGCCGCTCTTTTGTCTAATAATACTTCTGGCTGCTCCACCAGAGACCTCAGAAGGGGCTGTCCCTGTGCTCTGCTGGAGTCCAGCTTCTTAGTACTTAGGAACTGATGTGTAGCAAGAGTGCTGTGTGGAGGGGGGGTTTGATGCCAAGCTGAGCAAGTGCTGCTGGGAAACCTGTCAGGAAGCCTGAATGTGGTTCCTAACCACTGTCTCTCCTGCAGTTTGAGAAATACCTGTGACTCTTCAAAGAGACTCAATGTGATTTTATTTTTTTTTAAATTAGGATCTTAGTGCTGATCCTTTGTAATAGGAGACAAGGTAAGATAATTGCACAACAAAGTAATGTTCCAGTGGTAAATGATAGGTTGTGGAGAACTGCGGGATTCACAGAAAAGGCTTGTGTAAGGTTCCAGAACCTCAGCCTAATAGTCACGTTTGGTAGGATTATTCCAAAGGCCATTTTCAAGGTAGTGTGTTAGAATAGTAGTTTCCAGTGGTTTGGGTCAGATGTGGTTTTGGGGTGTACTTGAGAATTGAAGTGCACTCTAGGGATCTTGTCTGGGGTGCCTGCTAGACAGGGACGAAGATGGGTGGTTTAAAGAAGTTTGGTAGGGGGCTGGCTCTGTGGTGTAGCGGGTAAAGCTGCCACCTACAGTGTGGGCACCCCATATGGACACTGTTTCGTGTCCTGGCTGCTCCACTTCCCATCCAGCTCTCTGCTATGGCCTGGGAAAGCAGTAAAGGATGGTCCAGGTCCTTGGGTCTCCACAGCCACGTCAGAGACCTGGAAGAAGCTCCTGGCTCCTGGCTTCGGATTGGCACAGTTCTGGCCATTGCGGCCAATTGGGGGTGAATCAGTGGATGGAAGGTCTCTCTCTCTGCCTCTGCCTCTCTCTCCGTGTAACTCTGATTTTCAAATAAATAAATAAATAAAAATCTTAAAAAAAAATTTGGTAGGTGGTTCCATTAATGTTTCTCCTCCACTGTGTTTTCAGCATAGTGGCTTTTATATTGTTTTGAGATTTGTGTTTTACAATAAGATACCTCAGTAGTGTGCCTTGAGTAGAAGTGCCCCTTGAGCAGGGAATTGTGGAAACTTCATTTTGGCAGGGTAAGGAGGAGAGGCTCCCACTCCTGCAGAGCCCTGCTGATTGGACGATGCCTGGAAATGACGGCCAATAGCGGCAGGGGTGACTGCCTTGGTTGCTGCAGTGGCCGTAGCATGTGTCTATTCAGTTTGGTAGTTAAATGTTAGCCCCCCCCCTTACTGTGGTAAGAGCATGTTTATCATCTCAACCATTTTTAAGTGAATAGTTCAGTAGTATTAAGAATATTCATGCTGTTGTGAAATAAATCTACAGAATTTTTCATCTTTCAAATCTGAATCTCTCATGTGAGTGGCCTCATGGTATCTGTCTTTTTGTGACTTGGCTATTCCACTTAGCTCAGTTGCTTCCAGGGTCGTCCATAGTGTAGCATGTGTCAGAGCATCCTTCCTTTTTAAGGCTGAATAGTATTTCAGTTGTTTATCCATTCGTCTCTGGGTGGATGCTAGGGTTGCTTGCACCTTTTGGCTCTTGTGGTGTTGCTGTGAACAAAATCCAGCTTTTGTTTCTTTTGGATATATACCCAGTAGTGGGATGACTGGATCATACATACACTTGTAATAGCATTAGTTTTTTGAGGAGTTCCCATACTGCTTTCCACAGTGGTTGTACCAATTTATAATACTGCTAATAGTTCACAAGGGTTCCAACCTCTCCACATTCTCACCAACACTTGTTTTCTGTTAAGTGACCATCCTAAAATGCATGAGGTAATATCTCACTGTGATTTTATTTCCATTTGTCTGATGATTAGTGAGATTGAGGATCTTTTTGTAAGGTTTTTGGCCATTTGTATACAACATCAGAAATGTCTATATGAGTCTGTGGCCTGCTTTTATTTTCTTAATATTTACTTATTTGAAAGGCAGAGTGATGGAGAAACAGAGAGAGAGAGAGGGAGGAGAGGAGAGATCTTTGATTTGCAGGTTTATTCCCTAAAGTCCTGTGCTAGCTGGAACATGCAGGTCTCCCACCATGGGTGGCAAGGACCCAAGTACTTGGGCCATCATCTGCTGCCTCTTATGTACATAAGCAGGAGGCTGGAGCCATAATGAAGCTGAAACTCCATCCCAGACCCTTCAGTATGGGATTCCAAGTAGCATCTTAACCCACTGTGGCACAACACCCATCTTGCCCATTTTTAAATTGGGTTATTTGATTCTGTTGCTTGTTTTTATTTTTTGGGAGTTCTTTATATATTGTAGGTATTAAAGATTTATCATATCTATGATTTACAAATATTTGTCCCCTTCCATAAGTTGCCTTTTTACCCTGTTGATTGTGCACAGATGTAATCTCCCTTGTCTTCTTCCCTTTTGTTGCTTGTGTTTTGGTTTCATATCTAAGAGATTATTGTCACATACAGTGTCATGAAGCTTTTCCTTATGTTTTCTTCTAAGTGTTGTATACTTTTAGATCTTATGTTTAGGGTTTTATTCCATTTTTGGTTAGGAGTCCAGCTTTATTCTCTTGTGTTGATAACCCATTTTTCTAACACCATTTGTTGAAAAGACTTTTTTCCTTGTTGGGGGTCTTGGCACCCTTGTTGAAGATCACTTGACCATATATTCATGAACTTATTCTGGACTGTGTTCTTTTCCGTTGAACTAATTTTTTTAAGTTTGTTTTTTTTATTTTTTATTTTTATTTTTTTATTTGAGAGAGTTATAGACACAGAGAGAGACAGAAAGGTCTCCCTTCCGTTGGTTCACTCCCCAAATGGCCGCTATGGCCAGAGCTACGCCAATCGGAAGCCAGGAGCCAGGTGCTTCCTCCTGGTCTCCCATGTGGTTGTAGGGGCCCAAGCACTTGGGCCATCCTCCATTGCCCTCCCGGGCCACAGCAGAGAGCTGGACTGGAAGAGGAGCAACTGGGACAGAACCTGGTGCCCATATGGGATGCCAGTGCTGCAGGCGGAGGATTAACCAAGTGAGCCATGGCACCGGCCCCCTCCATTGAACTATTTGTTATTTATGTCAGTACCATACTATTTTGATTACTGTAACTTTGTAATATGTTTTTTTTGAAGATTTATTTATTTATTTATTTGAAAGACAGAGTTAGAGCTAGAGCGCTTCCATCTGCTAGTTTGCTCCCCAGATGGCTGCAGTAGCTGGAGCTGGACCGACCCAAAGCTAGGAGCCAGGAGCTTTCTCTGGGTCTCCCACATGGGTGCAGGGGCCCAAGGACTTGGGCCATCTTCTACTGCTATCCCAGGAACATTAGCAGGGAGCTGGATTGGAAATGGAGCAGCTGGGACTTGAACTGGCACCCGCAATAGGATGCTGTAGGTGGTGGCTTTACCTGCTGTACCATAGTGCTGGTCCCCTGAATTAGGTTTTGAAGTTAGGAAGTGTATAGTGACATTTACTTTTAAAATATGCTGTTCCAGATGTTGATTAGCAGAGAAGTAACAAAACACTTCAAAGAATGTTTCAATTTTTTTTTAGAAGACGAGATTTCCTTCAGGAATGAGTTAAGGAGTGGGGTGTTCGGGATAGTGGTTAAGATGCTGGCTGAGACTGTTCTGTATTGGAGTGCCTGGGTTTGATACTGTAGCTCTCAATTCCAGTTTTCTGCTAATGCACACTGTGGGAGGCAGCAGCTGATGGTGACTCAACTTAATTGGTCACTGCCACCCACGTGGGAGACTTGGATTCAGCCCCATGGCTGTTGTGGACATTTGGGAAGTGAATGGGAAAAGTGGATGGGAGATAGTCTCTCTCTGTCACTTAAGTGGCAAACTATATGGGAAGCTGGCAACTGGCAATATAGTGCTTGGCGTTTCCTGACTGCAAAGTGCTGTCAACGGATACTGAATCCAAAAGCTTTGGAAAACTTCAAAGGCTGTGGACCTTAAATTTATCTGTTGAAGGTTGGATGTATAGCTTAGTGGGTATTAGTGCCCAGCACCATCTGTGTCAGTTGTAGCTCAGTGATAAGGAAAATTCTTAATAATACGGATTTCCAGAAGGACCAGTAGTCGTAAGATCTGTCACTTGTGATATTTTTCCCCTCAACAGAGTACTACCTTCCCTATTCCTCCTGTCTGGTTGTTTCTGATTGCCCATACCTGCCCTTTGAATAGGAGTGGGCCAGATGTGTAGGTAGACTACTTAGCCATAGCACCCGTTTATCCCGTTTATTTTCTGGATGCATAAAGAACAGAAAATTAGTCTGTTCAGGATGATCAAAGGAGAGAAGTTGGAGGAAATTAAATTGCCTCTGTAGTATAGTAATTAATTTAGGTTATACAAGGTATATTTTTTCACTTTCTTAATAAAACCGGGGGGAGTATTTTGGTTGGAATATTGGTGAAAAGAGCATTTGGTGAAATTTTCCTTGGAGGAAAAATGTGGAATGCTTACATATAGTAGGCCTATCAAAGATTTGTTTAATGGTGACCAAATGAATGTGTGTCCACCTGGGTAATTTACTCACTTAGACCATCTTCATTAAATTCTGCTCTATTCTAGGAGTTAGTGGCCCTTTGTGGAATATGTGATTCTTGCTGTCATGGAGCTGTTATTTAAACAAAATTTTTATATGTTTGTTTATTTTCATCTACTTGAAAGAGAGAGGTAGATAGATCAATTGACTGATTGATCGATCTGTTTTAACTGCTGGTTCACTCCCCAAATTCCTGCAACAGCCAAGCCTGGACCAGGCCAAAGCCAGAAGCCCAGAACTCCATCCTGGTCTCTCATGGGGGTTAAGGACCCAGCACTTGAGCCATCTTCTGCCTCCCAGGAAGCTGGGTTGGAAGCAGAAGTAGCTGACTTGAAGTAGTGCTCTGAGATGGGATGCGGGCCTCCCACGCAGTGTCTTCACCTGCTGTGCCAGTGTACCCTGATACTTTTTTAGCGATTGATCCGGTCCTTTTCAGTGTTCTTTTCCCCTTACCCATTTGAATCTTTCTTTTATTCAGAGGCCATTTGCTTAACTTCCGATGCAAAGACTTGCAGCTGTTTATTATGAAAATAGCCCTATAGTAAATATATATATATTTTGTATTGAAGAAGAAGGAAGCACTAGACAGTTCTGCTTTTTGATTTCAAAGGAGATATATCTTGGTAATATTTATTGTGCTAAGTACTTTTTCTAAGTAAGGGAACTAAAGGAAACTGCTTTAATGTATTTCAAATTACTTATTTATTTATTTTTTGACAGGCAGAGTGGACAGAGAGAAAGGTCTTCCTTTTGCCATTGGTTCACACCCCCCCCCCCCCCCCCCCGCCAAGTGGCTGCTGCGGCTGGCGCACTGTGGCCGGCGCACCGTGCTGATCCGGAGTCAGGAGCCAGGTGCTTCCTCCTGGTCTTCCATGCGGGTGCAGGGCCGAAGGACCTGGGCCATCCTCCACTGCACTCCCGGGCCATAGCAGAGAGCTGGACAGGAAGAGGAGCGACCAGGACAGAATCCGGCGCCCCGACCGGGACTAGAACCCGGTGTGCCGGGTTAAGGTTTTCCTGAGACCCAGAGAAGGCTTTCAAATCTTGGGTTTTTTCTATTCACATGCCCACACTTAAGAGAATTTAAAAACCTATTTCTGACTAGTCCTGTATTTTGCTATTTATTTGAAAGGCAGAGCAAAAGGGGTGGGGAGAGAGTGAGAAAGAGAGAGACTGACAGAGATTTTTCATCTGCTGGTTCGTTCTCCACATGGCCACAATAGCCAAGGCTGGGCCAGTCTGAAATCAGGAGCCAGGAACTCCATTCTGGTCTCTCATATAGGTGGCAGGGACCCATGTATTTGAGCCATCATTTGCTGCCTTCCCCTTGTGCATTGGCAGGAAGCTGGATTGGAAGCAAAGCAGCTAGGACTCCAGCTGGCACGCTCGTAAGGGATGCCCGCAAGTGGTGGTTTAACCCACTACGCCACAATGCCAGCCCCGTGTGTTTGTTATTAATTGTCAGATCTTGGAAGAGTTCATTCATTCATTAAGTCATTCAACAAGTCTTCTATGTTCATCTATTATATGCTAAGTAATTTCTTTGTAAATGGGAGAAAGTTGAAGTTTGAATTAAATTTCCTGTTAGAGCTACAGTTAAAGTTCTGAACTTACTAGTATTATGATTTAGAGAGATTTAGGCCTTTCTTTAGATAATAGAAGTTTATGTTTTTCTTAGAAATGTTTTTCAAAGAACTGAAGAAAGAAATTTAGAGGTTTAGAGGGTTTTTTATTTTTTTAGATTTTATTTATTTATTTGAGAGGTATAGTTACAGACAGTGAGAGGGAGAGGCCGAGAGAAAGGGCTTCCTTCCATTGGTTCATTCCCCAGATAGCTGCAACGGCCAGAGCTGCACTGATCTGGAGCCAGGAGCCAGGAGCTTCTTCCTGGTCTCCCACGAGAGTGCAGGGGCCCAAGTACCTGGGCCATTTTCTACTGCTTTCCCAGGCCATAGCAGAGAGCTTGATTGGAAGAGGGGCCGTCAGGACTAGAACTGGCGCCCACATGAGATGCCGATGCTGCAGGCGGAGGATCAACCTACTGCGCCATAGAATTTTGTTTTTAACTAATTTTAGTGAGAGAATTCTGTAATAGTGGATACTTTTAGCAGTAGTTTCATTCTGATATAAAAGCAAACATCGGTGCCAGCTTTATGGCATAGCGGGTAAAACACCACCTGTGATGTGATATATTGTGTATTGGTCACTCTACTTCTGACCCCCTCCCTGCTAATGGCATGGGAAAGCAACAGAAGATAGCCCAAGTGTTTGGGCTCCTGATACTCGTGTGAGAGACCTGGAAGAAGCTCCTGGCTTGGCCATTGTGGCCATTTGGGAAGTGAATCTGTAGATGGAAGATCTCTTTCTCTCTCTGCCTTTCAAATAAATAAATAAATCTTAAAAAGTCATCAGACTGGTGTTGTGGCATGGCGGGTGAAGCCTTCACCTGTGATACCAGCAGTCCATGTAGGCATTGATTCGAGTCCTGCCTGCTCCACTTCAGATCCAGCTCTCTGCTATGTCCTGGGAAAGCAGTAGAAGATGGCCCAAGTCTCTGGGCCCATGCACCCATGTGGGAGACCTGGAAGAATCTCCTGGCTCCTGGCTTTGGCCTGGCCCAGCCCTGGCCGTTGTGGCCATCTGGAGAGAGAACCAGCGAATGGAAGATGGGTCTGTTGATCTGTCTTTCTTTCTGACTCTTGGAAAAATAAATCTTTAAAAAAGTATCATTGGGGCTGGCGTTGTGGCACAGTGGGTTAATGCCCTGGCCTGAAGTGCCAGCATCTCATATGGGCGCCGGTTCGAGACCTGGCTGCTCCTCTTCCGATCTTAGCTCTCTGCTATGGCCTGGGAAAGCAGCAGAAGATGGCCCAAGCCCCTGGGCTCCTGCACCCACATGGGAAACCCGGAGGAAGCTCATGGCTCCTGGCTTCGGATTGGCACAGCTCTGGCTGGCCATTGCGGCCAACTGGGAAGTGAATCATCGGATGGAAAACTTCTCTCTCTGCCTCTCGTTCTCTGTGTAACTCTGACTTTCAAATAAATAAATAAATCTTAAATAAATAAAGGGTAATTTACACTGAATCCTGAGAATCTTTCTTTGTAAATTTTGTAGTAGACAATCCTGAATCTAATCTTACAGGTGTTGCTACTTACATACTGTAAACTTTATTCCTGTTTCCCATGGTTGGTGTAATACTAGTGTGGGAGGTTTAGGAATACTTTTCACCTCTTCTTCTAGGTGCTTGGTTCTGAGCCTTTCAGAGCCTGGACCCTTTCGGCTGGTGGTACTCTTGCAGTCTGGCTCCATCATGTCACTGAATGCAGCGGAGTTGCACTGAAGCTCAGACCCAGAGCTGTGATAATAAGCTGGCGTTGCCCTGGCTGCCAGATAGATGTAACATTCAGAGCACCTGGTTTGAGATGTCATGGCTTTATAGAAGGTACTTCCATTTTAATTTGTTGTTAGAAATTCAAACTAGTATTGATTATGCATTGAGCAATTCAGTTATGCAGAGTAAAATTGAAGGATTTCCTCAATAAGGATTATTTTCTATTGCAAATATCGTCTCATTGTTACCAAAGAACACTGGATAATTTTGTTCTGGTCCTGGCTCTGCTGTGTGCTACCTGTATGACTTGGGCTGTTTTTCTCTTGTTTGCTGATCAACAGTGTCCATTGAACACTTCCTAGATGGCAGATACTGTTTTCTTCCTGGGTATAGCAGTGGACAGTTCTGAAATAGGAAGCCACCTGAAGATTATGTAAAAAGGGTTTCTGACTGACTCTGTAGCATAGTGAGTAGAATGGGAAAGGCACAGAGGTTCAATGGAGCCATTAGAGATTTCTAGCATTCTAGTGGTCATCTAGGTGAGATTTGGTAGCAGGAGTGGAGATGACCAATGGTGGGATTCTGGATGTGTTTTAGGTGGGGCTAACAAGAGTCCCGATGGTCCTGTGGAGTGTGATGGAGTATAGTCAAGGACCACACCAAGATTTTAGGACTGAGCAAATGGAATGGGGAGGTGGCATTTATTGAAACGGAGATGACTGGAGGAGCAGGTTTGGGTGGGGAATTGGGAGGTGATTTTGTACAGGTTGGTTTTGAGATGCAAGTTGACCTGCAAGTGAAGAAGTCAAGGAGGCAGTTCAGCAGGTTTTCTCATCTGTGAAGTGGGGGAAGGTGTCTGCCCTTCTCAGAATTCTTGATCAAATGAGGGGAAAATATCTTTAAAGGTATGGAGACTGATGTTTGGCCTAGTTAAGATGGCTGATACCTAGATGTTGGAGTCTTACATCTGAGTACCTGGGTTCAAGTCCTGGCACTGGCCCCTGATACCAACTTCCTGCTAACGAAGACCTTTGGCAGTGTTGATGGTGGGGAGGGAGGGATCCTTGCCATCCAGGTAGAAGACCTGGATTGAGTTCCTGGTTTTGGACTGGTCCAACCTTTGCTGTTGGAGACATTTGGTAAGACACCAGTAGATGAGAGCTCTGTGTCTGTTTCTGTCTATGTCTGCCTCTCAAATAATTTAAAAACAAAGGCTCTGTCCTGTAGTGATAGCATTATTTCTGGAAAGTGAACAGTTTTTTTTTTTTTTTTTTTTTTAACGCCAACATTTAATGCATGGGTCATAACGCTAGAACATGTTGTGGAAAGTTAGCATTTGCCCTCCAAAGGCTGGTTTATTTCCCAGTAGGTGGGAAAGATTTCTGATTGGCCCATTTTGTGATTCCTGGGCAACTTCTGGGAGAGCTTGGTGTTCAGTTTATGTCAGAGGGCTTCATTGTGTGTGGAGCCACAGGAGCTGCTGCATGGAGAATGCTACCAGCCTTGCCCCTTAATCTACCAGGCTCCAGGCCAGAGTAATTTTATGTAGGTGGGAGAGTATTTTAGTAGGAGAAAAGACTCTGTTCTCACATTCTTTATTATTTAAGGCTTTCTGTAACTTGGATTAGTTAATAGCTATGGTGTAATAGGTCATATTTAATAGGGAGAACATACTCTATGTTCCTTTGTTTTCTTAAATTTATTTGAAAGATGGAGAGACAGACCTTGTATCTGCTGGTTCACTCCCCAAATGGCTGCAATGGCCAGGGCTGGGCCAGACTCAAGTCAGGAACCAGGAGCTGCTTCTGGGTCTCCCACGTGGGTGCAGGGACTCAAGGACTTGGGCCATCCTCTGCTGCTTTCCCAGGCATATTAACAAGGAGCTGGATCAGAAGTGGAGTAGGGGCCGGCACTATGGCATAGCGGGTAGAGCCGCTATCTGCACTGCCAGCATCCCATATGGGCACCAGTTCGCGTCCCGACTGCTCCATTTCCAATCCAGCTCTCTGCTATGGCCTGGGAAAGAAGCAGAAGATGGCCCTAGTCCTTGGGCCCCTGCACCCATGTGGGAGACCCGGAAGAAGCCCCCGGTTCCTGGCTTTGGATCAACTCAGCTCTGGCCATTGCTGGCATCTGGGGAGTGAACCAGCGGATGGAAGACCTTTCTGCCTCTGCCTCTCTGTAGCTCTGCCTGTATATGTATATGTATATATATATGTGTGTGTGTGTGTGTGTGTGTGTGTATATATATATATATATATATAGAATAGCTGGGACTTGAACCAGCACCCATATTGGATGCTGGTGTTGCAGATGGCTTAACTTGCTATGCAACAATGCCAGCCCCTATGTTTCTTGATTCATTGGACCTATTTATATTTTCCTAGGTTTTTTGAAAACTTTAATTTTTTTAATAGGCAGATGAAATATGTTAAATATATTTTGAACTTGCTGAATCAAAAATGTTTAAGATCTAAGAGTTTGAAAGCATCAGTCTTACCTTTGATCAGTGGTGTTTTGAATTTAGTAAATGTGTTCTCTTGGAGATAGTAGTAATAGTTGTATCCTTGCTTTGAGATATTTACTTATAAACTATACCTTTCCAGTAGCTGGGTGTTACTTTAGGATCATTTTCAGTAGAGAGATGTGGTGGTTTTAGGTTCCAATCCACAAGCGGTTTTGTACAGAAACACTACTGCTTCATTGCCCGCCTCGTTTGATCTTTGGTTGGTAAGATTCCGCTGGCCATGGGTTGTGTGTGTCCATTCCAAGTTCTGTGATTTAGAAAGGGAAGGGAAAGGCGCCTTGAGGGCCTGGCACTTGGAGTGGTTGACGGTCACTGGGATGCTGCCTCTTCAGTCTTCTTGTTGTTGAGTGGCAAGGCCGGCACTGGCTGTATTCTAGAGGAAGCAGCGGGAAGCAGGAGCCGGCTTTTCAGGAGCTGTTTTGGAGGCAGAAAGTCGTTCTCTGGTGTCTTTCCAGCAAGATGACCTCTGTGTTAGGGTTTTGGCTTTGAAGTGTGTAAGATGGGCTTTCCCATCTGTCCAGCAATCATGGTCTTTTGCTTTTCATTGAATTGGCTTACTGTGTGTTATTTTAATTCTGTAAACTGAATTACAGGTATCTAGTGTAAGATCATTTGACATAATTATTGGAAAAAAAACCCTTCAGCCCTTTTTTAAGTATATATTAGGAAATCTGGATCAATTGTAAGAAATAATTTGAAAGGTACGTGTGTATGTAGTGTAAATCTGTCTTTTCCAAGCTAAATTATTTTTATCTTTCATGTTTCCTAAATCATCTGATGGCTTATTATTTCAACCCAATCTCAAAGTCATGTGTGCTGGGGAGATGCTCTCACAGTACTTATGTGTGCCTGAAACTTCTTTTTTGTAATGATTTTGAGTTATGATTAACTTTTCATATAGTTCTCCCATTTAAAGTGTACAAGTGAACAGTTTTTAGTATATTCATAGAGTTCTGCAGCCATCTCCATGTGTTATTTTAGGACATTTTCATCACCCCAGAAAGAAGCTCCAGACCTGGTACCGCTCACTTCCCCTCAGCCCATCCTTCCTCCCTACCCCTCAGCTAGAGTCCACTAGTAATCTCCTTTCTGACCTTAGGTTTACTATTTTGGTGTTTCAGATAAATGGACTCATACTGTGTGTGGTATTTTGTGACTGGCTTTTTTCACCTAGCTCTATCAAAGCCCATAATACTTTTTGAAAGCATTTTAACTTTGGTAGTAAGGATGCAGATTTTAGATTCAAAACCAGGCACTCCCTGTCTACTGACACAGAAACTGCAGCCTGTGCTGGGACCAGAGGAAACAGCAAAATCACCATTTGCTCTGTGTGTGTGTGTGTGTGTGTGTGTGTGTGTCAGTGTGTAGCCGAGAATGAATTTGAAGCTTTCATAAACGGTATAAAGCCACCGTGGTACTAATCCACAGATGCACTCAGTACCTGTGTACCTGTGGTTACCTAAGCACCTAAGCACCTCACCTCTTCTGACCTCAGACTTGTCCTGCTTCCTCCTCAGTTTTTTCAGATACCTGCTAGAAGTTATATTCTGGTCTTACCTTTTTTTTTTTTAAATTTATTTATTTGAAAGGCTGAGAGTTACAGAGAGGCAGAGACAGAGTGAGTGTCTTCCGTATGCTGGTTCACTCCCCAAATGGCTGCAACGTCTGGAGCTGCGCTGATTTGGAGCCAGGAGCTTCCTCCAGGTCTCCCATGTGGGTGTAGGGGCCCAAGGACTTGGGCCATCTTGTACTGCTTTCCCAGACCATAGCAGGGAGCTGGATTGGAAGTGGAGCAGCCGGGACTAGAACCAGTGCCCATATGGGATGCCGGCGCTGCAGGCGGCAGTTTTAGCCACTACACCACAATGCTGGCACCTCTTTGATTTTACTGTGGTCTCATCAGTGACCAAGCCTTCCCAAATTCTTCCCATTCTTCTCATTTTCTGCTTTTTCCTATTAGTTTTATAACCATCATCTTAGAATAAATTCTTATTAATTTCTGTTTCCAGCTGGCTGTGGCATTCTTTTTGACCGTCCTGGTTCTTGTAGCCCCAGTGTCCAGGCTGTGTTGTATGATTCTTCTGTCTAATGTACACATTTAGGAACATCTGCCACCCTCACAGAGTGCAAGCGGGCCCAGTACTTGCTGTTATGACCTTCCTGTTGGGTCTCTTCTTTCCTGTTCAGACCTTTCCAGGACTGAGTCTATCAAACAGCCTGCCTTCCTTCCTTCCCTCCTTCCCTCCCTTTCTAGTTATTTATTTATTTATTTAATTAAAAGTCAGAGTTACACAGAGAGAGGGAGAGGCAGAAAGAGAGGGAGGGAGGGAGGTCTTCTATCTGCTGGTTCACTCCCCAAGAAGGCCACAATGGCTGGAGCTGTGCCAATCCGAGGCCAGGAGCCAGGAGCTTCTTCCAGGTCTCCCACGCGGGTGCAGGGGCCCAAGCACTTGGGCCATCTTCTGCTGCTTTCCCAGGCCATAGCAGAGAGCTGGATCGGAAGTGGAGCAGTTGGGACTTGAACTGGTACCCATATGGGATGCCAGCATTGCATGTGGTGGCTTTACCTGCTCTGCTGTGCCCAGGACTGAATCTTTACATCTGTAGGGCCTCTGTTATCTCCCTTCTCAGCCATTCTAATGTGCTTTGAACTGTTCATTTCTCATTTTATTTAGTTGTACTCAATTCAAAAATTGTTGAACTCTACTAAGCTCCTGCCCCACTCTCAAGTTCCTTAGCCCTCTCTTATCCCCCCATGCATATCGTGCTCCTTATCAGTGCTTTGTATCCCTGTCCCCTTGATGCAGCACTAACCCCTGCATTCTAGTCTTACTGGTATCTTTCTCATCCTTCAAGTCCCACCTCCCTGTTTATATCTTTTTCTCGTTACTCTGAAGTTGCTCTGAGTTTGCTCCTTTCTGAGGTACTGTTGTACCATGTTGTATCCTTAAATAATGTAGCATTGAATTAATGCATAGTTTATTGAGGGTGTTTAGCCCAGAGAATACTCAGCATGGACAAAATCCCTTTCACAAGAGTCAGATAGTCAAATAGGAAGAATAAGAGATTGCCTCTGCCTTCTCAGACCCCCCCTCCCCCAACAACACAATGAGTAGAATATATAATAGATTATTTGAATGAACATCAGAAAGAACGTTTCTAGTAGAATTGCTTGCAAGTGTGACAGGCCGTGATTCGCTGCTGGTTAAGGCTGGATCTTTCCTGGATGGGGCCATTGTAAAGGGCATTCAGTTCTTGGGGACTTGGTTTAGTGCTTCTCAGTCCCTATAGAGCAGCAGAATTATCTGGGGAAGTTCAGATTGAGCAGCCTGTGAAACCCTGCTTAGACCTCTGAGCCATATGACTTCTTGTCCTGAGATCCTGTGAGTGTCTCTTTGGTTTACCACATTTTTATGGAGTACCTGCATTGTGCAGCAGTGTGAAGGTTTTAGTTTTGCCTTCCTAGAACATAATGAAGGAGTTGAGGGTGATGCAGAGAGACAAGTGAAACTATGTGGTTTCTTCTCAGGTGGGTGAGGACGGGGCCATTTCTCATTTTGCGTATTTCTTTGTCTCAGATGAATGGGCACTGGTAAGTCAACCTACTTGTACTGATTTGCTCCTTGGTGTACAGCTTGTTATTTTGTTCTTTATCCCATTATTTTCATGCCACTGAATTTCTCCATTGAGAAAGAGCCACTCCCTCTTCGGTTGTTTCGTGGTAGGTTCAGCTTTTTGATTTTCTTGCTTCCTAGTAATACATTAACATTGGTAACCACTCAGAATACCTAGTATGCTAGACACTTTGAGTTGCATTATTGCTAATATTAATAAGCTTCAAGCTGGACATGAGGACTGTGAGTGGGAGGCAGGATGTTTAGTTCCTGTTAGAGATTTTTTTCTTACCTTGAAGTACATGGCAGCAGCTAGTGAGTGAAGCAATTATCTTGTGCAGTCATCTGTTGGGTCTAGAGTGCTCCAGTCATGCTTTGACTGTGTGCATAGAGTATACTGTATTGTTGGGAATGCCAGAAAGTCTGTCTGCTTATAATAGGGTAGTTAATGATCACCACCCAGTTAAACTGGTAATTTGTTTTAAACATTATGCTGTGCTGATGATACAAGCTCTCCACCCATTTCTGCAGTGGAAGGCTGGTCTTGCTGGTATAATTTAAAATACTGTATGTAATTTATTATTTGTCCATGTTATGTCACAGGGAAGAGTCCTGTACTCTTTGGTATCTTCAGTAATGGGCTGGATCTCCCAGAACTGGCATGTGAGCCATTTGTTGGTTCTTTTCTTGCACTGTTTGTAGGACTGTAGCACTTCAGAGTGACTTCCACAGGGCCC
Organism: Oryctolagus cuniculus; assembly: GCF_051225735.1. Lineage (NCBI taxonomy): Eukaryota > Metazoa > Chordata > Mammalia > Lagomorpha > Leporidae > Oryctolagus > Oryctolagus cuniculus. Next base: position 22,002,522 of record NC_142886.1, read on the forward strand.
AGTTAATACCTCTTGTTGAACTCCACCAATATATTCATTCTATGTTAAGTTCTTCATTTATGGCACTCCATCTTATCCTCATGAAATTCCTGTGAAATAGGTGTTAGCAATATCTATTTAGAGATGAGTAAACTGAAGCTTCAGAGAGATTAAGTAACTTCTCTGGCCTTCATATGCTTGTCTGATTGCATTTTTCCAGGGGACATAGGCACCTCTTCCTGTTGTAGGCTTCACCAAGAACAATTAGATGGTAGATGAATGGACTTGGAGGTGAAGCTTAATGTATTTAATTTCTTCCCCTGCTGGAGTTAAGATAATGTTGTCATTGTCCTGTTTGACCACTTGAACTTCCTGAGATAGGGGGAACAACCTCACGATGGGCTCAGACCTGCTAGAGAATTCTGAGGCCTAGAGTTGTAAATTTTTCTAGTATGAACAACTAGATGAAACGTAAATATTTTTAGTCGTGGTGAAACAAATATATATCTTTACAGGATTTGTAGTAACCACAAAGTTTTTTTTTTCTAGTCAGAGCACCTTCACTTTACTTCCTTAACCTGGGCACAGGAAACTTGACACGTTTATTTTCTGCAGTAGAATGTTTTCTCATTTTGCAGCATGGATTCTGATGTGAAGTAGTCATCGCCCATTGACTTCTGCCTACTGCCCTAAAATTATGCAGTCATCAAGTCAGCATCTGCTTTGTTTTGAAATAGAAGTCTTTTAGGAGCCCAGGGGACGTATTCACAATCTGCAGATTGCTAAAGAGGTTAGTGGAACTGAAGTTAATTGAACATCCCAAAACAGGTGTAAGTGCCGTCTTGGCTTCTTCAAGTGTGCTTTGGGAAAGGACTCATTTAGTTGGTCAAACAGAACTGAAATCACTAGTAAAAGTTAACTTGAACCATGGTGAACAAAGAGGACATTTTTAATACCTTAACTTTCTTTTGAGTTGTGGGCTTTTTGTGTTTACTGAATCCAGTATACCCTTCCTAAAACTTGATGTTCAGGTCATTTTCCTGGACCAAATATTTGAGACTTCTCTTTCATGTTAAATAAATCCTCAAGATTTTCTGCTTTGGTTTATTAGATAAGGGTTTTTGGCAGCTGGAGAAGTTTTATCTTAATCCTTTGTTAGCTTTAGTGTTCAGGCTTATTTAATCTTAAGAACAAAGATTAATTTTAAAGAATATTGTTAAACGTTCTAAAATGGCAGAAATCCCCGAAGTTCTTCAATGCATTTGACTCATGGTGCACTCTTTTAGAGCTAGACACTCGCCGGTGCTATTCTTGCTTTGCCACTGCAGCAGTGAATCACCTTGTGTTTGGGTTGCAGGCTCTTCACGTTCACAATGCTATAGAACAGTACGTTAAGGACGTGCCACATTCATACCCTTCCGCTGGTCCTCAGTCCATGAAATCTGTTTCCAAATGGCACCTGAATAGTCTTCATTCACTCCACTCATGCTCTCCGAGCTGTTCGGGCCGGGTGTGGCCCGTGGTGAGGCTCTGCTGAGGGCTGTGCTAAGGAAAGTGTCGTTCTGTCCCCGGGAGGCATCCAGCTAGTGGGGCCCTCAGGAGGAATGGAGGAAAATGTTCAGCAGGAGACAGAGGAAGTCATGCAAGTGTCTGGTCTGCTTTTCTTTCTCATTATTATGAAGCCAGTACACAAGCCTCTGGACAGTTTGGGAAATACAAGCAGATAGGAAGAAGTTACAGGAGATGATAGTAACTCACAGGTTATTGTAAGGGTTCAGTGAGACACTGTATGTAACACCTTTCTCAGAGTTCAGATTTCTTTTGAAGGGATTATTGGGTGCTCTTACTGTGCTGTCATTTAGCAGGCAGCAGGCACAGTGCCTGACATAGGGCAGAGGTCCCATCCTTCTACACTCTCAGCCTTGCAGTTTTCCCAGTCTCTTTCCCTTTGATAGTTAAGGTCTCTAACAGATTTGTAAAATACATTTGCTCTGCATTGTACAGGAAAATCCCATTTCATCCGTGGTTTTCTTCGAAAAATCATTCTGAACATTATTTTTCCCGGGTGTTAGATGGGGAAAGGGGAGGGGAAGGAAAGCTGACGGCTCAGTTGTGGGTGGGGGGAGGTGACAGGGAGCAGTCAATGTGGGTATTTTCCTGCTTCCGTTTGCTCTTTGTCAGCCCTAGCAAGGACTGTACTGTGGCCAGCATGGCTGAGATTTGTGACTGTGAGCAGTGGTTAAGAGGGCAGGATGGGTACTGTGAGGGATGTAAGTGGTTCTTCTGACATGCTCTTGCCTTCCATTCACTTAATCAACAGTTGTTGAAGCTCTCCTGTGTGCAAGGCGCTGTGGATTGAAGGAATTGGGATTGAAAGGAATTGTCCATCCCATGAGATTAAGCCAAATTGATAGATAAGTGACAGAAAATTACAGCTAAGTTTTTTTCTCTTATTACTATTTTAAAAAGATCATTTAGTTTTTATTTATTTGAAAGGCAGACAGAAAAAGAGGTCACCCATTGCTGATTTATTCCTCCCAGATGCCCCCAACAGCCAGGGCTGGGCCAGGTCAGAGCCAGGAGCCAGGAGCATGGAACTCAGTCCAAGTCTCCCATGTGGGTGGCAGGAACCCAAGTACTTGAACCATAACTGTTGCTCCCATGGTGTACATTAACAGGAAGGTGGAATCAGAAGTGGAGCTGGGACTCGGACGTAGGCACTCCGGTGTGGGATGTAGGCCCACCTCTGCAGCTTGCTTCAAGTGCCAGGATAGAGGGAAGGGGCGGGGAGGCTTTGCTAAAACCGATTAAAATTGTTTTTGTGTTTGCTTTTCCCTATAGACCTTGAAGGCTAGGGCTGTGTCTTCAGCTTTACAATCCCAGAACCTAATCTTAAGTGCATCCCTGAGTAAATATTTATAAATTCAAACGTGGCACAATGACATCTAGATAGTTTATAAACGGTGTATTTAAACTATCTATAAATCTGTGGAAGTCTCAGCTCTATAAATGGAAACATCTGATAAGTCCTTGACTTCCTGGTAATTCTGTTTCTGAAGATAGATCAAAATTTGACTGTCTCCTAGTGAGAATATGGGGTGAAAGTGACTATTTTGTTTTGGCATTTTGTCATGACGGGGAGCGTGTGGAGAGACTTGATTCTGTGGCAGTTTAGAATGGGGTCTCACGAAGCTCAGAGCGGGCTGGCGTACTTGCAAGGCTGCGGAGCCATAGCAAGGGGGTGGTTTCATCCAGGTAGGGGGACTCCAAGACACTGATGTGATTTGTATGACTGGAAGTAACACTGAGAAGCAAAAATATAGCTGCCTTCTAAATAAATCAGCATGACTGTTTAGAGAAAGAAGGCAGATAAAAAAAAATACCCTGGTTGTATAATTCACATACCATAGAGTTAGCCCATTTAAAGTATACAATTCAGTGGCTTTGAGTATATTCAGACTACATGGAACTATCTCCACAGTCAGTTTTAGCACAAATTACTTCAAAAATAAATCCCATGCCCCTTAGTTTTCACCTCTCTGCCCTGACTCTCCATTCCTGCAGCCCTAAGCCACCATTTTCCGCCTCTTTAGATTTGTGTATTTTTGTTTTTTTCCATAAAATGGAGTTACTTACTATGTGGCCTTTTGTGACTGGCTTCTTTTACTTAGCATGATGTTGTCAAGATTCATACGGATTACAGCATGTATAAGTACTTTTAATTTTTTTAAAGATTTATTTATTTATTTGAAAGGTAGAGTTATGGAGAGGCAGAGAGGGAGAGGAAAGGAGAGAGACTGCAACGGCTGGAGCTGGGCCAATCCGAAGCCAGGAGCCTAGAGCTTCTTCTGGGTCTCTCGTGTGGATGCAGGGACCCAAGCACTTGTGTCATCTTCTACTGCTTTCCCAGACCATAGCAGAGAACTGGATAGGAAGTGGAGCAGCAGAGACTCGAACCAGTGCCCATATGGGATGCTGGCACTGCAGACTAGGGCTTTAACCTGCTGCACCCCAGCACCAGCCCCCTTGTAATTCTTTTTATTGTCAAATGACATTCAGTTATGTGGGTGTAACATCTTGTTTATTCACTCATCACTTGATGTACATTTGGGTTGTTGCAGCTTTCTGGCTGTTAAGAATAATGCTGCTACTCATTTATAAGTTTTGTATACCCTTGTTTTCATTTCTTTTGGGTATATACTTAAGAGTGGGGTTGTTGATTGTATATGGTAACTTTGTGTCCAGCCTTTTGAGAACTTGCCAGACTGTCTTCCAAAGTGACTACCATTTTTTCCTCCTTATGGCAGTGCATGAGGGTACCAGTTTCTCTGTATCTTTAGCTATCCTACAGGAGTGAATGATTTGCATTTCTTTAATGACTAATGATGAGAATCTTTTCATGTGTCTGGTGCCTGTTTGTGTTATCTTCTTCGGAGAAATATCTATTCAGATCCTTTGCTCATTTAAAAATTAGTTTGTCTTTTTAGTTTGAGTTGTGAGAATGCTATATATTTTCTAGATACAAGTCTTTTATCAAATGTATAGTTTGCAGATTTTCTCCCAGTTCTCTGGGTTGTTTCTTACTGTATTAGTGAGCCAGATTTTTAGTCTTGTACAGAGTAGGAAATTGCACATAATAAGCATTTTAAGAATAGGCTGACTGAACAAAATGTTAGCAAACCGAATCCAACACTACATTAGAAAGATCATACATCTTGATCAAGTGGGATTTAGCCCAGAGGGGTAAGGGTGGTTCAGCATTGCCAAGTCAATAGACATCGTAAATCGCATCAGCAGAGTGAAGAACAAAATCATACGATCATCTCAATAGATGTAGAGAAAGCATTTGATCAAATTCAGTTTCTCTTAGTGATACAAACCCTCAACAAATTAGCTGAAAGCACTTCCTTTCAGATCTGGAACAAGGTAAAGATGTCCACTTTCACCACTCTTACTCAATGTAGTATTGGAAATAGCAAGAACAGTTGGGGAAGAAAAAGACATAAAAGGGCATCAGAATTGGAGAGGTGAAAATAAAAATACCCATGTTTGTACATGTCTTTATTTTGAAGTTGAACAGCTTTATTTCAAACATTGTGGAGGGAATTTTTTCTGCCAAGGCCCATTTGTGTATTTGTAACATCATCTGAAGACCATACGAAATTCCCAACTTGTAGAAACTGCCATTTGGTGAGCAGTGCTTGGTTAGCTGCTGGTATTGATACTTGGTAGTGTCCACCACGACTGGGAGATCACACGGAAGCTTCCCTGACAGGCTTCCCTTCCTCTTACGTGAACTGCTTCATACCACAGGCTGTAAAAAGGCAGGAGCACGGTTTGCGGCTCAGCCCCCGCCTGTCACAGCGATAAACATCACCACACTTGCAGTCAGGATCACTCACCAACCCCTTCAGTTGGTGGCTGCTGAACCCTCGGCCTTAGCCTTCCTCCACGTTTCATGGCAGTGAAACTGCACTTGGCTCGAGGCAGAGACAATTCAGTTCTTTGTTGACAAATGCAGTTAGGCTGCATGTTCCGATGGCACCTGCACCCTTGTGGGAGACCTGGATTAAGCTGCCAGCCTTGGATCCGCCCAGCCTCTGGCCCTTGCGACCACCTGGGGAGTGAACCAGGGGATGGAAGATCCTCTGAAATTCTCCCTTTCAAATAAGCAAGTACCTTAAAGAAGCTTCGTTGAGGTCAGCTCGCTTGCTCCCTGACTTGCGTATCTACCACAGCGACGAGGCCTGGCTGAGGTGGCCTGATGCGACTGGACTCCTGGGAGGAGCACGCTTCCCACCGTGCACGTGGGCCCACTTGGTGGAGGTGGGCACGTCCTGCAGGCTTTCCTGTCTCTGCAGGACACAGTTTTGCCTCAGACACCGACAGAAGCCATCACCTATCCGTCTCTTGCTGAGACTGTCAGCTCCGCTTCTCTTTGTCGTCACCATTGGCAGGATGTCCTGCCTGGACTGGGCGAGCTGCAGCTCACGCCCAGTTAGCCTGAAAACTATCTTCTGTGTGTGGAAAATCCTAAATGCCTCACCAAAAAACTGTTACAACTATTAAGCCAATTCAATAAAGTCACAGGATATAAAATCAACCTACAAAAACAGCATTTTAACACACAAATAATGATCTTACTGAAAGAGAAATCAAGACGTCTCACTCATAATAGCTACAAAATTTTTCAATACTTGGAATAAATTTTAACCAAGAAGTAAAAGATTTCTGTAATGAAAATTATGACACATTCATTGATGAATGAAATTATCAAGAACACAAAAATATAGAAAGATGGTCCCCATTCATGGGTTGGAAGAATTAATATTGTTAAAATGTCTATACTACCTAAAGCAAACCACAGAATCAGTGCAATCTGTATCAAAATATCAATGACATTGTTTACAGAAATAGAAGAAACACTCCTAAAATTCTTATGGAACCACAAAAGTCCCAATATGACCAAAGATATCGTGAGCAAAAAAAAAAAGAAAAAAAAAAAGTTGGTAGCATCACCATATCTGATTTCAAAGCATATTACAAAGCTGTAGTAATTAAATCATAATGATACTGGCATAAAAACTGACACACAGATTAATGGAACAGAATAGACAGATCAGAAATTAATCCAGATACACACAGCCAACTGATTTTTTTTCCCCAGCTGTGACACCAGATAGGATCCAAAGAAGAGATGACAGTCTCTGGGTTTTATGGAGACTTACTTTTCCCTTCTGTGGTAGCCTCTTTTTTCTTTTTTTTTTTTAAGATTTATTTGAGAGAGAGAGAGTTATAGACAGAGAGAAGGAGAGACAGAGATGAAGGTCTTCCATCTGTTGGTTCATTCCTCAAATGGTTGCAACGGCCAGCGCTAACCCGATCAGGAGCCAGGAACTTTTTTGGGGACTCCCACGTTGGTGCAGGGTTCCAAGCACTTGGGCCATCCTCTGCTGTTTTCCCAGGCCATAGCAGAGAGCTGGATAGGAAGAGGAGTAGCTAGGACTAGAACCCAGCACCCATATGGGATGCTGGCACCGCAGGCATAGACTTAACCCATGCGCCACAGTGCCGGCCCCTGTGTTGGTCTCTTGAAGTACTCTGTCAGCTCTGAAACAGCACAAGAGTGAGCCAACTGATTTTTAAAAAAAAAGATTTAATTAGTTTTATTTGAGAGGTAGAGTTAGACAGACAGAGACAGAAAGATCTTCTATCCATTGGTTCACTCCCCAAATGACTGCAATGGCCAGAGCTGTGATGATCCGAAGCCAGCAGCCAGGAGATTTTTCCAGATCTCCCACACGGTGCAGGGGTCCAAGCACTTGGGCCATCTTCTACTGCTTTCCCAGACGATAGCAGAGAGCTGGATCAGAAAGGGGGCAGCTGGTTATGAACTGGTGCCCATTTGGGATGCAGGCACCTTTCCCTGCTTTGCCTCAGTGCCGGCCCCAAGACAGCTGATTTTTGACAAAGTTGCTAAGAACATACATAGCCCTTGCAAAACTGGACTTACATATGTAGAAGAAGGAAATTAAATCCCTCCTTAGCATATAAAAAATTAATCCCAAGTGAACTAAAGACCTAATTGTAAAACCTGAAACCATGAAATGGTTACAGGAGGTGCTGGTGTTGTTGTACAATGAGTTAAGTCACCGCTTGTGACGGTGCCATCCCATATGTGCGCCATTTCAAGTCCAATCTGTTCTGTTTCCAGACCAGCTCCCTGATAATGTTCCCTAGAAGGTAGTAGGCAATAGCCCAAGTCCTTGGGTCCCTGCAACCTACATGAGTGACCTGGAAAAAGTTCCAGGTTCCTAGCTTCATCCTGGGCCAGCCATGGTCATTGTACCAGCAGGTAGAAGAGTGCTCTTTCTGTCCCCCCCCCCCCCCCATGTAACTCTGCCTTTCAATAAATAAGTCTTAAAGAAAGAAATTGCTAGGAGAAAACATAGGGGAAACTCTTCAAATCATTGGAAAAGGTAGTGATGTTTTGGGTAAGAAATTTCTTGGGATAAGACCCCAAAAGCACAGGAAACAAAAGCAAAAATATACAAATAGAATTATATCAAACTCAGAAGTTTCTGTACAGCAAAGGAAAGAATCAGTGGAGTGAAAAGACATCGGACAGAATGGGAAGAATAATTGCAAGCTATTTATCTGACACAAAATTAGTATCCAGAATACGTCAGCAACTAAAAAAGCTTCAACAACAAACAGCCAATCCAGTTAAGAAGTGGGCAGAAGGACCTGAATAGAAAGTTTTCAAAAGAAGAAATACAAATGGACAACAGATTATGAAAAACACTCTCAACATTGCCAGCCACGGGGAAATGCAATCAAAACCACTGTGAGATACCTCCTCACCCCTGTCGGGATGGCTGTTTTCAGAAAGACAGTAACAAATGGGAAGATGTGGAGAAAAGAGGCCTCACACACTGTTGGTGGGAATGTAAATTAGTGCAACCATTGAGGAAAAGGCAATGGAGATTCCTTAAAAAACTAGAAATAGGAACGCCATATGATACAGCAGTCCCACTTCTGGGTATGTATCCAAAAGACACAAACTCACTGTATCAGAGAGTTAGCAGCTCTACCATGTTTATTGCAGCACTGTTTGAAATATCCAAAATATGGAATCAACCAGAGTGTTCATCATTAGATGAATAGATAAAACTCGGTATCTATACACAATGAAATACTAGTCAGCCATAAAAAGGAATGCATTCCTGTCATTTGCAGCATGGAACTAGATGGAAATTGATGGCAGTGGGTGATATCATGTCGAGTGAAATAAAGCAAAAACATTATGTGTGTTGTCCTTTGTGGGGAGCAACTTGGACTAGACTAAGTTACTGGAATTAAGACTTATTCTGTGCATCTGCTCTCCCACAATATGGCGCTGAGAAGGGAGAAACAGCTTCTACGCAGCTGCCTCCAGTTCAACCAATAAACTGTAGGACCTGCTCCTGATTGGAGCAGAGCAGCGTACTCGGCGTGTGGGTAGCAGAGTTGGGATTGGTGGAAGGACTATAAAGGAGGAGAGAGACAACATGCACCAGGAACATCTAAGGGGAACATCTATCTGAAGGAACACTTGTGCAGCCCCCGAGAGAGCCGGCCGGCAGTGTGCCGCTCCCCCGCGGAAGTGGGGAATGTGGCAGGGGGAACCGCCCTTCCACGGAGGTGGAAGGGTCGGTAGCCAACCCGGGAAGAACCAGCAGCAAACCCGGGAAGGGCCGAGCAGACAGAAAGAACAGCGCAGGGTCCTGTGTCGTTCCTCCACGAAGAGGGGGAGCGACAGTCCTTCATATGTAGGACCTGAAAACAAAAACAAAAGAAAAAAATTCTGAGCAAAACTCAATCTGAACACAGAATGTTCATTACTAGAGGTTGAAGAGTGGGAGGAATAGGAGGAGTTTGCATTAAGAAAATAGGGGAAGCTGGGTGCTGTTTTAAAATTTTCACAAACATTAATATGAGAAATTAATAGGGAAGCAAGGTATGGGATATATGGGAATTCTTTGTATTACTACACAGCTTTTTATTTTTTAATCAGTTTAAAATATTCTGAAATAAATTGTTAACATGAAGAATAGGCCACATTGCTATAAATATGAGGGTACTTTGAAAAGTTAATAGAAAATTTAAAACATAAGCTTATTTTCATATGAAAGTATTTTTTAAAAAAGATTATTTTAAAGTCAGAGTTACAGAGAGAGAGAGAGAGGTCGGTTTTCCATCCACTGACTGGTTCACTCCCCAAATGGCCGCAGTGGCTGGAGCCGTGATGATCTGAAGCCAGGAGCTTCTTTTGGGTCTCCCATGTGGGTGCAGGAGCCCAATGACTTGGGCCATCTTCTACTGCTTTCCCAGGCCATAGCAGAGAGCTGGATCGGAAATGGAGCAGCCAGGACTTGATCCGGCACTCATGGGATGCTGGCACTGCAGGCGGCTGCTTTACATGCTACGGCACAGTGCCGGCCCCAAAAATATTTAAAATCCATGAGTATTTTGGAAAGACTTTTTTTTTAAAAGTCAGCTTTTACTAGAGGTAGCCAACTGTACGAAGAGAAAAGGTTTATTTAGCTCACAGTTTTGGAGGTTCAGGTCCAAAATCAGGCAGCTCCACTGGTTTGTCCCACATGAGGGCAGTGGATGGCAGTGGATGGCAGTGGCAGAGGATTTGCAGAGGAAGGATCACACAGCCAGCCAGGAGCTGAGAGGTTGACTCAACCTAAGCTTGTATAAGAATTTTTTTTTTCTTTTTGAAAACTCCCTTCTGAGGGCATGCCCATAGTGATCCAACACCTCCCGGTAGGCCCCACCTCCTAAAAGTTTCATCTCCTCCCAGTAGTGCCATCCTGCGGATCAAGCCTTCAACACATGGGCCTGTGGGGACATTCAGACTCCTAATTACTGAGTGTCCAGTTATGCCTACGATGACTATGACTTGTAAGGAAAAAAAAAATCAAAATTACCATAATGATAGAAAAAAAAGTTTTTGGGACCACCGGTGGCACAGCAGGTAAAGCCACCACCTGCAGTGCTGACATCCCATAAGGGCTCCAGTTCTTGTCCTGGTTGCTCCATTTCTGATCCAGCTCCCTGTTAATGGCCTGGGGAAAGCAGCAGAAGATGGCCCAAGTGCTTGGGCCCCTGCTACCCACATGGGAGACCTGGAGGAAGTTCCTGGCTCAGCTCTGGCTGTTGTGAACATTTTGGATGGGTGATGAGTGAGCCAACAGATAGAAGATCTTTCTCTGTCTCTCCCTCTCTGTAGCTCTGAACTGCAAATAAAGAAAACTCTAAAAAACATTTTGTAAGTGTAATATACATCATATGCACAAATCATGAAGTATAACTTAATAATTACCAGAAAATGAATACACAACATATAACTCTCATGCAGAATCAAGAAAGAACATGCCAGTTCATCTTTGCATGGTTAGCCCTCCTCCTGTCCCAAAGGTCCAACAGCTCTTTTGTCTGTTTTCACTATAGATTAGTTTTTGCATGGTTTTGAACTTTGTAGAGATGGGATCATGCACTGTGTTTTCTTTTGCTTAACATACAAAATTTTGTCCTTGTATTGCTTACAATTGCTTACATTTTCACTGCTGTATAATTTTCCATTGTATGGATGGCTAGCCATTTATATGTCTTGATGGAAATTTGAATTTCAAATTTTTGACTATGATTCCAATTCTTATTTGTGCCTTGAGTTGCATATGGACATGCATTTCTGTTTGTTATGTATCCAACAGTGGACTTTCTGTGTTGTAAAGTTTATGGAACATGCATTTTATGGAAATACATATGCATACATATCAAGATTTAAAACTTTTGATTTGAGAGGCAGAGTGCAAGGGAGAAAGCTTTTTTTCAGGCAGAAGGATAGTATGTGAAAGATGACAATAAAATAATAGAGTTCTTTACCCATTGAAAATGAGTAAAAATCTCCAAGCTAAAATGAATTGCTCTTTAGATACCAAAATAACTGCAGTACCTTTTGAGGAAAGCCAGTTTGGGACTAAGAAATGGGGTGAGAGGCCGGCGCCGCGGCTCACTAGGCTAATCCTCCGCCTAGCGGCGCCGGCACACCGGGTTCTAGTCCCGGTTGGGGCGCCGGATTCTGTCCCGGTTGCCCCTCTTCCAGGCCAGCTCTCTGCTGTGGCCAGGGAGTGCAGTGGAGGATGGTCCAGGTGCTTGGGCCCTGCACCCCATGGGAGACCAGGAAAAGCACCTGGCTCCTGGCTCCTGCCATCGGATCAGCGCGGTGTGCCGGCCACAGCGCGCCGGCCGCGGCGGCCATTGGAGGGTGAACCAACGGCAAAGGAAGACCTTTCTCTCTGTCTCTCTCTCTCACTGTCCACTCTGCCTGTCAAAAAATAAAAAAAAATAAAAAAAAAAAAAAAGAAATGGGGTGAGAGAAGCTCTCTGGAGGCTGGAAGATGCTAGTGAAAGGCCCTGCGTGTCCTGTGAGGAACCTGGAATTTTACAAGTTGAAAGGACCTTGGAAAGACTGTAAACATCCAGAGAACAAAACAGATTTATATTTAAAAGATTTGCTGTAGTGTGGAAAATAAAAAAGTAGCAGTCTGAGCCTAGGGAAACAGGAAACTGTTCGAAGTGTGAGGGTTGGATTGCAGAGGGCCTGTACCACGGTGGTGGTTGTTGTGTAACAGAAATTGCAGGTTCCAATATTTGAACAGTTTTTCTGCACTGGGCCCAACAGACCAGGCTAAAAAGCAAAGTGGAGTTACTCTCACTAAAGTTCCATGTCACCAAGCTGAAACTAAGCTCCTGATTTGATCTTCCTGAGCAGTCAGGACTAGAGCAGTAACAGCCACATTTCCTTTTTTTTTTAAATTGACAAGTAGAGTTACAGACTGTGTGAGAGAGAGACAGAGAGAAAGGTCTTCCTTCCGTTGGTTCACTCCCCAAATGGCCGCTGCGGCCAGCGCTGCACTGGTCCGAAGCCAGGAGCCAGGTGCTTCTTCCCGGTCTCCCATGTGGGTGCAGAGGCCCAAGAACTGGGGCCATCTTCCACTGCCCTCCCGGGCCACAGCAAAGAGCTGGACTGGAAGAGGAGCAATGGGACTAGAACCCGGCACCTATATGGGATGCCGGCACTGCAGGCAGAGGATTAACCAAGTGAGCCATGGCGCTGGCCCAGCCACATTTCCTAAACAGGCCAGCTTGCAACCACAGGATAATGAGTTAATCCTTATACAAAAGAAGCAACCTGATATCAGCCGATTCATTGTTTCTGTTGTTCTCTTCCCACCTCGCCAGGAAAGTAACCTTGAAGTGACCAATGCACTATATTTCATTGAGTTTCTGCTTTGTTCGACCTTTCTCTGACTACAAATCTAACTTTTTCTGTTCAGCCCGTTAGAGTGAAGTGTTGCCAGATTCTGGAATAGATAATGAAGGCAATTAGGATTGGTAAACCAAATTGTTCTAATTTTGTTTTTGACAGTAGGTACCCGGAGGCCAAGAAAGGGAACAGATTCCACAGAGGTTTCGTAGAAACCAAAATAAGTGATTCTGTGATAATATTGTTGTTGCTGGTTTTTAAATAGATTCTGAGAAGGTGAAATAGCTTACTAGTTAAGGGTATGCCTGCTGTGTTTTGATTTCAACAAAATGTTTAGTTGAACAAAATGCTATCCTTATGAACAAGAAGGGAAAATATGAACTGGGTTATTAGGTGAATTTGTAGCTGGTTGAACAAATAAGCTTTACAAAGCAGTGAACTTAGTGGGTAGGAGGCATTTTCTTCTGGGCTAGTGCATTTGACTTCCCTGGGTTACAGCTTCGATCTTTGACCAAAGTGGTGTTATTGTAGACAAAGTTACATGGGAAGTAAAATTAGAAAGGTAAGGTGGACACATGAATTTCAAAGAGGTAAAAGTGATCCTTGTGGGGCTGGCACTGTGGCGTACTGGGTAAAACTGCTGCCTGCGGTGCCAGCATCCTGTGTGCACCCTAGTTCGGGTCCCAGCTGCTCCACTTCCGATCCTACTCTCTCCTATGGCCTGGGAAAGCAGTAGAAGATGGTCCAAGTGCTTGGGCCCCTGCACCCAGGTGGGAGACCTGGAAGAAGCTTCTGGCTCCTGGCTTCAGATTGGTGCAGCTCCGGCCTTTGTGGCCTTCGAGGGGAGTAAACCAGCGAAAATGGAAGATCCACCCCCCCCCCCCGTCTTTCAAATAAATAAATAAATCTTTAAAAAAATATATAGTGATCCTGTGGGGAGGCTGGGGCCGACATCCTACACTTTGTTTACAGCACGCTGTGCCTGAGCAGATAGACAGTGTGTCTGCTGCGGCGCTGTTTCATAGAGGAGGGCGATTAAGAAAAAACGCCCAGATGCCCATTATCACTCTGAAAACGTGTTGAGGGGTCGGCATTGTGGCATAGTGGGTAAAGTCACTGCCTGCAGCGCTGGCATTCCATGCGGGTGCCCATTCATGTCCCAGCTGCTCCGTTTCCGATCCAGCTGTCTGCTAAGGTCCTGGGAACGCGGTGGAAGATGGCCCCAGTGCTTGGGCCCCTGCCAATTATGTGGGAGACCAGGAAGAGGCTCCTGGCTTCTGCCTAGCCCAGGCCTGGCTGTTACAGCCATTTGGGCAGTGAACTAGCAGATAGAAGGTTAATCTTTTTCTGTCTCTTTATAACTGTTTCAAATATATAAATCTTAAAGTCAAGAAATAGTGCTTTCAGAGAACTCAGCTGTTGCTGTGTGAGTTCTTTTTACGGTAGGCATAGGTGGAGACACCTGAAACGAATTATATCCTTAGCACCATTGTAGGGTGGAAATGTGTCTTGATTTATAGGTTTATGTGAAGGAAACAAAATAGAATTCAGTTTGTTAATTTTCATTTGATTCTGAACTCAGTGTGCATCGTTGAGGTGGACATTACTGAGAAAAAGGTTAACACAGCCTTTGGCTTCTTGATAAATATAGACGCTAAAGAATTCTGAGTTATAAACTGGTCAGAACCTGGTATGGAAATGAGAAAAACGTGAGCTTCCACAGGATAGTCAGGGAGATGAGAGGCTCAAAGCCATGCTGACAAATGTCACCCAGCACAGCAGTGGTTTATTGTTTAAGCACATCATGACGCTTCTAAGAATTGATGGCCTGAGTCCACAAACACAAATGTTATTAAATTGGCAATACTGTGGAATGAGTAAATTAATTAAAGCTGTGTTTACTGAGTGCTGCTCTTTTCTGGGAATTGTTGAAAGTTCTGAGGCCTCAGCACTCAGCAGAACGGACAAAGTATCTGTGTTCTTGGAGCGTGCAGCGTATGGGCTGAGGCAGACAGTAAGCAAGGTGAACCTGTGAAATCTGTCTAGCATGTACCATTACTGGGCAGTGGTACGTGCTAAAGAGGAAAATGAGAGAACGGAGAAGGATGTGAAATGTTGGGAGAGAGGAATTGCAGTGTCAGGGAAAGCCTCTCTGAGGTGATATTTAAAAAAAATTCAACCTTATATTGTAGTGTAACAAACATACAGACCTTGGGATGCATTTTTACAAAGTGAATACACTTATAGGAATGACGCAGTACTCAGCCCACTCTCCCCAAAGCATCACCTCCTGATGAGCGACACTGTAGCTTCGTGTCTGCTTGGGAGCCTTATTGATGTGATCATGCATTGTAATACATTCTCCGCTTCTGGCTTTGTTCACTCATGCTTCTTGACTCCATGCTCTCACAAGTATTGGGGGTGGAGGGCGGCAGAAGGAAAGATCTTCCATCCACTGATTCACTCTCCAAATGGCTGCACAGCTCGGGCTGGGCCAGGCCCAAGCCAGGAGCCTGCAACTCCATCTGGGTCTCTCATGTGGGTGGCAGGGGCCCAGGCACTAGGTCCTTCTGCTTTCTTGGCACATTAGCAGGGAGCTGGATGTGAAGTAGAGTAGCTGGACTCTTAACCATTGCTCACATGGATGGATGCTGGCATTGCAGCTGTGGTTTAACCTGCTGTGCCACAATGCAGGCCCTGTCTTTTCAACTCTTGATGTTTTACCGTTTAAGAAATTTTTGCCTTGCTAATGTCAGAAAGATAAAGTTGGATTTTGAGTAATGACTTAGAAAAGCAAGATTACTGATTACACAGGTGTTTTGAAGGTGACAGTGTAGGCCAGGGAGGAAGCAGGTGTGAAGATCAGGAGACCAGGTGCCCTGAAGAAGGGAGTGGTGAGGAGCAGAGATGAGCTCAGCGAGGCTTCCCAGCAGCAGGTCCAGCAGGTCTCCCTGAATACTCTGGCTTTTCCTCTCAGTTGGGGCTCCTGAAGGTTTAATGCAGAGGACTGACATGACCCAGCTCAGGGTTTTTTTTTTTTTTTTTTAATTAAAGATTAATTTATTTATTTGAAAGGCAGATTTACAGAGAGGCAGAGGCAGAGAGAGAGGTCTTCCATCTGATGGTTCACTCCTCCAATGGGCACAATGGCCGGAGCTGCGCTGGTCCGAAGCCAGGTACAAGGACCTTCTTCCGGGTCTCCCACGAGGGTGCAGGGGCCCAAGGACTTGGGCCATCTTCCACTGCTATCCCAGGCCGTAGCAGAGAGCTGGATTGGAAGAGGAGTAGCCAGGACTCCCAACTGGCTCCCATATGGGATGCTGGCACTGCAGGCGATGGCTTTACCCACTGGGCTACAGCACTGGCCCCTCAGCTCAGGTTTTTTAACAGAATCCCCAGACTGCCAAAGGCAGAGGCTGAAGTAGGCAAAGCAGTCAAGAGACTATTGGACTGTCCCAGGGAGTGGTGACAGTGACTTCGACCTGGTGGTGGCAAGAAATGGGTGCTTGAATGTGCATTTGGAGTATAAAGTTGACAGGACATGCTTATGGGCTGGAGGTGGGGTGTGAAGGATAGAGGCGTCAGGATGGTAGTAGGTGTTCTTTCGTTTTTGTTACGTGGGGGACTGGAAGGAGGAAAGCGGAATTGCTGAATATGGGGAAAGTGCAGTGGATCTGGAGCCATGGTACCCAGAGGTTTGCATTTCATGGGTAAGATTTTTAAAGGTGCCCAGCATTTTATAAAGCAAGGCCATTTGAATACCCAGAGAATAGGAAGGACATAATCTCAGAATAAAGGACAACCTTTTTCTTTTATGATTTACTTACTTGAAAGTTACAGAAAAAGAGAGGGAGAGACAGATCTTCCATCTGGTGGTTCACTGCCCAAATGGCTGCAACGGCTGGAGCTGGGCCAGACTGAAGCCAGGAGGCAGGAGCTTCTTGCAGGTCTCCCATGGGGTTGCAGGGGCTCAAGCACTTGGGCCATCTTCTACTGCCTTCCTAGGCACATTAGTAGGGGGCTGGATTGGAAGTGTGGCAGCTGGAATCAAACTGTTGCCCATATAAGATGCCGGCATTCCAGTCAGTGGCTCAGCCCACTATGCCACAGTGCCAGCCCCAAGAACAACTTTTTAAGTTTGCTAAATTGAACTTTATAAAATACTCAAAATAAACTTAGCTTTACAAAAATAAAGCTTATTCTTGGGGCCAATGTTGTGGTGTGGTGGGTAAAGCCACTGCCTGCAATGCTTGTATCCTGTATGGGTGCCAGTTTGTGTCCCATCTGCTCTGCTTTTCTATCCAGCTCCCTGCTTTTCCTAAAAGCAGCAGAAGATGGTCCAGGTGCTTGGGCCCCTGCTGCCCACATGGGGGACCAGGAAGAAGCTCCTGGCTCCTGGCTCCTGGCTCCTGGCGTATGCTTGGCCCAGCGCTGGCTGTTTGTGGCCATCTGGGGAGAGTAAACCATCAGATGGGAGATCTTTTCTCTCTGTTTGTGTGTGTGTGTGTGTATCTCTCCCTCCCTCTCTGTAACTCTGACTTCCAAATAAGTGAGTAAATTTTTTTTTTTAAGTTTTCTCTTTTTTTTCTGAGGACCTACAAGTGGAAATATTGCTTTGCAGCCCAGCATTGGAAGTCCCTGATCTACAGTAACCTGTGTGTATCCTTTGGTCTTGATAGTATTAACAAATGGATCCATATTCTTAAAGTTGTAATAAGATTGATTGAGATTGGAGTCTCAATATGAGAAACAGACGAAAAAAATTTGCAAGTGGGCCATGTGTCATTTCTAGCCTAACAGTGCTTCATTAAATAAAGTGCATGGCAGATGCATCTCAAGGACACACATGGTGCACGTGTGTGTGAGTGTGGTAAGGCCCTGCATCTTACTGATGGCCTCTGAAGTTGTTACTCAGTGTGTGTTTTGAAGTAGCCAAGCTCTTCAGTTTTCTTTAGCAAATTGTTTTGCCTTGCCCTTAGGGAAAAATACAGTCTCTGTTTTTACTTCTGTGCATTGCCTTCTCTCCACCATCAGTGCGAAAGCTAAGTAAATTATGAAGTGTTTGATAAAAGCTATCTCTGGCAGTGGGAGTGGGATGTGGTACTGACAAAGGCACAGCTGCTGAGGGCCTGGCCACCAGAGCCTGGCTGGCACTTGCATGAATAGACTTGTGTTGAATAATTCCCTGGACACATACGTGTGGTTTCCATTGACTCAGACACCCAGTTTTCGTTTGGCAGAGTGTTGAGACGGCTTCTGAACTCATATCAGTGTTACTGATTGGCTTCAGAAGTGTGTAAAGTGGTCTTTTATGAAGTTCTGCCTTGGAGTGGTACCTGAAAAATCTTTTGTGCCATTTGATAGCAGAGAGTAATTTGATTATTCAGATATCAAATGTCCTTTCTAAGATTCTGTTGCCATTCAAAGAATGGTATTATTGGCAGCTGTTTTTTTTTTTTCCTTGTCTTTGCCAACTGAATTTATGGGACTTAATGGGTTTATATGAAGAAGAGGATTTTAACAGGCATAATCACTTCTCAGGTTTTCCAGTCCGCTTTTGGTGTTAGGTAATAGTGTTGTGTTTTAGTTACGTGATGTGTCAGTGGTTTTAACAAGATTACCTTACCCTGAGGGATGGAGAAAATCAGTGAAAAGTTCACTGCTGCTTGTGAATTAAGCGATGCCTTGGCGCCAAGTGCTGATCGTTTTGGCATTCAAACACAGCATTAGCTCACCTTGCCTGCAGTTGGGGAACATTCTGAAGGTGCTACCTAACTCTGAAGGATTCTCTGTAAACTTCCACTGGTATATAAAGTGATGTTTATTGTATCCTGTTCTCAAATATCTTGCCAAGTTACTGTCAGCAGACTCTTTATTGATAGAAAATTAGTTAGGCAAAAACCATTTTCTTCTTGCATGGTAGAGGTGATGAAACTCTTGGGAAAGTACATATAAGGAAAGGTTTGAAGTGTTGATGGTGGGTGTGAGCCCTGGCTGGAAACAAAGAGCTCTTGGCTCGCAGTGGAATGTTCTGTGTGTTATGTGTTTCTTGCAGCCTCAGCTCTTAATACGTGGAAATAATGAAAAGAACGGTTGCTACATGTGTTGGTCAGGGTGTTTAGTTACAGATGCTAAGCTCTGTTCTGGTTAATGTAAGCAGAAAGTGATTTATTAAGGGTGATAGCTGGTTTAGCAAATCGTTGGGTGGGCTGAAGAAGAAAATGTAGGCTGAGTTTCTGGAAATTGTTGCCAGTGCCACTGCAAAACTGGTCTACCAGGTAGCTGCTTTCCCTGCCGCAGTCAGGATCACACTGCTGGGTTCTTCCAGCAACTTGAGTGCTGCTCATTCTGCCACCCTGCTTTCCCCATGTGACTGTGCTCTGAGGGTGTCGCGAGAGGTGAGTGTGGTCGGCAGAACCTGAGTGACATGTCTGCCTGGACTACAGGGTGAAAAGGGAAGGAAACATACTCCTACTATCCCTAGTTTGTTTATTTGCTTTCTTTTTTTAACTCTGTCTTGGGAAGGTGAGCTTTATGTAGTTGGGGAGTGTGGAGGAAATGCAGCAAAGTTGATTTGGGGCTGCCTGAATAACTGATGCTTGTTACAGCACTTAATTGTAAGTAACATGATAGTCATCAGTAATACAAGGTTGTAAATGACTTTTAAGGAAACCTATTTAAAAGCCAACTGAAAAAAAAATTGACTTGGTCCATAAAGATTGTTTAAAATTCCAGCAGTTTTATGCTTGTGTTACTTTAGAATTGTATCTAATCATGTGAGAATATGTTGAAAAGCCAAAGCCAAGGAAAATTTCGCATTCCTCTGTCCCTGGTGAATACCACTGCAAGTCAAGGCCCATTCTTATGAAATTGTTCTTTTGATCACAGGAAGTGAGTTGAGACTTTATGAAAGGGTCAGTCAGTATCAATTTGTTACCATTACTAGAAGAAGTGAGTTAATCTGAATCTGTGTTGGTCGATGAGCAGAGTTACAAAACATAACATTATTGTGGCTTCTCATGTATGGCTGTTTATCTGAAGTTGTTTTCTAGAAGGGACTTAAAAATCACGTGGTCTGGACCCAGCTCTTACAGTTGAGGAGCCAGAGTCCAGGTGGAAGTGATTTGAGGAGGAGTGGAAAGCTGGGGGGTGAGAAGGCCTCCTGCTCTGGCCTGGTCTTTCCCTACTTGCTCTCGAGAGGAGCAGAGGTTTCTCCACATGGAGAGAAGCTTCCGTGCCTGCTGGACCCCTGACTGAGATGTGAGTCCTGATACAGGAGCTCTTCCACCTGCTGGTTCACTCTCCGCAAATGTCCTCAGCAGCCGGGGCTGGGCCAAGCCCAAATTGAGGAACCCAGAACGCAGTCTGTGTCTCCCACATCAGTGGCAGGGACCCAAGTACTTGAGCTGCCTTCCAGGGTGTGCATTAGCACAAAACTGAAATCCAGAGCAGTGCTGGGACTTGAACTCAGGCACTCTGATAGGGAAAATATGGACATCCCAGGTGTTGTCATAACCACTGCACCAAGGAGTGCACCCTTGGTGCTATTGTGTGTGTCAAAGAAATACTTGGACAGCTATTTTTGAGTTTTGAGGACAACGAATGGCAGAAGTAGGAATTCTATTCAATAAAACACTTGGGGAAAAACTGTGGAGTGTTCCTATTTATTTTTTTAAGATTTATTTAATTTATTTGAAAGAGTTACAGAGAGAGGTAGAGACAGAGAGAGAGGTCTTCCATCCACTGGTTCACTCCCCAGATGGCTGCAACGGCCGGAGCTGCGCTGATCCAAAGGCAGGAGCCAAGAGCTTCTTCTGGGTCTCCCACGCGGGTGCAGGGGCCCAAACACTTGGGCGATCTTCTGCTTTCCCAGGCCATAGCAGAGAGCTGGATCAGAAGAGGAGCAGCTAGGACTAGAACCGGCGGTCATAAGGGATGCTGGGGCTTCAGGCCAGGGCATTACCTCACTGCGCCACAGCGCCGACCCCGGAGTGTGCCTATTTGAAAATGTAAGTTTGGGGGGCCTGCGGTGTGGTGTAGTGGGTAAAGCTGCTGCCTGCACTGCTGGCATCCCATTTCCATATGGGTGCACATTCCTGTCCCAGCTGCTCCACTTCCAATTCAGCTCTTTGGTATGGCCTGGGAAAGCAGTAGATGATCCAAGTGTTTGGGCTCCTGCACTCGCGTAGGAGTCCTGGAAGAAGCTCCTAGGTACTGCCTTCGGATCAGCGCAGCTCTGACCGTTGCGGCCATCTGGGGAGTGAACCAGTGGATGGAAGACCTCTCTTTCTCTGCCTCTGCTTCTCTGTAACTCTGCCTTTCAAATAAATAAATAAATAAATAAATCTTTAAACAAAAAAATGTAAGTTGGGGACTCCGAGCTGTGGTGTAGCAGGTCAGGCTGCTGCCTGCGACGTCAGTATCTCATATGAACACCTGTTCGAGTCTCAGCTGCTCCACTTCTGATCCAGCTCCCTGCTAATGAACCCAGGAAAGCAGCAAAAGATGGCCCAAGTGGTTGGGCCCCAGCTGTCCACTTGGGAGACCTAGAAGATGCTCCTGGCTTCAGCCTGGCCCAGCCCTGGACGTTGTGAATGGAAGATCTCTTCTGTTCTTCCCGCTTTGTAACTCTGCCTTTCAAACGAATGAGTAGAAAATGTAAGTTTTGGGGCCCGGTGCCGTGGCTCACTTGGCTAATTCTCCGCCTGCGGCGCTGGCACCCCAGGTTCTAGTCCCGGTTGCTCCTCTTCCAGTCCAGCTCTCTGCTGTGGCCCAGGAGGGCAGTGGCGGATGGCTCGAGTGCTTGGGCTCCTGCACCCGCATGGGAGACCAGGAGGAAGTGCCTGGCTCCTGGCTTCAGATTGACGCAGCGCCGGCCGTTGCGTCGATTTTGGGGGTGAACCAAGGGAAGGAAGACCTTTCTCTTTGTCTCTCTCTCTCTGTTTGTAACTCTACCTGTCAAATAAATTATAAAAAATCTTTAAAAAGAAAAGAAAATATAAGTTTCACTTGGTAAAATAGTCTGTAAAAATGAAGAGGTTTGATGCAGTAGTTAAGACACTACTTGAAATGCCCTCATCCCATATCGGAGTGCTTGTTGGAGTCTTGACTCCAAATCCAATCAGCTTCCTGCTAATGCACGCTCGGGAGGCAGCTGATGATGGCTTATGTGCCTGGGTCCCTGTTCCCTGTTCCCCGTGTGGGAGACCTGAATTGAGATCCAGGCTCCTTGTTGCAGCCTGACCTGGCCCTGGCTGTTGGAGAGCATTTGGAAGGGGAACCAGTAGATGGAAGGTCTCTTTGTGTCTATGTCTCTTTTTTCAGTCTGCTTTTCAAATAAGTAAAATAATTTTTTAAAATGGAGGGGATTTATATACAGCTCCCATCTGTGTGCTCTTTTGGGCTGTTCATAAATTTGCTTCCAAACAGCCCTGTGGCCAAGGCATTTGCCATGACCGTGCGAGCTTAGAGTTACTAGGAGTCTTCAGCGGGCCTCACTCCACCATCTCCTTCAGGTCTCTTGTTCAGGGGCTGCCATTCCTGTGAGCTTTACCCTGACCCCACCCTTTTGAGGATTGCACACCACTTGCCTTCCATTCATTCCTGCCTTCCCTTTTCCTGTTTGTTCAGTGGCACATGCTCCTTCTGACACTGTGACTGTTCTACCCTGTATCATTTGTCTGCTGATTGATTTTGCTGCTTATTGTGTGTCCTCCGTTAGAGTACAGGAAGGCCAACACTTCTGTCACTTTGTATATCCACAGTGGGAGGAGTAAATATTGCCTGCCACAGAGTGGATAATAAATACACATAGAACCTTGGCAAAAGCAGCTACTTTTTAGATTTCTACAAGTAACATGACAGATTCTCATTGCCAGTGGTGGTTTTGTTCATTGACTGATTGTGGGCATGACAAATTCATCAGTAAGTATGTTAAGAAATTAGTGCATGAATTGCATTCCATACAGTTTTCTGGAACCTCCTTGCTTATTTGGCAGTAAGCAAGGAATTCCAATTTAGATGGAAAAAAATTAAATTAAGCACATATTGTCAGTGAAGGGGAACAAATCCTTTAAAGATGAAACCTGGAGAGCTAAATGATGACGAGTACATGCAGACCTGGACCCCTGGCTGGCTTGTATAACTGGTTGAAAGGTTTTCATTGTCAACACCGTGGCCAGAAGGTTAGGTTTCAGGGTTTCTGGTCCTGAGGTGGTATAGGAGGGCGAGAGAGGGAGGAGGGGAGCCAGGATCTTTCCTGTGCATGGAGGTCGAACGTGCTTCAGCAGAGTCTGCCAGATGGGACGGTGTGTTTCTCATAACCTAAGCCTTTTCAGAGAGCCTAAAACATGAGACACAGGGGCTTGCTTAACAAAGATAGCATCTGTAATATTCTGGCGTTTTGTTTGGCTAAGCTGGTTGGAGTCTCCTATTAGGTTTTAGGGTATTAGGTAAGTTAAAATGTTCATTTTTATGTTTTAAACATGTATCTGGCTTTCATGGTTCAAGGAAAATATAGATGCTGACTTTGACAGTTGAAGGAAAATAAGGGTGATAGGTAGTATCTTAGAAAGATGTTCAGGGGCTGGCACTTTAGCACAGTGGGTAAAGCTGCCATTTGTGATGCCAGCATCCCATATGGACACTGGTTCCTATCCAGGCTGTACCACTTCCCATCCAGCTCCCTGCTGATGCCCAAAGTTTGGGCCCCTGCCATCCTCCTGGGAGGCCCAGGGGAAGCTCCTGGCTCCTGGCTTTGGCCTGGTTCAGCCCTGGCTGTTGTGGCCATCTGGGGAGTGAACCAGTGGATGGAAGGTGTCTTTGTGTAACTCTGACTTTCAAATAAATAAGTCAGCTTTGCTTTTTTTTTTTTTTTTTTTTTTTTTTTTTTTTAACAGGCAGAGTGGACAGTGAGAGAGAGAGAGAAAGGTCTTCCTTTGGCCGTTGGTTCACCCTCCAATGGCCGCCACAGCCGGCGCGCTGCTGCTGGCGCACCGTACTGATCCGAAGGCAGGAGCCAGGTGCTTCTCCTGGTCTCCCATGGGGTGCAGGGCCCAAGCACTTGGGCCATCCTCCACTGCACTCCCGGGCCACAGCAGAGAGCTGGCCTGGAAGAGGGGCAACCGGGACAGAATCCAGTGCCCTGACCGGGACTAGAACCCGGTGTGCCGGTGCCGCAAGGCGGAGAATTAGCCTAGTGAGCCGTGGCGCCGGCCACAAATAAGTAAGTCTTAAAAAAAAAAAAGAATGATGTTAAAACTTAGAAAGTACTTTGGAATCAGATATGCTAATTTTTCATGAGCTTAATCCCAAGGTTAGAAGATGGGCATAACGTCGCACAGCTAGTTAATGGCAGAATTAGGACTAATTTTTGTTACTAATTTTCACTGAAATATCCTTAATAGGATAGAAACAGCTAAATCTCTCATTATAACCTAATGAGCAATTATGAATTTGTTTTGTGATCTGTATTTTATCTTAAAACTTTCAAAAAGTCATGGAAATACTTTATCATATATAAATTATTTGTATCTTTCTCTTTATGTGTATCAGCATCTATATTTTTTAGTATTGTGAAAATATACATATTTGAGGAATTATCAGTTGAAAGGTTATAAAATGAACACAATGAGAGATTCGTTTATGGTTTCAAAAGTGTTGAAAAGTCAGAGCTGTAAAGAAAATTGCAGTAGGGAAATTCATCTACTTGACATATCTGGAAGTTAAATGTTTTTGGAGGTTAATTATAGTGCAGTAAAATTAGAAACATATTTTAAACCTGAACTTGAGGAAAAATTAGTTTTTGCTATTCAAACATTCTATGTGAAGGGAGTATGACATTATATTTTGTATCTTTTTGCTAGATGTACTGGTTTTAGAAGCCACCAGTTTTGAAACAGAAAAAAGATCTGTATATACCTTTTTCCTGAGGATAACATGAGACCATGCTTGTGTAGAGAAAGCCTACCCCTCCTGCATCTGGGGACACACTAAAGGCTCTGCTTCTTTACCTTTTGTGTAAATGGTTTCTTTTGCAAAGCACAGATATTTATCAAGCAACTGATTCATAACAAATATAGTTTTTATTATAAAGATTTATATATTTATTTGCAAGTCAGAGTTACACAGAGAGAAGGGAGAGAGAGACAGACAGAGGAGTTAGTCTTCCATCCACAGGTTCATTCCCCAATTGGTCGCAACAGCTGGAGCTATGTTGATCCGAAGCCAGGAGCCAGGAGCTTCTTCTGGGTCTCCCCTGCAGGTGCAGGGGCCCAAGGACCTGGTCCATCTTCTGCTGCTTCCCAGGTCATAGCAGAGAGCTGGATTGGAAGTAGAGCAGCCGGGTCTTGAACCGGTGCCCATATGGGCATTAATAGCCCAGGGCATTAACTCGCTGAGCCATAGTGCTGGCCCCACAAATATAGTTATTATTAGAAATTTGATAATTTGTAGTAGAACACTGGGCTGGTCATAGGGAGGTCTTGACTTAAATCTGTGAAGTAAGGGCATTGCAGTGGTAGTAGGGTATTGGGGTCTTTGGGCTCTAAAAGCTGATGGGTTGTATTTGTTCATGATATGCTTTCTGCTTCTATAAAGATACTTTCTCAAATTCGTGTGTAGAAATGGTGTGTTTCTTTAAGAGTTTTACTTATCTGTTTTATTTGAAAGGCAGAGAGGAAGAAGGACATTTTCTAAAAATTCAGATGTACAAATAGTATTTTTTTTAAATGGAGGGGTCGAGGGCAAAGTTGGAGAAGAGGAAGGAAGAGAGAGAGGGAGAAACAGAGCTCCCATCCACTGGTTCATTCCTCTAATGCCTGCAAGGACTAGGGCTTTGTCAGGGCAGAGCAGGCAACTCAGTTTTGCCTCCTGTGTGGGTGGTAGGAGTCCAACTGCTTGAGCCATCGCTGCTGCCGGTCAGGGTGTGCGTTGGTAGTGAAACTGGGGCTTGAACTCAGATATGAGATATGGATGTCCCAGGTGGTGTCTGAACCACTAGGCCAAATGCCTGCCCCAAGTGTGTTTTGCAGTTTTCAGCGTCTCTGTGAGAATATCTTGGAGGCAGTGCCTTTCACTGTTGCCTGGTGTCATGAATTTTCCTGTGTGACTACCAAGGAGAGGAAGTCACTACCAAGGAGGGAGCACTTGCTGGTGGCCACTGGAGGGGCCCTTTTTCTACTAAGCAAGGGGGACCATACAGGCCTTCTAGCTTTCTGGGAAAGAGCCTTCTGAGAAGTGAGGAATGTGTAGGTCGGGGTTGGAGTCAGAGGAGCTGGACAGGTGCTCTCCGGAGCTGTTTGCCACTTGGAGTCCGTATGTTGTTGTTGGAAGCAACTGATTGAATTTTTATTGCCTTGTTATGGTTAGGCATTGTCTATGAGTGATTGTGTGACCATCCTCCCATACTGCACACATGCTGTTGTATGTTGTTTCTCAGTTAAGTCTGTGTTACACAAGCTAGTTTACTAGCTCTAGGTGGAGATGCAGAAATACACTACAGAATTACTGGATTCGTATCTTATTCTGGCAGTTGTATGTTTAGAAGTTCAAATATGGTGTCTGTTGGCAGATGGTGAGTGCTGTGTGGGTGGGGGAGAGGTGCAACTGAGTAAGGTAACTGGGCAGGAAGCCCCGTTCCACATTTCAGTTGCTCCCGGGGTGTATTGCCTAGAAGATTAGTTTGTCATTTTTGAGAAATCAACAGCTCCAAAGTCGGAGATAACTTTAAAGTCGGTGAATTATTTTGTGATTTAGCTCTCATTATTTTTCATGTGCTTTGGATTTGAAGTTTTGAAAACCTTGGCAGTTTGCTCAAATGTGGTTTAGAAAGAATAAGCCAGAGGTTCCATTACAGACGTACTTTGAAGAACACATTCATTCCTCTTTGATTTCACTAAGGTGTGGCAGTGTCAGAGCAGATGGAAGGCTGGAGTTTGAGCTGAAGTTGTGTAGAAAACTAAACAGCTGATTGGCTGACTCCTAATGGTGAGACAGGAAGAACCACCCACGTTTTCCATTTTGGATTTGAGTCACAGAAAACAGGTTTCCTGCAGAAACCATGTGGCTCTAACAAGTGTTGGGAAATTGCAGCTTTGATAAGATTGATGTTTTTATCTTCATTGTGCATGTATTTGAAATTAATTAGTTTCCTCTTCTCAATCCATAGGTGAAATTTCAAATTTGAATCTTGTGAAGTGCTGACTGTAACCTGATTTCCAAGATTTTTATAAAGAGAAGACTCAAAAGAACTCTACTTTCAGGTAAGGGTCTAATTATTTTGTCTTAATAATAACACAGCTACTTGGGCAGAAGTAGTTGTGTAGACTTCTAGAATAGAAGTTTAGGTAAATTAACAAAAAGGTGGACAGTTAAATTCTCCAGGCTGATATCCATCTGTTTGGTTGTTAGCTAAGAGTTATCAATGGGGTTAGCTACTTAAGACAACTGGAGAAATATTTAATGGCAGTCATAACACACAGACACACATGCAAAACATGTAAAACTGGTTTAGAAAACTATTTCAGGTCATACTTCTATTACCTACCACCACTATCTTGTAACTGATTGAGTAACCTGTTGTCCATCCACCCACCCATCTGTTCAAAGCTTAAATAAAGACCTGGATAGTTTTAAGAATAATTTCTCTGTTGCTGTGGCATACCATCCAAAATACTGTAATAATTTAGGCGTGAAAAAACCATAGAAAAAAATTAGAAGTCAACAATAATTTGAAATTTTCAGGACTAGTAATTTAGAAATGAGTTTTTCTTAGGAGGAAAGAGAAGTGTGCCCAGTGAAAACAGGGCTCTTCTCTACCTGCTCTACATTACATAGAAAACCTGCTCAGTAGGGATTGTCGTAGTGTTCCTGGGTATAAGTGAAAGCATGCTTCAGAGATGCAATGGCGTATTTGCTTTTTCAGTAGTTAGGGAATTTGCCTAATTGTTTGTGAGGTGTTGAGTCACTTGTTAAGTAGTTTTTGTACATCTTCAGGATGGCAACTTTGCAGGTTTGAAATATGTAAAAGTTAATTTTAACTTATTGATATGCTTTGAAGAATGACTGTGGCAACTGAATGATCCAAAAGTCACTTTTTAGGAATGTGCTAGGATTCCTGTAGCAGATTCCATTTCCTATTAAGTTGCCAGATAGCAGGTATTAGTTTGAAAACGTCAGTGTAGCAGTAGATAACATCCCAGTAGAGAGAAACTGGCTGGGATTTATAACAAACTACAGAAACTGTGTGGCCCTCATTTCTTCCCCCTTTACCTGCGAGCAGGTATAAATACACCTTCTGGGTTACCCCTCTTGCTCTTGCTCCCGGCTTGAAACTCCTAGGAACTTCACCATGTTACCTAAGTGGTGGTTCTCAAGCCTTTTGGTCTCAGAAACTCTTTATATTATTAAACACGGTTGCAGACTGCAGAGGGCTTTTGTTTTTCTCTGTTATAGCCATCACTATTTAATATATTGGCAATTAAAATGAAAAAAAAATTAGACATAAGAATATAAAGCACAAGTATCTTAGAGGCAAGTGGGGACACCATCATACCTTGTACTCTGGAAGACACACACTTGAGAGAAAGAGTGAAAATGACCAATAACATTATTTTTGAAAATTAAATTTGAAGTATAATTTCTATACAGTGAAACTCTACCCATTTTAGTATATGGTTTGTGGTGGATTTTGATAAACGCGTGTGACTGTGTAATCACAATGAAGCTAAAGATTTCCAGCCCCTTATAGTGTTTCCCAGGCCCAGCCCCCTCTGACCTATTTGCTGTCCTTACAGTTTTGCCTTTTTCTGAAAGTCCTATGGGTGGAATCATAAGTACGTATGCAGCCTTTTGCGTCTGAATTATTTGTGTGAGTGTAATACATTGTTGTATATCATTGCGTTGCTTTTCATGACTGAGTCCTGTTCCAATGTATGTACATTCTGCAGTTGATGCACTTACCAGCTTATTTGCGGTTTCTGGTGGTTATGTGTCTTAGTATTTTGTTAACGATAGTTTTGACCTTGCAGATTCCTCAGAGGGGTCTCTATGAGAATCTCTGGCCTACAGCCACATCTCTGCTGTGTTCCAGCCATCCTGTGTGTTGTGCCCTCTGTCTAGAATGCCAGGAGCTGTCCCAGGAGTCTCCTGTACAAGCCTTTCTAGCTCCTCTTTCTTTTTTTTTTTTTTTTTTTTTTTTGACAGGCAGAGTGGACAGTGAGAGAGAGAGACAGAGAGAAAGGTCTTCCTTTTGCCGTTGGTTCACCCTCCAATGGCTGCCGCGGCCGGCGCGCTGCGGCCGGCGCACCGCGCTGATCCGATGGCAGGAGCCAGGAGCCAGGTGCTTTTCCTGGTCTCCCATGGGGTGCAGGGCCCAAGCACCTGGGCCATCCTCCACTGCACTCCCTGGCCACAGCAGAGAGCTGGCCTGGAAGAGGGGCAACCGGGACAGAATCCGGCGCCCCGACCGGGACTAGAACCCGGTGTGCCGGCGCCGCAAGGCGGAGGATTAGCCTAGTGAGCCGCGGCGCCGGCTCTAGCTCCTCTTTCATCATCACCCCTAGGCACTTTCAGGCCCGAAGGCGACTATTGGTCACCACTGCTGTTGTGCTACTGCTTAGCTTTCCCCACCACTCAACAGTTTCTAAAAGACCTGGTTTCCGGCTTCTGGGAGCAGTGCCTCCTCTCTGTCCTGGCTGAGCAGTTGCATGGCACGCAGAAAACTTACTACATGTTTGAATGAATAATAATTCTTTTGTAAGGAATTTTATTGTTTATAAGTAGCTTTCCCATATAGTAAAGGTCTTCAAAAAGTCTGTAGAGAAATGGACTGAGAGATAATTATGATGCAAATGAAATTGGAGCCATACAGTTTTTCTTATAATATGCATTTTCTATACACTTCTGTAAAATCCCTCATATTCTTGCATTCAGTGCTCTAGTATGTAGTGCAAATAATTTTAACCATCTTTTATTTAAATTTTTATCAGATAAGGCGATTAAGTCCTAAGCTGTGATCTTGAGCCAAGTAGCACATTAGAATAACCTGTGGAACTTTTAATAAATGCATTGATGGCTCAGAACAATTAAGTCCTAATCTCTAGAGGCCAGGCCTTTAACTAGTTAATTAATTAATTTCATTTGAAAGGCAGACAGGCACACACAGAGAGACAGAAAGAGACAGAGAACACCCGTTGGTTTACTTCCCATATGCCTGCAGCAGCTGGGACTAGTCTAGCTCAACCCAGGAGTCCCACGTCGGTGGCAGGGACTCAAGGCAGCCCCTGCTGCCCCTCAGGTTGCGCATTAGCAGAAAGCTGGAATCAAGAGCAGAGCTGAGACTAGAACCCAGGTACTCTGATACTGGATTCAAATGGTGTCTTAACTGCTGCACCAAATACCTACTCTTTCTTTTCTTTTTTTAAAAAGATTTATTTATTTATTTGAAAGACAGAATTATAGAGAGGCAGAGAGAGAGAGAGAGGTCTTCCATCCACTAGTTCACTCCCCAAATGGCCACAGTGGCTGGAGCTGCGCCAATCCAAAGCCAGGAGCCAGAAGCTTCCTCTGGGTCTCCAACACAGATGCAGGGGGAAGGCCCAAGGACGTGAGCCATCTCCTGCTGCTTTCCCAGGCCACAGCAAAGAGCTGGATCCAAAGTGCAGTAGCTGGGACTCAAATTGGTGCCCATATGGGCATTACAGGTGATAGCTTTACCTGCTACGCTGCAGCGCCAGCCGCTGCCTCTATTATTGTTCAAAAGCATCACTGTTGGGACAGAGTTGTGGTGTAGAGGGCAGAGCTGCCACCTGCAATCCCAGCTAACCATATGGGTGCTGGTTTGTGACCCAGCTGCCCCACTTTTTTTTTTTTTTTTTTAAGACTTATTTATTTATTTGAGAGGCAGAGTTACAGAGAGCGAGCGAGAGAGACAGCGATAGAGGTCTTTGATCCACTGGTTGACTACCCAGATGGCTGTAATGGGTAGAGTTGGGCCCATCTGAAGCTAGAAGCCAGGAGCTTCATCTAGGTCTCCCACATGTGTGGCAGGGGCCCAAGCACTTGGGCCATCCTCTGCTGCCCTCCCAGGTGCATTAAGCAGGGAGCTGAATTAGAAGTGGAGCAGCTGGGACTCAAACCATCCCCCATTTGGGATAGCTTTACCTGCTATGCCACAACACTAGCCCCTGCTCTGCTTCTGATCCTGCTCCCTGATGGTGGCCTGGTAAAAGCAGCATCAGGTAGCCCTAGTGCTTGGGCCCCTGTTACCCACATGGTAGATCTGGATGCAGGTCCTGGCTCCTGGCTTCAGCCTGGACCATCTCCAGTCATTGTGGCCATCTGGCGGGTGGACCAGTGGATGGAAGATCAATCTCTGTTTCTCTCTCTCCCCCTTCCTTCCTTTTCCTCTCTCCATAACTCTTTCAAATAAATAAATAAATCTTTTTTAAAAAAAGCATCACTATTGAATCTGTAATCAGCCACAGAGACTGGTTTTTGTGGAGCTTGATTGGCCATCAGGTCTTGGTGGTATGCCTTTTCTCTACATTGTGAACAGAAGCACTGTAGAGATTTAGAGCCTTGGTGTATATGCCATTGTTTTTGATTTGTGGGGGTAGCCTAGTATAGAAACCAGAACACTATAGATTTATAGTCAGGGCATCATGTTTCCAGGTTGGATTTGCATTCATTAACTGTGGATTAATAATAATAGCTACTCAAGTCTATTTTCACTTTTCTTCCCTAAAGATTTATTTATTTGGAATTCAGAGTTACAGAGAGAGGGGGAGATCTTCCATCAGCTGATCCACTCCCCACATGGTCACAACAGCCAGGGATAGGCCAGGCTGAAGCCAGGAACCAGGGGCTTCTTCCAGTTCTCTCTTTTGGGTGCAGGGGCCTAACCACTTGGGACATATTCTGCTGTTTTCTCAGGCACATTAGTGGGGAGTTGGATCAGAAGTGGAGCAGCTGCACCAACTGGAATCCACTTGGGATGCTAGTTTTGCAAATGGTAGCTTTACCTGCCATGCCACAACATTGGTCTCTGGTCTAACTTATAACCTCACTGGCAGAGTGGACAGTGAGAGAGAGAGACAGAGAGAAAGGTCTTCCTTTTTTGCCATTGGTTCACCCTCCAATGGCCGCCGCGGCCGGCGCGCTGTGGCCCATGCACCATGCTGATCCGATGGCAGGAGCCAGGTGCTTCTCCTGGTCTCCCATGTGGGTGCAGGGCCCAAGGACCTGGGCCATCCTCCACTGCACTCCCGGGCCATAGCAGAGAACTGGCCTGGAAGAGGGGCAACCGGGACAGAATCCGGTGCCCCGACCGGGACTAGAACCCGGTGTGCCGGCGCCGCAAGGCGGAGGATTAGCCTATTGAGCCATGGCGCCAGCCAAATGTGTCTTTTTTTAAGATTTTTTTTTTTTGTTTGTTTACTTATTTGAAAGAGTTACAAAAAGAGGAGGAAGAGGAGGAGAGAGAGGGAAAGAGAAAGAGAAAGAAGGAAAGATACCTTCCTGCTGGTTCACTCCCTAAATGGCTGCAGCGGCTGGGACTGGGTCAGTCCAAAGCTAGGAGCTCGGAGCTTCCTCTGGGTCTCCCACATGGACACAGGGGCCCAAGCACTTGGGCCATCTTATACCACTTTGCCAGGCCATTAGCAGGGTGCTGGATTAGAAGTGGGCCAGATGGTCTTAAACCGGTGCCCATATGGGATGCCGGTGTTGTGGGAGGTGGCTTCAATTGCTACACAACACAGACCCCTAAAAAGAGCTTTTATTTACTTGGCTTTAGCTTATTGTTTTTGTTTTCCTTGGCATTCATAAGTTGCACAAGTAAAACACAGTCTCACAGAAATAGTTAAAAAGCAGAGAATTATGCAGAGAAAAACCCGGAAGTCACTGTTAGTTGCATACTTTCAGTCTTTTGTGTATGCATTTAAGAGAAGAAATATGTGTGTATGTATGTAATATAAGTTATTTTTCATTTGTCTTAACATAGAGTCTGATTTTATGCCTTGCTTTTTTAGCTTAGCCTGTCTTAGATCATTCCATATTAGGGTATATAAATCTCTCTAGTTCTTTCAATAACTGCGTACTTTTTTCATCAGCTCCCACATTGATGGACACATAGCCTGCTTTTAATTTTTTACTTTTATAAGAAAATGGGAATGAAGGTTTTTGGCTCTTATTAAAGCATGAGTTAATTCTTACTGAAAGACTTACTTCCAAGATGCTAGGGGGTGAAGGAGTAAATGTCTTCTGTGTGAGATCATTCCTTTTTTTTTTTTTTTTTAAAGATGTATTTCTTTATTTGAAAGAGTTACAGAGAGAAAGAGTAGAGAGATCTTCCATCTGCTGATTCACTTCCCAGTTGGCCAGGGCTGGGCCAGGTGGAAGCCAAGAGCTTCTTCCTGGTCTCCCACATGGGAGCACTTGGGCCATCTTCTGCTGCTTTCCCAGGCCTTTATCAGGGAGCTGGATCACAGGTGGAGCAACCAGGATCTGAACTAGTACTACTACAGGGGATGCCGGCATCACAGGTGTTAGCTTTACCCACTATGCCCCAGTGCCTTCCCCGAAATCATACCTTTCTTGCTTAGATTAGAATAGAGGTAAGCCTTAAAAAAATTCTTCTAAAGTACACTAGTCTTTTTTTCTTTTTCTTTTTTTAAAATATTTTTCTTTATTTATTTGAAAGGCATAGTGATAGAGAGAGAGAGAGATCTTCCATTTGCTGGTTCACTCCTCAAATGGCTGTGACAGTTGGGGCTGGACCAGGCTGAAACCAGGAGCCAGGAGCTTCATCTGGGTCTTCAACATGGGTGACAGTGACCTAATTACTTGGGCCATCTCTGCTGCTTTCCCAGGTGCATTAGCAGGGAGTTGGATTGGAAGATTAGCAGTCAGGACTGAAACTGGCACTGAAGTGGGATGCTGAGTGGTGCAGGTGGCAGCTTAACCCACTGTAGTACCCTGTTAGTGTCTTTTGAGACCTTTTCCATTTGGGTTTTATACGTTTTGTTGGTTTATTTTTGTACCAGTCTCATTTCACTGTTTTTTTCTAGAAAGACTTCTATGTGTATTACTGATATTTAACCCCTTTTGCAGGATTGCTACTTCCTGGCCCTTCATAATACCAGAGTTACACAGTAACAGCAGGTGCAGACTGTCTCTGACTTAGGATGGATGATTTGTCCTTACGGTGATGTGAAAGAGATACACACTGAGTAGAAACTGTACTTTGAATTTTGGTCTTTTCTCGGGCTGGCAATACGCTCCATCGTCCTCGCCTGTGGTGCTGGGTAGTGGCCACGAGCACAGCTCCTAGTCAGCCCCAGTGTCACAAGGGGAGAACGTCAGCCTTCTGTGGTGTGCTGTGTTTGCTGTGGGAGGTGTGTTAAGTGCATCTTTTGATTTATAGTATTTTCAATTTATGATTTTTTTAATTAACTTTTTTTTTGACAGAGTGGATAGTGAGAGAGACAGAGAGAAAGGTCTTCCTTTTGCCACGGCTGGTGCGCTGATCCGAAGGCAGGAGCCAGGTGCTTCTCCTGGTCTCCCATGGGGTGCAGGGCCCAAGCACTTGGGCCATCCTCCACTGCCTTCCCGGGCCACAGCAGAGAGCTGGCCTGGAAGAGGGGCAACCGGGAAGGAATCCGGCACCCTGACCGGGACTAGAACCCGGTGTGCCGGCGCCGCTAGGTGGAGGATTAGCCTATTGAGATGCGTCGCCGGCCTCAATTTATGATTTTATTGGAACAAAATTTCATAAGTTGGAGTATCTGTACTTACATACAGTAGGCATTGTGCTAAGTAGTTATTGTGTACAAGATCTCATTTCTTCTCAACAGCCCAGTGAGACTGGTGGTGGTGGAAGAGGAGACTCGGGGAGGTCAGCTTGCTTTCCTGCTGTCAGTCATGGATCTAGGAGTCAGAGATCTTGTTTCCATCTGTGATGCTAAGCAGTTTTCCAGGATTTTGCAGAATTGGAGATGGAACCTTGTATCTATGACAGCAGTTTTATTTTTGACTGCCAGTAGTAATTTAACAAGCAGGAAAAATCCATGCTCTGGAATATCCATTTAAAGGACCTATTTATAATAAAACAATATGCTAATATAATATAAAAAATTGTTTATGCGATTTAATAATGTTAGAGTGACAGGTCACTAAGTAGGGAGTTGATCTTAATTCTGTTTATTAGCTAACAGGGTAACCTTGATAAATAATGCTATTTTCCCAACTAGTAAAATAGTATTAGACTAAGTAATTTATTTTTAATCAGCTGGCATGCTGAGTAGCATTAGTGTGAATAAGAAGTACTTTCGAGAACATTTGGTAGTGGCAATCCACTGCCAGTGAATTGTGAAATGGAATTCTAGTAGTGCTTCCCGTTACCTTGAGTTATAAGGAGAATGCTTCCAGAAGAAATTGTTTATTCATGCCAAAAGAAATTTTAAAATGATCTGTTTCTGTTGATGAAAGCCACTGCAGACATAGTTTTTTTAAGTACATTGAAATGTCTAGTAATATTTTATTATAGGCATCATTGAGTGTGTTTAGGAGTCTTGGGTAGTTTGAGAAATGATCATTATAATTGGAGTTTTATAAAAGGTATGGCTTTACATATGTTCTTTGTGTACCCTTTCATGGTAGTTTTGCTAATAAAACAGCTCCACGTCGTGTGGTCTGGAACCCACGTGGTGGTGTCAGTTTCTCAGGCTCAGTCCGTCTCCTTCATGCATCTTCAGGTTGAAGTGTGATGGAAATGTTGGAAAATCTTAGACTCTCCAAATTATTGGTTGAACTCAGAATTAGAAAGCGTGACTAAGCATAGTTCAGAAGCTGTTGTACTCTCATTCTTGGTGTTCACTTTTTAAAGGACATACTTTTGACCTATCTGCATTTGATGGTAGACTGACAATTTGAGTGCTTCCATTGGTTCACCCCACTGTGGGGACCTGTTCACTAACAATTAGTCTGGCACCATAGATGAGGTTTAGGTCACAGGAAGCAGTTGAGTTATAGTAGCTTTTAGTTGCTGTTGATATGCTTGGTCAAATTAAAGGTAATAGCAGTATATTAAAAAAAAAATTCGGGGCTGGCACTGTGGCATAGCCAGTAAGGCCACCGCCTGCAGTGCCAGCATCCCATATGGACACCGGTTTGTGTCCCAGCTGCTGCACTTCTGATCCAGCTCTCTGTTATGGCCTGGGAAGGTAGTGGATGATGGCCCAACTCCTTGGGCCCCTGCACCTGCGTGGGAGACCTAGAGGAAGCTCTTGGCTCCCGGCTTCAGATTGGCCCAGCTCTGGCCGTTGTGGCCATCTGAGGAGTGAACCAGCAGATGGAAGCTCGCCCCCCCCCCCCCGCCTCTCCTTCTCTCTCTGTTTAACTCTGGCTTTCAACTAAATAAATAAATAAATCTTTAAAAAAAATTCTTAGCTTTATCTTTTTCATCCATTTTCAGATTTACGAAATTACTTGGCTAGGTCGTGAAGCAATGTTGTTTCTATGGCGTATCTTAATGCTACCACATGGGGCTTTGGAGTTGCCATTCCCCACCTTACAGAGGAATTCACTCCTTTCTGTTTTTTTTTTTTTTTATTTTATTTTTTTTATTTTTTGACAGGCAGAGTGGACAGTGAGAGAGAGAGACAGAGAGAAAGGTCTTCCTTTTGCCATTGGTTCACCCTCCAATGGCCGCCGCAGCCTGCGCGCTGCGGCCGGCGCACCGCGCTGATCCGATGGCAGGAGTCAGGAGCCAGGTGCTTATGCTGGTCTCCCATGGGGTGCAGGGCCCAAGCACCTGGGCCATCCTCCACTGCACTCCCGGGCCACAGCAGAGAGCTGGCCTGGAAGAGGGGCAACCGGGACAGAATCGGGTGCCCCAACCGGGACTAGAACCCAGTGTGCCGGCGCTGCTAGGCGGAGGATTAGCCTAGTGAGCCACGGCGCCGGCCTTTTTTTTTTTTTTTTTTTTTTTTTTTTAAGATTTATTTATTTGAAAGTCAAAGTTAAACAGAGAGAGAAAGAGAGAAGTAGATATCTTTATCTGCTGGTTCACTCCCCAGATGGCCCCAACTGCCAGGACTGGGCCAGACTGAAGCCAGGAGCTTCTTTCAGGTCTCCTATGTGGGTACAGGGGCCTACGCACTTGGACCATCTTCCACTGCTTTCCCAGGCCATTATCAGGGAGCTAGAATGGAAGTAGAGCAGCTGGACATGAACCAGTGCCCCTATGGGATGCTGGCATACCCCTATGGCAGGGGCTTTACCCATTATGCCACAATGCTTGTGCCACTTCTTTCTCTAAGGTTTACAATTAGTTGTTTTTGTCTGTGTTCTACATAAAAAGTTTCAACTTAGAGAATTTAAATGCTCATGTACATTCCTCCTCTTTAATGTGTTGACATCACATTCCTTTGACTAGTATTTGTTTTACATTTGTATTTCAACGTATTCCTGACAAGTTCATTCAAGCAGTGGTTGAACTGAGATTAAGTGGTGTTATGGTTGTTTGGCAAGATGTGGCCATAAACATTTTTAAAACACAGTGTGGCCTGGGGTGACGGTAATGTTCAACTGCATAATCACAGATTACGATTTACAGACCCAGGAGTGAGTATGTGGGTCTCACACATCTTCACTGAGAATTTGCCCCGTAGGAAGGGATCTGTTCCAAAAACCTTCTGTAGAATTTTCCTGAGTGTTGCTTGGGCAGTTGCACAAATATATTTAATTGGGAAATTTCTAATTGCGTGAACTGTGAATAGTTTTCCAGAGTTTCTGGATAGTCTCCCACTTAATATCTAAAGGAATGCATTAAAATGTTACCATTGTGATAGAAGGAGATAGAGAAACATGTTCCATCTGCTGGTGCGCACTTCAAATGCCAAAGCTAAGATCCGGGAACTCTGGGTATTTCATGTGTGTGGCAGGGACCCAGCTACTTGAGTCGTGGCCTGATGCCTTCTGGGGCATGAGCAGGAAGCTGCAGTTGAGAGCTGAGCTGGTACATGAAGCCAGGAACTCTAACATGGGATGTGATGTTCCAGCCTGGGTCTTGATTCCCCATACTAAAGGCCTGCACCCTGTGTGGTGTTTTAAAATACTTCATTTTGCCGTGAGGAGCTGAAGAAATGAGGTAGAATGCCGTGATAGGGTGGAAGGGGCCTTTGTTGTGTTTTGAGGCCAATGTAAATACTTTGGAAAGAATTTTACTTGTTTATTTGTTGTTTGCAGTCCATAAGAGAAATTGAGTATATTTGATGGTAGGGACTCAATGTTTGTTAGATGACTTGTTCTTTTTATAAGTAGGAGCTTTAATTTTTTTATAATTTGTGTGCATTGTTTATGTGTTCCGTTCAGACTGATTTTGTAAAGTTAGAGAAACCAAGTTCAGTTCAAAGTGTTTTCTTGACAAAAACTCTTGAGTTTGAACATCACAGATTCTTATTTAAAGTATCCATTTTTAATTTAATTTTTATTTTTAGCGAGATAATGGCCTAGGCTAACCAGTAAGTGAAGCAGAAATAGAAGGCTTGAAGAGAAAAAAAAAAGTCCTGTGCTGCACCTTTCCTTCCTCTCTCCAGTGCTCTTGGGCAGAACACCTGCGTGTTCTGTGTGTGTGCCAGTGGAAACACAAGACAATAA
The DNA here is from genome assembly GCF_051225735.1 of Oryctolagus cuniculus. NCBI lineage: Eukaryota > Metazoa > Chordata > Mammalia > Lagomorpha > Leporidae > Oryctolagus > Oryctolagus cuniculus. The sequence goes on from NC_142886.1 coordinate 22,040,980, forward strand.
TTTGAGCTCTAAGCAGAAAGGAATCTGTTTTGGGTTGTGCAAGCCCGGAGAAAGGTTATCTTGTAACCAAAAGCTAGGCTGGCTGAGTAACAAGGAGCAGCAAGTGTTATAGTTTGCTCATAGGGAAGTTTTATGGTGTTCATTAAATTGTAGGGCAAGTTCTTGGAAGGGTTCTGCCTATTTGAAAGTTGGCGGCTGTGGGTCCTTGCTAAGTTTCCATGTGTGTTACATGTGTGGGTGTTCACTTGGGGGAGAGGAGGTTGAGGGTTCGTAACGAGGGGCTTTTTGACTTTGCACAGAGCAGTGTGGCTAAGGATGAGGGTGTTGTTTATACAGCATCTGAGGGGAGATGGCCCAGGGGATGTGTCTTCATGCAGTTGGTGTGACTTGGGTCCACCTTCAAGGACATCTGGTGGATTAAAACAGCATCAGGACTTCCTTTAGGGGATGATGTGTTAAAGGCAAATATTTTAAGGTTTTGTTGTTGGTTTTTTATTTTTAGCTGCCCCCCCAGGCATTTACTGCCCTATAGCTTAATATATTTTTATCCTACAGCTGTAAGTAGTATATTTTAACTTGTGCAAAAGATGAGGCTATTGCTACCCCCTCTTGGTTTTTCACTTTCTCCCAATGACAGTGCCGTCTAATTGCTGGTTAATCATCATTCAGTATTTACAGTATTATCATTTGATTATTGGTGAAAGTGACCAGAATATTCAATGGTCATACCTCTCCAACTTTTTCTTTGCAGAGATAGTGGTTACATGGTTTCTAATTGGCTTGGCTTTCTGTGTCACAAGCACTGTCCTTGTTCTGAGCATACTGATGGCATGAAACACTCAAGTGATAAACCGATGAGACACTCATCAGTTCTGGTTTTGTCCTGGCCCCTCTCCCAGGGTTCCGTGTCCTGGAGGCTCTGAGCTGCTGCTCTCTGGCCACCACTGGGCTGGCATTTGGGATTTCTCTTTACTACCATATTGGGGATTCCCCTGGGCTCATTTCCTTTTGTGAATCTCTAATTTTCTGGATTCTTTCTTTAAAGTGTATTTATTTTTGAAAGCCAGAGTTTGGGTGGGAGGGAGAGAGAGAAGAGATCTTCCATCCTCTGGTTAACTTCGCCAAATGGCTACAAAGTCCTGAGCTGGGCTACTTCAGAGCCAAGAATCAGGAGCTTCTTCTGGGTCTCCCACTTGTGTGCAGGGGCCCAAGTACCTGGGCCATTCTGCTGCTTTCCCAGGTGCATTAGCAGGGAGCTGGATTGGAAATGGAGCAGCCAGGACCTGAGCTAGCACCTGTATAGGATGCCAGTACTGTAGACGGTGGCTTTATGTGTTGTACCACAGCGCTGGCCCGTTAACTTTATTTTTACTTATTTGAAAAGTGGAACCACAAATTGATTTTTCATCTGTTGGTTCACTAGCCAGGGGTGAACCAGGCCAAAACCAGATCTCCCACATGAGTGGCAGGGACCCACTTGAACCATTATCTGCTGCCTCCTAGGGTGTACATTAGCCAGATGCTGGATCAGAAGCAGAGTAGCTGGGACTCCAGCTGGCACTTTGATATGTGATGCAGGCACTCCGAGCAGTGACCTAACCTGCTGCATCACAGTAGCTGCCACAGTGCCCATCTCTAATTTTCTGTATTCCATGTTGTTACCTTTCTTTGTTTATGACTCCATTTTGTTAGAGTAAACTATATAGAAGAATACTTGAAAAAGTTCATGGAAAGCACATATTATGGTACATAAAATATACATGAAGTTTCTGCCATTGTGATCCCAGTAGTAAGGACCCAGCCATTTTTAAGGTGGCCTGTTCCATCCTTGCCATCAAATTAATAAACCTTTATGCATAAAATAAACATCTGGTTTTTTAAACAGTTTTATTTATTTATTGGAAAGTCAGAGTTACAAGTGAGAGGAGAGACGAGAGCTTTTGCATCCGCTCGTTCACTCCCTAAATGGCCGCAACAGCCAGAACTGGGCTCATCGGAGCCAGGAAATTCTTCTAGCTCTCCCATGTAGCTTCAGGAGCTCAAGGACTTGGGCCATCCTCTGCTGCTTTCCAAGGCACATCAGCAGGGAACCGGGTCAGAGGCAGAACAGCCTGGACTTGAACCGGTGCCCATATGGGATGCTGGCGCTGTAGGCGGAAGCTTTACCTGCTATGCTACAGTGCTGGCCCCCGAAAAAACACCCAAAACTAGTAGGATACAAGAAATAATTAAAATTAGAGAAGAAATAAACAAAATTGAAACAAAAAAACCATACAAAAGATCAGCAAAATGAAGAGCTAGTTTTTTGAAAAAAATAAATAGATATACCATTAGCCCAGTTAACCAAAAAAAGGAGAGAGAAGACTCACATCAGTGAAATTAGAGATGAAAAAGGAAATGTAACAACAGACACCACAGAAATAAAAAGAATCACCAGAAATTACTACAAATTAATCACAAAAATTACTACAAATTACTGTATGCCAAAAAACTGGGAAACATAGAAGAAATGGGTAGATTCTTGGACACATACAACCTACCTAAATTGAGCCATGAAGCCATAGAAAACCTAAACAAACCTATTAGCAAGATGGAAATTCAATCAGTAATAAAGACCCTCCCAAGAAAGAAAATCCCAGGACCAGATGGCTTCACTGCTGAATTCTACCAGACAGTTAATGAAAAACTAACCCCACTTCTTCTCAAGTTGTTCAAAATAATTGAAAGTGAAGGAATTCTCCCAAATTCTTTCTCTGAAGCCAGTATCACCATAATTCCTAAACCTGAAAAAGATGCAACAGAAAAAGAAAACTACAGACCAGTTTCCATGATGAACATAGACACTCTGGGTTCTAGTCCTGGTTGGGGGCACCGGTTCTGTCCCGGTTGCTCCTCCTCCAGTCCAGCTCTCTGCTGTGGCCTGGGAAGGCAGTGGAGGATGGCCCCAGTGCTTGGGCCCTGCACCCCATGGGAGACCAGGAGCAAGCACCTGCCTCCTGGCTTTGGATTGTTGCAGCGTGCCAGCTATAGTGGCCATTTAGGGGGTAAACCAACGGAAGGAAGACCTTTCTCTCTGTCTCAACTGTCTAACTCTGCCTGTCCAAAAAATAAAAAAATCTTCAAAATTTTGGCCAGTGAATCCAACAACACATCAGAAAGATCATTCACCTGGACTAAGTGGGCTTTATCCCTGGTGTGCAAGGATGCTTCAACATTAGCAAGTCAATCAATGTGATACATCACATTAACAAACGCTGAACAAAAACCATATGATTATCTCAATAGATTCAGAGAAAGCATTTGATAAAATACAATATCACTTCATGGTGAAAACTCTAAGCATACTAGGTATAGAAGGAACATTCCTCAACACAATCAAGGCAATTTATGACAAACCCATAGAAAACATCCTATTGAATGGGGAAAAGTGGGAAGCATTCTCACTGAGATACAGTACCAGACAGCAATGTTCACTCTCGCCATTGATATTCAATATAGTCCTGGAAGTTTCTTGCCATTAGGCAAGAAAAAGAAATCACAGGGATTCAAATTGGGAAAGAGGAAGTCAAACTATCTCTATTTGCAGATGACAAGACTCTATATGTAAGAGATCTAAAAGACTCCACTAAGACTATTGGAACTCATGAAAGAGTTTGCTCAAGTAGCAGGATATAAAATCAATAGCCTTTGTACACATAGACAATGTCACATTTGAAAAAGAATTTCTAAGATGGATCTCATTCAAATAGCTACAAAAATATCAAATACCTTGGAATCAGTTTAACAAGGATATCAAAAATCTCTGATGAGAATTATAAAACATTAAAAAAAGATGCAAAAAATGGAAAAATCTTCCTTGTTCATGAATTGGAAGAATCAGTATAATCAAAACATCCATTCTCCCAAAAGCAATTTACAGATTAATTGTGATACTAATCAAAATACCAAAGACATTCTTCTCTAGAAAAAATGATGTTGAAATTCATATGGAAACACAGGAGACCTTGAATAGCTAAACCAATCTTATGCAACAAAAACAAAGCTGGAAGCATCACAATAACAGATTTTAAGACATACTACAAGGCAGTTATAATCAAAACAGCATGGAACCTGTACAAAAATAAATGGGTGTGCCAGTGGAACAGAATAGAGACTCCAGAGATAAATCTCAGCATCTGCAACCAACTTATATTTGACCAAGGAGCTAAAACCAATCCCTGGGGCAAGGACAGTCTCTTCAACAAATGGTGCTGGGAAGACTTTATCTCCACATGCAGGAGTATGAGACAGGACCCCTGCCTTACACAAAAATCCACTCAAAATGGGTTAAAGATCAAAATCTATGACCCGTCACTGTCAAATTATTAACGAACACTGGAGAAACCATGCAAGAGATTGGCACAGGCAAAGAGTTTTTGGAAAAGTCCCCAGAGGTTGGCCAGCACCGCGGCTCACTAGGCTAATCCTCTGCCTTGCGGCGCCGGCACACCGGGTTCTAGTCCCGGTTGGGGCGCCGGATTCTGTCCTGGTTGCCCCTCTTCCAGGCCAGCTCTCTGCTGTGGCCAGGGAGTGCAGTGGAGGATGGCCCAAGTACTTGGGCCCTGCACCCCATGGGAGACCAGCATAAGCACCTGGCTCCTGCCATTGGATCAGCGCGGTGCGCCGCCCGCAGTGCGCCAGCCGTGGCAGCCACTGGAGGGCGAACCAATGGCAAAAGGAAGACCTTTCTCTCTGTCTCTCTCTCTCTCTGTCTACTCTGCCTGTATAAAAAAAAAAAAAAAAAAAGTCCCCCGAGGCACAGGCAATCAAAATCAACAAATTGTATTATATCAAACTGAAAAGCTTCTGTATTGCAAAAGAAACCTCTCAGGAAAGTGAAGAGGCAACCAACAGATGGGACAAATTATTTTCAAACAATGCAACTGATAAAGGATTAATAACCAGAATATATAAAGAGATCAAGAAACTCCACAACAACAAAACAAAAAATCAAGTTAAGAAATGGGCCAAGGACTTAGACATTTTTCTTTTTCTTTTCTTTCTTTTTTATTTATTTATTTATTTTTTGACAGGCAGAGTGGACAGTGAGAGAGAGAGACAGAGAGAAAGGTCTTCCTTTGCCGTTGGTTCACCCTCCAATGGCCGCCGCAGCCTGCGCGCTGCGGCCGGCGCACCGCGCTGATCCAATGGCAGGAGCCAGGGGCTTCTCCTGGTCTCCCATGGGGTGCAGGGCCCAAGCACTTGGGCCATCCTCCACTGCACTCCCTGGCCACAGCAGAGAGCTGGCCTGGAAGAGGGGCAACCAGGACAGAATCCGGCGCCCTGACCGGGACTAGAACCCGGTGTGCCAGCGCCGCAAGGCAGAGGATTAGCCTAGTGAGCCGCGGCGCTAGCTGACATTTTTCTTTTAAAGATTTACTTATTTATTTGAATGTCAGAGTTAACAGAGAGAGAGAAGGAAAGGCAAAGACAGCGAGAGGTCTTCCATCCGCTAGTTCACTCCCTAAATGGCCACAATGGCCAGAGCTGTGCCGATCTGAAGCCAGGAGCCAGGAGCTTCTTCCTGGTCTCCCACCTGGGTGCAGGGGCCCAAGGACTTGGGCCATTTTCTACTGCTTTCCCAGGTCATAGCAGAGAGCTGGATGGGAAGAGGAGCAGCCAGGACATCAGTGCCCATATGGAATGCTGGCGCTGCAGGTGGTGACTTTACTTGCTACACCACTGTGCCAGCCCCTAGATATTTTAAAGAAGAGGAAATCCAAATGGCCAACAGACACATGAAAAAATGCTCATGATCACTAACCTTCAGGGAAATGCAAATCAAAACCACAATGAGGTTTCACCTCATGCCAGAATGGCTTTCATGCAGAAATCAACAAACAACAAATGCTGGTGAAAATGTGGAGAAAAACGGTACCTTAATCCACTGTTGGTGTGAATGTAAACTGGTAAAACCACTAAGGAATATATTATGGAGATACCTCAGAAATCTGAATATAGACCTACCATATGACCCAGCCATTCCATTCCTATGAATTTACCCAAGGGAAATGAAATCAGCAAATAAAGAGTTATCTGCATCCCCATGTTTATTGCAGCTCAATTCACAATAGATAAGACATGGATTCAACCTAAATGTCCATCAACTGAAGACTGGATAAAGAAATTATGAGCTGTGTACACTATGAAATACTGCATAGTGGTAGAAAAAGAAATCCAGTCATTTGCAACACAATGGATGAATCTGGAAAGCATCATTCTTAGTGAAATAAGCTAGTGCGGAAGGGACAAATACCATATTTTCTCCATGATCTGTATTAACTAATAGAACAACTAAAATGAAATCTGTGGAAGTGAAATCGACACTATGAGAAGCCTTTGTCTTGACTGTCAAGGAACAGGTGGTTTTTTTTTTTTTTTTTTTTTTTTGAGAAGGGGGGAGGGGGGAGGGGGGGTGGGAATGGGAGGGGGAGGGTGGATATGATGGGAAGAATCACTTTATTCCTAAGGTTGTACTTAAGACATTTGTACTCATTTAAATAAATGGTTTCTTTGGGGAAAAAAATAAATCCCATATAAGTGTGTTGTCCTTTAATTGTGTATAATTGTGCTGCATGTGTTTTGAGGTGCATACCTTTCATAATGGTTGTGTGTTCATTAGGATCTGTCCATCTTAGAAGTATAGAAGGTTCTTTTTCTTTGATAATATTGTGTATTTAAAAGCTCTGTGAGCATAGTGGAGCTCCTGTTTCTTCTGTGGATGGTCATCCTGGGCCATGCCATTTCCAGGGTGTTCCTTTCTTGATTCAGCTCCCATTTTCAGCCTCATCCCTTACTTAGAAATTCTGCATTCCCTCCTCGTGACCTCCTTACCACTGTCACCAGTGGTTAGGTTTCAGGTTTCTCTAGTTTCCAGTTAATGCATTCCTTGAGAATTTTGTTCAAGAGAGAGAAAGTTTCCATCCATTGGTTCACTCCCAAATTGGCTGCTGCAGTCTGGACTGGGTTGGCCGAAGCCAAGAACTTCTTCCAGGTCTCCCATGCCAAGGACTTGGACCATCTAACACTTCTTTCCCAGGCCCATTAGCAGTGAGCTGGATCAGAATTGGAGCAGCTCTGACTTGAACTGGTGTCCATATGGGGTGCCAACACTGCAGGCTATGGGTTTAACCCACTGAGCCACAGTGCCAAACCCTGTGTCATCCACTTTTATCCTGTGGAGATTTTAAAGTTTATTTGAATTAAGCCTTTAAAATGGCATGGTGGTTGTTAACCTAAGATCTTTTGGCTGTTAGACATCAATTTTGTGTTACCTTTTGCCATGTAAGATTTTAAAAAAAGTGTGTGTAGGGCCCATTATGTTTAGGTGATTTGAAAACTAATGTGTTCTTGCTGCAGATTTCACTGAGATTAAAAAGTATTAGTGCTGGCTACTTTCTTGTGATTGGTTTGTTAGGCACTGAGCAGCATTTCACTTGTTTTCCATTTGGCAGTTTTCTTAGTGTTGTCATTTTTTGTTATGGGGTTAACAGTTGCATATAAAATGCTTTTATAACTGGTGAAGGGTTTTTTATATTTTGAGAATTTTAAAATTGTTAATGATGTTCTTTTAAGTGCCATCTTGCTAGAGATGTCCTTGACCTAGGATTTTAACGTCACTGAGTTATTTTCATCTGCTTAGCCCTTTTATATATACTATCTGTTTGTTTACCTGGAAATGGAAAATGTAAACTTTATGGAGTTGTTAAGCTATCTTACTTGTAAGGCAGGGAAAGTGTTGAAAAAATAATAAAGTTGGACATCTGTGTAATGTGAAATATTGAGTAATTAATGTACTGTCTTGGATAGTCAGGAATTAAACTCTGTTTTTGCCCTTTGTAAATAAAATGCTCCTTGGAAATAAAATGTTCAATTGAATATTCCTCATGGCATAAAATTTTTCCTATGTTTTGTAAGATGGTCAAGATTTAGTTCTGCAGGAAGATAGAATAGACAACTGCCTAAATACTATTACTTAGGGTCTTTAAGAACTTAATAGACCTGACTGGTTGCAAGATTCCTCTGAAGTGCCTTTGTTGTCACTGAAGAAGCTGTGAGAGTACTTAAAAAAGTTTGTGAAAAATGGAATTAAATTATGAGTTATTTTTTTAAACAGTTTTGAAATTCATGCGTACTTGAATCTTGACCATCTGTCTCCAGCACTTGGGCTCAGTCTAGCTTATCTGAAGACCAGTACTCTAAGAGAATCAGATAGAGACTGGTTCAGCTTTGTGGTTGGGAAGGTAGGGTGGCTGTGAAGCCTGTGTAGTGTCGGGGTTGGTGGGCCTCAGTGGAGAGCCGTAGCTGTTAGTGTTGGGAGGCATCCATGGTCTCAAGTAGGGTAATGCAGCTGTCTTACAGTCCTTTCACAGCTCGCCTGTCTGATCTCTTAATCATCACAATACTTATATGGTTGTTGTCATATTTGAGGATAAAATCAATGGCCCTTGAGGAACAAACATCTAAGCAGCAGCAGCTTAAAATACCACTTACATGCTGCTCCCGAAGCCTCTTAAAATGTGTTTCAGAAATGAAAAATGGAAGTTTTCCCACCTTTAATTGAGAAAACTGGGTAAAAAAGACGATAAATACCTGCCTATTGCTGCCATACCCTAAGTTGCAGTTGGACACAGCATAAAACATCAGATGATGTAACTTAATGAGGTTGGAATGCCTTCCATTCTCCTTCAGCCTCCTGCATTTAGTGTATTGAGAAGCAACTAGTTTATAATGGTAAGTTCATAGGGATTTTGTTAATTTTAGGATAAAGGTGATCAATGCATTAGTAATAGGTTTTTTTTTAAGTAAACAGCTATATAGCTGTGAACTTTTATATTTGTTGACATAGGTATAAACAGCTTTAGTGATTGAAAATCATGTGGGTTTTGATTTTAGAACCTATTCTAGTGCATTGTCTTTGCTTATTACTTCTTTATTCCTAAACATATTCACAATAGTCTTTCTTGTATCAGTACTGAATTATTATTTGATTTGATACTTTGTTGGCGACTGTGGTGTGATGACTTTGTAGACTTCTGATACAATTTGTGTACACAGGTCTGGTGGGTACCCTTCTCTCTGAGAATATATTTCTGGTATGATAACCTCTCTTTTATTTAAATCCATGATGGCCATTGTGATAACCATTGAAAATAATTGTGTAGACATTTTGAAGACAGAACAGTACTTTTTTTTTTTTTGACAGAGTTAGAAAGGTCTTCCCTCCGTTGGTTCACCCCCCAAATGGCCACTATGGCTGGCGTGCTGTGCTAATCCGAAGCCAGGAGCCAGGTGCTTTCTCCTGGTCTCTTGTATGGGTGCAGGGCCCAAGCACTTGGGCCATCCTCCACTGCCTTTCCGGGCCACAGCAGAGAGCTGGACTGGAAGAGGACAACTGGGACAGAATCCGGCGCCCCAATTGGGACTAGAAGCCAGGGTGCCAGTGCCGCTAGCGGAGGATTAGCCTAGTGAGCCGCGGTGCCAGCCAGAACAGTACTTTCTCAAAAAGATTTACCTATTTATTTGAAAACCAGAGAGAGAGAGAAAGAAAGAGAAAGAGAAATCTTTTATCCACTGGTTCACTCCCCAAATGGCTGCAATGGCCAGGACTGGGCCAGACTGAAGTCAGGAGCCAGGAGCTTCTTCCGGGTCTTCCATGCAGGTAAAGGAGCCCAAGGACATGGGCCATCTTCTACTGGTTTCCCAGACACATTAGCAGGGAGCTGAATTGGAAGCGGATGAGCTGGGACTTGGACTGGTGCCCACATAGGATGCTGGTGCCATAGGAGGCAGCTACAGTGCCAGCCCACAATGCTTTGAGAAAGAATTATTTAACTTATGGGGCTGGCGCCAAGGCTCACTTGGTTAATCCTCCCCCTGTGGCACTGGCATCCCATATGGGTGACGGATTCTAGTGCTGGTTGCTCCTCTTCCAGTTCAGCTCTCTGCTCTGGCCTGTGAGGGCAGTGGAGGATGGCCCAGTTCTTGGGCCCTGCACCCGCATGGGAGACCAGGAGAAGCACCTGGCTCCTGGCTTCAGATCAGTGCAGCGCCGGCCGTAGCGGACATTTGGGGAGTGAGCCAATGGAAAGATGATCTTTCTCTTTGTCTGTCTGTCTCTCACTGTCTATAACTCTACCTGTCAAATAAATAAATAAATAAATAAAAGAATTATTTAACTTATTTATTTGAAAGGTAGAGTGGCAGAGAGAGAAGGAGAGACAGAGACAGAAAGAGGTCTTCATACTCTGGTTTTCTTCCCAGTTTGCTCCAACAAGGCAGGGCTGGGCCAGGTTGAAGCCAGAAGCCAGGAACTCCATCTTCTGCGTGGGTGGTAGGGATCCAGCTGTTTGGGGAATTATTCGCTACATTGCCAGGAAGCTGGATTGTAAGTACAGAGTAGCCAGAACTGGAACCAACACTGTTAATATGGGATGCTGGCGTTAGAAGTGGTGGCTTAGTCTGCTGTGCCACAACATCGTCCCCCACAGCAGCAGTAGTTGAATTTTGTTTTATTTTCTCTCTGTTGTTGTTAGCTCTGAGTGTTTCAGAATAGCCATCAGTACCCCATGGTAAATGAAGACTGTAATTGAATTCCTTAAGGAATTCAGGTTTTTTTCTTTTGTAAGGAGAAACCAATCTGAGTTAACATTTTTCTTGCTGTTTAAAGTTGAAGATTTCCTAAAAATATTTACTCATTTATTTGAAAGATGGAGTTAGAGAGGAAAAGGCAGAGAAAGAGAGACATCTTCCATCTGCTGACTCACTCCCCAGATGGCTGCAACAGCCAGGGCTGAACTGGGCTGAAGCCAGGAGCTTCATCCAGGTCTCCCACTTGGGTGGCTGGGGTCCAAGCACTTGGGCCATCTTCCTCTGCTTCCTGAGCCACATTAACAAGGAGGTGGGACAGAAGTAGAGCAGCTGGGCATGACCCAGTGCCCTTATGGGATGCCAGCGCTGCAGGCGGCAGCTTAACTCCCTGTGCCACATCGTTGACAGCAAAGCTGAAGATTTTAACCGAGGAGTAAGTACATGGCTGTAATGTTAGCGAGTTAGGTCTGTGTTGGATGGGTATATGATTCTGGTGTAGGTGGAGTTCTGTTGTGCTTCCACTAGTGGGGGGAAACAAAGTTAAGAATTGGATGTAGTTTGTTATTGACACTGTTGTGGAGAAGCTGGGTGTTTGTTCTGGGTGGTACTTGAGTGGTAGAAAGCTGTAACTGCACAGTATAGGTATTAGAATCTGGGTAAACCATGAAAATGATATTGCTATGGAAACATTGTCCCACCTTTGTTAATATGTAACAGAAGAGCAACAATAGCCTGAACATATTTACATTAGAAAATGTTCAGAGAATTAAGGAGAGAGATTTGTTTCTGCAGCAGCCACCAGAAGGCGATTCACTTTTGGAGTTCAGTTACTTTAAGAGCACCCATCCTGTTTTTCACTTTTCTTTAGCATTCACTAAAGATGGAGTGGTATGAGGTTGCTCTCAGGGTTTCTCTCTGGGTAAGGGTTTATTAGGAAGAATCACTTGATAGATGTTACCACAATTTTAGGAGCTCTAATCTGTTCTTGTTTAAAGGGGACACTCATTTGTTGAACAGCAGATATTGAGTGCTGAGATGTGAAAAACAGGGAGTCAGTTCTCTGGGGGGAGACCAGGTGTAGTTTCTGCTCTTTAAAGAGCTCTAGTTGTGGGGTGGGCATATGGTACGTGATTAAGATGCTGCTCAGAATGCCCACACCCCATATCAGAGTACATGATGCTTGCAGTACAGCTTCTTGCTAATGTGCACCTTGGAAGGCAACAAGTGATAGATGGCTCTAGTACTGGGGCACTGCCACCCATGTGGGAGACCTGGATTGAGTTCCATTTCCTGGTTTTGATCTGGCCCAGTCTTGGCTGTTGCAGGCATTTGGTGAGCAAACCAGCAGGTGGAAGATCTGTGTCTTCCTGTCTCTAAACTTTTAAACAATTAAAATAAATAAAAGAGTTGTAGCTTTCTAGAGAAAATGGACATTGGCATAATGATAATAAAGTGACGAATGTCCTGAGGGCCCCAACAGAGTTTTCCTGAATTTAGAAGTAGGAGAGAGAGACTTGTTTATCTGATGAGTGAAAGGAGTGAAGTCATGTGTGTGGTGTTGAAGCTGTGTCTTGCTAGGTGGGATTTGGCTCTATAAGGTGTTGTTCAGAAGAGGCAGGGGGGGCACATGTGGGGAGCAGGAAGTTCTGATTTGCTAGTTTTCCAAATATCTAGCATAAAGAAGTAAGTATTAATAATACTGTGTTTTTTGAATATTTAACTTGCACTAATTAAGTGCTATTTATAATGACTTGTTAGTAACAATAAAATCATAACACTAGGAGGTAGGTACTACTGTCATCCACTTTTTTTTTTTTGGACAGGCAGAGTTAGACAGTGAGAGAGAGAGAGAAGCATCTTCCTTCCGTCAGTTCACCTCCCTAATGGCCACTATGGCTGGCGCTGTGTCTCCCATGAGGGTGCAGGGGCCCAAGTACTTGGGCCATCCTCCACTGCCTTCCCGGGCTACAGCAGAGAGCTGGACTGGAAGAGGAGCAATCGGGACAGAATCCAGCGCCCCAACTGGGACTAGAACCCGGGTTGCCGGCACTGCAGGCGGAGGATTAGCCTAATGAGCCGTGGCGCCGGCCTGTCATCCACATTTTATAGATGAAGAAATTGAGGAACACACAGGTTGTTTCTGTGAGAGGGTTTGAAATACGTTCTCTTTCACTTTACTGTTCAATACTTTCCTGCTTTCGAAATCCCTTTCCCACTTACCTCTTGTATTTGTAGTCATTCTTCAGTTCTTTGCTCTTCTGTTACCTTTTCTATGGGGCCTTTTTAGAGTCACCAGGACAAAGAAGCTGCCTGTGGACTCCCACCGCCCTTCTCCCACCGCCCTTTGCGAGTACTCTGCCCTCAGTAAAGCTTTGATTAAATGGTAGGGTCATTCTCCATTGGCTTTTTTTTTTTTTCTTTTTTTTTTTCCTCAGCCAGATGGTGGATTACTTGAATTTAGATTCTGTATCTATTGAGTATCCCTAGTGTTAGGCATGGCCTTGTTACTGAATAAAAGATGCAGTAAATCTCAGCGGAATACAAGGGAGGGTGTTGAATTTATTGACATCAAGCTTTTTCGCTTTCCTTCTGAGTTACAGGTATTTGAAATACCTGATGAGTTTCCTGTGACAAGGAAGGAGATTATCCTGGATTTGTGTGAGGCCTGGGCTTGGGGCTTGGCCTCAACAGAGTTGTGATGTTTGAGTTGGCGGAAAGAATGGGGCACACCCAGCTGAGGGCAGCAGGAGCCATGGACAGATGGTCCCATCGCAATGGACACTTTCCCTGGAAACTTGACCTCCAGGCTTTCCCTGCTGTTTCCAGTAGAAATTCTGTGGTGTAGGAAATCTCTACATATCCTTGTTGTTGTGTTGTTTCCAGTTAACTAGAAACTAAAAGTGTGGCATGTTGTGGTTTGAATTTGAATTTAAGGTAAGTTTCTCACACCTGGAATGTGAGGTTCTCGTGCTCAGGATGCCTTTATGGTGGTAAACTGCTGTGGAAACATGGCCCCACATGGTCCAGAGTAAACTTAGCTGCAGACATTTTTTAAAATCGTAAAACTGAGTTACCTCTCATTTAACTGGCATGTCTTTTGTAGTCAGCCTGACTTGAGTGAGTTCTTTTTGATGGTCTCCTTTAGAGCGATAGGGACTTTCAGAGTCACTGTAATGGATTATAGGCTCCTGTTCCATTCAGCTTCTTGCTTTTTACTTAGAAGCACACTGACTTTGTTGGTGGGGATTAACGGTATTGAGGAGAGGCAGGGTTAATCCGATTTATGGAGAGGAACACGATAAAGGACTCTTCATAATAAAGGAGGGCTTTGGAATCCAGGGAAAGCGTGTCTTTGTGACAAAGCTTCCAATGGTTGGAAACCTTTCAAGTGCCCCCCCCCCCCCCCTTTTTTTTAAGGGAAAGGGTCCATTGTCAGGGAAGTCCGATCAGCTGGAGAGAAGGGGCAAAGAAAAGAGAGGGAGCACATGTACGGGAAGCAGGTCCTGTTAGACCTTTGCTGGTGGGCAGGGAAGTAGAAGCAGTGAATCCCATTAGGATGGGGGTAGAGATGACACCTGTGGTTGGGCCATCTGGTCTCCTGGTGGTGGGTGCTAGAGCCTAGGATGGTGTCCGGGATGTAAATCATGCCACAGACAACACCAGGCCATTTTACTAACATTCCCCCCTTTTGTTTTCTTTTTTCTTTCTTTTTTTTTGGCAGGCAGATTTAGACAGTGAGAGAGAGAAAGGTCTTCCTTCTATTGGTTCACCCCAAAATGGCCGCTACAGCCGGAGTGCTGTGCTGATCCGAAGCCAGGAGCCAGGTGCTTCCTCCTGGTCTCCCATGTGGGTGCAGGGCCCAAGTACTTGGGCCATCCTCCACTGCCTTCCTGGGCCACAGCAGAGAGCTGGACTGGAAGAGGAGCAACCGGGACAGAATCCAGAGCCCCCACCAGGACTAGAACCTGGAATGCTGGCGCCGCAGGTGGAGGATTAGTGAGCTGCGGCGCCACCCCTTCCCCTCTTTGTTTTTCATAAAGCAGGTGTTGTATGGGATTTCATCAGCCCAAAAAGTCCAGGAGGGGTGGAAGGATGATGATTTATCTTTAGAGCTACTTCCTGCTTGTCGCTCCCCCCTTCGTGGAGGAGCAACACAGGACCCTGCGCTGTTCTTTCGTCTGCTCGGCCCTCCCCGGGTTTGCTGCTGGTTCTTCCCGGGTTGGCTACTATCCCTTCCACCTCCGTGGAAGGGCAGTTCCCCCTGGCCACATTCCCCACTTCCGCAGGGGAGCGGCACACCGCCGGCCGGCTCTCTGGGGGCTGCACAGGCGTTCCTTCAGCTAGATGTTCCCCATAGATGTTCCCTGGTGCATGCCGTCTCTCTCCTCCTTTATATTCCTCCTCCGCCAATCCTAACTCGGCTGCCCACACGCCGAGTACGCTGCTCTCCTCCAATCAGGAGCAAGTCCTACAGTTTATTAGCTGAACTGGAGGCAGCTGTGCGGAAGCTGTTTACTTCTCTCCCAGCGCCATATTGTGGGAGAGCAGATGCATAGAATAAGTCTTAATTCCAGTAACTCAGTCTAGTCCGGGCTGCTCCCCACACTGCTGATATGGGGTGAAGACGTACTCTCTGCTGGCGTGGGGCAATATTTCAAGCTCCGATCTCCTGGATGGGGAGCTGAGTATATCCCTGTAGCAGCATTTGGTTGCCCTCTTGGTTGGTGAAGGCTTTGGTTCGTTCTATTATCACCTCCTGCAAATGCTTAAACAGACAAGATAGTATAAAAGCCAGGGTGAGAATAGCAGCCAATGGTCCTAATAGTGGCATTGACCAAGTAATGAGAAGATTTCATAGAGGAGAGGAAATGAGGGAGGGTCTCTAGACTCTAGTGAAGACTGATGGATGTGGTTTGAAGCTGATCCCAATCAAGACTGCAAGAAAGGCCACTCATCTTGTGGGTAGAGGGGTGTGTCTGTAGAAAAATTCTAAACAATTATACAACATTAAGTGGAGGAGAGGACCATCAATACACACAACTCGGGAGTAGAGCCATTGATATAAGAGTAGAGGCTATGATTGCAAAGGAATGAGGCTCCAAGTAGGCTAGACAGGGTCTAGAACAAAGGACAGAGCCATTGGAGGACCTAAGAAAGCTGCTGTCTGATTGAGAGGCAAACAGAAACTGAAGGGGCCTGATAATAATCAGGTGGCCTTTAAGACCTTGCCAGTTATAAGGCCCAGACCTATTTATCTCTTCACATGGGGTACATCCTAAGGGAGGTGTGAACCTCCTTAGGAAGGCACCCTGTTGACTTCCATTACCTAGCTGGCCCTGGGGGAGAGCTGGCCAGGTGAAGGCAGGTGGCATCTATAACAGGACATTTATAATTCTGCCTCTAATGTTGCTGACCCTACTTGGCTATCCCTTCAGCAGCAGTGGTTACTTTGGAAGCTGGGCCAAGTGAAGGGCTTTTTGGCTCTGACCTGGGCCTCCTTTGACTCCAGGACAGTTCCATTTCCAGTGGTTGCACTGTTGGCTGGCAGAGCTGCCAGGGCTCTTCCTAAGCTGACTTCTGCTGAAGCCCTGGCTTTCCACGTCGAAAGCCACTGCAGTGGACTGGCTTGTTGGGTCTCCTTGAGGGCAGATCACTGAATAGAACAGCCATACATGGCCTACTTCTGCTTAGCTTTCTCTTTCTCCTGGTTTTTGATAAAGCAGGCCGGAGGAAACCTTTAAGAGGATGCAAGTCAAGTGGGTGCTCAGTTCCATCTCTAATTTTTGGAGGCCTAAACTGGAAGTCTAAAATCACAGGCATGTTCTGATAGTGGTTTTTCTCATTTCAACACCAAACATAATGACTATCTTATATATAAAAGTTGAAGTCATTAGTAAAACTTTCTCTACCTTCCTTTGGTCTGAAAGGGAAGTTTTGCCTGTTTACTATGCCCATGGTAAAGTGAATCTAGTGTGAAATCATAATTTAAGCTCTCACTTTGGCTATGCTATTAATACAGAAAAATGTTAATCTTCCCTTTTATAAGGTCTAAAGATCAAGCTGTACATCCTGGAGAGTCCTTCAGTATAGAGTCAGTTTCCCATCTTGAAGAGAGCAGCGAAGTGAGGGAACAGGTCAGGCTTGCCAGATCGCGTACTGACAATAACAATATCACGTGAAAACTTAGCAAGCAATTTCAGCCATTAAAAAACTTAAGAAAACATTTGCCAGAAGATCCAATGCCTTCTGTAAATTTTACGACAATACGTGTATTAGAAAACATCTCTTAAGTATCTAACACAGTGTAACTTGTTTGACCAGCAAAATCAAGTACAAACATGTCAATGACTTAAATTTTTAGTTTCTTTCTACCAACAAATTTAAACCATCTGGTACAGAGATGCAGGTCACATGAACCAAAATGAATCTTCAGTTATTTTTAGCAGTTTAAATTCATGAGCAGTCTTTTATCTATAAGCCAATTAAAAGACTTCTTAATAAATTTTCCCATGTAAACATACAATATGTGCCCATATATAACATACATACAAGAGAGAACAATAAAGAAGCTTTAGTAATAGTTTCCTAAAATCTTTTAACTTTTTAAAATTGCCAATTGATTCGAATTACTTTCTGCTCTTGATAACTTCAGTTAACCATACTTTGTTAGTTGGAATGTATAGTCCACCTGCTTACAGAGCCGTCCCAAAGTACTGGATACAGTAGAAGTCACCAGGAAATGCCCTTCAGAACCTACAGGAGGACAGTTAAACACAGAACCAACAAGGTTTTAATTTTACGAGCAGCAAATTTTATTTTTAGTGTTTGGAGAACACAAACTGTGGATGACAAAAGACTTTAAATAACCATGTTTTAAAGTTATAAACTCATAGCCAACAAGAAGAGACACTTGCTTAGTTCATGCAATATTTCTAAAAGCACCTGTAGGATTTTATAAAACATTTAACCCTTTTAAGCCTCTGGGTCTTTCTTATTAAGATACTGTCACATCTGATAACACAAGATCATTAGGCTTTTTAACTTTTGGGCATCTGTATCAGTAGCATTCTACATGATCATAACTTAAAATTTAGCAGTACTTCACATCTTGTCAAAGAATTTGGAACTTTAATTTTTTGAATGCCTGTCAGTGGTGCCAAGGAGGTTAAAATATCTGGTAGAAATAGGATCCCTTAACATCATAACATCATAACATAATATCATAACATAGACCAGCTTTGATCATTGTTACAAAGTGATTACTCAGATGTTTTAGAATAAGCATATATTTAAACAAACAGTAATTCTTAATAAAAAGCTCAGCTGTTTTTAAACAATTAGAACCTAACAGACATTAAGAGAATACAATAGATTACTTCAACAGAACACAAAATCTTTGTCTCTTTAGTCATTCCAAAAATTGGAACTGAAACCTTAAATTGAAGAGCTAGTACATGGAATCATACCCCATAGTTTGAAACAGTTTTAAGAGAGTCAGAACTAGGTAAGAGAGTAACTTGCTGGAGCTGGTTAGAAAACTGAGTCACCAGGTAAACGTATCAAAAGAGATGCTGCAGGTTTTAAACAGATTTTTAAGATGATTTCAAAATATTATAAAAATTTCATTGCTTTAAATGAGGATCAGATTCTATGTCACATAATAGTTTCTGCTTTTTACCTGCTGATTTCTTGATTTATATTTTGAAATAACCCTTTAGAAATCTCCAAATTAAGACAACATTTTCTAAATAAGATAACACATTGAATTTCAACCTTAGTTACTTTCTAGTGGTGTTGAACTATTTTAATATGGACAATTTGCATACATTTAGCTCATCTGCTTTATCCAATTTACATTTAGCAATTACACCTGGATGACTGAAGATGCTATTATACCATATGTTATCTGAATTACAGTTAAAATTACATTCACATGGAATTCTCCTTTTATAAAACCTTAGCCATAAATCAATAACATTAAAGCATAGATTGCAAAATCTACCTTTGGGGCTATAACAAGTAGTGATTACCCATTGCTGTTTCATCAAGTACTGATTACCCATTGCTATATCATTGGAAACCTGTTAAAACAAATTGTAAAAGAAACTTGGTAAGTTACAAAGCAACATTTTTAAAGGCAATGATCTTCTTAGATTCAAAAGAGAGAAATTCCTTCAAACCCAATGTCCAGTTACAGTTGAACCAAATTCTCATGTACAAGATTGTTATTTACCAAAGACATCCTTTTAGATTCTAATTGAATTTGAGTCTGCTTTTCTTTTTACCCAAAGAACAACTTAGGCCAATGATGCTCTAGTCAATAGCCACTTGGGACTGCCTCTGAAGTAGAAGTTCAGGAAGCTGCCATACAGGTTCCAAGGGTGACTGACGATGGGCCAGAGGCTGATGTGGACAAGAAGCCCACTGGACATTGTTCACCATTATGTTAGGTTTAATGGGAGAGGGCATCCACCAGAGCAGGTGGGCACCCCTTCAGAGATTTCCAACGAGGAGAATCTGATAGGTGATAGAGTAAGGGGCAGTTAGGGGAAAGGAGGTATGTCTGGAAATAGTCATTAATCCAGTGAGCCTGCTGGTTTAAAGGGCCAGTAGTCTTGATCATGATTTCACATATGTTGGGAGAGATATATCTAGGATATGCTCACTAGTGGGACCAGGAAATTGAATTTATAGGAATTGAGGAGACCTGGTAAGATTAGCTTGATATTCAGCTACAAGGCGGGGACAAACTCATCAAAAGACCTGATTATCCTGTCTGGCTTGCTCCTGATAAAACAAAAGAGCCATCAAAAGGGTGGGATACCTAGATTTTTTTTTTTTTTTTTTTTGACAGGCAGAGTGGATAGTGAGAGAGAGAGACAGAGAGAAAGGTCTTCCTTTTGCCGTTGGTTCACCTTCCAATGGTCACCACGGTGGCGCTCTGCGGCTGGCGCACCGGCACCACGCTGATCTGAAGGCAGGAGCCAGGTGCTTCTCCTGGTCTCCCATGCGGGTGCAGGGCCCAAGCACTTGGGCCATCCTCCACTGCCTTCCCGGGCCACAGCAGAGAGCTGGCCTGGAAGACGGGCAACTGGGACAGAAACCGGCGCCCCGACCGGGACTAGAACCCGGTGTGCTGGCGCTGCTAGGTGGAGGATTAGCCTATTGAGCCGCAGCGCCGGCCGGGATACCTAATTTGTTTTGCAGTAAACTGGGAGCTCAGAAAGATGGAGTCACTACTTCTTTGCTATTCTTTTTTTTTATTTTTTAAGAGGAATTATTTATTTATTTGAAAGAATTACAGCGAGAGAGAGAGGAGAGGCAGAGAGAGAGAAAGGTCTTCCATCTGCTGGTTTACTCCCCAGTTGGCCACAATGGCTGGAACTGAGCTGCTACAAAGCCAGGAGCTTCTTCCAGGTCTCCCACACAGGTGCAGGGGCCTAAGGACTTGGGCCATCTTCTACTGCTTTCCCAGGCCATAGCAGAGAGCTGCATTGGAAATGGAGCAGCTGGGACTCAAACCAGTGCCCATATGGGATGCTGGCACTGCAGATGGGCTTTATCTGCTATGCCAAAGCGCATGCCCCTCCGTGCTATTCTTCTTCTTCTTTTTTTTTTTTTTTTTGACATGCAGAGTGGACAGAGAGAGAGAGAGAGAGACAGAGACAAAGGTCTTCCTTTACTGTTGGTTCACCCTCCAATGGCCTCTGCAGCCGGCGCACCGCACTGATCTGAAGCCAGGAGCCAGGTGCTTCTCCTGGTCTCCCATGCGGGTGCAGGGCATCCCAAGGACTTGGACCATCCTCCACTGCCTTCCTGGGCCACAGCAGAGAGCTGGACTGGAAGAGGGGCAACCAGGACAGAATCTGGCGCCCCGATTGGGACTAGAACCTGGTGTGCCAGCGCCACAGGCGAAGGATTAGCCTATTGAGCCGAGGTACCGGCCTTGCTATTCTTATGGTAAAATTGGAAAAGGAAGAAGAGGGAGAGGAGCAAAGACTACTTGGAGGATGAGGGCCAGAGGGTGAAGGCATGGAGATAGGGCCTGTTCCCAAACTTGCTTTTGCTTCTCCGGGAGGAGAGGTTAGATAGGATCATAGATAAGGCCAGGGGAGTAGACATGGAGAAGAAGGTCTGGTTCTGATATACGGATGAGCAGGAGCATAGAATTCCCTGGGCAGGAGGGGGAGATGCGGTGAGCAAGACTGCTAGAGCCAGAGCAGCGGATGTAGAAGAAAGGAGTTTTGGCTCATAGTGAGAACTTTGGAAGCAAAGAGAACTTGAGCCAGAGGAGGTTTAGAGCTGAGGCCAGGAGAAAGCTTAGATATAGGAAATCTACCACTTTTCCAAATGCTCACAGATAAAAGATCTTGAACTAGTTGTTGAGGTAGGAGACCACCAAGAGGAGGATCAAACAATGCAGGAAGAAGCTCCTACCGGCAGGTTTCAGATATCAGGCATCTCCCAGATTGTGACCATTCAACAGGAGGATATGGGAATAGAGGGTGGAGGTCATTACCCATGCACCTACTGGAGCCCAGGGCTTAGTCCGTAGAAGGGAAACGGGGTTGAGTCATCCCCCATACCCACTGTTGCCCGGACACAGTCCTTAGAGGCATGAGGCTGTAGGAGTTGTGGTGCCTGGTACCAGGAATTTGGGGCAAAGTTGAGTAGAACTGAAGTAGCACCTTGACAACAGGGATTCCATTCTGGGAAGGTCCCCCCACCCCACCCCCCAAGAGACTGTGGTCTGAAACTATGATCAGACAATAGCAGTCCACTACATCACACCTGGCAGAGCATAGAAACCCCCTAGCATGATTGCTCAAGCTTGGAAGTGGATAGGGTGCACCTGGGTTAATGATAAAAATGTACTTTGTCTATGTCCTACATATGATTTAAGCTAATACCTGGATTCATGTCAAGATTATAATTGAAGTTGTTAAGATTGTAACTGGTATTGTCGAAATTATAATTGATGATAGTTTTACATAGGTTTTAGGTCAGCTTGACCCCGGTAACCATGTATTCCCCCTTTATCCTGGCAACTATAAATTCCCCTCCTAATTTTATAGTTTCTGCCTTTATAAGCCCTGTTGCTTTGGGCTTCAGGGGGTTGAGAGTTCTTTAGGGCATGAGCCCACTCTCCACCGCTGGCAATAAAGGACCATCAAATTGTATCACTGTGTGGTACTGCTTTGTTTGCACTCGCTCAGGTACAGTAGAACCACAACCCCGTACAAAGTCTCACTGAGAGGATCCTCTGCCTGCCCTGTCCTACCTCAGGAATTTGAAAGGCCTGTGTGGATGGAGATCATGGAAGTTCGGTGGTGTGGGAGGAGGTCGGGGTTGTGTTTTGTGGCTGGCAGACATCCAGGATCCTGAGGCGGCTCAGATCCCTGGGGACATGCAAGGTGGGTGGGAAAGCCTGGGTCAGTGTAAGGCCATCACAAAGCACACGAACACTTAAGGGGAAGTCCAATAGGCCAGAGGGAAGGGGCGAGGAAGAGAAGAAAGAGCCCAGAGTACTAACAGTGGTGCTTCCTCCCTCAGAAGTGGAGATTGAAGTTGTCCTGTCCTCACACGTGTACCAAGGGCAGAGACAGTCTTGCCCAGCTCTGTCATGGCTGGAGCTCACGATTTGAGTGACTGATTATTTTAGAGGCTGCAGGCCCTATCTTTGGTAGCTTGAACGACTTCATTGGCAGGGGTGAGGAACCTTTGTTCTGCCAAGGGCCATTTGGGTATTCATAGCAACATTTGCCGATTGTACAAAATTATCAGCGTAAAAATTAACCTGGGTCCTCTCATGCATGGGGAGGTAGCCTGTTGGGTTTCCGTCATCTGACAGTAACCTCCTTTGCTCCCGTGTTTGGTGTGTTTTGTGGTGGCCTTTCCTTTCATTGGTGCCGAAACCTGGGACCAGGCTCTGCGGTTGACCTTGCTTTCCCCTGTGGGATGTGAGCTGCTCCAGGATCCTGGACTTCTACCAACCACAGAACTCACCCCAGACCTCCTTCTTCACCACTGAATGCTCTGCGATCTCCATCCACGCACTGACCCTCCAGAAATCTGAGGTTTCCGATGATAGAGCAATGGGTAATCAGTACTCAGCAATTGATAATCCTAAGTGTTTACAGGAAGG
This sequence comes from Oryctolagus cuniculus, assembly GCF_051225735.1. Lineage (NCBI taxonomy): Eukaryota > Metazoa > Chordata > Mammalia > Lagomorpha > Leporidae > Oryctolagus > Oryctolagus cuniculus. The sequence continues at coordinate 22,063,754 of NC_142886.1, forward strand.
GATAATGGAATGAACCACACCCTTCACCAACCAGGCAGTCAACCAAATGCTGCTAGAGGGATATATTCGGCTCCTCACCCAGGAGATTGTGGCTTGTGGCATTGCCCCATGTCAGTGGATAGTAACTCTTTGTCCCTTGTCAGCAGGAAGTAGCTCTAAAGACAGAACATCTTCCCTGCACCCCTCCTGGACTTTTGGGGCTGATGTAATCCCATACAACATTTGCTTTATAGAAAACAAAAGGAGAAGTAGGTGAGGGTGTGGCCCTGGAAGGTAAAGTAGGTGAGGGTGTAGCCTCCGTCCCAGAATCCTTTCCTCTCATGGGTGGCTTTAGTTTTCCTTTGTTGCTGCCAAGAAGTTTTTAATGCTGTAGATACTGAATCATAAGCTCCATGAGGGTAAGGAGCTGGTCTTGTTCTCTAGTACATTCTAGGATCTAGAGTGTTGCTATCCAATGAAAATAGAATGTGAGCATGTATATATTTGTGGTTTCCTGGTTGCTGTATTTTTTTTTTTTTGACAGGCAGTTAGACAGTGAGAGAGAGACAGAGAGAAAGGTCTTCCTTCCATTGGATCACCCCCAAAATGGCCACTACGGCGGGCGTGCTGCGCTGCTCCAAAGCCAGGAGCCAGGTGCCTCCTCCCGTTCTCCCATGTGGGTGCAGGGCCCAAGGACCTGGGCCATCCTCCACTGCCTTCCCGGCCACAGCAGAGAGCTGGACTGGAAGAGGGGCAACCGGGACAGAACCGGTGCCCCGACCGGGACTTGAACCCGGGGTGCCGGCATCGCAGGCGGAGGATTAGCCAATTGAGCCGCTGCGCCAGCCCTCCTGGTTGCTGTATTAAGAGAAGGCAAAACAAAAAATTAGAGGTGAAATTAATTTGGAATATGTATTTTAGGTGCAGAAGTTGCGGTGCAGCAGGTTAAGCCACTGCTTAGGGCTCCTACATCCTGTGTCAGAGTGCGGGTTGGAGTCCTGGCTCCTCTGCTTCTGATCCAGCTTCCTGTGGATGCATCCTGGGAAGTAGCAGATGATGACTCAAGTGCTTGGTCCCCTGACACCCATGTGGGAGAGATGGATGGCGTTCGGGGTCCCTGGCTCAGCCTGACTCAGCCCTGGCTGTTGCAGGTGTTTGGCAAGTGGATGGAAGATCTCTCTCACTCTTGGTCAGCCTTTCAAGTAGATGAAAGTAAAAAATAAACATTAAAGTTTTATTTAAGCCAGTACTCACATCCAAAATATTAT